>NC_072477.1:38310072-39570072 GCF_027574615.1 Eptesicus fuscus
TGGCAAGTGTTCTCTTGGGACAACAGGCCCTCAAACACTTTGCTTTGTGGAATTCTTGTGTGCATCACTAAAGGCATTTTCTTAGCAACTGCAGGTAATATTTTTATTTGAACCCTTACCTCTTTTCTTTTCTTTTTTAAATATATTTTTACTAGAGGCCCTGTGCACAAAAATTCGTGCACTAGAGGGGGGGTCCCTCAGCTGGGCACCCTCGCGCAGTCCAGGACCCCTCGGGGGATGTCCACCTGCTGGCTTAGGCCCACTCCCCGGGGGATCAGGTCTAAGCTGGCAGTCAGACATCTCTCTGGCAGCCCAGGAGCCCTTGGGAGATGTCTAACTGATGGGGAGCGGACCTAAGCTGCAGTCAGACATCCTTAGCACTGCCTCAGAGGCAGGAGAAGCTCCCGCCACTGCTGCTGCACTCACAGCGCCTGACTTGTGGCTGAGCGGAGTTACCCTGTGGGAGTGCACTGACTACCAGGAGGTAGCTCTTGTGTTGAGTGCGCGTCATAGTGACCGGTTGTTCCTGGTTGTTCTGCTGTAGGGTCAATTTGCATATTACCCTTTTATTATATAGGATTGATTTCAAAGAGGAAGGGGAAGAAAAGAAGGAGAGAGCTAGAAACATCAATGATGAGAAAGAATCATTGATTGGCTGCCTCCTTCATGCCCCACACTGTGGATCGAGCCTGCAACCTGGACATGTGCCCTTGACCAGAATTGAGCCTGCGACCCTTCAGTCTTCAGGCTGACTCTCTATCCACTGAGCCAAACCAGCTAGGGCTAACCTCTTTTCTTTTTTTAAATTCTGCCTGAAACAGTATGGAGAGTGGCTCCCAGGCATCTGCTTGTGCTCCGAGTGTTTCACCTGCATAACCTTGTAGTTTCAAGGAATCATTTTGAGACTAAAATTTCCACCTAACATTTTTAATGTGTGAACTCCTAGAAAGAACCTTTAATGCCAAATGTTTCAAAAAGTTTTTCCACATGTACTTATCAGAGAGCAGTTTTACCCTGGTAGAGAGTTCTTGAAGAGCAATGTATGAGGACAAACCATGGGAAGTTGAGAAGTTAGAGTAGGTCACACACTCGGAAGCCCAGCCAGTTGGACTGGGGTCAGAGTTTGGCTGGTCTACAGCTGGAAACTGATTCTCAGCACTTACCCCAGATCTACTGAATCAGAATATCTGGGGCTGGGGCCCAGCAATTACATTTTAATAAGCTCTCCTGGAGACTCCAGTGCATGCTCCAAATGGACAACCACTGCTGTGGAAGATTGGTACACAGGTTTTGAAGGGTCTGTGTAACAAGCTGTGCAGGGACCAAAAGGCCAAGAAGCAATGCAGACCATTGTAATGAACTGTGAAGCCTGTTCCATAGCTCTGGTCTTTCCCTGAGATTGACCACTTTGTGAGAGTTGAAAAAGTTAGAAGTTTACATTTCAAGCACATAATAAGTGGAAGACACCTATGTACACTCATGACAGAATGAGAGTAAAACACCATATGAAGATAGTGGTGAAGATGACCTTGAAAGTGAAGACCACTGGGAAGGGTACTGAGGATCCCTTCTTTGAGAATCACACTTGGACCACACTTTGAGAATCACTGTTTTATACAAAGGGTTATTCGTATCAAGTTTTATTCATCAATTGTTTAGGTGGAATCATTTAGACAATTACTCCCAATGTCATTTCTAATGGTTTTATATATCTACTAGCATTCCCATTGCAGGAAGAATCCTGCAATAGGGTTTCCTGCTGCACTCTACCCCGCCCTGCCTGCTCTCCTCCCTTCTCCCCTGCCCTGCCTTCTCCGTCAGCCTGCCTGTTCTCCTTCCTTCTCCCCCAGCCCTGCCTCCGCTCCTCCCTTCTCCTCCCCCAGGCTTGCTTGCTTCTCCGCAGCTTTGTTCCCTTCTGCAGCTCTTGGTTTCTTTCTACGCTGTCTTGATATGCAAATTAACCGCCATCTTGGTTGGATTAATTTGCATACTCATCCTGATTGGTTGTTGGGCGTGGCTTGGCTGGTGGGCATGGCAAAGGTACGGTCAATTTGCATATTTGTCTATTATTATGTAGGACTAGAGGCCAGGTGCACAAAATTCGTGCATGGGAGGGGGTTCCCCTCAGCCCACCCTGTACCCTCTCCAATCCAGGACCCCTTGGGGGACATCCCTCTCACAATCCTGGACCGCTGGCTCCTAATTACTCGCCTGCCTGCCCCTGGTCACCCCTAACTGCCCTCCCCCCGCCAGCCTGATTGCCCCTCACTGCCTTTGCATGCTGGCCTGATTGCCCTTAACTGCCCCCGCTGCCAGCCAGGTTGCCCCCAAATGCCCCCTCCCTGCTGGTCTGGTCACCCCCAACTACCTCCCTCTGCCAGCCTGGTCGTCCCTAACTACCCCCCCCCCCACCAGCCTGGATGCCTCTTACTGCCCTCCTTGCCGGCCTGGTTGCCCCCAACTGCCCCCCCCCCGTCAGCCTGGTTGCCCCCAACTGCCCCCCTCTGCTGGCCTGGTTGCCCCCAACTGCCCCCCCCCTGCCAGACTGGTTGCTCCCAACTGCCCCCCTCTGCTGGCCTGGTCGCCCCCAACTGCCCCCCCTGCCAGCCTGGTCGCCCCACACAGCCTGCTTGTTCAGTTGTTTGGTCGTCCCTCACTAACCCCCCTGCTGGCCTGGTCATAGGCAGCCATCTTGTGAGGGTGTGAGGATTAATTTGCATATTACCTCTTTTTTTATATAGGATTAGTCTTTCTTTTTTTTAATAATTTTTATTTTATTTTTATTATGGTATCACATAATTGTCCTCATCCCCCATTCCCATCCCAAACCCCTCCCCATGTATGCCCCCACCCCCCTGTTGTCCGTGACCCCTGGTTAGGCTCATATGCATGCATACAAGTCCTTGGGTTGATCTCTCCCCCTTTCCCCCACCCTCACCTACCTTCCCTCTGAGGTTTAAGAGTCTAAACTACTGTATATGTATATATGGCCTCCAAAGTGTCTGATTTTAGGTCTAAACACTATGTGTTTGATGGGTGCAGAAATGCAGACATAGTTACTTAATAATTATGGTTGAATTGGTATTTTTAAAGTGTATCTCTTTGTAAAAAAGAAGGAGAAGGAACATTAGGTCATTTTCTGGTCTTACTACAGGCAGATTTAACCCAGAAAGATTACTACAGGCAGATTTAACCCAGAAAGATTATTGACAGAAAGTTTTTAAACAAAAAGTTATTTTTGTTTAAAAAATAATTTTAAAATATAATTTTTATAATATATTCATTCAGATTTTTAAAATACTTATTCATTGAATAATATAGCTCTTAGCTAATATATATTTTTTAAAGTTTAGCAGTCACTGCTTCTGTTCTTAGTACCAGAAAACCTGGGCTTGAATCCCAAGTGCACACCGAATTGGCTGTGTGAACGTGGACAGTATTTTATACTCTATATTTGGTCTCCTTATCTATAAAATATGGAAAATAATACTTACCTCTAATTCTTGTGATGTTGGAACGAGATAATCCTTTAGGTGCTTAGCACAGTCTCTGCACATGATAGTTGGTCAATATCTGTTGGACAAATAATTGTTGAAAGAACTCTAAATATTGTTCATTTTATGAATTACTCTTCTTAACACGATTAATGTTGACTGAATTACAAAAATCACTTTTGGAAAGTTGATTCTGTGTCTTTTTTTATTTAACCATCTACATTTGCTTCAGTTACTTTTTACATACTTTTCTAAGTGTTTCACATCTGGGCCTTGGAATGTGTATATGATGTGTTTTTCAGGTAGAAACATCAATTATCAGGGCGATGTGTGCACCACCCTATGCTCCCTGCACTTGTATCCTATTCTGAGTCCCCAAATTAAGTAAACATATTGTGATATTATTACAGCTTCCTCTGAGTTATTGCTTTCTTATATTAATCATAATCTTCTGGGAATTGCAACCCAGGCTTTTCACAAAGCACCCATTTTGGAGATGTTTTAGGTACTAAGCTTGCCTTAAAATTTTTCCAGTCTGTGTCTTCACTTTAAAAATGAAAATTAGCTAACAGACTGTCATGAGACTGTTACCTCTTCTACAACTGTTCTCACTCTCTCCACACCTGACATTAGGCACATGTGCCTGAGAATGACCCTTGGTTTCTTCTATGACTCATTGTTAATCATTATAAGAAATAGCTCCATCAGTTCATAAATTTGAAGTAAACTCAATTTCCCACACAGTCTGTCAAGTGATCATCAGCAAGCTGTTTGGGTTGATTCATAAGCTCTTAAACTCCCATTATTTGGAGGAGATGTGGGGTATATTGACAAACAAATTTGCACGTTCTAGGTTTATTCAAACAAGGCCTTCTCTATCCTCCAGAATACTGTATATAAGTTGACCTTCTGACAGACATCTAGTTCATAACTAAATATTTAAAATCTGAGCCCATTAGGTAAGTGCAGTTTATCTGCATCACATGTTGAAATGAGAGAATACATTTGGAAGATTCTTGCTCAGTATAAAGTCAGTATTGCCTCCTAAAAATCTATTGTGAACCAAGATCACTTAGCTAGGGATTGCTATAAACATACACAAAGCCACCAAACATAGGCATGATAGTAAACCACAGGGAGTTGGATAATTTAAAAAATACATAGCATCCTTGCCCTAGCTGGTTGGCCAGTGGATAGAGTGTAGGCCTGTGGACTTAAGGGTCTCAGGTTTGATTTTGGTCAAGGGCACATGCTGGGGTTACAGGCTTGATCCCCAGTGGGAGGTGTGCAGGAGGCAGCTGATCAATGATTCTCTCTCATCATTGAGGTTTCTATCTCTCTCTCCCTCTCAACTTCCTCTCTGAAATCAATAAAAATATATATTTTAAAAAATACAAAGCATCCTTGCTCTGTGAGGCAGAAATTATTTATTCAGGCATTTCCTGACTATTCCTGCATATTTATTTTTCCAGAAGCTTTTTAGGATTATATTGCAATTTTCTTTAAATTGTGCTTTTGTTGTAGCTGTGCATCTCAACATTTGTCCAGTGTTCTCTCATGAGACGCAGGAAGTTTTTCACGTAGATTGTTTTTGCCTTGATGAATGGAACTTTTACATGATGGTTTTTTTGTTTTTTGTTTTTTGGGGGGGCCGGTTCTCTTGTTATATTTTAAATTTATTTATTTTATCCCTGAAATAAAACACATATCAGATTGACCACATTAAGGTGTGACTTAAGTTAATCTGGAAAAAGCTCGGTTTTCTTTCCCCATGAAAAAACTTTAAACCACTGTCAGACATGCCTATGGAAATAAAAGTATAGAAGTTCAAGTGATAAGAAGTTCTACAATCCACAGGCTTGCTTCCAGAGACGTTCACTTTTATTCTTTCTAGAATTAATTTTGTTGAGGTAGAATTTACACATAATAAAATTTGCTCATTTTAAGTGTGTAATATACATTGATTTTATATATTCTAGTGTGTGCAATAGTATCTGATGGCCTTAACTTGCATTTTCTTAATGATGAATGCTGTTGAACATCTTTTCATGTGCCTATTTGTCATCCATATATCCTCATTGGTGAAGTGTCTATTGGAAATTTTTATTAGGTGTATTAGTTCGATTTGTGTTAACGAATGCCTATAGTCATGCAACTGCCAGTGCAAGAAGGGTAGAGAAAGTTTCCTTCACCCCAAAAAGTGCCCTTGTGCCCCTTTGCAAACTACTCTGTCCTCCATCCCCCTTGCCTGGCAACCACCATCTTCTTTCTGTAACTTTTCTTTTTTTTTTTTTTGTTCTAAAATTTCATACACAAGGAATTATTATAGTATGTAGTCTTTTGTGTCCGGCTTCTTTTGTTTGCATAATGATTTTGAGAATCACCGGGCTGCTGTGTGTATCAGTAATTCACTTGTTTTTATTGCTGATTAGCATTCCAATATATAGATAAGCCACCACTTGTTTATCCACTCACCAGTTGGTGGAGAATTTCATTGTTTCCAGTGTTTGACTATTACGAGTTAACCTGCTATGAGCATTCTTGTATAATATAAATCTTTGTGTGGACATATGTCTTAACTTCTTTTAGATAGACACCCAGGCATTGAATTTCTGGGTCATATGGTAAGTAAATGCCTACCTTTAAAATAAACCGCCAACATTTTTCCGAAGTGTTTATATAGTTGACACTGAAAGCAGAAATATATGAGAACTTTAGTTGTTCCACACCTTTGCTAATAATTGTTATAATATACATTGATTTTATATAATCTAGTGTGTGTAGTATTATCTGATGGTCTTAATTTGCATTTTCTTAATGATGAATGCTGTTGAACATCTTTTCATGTGCCTATTTGTTATCCATATATCCTCTTTGGTGAAGTGTCTATTGAAAAATTTTATTAAGCTTATTTTTATTAGGTTACCTTTGTATTATTGAATCATAGGAGTTATTTGTATATTCTCAATGTTAAGTCTACAATTGGTCATGTATTTTACCAGTATTTTTTCTTCACCTGTGCTTTGTCTTTTTATTTTCTTAATATCTTTCAAGGAACACAAATCTTTAATTTTGATGACTATTTATCAGTTTTTCTCTTTTATGGATTGTGCATTTGTGTGGGTGTGTGTGTCATATCAAAGAAATCTTTGCCTGAGGGAACAGCAAGTACAAAAGCCCTGAAGTAGACCAGTTCCTGAGCCTTTGAGGAAGGGCAAGGTCGGTGTGCCTAGAGCAGACTGAGTGTGGGGAAGAGTGGTGGGAAATGAGAACAAGAGAAAAGAAATCTCTGCATGATTAAGATCACAAAGGTTTTCTTCTGAAAATCGTATAGTTTCAGCTCTTACCTTTAGGTGTACAATTCATTTAAGTGTATTTCTGTGCATCGTGGTAAAGGTCAAAGTTGTTTTACATATAATTGTCTATTTATTTCAGCACTATTTGTGAATAACCTAAAATCTTTGTTGAAAATCAGTTGACTTTATACATGAGCATCTATGTATCTGGGCTATTTTCTGTTTCATTTATATATATGTTTATCCTTATGCCAATACCACAATGTCTTAATTACTGTAGTTCTAATCTCCCAGTGTTCTAGTTGCATCTTTTCTATATTTCCTGTTTTTCTTCACATCACGGTCAAGCTTTCCTCTGCCTTCTTGAACAATGCAGTATATTTAACCCCTACAGCCTAATTAGGGAATTTCTGTCATTTTGGGGTCTTTCCTATTGATTGATTTTTCTCTTGGTTATGAGTCATATTCTACTCATTCTTTGCATGATGGTAATTTTTGATTGGATGCTAAACATAATGAGCTTTTCATGATTGGTGGCTGTATTTTATGATATTTCTTTAAATAGTGTTCAATTTTGTTTATGCGGAGTTAAGTTACTTGGACTTAGTTGGATCATTATGAGCCATTCATTTGTTAGGTTGGGTCCAGAGAAGCCATTAGCATAGGGCTAATTGAGCCCCATTATGCTTTCTCCGGATTTCACCTGATGCCCATCTATTACAAGGTCTTTCCTCTCTCCCTGGGATAACTGCAGTTATTCTCACTTCTGTATGAACCCCCAAAACTGTTCTGCCTACTTTCTTCCAGTCATTCTTTCCTTCAGCTTACACCTGGCCAATAAGTACTTGGCCTGTTCTTTTAACTATTTCCCTAAAGTTAAATACTTATTATATCACTTGCCTTTGATATATCCAATAGAATATTATCTATTGGATAAAAAACAGTTTAGGTTAAGCCATAGTTTGGTCCTGCTCTGTAGAGATAACTATTTTAATTACTTTAGTGGTTATCTCCATTCTGCTAAATAATATACTTATATTTTTGCTTCTTTACTTATCAATATTAGACACAATCTGTTGATTCTTTCCTATGAGAGATATGGATTTGGTCATTTTATACTAATGTCATCTTCCCCTTCTCTCTCCTGACAATAGGATAATATCATGATTTTTAATTCCTTTACTTCAGTCTATGTTTCTTGTTCCATCTATTACAATGCCTCTTGACTCCCATTTTTTTAGGAAGAGGATGTTATCACCCTTATCCTTCCCACCATATCCCTTCACATTCCACCTCCAGACTTCTCTCCACTATATTTTGAAATTGTCAAGGCTGATAATAACACTCTGCTCTGTAAGCATAATTGCCTTCTATGCTTTATTGAAACCCCCAAGTTTCAGATTATGTTATTTGTATATAAGTTTTGTTCACCACAGAGCTAGTATTATGGGACGATTATATTTTTTTTCTTGGTGGTTTTCCAGTGTTATGACCCCATACTTTGAAAGGACAATATTCCTAGCACCAAATATCTTTTTTTCTTTGGTAGACAATCCTTTTCAGTTCTCTCTGGAAGTATTCTGGATATTATCTTCAACCTTGGTATGTTGAAAATGTGCAATGACATACCTAAGTATAGATTGTTCTTGTTTTAGCTTATTTGGAACTTGGTGAATCATACTTTTATGACATGTTACCCTTTAGCTCTGAGAAATTTAGTAATATTATTTCTTTTATAAGTTCATCTTTTTTGTCTTCCTTTTTCTTCTTTTCTGGGTTGATTTTCTGTGCATCTGGATTGAATGTCTATGTATGTTACCTCCTCTTGCTTATATTTTCTGCTTTCAGTTCTGCTTTCTGGAGATTTATTCAATTTATCCTTTAACTTTAATTATTTTATTTTAGCATTCACCTTGTAAAACTTTAAAAGGTCTTCATTTTTTCTGGTTGTTATTTTTGCATACTTTTTAAGAATAAAATGTTTGTTTGACTCATTAATGTTAGATTTCCCTAATTCATCTAGATTTCTTCATTTCTTTAGAGTTCATATTTATTTCTCTTTGATGTTGCAGATTTTTCTCAAGTGATCCTTTGTTGTCCATGTATACCCGTGAATGAGGTTAGAAAGGATGACTGGGAGCTCTGTAGCTATGGATGGGGCTTATCAACCAGCAGCCGTTGCCTTAGTGTAAGTGCCACTGGTCATCATAGGACTGAGGACTTACTCCAGTTTGGATAATTCCTTTTGTTGTTTTATTGGTTTGCATTATACCTTTAAACATTATACTTAAACTTGTACTTTTTGGCTCTTGTATTGGAATAGGCATAGTGATAGCCTCCACTCTTCTATTTCCCACATTCTATCAGTTAAACTTGTACTTTTTGGCTCTTGTATTGGAATAGGCATAGTGATAGCCTCCACTCTTCTATTTCCCACATTCTATCAGTTATGTCTTTAATTTTACATTGTCAAAATTTGATCTGTAACTACATTTGAGTGATTTCCTTATAATCTTATTTTATAATTTGAACCATGTTGCCTATATATGATATTATGACCACATAAATATTGTTCACCATGGAGCCAAGTATTTTATTTCCCTCTCTATGGGTCCAAAGTTATGTCCATCTCACCAAATAGCAAATATCCAAATCCAAAGTTTGACCTTTTCTTGCATTCCACTGAATGTTAGCAATTAGTTCATATTGATTTTCCTTTCGAATTGGATCATGACTTTCTTATTCTGTTGTATTTTTCCTTGAATTTCCACTTGCCATTCTTTTTTCTTTT
Source organism: Eptesicus fuscus (assembly GCF_027574615.1). Classification (NCBI taxonomy): domain Eukaryota; kingdom Metazoa; phylum Chordata; class Mammalia; order Chiroptera; family Vespertilionidae; genus Eptesicus; species Eptesicus fuscus. Next base: position 38,319,654 of record NC_072477.1, read on the forward strand.
GGGAGAAGAAACATATGCTTTCATCACTATTCACTAATATTATCCAGGTCCTTAGTTATTCTGTCTTTTGCTTGGAATCCACTCCTTTCCCCCCCGCCCCAAAACAATAAATTTTTTGGAGCTGTGAATGATTTTGCTTTGTATTTTAAAAATGCATCTGCTATACAATTTATTTTATTTCCAAAATGTCTTGTAAGAAAATCTTAAAACATGTTCCCCCACTTGCAAGGCAATCTAGTTTACATACAGTTAGCTTAAAAATAACAAGATCCATGAGGACAATGTTGGTGGATTAATTATCACAAGATTGGGGGACAAATTCAGTTTTTAAGGACAAAACATTCCAACAAGACGAGTTTCCAATAACAAATATGCACAGTCTTGATGTCACAGGTTACAGTCCCTGGAAGATGATTACTTGAAAATCATTGGAAAGTCTTTTTTCCCTCTTGGTAAACAGACTAGATAAAAACTAAATTCCTTGATGACAAGATACAAATAAGTATAAATTAAATTATACAGAGACTTCATCCGCTTGGCTACAGCTCTTTGTTCCTCTATGTACATTTTTCAACCTTCTCCTTCATCTTTAAAACAAAGGGTTGTGTCAACAATCTTTTTGGCTTTCATGGTTCTAGTTTAAATGCCATTTTGCCTCATAACATACAGTTTCACCAGCAATTTTAAACAAGGCTAAATCAAAATATTTGGGATTTATAATTTCCTGTTTATTTGGAACCAACTGTTCTAATTTAGAATAATTGCTTTCAAGGCTTGTTGTCCAACAGTCATTCTAGATTTCTCTTTATTGGTCTCCTTGGATTTTAAGCTGTCTCCTTTTGTATTGTTAACCCTCAATTTACTGGACAAGGTTCTCATGTAACTCCTTAGGGTCTTCCTTGTGTTCTCATATATCTGAAAATATCTTCATTTGGCCCTCCTCATTGTGATTTATAGTTTGACTTGGTATCGAATTTTAGGTTAAAAAGAAGGGTTTTGGTGTTTTGATTTGTTTATGTGTTGTTTATAATATAGTTTTCTTTGTCACATGCTGTAAGGTCAATTTTTTGTATATGTTATCTGGACACTTGCAAAGGACATGTATTTTCTGTTAATAGAGTCAAACTATACCAAGTCAAACTATAAATCACAATGAGGAGGGCCAAATGAAGATATTTTCAGATATATGAGAACACAAGGAAGACCCTAAGGAGTTAATTGAGTATTGAGTTTGATAAATATTTATTATAGAAATATTTTAAATTATATAATTTAGATTATTTACATTCTTTATTTGTGTCTATTTGCTCCATCAAGAAGTCTGACAGACATGTATTATCTTATGTTCTTATATATTACTTAGCATATTAATACCAACAAAATATTCTTATTGCAAAATATACTCTTTACTAATATAAAATGAACCAATTCTCAATTTGCCCCCTTAAGTGTTTTTTGTTAAATCCTTGCCCAAGAATATAGTCGGGAGAGGGACCAAGAGGTAGGCTGTTTCTGCTTGCTCACCGGTCCCACCCCCGCCACCGGTCGCCCTCTGTGTGTGGGTCAACCGGTGGGCGGGGGTCTTGGCCTGGTGCTGCCCGCATCCCCCCGCCCACCCTGGGTCCCCGTTCACTATCAGCGAATGGAGCCTGCCGGCTGGGGAAAGGGACTGAGAGGTGGTCAGTGCACGTCATAGTGACTGGTCGAGTGGTCATTCTGGTCATTCTGCCAGTATGGTCACTGGGCTTTGATTATATAGGATATATATTTACATATATGTTGAGGAAACTATCTACTTTTATTTGCTTTAAAAGTTTTATATTCTATTTCTTAGTTTTTTTGAATTTATGATAGAACTGTTTGATTAGGTTAATTATTTTGAAAATACTGCTTTTAAAAAATTGATATATGGTCCCTGGCATAGCAGGTTTCATAGACATATATCATTTAAATTACTTTTATGCAAAATGTTTTTATGTCACCAGAAGCCATTTAATATATATTTTCATATATTATGATTCTTTATTTTGATTCATGTTTTAGTATAAATCTAAAGAAAAATATACCATGTAAATAGCATAATTATAAATTTGTAGAGGTAAGTTTTTTTCTCTTTTAATCATGTTAGGATTGTTTATTTTTCCTTAAAATTTATAATTTATAATTTTCACCGAAGTCTAGGTTTATATTCTTTTTAAAAATATCATGGTGAGATATTTTGTATCATTATAACTTTTTATAATTTATAATTTTCACCGAAGTCTAGGTTTATATTCTTTTTAAAAATATCATGGTGAGATATTTTGTATCATTATAACTTTCTCATTTCATTAAAATGTTCTTCTTTATATTTTTCTTTATATTTATATTTACATTTTTCACTAGAGACCCAGTGCACAAATTCATGAACAGGTAGGGTCCCTTGGCCTGGCCAGCAATTAGGGCAATTGGGGCCGATCGGGGCTGGCCGGCCTGGGGGAGGGACTTTGGGAGGTTGTCTGGCTGCAGGAGGTTGGCTGTGGGAGTGCACTGACCACCAGAGTGCAGCTCCTGCACTGAGCGACTGCCCCCTGGTGGTCAGTGCATTGCGATAGTGACTGGTCAACCAGTCGTTCAGTCGACCGGTTGTAATGGTCGCTTAGGCTTTTATATATATATACACTAGAGGCCCGGTTCATGAAAATTCATGCACTGGGGAGGGGGGTCCCTCAGCCCGGCCTGCCCCCTCTCACAGTCCAGGAGCCCTCTGGGGATGACCTCCTCTGCTGGAGGCAACCAGGCTGATCAGGGGAAGTCACTGCTCCCATCACCCCACTGCTGCTGCCACTGCTGGCCGCTGCAGCTGCTTGCCCTCAGCCCTCACTTCTTAGCGCTGGCCCTGCCCCCTGTCCACTGGTGTGTGGGGGGCAATCTGAGGCCAGGCCAGCTGTGGGAGGGGCTATGGGAGGTTGAGGCACAGCCGGTTGCACCTTGTCCAGCCTCTGTGGAGGCGTGGCGCCTGGACAAGGCCCATGCTGCTGCCTCTGTGCTGCCTCTGTGGAAGGGGATGCAGCACCACCCGCCGCCTGCTCACATGGGCACTGCCTGCGCCGTTCATCACCTCTGCAAAAGGGGCCATGGTGCCAGACCCACCCGCCTCTCCCACGTGGCGCCGCCCGCCTCTCCCATTCAGTGCTGGCCCTAGGCCCTCACAGCTGCTGTGGCTTTGTCCGGAAGGATGTCCAGAAGACGTCACCCTAATTAGCATATTACCCTTTTATTAGTATAGATTATTCAATCTAACACATTTGTCTTATTTATGGCTTAATTAGGTATCCTTTGTTAATTTTTTTCTAATCATCTTCACTCTTGATTTAACCTTCTTGTCCTTTTCTTTCCATTCATAGAGAGCTTCTTGTCCTGTTTTCTATATCACAGATTTTACTTTTACAGGGTTAATTTTGATTTTTACTGTTTTTATGTTCATTTTAAAGCTAATACTAATTTTTGCTTATTTAGTTTTCTATTTTTCATGTAGCTAAAAATATTTTCCCATGCCTCCTAACCCCCTTCTTTTTCATTTCAGTTGGTTGTCTTCCCATCTTATCTCTTGTTTCACAGATTGCATGTATTCTTGAATTTCCTTGAGAATATAAAGCTATTTAGAGTTGATGAATTATATGTAGTTAGTTATTTTTGAATTTTAGTTCTTCACAACATCTTATTTCAAATTATTGTTATTGTTTTGAGGTTAATAATTCTAGGACAAGATGCCACCTAAAAGTTTGAATTTGCCCCAATAAAGTATTGGTGAGGTCTTCTTGGATTCCTTTGTTGTTATTAGGATGGTGTTTAGATTCTTCTCTTATATGTTAAGCTGAAGTCTTGGTTGATATAAGTTTATATCAGCAGTTAAGTGATTCAGTAGACTAAAGGGAGTGAGCAGAGGTCAGAATCATGGATTAATGCAGGATGTGTGGTTTCTTCTCTGTACTTAGTGAAACCTGCTATGCCAGGGACCAACTTTTGGTATCTAAATTTGCCTGTCCACTATCTCAATTATAGGCAGAGCTGTGTTTGCCTTCTGGGACACTCATTCCTCCTGGATCAGAGAGAGGTTGAACATGGGAGGAAACTCTCTGCTTTAAGTTTGTGTTCTGGGAAATCAGCTCTTGCCCTTGTACACACAGCACTGCTTTGGAAAGGCTATTGATTGGTAAAAATAAAGGAGGTTCCACTTGGATATTTTTTAATCTGTCCTGTAACTAAGCTCCCATGTTAATCATCATCCTGTAAATTAGGACAATTATGAGAATGAGAGAAGGCTCAATTACAATTAAGCTGGCACAATAGGCAGAAACCCAAACTGTTTCAGTCAACTTGGGCATATGGTCACCCTACCTATGATCTACAACTATCTTTAGCCACTACCCATTCAAATTAGTATTATTGGGGCTCTATGAAGTTATTCTCTACTAGAAGCCCGGTGCATGAAATTCGTGCACGGCGGGGGGTTGTCCCTCAGCCCAGCCTGTACCCTCTCCAATCTGGGACTCCTGGAGGGATGTCCGACTGCCTGTTTAGGCCCGATCCCAGATCGGGCCTAAATGGGCAGTCGGACATCCCTCTCACAATCCAGGACTGCTGGCTCCCAACTGCTTGCCTGCCTGCCTTCCTGATTGCCCCTAACCGCTTCTGCCTGCCAGCCTGATCACCCCCTAACCACTCCGCTGCCAGCCTGGTTGATGCTTAACTGCTCCCCTGCCAGCCTGTTTGCCCCCAACTTCCCTCCTCTGTCAGCCTGATCACCCCTAACTGCCCTCTCCTGCAGGGTTGATCACCTCCAACTGCCCTCCCTTGCAAGCCTGGTCCCTCTCAACTTCCTTCCCTTGCAGGCCTAGTCCCTCACAACTGCCCTTCCTTGCAGGCCGGGTGCCTCCCAACTGCCCTCTCCTGCTGGTCATCTTGTAGTGGCCATCTTGTGTCCACATGGGGGCAGGATCTTTGACCACACGGGGGCAGACATATTGTGTGTTGCAGTGATGGTCAATCTGCATATTACTCTTTTATTAGATAGGACAGAGGCCTGGTACAGAGGTGGGGGCCAGCTGGTTTGCCCTGAAGGGTGTCGCTGATCAGGGTGGGGTTCCCTTGGGGCGTGGGGTGGCCTGAGCAAGGAGCCTGTGGTGGTTTGCAGGCCGGTCACACCCCCTTTCAACCTAAGTGGAGGCCCTGGTATCTGGAATTTATTTTCCTTCTACAATTGAAACTTTGTAGCCTGGAGCGGAACCAAGCCTGATGCTCCCTCCGGGGCAGCAGCCATTTCTGTGGCAGTTAATTCACCCTCTACAATTGAAACTTTGTAGCCTTAAGTGGGTGAGCCCAGCCAGGGTGTGCGGAAAGCTTTGCTTCCCCTGTTGCCGCCGGCAACCCTGGCCTGCTCTCTTAAGCTCCATTCTGCCGCCATTTGTTTGAATTTGTTTACCTTCTATAATTGAAACTTTGTAGCTTGAGTGGAGGCTTAGGCCTGCAAAGGCTATTGGAAAGCTTGGCTTGCTCTGTTACCTGGGAAACCTTGCTCTCTGTGGCTGTAGCCATCTTGGATGGGATTAATTTGCATACTCGCCCTGATTGGCTGGTAGGCGTGGCTTATGTAGCGGAGTGATGGTTAATTTGCATATTACCATTTTATTAGAGAGGATAACTAATATACTGTATATCAAACTAATAATTTCTAATAATAATAACAATAGTGGTAATAATAAATATTCATTTATTAGGTGCTTACTATTATTATAATCTGTTCCAGGGTTCCAAAAAGAAAATTTATATCTACATACAGATTTTGAACCCTTTCCTTCTCAAATTCCCAGAAAACTTTTACTACTGGTCCATAATTTTTAAAAAAAATCATTTAAAATTATAGTTGGCATACAATATTATTTTAGTTTCAGGTGTACAATATAGTGATTCAACATTTGTACACTTTACAAAGTGATCACCACAATAAGTCTAGTAACCATCTGTCACCACACATAGTTCTTATGGTATTATTGACTCTATTCCCTATCCTGTATATTATATCCCTGTGACTCATTTTATAACTGAAAGGTTATACTTCTTAATCCCCTTCCCCTTTTCTGTTCTTCCCCTCACCCTCTACCCTTTTGGCAATCATGAGGGGTGAGTTTGTTTCTGTTTTGTGTTGATTGTTGTATTGTTTTGTTTTTAGAATCCATGTACAAGTGAAATCTTTCAGGATTTGTCTTTCTCTGTCTGACTTATTTCGCTTAACATAATACTCTCTAGGACCATCTATATTGGCTCATTTGGGAAGATTTCATTCTTTGTTTTTTTATGGCTAAGTCCTGGTCCCCAATTTTTGAAGTTCATTGACGTTCTTGGAAAAGAGAAGACAGAAGCCCCTGATTGTCTCTTCCTTGCCTCTTTCTCCCTCCCAACTTCACTTTCATTCTGCACAGATGTCCTTTGGTCATTTCACATGTGTATCTTTTGTTCTCAAATAGATGGTAAACTCTTTGAGAGGAAGAACCTTGTCTCCTAAGTCTTTGGCATTCCTCATAGCTTCCAATTTGGTGCCCTCCCCATAATCTCTGCTTCCTGAAAGGTGTCTATAGTTCTGAGGGTAGGTTTTCTCAGACCATTTTTAACTTTCCTTGTCTTGGTTGTCATTACAACTTAACAACTGATCCAATATTGCTGTTATAGTTGGATTTCATTCAAATTTTAATTCCACATTTCATCTTAAGAAGGAAATTAAACAATTTGCTTTGGTTATACATATTTTCCTTTCTTTAATGGAGTGCAATTCTAACTATTTTAAGACAAACTCTAAATCTGAATAGACTATTTGTGATGACATAATTTTATATAATATAAATCAATCTTAAATAGCTGAATTACAAGCTGAGAAGAGCCATTCAGTCATTATTAGGTCATTTACACACACTTAGCAAGACATTAACTTGGTCAATGCCTAGATCGCTTTTCCTTGCCTTCTGTTTTTTAATTGTGCAATTATTATTTGATTGATGATTAAATTACATTCAATTGATTAAAGTTTATACTTGAAAAGGAAATTTAAAGTATTTAACTATTTCCTTATGTGACAAAAGATGCACCATAAGTTATTTGAATTACCCTGAAGATGGAAAGTGGGAAGCAAATTTTTAAAAGGCTTAACAAGAGTTGACCTTGGCAACTAATTTTTACCTAGAAACTAGGGGAAAATCCAGTACTCCCAATTCAGCAAATTATTTATTCAGACTTCACCCAGTAAGTTTCACCTCCATTTTATGCTAGATTAACTAATCAAAATTGGTCTGATTATGTGTTATTACATTTCTTTCCTGGAAGAGAGAATAACAAAAAGAAGGTAGTCACTTCTCTCATAGGCTCTAAGTTCCTTGAAAGCAATATATAAATCTTAAAATTCTTTGCATCCTTTCTTCAACTTAACATCTAGCACAATTCCTTGGGCATAACCCATATTTAGTTTGAATTTGTTAACTTGAACAGCATTTATTTATTCATTTTAGCAGACTTGGGTCATGCTATTTGTAAGAAGCTTCTCATCTCAAGAGCTTTCTTATTTCAGGTTCAGCTCATGCTTAGCTTGTTCTTTTATACAAAATCATCACATTTAATGTTAGGTATCCCCATGATGAAAATAGAAAACTCAAATTATCTGGTTACTCTCAAGTGCATGTCTTTCCTTTCATTTTATAGCTTTCTGAATCTAGTTTTCTAAAAAGAAATGCTGATAATGAAATATTATCTGCAGGGTTTAGTTCAGCCTGCTCTTCTGTCACAAATTTTTCACCCAAAACACATTATTGTGCTTGGGCCTTAGTTTGTAGAGGTTGTACTACTTTCCTTAGGCAATTTTCACTGTGTGTTTTAAAATCCCTGTACATATTAGGGTTAGGTATGATGATTATAATGATACTAGTAGCCCATTTGCAGGAAAATCCTGCAAGCGGCTGTTGCAGCCGCGTGCGCTGCCGCTGGCGCCGCCTTTGCAGCCACCACGCCTGCACCGGCTCGCCACTGCCGCCCGCCCCGCTCTGCCCCGTTCCACCCCGCCCCACCCCACCCGGGCTTTCCCTCTGGCAGCCACCTTGCTTTCCGCTTTTCCTCCCTCTTCCTTCTAAGTTGTCTTCAGTCTTCACTCCTCCCTCTCTCAGCGTAAGCAAATTAACCGCCATCTTTGTTGGGTAATTTGCATACTCGCCCTGATTGGCTGGTGGGTGTGGCTTTGGCTGGTGGGCGTGGCTTGGGCGTAGCGAAGGTGCGGTCAATTTGCATATTACTATTTTATTAGGTAGGATTATTAATGGCTATGTAAAACAATGTACAAATACTGTTTCTGCATTGCATATTATAGTCCTCAAAGCTGATATCAATATTTTACTGTGCAAAGTCTCCAAAAACACCTTTACAATGCATTATAAGAGAAGTGTAGGTATCAGAGTGAGAAACTTGAATAATATATGGAAAAAAAACACAATGCTGCCTACAGTAGGGTGTTCTACAGATGATGGGCATTTATTATAATGTTATTGTATTTTTCATTGGGTTTGAAGCCTCCACTTTCCCTCCCTCTCTATTGTCTATTGTTTTGGACTTTACTTACTGTTTTTATGACTCAGCAACAAATTCAAGAAATTGTTATTATCTATTAGATTGGTTATAAGATTTTTGAGATTTGAAATTCTCTCATTGCTGAAGTACAAAGAGTGACAACTGTAGGACTAAAATGTGCCTATGATTGTATCCTTGCCCCAAATCAGATATGGACTCCTTCGTTTTTTGTTGTTGTTGTTTTGTTTTGTGTGTGTGTGTGTTTTTTTTCCTCAGGGGATTTTGCAAAACTGTATAAATGACCCAAGAGTGAAATTCTCCTTGAAATCCATCCGATATGTGACACAAGGGATACAATTTAGTATACCTCGGTCTAGTGCCCACTTGTGGTTTCCCCACAGGTATGCTAGACTGGGGTTTTTAGTAACAGAAATGAGGATCTTTGCACATTTGTTTTACAGAGCTGACTCCCTAGGGAAAAGCCTTCCATGTGTCCTGACAATTGAAGTTGGGAAAAAATGGTTCTAGACTGCACCTCTACAATGTACTGACTAGGTGGGAATCAGGATTCAACTCTTTAGCCTTCGTTGGCTTAACCAACTCAGGCTCCTCTCATTTTCAGCCTCTCCAAAGTTCTATAGTTTTTACCTACTTAAAAATGCTAACTCTATTTTAAACATACACTCCTAGTCTACTGTTTCTCTGCTCTGTGAGATGAGACTTTGTTTGGCACAAGTATAAAAAATGTTAGGTTACAAGTAAATTTTCATGCATAGACCTTTATTCATAAATGGTCCTTTTTCACACAGTGCACTTATGGCACTATAGTAGGCCTTCCATTAATGACCACTAACTGTATACACAGATGAGTAAGTTATGGCTGGAGCTGATTTCCAAGTTGTAGGAAGAATGGCTGCTGTTTTAACACATTTTCCTTCTGCAGAAGCATCTCTCCAGCTAATCAGTCTCTGGGTTTTCCTTGCTTGCTTCCATTTTTGCAGGAAATATTGTGTCCTGCTCATATTCGTATTGCCCCAGGGCCTTATTCTATGCAGTTCACCCAGAAGGGATTGCCATCCAGCCTCCAGAAGCAATGTCCAAGGGAGCACTGCTTGCGTGTGTTCTGAAGATGGAAACGATTATCATAAAAGACGTAAGAAGGATTATGTCAGGAATTCTCTCCAGATCTTCACATTTAGCAAGCCATCCTGTTTTGCATTACAGAATCACATTATGTTCTGCAGCTCTTCTGTGGCTGTTTAGTGTTGGTCATGGCTTTGTGAGAGATTGGGGTCAAAGTCAGCAATGTTTACAAACATAGGAGAAAATTCAGCAAGAGATGGCTAAATCCAAATATGATCTTTATGATTCTCTAAGTGGCTAGTCATCCATCCTATAAATGGAAAGCATGGTTTCTGGCTACGCAAGGTGTTCCCTGCACTCAGAGTTTAAATGCTGTAACCAAATAAAATCATTCATCTGCACTTCAAGTGCTGGCAAGCTGGCCCCTTCCTGATGCCAGGTTTTCTGCCTAATACCTGGTATACTTTTTTATGGACTAAAGCTTAAAGAGAACCACAGGAGCCTAGGAACATATATGAGTTCATGATTAATTAAGAGCCTGGAAATAACAGCAAGCCATTTGAACTGGGCTGGTGGGGTTTTCCCACAGCTCTGGCATTGAGATCTAGTGATCAGTAAAAAGCAGACAATGGGCCCTGGCTGGTTTGGCTCAGTGGATAGAGTGTTGGACTGTGGACTAAAGGGTTCCAGGTTCAATTCTGGTCAAGGGCACATGCCTGGGTTGCGAGCTCAATCTCCAATGTGGGGTGTGCAGGAGGCAGCGGATCAATGATTCTCTCTCATTGTTGATGTTTCTATCTCTCTGTCCCTCTCCATTCCTCTCTGAAATCAATAAAAATATGTTTTTAAAAAAGCAGACAATGGTATTCAGAAGCGGAGAGCAGATCTTGATAATTCAATTCCTTTCTGAGGGTGTCATACTCAGGTAGATTTCCCTGTTGAGTTTCTCTGCCTGTCCTTAGGTAAGGCACCTCTTATGCTTCACATATGGAAGTTTTGTGGCAATTCCCGCTTGCCAGGTGGAGCAGGTTCAGGAGGCATGAGACAGAGCAATGGTCACCTTGCTATGAGTGAGAGATGAAGTTAAGAGTCTTTCATCTTACAATTGGCTGAAGAGTGGTTTGGGGATGAGTCCGTGGCCCTGAGGGGATGGATAAGCATGCAACAAGTCTACTCTCAAAGAGCAGGATGCCCTTCACAACAGTTTTATTGAGACCACTTCTACAGTTTCTGACCTGAGTTCTATTTTGAAAGCTAGAAGGGGAGCCCAAGGAGGGATCATGATTACATTGTGTGCTTCCTGCATCTTTTCCAAAAAGACATAAGGTGCAATAGTTTAGGCATTAAAGAGCTGAATTTAGAGTAACACGACTATAATTCAAGCTCTATAGCACCATAAAAATGTTAAACTAAGATGCCCATAGAACAGAAGATTGACACAGATATGATCCTTGACAAAAACTTTCTGGAGCCATTTCCATCTTTAAAGAGGTCCTCAGAGTTGTGTCCAAGATGGATCCAAGTTTTATATCTTGGAAGTTGGGAGTGAGTGTCCCACAGCTGGATGTGTGTGGTTGAATCAATGGGTTCCACCTCAAGGTGCTTCCTTAAAGTTCGGTTAGTGTTCTATATTAGCTACTCAAACCCATTTATGACTACATCTGACAACTGCCATTAACGGGGGAACTGGGAGAGAAGCAAAGTGCCCACAAAAAAGGGAGAACGTAGCATTTATATGCTGGAGAAGGGTGGATTCTGTCTAAAGACTCTAGCAATTGTATTCTACTCTTCTCCATGTGGATTTCTGCATTGCTTTGATTTAAGCCAAAAGAAAAAAAAAATCAAAGAATGGGATAAAATTACCGCATGCAAAAGTTTATGATTTAAGGGAGGAAGAGACCAGATCAACATGTGCTTCAGAAAGCCATTCCTGGACAGGCAGAGATGTGAGGAGATCGAAATCAAAGAGCTCATCTAGAGTGCACCAGTCACTTAGGAAACACAGTGTGATTTTATGGGGTCTTTGGGAAAGAACCCATAGAGAAATGATTAGTGAGACCTCAGGCGTGGGGCGAAGAGTTAGTGCAGTGTGACTGAGCAGAAGAGTTCACATTTCTCTGCCTGTTCTCTTTTGAAAAGTTGCATAACTCCCAGGAGCTTCTCCGTCATAGCCGCATCTTAGTTTCTGCGGGTGTAGACCACTGGGGAGCAAGAGCTTTCAGTAGTAGGTGGGGTTAAGGATGCTTTAAGGAAGGGCTCTTTATTCTTAACTCAAAAGCCCCGAAGAGGAAATACTTAAATAGAAAAATTGATGGGAATCCCAACAAAGTTCTCTGAAAGCTTCTTGGTGTTGGTGACAGAGCTTGGAAACCCCACCGAATGCAGGACGTGTGAGGGTTTTGCTAGAGAATAGCAGGTACACAGCAGGATTCTTGGAGAGAGGCTCACAGGGGAAATAGGAGGTGGACAAAGTGGTGTGAACTGCTGCTGAGTCATACATTTAGGTTCCCATTTCAGCTATTTTTAGTGGGTGGTGGTGGGGTAGTTGGAAAAATGTTTGGCATTTGTAAATAATGCTTTTGAATTCTAACTTTTTCAAGTCATTTTTATTGTACACTATGCTGTATCCTGAAAGCACTACATTTTATTTCACTAACTCAGGTACCTGAAATAACTGTGGTGGGTAAAGTTTGCACTCTGAAACCCCCAAGAAGCTACATTTGAGAATTTTTCTCTTCCTAGTTATTACAACTAATTTTCCCGTCAAATCCTAGAGGGCTGCTTTGAACCACACTAACGCTCTCAAGGCAGAAATGTATTTCAACTCATTCACGCTGCTGCTAATCTCCTCGGTGATTTATGAGGTCTTTAAACCTTTAATTCTCTGTCTGTCAGAAGTCTTCATTGGTAGCAAGCTGACAGTTTAAATTAGTGTTTAGACATGGCTTTCATAATGTCAGTTTTGTTTTGTCTCAGCAGCGTCTTGGAATTCCTTCCATTGTACCTCAAGTGACTCATGGCAATAAACGACTCTCCTTCTCTTTTGTTCTTAATCAAGGAAGAATGGAATGAGCCACATAATGCTTGTAAAAGAGCAACTTTAATTAGTGCTCAGCTGTCGCCAGAGATGCTTGTCTTGTCTCTTTAGTACATAAATGTAGGACATGATGCATTCAGGTGAACAAATACTTGTTTCCTGAAAAACCTCCCGTGGTTCTTTTCCAACAAATGAAGGGCAATTGCAGCCGCCACACTGAGCTTCTCCTCAAACTCAACAGAGAGACCCCAAGTAACTTCCAAGAGTTGTATTTGCAATGGCTTTCGTGGAATCGAATAAACCACCAAATGAAAGAAGATCTCCTGAAAGGGGTTTCCCTGCTCACCCGTAGGCCCTCCCATCCCTTGGGGAATAGTGCCAAGATACACCCAAGGCCACGGGGGCCTTTCCTGCCAAACTGCCAAGCTGCATTCTCCTGAGTCCTGAGTATAGGGCAAACTCCAGATCCTTGGGGGTCCAAGTTTGTTTACTCTCAACAACGTTTGACTTCCTAAGGAAAATGGTGAAAGAAAGTATAAAATTCCATTAAAAAAAAAAAAAAAGCCCCTCAAGTATTTTTGGACATCAAACAACTCTTACAACACAGCCCTTTGATGAGTTCAGTGTAAATGAATCAGAAACATATGGATAGTGTTTATGCTCAAATGCACATGCATTTAAAAATTCTGAGATAAATTAGTTTAGTGAGCTATGTTTGGGTCACTTCCAGCATCCAAGAATTTAGAAAATCACTCCTCACGAGTAAAGATGTGGAAGAAATGGTTGAGCACCCCTTGAACTGAAAAATGGGCACGTTCAGCAGCCTACACTGCGTTGTGTATTGTAAACACGGTAGCCGAGGGCACAGATCTTGGGACAGCTCCAGACCAGGGAGGATTGGGGCTACTGATGTGGTAAAAGTTTCTGTATCTCATTACCAGCTGTCAGTACCTGTGCAAGCAAGTTCCACACTCCACAAACATGGCTCACCAACTTCCTCGGATTCGTTCAGTCCTTGGACACTTTTGTAAATTGCCTTTTATGCTTAGGCCTTTGGAACCGATAGGCCATTGGGTACCATTTGGGTACAACCTGTGCTTCCCTTTCACTTTGAGGACGGTGGAAACAGTTTATAATGTTATAAATGTGAGAAACGTGCATGGTCACATACATGGATTCTGGTTATATTAAAATAACATAAAATATTAAGAAAATCCCCATTTGGATATAATGTGTCCAAAGGCCTCAACATTTCTTATTTCTAACAAGACCAAAAGAGAATTGAATTTTTAAATTATCTAATTTTTACCCAAATGTGTGTCATTGTTTAGTGAGGAAGAAGGAGCAAGGGGTAGAGGCTACTGTCTCTTGATACATCAGATTTCTTTATTATTTTGGACCTATCTCAGTGGGCCAGGTCTGGATTTTTGATTATTGCTTTAGTGGTATGTATAGTGGTAAGATGCTGGCTGTGAGAGTTAACGAAACTTCACCCATGTCTCTCGATGTCCAATCACAGAGCAGCACCAGTAATGTCCTTTCACTTTAGTTTGCTAAAAATACTAAACAACTACTACTAGTGAACAACATATCACAGGATGCTGAGGGTAATGCAAAAATGTAAATAACACAAGCTCTCTGACTTCAAATAACCTAAAACTGAAGTTACAAAATATGTTAAATGAAATAATTTCACTAGAGATGTCACAATAAAATGATATTTCATTGCTACACTAGTGACATAAACCACTGCTTTATGAGTTGAGGGATTTAGATGGATCTAGACAGTGTGGGGTAGTAGAAAGATCATGAGATACTTGTACATTTCTGGAAATGTAACAAAATAAAGAATACTAGATTTGCCTCCTCTCTTCCTACTAATACATGGTTGAAATACGTTAATAAAACCTTTAGTCTGCTAAAATGGAGGAAGAATTAAAAATCCCAGCTCTTCCATTAACTAATTGTGTGACTCTGTCCAAATTAATTGTTCTTTGCGACACTATTAATTGTTACGATGATGTTAATGTTGACATAAACATTAATGTTAGGTATTAATATCTATCTATTATGTATTAATTTAATAGTTCCTGGAGTGATTATGCTGTGCCAGGCACTATGAAGAAGGGTGAATTATCAATGTACGCAAAGGATGGTGCTGTATTTGGCACATGGTGGGTTTGATGAAGGCAATGGTGTTGCGCAAGATTTAAATAGCAGGGGGAAGGTAAGTTGATGTTCAACTACATAATCTTTTCTTTGGCTAATGAAATTATTTGCATAGTTATTGCATAAAAATGTTTTAAGACAAATATCTATTTCTTCATCATATACTGTAAACTCTAACATTGCTTTCTTTTTTTTTCTCTTTCTTCTTGCTCCTTTCTCAGACCTTTGTCTGGAATGGGAGAAGGAGGTGGTACTGCTAATTGTAACAGCTTTGTTTTCACTCACAAGCTTTGTTCTCTTCTCAAAACACACTTGGTTTAAATGTAGCTTTATAGGATGCTTGCTCACTCCTCTACTTGCTGCTCTGCATATGCCCTCCCTCCCTTGACTTGCTGGTCTCCCTCAACCCAGTGTATGACCTTGGGAATGTACATCTCTCTATGTGTCAATGTCTCCATCTATAAAATAGGCTAATAGTACTGACTAATACATAAAGCACTCAGAGAGCCACATGAAAAATACAAAGTCATATTATTATATGATCATGAAGCCTATTGCTCATCATCGCATTGCCCTATAGATATTTATGAAATTTTCTTCTCTTAATAACCTCTTATACTTTATTAGTTTGAACATTGTGAGACATCTTCTGCCTAGTATTATTGAAGGGATTGGGCACAGCCAAAAGAACAATTATGCTTCTGAGAAGCAGAAGGGGACTGTGGGAAGGGTGGAGAGGGATAAGGAAATAATGAGCCCTCTGAGGATATCATATTTCTAATATGGTAAAAAAGAAAACAAAGTCCATCATCCCATGGGGCCAAAATGATGTAAGCACACCAGTCAGACCAAACAGCTGAATGTCCATAAAGAGCCTATAGAAGGATCGTATTCATTGTGACCTGTTTGGAGCCAATCAAAAAGCTTGTCAGATGTGTATACCAGATCCCTATGAGAATCAAAGACTTAGCCCATTTTTGGTGGCTTCATGCCAAAGAAACCAAAATCTCAAGATCTCAAAATATTTAACTTCTAGTCCTGACCAGTATGGCTCAGTTGGTTGGACATTGTCCCATGCACCCAAAGGTTGCCAGTTTGATTCCTGGGTTGTGGGCTTGATCCCCAGTAGGGGGCGTGCAGGAGGCAGCCGATTGATGTTTTGCTTTCATATTGA
This sequence comes from Eptesicus fuscus, assembly GCF_027574615.1. Classification (NCBI taxonomy): domain Eukaryota; kingdom Metazoa; phylum Chordata; class Mammalia; order Chiroptera; family Vespertilionidae; genus Eptesicus; species Eptesicus fuscus. Next base: position 38,335,700 of record NC_072477.1, read on the forward strand.
TGTTTCTCTCTCTTCCTCTCCATTCCTCTCTCTCTAAAAATCAATTTAAAAAATCTTAAAAATAACTATTTTACTTCTAGAGAAATAGAAGAATTCTGTGTTATGGACAGAATTGAAAGGAGAGAAGAGGGAATACAGAATAGAATCCACTGTCCATCACAGAATCGAACACACCTCAAGTTCATGACATACTCTCAGAGAGAAAATGTTCATCTCAATGTAGAACGTTTGCCCAATGTTCTTGGGACCACTGAACAGGGCTACCAGTCTCCTTTTTCTTCCTTTCTCTTGCGCTTGGCTGCTCCTCTAGTAATGTCAGAAAACGATTTATAGAACATCCACTTGGAAGGATGCCAAATTATTAGCCTCACCTGAGCACCCACACATTTCAGGCACAGCCTGGGAGAATTCATTGCTCTGCAGTTTAAGACCCTCAGCACCGTAGGAACAAGAGTGTGAGAGAGGAGGTGAGTGCTTTGCTTCTCTATCTACCTGATGGAGACACTTGAGGATGTAGATGGGGTCCGTTTCTCCTGTAAATTCCCAACCTCTGGCACCATTAAAGTGTTTAGTAAATGGGAATCAAGGGAATGAAACCTTGACTCAGAGGGAAGGCATAAAACCAGAACAAATAGAGGAGAAAGTGTAGCCAATCAGTATGTACCTCAAAGAGGTACAAAGAGAAGATCTGGGCTTTGAGCTGTCAGGACGTCAATCTTAATGAAATATTGCAATCTCATAAAAGAAAAATTCCACCTTGATTTATTATTCCTGATGATCACTGTTCTTTATTAAGAGAAAAGACAGAAAAAGAAGAAGCATATCTATGAAAAAAATACTATTTGATTTAATTTTCTTTTAATGCCATTTAAAAAATCTATCTATCTATCTATCTATCTATCTATCATCTATCTATCTATCTATCTATCTATCATCTATCTAGCTATCATATTCTATCCATGTCCTGACATGCCATGCAGTGTGGAGAGAGACCACTGCTTTAGGCTCTGTGCAGGCTGGGCAGCCCTGGGCCTCTGGGCCTCTGCTCCCTCTTCTATAAAATGAGACCGGGGGGATGAGTTCCAGCTCTCAAATTCTGTTTCTACCTGGGTTTGGTTAAAATTTAATAATTTGTTTCATCATAACTTTTACAAGTTATTTTCATTAACATAGAGAGGGTGGACATCACACTTGATGTATTGTCTCCTTTTAAAATCCCATATGTTTCTCAAATGCATAGGAGATAATAATACAAACAGAAAGAGCAAATTTAAAGGATCATTATCAACATCTGCATTTCTTTTTTTTTTACTTGCAGTGATTTTTAAACAATTAATTTAATTATTTTTCATCACCATTTAGCTCCTCTATGCCCTCTTCTACCTGCATTTCTAATTTATACTCTTCTCTAATATGAACTTCCACACACTTAAACATCAACATTATGTTTTTACATTTAAGCCAGAAAAAAGCCAAAATTTCAACATTGTATTATGAACATTTTCAAGCATACCGAAGAGTGAAAAGAATTAAGATTTTCAAATGGCATTTCTCTATGTTTCTAAATGACTTGTTATCTCACGGCATCTTAAAGAATAAGACTGAAATACAAAGAGCACAACTAATCTTTATCTTGGCTTTAAATGTATGTCTAGCTGAGAGATAACTTAGGTAGGTGGGTTCAAAATAGTTTAATAAAACATGTTATATCTCAGAACATGAAGTTGTATTATTATCAAAAGCTATGGATGATAAACCTAACTGTGCTCCCTGTATATCTCCCTGAACCTTTCATTCTTGAGCTTCCATGGAGGAACTGCTCAAATCTTGGCAATGCTATTGACCTGAAGCTTGAATAACAGGATTAACTAGTATATGTTTCCAGTGAATAAGCAATGATTAAAAGAATGTTTCTGAAACAGGTGAATTTCTTTTTACCCATCATAGTTTAAGGTGTAAGACTGTCTAGCACAGTGGTTGCAAATTTGTATTCTTAGTCTCAGAATCCTTTCTTTAATTAAATACTTGAGGCCTGCTTTTGGAAAAAGATGTAAACACTGCTTCAGGGGAAGACTACAGGGCCCTCTGTGAAATATTTTTGCATACATTCCTGATCTGGAATTACACCAGTGGTCTTGAACTTTATTGATCCAACCTTATTAGTAAAATGCTTTTGCATATGACCTTATATGTACATTATACATTAGACACAAAAAGGGAATTGTAAAACATAAGATAAAGCTAACATAACCGATATTTTAACAGTACCTCTGAAATTAATAGTGCCTTAGCCAGGTTGGCTCAGTGGATAAAGCATTGGCCTGCAGACCGAAGGGTCCTGGGATTGATTCTGGTCAAGAGCAAGTACCTTGATTGCAGGCTCCTCCCTGGCCCAGGCCCTAGTTGGGGCTGGTGCAGGAGGAAATCAATCGATGTGTTTCTCTCACATTGATATTTCTCCCTGTCTTTCCCTCTCTCCTCCACTCTCTCTAAAAGTCAATGGAAAAATATCCTTGGGAGAGGATTTAAAATTTTTAAAAATTAATAGCAAGATATCTCCCCCACTAAAATTTATGTTATTAATAACATTTTAGTTCCTTAGTTGCTAGTAGTGATGATGCTAAACATTATTAGTTAATATCCTAAGTAATTTATACTCTTAGTACAAAGTTCAACTTTAACTAGAGTGAATGTAAATTTATAATTTCAAATACTGTTCTTAATAACTCAAAACAACTTCTGGATAGTTAAAAAAAATTTCTTGTTTTCAATTCATAACTGAGGGAAGGTGAGATGTCAATTCTGCCTTCTATTATTGTTTCTACATATTTGCATTATTGAGAGTACTTCAATTTGAGAATTTATTTTAAGAATACTTTAATCCTTTTGTCTATTTTGTGAATCAAACAATATAATCTATAAATTCACATAATTGCACACAGTAATAAATCTGAACATATTGCAAGCAAACTTTCAAGTAAGAACCATGCCAGGAGCCCCTCTGTGTTCTGGGATTGGCACCTCATCTTCTGTTCATGCCACATGACCATATGACACAGAGTATGGGCACTGGTGTCAATTCATATACTTAAAATTATTTTGAGAATCTCTCTATGTATATAAAAGCCTAATATGCAAAGTGTCCCCTAGGGAGTTCGACCAATTGGGAGTTCGATTGCTCACTATGATGTGCGCTGACCACCAGGGGGCTGTGTGGAACGAAGGAAGGCCCTGGCCGGCAGCCAGCAGCCACTAGGGACCCTACCCATGCATGAATTTTGTGCACTGGGCCTCTAGTTATATAAGAAAGATAAAAATACAATCAGTCAGAGATAGAATTTATTTTCCCCCAATGCAGTAGGCATGGATAGGGTTCCACCACAAAACTAACATGAAAAAATGGCACATTTGACAACATTTTTCCAAATCAAATTGGATATATTTATAGCTCCCATCCTGCCAGACTGGGATACACAATTGAAGACCCTATGGGTCTTAGGGAAGTCTTAGGAGTTATATGTGATTCCAAATATTTGGCAAGGGCCTGCAGATAAGCTCACTGCCCGTGCCTGGAGCCTCAGGCACATCTTGGAGCCCTGAGCTCTAGGTTCAGCCTTCTTAAGTAGACAGAGTGGGACTCAAGCTCTTTATATTTGTAGAACTATAACCACTCCTTCATTCCTTTCCAACACAAAATAGAAATTAAGTTCAATAAATTATTCTTCTCCAACCATGGTTGGGGCCATATTGAGGTACCTGCTAAGGGTTCTCTGTCCCTTTCTTCCCACAAAAGGGACTCCTGGTCCTTCAGGCACAGGTGCTGCCACCACCAGGATGTCCTTGCTGCTACTGCCACCAAAGCTTTAGAGCCACTCTGTGCCAGGCAAGAGTCTCCCACTTCCCAGAATGTGGCAGAAGCCTGCTTCCACCTCTATGGACAGCCTCCTCACTGCCAGTTCTTGAAGAGGACATTGAAAGATAAATCTGAGTGACAAAGGCTTTGCTGTTCTTATTGTCCCCACATCCTCAGACAACTGAGGCTCTGTTACTGGAGCAAACTCCTGCGGTTGACCCTTCCTCCCCATAGAGTTCTTTCCCAGAAGCCTCCAGGGCTCCTCACACAATTCAGGCCCCACTGGGCCTGCCCCACAGTGGGCCAGGCCTGCAGGGACTTGTTTGCATTCTTGTGGTAAACACAGCTGGTTGAGGGGAGAGAGGGACACCTGATTCACACACCTTCAATAGCTGGAGTTAATTGCTAACATGTTCTTATGTTTGCTGGTACCTTCTCACCATTTTCAGATACGTTGTTTTTGTTGGAATCTGACGAAGAAATGGTACATCAAAAAAAAGTTATAACTCTTATTTTAATTACTCCCAGACTCTTTTTTTGCACAACTGGCTGGCTGGCTGGCTGATTCAATGTAAATGTCCAGAAGGGTGGGGTCCTTTATAACCATAGAAACAAATACAGGACTTTTACCCTAAGCTGCGCTGGGTGGATAAACAAACACGGGGACTAGACAGCGGATACCTGCAGTTCTTGTACCCATGTCTCTGCAGAGCTCCCCAGACAGAGCTCCCAAGTCCTCATTCATCTAGCAGATTGGCTCCTCTGTCAGGACATCATATCATTTGGAATCTTTTGAACATTTTATAGACCATAGTAAATAGATGGGCTAATGTCAAAATCAATTATTTTTATAACTCAGTCTTGAGAAGAGAAACATTATTTATTATAGTAACTATGAAACAGATGTTGTAATGTATGTCCTAATTCAATAATAATAAAAAAAATCAGCTAAAAAGGTCATTTTACGATCTTCCCAAGGACACTAGGTTAAATTTTGTGTGCCTGGTTCAAAACAAAAATTCACACAAAGTGTGACAGAGTAAGTTTGAGTTAGCAAATATGCAAGATTTAGATCCAAAAGAAAAATGGGAAAATAAAACATCAGTTTGGGGGGAAACTCCCTTCCTTCTAAGCAGATGTTCCTTAAAGACAAAGAAAGCCTAGGCGATGCATTCTGGGGCCTTCCAGGAACCAGCAATTTGTCCGAGTGAGACACTGGAGGTGGTAGAGCATGTGGATGTGCCTGGCACAGCTCTGTATCGCTGGGACCAGCACCTGCAGATCTGGCATGAACAGAGGGTTGGTAAAAAACAACACCTGATAGGGGAGGTGGTCAGCATGGCTTTTGACATAAAGAGTGAAGTAATGTATTGCGTATGAAGGCTAGTCATTTCTTTTCAACATATGTCACTTCACTCACTGCCTTCTCTTAAATTGTCCTCACTTAGCCATTAGCTTTGGCCAGGCTGATTTTCGGGGGTAGAGGCTTGTAGAACTGCCCATTTTGTCTTTTGAAAATCATCATAATCTCATTGAGTTTTAAGAAACCTCACTTTGTTTCCACCTGAATGGAAGAAAGGAATATATATATATGTTCCAAATGGAATATGCCAATATTTTAAGCTAGGGCTAAGAAAAATGCAGTTTACAGAAAAGTGGACATATAGCCAAAACCTTCTAAAGTTTATATATATATATGTTTATATATATATCTTTTTTTAATTTTAGAGAGAGGAAAGGAGAGGAAGAGCCAGATAGAAACATCAATGATCAGCATCACTGATAGGCTGCCTCCTGCATGCCCCCTAATGGGGATCGAGCCAGAAACCCAGGCATGTGCCCTGACCAGGAATCGAACCATAACCTCCAAATTCAACGATGCTCAACTTCTGAGCCACACAGTCTGGGCTGAAGTCCTCATTTTTGCTATTACACCTGCAATCTCCTTGTTTGATTACAAGAGAATCCATCCTGTTTTACAAAATATATTTCTGAAAAGTTACATGTATGCATATAGACTTATCTATACTAATAAAAGGGTAATATGCTAATTAGACCAGATAGACCAGACGTCTTCCGGACACCATTCTGGACATCCTTCCTGACAAAGCCTGGGCCCGGGCCAGCTGCAGCCGGCCAGAGGGAGGGAAGCCCGGGTTCTGGTTGCCTGCAGCCAGCTGGAGGAGGGAAGCCTGGGTCCCAGGAGCAGGGACCAAGGCAGAGGCGATTAGGGGTGATCAGGCAGACAGGCAGGCGAGCGATTAGGAGCCAGCGGTCCTGGATTGAGAGAGGGATGTTCAATTGCTGGTTTAGGCCCAATCTCTGCAGAACTGGGCCTAAACCAGCAGTCAGACATCCCCCAAGGAGTCCCGGATTGCGAGAGGATGCAGGCCGGGCTGAGGGACCCCCTCCCCCCACCATGCACTAATTTTGTGCATAATAGTCTATAATAATAAAAGTATAGTATGCTAATTAGACTGGATGACTTTCCAGACAAAGCCAGGGCTGCAAGGGTAGCCTGGGTCCTGGGTGCCAGAGGGAAGCCAGTGCCGGCAACCGGGGGAAGGAAGGCCTACTCTTGCATGAATTTCGTGCGTCAGGCCTCTAGTATGTAATGAGGGACATATAGAAGATTACAAATTTACAGTTATACCTGACTATTAATTTAGAGTTAATGTTTGATGATGTATTTGCAGTGTTTTATATTTCTGAGCTTTGGCCAATTAGAGTTAAATAAACTTCTAATTGAAGATTAATGTTTTCTGGTTTGAATTACCGAATTATTATTTTCCTTGTTTTAATGTTATAAAGTTTATCAGAACTATGCTTCTTATTACTAGCAGCAACATTTTTATAAAACTATAATGACAACATTACAAAAATACATGTTTTTAATCATCCAAACTGCTTTGGGGACAAATGAAGTGATGATGCCAAAATTAAATGTCCCCCAGTAGCTATAAAAATGATGGCTTGAAATATTAGGTCATTAGCAAGTGCTCTAAAGTCTAACTGTGGTGTGGGGTCAACATATAACTTCTTAAAGTGCTGATTTTGTGAAAGCAACATTGCAAATATTAGGGAATGCCTGAGTACTTAGGAAACCTTAATTTTGCACTTCTATCTTTAAAAATCACTGTTCATACAGATGAGAAAATAATAAAGTGACCACGATGCAGCCTAGCCATTTCATAATGAAATTCTGCTACATAAATAGTAATATTAAGGTACCTAACCTTTAATGATGCCTCTGTGTTCTATTGTAGTTTAACAATATAATGTTCTTATTAATGAAATCTCTAGTTAGACGATTCAATTGCATTATATACTACATACCTTACTAATTACCACTCCTCCTTCTTCTTCTTTTTTTTTTTAATTTTGACAAATATTTGAGCTCCTGCTTCCCTAGGCATTATATAAATGGATAATTAGACTATAGCTGACAACACTGCCCTTCCCTCAAGGAGATTCCCTAGGTTACTAATTTCAAAGGTTTTCAATACCACAAACATGCTGAATAGAAAATCATGTTGAATCAATTTAGCCTTTGATGATTCAGAAGATACTTTCAGATCTTTCGGTAATCGAGGTCATGTTATGAGCACCATTTATCATGGTATAACCAGAGCCTTGACATGCTAGTTAATAGCTTTCAATTTAGTAGTCTGCAGCTTGTTGAACACTGCATTTCATAACAGAATATCAGAGCACAATGGACACTCAAAGGCAATGACTGTCATGAGCTGTGTAGGGAAAAAGAAAGATATTTTCTGGCATAAACAGGAAATGTGTCTGTTATCATTCATTCAATAGAATTTGTTGAATGCTTACTGTACAAATCTAGATACCCACTTTGTTAAGTGACCTGTTTGCTTTCACAGACGCAAACATAGTTCTTATACCAGGATACTCTGTTCTTCATATTAGAGAAGCTACTCTAATAATAGCAAGTTACCATTTTTAATATATATAAATATATTTATATGCATAAATATATAACATACTTAAAATTATATTTATATGTGTCATATATATGTTTTAAAATATATTAAGTTATATGTGTGTATATATATATATTTTTTTTTCCCCTAAATTATCTGGCTTTTTGAGCTCTTATAGTGGAAGTGGTGTTGTATTGCTTCCTACTCCATTCTACTTACAAACAGAAGCCCTCAATTACCATTTAATTAAAAATACTTTTAAAGTTTCCTGATAGTGTTATTTTCTGCTAAAAACATTAATTGCTGAAGCCCTTAGGATCTAGCTGCAAGATTTATATTTGGCCACAGGCAGAGAACAATTGATGATACTTTGAGTTATTTCTGACTATAAGCATCACCTCACCTGTCCAGGTCCATTCTGACTCAGTTAACTTTTATCTTTTTAGTTGTAGACAGTTATTAAAGTGGGTTATGTCAGCATAAATCTTTCCGTAATTTGTAAGAACATCTTTAGTGGCTGTTGGGAAGTTTATTATAAAATACTGATCTCTAAACTAGATGACAAATCTCTCCTGGATGGGAGAGCCCCTCCCCCAGTGGGAGCAGAGGGAATGTCCTCACATCTCCTTCACTGAAGAGAATGGAGAGCAAGTGGAAGAAAGAACAATTTGCAAGTATGGAGGAGGATGGAAGGACTGGGGCAGACAAGAGTCAAGGAGCTGGAGAAGAAACCTTTTCTGAATTAGTCTCCATCTCAACTCTACCTCCTTCCTATAAATCTCTGGATCTGTAGGTTTTCAGAAAAGCATGGAAATGGGGCTGAAACTGGAGGGAAACAGAGCCCCTACTGCTAGAGTTGTAGGTAAACTGAATTAAAAAATAATCCTCTGGGAGGAGGCAAGAAGTAGCCTATGAGAACAGAGCTGAGTGAGGTCCCCAGAGAGAGGATCTCAGTGAAGAGTAATTGCAGGGCCACAGCCAAGGATCCAGTAGGCCTAATGACAATGACTTTTTTTCACTTCCCTTGTAACATTATGAGTGGCCTTGAAAGAAGGCCCGCCCAGAGAGGAAGGCCTGCAGGCTCAGTCCCAGAGACATACAAGCTCTAGTAGGAATGCTTTTGAGCTAGTTTCCTATTCATAGTTCCGCTTTATTCAGCCCTGTATTAAAGTGTGAAGGATTGAACCATCCCGTGGGCCTTGATCTTAGTTCTCTTTTCTTAAGTAAAGACTTAACTACATTCCTTCTCCCTACATAAAGTTACCTAGGAGAGCTTTGACCAGGTACCTCTCTTCTACCATGAAAAAGGCAACTGCTGCCCCACTTGAACTCTGGCCTAAATTTTTCCCTTTCATGTCTCCTTATAAGGCAGAGCAGACAGGAGAGGAGAACCACTTCAAGATGATGCAATGGCTATGAGCCCACAGCTAGGGTAAAAATGATTTTCCCTTAATCAGATGAAAAAAACAATAATATTCTATCATAAATATGTAATCAGTTTGTAAACACTATAAATTACTGTGTACTTATATATGTATTTACTTTATACATGATTTGTGAGGGCCAGAGCACACAGGACCTCTTTAGATATGCTGATCCCTGGAACCTGCTAGGAGGAATCCTTCAGGAAGAAAATAAGGGTCAATAGATACACCCCAAAGAGTACTGCTGTTTTGTACTTCTAAGGATCTGTTGAGATGTAAATTCCACAATATTACTTAGAAATGTTGTGGTCATTCTGAAAGCACAGTGAACCCATAGTATGATAGCTCAGACAGTGGGGGTCAAAACTTATTCACTATACCAAAATGAAAACAGGAGTCCACACAAAACTTATATATTAATTTGCATAGCATTCTTACTCAAAATAGTTAAAAAGTGGAAACAACCTAATACCCATCAACTGATGAATGGATAAACACACCTGGTGTGTCCCTATAATAGAATATTATTCAGCCATAAAAAGGAGTGGACTATTGATGCATGTTACAACATGGATGAAATTTAAAAATGTTATGCTAAGAGAAAGAAGGTAGCCACAAAAGACCATATATTGTATGATTTCATTTATATGAAATGCCCAGAATAGACACATCCATAGATAGAGAAAATAGATTACTAGTTGCCAGGAGCTGGGGTAAGATTGGGAGTAACTGTTAATGGGTACAAGGTTTCTTTTGGGGGATGATGAAATATCCTAAAATTGATTGGGGTATGGTTACCATAATCTCTGTGAATATACTAAAAAACATTGAATTATTAAACTTGGTAGATTGTATGGCATACACAAAATAAAAAGCTGCTAACAAAACAAATAAAAAAGAAATATCCCAGATGCCCAAGAAGAAATGATGGCAAGGCATGAAATTTGGGGATCTTAAATTTAGAAAAGATCGTAGAAGCCATCTCTTCTGACCTTTCACACAGCTGAGTGCTGCTGAAGAAAATCACAGGCTTGTACAGACTGATGCTACAAGATTCATTCCCATTTTGGGTCCTCAATGCCATCTATCAATTATTTTATCTTTCTTTCACATTGCTCTCAATTATACTAACCCTTTATGACAGTCTCCATAAAATGCCCACGCAACCTTCATTCACCATACTCTGAACCATTTACCAGTATCTCTGACTTCACTGAAAAACACGTTGTAACTATCCATATTTATCTTACTGATCAGTCCTTACCTGGCCCATATCCCTAAGAATTTCTCTCATCTTTGTGAGAGAATCTTACTGTTCAAGATCAAAGCCCGCCGCCCCATCTCTTATGGTCTTCTGCCACTCCCCATCTCTTCACTTCCCCCACCACCTTATGCTCTAGACACTTCAAACCATTTGGTTCCCTGATAAGCCATGCAGTTCTACCCTCATGCCTTTTGCATGTACAGCTCCCTGCTCCTTATCTTGAATGTCCTCCTCATGGCTCATTGAACAGCAGGAACCACACAAACAGACAAACCTACTTATCCCCGGGACTCTGCTCAAGCCTCACTTTCTCCCTAAAATCTTCTCTGGTTTTATTTGCAGTCTCTTCTTACTCCCCTCATAGCATCGATTTTTTCCTTTCTACTTGTTAGAATTTGTCACATATTCCTTTGATTGCACATATTATCCCAAATTGCTTTTAGTATTGGTTTGTTTACATGGCGGTCTCCTTCAACTGTGAGCTCTTTGATGGAGAAAGGTTTCTCCTTCTGTGTGTCTCTCAGCATCTACATGACTGGTGCACAAGATGCTTGTTGAAACAGTCACAGGAATCTTCATTACGTCACCCTAATTGATGGTTATATCGTCCTAACTGGAATGTTTTCAGTTACAGGGCACTTGTTCTTTTTTGAAGCAGCCCAATCCATGTTTGGAACATTGTAATAATTAGGAAAGTCTTCCTTAGATTGCACCCAAATATTCTTCCTCTCAGTGTTCACTCATTGATCCTGGCCCTGCCTTGTAGAACATATAGATTAAGCTGTTCCCTCTTTAATACAATAGCTCTATTAAATAGCTGCCCATCACTTTCAAATACCTTTCTTCTCCCTTCCCTTCCCTCGGTCACACACAGAGTAAAGACATTTTGTCCTCTTCAGGCTAAATATCCCCATTTCCTTAAGGCACTCTGTTTATATGGCCTTTGGATTTCCCACAGTCCTACTTTATCTCTGTGGGATGCTTTCTAGTTCATCAATTCCCTTATCATAATGGCTCCTAGAACTGGTTCCTGTCCCTGGAAGTGGTCTAAAGAGAGAGAAGAGAGCAGACTAGAAGTTCACTCTCTCAGGAACTGTTTCTATTCAGGCAGCCCAGGCCTTTTATGAGCTGTCTCATACCAGGCTTTTGCTGATGAGCTGGGACATAGCCCATCTCTCCTTCCAATGCCAACTTTATTATTAAATAATTCACCTGGAGTGTTGATATGGTCAAGTGAGACAAATGAAGATCCCATTAGCACACTGAATTCCTGAGTTAGAGGTTGGAAAGGAATAGCTCAGAGAAGAAAGCAGAGGAGAAGGAATATGGGAATGGGAATGCTGATGTTTTTACAACTACTTTATCATTTCACTAATGCCTCATTACACAGTACATTTCTCTGCAGGCAGGGATCATAGCCATGTGATTCATCACTATATTCCTGCTCCTAGCACATAATAGGTACTTGGTAAGCATTTATGAATGGATATAATCCATGGACTGTTTCATGTATAGGCCACAGGAATATGGAAGTCTGGCAGAATATTACTCACAATGGGGAAAAAGAGAATCCATTTGTTAGTGTGTGTTGTTCTAGATGTGTGCAGATTCAAAAGAGTGGTATTTAGTTATAGCAGTGATTTTCATACTATGCTCTGAGAACAGCTTGTCAGGTATTGTGGGAAGATGGAGTGAGCTGGGCGTTAGGCCCCCTCCCACCATGAACCAAGAACAGCTCCACCTTTAGCTGTTTTGTATACTGGATTTTCATACAAGTTTTCTTTCAAAGATATGGTTCCTCAGCTAACAATCATGTTAATATTATTGAGTTCTGATGTAGAATCAAAAAGAGATTAAGATTTAGGTTAAAAGTATAGTGAACAATCACGTCCATCTCTGCCACACCTGAGCATGTGCTATCTGCACACGGCTATGTAGACAGTGCTTTTGTAGACAGTCAGGTTCCCCTGCCAAGGGAATCACAACAGAGACAAGAAGTAAACTAGCTTTTTTCTGAGCTTTGTTATGAGACTTCTGGGCAGATGTGGGCTAGATGAGACCCTCTTCTAGAAAGATGGTCTTATCTCCATAGAAGGTTCTCCTCAGGCCCAAGAAACACCTGCAGATATTCCCAGACACCTCCCGCCCTTGCTCTGTGCTGCAAATAGCTGGCTTCATTGCCTAAAGTTTTGTCTTTCTCAAACCCACTTCCTTGCTACCTAAATCAAGAGTGGAAAGTCAGCCCAGCTGACATGGCTCAGTGGTTGAGCGTCAACCTATGAACCAGGAGGTCACTGTTCAATTTCTGGTCAGGGCATATGACCAGGTTGTAGGCTTGATTTCCAATATGGGGCATACAAGAGACAGCCGACCAATGATTCTAATCATTGATGTTTCTATCTCTCTCTCTCCCTCTCCCTTCCTTTCGGAAATCAATTAAAAAAATAAAAGTAGGAAATCATTTTAAGATGCTGAAGTGATTGTGAACCCATAACCTTAACCAGGTGAAAAAACATAGGAGTAAAATAGACCACTTTGACGCAAGATGCTTTTGTAAGACTTGCCACTAAAGTGAATGAACAAAAAAAAGTACTATCCCTCCTCAGTCTACTAGTGGAGAGAAGGTGCAGGTGTAGGTCTTAAAAGCAGAGCTGAAAGAGGGTCTGTTATATAAATGCATCCTCCTCTGTAAACCAGCAGAGATTGTTTCCCCACTTCTAATACAAGGCCTAGTTAGAGAAGATGGAGAATGAGAAATGTAGGGTCTCTCCTGGTATTGTAATGGGTAGGTTAGCTTGAAATCCGGTGCCTTTGTAAGGAAGAGGAAAAAAGATCCATCTTCCAGATGTACCAGAACCCCTTTATTTAGGGAAAGTCTTAAATTCCTGACTTTCTGACCTCCCCAAAGGATCACAAGCTTGAGAGAAGACATTTTTAAGGAAACTAATTCATGGTTGGAGTTTTTCTCCACAGCAGTAGGTCTGTGACAGATAGCATTCTGCTCCAAGTCAAAGAGACGTCCACTCAGATGCAAACTTGCTGGGGTCCATCTCAGACTCAAACGACCCAAGTGTACAAAGCATGAGTTTCAAATGGCACCGGGGTAAATACTGACTGTTTTCATAGTCTTTGTCCAAGATAAACATTTGAAAAATCCCAGAGGTTTTAGTTTCCTGAAGTAAAGAAAAATCATATTTCCAGCTGTCATTGGAAAATATCACACAAAATCCCATGTTTTTATCTTCCCAAATATTTTTACAATTACTAAATACTTAAAGGCCTATTTTCATTTGTTTTCATGTTGAGGAGCTGTTCACACAGCAGGCAATGACGTCAGGGGTGCTAAGGTATTGACACAGATGACATAAAGCTGCCGAAGAGGCTTCCTTACTTTGCTCTCCTGGTTTTGGGGTAAGCAAGAGTCTGGTGTAATTGCCCATGTGGCCAGTGGACTTGCCAAAGCGCAATCTTTTGTCTTCACTAGGAGAATATTTTATAAACACATGGTTATCAGCATATGCTGACTTTCAGCAATATTCACTACAAAATTGGCAACAAGCTTCAGCATTTGCAAAAATCCATATGTTCATTAAATTATTTTATGTGTGTGTGTGTGTCTGTGTGTGTGTGTCTCTCTCTGTGTGTGTGTATGTATTTGAAAACAGTTTCTATATCTTTTCTTCTGAATACCTCTAGGCTCCTTTAGAATTATAATGGAAATTTCAATGTCTTTGCTGAAATTTGTGCTTATTAGTCAAGATTTTAGAACATTTCCTGTGGTTTTCAAGACCTGTACTAGTTGAGATTTAAAACTTTTTTTGTAGTTCAACAGTTTTCCCCAATTTGTAAAACCCACAAGAACTATGGTATATTATTATCTTTTAATGACTAGGACAATATGTATATTTTAGTAGATGCAACCCAAACAGTCTTTTAGGATTTGGCACTGTGAAATCATAGAACTGGAAAAGACCTGGTCGGGTTATCTATTCCCAACATTTACCTTCAGATCTTTTAGGACCACCCCAGAGCAATAAAAAATTATTCCATTTTTAAAGCTCTCCCCTATGATTCTCCTCCTTGATAACAATTTGCTTTACATTTAAGAAGTCTTATTGCTAGGAGATCACAGATACATACATAGATGATAGATAGATAGATAGATAGATAGATAGATAGATAGATAGATAGATTTTTTTTTTTCAGATTTCTTTACACTGATTAGCTAATTTTAACAAGCCTCTTGGGAACGTGTGGGCTGCCATTTCCACCTTATGGATGAAGACTCTGAGAAGTCGGAGTTAAGTGGCCTGCCGCAAGCCTCATTAGAAATATGAGTCACAGTTGGGAGTGAGAACACAGAGCCACAGCCTTCATTCCTGAGCTGTTTCCTCAACTCTACATTTTTCTTTAGTACATTAAAAAGCAAAAACAACCACATTTGAGTGACCAAACAATGATAATTAGACTGTGCAGAAGCCAACAGCTACTGCAGAAAGATTTCAACCGCCTACAGAGCACTGTCTGTCTGTGCTTGTGCAAATACCAAACTTTCCTTCTCTTTTCTTACTTTCACTAAAGGAAAAATAAAGGGTAGTTATCGAGAAAAAGGATCTACTTTGCATTGCTTTAACTCCAAATAGGAACAAGTGGAATTCAGCTACTACCAAAAAGCAAATTCCTTAGTTGATTTGCAACAGGCAGTTCACATGGAACTGGCTGGCTCTGTTACTATTGTTCTCATATCGGTATGACTGGACAGCTTTAATTAATACCAGAACCAGCACAGGAAACATCCTTTAATTATTCCTCTCAGATTTAGAGAAAATGTAGCTTACTAAAAACAAAGTAAGCTGCAAGCCTTTGAACTTGAGTGTTATCTTTGTCCTTTGGCTTGCTAGGGTTTTGTGTTATCAGACATGATAATTTGTTTGCATTGATACCCTTGATGAAATTAATTGAGTTTTAGACTAGCATACATTTCCTTTTGCTGATACTTTCACTCTTGGCAAGGTCTTATCTGGGCAGTTAGTCCTGTTCTCGTCTGGTTCTGTCTGCTGAGATTCAATAGCTGCAGGATTGTTGTTGTTTTAAACAAAGATGTTTACTTTTGTTATTAATATAATATTCAGTTCACTTCCCCTTTTTATCTTCCCATAACGCACAGGTCAACTCCCCCCCACCCCCTTTTTTTTTTTTTAAATGGAGATGATGGTTTTGGACTTCACTGCTAAGTTTCCTTAGAAACACCCTACAAGACCTTTCCAAATATATCATCATCAGAAGAGGGAAAGCCATTTCAGACACTCCTATCTGCACACTTGGCTCAAATTCATTTGATATCTTACTTTTAGTTCCTAAACATTTCCTTTCCTTTTACTCAACTGTATTAATTTCTTTTTCTCAAACATCAAAGTAATACATGCTTAACAGAAAAGAACTTAA
Source organism: Eptesicus fuscus (assembly GCF_027574615.1). Lineage (NCBI taxonomy): Eukaryota > Metazoa > Chordata > Mammalia > Chiroptera > Vespertilionidae > Eptesicus > Eptesicus fuscus. The sequence goes on from NC_072477.1 coordinate 38,351,630, forward strand.
AAATGAAAATAAGATCTTGCCCATATATACCCTGACATCACTCAGTTTCAAATTACGCTCTGCAATAAACACTGTTTTTGGGGGGGAAATTGACATATATAAGCTATATTGCAATATACAAAATAGACAGATTTAATAGATCAATTTTATACTAATTAAATGACACAATATTTACTGTACTTATTGTTCTGCAATTAGCTTTTTTTATATATTAATTTGTCTTGAACATCTTCCCAAGAATGTGTTTTATTTCATTTATTGCTTGACAGAGATTAAGTCCTCCCCAGTATTTTTGTTGTTATAAAACAATGAGTTTATTTGGTGGTGAAGAGTAGAGTGTTAAGCCAGTGTTTTTTCCATGATGATTTGAAAGGAAATCTTTACCATTTAATAAATGATGTATATTTTTCCAAAGAAACTATTGTTTGAACCACCAACATTGTTTGTTATTGAGCTATGGTGGTCCCATGATCTATACATGAGCTACTGTAACTATTGCAATGACTGCAGTGGTAATCTGTTATTAGTACTCAGTGCCTTTCCAACAATATTTTGACAGTTTGCTATTTCCCACATTGTGACTCCTACATGCTCAAGGCAGAGCTCCTATATTTTCCGGACTCTTTTTCAGTTGGGGACAGACATGGAACCTAGATTTCATCAATCAAAAGCAACACAAAAGTTGGAGGCAGAAGTGAGCAACATGAGGCAGGAACCCCTGGACCAGAAGTTTGAACACCAGGCAAATCTGTTGGCAGGAACACCTGGAATTTTCACAGGGGATTGTGGTGAGCCATAGGCAGCAGCAGCAGACCTGACTGTGTCATCCCAACTACATTGTCCTGTCTGTGTAACAGTCTCAGATGGGATTTTAACCCTCCTGGAGTTTCTGTAAGTTGCCTGATAGTTTCTACAAATCTCTTTTTGCTTAAATTAGCCAGAGTGGGTTCTGTTCTAAATGAATTGGTATTAGGATAAATGATTGCATAACAGACACTTAAGGAAATGAGAATCTGGGATTGGTTACCTAAACTAGTTAAATATACAGTAAGTCCTCCCTTAAAGTCATCAATAGTTTCTGTGACTTTAAGCAAAACAATGTATAACAAAACCAATTTTACCATAGGCTTACTGATATAAACAAGAGTTAAGTTCCTATGGCATCTCATCATTGTTTCTCTTTTTGCATAGAGAAGAGATGAAGGAAGAAGCTAACATCCATTGAGGATCTGGCTTATGCCAAATATTGTGATAAGCACTTTATACATATTATATCAATAATTCTCAAAAATCACATCAGTTTACAGATAAGACTGAGGCTCAAACAGATTACATTATTTGCCCAGACTCACAAGCATATAGGAAGGAAGGTAGTTTCAGATTTTTAGTGACCAGTTGTGTGTGTGTATGATATATACAAGATTATGATGTGTATATACATGTGTATATGATATAAAATATTGTCTACAGCAGGTTGACAGACCTTCCCCAAGGGTTCACTTTTAACCTAGTGTTTTGGGGGGTTTTTTTGGCATGCAAAAGACTTACCTTGGGGATTATTTAAAATGTAGATCCCAAACATAAACAAAACAAAAAACAACCTACTGAATGGGAGAAGATATTCACAAATAATATTTAGGATAGGGGATTAATATCCAAGGTATATAAGGAACTCAGACAACTTAACATTTTAAAAAATAAACAATTTAATTAAAAGATGGGCAGATGATCTGAATTGATATTTCTTCAAAGAGGACATACAGACCTATGAAAAGATGTTCAACATAACTACTTATTGGTGAAATGCAAATTAAAACCACAGTGAGATACCATCTTACACCTGCCAGAATGGCTATCATCAAAAATCAACAAATAACAAGAGCTGGTGAGGATGTGGAGAAAAGGAAACCCCTATGTACTGTTGAGGGATTGTAAATTGGTAGAATTTATAATCACTGTGAAAAACAGTATGAAGTTTCCTCAATAAATAGAACTGCCATACAACCCAGAGATACCACTTCTGGGTATTTACCTGAAGAAGACAAAAACACTAACTCAAAAAGATATATGCACCCCTATGTTCATTGCAGAATTATTTACGATAGCCAAGATAAGAAGCAACCTAAGTGTTCGTCAATAGATGAATGGATAAAGAAGATATGGTACATATAGTATACAATGGAATATTACTCAGCCATAAAAAGAATGAAATCTTACCATTTATAACAACATTGATGGACCTAAAAGGTATTAAGTTAAGTGAAATTAAGTCAGACAGAGAAAGATAATATGATTTCACTTACATGTTGAATCTAAAAAACAAAACAAATGGATAAACAAAACAAAATGGAAACAGACCCATAGATACAGAGAACAAGCTAGTGATTGCCAAAAAGGAGGGAGGTAGGGGAATGGGTATGAGGGGGGAAAAAGAAGAAAAAATGTAAATTCCTAGGGTAGAATTTGGGTAGATTTATTTTACTTTATTTTTTTAGCCACTATGCCATTCTTCTGCAGGTGGTCAATGAACCACACTTTTGAGAAACACTGGTGTTCTTCATGAGCACCTCTGACTTGAGCTTACAGTCCTGAACCTCTGTCTATGGAGAACTTACCCTTCAAAACCATATCTCTTTCATTTAATAATAAACACACCCATGATTTGATGCCTAGAATCACATTGTCTCTTTGAATGCTCATTTTGAATGATGCTGCCATTTTAACTGGTTTCAAATTCAATCTCAATTCTTAGTAATAGTTTTATCTCTATTTCAACATTTTAAGATTGTGATGTTATTTGCCCAGGTTGACAAGGATTATTGCTTAAACAAATCTCTTACATTTTTAACTTACTTGAAATCCTATGTAAACCATAGTTGCTCTCAAAAACTTCAAAAATAGTGTTGAAAATTTTAACTCTACATAAAAATATTGACCTTGGATAAGCATGCTGTATTTTTCTCATTGAATATATTGGGCACAATTCAAGGTACACATCCATCCCAGAATGTGTTAGATAAAAATAAGAAATCCACACCTCTAAGAAAGATATAGAAATATTTTTTATCCTCAGTTGCAGAATGGTTGTTTTCAAAAATTATATATTCATAGTTTGCTAATAGTTCTTGCTCAATAATGATAACTTGCAAATCTTCAAGATTGCATTTACTTATAAAATTCCTAAAAGTGTCAATGACTCATTCCCAATACAGTTTTCACAGCTATAATTTTATGCAAAAAGTTTGAGTGGTGCAGAGCATTAATCCTTTTCATTACCATTGTGCCTTAATTTAAATTTAATTTTCCAGAAAGTTAATGAGCTGATAATGCAACATCCAGCTTTAAAAAAAAGCCCAAGTCCCTTGAATAGAATTTATTTCAAGATTATTTTTAAATATTTATAATTATATAATCTGTAACTTTGTATTTCTACTTAGTAAGAAACTTGTGGTTGTTGATGTACTCCATGTTTTGTCTGCTCTAGTGATAATCTAATTTTAAATACCTAACAACAATTTCTCACTATTTGTGCTAGCACCTTATGAACACCAAGGATGGCATTCCCATTTGAAAGTAATGGTATATGAAAACGAAGGGAAGATCATTACAAAGCTTGGGGCAGTTCTGGAGCTAAGTTAGGGTTCAAAGAATAGAGTAGGGTTCTTTGGTGATACTATAACGAATTTCTTAAATGTACTGCTATTGAAATATAACATCACACAGGAGAAAAGGTCCAATAAGTGATAGATAATGAGATCTGAAGCTCAGAGTCAATTCTGGACTGGGTACCTTTATTTGGAGATTGGATTGAAGATAATTATTATGTGTGTCCAATTCACACCTACACCAACACCTCCCACTGCTTTTGATTCTGTTGATGAGACTCTGAGGGAGATGTGTCCCAGGGTAACAAATCTATAAATACACCTCTTACCTAATGTTCATGACCTAGTTAAAAAAAAACCACAAAACTGTTTTTATCAGATTCTCTCTGACTATGGAATGTGAATTAATAAATAAGAAACCCAAAGCACGTTTGTTAATTGGAAGAGAATGCTCAAGTGGATATGTCATGACGAAACTGATGAATTAGAGAAAGTTAATGGGTGGCAGAACAAAAACATGGCTGAGCCATCTTAACAATGGAATGATAGTGTGAAAATGATGAACTCAATCACAAACAATTTCCATGAGACACTTGGCTCCAGAATCATAGTCCAGTCTCAGTGACTATGGGCCCTGCTCTATAATGGTTCATGCTTTAGACTTTCATAGGGCAAATCCTTCTAATCCTTGCAAATTCATCTTTAATATAAACCCTCTTACACCAGTTAATATGAGGGATCTCTGTTTATAGCAACCAAATGTACTTGACTGAAAGAATACCATCAGCACTTCAAATGCAAGAAGGTTGGATTTAATATTTATTCCCTACGTATTATTTCCTACTTATTGTTATTATTTCCTTTTAATATTTATTTCCTACTTATTATTATTTTCTACTTATTATTTGCTTGTGAGTCTGGGCAAATAATGTAATCTCTTTGAGCCTCAGTGTGATCACCTGTAAACTGATGTTATTTTTGAAAATTATTGATAAAAAATGTATAGAGTAATTATCATAATATTTGTCATAAGCCAGATCCTCAATGGGCATTAGCTTCTTCCACCATTAAGGAAAGCTCCACATCAGATGCCATCAAATTAAAATAATGAAGATACCACTATATACCTTTTTTTAAAAATATATTTTATTGATTTTTTTACAGAGAGGAAGAGAGAGGGATATAGAGTTAGAAACATCGATGAGAGAGAACATCGATCAGCTGCCTCCTGCACACCCCCTACTGGGGATGTGCCTGCAATCAAGGTACATGCCCTTGACCGGAATCGAACCTGGAACCCTTGAGTCTGCAGGCCGACGCTCTATCCACTGAGCCAAACCGGTTTCGGCCACTATATACCTTTTAACATGGTCAAAATCCAGAACGCTGACAACACCGAATGCTGGTGAGGATGTGGAGTAATAGGAACATTCATTCATTGCTGGTGGGAACGCAAAACGGTGCAGCCCCTTTGGAAGACAGTTTGACAGTTTTCTGCAAAACTAAACATACTCTCATCATATGATCCAGCAATCACACTCCTTGTATTAACCCAAAGAAAGTGAAAATTTATGTCCACACAAAAACCTGCACATGGATGTTTCTAACAGCTTTATTCATAACTGCCCAAACTTGGAAGCATCCAAGATGTCCTTCAATTGGTGAATGAACAAATAAATTGAGGTTCATCCAGAGAATGGAATATTCTTCAGTGCTAAAAAGAACTGAACTATGAAGCTATGAAAAGACATAGAGGAATCTTAAATGCACATTACTACATTAAAAAAGCCAATCAGAAAAGGCTACCGACTATATAATTCCAACAATATGACATTCTTTAAAAGGCAAAACTATGGAGACAAAAAATGATCCATGGTTTCCAGGAGTTGGAGGGGGAGGTGTAGGTAAACAGGCAGAGCACAGAACATTTTTTAGGGCAGTGAAAATACTCTCTGATACCAAAATGATAGGTACATATTCACTATACATTTGTCCAAACCCATAGAATATACAACAAAAATAAATTGTAATGTAAACTATGGACTTTGGGTGGTCATGGTATGTCATTGTAGGTTCATCAATTGTAACAAATGTACCTCTCTGGTGTGGGATGTTGATAATGGGGAAGGCGATGCATGGGGTGGGGAGGGAGAGGTAGGGTATATAGAGGAAATAAATCTCTGTACCTTCCTCTCAATTTTGCTCCAGAAAAATAGTCTTTAAAAAAAAACTGTAGGACAAAACTTTATTTTACCTCTAATACCCTAAATTTAATTCCAAGCATTTCTGTATTGACAAAAAAGCTCCAGTGGCTGTGATTTAGTCATTCACTCAGCAAACACTATTCAGCACTTATTCGAAGTGTACAAGGCACTTCGAGGATAAAGAATGAAAGATAGAGTTATTGCCCTCAAGGAACTTTGCCATCTAACAGGGTAGATCTAAAAGTGATGGGTGTTATATGAAGGTTAGACAAAGTGCTATGGAAAAGAAGATAATGAATTTATTTCCAACTGATAGGATAAGAGAAGTCAACTTGGATTAGAAGACATTTGATCTGAGTATTGAGGGAATGGTAGGATTTGGAACTGTCAGGGAAGGGTGAGAAACAGTTAAGGTGGGAGAAAAAAGTGTGAAGAAATTCTTGGAGACTAGCGTACATACTTGAATGACAGACTATTAGCTGGCACTTTGAATGTGTGAGAATTCTGGGTCATTATGTCAAGGGAACAAAAAGAGCAAGAATTTTTTATGATATGTTCTTCAAAATTAGGAGCCACCCATGAGTTTTGCATATTTCCCAAAGGGACGAAAAGAAGATAATTCCCTAAGTTGTTCTCGTTGGTGGGTATGAATGCGTGTGTTCTTGTAAACTAACTATAAAATTAGGCATCAAATTATTAGTTCGATTAATGAATGGCCACTGGTAGCCACAGAAATGTAAACAGATTCAGTTATTTGAGCCTAGTCACTTCTGACTATCTGAGGTCATCGCACAGTTTACTCACTAAAAATGTGAGGGCCTCCTGCAAACCACACACCAAGCAGTTAAAATCAGCTATTGCCAACGACCATGAGATATCTCCAACTGTAAGTTTATTGCCTGTCCTCTGAGCACCATTTGGGAGTAAAAATTAATTTAAACTCAGGGTTTTTTAAATGTATACTCAGCTCTATTTTACTAAATGGTGCAGACAAAAATTGATCAAAATTTCCCCAAACTTAGGAGTCAAAAATACGAAATAGATTAATATATAAAACAATTTACTCAAAAATTGGAAGCGTGACATAAAATCAAGAAGTAGCATGTGCACCTGCAACAAATATAAAATAATATTGAATGTAAACTATAATTGAAAAATAAAAAATAAAAGAGTGAAGAAACAAACAAGTAACATGTGGACTAATTCTTACTAATGAAGTTTCCCTACTAAATCCCTGTTTTGTTTTGTTTTGTTTTGTTTTAACCACAGGGATAGAGCAGAGGTATCTTGTGGCAGTAAGGCTTACTCCTAGTCTGTGTTTTACTGCTGTATTTTCTGGTGAGAGATGATAATGAGGACGATAATGATGATGATGATTGTGGTGGTGATGGTGATGATGAGGATGATAAACAAACTGGAAAGCACAAATTTGACTGTTTCCTCCAAAACTGAGTAGAGGTGAGGGTTAATATGTTTTGAGACATAGGGAAGCCTTTTCCACCAAGGTGCTTGTGGGGCTATAGCTAAGATTCATTAGTTAAAATAGCCAAAACAGAGCACTCTGCAGTGCAGTGCGTTGTGCTACAATCTGCTCTTCCTATCCCACCACCTTGCCCTGCTTACACTAGCACCAGCTTTCATATTTCTTTTTAACTTTTTAAGTGTAAAATATAACATGCACACTGAAAAATACAGGAGGATATACAAGTTGTTCTGGTGCCCCTCCCTTATCATAACGCTCTCCTTTCCTCCTTAGGTAACCATTTATCTTCTGTGAGAGTATTTCCTCCCTTTTCTATATGGTTTGACTATCTACCTATACATCTCTGAACAATATTGCTGAGCTTGGAATGACTTGAACTTTGTCAAAATGGCATCACACTTGAAGTGTTGCCATGTTTCTGGATTCTTTCACTCAACATTATGTTTTTGAATGCTTTCATTTTGTTGTAAGTAGATGTGGTTCATTCATTTTCATTGTGTTCACATACCAAAATAAATTATCGATCTTATGAGAGTTGGGCATTTGGATCGTTTCCACTTTTTGGCTATTACCAACAAATGCTGCTATGAAGGTTCTTGTCTGGAGACTCCAGCACACATGTGCTTAACATTTCTCTGGAGGATATTCCCAGCTGTGGGACTGCTGAGTCACAGAGTATATTTATTATAGTCAACTCTATTAGAAAGTGCCAAGCTATATTCCAAAGTGATTGTACCAGCTGATACTCCTACAAGCAGTAAGTGAGAATTCTACCTGCTCCATATCTCACCAACACTTGGTATTCTCAGACTTCTTCTTTGTTGCAGGCCTGATCAGTGTGTGGTGGTACTTCAGTGGGACTTTAATGTGAATTTTCCTGATAAGTAATGAAGTTGAGCACATTTTCATATGTTTATTTACCATGCAAATGTTTTCTTTGTAATGTGGCCATTCAAGTCTTTCCTACTTTTTATTAGCTTGTCTTTCTTTTTTGTAATGGTTTGTAGCAATTATTTTTATGTTCTGGACATGAATCCTTTACCAGACATATGTGTTTCTCATAGCTTCTTCCACTCCTTACTTTTAACTCTTTTAATGATGTCTTTGGTGCACCAAGACTTTTCATTTTAATTTTTTCCTTTGTGGTTAATGCTTTTAATACAGGGATCTAAAAAAATCCTTTCCCAACTCTAAATAAGAAAGATATTCTCCTATACTGTAGTATATTATAGAAACTTCACAATTTTGACTCTCTGATTTGTTTTATTCTATGAATCTTATTTAAGTTTGTTTTTTTTTAATTATGAAAACCCAACTGTCTTAGCATCATTTATGGGTCTATCTGTATCAAATGATGTTGCTACTCCATCCAGATCACCTTGAATTGATTTTATAAATTTTTGAACAGGTATGCTTTTGCTTCTAACAGGTAATTCCTGTAGCTCTTTTATAATGGACTGTCCATGGACTATGCGAGACCATCTTGCCTATACACCTGGAGAGTGTTGGAAGTGCCTGAAAAATTTACATGGCCCCTGGGTGGCTCTTAAACAGAGACTAAGGATGCCCAAGTATGAAAGCCCAGTGCCCTTGTTTCTTTGGGGACAGTCCTGTGGCATAACTTATATTCCAGTGTTCCCCTGTGAAGTAATGCACATTCTGTTACTCACAAATCCTCATTGCACTGTCGCCTTCTGGGAAACTTGATCTAAGGCACCATCCTTTTCTCACTGACCTTCTGAGTCCCTCATGTCCGATATCAAGTGCCCAATTATGGGTCTATTTGGGTGCTTTCCCCCATCTCCTTTCTTAAATAACATAATCTTTTAACCAAAAAAAGAAAGGAACTCTTGATGAGATACATTTGCAAAAAGAGTAATATAATTAACGTGGGGGAAACTGTATGCTTCCAGGCAACACTGTGAAACAACACGGGTATTTTTGTTCTTTTAACAAATTCCTATAGTTACACAGGAACTTGCAGCAATTTAGGCTGGGGTTGGCTGAGAGGAATCTTGCAATAATAAATGTTCATCCTGTTGAGGGTTACTCGTTCTCTGCTTACCCACCGCTGTGATCTACAGTATAGAGAAAAACACCTGAGGCAGCACGTCCAGACAACACAGGGGTCCAGAGAAATTGCCACTTCACTTTCACTTAGTGGTGGAATTTGTTGGGAAATTTTAGAAGCTAGAAAAAGGAGGGATGCTAGTGAACTGGAGTGGGGGTGGTGAGAGTCATTGGTTGAGTGTATGTGAGGTATGAGTGAAGGCTACAAGACAGGAGGGGACAATAGGTCAAAGGAAACATGAGAAAAGGTCTCTCTGCAAGTTGAAGGTGGCTCAGAGCACCAAAATCACTTTTAAAAAATGTGCAGGCTGATGATTAACGCTCACCGCATTTCACTACAATTTTTACAGAGCTGTCCAAATGTTTCAACACCTGCTTCACATGAGGCAAAATCCTCTTGTAAACAACAGTGAGTCATTACCCCAGGCCTGTGAGAAAGGTGCTCTTGGGTATATGCACGTTTTCTCCAGGTTCCCTTTGATGGACGGTGACTGAAAATATAGCATAACCTCCTTTGCCCCAGAAATGTCTGCTGAAAAAGGACAAATTCTAGGGGGGGAAATGCAGACCACATATTATATACCTATGCACATAAATAAATCCATCCCTTATGTATTTATGTAGGTGGAAAACATGATAATTACATTTCCAAATGGTTTTGGAAACCCCCACAAATGTATACTTAAGAAGTCATAGCAGTGAACGGAGACTGGATGGCTCATTAGTTGTGAGATAAAGAGGCGTTCCCTTTGGATCCTCTATTCCAAGAAGGATGAGGTCAGAAGTTACCTGAATTATGAAAACACACCCTTCTAAATAGGTGAGACTGAAAAACCCATATTGCAACCTTTAGATTCATTATTCATTTATTCACTCTTTCAGTCAATGTTTAATAAGTATGTTTATATGATAAGAGCTGGAAATACTAAGAGGAATAAAACTTTGCTTATCTTTAAGGACCCTAACATACAGAGGAAGAAAGGCAGGTGAACCTAAATTATAACAGTGTCATGAAGGCTATACTGGAGAACTTATAGGTAGCTATGGAAATACAGAGGAGAGAGAGAGCATATAAAGCGGGATGGTAGTAATGCCTTATGTTTTAATAGCTCTAAATGATTTGTTCAAAAAAGCAGCTTGGTTGAAAGCATGCTAACTCTTTATGCCAAATAACAACCTAGTGAAAAAAAAAGAATATTTACTAGTTTTAAAAATAGTGACAATGTTGTGCTAAGAAGTCATTTTGCAATTCCGTATGAATTTTTAATATTTTTGTCAATTTTCAGGGCTTCTTATTATACCTTATTTATTTTAGCCAACTCTGCTAAAAAGTAAACTTCATGAAGACAGGCCTCATGGCTTTTTCTTTAACGATTTCATCTCTGATAGTACCTATTGCGGGACTTGACACATAAGTAGGTTTTCAGTACATATCAATGAAGAAATGAATTGATCTTTTTCAGCATGTACCATTTATAAATTTTAAAGCATGGGACCACCTTGATGTGCAGCAGCAATTCCTGTCCTCTAACACACCTGTCCTTGGCACACAGTCTGCACTTCCATCCGAGATTTTGTGATACAGAACTTTGGGAATCTTTGTAGGATCCCCCAGAAATTCAGTCCCAAGCCCCAAACAACCCATTTTATGGACATTAAAACATCTGATGTTTCCATTCATCTCATGAATATGACATGGCCCTCCACTATGTTGCTTTTTAAAGAGATCTCTAAAACGGTATGTTTATGATAACATCAATTGTCTCCAGGGAGGGGAACTGGGTGTTTGTAGGATAAGACTAGGAGTGAAGGGTTTTTTGTTTGTGTTTAGTTTTGGTTTTCCACTGTATATTCTTTTGAATAGTTTGAAAGTTGTGCCATGTAAATCTATTGTGTTAAAAATGAATGTGTTTTTTTTAAAACATGTGAATGTAAGCACTGAGAACTTTGCTAAATTTTTCTTATCTTTTGGGGAATTCCATCAATCTATATATGCATTCAAGATTAGACTTGATTGAGACCATTTTAAGCTAATGTCTCTTTCTTAAACATTACTTTTTTGTTCAAAATAAAATAATAAAATAACTGGTTTTGAAGGGATTTGAATATAATATTTCTTCTTCTCTGAATGATAATTTTGGAAGAAAGTTGACTTTATATTTGATATATATGGTATATCCTATCTAATAAAAGAGTAATATGCAAATTGACCATCACTCCAACACATAAGATGGCCGCCCCCATGTGGTCAAAGATGGCCGCACCATGTGGACACAAGATGGCCACCACAAGATGGCTGGAAGGAGAAGGCAGTTGGGGGTGATCAGACCTGAAGGGGAGGGCAGTTAGGAGTGACGGGGTCAGCAGAGGAGGGCAGTTGGGGGCGACCAGGCCTGCAGGGGAGGATACTTGGGTGTGACCAGGCCTGTAGGGGAGGGCAGTTGGGAGCAATCAGGCCTGCAGGGGAGGGCAATTGGGGGGGAACAGGCCTGCAGGGGAGGGCAGTTGGGTGGAAACAGGCCTGCAGGGGAGGGCAGTTGGGGGGAACCAGGTCAGCAGGGGAGAGCAGTTAGGGGTGACCGGGCTGGCAGGGGAGGGCAGTTGGGGGGAAACCAGGCCTGCAGGGGAGGACAGTTAGGGGCGACCAGGCTGGCAGGGGAGGGCAGTTAGGGGTGACTGGGCTGGCAGGGGAGGGCAGTTGGTGGTGACCAGGCCAGTAGGGGAGGGCAGTTAGGGGTGACCAGGTTGGCAGGGGAGGGCAGTTAGGGGCAATTGGGCCAGCAGGGGAGCAATTAGGCATACATCAGGCTGGCAGGGAATGATTAGGGGGTGATCAGGCTGGCAGGCAGAAGTGGTTAAGGGCAATCAGGCAGGCAGGCAGGCGAGTGGTTGGGAGCCAGCAGTCCTAGATTGTGAGAGGGATTTCCGACTGCCTGGTGGGATCGGGCCTAAATGAGCAGTCGGACATCCCTCAAGGGGTCCCAGATTGCAGAGGGTGCAAGCTGGTCTGAGGGACACATCTCCCCCTTGCATGAATTTCGTGCACCAGGCCTCTAGTAAAATACATATTTACCAATCTGTGGCCAATGCGGAGTAACCAACAATCACAACACATGCAAAGGTCCTGATATGGCCATTGCAATGGTAAAAATACATCTACCATTGTAATAATGGAAACAATATGCTAATATTACCAACTGATTTATTTTCAAACAATTCTCTAGTTCCTTAGGATAAATTGGTGAGCATGCCAAAGAAGCACCATGTCAAATGTCACTTTTTATTTCTTTAATTGTATACCATAGCTCAAATATTCAAAATCAATTCAGAACAGAGGCATTTTCAAAACTATGAAAGCTTTGTAAAGTCATATTTTCTCTTATAACAGTGATTTTCCTTTCTATAAATATTTTAGGATCCAGCTAATAAATTAGGGAAATTATTGTGACTTTTTAATTTTAAAATATCCAGTTCATGAAGAAATAACAGGGTATGCAATGATAACCATGATGCCAGGCAACAAGATATTCTCATGACTATATACACTCTCTAATATTTCATTCCCTCCCCCCTATAATTCATATAAAATTGTGCTTAATGGTAGTGATGTGACAACTTCTTAATAAAATTTTTCTCTCAGTGCTGGACAATGTATGTGGTGCCCTTTTGTTGGTTTGAAAGTGAATGACATTCAAATATAGTTGCCTATTGATAGAAGAAGTTTAGCTACAGACGAATCACTGTGTCCAATTACTGAGTCAAATAAAGAAAAATAGAAAGCAAATGAAAAGTCACCTTAAAATGTGATTCAGACAAAGAAAAATAAATAGTGTCATTATCCTGCTTTTAAAGAAATACACAAGTGTGCCCAATATGCTTCTATTAGCACAATATAGTCTCAGATTTCAAATATACTTTCTAGTTTTATGGGGCAAATGCCAAACTCTCAATGAATTTATCCCCAAGAATCATATTTTTGTGTGTTTTTACTCCAGTGTGTCCTCAGAAAACATCAACAGATTTCAAACCCCACTAATCCCATGGAAAATTGCTCGGGGCAAAGCCATTACGAAAGCTTTCAAGGAAGCAAAGCTCACTAGCTCAGTGCCAAAGCCCCCTCCTCTGTGTTTATCTTAGAGTAGCAGCTGTCCCAACAGGCACGCCATACTATACATGGAAGGGAATAGCAATTGTAGTTCCAATATTCCCAAACACCACTGGGGGATTTATAGTTACCCTTAGACAGATGGTAGCATACACTGTTTTGTTTTTTCTAAAATGCGACTTAGATCTGAAGCAATAGAGTACTTGAAATTTTATGTTAGTATTGCCAGTTTACAAAGATGGTTCAGCTTTATTGAGGTATACTTGACATGTTATATAGGCTTAGGAGTGGGGGGTGTTGAGCTTGGAGAATTGGAAAAATAATCAAGTCCAGAGTGACTGGAGTGTGAGAGAATCAGTAGCATAAGATGAACTTTAGAAATCATGTTAAGGATTTTTAACTTTATCTAAGTGCAATGGAAAGCCTAAGTGATAGATCTGGACTTTAGGGTGTCCCAAGATTCAGTGAGGAGTGCAGAATAGATTATTCAATACCACTTTTAGGCATTGAATTGACTTGGTCAGCATTGGCAAATCATCAGCCCCCATGACTTGTTATATTTGCATCCCACATAAGCTGATCACAGATCAGCTGGGTGAAAATAAAGATATGCTTAACATCTCTCCCACATCACACAGGCCCTACAGATGCCAACACGAGAAAAAAGTGAGTACTTTTATTTTGATTTATTATTTTCATGGTTAATAAAACAGGTACTAAACCCTACTGCAAATTGACTATAGAAAGTCTCAATTGGAAAGAGTTCCCTGATTTAAAGAAAAAAAAAACATCTACTTGGACTGGATTTAAATCTCAAGAGACTTGAGTTCTATAAAATGCAATTTGTTGCAGCCTATTTCAGAGAGGGTGTTTAATATAACTGATTGACATCATACAGTTTATGTGGCCTTTAATGTAGCAATTCTCTACTATAAAAATTGCCTTAATGAGAAGTTCAGAATAGTTTGAAATCGTTCATTCTGAGGAAGGAGTATAGCTGAACTTGCTTGCTGAACAACCAACACCCCACAATGAGGAAAATAAAACAAGGTCAAAATGCAACATACGAGATTTAAAATATACCAGAAAGTTCTATTTTTGTTTATTTATCTATCTACTTATTTATTTAAATTTTTACATCTTTAATATTATTTTCTATTGTTCACCTTTATTGAGGTATAATTGACATAAAATTCATAATATCTTTAAAGTGTACACCATAGTGACGTGATGCACATGGACACTGTGAAAGGATTTCCACCGGAGAGTTAACACATCTGTCACTGCGCGTGTTTACCTTTGTGTGTGTAGGTGCGAGAACACAAGTTCTACTCTCTCAGCAAATTTCAGTTCCACAGTACAGTGTTATCAACTATAGTCACATGTTAAACATTAGACCTTGTTCCTCTTGTACCTGAAAGTTTGTACTTTTATTAACTTCTTCCTATATCCCTCTCCTTCCAACTTCCGTCAACAACCATTCTACTCTATTTCTATTTTTTTTCTTTTCTTAGATTCCACATAGAAATGATAACATGCAGTATTTCTCTTTATATGTCTTAGTTCACTTAGAAAAATGCCCTCAGATTTTGTCCATGTTGTTGCAAATGGCAGGATTTCCTACTTTTTAAAGGCTGAATAATATTTTGTTGTGTGTGTGTGTGTGTGTGTGTGTGTGTGTGTGTGTGTGTGTGAAATCTTCTTTATTCATTCCTTCATCAATGGACACTTAAGTTGTTTCTATACCTTGGCTATTGTGAGTAATGTTGCAATGAACATGGGGGTGCAGCTCTCTCTCTGAAATGGTGATTACATTTTGGGATATATATTCAGAAGTGGAATTGCTGGCATAGGGTAGTTTTATTTTTAAGTTCTTGAGGAATCTCCACACTGTTTTCCATAGTGGCCGTACTAGTTTACATCCTCACCAACAGTGCACAAAGGTTCCCTTTTCTCCACATGCTCACCAACTTTAGTTATGTCTTGTCTTTTTGATATTTGATGTCCTTGCTGGTGTGAGGTGTTAGCTCACTGTGGTTTTAATTTGCATTTCCCTAATGATTAGTGATGTTGAGCACTTTTTCATGTATCTGATGGCCATTTGTATGTCTTCTTTGAAAACAATGTCTATTCAGGTATTTTGCCCATTTTCTCATTCAGTTGGGGTATGTGTTTTTTTTAATTGAGTTGGATGAGTTCTTTGTATACTTCTTTGGCATATTAACCCCTACCAGATATATGATTTGCAAATATTTTTCCCATTTTCCCAGCATCATTTACTGAAGAAAGTGACCTTTCCCTGTTGCATATTCTCAGCTCCTTTGTCAAAAATTAATTAATCATATAGGCATGGATTTATTTCTTGGTTCACTATTCTCTTCCATTGATTTTTGTGTCGTTTTTGTTTTTGGGTTTTTTTTACTAATACCATACTGTTTTGATTACTGTAGCTTTGAAATATGGTTTTAAATTAAGAATTGTAATGCTCCAGCATTGTTCTTTTTGGGTTTGGGCTATTTGGGGTCTTGTGTGGTTCCATATGAGTTTTAGGATTGTTTGTTGTATTTCTGTGAAAAAATACCACTGGAATTGTGATAGGGATTGCATTGAATCTGTAGATTACTTGGGATATGGACATTTAAAAAATATTAATTCTTCTACGGACATGAAATATGCCACAAGGTTTTCTATTTTCTGTTTGCATGCTTAATTTTTAAGTTATAAACATATTATTCTATAGAGTTACTACAGACTTCATCTTATATTTCTCACAAAAATCTCCCTAATTTTGCAATTTATAATTGACTTGCTTATTTGCAAAACGTAAAGGATTGGAATCAACAGTAGGACCAAACATAAGGTTCTGAATATTTCTGAGTCCACTTTTAAAAGGAAAAGTGGAATTTCAAGATGATAAAACTTAGTTTTCATGGTGAATTTGTTCCATACTTATTTTTTTTAAGAGTCTAGTTCCATGATACCTTCCCAAGAACTGGTTGGTGAATAGAAAAGAAATGGGAGTTGCTGATGTTGAAAGAGATAAGAAGATTTAAAGATAGTTTCACATTACACAGATGGATAATTTGCATGTTGAGCCATCTAATCTTGAATTGGCTTGGACATGCTACAGCATATTTTCTAGAAATCTAATATTTCAGTTATTGGAAAGAACCCAATGATCTAATTCTAACACCGTGTCATGTTTCATTGCTGCATAAGTCAACACACAACATAGAATTAAGAGGCTCATTAATTATATGGTTATAGAGTTCAGAGTGAAAAAGGCAAATTGGGTATTTTGGAATAGTTAATGGCTTTGGGGAATGAATAGCCAATTTAAGGAGATTAACCAAATGAAAAGAAAAGCTCACCTAGGCTCTTTGGCAAAAAATCACAGAGCCCGTGACAAGGATAGTATTTGTGTTTGCCACTTTTCATCCCTATTCTTGGCCAGGCTATGTTTTTTAAGTCTTTAAAAGCCAACAAGAAATAACTACAATTCTTAGTTTACATCAGCATATATGAGAAAAACACCTGATATTTTTCAGGCTTACTGGGACCTGTTCTGAGATATTCACTATGTCCCCTCATCCTGACTAGATGATGCTATTGTAAATACACACAGAGAAAGAAGGGCCAAAGAGAACATTCTTTTCTAATTGAAGAGGATGATTCTTTAAGTTTAAAAATAGTAGATAATTTTTCAAGTAGCTCAAGATGTCATAGTTCTAAGAAATATATACACTTGACTGAATGTGATATCGATTACTTTAGACATCTCATAGATTATATAGTAACTTATATCGAGGCTTATTCTTAAAATGAGGGCAACATTCTATTAATACAGCAACTGGATGATAAAATCTGCGTTCAGCCAAGTGAATCCTTACAGCAATCATTATTAAGTTAAGAGACTGTAGTTCCCAATAATAGTCCACAAATCAGAAATTATGTCTAGTTTCAGATTACAGGAAAAACATGTGTCAAAACAGGAGGGATACTATAGCAAGTTATGTTGTTGTGCGCTACTTTAAGGGGAAATATGGTTATTAAAGATGAGCCCTAAAAAGTATTTTCAGTACAAACTCTAAATCCCAACCAGTTCATACCTAATCTGGAGAAGCATCCAAAAACTTACAACTGCACCTAAGAGCACCATTTCTATACTACCAGCAGGTCTTTATTTGCAGCAAATGCTTTATTTTTATTTTTTCAAAGGAATGATGCTAAAGTCAAAATCAATTCTCTCGAGTCAAATATCCGCTTTCCAAGATTGTTATGTAATCAGTTATGCCTCAGTTTTGCCAGAGGAGACTGGTCCTGGTCCTAGCTGCTTGGCATTGAAATGAATGGTCCCAGGGCAATTCTCCCGACGTGCAGGTGTGCTCGAGTGCGCGATGCCCTGTCTCCGGAATCCGGATCAACATTTGAACAGAGAGAAAACTTAGCTTGCCCTTTGTCCTTGGGAGAGGAAACCTTGTGTCAGAAAATATCAGCCATCTTTCTAAGTGAAAACGAACTAAACCTAAATCTTTCATTGTCAGGTGGCGTCCTGCATTCTGGAATATCCAAAGCTCAGCAGTGTCATGCCCACTGGAGCTTCACAGGTGGTGTGGGAAAGCCAGGCACATCTACGAGGCCTGTCCAAGGGATACATGACTAAAAATATCAGAGGGGCCTTATTAGAACAGTGTATCACCTGTATGTAACATAGTCAATATGACTGGGTCCCCCGAGGCTCATGTTGTAAAAATGTTCTGGCAAGCCTCAAGTATTAGAGAAGCTGAAGATATTTCACATTTGCATATAAAATTTAGATTAAATGACCATTGGGAGGTTAAAGGCATTCAGAGTAAAAATATATTTTGAATACATTACAGAAATAAATGTGCATTTTATTTTATATCAACCACCTTTTTTTTTTTTTAACAAGGGTAGCACCATGTACACTAAGCTGCAGGCAGGCTGTGAGGTATGGGAATTTAACTTAGAATTAAAGCCTTAGGAACCCTCTGAGCCAGCTATTTCCAAACCTCAAAGTGCTTAAGAATCATTCAGGACACTTTGTGACCATGTAGACTCCCAGGTCCCACTTCATAGAGGCCAACTCTTGAGTCTGCTTTGGTTCTGAAGCAGGAGCTATCCTATCTAATAAAGAGGGAATATGCTAATTGACCCTCACACCTTCACAAAGATGGCAGCACCCACAGCCAATAAGGGGCAAATATGCTAATTGACTGTCCCTCCCTCAAAGATGGTGGTGCCCACAGCCAATAGGGAGGGAATATGCTAATTGACTGCCACACCCTCAAATATGGCACTGCCCACAGCCACAAGATTGCAGCGCCCAGTCCCCTCAGCCCCACCAGGGCGCCTGCCTCTGGAGTCCCCCAGTCCCCTCAGCCCCCCAGCCACCCAGGGCTGGCCTGAGGTGCAGGCAAGCCTCAGATGGCGGCTGCCCAGCTTCCCAGGGCTGCCCGAGGCTCAGGTAGCCAGGGCTGGCTGAGGCTTGCGCTGCTGGCAGTGGCAGCAGCAGAGGTGTGATGGGGCATCGCCTTCCCCGATTGCTGGGTCGCCTCCCACCCCTGAGGGCTCCCGGACTGTAAGAGGGGTCAGGCCGAGCTGAGGGACCTTTTCATGCACTGGGCCTCTAGTCCTATATTATAATGACACTAGAGGCCTGGTGCATGACATTCATGCACTCGGGGGGGATGGGGGGGTCCCTCAGCCCAGCCTGCACCCTTTCGAAGTCCAGGAGTCCTTGAGGGAAGTCCGACTGATGGCTTAGGCCTGCTCCCCATGGCTTAGGCCCGCTCCCTAAGCTGTTTGGTCAATTTGCATATTACCCTTTTATTATATAGGACTAGAGGCCCAGTGCATGAAAAGGCCCAGTGCAGCTTAGGCCCATGGGGAGCGGGCCTAAGCCATCAGTCAGACATCCCCCAAGGACTCCTGGACTTCAAAAGGGCGCAGGCCAGGCTGAGGGACCCCCCCCCCACCCCTCTGAGTGCATGAATGTCGTGTACCAGGCCTCTAGTGTCATTATAATATCTTGACTTTTTGTGATTTATGTGATTTCTTCCCAGCTCTATGACTCATTAATTATATAACGTTAGAAAAGTTACTTAACTTGTTTGCACCTCAGTTTCTGCATTGAAAAAAATGGTTACAGGAACAGTGGGTTATTGTAAGGATTAAGTGGAAAAAAATAGGTACAATGCTTAGGACACTGCCTGGCACTTAGTACTATTACCTCTTAGTATAATTATTATCATTCACAAAATAATTAAGTGGCTAAAAAGGAAGGAGGAAGTTGGGTATTTCTGCCTGAGGTAAAACTCATAATCTGAGGTCTAAAAGAGCCCTTAGCAGCACAGTCCAGCCCCCTCATTGAAAATGCACATGTAGAAGTCTGAGCGGGACTTGCCTGAGAGAATCTTGTTGCTAATGGAGGACTGGAATCCAGAACCCAGCCCCCCTGATTCTCAGTCAATGCCACATAATGTATATGCTTCTGTGACAGAAAGGAAGGGCTCTTTAATGCTACCCACACATTTTTTTCCCATATAACTAAGGGCAGAAGCTAATTTTCTTAGCTCCTAACAAAAGCAATTGTCATTCAGTCAGGTCTGTTCAGTCGGGACATAATGAATGGCTGTTTTTCTATCATTTTAGCATGCCAAATAGCCCCCAAGTGTTCTGCCCCAGACAAAGGAAGTATGTTTGATAATACTTTCCTGTGTGTCCTTGAGCATAGCATTTACCCTCTCTGATTCTCAACTTCTTTACCACAGGAGTTAGATTGAGTAGTGTTTCCCCAGTTATATTTCACACTAGAGGCCTGGTGCACGACATTGCTGCACTCGGGTGGAGGGGGGTCCCTCAGCCCAGCTTGTGCCCTTTCGCAGTCCAGGAGACCTCAGGGGATGTCCAACTGATGGCTTAGGCCCTCTCCCCATAGGCCTAAGCTGCAGTCGGACATCCTCAGCACTGCCACGAAGGCGGTCCACTGTGTCTGCCCCCTGGTGGTTAGTGCACATCATAGCGACCAGTCATTTGGCCGTTTGGTCGATTTGCATATTACCCTTTTATTATATAGGATAATATATTTTAAATATTACCTTTTTCCAGCATTTTATTTGCCCCTTGTCTTCCTCCACATAAAAACAGTCAGGCTCAGTCTAGCCGGCTTGGCTCAGTGGACAGAGCGTCAGCCTGCAGACTGAAGGGTCCTGGGTTTTATTCCATCAAGGGCATGTACCTTGGTTGCAGGCTCCTCGCTGGTCTGGGCCCTGGTCGGGGTGTATGCAGGAGGCAACCAACTGATGTGTTTCTCTCACATCGATATTTCTCTCTGTCTTTCCCTCTCTCTTCCACTCTTTCTAAAAATCAGTGGGAAAATATCCTCGGGTGAGGATTAACATAAAAACAACAACAAAAAAAAACAAACCACAGAAAAACAGTCAGGCTCTTCTGTGTTTATGGCCTCAGCGAATCAATATGACAAAGGAGTCTTTTTCTGGCTTTTATCGTTCAATTATTTAGGCTTTTAGAGGAGCTGAAATAAGTCACTACATAGATGATTTGGAAGAAAACATAAAGAGTGAAGTTCACACACATGTGCGCACACACTCTTGCACACCTATACAGTGTTTGAGCTTGCAAGAGAGAAGAGCAATGAAGAAGAAACAATGAACCCGGCCGGCATGGCTCAATGGTTGATTGTCGACCTATGAACCAGGAGGTCAGAGTTCAATTCCCAGTCAGGGTACATGCCTGGGTTGCGAGGTCAATCCCTAGTGTGGGGTGTGCAGGAGGCAGCCGATCGATGATTCTCTCATTGATGTTTCTATCCCTCTTTCCCTCTCCCTTCCTCTCTGAAATAAATTTTTTTTTAAAAAAAAAGAAGAAGAAACAATGAAAGTATAGATACTGTAGCGTGGAACATGTGTCTTGCTATCAAGCCCTGAAGTGGTGGTAAACATCTGCAAAGAGATTTAAGGAATCCAGAAGGAGAGGGGGTTGAGCCCATTTCCTGGGAGAGGCCAGAGATGGACAGCCAGAACCTGGAGAAGAAATGGCCAGCACCCTCGGTATCCACGTTCCAACATAAAGAAGCATCAGAGTGCCTACCATCTTCCCAGGAGCAGCCTCGCATACACAGAGAGAGCTGTGGGACCTCGGAGGACATGTCTGCCATGGCCTGGGAGACCACATGGAGTAAGGACACTGCAGTGGCTGTCTGCAGGGACAGATGACCCTGAGGATTGCAAGGACCATCTCCCACACTTGAGAGCCTCACTTGGGCGTAACTTGGGAAAAATCAGGAGAAACCTTGTATTGGTTGATATTTCTGCCACCCTGGCAGAATTTAGGTTCAGAATAGAAAATGATAAAATTTTATTTCCTGCATACTTGAGTTTGTGAACTGGTACTTTTAACCAATAATGTAGCAATAATTCCAACTTTTGAGAGGCAGTGAGTAGTTTTGGGATATGGTATGGTTTTATTTACAAATTTGTATACTTCTGACATTGTCTTATCTGCCTAGAGAGAATAAACTGATATCTATTCAATACTAGCAGTAACACTGACCATTAGATGATTACAGCTGCACCCATAAGGAGTTAAAAATAGTTGGAAAACTGCCACGGGAGCTCAAACCATAAGGCGATGCTTTTATTTCTAGTCATGGATACTTTGACTCCAGCACTGAGCAATCTCAGTTAGGAAAGTGTATTACAGGGAGATGAGAGTAAACCCTGTCAAGATCTTGATTTCAGACTTCTGGTCTCCACAACTGTGAGACAATACATTTCTGTTATGTAAGCTGCTAGTCTGTGGTCTTTGTTACAGCAGCCTTGGAAAAATAATACAGAAATGTAATTGACAAGAAAAAATAAAAACTTGACTGAGTCATCAGGAAGTTAGGATATCACACCAGGCATTACCTCTTCAATGGGACAGTGCACACCTATTCAATGCTTAGCACAAACAAAAAGACATTCCTGGCCCAGTCACACCCAAAGTTACCTGAACCTCTGGCTGGGAGGGAAAGAGCTCAACTTGGAAAGCTCTATTCTTTAATCCTTAAGGGAAGATGATTTGATTCTTTATTCCTTATTTGTCTCTAAAAAACCCACAGAAACCACTGCTACAATTATGAATGCTCATGACATCTATACAGACATTTACATGTAACAAAAGTTCAAAGCTCCAGAGATGTCTTTTATATCCTTTTAAAATCCGTCTTTCTAGTTAGAATAACTATACTGGACTCTTTTAACTCCAAGACAAAAGTATGTGCACATTACACTTTATATTAAACCAATTAAACTTAAGTAGTGGAGTTACTATCTAGGGATTGGAAGAATATTAATTAACTGAAACTATCTATCTAGGATGAAATAGCTGGCGACATTTAAAAAATAATTTCCTAATGCTTACTTGTAACTCTAGCAACCCTTAAAATATTACAGTAATATCCTTCAGATAAGACTTTGATATTTATAATTTTGGAAGCTGACTGGGGAGTTGCATTGTATCTCATAACCAAACCCTTTGGTGAAGAAATACCTTTTTGTTTTTACATTTTTTTCTGATTGCCTAAGAAAATTTATACTTCTCACTAATAAAGTAAAATTCAAAAGCTCTCAAACATTACATCTTTTGGGAGAAAAGGAATATATAGAAATCCTTGGGAAAATTCCAGATTCTATAAAAAGGAAAATTATGCCAGGATAAATTCTTTGCATTCATGTAGTATCTTGCACATAGTAGGCACTATCTATTTTTTCTTTATTTTTCATTATAAAAGTTTATGTGAAAGAAGAGTATTTTACTTCAAACTAAGAGAACTGAATAAGAACAAAGGGCTTTCTTCTTTAAGAGTATCTCATATTTATTTAGTATTTGACACAACCCTTCCAAATGTATTATAACATTTGGTTTTGCAACAAACCTATGAGGTAAGTATGAATTGGCCAAATCTATGGAAAAAGAAACAAACTCAGAGAGATTATACAGTTGGTAAAATCACCTAGCTAGGAAGTAGCAAACTTAGACTTAAACTCAGGTTTCTAACTCCATATCCTGTGCCTTTCACTTTTCTTCCAGGCCATACGGAAGCCTATCTCTCACACCACATCTTTCAGGGGAGTTTGTCAACTGGGTTTATGTTACAATAAAATATAACTTTTCTGCATGATTCCTTGATCTTGAACTGTTGTAGCTGATCAAGGCCTATTTGTAGTCAGAGTATAAATGGAGGCAAATAATATACTTTGATCTTGTTACACATGATCTATTTCCAAGCTTCAATTCCTGTAGTATATACTTGCTAAATATCATCTAATAGTAAAGTGGCAGAAAAAGATTTGACTCCATTTATTTTCTTGCTCAACTAGAATGGCCAAGAAGAAGCAACTGAATTATAATGGAAGTTATAGTTATAAATGTTATCACCAGGAAATTGTTGGATTTGATGTTATCATTTCTGTAATTACAAAAGAAATAGCTAGTCCACTGGCAGTTACCACAATATGGGAGTAATTGCTACACTATTACAGAATAGTTGCATGATATGGTTATTCTTTTCATACAAACTATAAATTATGTACTAAACATAATGTAATTTATAATGAAAAACTTCACATGGCTTAAAGTAGCTACCAAATCCAAATGGAGCTCTGTGGTCGTTGCAAAGTAATTACATAATTATTTAAGCCTCGCAAACTTAGAAATTACAAAGTACTTATGAAAAGCATTACCACGAGAGGTTAAATGGAACTTAAAATAGCTACTAACCCAATTTGGGTAATGTTTTCTGTTGTGCTAAATGGCAATCCCATCATTATCTTTTTTCTGAGAAAGCAGCTAATGTATTTTAACAAGTGATTCTCATTTGTCTTTATTCATACAATCCTAGACTCTAAATGTTGAGGGCGGGGGGGCAGAGGATTGAAATCAATTCTTTACCCAAACTATGAGCCTATTTTACAACACTCAAGACAACTAGTTTTGGGGCTTGTTCCTGAACCAACGCAGCCCAGAACTTCACAAATTAGTAAACGAAGTCAGTGAATTGGTTAGGATTCTTTGGCTGCATGTGATAGGAGACCCAACTCATACTGGCTTAACGGAAGGAAGAAATTTACAAGCTTAGGTCATCGGAAAGCCCAAGGTTACTGGTTTTGAGCTTGGCTCAATCTAGGTTTTAAAATGATGTTGTAAGTATCCAATCTTCCTTTAAATATCTATCTGAGTTTCTCTGTTGGCTGTATTCTCAGATAGACTCCCCCATAGTGGCAAGATGTCCATCTATCTAAAGATTCAGGTACAACCTACCAGCTCAGTAATTCCAGAAGACAGAATTTCTGTTTTCCAGTAGTTCCAGGAAAGACCTGGAACATTCCAGTTGGGATGTTATGTAGCACATGACCTTCCCTGAATCAATTACTGTATACAGGTGTTCATGAGTCATATGAACATCCCTAGAACACGGAGGGTAGGGTCATTCCTGAAGGAATACTACGATACTGTTAATGAAAGAGGAAAGAATGAAGGCCGAGCAGAGAAATACAACAGATGTCCATGACAGGCAAGATTTATTCTTCTTTCTCTAATAGAGATATTTCTCTTCTTTCCCTTTTATAGGGGAGGACCTCTGGGAGATGAGTTCTGGTCAAAATAAAATGGATCCGGTAAAAAAATTGGCCCAAGCTGGAAGCTGACGTCTGTACTGTTGGCATTTACCATGAGCACACCAGAAGGGTAATTACAAGTTTACAGACACTCTTTTTTTTTTTTTTTTCACCCAAAATGCAGTTACTCTGGACACAATGTTCTCTAGCTTCAATCCACAGAGCATTGATTCACCAGCACCAATCTTTCAAGAGTATTTAAATTTCTCTTCTGTTTTCTCTTTAAATAATAGTCATGCATGACTCAGGATCTCTGCTGACACCATTCATCGTCTGCAGAACACTCTGGTGAAACCCAAAGCCCTGCTATACGTACGGATGACCTAGGCTTAGAATCATAGGACAGGGGAGATAAGGAGAACCTTACACTCATATGGACAAAGGAGTCCATTGTGTGATGCGAGAGAAACCCCCTGCTCTAGTTCTCAGGTGTAGCAGGCATCTGTTATTCCCTCTGGCTACCAAATATAGATGCTTGATACCTATACAGTGTTTAGGAGGCAACCAACCGATGTGTTTCTCTCACATCGATATGAGAGGGCACAGGCCAGGGTCCCTCAGCCTGGCCTGTGCCCTCTCATAATCCGGGACCCCTCGGGGGATGTTGGACTGCTGGTTTCGGCCTGTGGGGTTTGGGCCAAAACCGGCAGTCTGACATCCCCCGAGGGATGTAGCAGTGCTGAAGTGGCAGGCAGCTGGGGAGGAGCCCAAGCCGGGGCTGGGTGCTGTGCTGCGCTCATCCCGGCCCCACTACGCCTGTTGTGGGAGCACATTGACCACCAAGGGGCAGCTCCTGCGTTAAGCGTCTGCCCCCTGGTGGTCAGTGCACATCATAGTGACTGGCTGACGGGTCGTTCCGGTCCTTCTGGTCATAATGGTCATAACGGTTGCTTAGGCTTTTAGATATATAGATATATAGATAAGTTGTGGTGGGAGGTACAGAAATCTGTCATCATAGAAGCTGAAAGAACCCCAAACTCACTTTTCCAGTTCCCCGTGCAGCTAGGGTGTGGACATGTGACCTGAGCTCCACCAATCAATTCACCTATTCCGGTCTTTGCCTAGGGGACTAGAGATGCAAGGATGCAAGAATCCAGAGGAAGCTCCTCTGGCAATGGAGACCATTGCTGTGAGGTCAAGTTCTCAGACCAGCAGTGCCAGCAACCAGGCCCAGTGTCTGGGGCCATTTGTGTCCACAGTTTAGGTGCAGGGCCATCCTCCCTGGATGCATTTGAAGTGCAGCTTTGGAAGTGCTTGTGACCACAGAGCCTCTGAGCCCAGATTTCCAGCACTCCACTTCCTGTGAGCTCCCCATTACCTTTTTCTTTTTTCTGAAATAAGTCCGAATCAAGTATCTGTTGCTTGCATCTGAAAACACAGACTGATATAAAAGTTATTGTCTCGTTCAGTTTAGAAAGATTTTCCAGCGTAGTGTTTAAGAGGATGGGCTACAATCCTGTCTCTCACATAATAACTCTGTGATTTTGCTCGAGATCCATAACTACTCTCATTCATATTCATCCTTACGAATGGAGGGAGCAATATCTACTTCCTAAAATTGTCATCAAGCAAATCACTTAGAACATCTCTGGAACATAGTAGAGTCTCGATATGAGCGGTTAAAACTGTAAAAGAATTCTTGGTGTGGTGGCATGGCTTCTGAGTTGCAAGAAGCATTTACTATCATAGAGGGATAAAATGAGGGATTTATACTTAAAAACTAAAAAAATTTTATCATAAAGAACATTTAAAATTTGTATCATTTTTCTAATCTATTTAAATAAGTTTTTCTGAAGTAGTTGCCTTGATAAAGGGTGGGATAAGCCCCACTTAGAAGAGAAGTAACTGACAGGTGTTTCTGAGACATTTCCCTGGGGGAGGGGGAGTGAGTGTCTGCCAATGGATTAGCTTCTAGTCTGATCTCTATAAAAATGCAAAAATGTATGTTGTGATTTCCCTCATTTACACTTTAGTGTGCCTAATGGATCTGATAAGATGTTGTTATAGCCCGGCTGGCATGGCTCAGTGGTTGGAGTGTTGACCTATGAACCAGAGGTCACAGTTCGATTCCCAGTCAGGGCACATGCTTGGGTTGGGGGCTCAATCCCCAGTGTGGGGTGCGCAGGAGGCAGTCGATCAATGTTTTTCATCATCGATGTTTCTATCTCTCTCTCCCTTTCCCTTTCTGAAATCAATAAAAAAATATATTTTTTAAAAAGATGTTAGTTTAAAGGTTTGAAATAATAGAGGCTAGCTCGTGAATCTTGAGCGGGAGGGGGACTTCATGGCTAAATTACAAGAAAAAAATGACATTGCAGTGATACCTGGGTTCTCAGGAGGTAAGACTGAATTTCCTGTCATACCTCCACTCTCCTAAAAATTGGTGATTGACTCCTGGTTTGCTATGGAAATATTTACTGAGAAACCAAAAATATATGTGCTTCCTTTTTCTTCGGGACAATAGTTACAGCAGCAAATGCTCCCCCAGCTCTTGCAGGCCTGCACCCCCAAAACTCATACAATTGTCCCAGAAATTGGAGATGACAGCCACAGTAGAAGGATTGAGAAAGAAGAGAGAGGGAAAAAGCCCATGTTACTAACTTAATAAGCAGAAGAACATCCAAATAGGGTCAGTTTTCTTACAATACCACATACTATTTCTTAAACAGAGTCATTCTGTGGTTTGTAATCAAGTGTCTGAATCCTGAATTTATAGGCCCCAGGATGGTAAGTGTGGTTATATGGTATTTAGCAATTTTGTGTGGTGTTGTGCTAAATATGGAAAAGTTAGAAAAGTATTTCGGTGCTTTTCCTTTGAGTCGATGCTGAAAATTGGGTTGGGTGACAGCTAAAAAAAAAACCCACCGGCCTGGCATGGGGCAATCAGGTTTACCTGCTTTGGAGCTTTAATTTTGTTTGAGAAACATCTCTTCAGAATATGTCTAAATTAACTTCTTCCCTTTTTTTCATATTGCAGTCGTTTCTCAAAATCTTGAAATACCTAATGCATGGAGATGAATATCTGCTCAATATAAAACAAGACGATGTTCTGATAGTTACATCTGCTCAAGGGCTGGAGATAAGATCTCTTCATCATCACTGGAGGGGTAAGCACAGGAGGAAGGCTCACTAGCCAGGGCCTTGGGATCTGAAAGCATTTCCCAACGTGTTTAGGGGTTGGGACAGGGTCCCAAAGAACGTACAGTGGAAAGAAGTTGGAGTCTGACAGTCTGGGGTTCAAAGGTTGGCTCTGCCAGTCGCTGACACAGAATTTGAAAACAAAACCCAGTAGCCTATAAGAGGGCTTCCAAACCTAAGTTTCAATGGAGGGATTACAGACCTTATGCAAAACTATAATGTTAACACTTTCTATATCAAATCCCATTTTTTAAGATCTGTGGTGGTTTAGAAATTCCAAAATCAATGATATTCTAATGTATCTTTTACTTCACTTAAAAATTATACAATGGCCGAAACTGGTTTGGCTCAGTGGATAGAGCGTCGGCCTGCGGACTCAAGGGTTCCAGGTTCGATTCCGGTCAAGGGCATGTACCTTAGTTGCGGGCACATCCCCAGTAGGGGATGTGCAGGAGGCAGCTGATCGATGTTTCTCTCTCATTGATGTTTCTAGCTCTCTATCCCTCTCTCTTCCTCTCTGTATAAAATCAATAAAAAATATATTTTAAAAAAAATTATACAATGGCCCTAGCTGGTTTGGCTCAGAGGATAGAGCATTGGCCCGAGGACTGAAGGGTCCTGGGTTTGATCCTGGTTAGGGCACGTAACTCAGTTACAGGTTCAATCCCCCGCCCTGGTTGGGGTATATGTGGGAGGCAACCAATTGATGTGTCTCTCATATTGATGTTTCTCTCTCCCTGTCTTTCCCCCTCCCTATCTTTCCCTGTCTTTCCCCCTCCGTTCCCCACTCTCTCTAAACATCAATGGAAAAATATCCTCCAGTGAGGATCAACAACAACAAAATTATGTGTATTTCCTCCAGAGTCATACCTCATTTTGGGTCCCAGATCATATTAATGGACCCCAATCTCCCACCATTTTCACTACACTTGATTCAAAAAGTCTTTTTGACTATTTTTAAAACACAGAGTCATCTGGAAAGTAAAAAGATTCATTACTATTGAGTACATAAATTACCTTGTGTTCTAAAAGCATTTCCAAATAAATGTTTTGAGTCAACATGGCAGAATAAGAAGAATATGAGCTTAGTCTCAAATTGAATTTTGACAAATGGCTGGATCTGCCACCATGTTGCCCTTTTGGGTGTAAGTTACTTAGTTTTCTCATCTATAAGGTGGAGCCAAAACTCACCTCCTATGACTACTGTGAGATTATAGATTACAAAGCATTCATAGCATGGTATGAATTCAATAACACAGAAATGGCAATACAATTGTCCTAGGTATGCAGTCGTCTATGGTAACCACTTTGAAGGGGGGAGGGAGGGAATACTTGTGTTACATGTAGAAGTTGTGGTTAAAGCATTGGTTTTCTTTCCATGTAATTAAATCAACTGTGTACTCTTGAGACATTTTTAGATGGATATTTCCTAAATTCATGCATTTCTAGTGCATGTGTTCATTCACCAAGTCAACAGTACTCTTAAACATACTCATTACTGTAATTTATTCGGAATGTCCCTAGATAATGAACTTCAGAGAATGTGGCCAAGTTGGCATACTCCCTCTTCTCCCAACCAGAACTCCCGAGTACAGCTGAAATGCTAATGCTGGACAGGTAGTCTTACCACAGAGAGATACAAATAACTGTAATGTAAAACAATAAGAAAGCTGTGCTTATGATGTGATGCTGACAATACCCTTTCCCTACCCCCAAGGTCCTGGCCTTGACACTGCTCATCACTAGTCCTGAGGATATGGACTGAAGGGTCCTGGGTTTGATCCTTGATCATTTGAAGGTGCAAATTCTTCCCCTGGGGGTTTCTTGCTTCTGTGGCTGTGGTCTGTCCTGTGTCCTGTCTTCTTGGTTCCAAAGGACATTGAGGAGCTGCTATCTGCCCCCCAGCCCTGCACCTGTCCATCTTTTCTGGATCATGGACAGAGTCATCTCATTCCTCAGGGGAAGGGTCCCTATGTAGGTTTTCTCTCTCTCACATTCAGCCCCCTCCTCACAATCACCATTTTCCCTTGCTGGTCAGATCAGACAGTGGTCCTTGTCTCCATGGGCTCACTTCTCTCAGTACATCTCCCCATGGCACATATCAGAGTCATGCTACCCACTAGTTGAATAACTACCACATTTCATGACATAACTTTCTAAGTGATGTGAGTGAAATATGTGCAAACGTTTTTGGAAGTCAAAAAATGGTGAGAACATAATCAGTCCTAGGTAGATTTCACAGAGGAGCTAGGACTTGATGGATGATTAAGAACATGACCAAGAGGAGAGAGAATGACATTTCAGGCAGATGGAATGAAAAAGATCAGAGGCACAAAAGGATGAAAATTCATAGGGTCAGGAAAAATGTTCACTATGAGTGACAGGTTGAATGTGTGGTAGAGAATGACTGGAGATGAGGAAGGGAAGTTGGAGCCAAATCACATGGAGTTAAACAGGGCAGTGTGTGGCGTTCACATTTACACTGTTGGCAATAGGAAGTCACCAAAAATATAAGACAGGGCAGTGACATGATAGAGCTGCACTTTAAAAATGAATGTTTTAGCTCCATGGGAGCAAAATAGAAAGAACAGAGTCTAGAGATAGGGAAATTAGTCAAGAGTTATTTGAGCAATCCAAGCTAGCAGGAATGAGCTTCCACCATGGCTTGCAAGGGGGAAAGAAGGATGGGATTGAATTAAGAGAGACTTCAAGGAGAAAGTTACAGGGTGAGATGACTAACTGAAACTGAAAATAGGAGAAGATGTCAAAGATGATTCTGAAATGACATTTTTAACTCCTGTGTTCTAGATAGATAGAAAGTATATCTATCTGTATCTTATAGATACATCTTTTATATCTATATATATAGGCACCTTTGTTTTACTTCCACCAGTACATTTTTTAATCTAAACACCTGCATATAATATACCACCATGATGACAAAGCCCTCAGTACATGCACAATAGACTAGAAGAGCTTCAAGGAGCTCATCATTTTCTCAGAGTTGGGCATCTGGAATAAGTTACAGGGAGGTTATGGAATTTTCTTCCCTGGAGGTCTTTTACAACAAGCTAGATACCCATCTGTCCGTGATGGCTTACGTGTGGTCCTTTCTGAAGCCTGGGAGGTGGCCTATTTGAGTTCTCATGATCTCTTCCAGGCTTACAATTCTATGCTTCTACATCATTTCATGGCTTAACCCCAAGGTATATTATTCATTTGATAAAATAAATAATAAGATGGAGCTTGAAATTTTTTATGGACACTGTCATAGAATGTATTCTGGAAATTCTTAAAATGAACCAGCGAGTCCACTGAATAAATTATGAATGATGTTATGGGCCAGGATTTCCCAAAGTGTGTTGGATGGGACTAGTGTTGCAAAATTCTTGCTCCAAAAAATGGGACACTCACAGCATACGTTAGCATATCAAAGCTCTGAGGTATCCTATCAGAAAGAGGCTTTTTAAATTTTCACCTAGAGTTTCTCAAAAAATTTAGAAGAGATATATGTATCTATTACTATATACTGGGGTGGGCAAAAGTAGGTTTATATATGGGAAAATATATAATACAAGAATAAACAAGATACTAGAATAAACTTTTGTGTACTCATAGCTGCAAACCTCCTTTTGCCCACCCTGTATATGACTCGCTCTCTTTCTCAGTCTTTCTCTCTCAACTTCCTATAAAAATGGGGTTTCATAAGACATACTTTGGTAAATATTATTCTGACTTATTCTTCTTATCATAAGAAAATCTGGGTTGGGCATATTACCAGTAACATCTAAGCTTGATCTTTGGTTAATCTGATAATTGAGTTATTTTAAATTACAGTTTGTTTCTCTATAAAATGGAGATAATAACACCTACCTCATATGGTTGTTAAAGGATTAAATAAAATCAAATGTGTAAAGCACCTGGCATAGCGCCTGGTACCTTGTAAGTGTTCCATAAATGTTAGCTTCCTATCCTTTGGTTCTCCATTAAGTTTTAATATCTAATGCATCTTACTAATAAATAGTTTGGGTGCATAAAAGCCTAAGCAATTCAAACTTTTGCTTCTGCTAAGAGATGGGTATATTATCCTGTGTTAAGCTGAGATTCAAAAGATCAAGTGATTGTTCTCCAACAATCACAACTATATGGAAATGTATGTATATGCACAAGGGCCAAATAAAAATTACAAATAAGAATATTTATAATAAGTGGCAGGATTGTGGGTGGTTTGTTTCATTAAAAAAACAACTAATGAACTTAATTTTTAGAGCAGTTTTAGTTTTACACAAAAACTGAGCACCTACTAGAAACTTTCAGAAAAAATTCACATCTTAACAATATTGAGTTTGCCAACCCATCTCTATGGTGTATCTCTCTATTTGTCTCCTTTCATTTATTACAATGTTTTGTCATTTTTAGTGTACATTTCTTAAAGACATTTTATTACATATTTCCATATTTCATGTTTTTCATTCTATTGTACATCATATTGTTTTTAAATTTAATTTCAAATAGTCAGTTGCTATCATATAGAAATACAATTGTGGTTGTTGTTTTTTTGTATATCGACCTTTAATTCTCCAACCCTGTTAAATTCACTAATTAGTTCTAGCAGTGTTTTTGAAGATACCTTAGGATTTTATACATAGAAACTGATTGTCATATACTGATTAGGAAAGTTTACCTCTTTCTATCAAGTACATCTGCCTTTTATCTGTCCAGATATATTATCCATTTTGTATGTTGTTGGATTTAAAGTATTAATGTTTTGTTAAGGATTTTTGCACCTATGTTCATAAAGTATACAGATCTGTAATTTTCATTTCTAGTACTACCTTTGTATTGGTTCAGTAACAGGTTAATGCTAGCCTCCTAGAATGAGTTGGGAAATATCTCCTCATCTTTTGTTTCCTGGGAAAAGTTTATGTAGAATTGGTATTATTTCTTCCTTAAATGCCTGATACATTTCATTAAGTTATCTGGGCCTAGGGTTATTTTGGAGGGAGGGGGGAGCGAGGGATATTTTAACTCTGATTTCTGTTTTAAAAATAGATGTAGGGCTATTTAGCTCATCTGGTGTAAGCTTTGGTACTTTGTGTCTTTCAAAAAATTTCATCCATTCATCAAATTGAAGACTTTGTTGGCATATAGTTATTTGAAATATTGCCTTATATTCTTTTAACATCTGCATACACTATAGTTATGTTCTCTTTTTTATTTCTGATAGTGATGATTTGTGTCTTCTTTTTCTGATCAACCTATTTAGAGTTTGTAATCAATATTATGGATCTTCTCAAATAACAATCTTTGGGTTTATTTATTTTTCTCTAATGCTTTCATAATGTTGTTTTTCTTATATTTCACTAGTTTCTGTAGTTTTTATTTTTACTTCTTTTTCTTTAAGTTAATTATTGATGCTCTCCTTTTTTTAGTTTCTTTAGGTGGAAGCTTTGATCATTGATTTTACAACTTTTTCTATGTAATAATATAATCGTTTAATGCTATATATTTTTCTTTATATATCCTTCTTGGAAGTCAATCTCACGACTTGGTATCTTGTATATTTTTCAATCACATCAGATTATTTTCTAATTTCCCTTGAGATATTTCTTGAGCCATGAGTTATTTACATATGTGCTGTTTAATTTCTAACTGCTTATGGATTTTCCAGAAATATTTTCCACATAATTTCTAGTTTAACATCACTGTTGTAGAGATAATACTCAGTAAATACTTCTGAGTATTAAAAATATTTATCTTTTTTGAAACTTGTTTTATGATCTAGAATATTGCCTATCTTTGTGAATGTCCCATGCACATTTTATAAGATTACATAGTATACTGTTGTTGGGAGTTTTTATAAATGAAAATTAGGCTAAGTTGGTATCTTAGTCAGTTGGGATGTCTATAAAGAAACTATCATAGGCCCTAGCTGGTTTGGCTCAGTGGATAGAGCATTGGCCTATGGACCAAAGAGTCCCGGGTTCAATTCCAGTCAAGGGCACATACCTTGATTACAGGTTCCTCCCTGGCCCGGGCCCTATTCAGGGCTCCTGCAGGAGGCCACCAATTGCTGTGTTTCTCTCTGTCTTTCCCTCTTTCTTCCACTCTTCCTAAAAATCAATGGAAAAATATCCTCAGGTGAGGATTAATAAAAAATAAAAAAATATCATAGACTGGGTGACTTAAGCATACACACTTATTTCTTACAGTTCTGGAAGCTGAGAAGTCCAAGATCAAGTTTGCCAGCAGATCCAGTGTTGGATGAGTACTTGCTTCTGGTCTGCAGATGGCTGTCTTCTTAGTGTATCCTTACATGATGGAGAACTGGGAGCAAGAGAGAGCTCCTTTATCTTTTGTAACCCTTCTTTATCCTGGGTAATATTCTTTGTTCTGAATTTAATTTGTCTATATTCATCTGAGCTTCCTTTCTATTAGTGCTTTATGTTACATATTTCCCCAACCTTCTACATTTTACCTATGTCTTTATAAAGTAGGATTCTTAGAACGAGCATATGATTATATCTTGCTTTTGTATCCAGTCTGATACTCTCTGCCTCTTCATTAGATTTCCACTTCCCACCTCACAAACATCATGTTATTCTTACATATTTTAAATCTATATTTGTTATGTTCCCCATCATATATTGTTATTATTTTGCTTTGAACTTTAAATTATCTTTCAAAGGGATTAAAAATGAAGAGAAATTCCTCTTTAAATTTACCCACATATTTCCACTTCTAATGTGCTTCCTTCCATTGTCTAAATCCAAATTTTCATTTGGTATCATTTTACTTCTACATGTAGAATTTCTTTTAACATTTCCTAAAGTGCAGGTTTATAAATGGTTAATTCCAGTTTTATTAGTTTCAAATAATCTTAATTTCTCCTGAACTTTGGAAAGACTCTATTGCTGGGAAAAGAATTGTAGGTAGACACTTTGGTTGTTTTTTTGTTTTGTTTTGTTTTGGTTTATTTTTTAGTACTTTAGAGATATTGTTCCATGTCTTTGAGTCTTCATTGTTTATGATTAAAAGTCTGCTGATATTCTTTTCCCTAATGGATACAGCTCTTTTACCTCTTGCTACTTTTAACGTGTTTTTTTTTTTTTTTGTTACTATTTTTTAAAGAAACTTGATTACAATATATCTTTATGTGATTTATTTTATGTTTTTCTCCTAGGGTTTATTGAGATTCCTGTATTTGTGATTTTAAATGTGTTTTAAGCAAATATTTTTTAATAGCTATTATTTCTTAAACATTTTTTTTTGTCTTTTACTCCCTCATCTTTATTCTCCTTTAAGAGTCCAATTACATATGTTAGGCCATTTGATATTGCACTTCAGGCCACAGGATAGGACACTAATTTTTATTTCTTCATTTCAGACAGTTTCTATTCCTATGTATCAGTTTCACTGATCTTTAATCCTGCCATTTTTACTCTGATATTAATTTTAAAAATTGTAGATATTGACTTTTTTTCTCTAGAAGTTGAGTTTTAGTCTTTAAAAATTATTATTTATAACTCTTCTTATTCATTTCATGTTTTCCTTTATGTCCTCAAAAGTATTTATAAAATTTGTATAGCTTTTTAATGGTTCTTTGTTACTAATTCCATAGTCTGTATTATTTTGGGGTCTGTTTCTATTGATTGGTTTTTCTTCTGGCTATGAGTCATATTTTCCTATTTCTTTCCATGCCTTTGGTTGGATATTGGGTATTTTGAATTTTATGTTGTTCAGTGCTGAATTTTATTTCTTTAAAGAATGTTGGACTTGTTCTGGTGTGCACTTAAGTTACTTGTGAATCCATTTGATCCCTTTAAGGCTTGTTTTCATGCTTTGCTATGGCAAGTCTAGACTAGCCTTTATTCTGGAAATAATTTTGCCCACTACTAATGCATGACATTTATGACAACCTGATCCATGTCTGCATTTTTAATGAAGTCCTTCCCCTTTAGATGGTAGAATTAACACTATAATAAGCCCTGATGGGCTCTGAAGATTGTTTGTCCTGTTGCTTTATATTGCTTTCCAAGCCTTAAGTAGTCTCATTCCATGGATGGACAGACAAATACTCAGCTACAGACTTGACAGGTCTGCTTTGCAACTTGTCTCAATTTGATGACACCACTAGGCTCTATGTCAGTTTATTCTGCCTGAAAACTTCCCCAAGCAGTAAGCAGGGTTATCATAGAACTTACCTCTTCTAGTCTTCTTCTCCTAAGAATACCATTCTGTGCCACCTGCTACCCAGTGTCTGAAAAACTTTATTTCATGTATTGTGTCTGATTTCCAATTGTTTATATTGGGAGGGCAGTTTTATGGCAGTTAATCCTATAAGGGATTAACTTCAGAACAGCCTTCAGACTGTTCTGTTTTTGTTTATTTTGCATGATAATTTATTTCTAATGGTTCAGTGTATTTTTCTCAACTATCCTACTATAAGAAAAATCATTCTTAATTTTCATACTGTGTTCTTTCTCTTTTTTTGTTGTTAAAAATGTTATCTTTTATGAAGCAACTATGACAGTATATGTAAATGCTTTTTAATACTTTCTTTTGGTAAACTAAAAAAACTGGAAACACTATGTCAATTCTCCAATATTTTGCTTATTTAATTAACTGGGCCATAAAATTAAAAAATGTTTGCTCACTACCTTAGATCACAATTACCCCTATACAGAAACTGACAAAAGTTATAAACAAAAGAAATTGGTGATGTCTGTATTTGGTCATCTGGGCATCACAAGCTCTTAGGTCTACCCCTCTAGCTATATAAAAGTGATATTAGAGTAGTGAATATAAACAGGTCTCTGCCAACTAATGATGCTATAGACAGGTTGTATCATTTCAGGTTCTCCAGGAAGTGGACACCAAGATGGAGTTAAGGGTGCAAGAGATTTGGGATGGTGAAACCATAAAGTATAAATGAAATGCCAACAGGCATAGGCAAGGATAGCCTTCAGACTGTTCTGACCTCTATACATGGGGATAGGGAGGGAAGGAGTATTGTGTAGGAAAAGGCCCAGGTTGTCCTGGAGCTCTGAGAGTGTCAGCCAGCCCAATGGGAAGCTCCAATACAAAGACTGCTCATAGAGGAGTCCTGCATTGGGCAGAAATGGCCAGGTTCTATTAATTCTGCCATATTCTGTCATTGGCCAGAGTTTTCCTGGAGGAGTGTAGTCTCAGCTCAAATGTTGCAACAGATCCTGAATGCATTGCTACTGGTAGCTGTCACCTAACTTCACTTACAGAGACAGGTTTATTCTTTTTAATATATATATATATATATATATATATATATATATATATATGTGTGTGTGTGTGTGTGTGTGTGTGTGTGTGTGTGTGTGTGTGTGTGTGTGTTTTATTGATTTAAGATAGGAAGGGATAGAAACATCAATAATGAGAGAGAATCATTGACTAGCTGCCTCCTGCATGCCCCCTACTGAGGATCGAGCCCTCAACCCAGGTATGTGCCCTTACTGGAATCAAACCATTACATCCTGGTTCATAGGTCGACACTCAACCACTGAGCCAAGCCAGGTGGGCAACAGGTTTATTCTTAAAAGGAGATTAGAGCAAAGCTTCTCCAAGACCTTCATCCTATTCTAATGCACTAAGGCTGCAGACATTGTGGTCCTGGAAAGAACCGGTCCAGATCATAGAAGTGTGTCTGTCTTAGTCCAGTTGGTCTGTTAGAACAAAATACCACAGACTGGGTCATTTATAAACAGCAGAAATTATTACCGTTTTGGAGGGTGAAAGTCCAAGATCAGGGTGCCAGCATGGTTGGGTGAGGACCTTGTTCTGTGCCACAGACTTATGGTATTTTCATTTGGCAGAAAGGACTCTGTGGGATATCTTTTATAAGGGCACTACTCCCATTCATGACATAATAACCTTTCAAAGGCCGCCCCCCCTAATACCATCACCTTTCAGAGTTAGGATTTCAACATATGAATTTTGGGGAGACACAAACATTTAGACCATAGCAGCATCCCAATAATGTCATCCTTCTATTTTTCAGGATGTGTCCTAGTCTTTTAGAATAAGCATAGGTGTGTCACTGGAACAACAATCACTACTTCTAGTTCTCTAGCTGATGTTTTGAATTTGAGTTCTTCTTGTGCCATGGTGTCCTAATTTCCTTACCCATAAAATGGAAATTACAACAATATGTCCTTCTAGGCCAAACATAAATTAAAATAACATATGGAGGTGGGGGGAGGGGTATGTGGAGGAAAAAGAAAGATAAAACCTGTATTTTTTTAAAACTAAGATATTTTATAGGAAATCTTTATGTCTTCATCAATTAGCACTGTCTCTCCTATCCCATCACATTTCAATTTCTAAATGGATATTGATATCTCAGTTTTTTTCCAAAGTAAAAAGGCATAGTACTACCCCTCTTTAAGTTATTAGAAACATCCATAAGGAATCTTTTTCTTTCTTTCTTCCTTTTTATTCATTCTGAAGCACCATTAAGTTAATTCTTACATTACATTGTGATGGAACTATTTGGGTTGCCTGTGGCCACACTGTTGCAACATCACTGAACTTTCTATTTATTATTAGTTCTACATTTAAAAAATGGTGTCATAAATCACTGACTTCTTTAGAATTTATAGCTTTGCTCCCCTTGAAGTAAAAAAAAAATAGTTTCATCATCTTTTCTGAAAGATCATGATTCATTATTTGTTCAGACCCAATGTTCTAAATTTAAAAGTCACAGCAGACAGTTCAGTAGGATAGGGGAGAAACAGACTACACTAAAATGCTGACTCATAATAGAGCACAACTCTGATTAAATTCCAAAAAATCCAAATTATGAGCTTGTTCAAAATGAATTTTCACCATGGAGAGTGAAGTTCTTGAGAAAGCAAAATTACAAGCTCATGCCACTGCCATCAACTGTGGTTTGAACTGGTAGTGGGGTGACTTGGACTAAAATTCATCTCCAATCTAATACCCAACCAAAATCATTTTAGATTCTTCTACCGTGGTTTGAGGAGGCTAAGCCTCCTTTGAATTTCCTTCTCATTTCCCTGATTTATAATCTTACCATCTCACAGGATTTGTGGTTTAAGGGAACGGTAAAAATGTCATGCTATGTCAGCAGGAATGACTAAAACAATGTAAGAACATCTAAGACAGGGAGTCTATCAAACAATGTGAACAAACAGGTGGATAAACATTTCTAAGGAATTATTTGCTGATCTATGAGGATAGAACCTCAGAGGAGGTAAATGGGTGGCCAGATTCCCCCTGTTTTCATTACATCACTGCTTGCTCTTGCTTATCCACAGGCTTCTATTCCTCAAGGAAATAAAGCAAGGATAAGGCTATGAAGGTGGCTGCACCCTGAACTACTCCTTCCATCAGTCGTGTTCCTGGGAACACAGGCAAGGGAGGATTTCCTCTTGTGGAAGTCAAGAGAAAATAAAATTAGTGTCTAACACTGGCAATTCAAAGGAGGCTTAGCCTCTGCCCTCAAATAGCTTCTCTTCCAACAGGAAACCCATTTGAAGCAGAAGTAAACAAAATAAGGTTATACACAATTTTGTGCTATTTCATTGCTCCATTAGTCACATTCCATTTCATTCTCATATCTTCCCTAATATAAATCGTTCTCTAGAGGTTAAAATTCTCTACATTGCTCTTCCTGCTTAAGTAGGTACAACTTGAGGAGAGAGGTCCATGTCTCCCACTTGCTTTTGCTCTTATGCACTGGGCCTGATATACATATACTAGAGGCCCAGTGCACAAAATTTGTGCACGGATAGGGTCTCAAGGCCTGGCTGGTGACCAGGGCCGATCTGTGGGGCAACCGGGGAGCAACTGGGGGGCCCCCACTGGCACCCACCTTGTTTGGCCTGGCACCACTCGCTCACCAGCCCCGCTCCCCACCGCCGCCGGTCAGGGCCTGCGGGCTGGGGGCAGCTCCTGCGTTGAGTGTATGTCCCCTGGTGGTCAGTGCACATCATAGCAACCGGTCATTCCGCCATTTGGTTGATTTGTATATTAGGCTTTTATTATATAGGATATTATTTTATATTACAAACTGGTTAAGATATTAAAGTGATGAAGTAGTAAAAAATCCAATTTAAAAACCTTAATTCCAGAACTTTAGGAAGCCCTCAATCCATATGGGTTGAAGAAATAAAGTACTGAATCAATGAATGGGTTGAAGAAATAAAGTATTCTAAGATAAGAAAACAACATGGGCAGAGACATGAGAATGGCATGTTGATGGATCTGAGAGAGATTAGCCAAACTAGAGCTGAAGTTGGGTAGCATAAAATAGGAGGAAGGATCGCCAGAAGAAATTGGGGGTCTGGAAAACCCTGAAAAGAGGCTTAGATTTGATATCCTAGAAAACAGGGAGTCTTTGAAGGTTTGGGGACCAATGAACTGTGGGACAAGAGTGTCTAAGGAAGATGAATAGCCTTGCCATGTAGGATGAGTTGGGAAGAAGAGGCCTCACCTAGGCCAACTCTGAGTCCAGGCCAGCCATACAGGTGTGAAGTGATGGCTGGGAGAGGGGGAGGTGATGGAAGGAAAGGGGTGAGGGTAAGAGGCATTTCAAAGGAAGACCCAGCAGGATTTAATAAACACTTTTCAGTAGATCAAAATCCCTGGGCTTACTGAGTCTGCAACAGAAGAGATAAGAAAATGACTAACACTAGCATAAAGAGCAAAAGATAGAAGGCCTAGGAAATAGAAGCCAGACCTGAGAGTCAGTTACCAGGACCATGCCCAGTACACTTGTTAATTCATTCCTTAAAATCAGGAGGTAGCCTCGGCGTTGTGGAAACTTGCTATACTCTTGCATTCTGCCATCATGTAAGGTTTAAGATGCAAAGAAAAAAGGTACTCCAGTTTCTGTCATTAGCAGCCTTTCTGGAATTTTCTGGACCTGCCACTTCACAAGGCAGAATTTTCTGACCTTGTTAAATAATCCCCACCTCAGAGTCCTGCCTCCTCTGAGCCTAAGAACACACTAAGACAAGTAGCCGGGAATGCCTTTATCTACTGGAAGATTTGGGTCCTTGAGCAACATTAGCAGATGACCAGTTTCTTATTTCAGCATTTAAAATACTCAACGTGACATGTAGAAAGAGTGACCTCATCCAGTTGTAGAAATACATGTCAGTGTATATACAAAAAAAGTGCAATACAATTAAATTAAAGCAGAAGTGGAACTACAAAAACATCATCCTCCATTCATTTTCTTTACATTTTCTCTTTCCTTCTTAGATGAGGATGTGACATTTGCTATGGATTCTGCCATATGAATATATAAGTATATATCTCTATATAGCAAGATCCTGTTTATATAGTCTAAAAATTGTAAAATAATACTATTTTTTTATTGTTGTTGTTTAGAGACACATGAATGTATAAGAAAATCTAAAGACTTGTATCTGGAAGGGGAAAAGGATGGAGTATGGGATGTACATAGGGGCTTAAACTATACATGTAAGGATTCATTTCTTTAGCTGGGTAGTGTATGCGTGGGTGTTCACTATGTCATTCCTTACACCTTCCTGTAGCTTTGAATTATTTAACAATATAGTTTCTTTCAGTCTTCAGTTCTTTCTGGGGAAGGCAGGTGGAAGCCTGCTCTGGTGCTGGCCACTCCACCACATAGAAAACGACTCCCTTTCCTCCCTTGCCGTGTCCATAGCAGGGAGAGAGAAAAGAAGAGAGGAGACCCCTGTGCAAAGGGGACAGTTATTAAAGGGGGAAAGATCTTTCATTCTACCCTCATTAGTAAGTTTTTAAAAGTCTGTATATTTTTATTGTTGCTGCACAGAAGTTCCACTCCAGGAAGAGGAGGGGCATCATCTCAGCCTTCCTGAGCCAGAAAGGGCTTCCTCCTATTACAGTGCTTAAGAAGGCAAGTACGTGAGAGTCACCAACATGCCCCAATGCCTGCGCCTTGCTGACCCACAGAGAGGGGATTAGTGAAGCACCATTAACCCCACAATGAAAACACATCAGTGTAGGGTTTTCTTTCATCCTAAACACAGTTTATAAACATCGCCTTATCACAGGGAGAATGTTTATCTTCATGTGTTATAAGTAGGCTCCAAAAAAACAACAGTAGCTAATGAAATTAAATATGATTAAATAAATATGAAGGAAAATCTATTTTCTCCTTCCAGTAAAAATGAGACAGAGAAGAGAGTTAACCCAGAGTGTGGTTTAGTTTAAGCACCATCTACTCCCATTAGTTTAGAAGCTTTATTAATAAGTTTAAGAAAGCCAGGGGTTTGATCCTAAAAACGCCTACTTTTTCATTTCACTTTGCAAAATATGTTTTCATTGGCTTTTTAGAGAGAGAGAGTAAGGGGGAGAGAGAGAGAGAGAGAGAGAGAGAGAGAGAGATGTGAGAAAAAAAAAAACATTGATCATTTGCCTCCCCCACATACCCCAACTGGGGATCGAACCCACAACCTGGGTATGTGCCCTGACCTGGAATCAAACTGGCCACCTTTCCACGCCACACTGGCCAGAGCCTACTCTTTCAATTTCTTTCACCAAATTTCTAAAGCAAGTCAAGAGATAGAGATTAGTTTAGTTTTGTTTTGTTTTTATGGCTTTACAGTGCCACATTCTAGTAATCTGAGAAGTGGTTGATGACAAAGGGAACTTAATTATAACTTTCCACTCCTCCCACTTCCAACCAACCAAAGAGGTGCTTGAGCTTCCCTGTTTTTATTTATATGTAAACTTCCAGAGGCTAATTTGACTAAAAACTTTAACTAACCTTGTCTTTTCAAAAAGCTTCCCTTCAGGGTTAATAACATGTTTCTATCCCTATCATCATTTTTCACTGGAGGGTCATATTCGTTATGCATAGTTACTAATGAAATGATGAAACAAATGGAGAAACACTGCAGACTGTCACTCCCAAAGGGCCAACGTGCACATTTAAATGTCTCTTGGTTCTCAAACATCAGTGCACATAAATCTGTTCAGCATGTGCCACACAAAAGAGACTTGAAAGCAAAATGCAACTTACCACCTATTCCTTTCCCCTGGTGTGAGGGCGGGGTGGAGGCAGGTCAATGATGGAACTGAGTATGTAGTATTTTCTAAGCCAGACTTGGAACACGTGAGCACAGAAGATTGGGTGCGATCGGAAAGACACAAATT
This sequence comes from Eptesicus fuscus, assembly GCF_027574615.1. Lineage (NCBI taxonomy): Eukaryota > Metazoa > Chordata > Mammalia > Chiroptera > Vespertilionidae > Eptesicus > Eptesicus fuscus. The sequence continues at coordinate 38,395,105 of NC_072477.1, forward strand.
GTAAAGTTTGGGCTCTCCTGGAGGGTTTGGGGTGTGTGGTTTCCATGGACAGCTGAGGGTAGAAGCAGGGAGGCGCAAATGTACACGTTAGGAGAAAGATTACCTTTTTACTTTCTGTAACTGACCACTTTTCTGTTGCTCTTTTCTGTCTTCCTGGGACAGACAAGTTGTCCTGTTCCATGCAGATCTGTAGTCAAATCTAATGATTGACAGCCAATCTGAGTGTTATTATCTCAGCCAGTATCTAATTGTCACATCTGATTTGTGTATCAATTCTATCCACTCTTTCTTTTCTCCTCTCTTTCTGCTGGGAGGTAACCGAATTTTCTGGCTAGCTGTCCTAGCATTGAGAAGGAACTCTAACCCGAGTGGTTCCTGGTCTGGGTTTCTCGTCTCACTTGGTCTCCAGTTTTGGCTTCTTCCCTTGCCAGATCTTCTGTATTCTGTCTTCTGCCTGCTGTTTGGAGTGTTAGGTTGGAACCCAGACTTCATCACCTCTACCCCGTCCTGGTGCTCTCCCCTCCTATCCTGATCCTTTCTGATATACTAGTTTGCTTACCCTTCTGTGTCCCTGCCTTCCTTCTGAGCCTGAGAATTCTCAGCCTCCTTCTCTGTACCACTATCTAGTAGGTGGGGTCCTGGGAAGGTGCCCAAATCTACCTCCAGGGCATCTCCCTGAGACCTTACTATTTTACCGCTCCAATCCTATGGACTGGATTTCTCTGCATGACTTGCAGGCTTATTAAAACACACACACACACAAACACACAACACACAAAAAAAAACAACAACAAAAAAAAAAAAAACAGCACATGTCATGATAGTCTCAGATTCCTTTTAAACCTATCTGGAATTTATGTCCCTGCCTCTAGTCCAGGGTATTGGTCTATGAAAGGAAGGAGAGAATTAGGCAATAGTTTAAGAATATTAAGTTTGGAGAAGGGTTTTCCAGAAGAGAGGATAATAAAGGTTTTATTCATTCATTTATTTATTTACCATTCACTTATAAGTATTTACTGTACTGATTATATAAGTATAAGCAAGACATGTCCATGCTTTTAAGGAATTTCCAGATTAGTAGAGAGTAGGCACGTGAGCAGGTATTTCCAGGGCCTACTAGGGACATTCAAAATGTAAATGGATATCTGTACAGAATGGCAGGGTTGCATGGCGATTCCAAAAAGTTTTCTTAGAAAAGTCAATGCTTCCGTTAAGTCTTGAGGCATGATTAGGCTATAATCAACACTGGGATAGAGCTTTTTTTTTGGCAGTGGAAATAAGGGAAGTGAAAATATGGAAGCATGAAACAGGTATAGTATGATTTATTACAGTTGGAGCAAAAAAGGTAGAGTGGGGACTAGGAAGGAGTAAGGAAGGGAAGATGGTCAGGAAAGAAGCATAAAATTAAAGAGTTGGGGTTTTAATGTAAGAATTGGGAAACTATTGAATCTTTGAACCAGGGGAGAAATATGACCATATTTACCTTGAAGAAAGATTATTCTTGCCATAGTACAGGGTGTGGACTTGAGTAGGTCAAGATTAGAAGTAGGGAAGCCAGATAGGAAAAGATGAGAATGCGAATTAAGGAAGCAACAGTGAGAGAATAAAGAACTAAATGGCCATGAGAAATACTTAGTAGGCAGAATTGAGAAGACTTGATTACTTACTACTCTTGGTGATAGGGGAGAGAAACAAGTGAGCAATGATTGAAAGTTTAGTGGGTGGATAATGGTATAATTTACTGAAATAAAAGTTATAATATAGGGAATAAATTTTATCAGGTAGATTGTTTAATTCAGTTTTGAACATACTAAGTTTAGGGAGCTTTTGATATATCTAGATGGAGCTATTTAATTTGGTTGGCCATAGGGTTATAAGTGGAAATTACAGGTTTGAAGTACTGATTCACGTTCTAGAATCAGGCCTGTTGATGTGTATCCAATTCCTACTTTAGCCTTATCCTCTGATTTTTCTCCCACCCCTGGGAGAACACTGGAAGAGGACAAGAAAGAACAAAGAACGAAACTTAATAATGCCAGTGTTTTAGGGGTTAAGAAGAAGACATGGAATCTTATAAAAGAGCCTGAAGAAAAGAAGTCAAAGAACCAGGCAAGTATCAAGTCTGAAGGGAAAGGTTGACAGGCTTTCAAGAAGGAAATAATCAACAATGCCAAGTTCCAGAAAGATCAAGTAAAATAAGGCCAGTTAGATTTGAGAATCTGTAGATTCATCAGAATAGTTTTAGTGTATTATTGGGTTGGAAACTGAATGAGGGACTTCAATTCAAAATGGCAGACTGAGTACACACACCTAGCTCCCTTGTCATCCTTCCAAGATGACTAGAAGAATTACAAAAGAGTCCAACTCTAGCCGAAACTGGTTTGGCTCAGTGGATAGAGCGTCGGCCTGCGGACTCAAGGGTCCCAGGTTCAATTCCGGTCAAGGGCATGTACCTTGGTTGCAGGCACATCCCCAGTAGGGGGTGTGCAAGAGGCAGCTGATCGATGTTTCTCTCTCATTGATGTTTCTAACTCTCTATCCCTCTCTCTTCCTCTCTGTAAAAAAATCAATAAAATATATTTTAAAAAAAGAGTCCAACTCTATAACAGTATTGAGAAAAGGGAGGAGAGGTCATCAGTGTACCAAAAAGTCTAACAAATTCCTGGGAAGTAAAAGGGAAACAAGCTTTTTACTTTGTGACTAATCAGAACCAAGTAAGCTCAAGTAAGCTAAAAAACAGAACATGCACAGAAAGGTGAAGAAAATGGTCTTCCGTCCCTGGCCAGGTAGCTCAGTTGGTTAGAGCATCGTCCTGATACAGCAAGGTTTCAGGTTCTATCTCTAGTCAGGGCACATACAAGAAGCAACCAATGAATGCATAAATAAGTGGAACAAAAAATCAATGTCTCTCTGTCTCTCTCTTTCTCTCTCAAATCAATAAAAAGAAAAATGGTCTTCCTATGGACCTGGACCTTCCTAAGACTGGAATCAGAAGAACAATTACACCTCAAATCCAGAAAGAGACATGAAAGATATTGTTAATGTATATGGACAAAAATGTAGAGATGTGTGAGGGAATGGCTTTTTTTGTTGTTGTTAATCCTCACCGGAATATATTTTTTCCATTGATTTATAGAGAGAGAGGAGGAGGAAGGGGAGAGAGAGAAATACCAATGTACATTGATTGGTTGTCTCCTGCACACCCCCTGACTGGGGTCAGGAATGTGCCTCTGACTGGGAATCAAACCCACAACCTTTCAGTATGCAGGCCAGCATTCTGACCACTGAGCACACCAGTCAGGGTGGGAATGGCTTTTGAGGTGTTGGACCAAGGAAGGTAGAATATAATTTTCAAATGGGCCAAATTTACTAAATCACTGTTTGCTCAGTGATTTTAAGCTACACAACACTATTTCTGAGCAAGGAACTCATTTTACGGTGAAAGTTTTAAAGCAGTGTGTCTTACAGCGGCATTGTTGACATTTTGGATGAGATAATTATTCATTGTAGACGTCCGTCCTGTGCATAGTAGGGTGCTTAGCATCATCTCTGTCCTCTCCTCACTTGATGCCAGTAATATACTCACACAAGTCAAAACAATCAAAAATGCCTCCAGGAGTTGCCAAATGTTCCCTAGAGGGCAAATTATCCCCTCGTAAGAACCAACAATTTAAGGCAATGTACTGTAAACCTCCCACAAAGAATAGTTGGCTGTATTGAACAGTTGGGTGGCTTATGTTAGAGTCAATTACAGCATCAGCTGGGAGACAACACCCAATCTAGTTAGGCTGGAGTAGTATGTTTTTAGGATGTGATTTATTCTCTCAATCAATATCCAATAAGAAATGATGACTCTCCCCTAGCCAGAATACATTGGTCTGGGAACCAAGGTATGGAAGATGGGTATCATCTTTCATTATTATATCTAATGATTCACTTTGCTCTACCATCCCCACAACAATGACTCTGCTGTGCTAGAGATCTTGGTACCAAAGGAAGGACTTTTCCCATAAGGATACAAAACCATTGTTTCATTAGACTGGAAACTGAGATCACCATCTGCTTACTTCTTGCTCCTTTTGTTAAGGGGAAAAACATTCTAAAGGAAAGGTGGAGTTTGAGTCTTAACCGAGGTCATTGAGACTACCTAGCAAAGGTTATTGCCACACAATGGTGGCAAGGGAGTGTAGAAAGAAAGTATCTGGGTTATCTCTTAGCATTGCCACGTCCAGGAAGATTAATGGGAGAATTCCACATCAGGTTATGAAGCCTATCTGGTAGATTAATCCCCCCCACTGACCATTAGAAAATCTTGAGCATTTAAAAGTGGTTTTAAGGGATCAGAGAGCAACCAAGGCTGCCAGGACCTGAGGGAAGGTAAACCCATGGAGGTGAGCCAAGAAATTCTGTGCAATTTTTCTCTTGATACCTTTGCTGAAATCTAAGCAATGGGCTGGAAAGTCTGAAAAACAGTAAAAAGTGGTTGTTAAGGGTCAGAAAAGTTGAGTAGATCTTCAGCTGTCTCACAGGGATGGGGAGTGAAATATCAGATGTCAGGATTACCATGCAGCCAGATTGGGAAGCTAAAAATCCCAGAGGAGAGGCAAACACATTAAAGTGAGCCAGGCATTCTACTGCTGTTTTCCTGGAGGCTTTCAGAAGTAGCACAAGCCTATTGGTGAAGACTTCAAGCTGAAAGTGGAGCTTAGAGGCTGAGACATTAAACAGAACTATCAGTAGTTTCACTGAGGAGATTGAAATTGGAATTCAGGGCCCACCAAAGTAGAGCTCTCTGATAAACACCAAAAGCTTTGGGATCTCCCAAAAAACTACACCCTAGAAATAAGGACACACTGGAAAAACATCAAACCTCACAATGACTGAAGCCCAGCCTTGAGTCACATCAGTCCCTGATTGGATTAAGTGACTTATTCCTATAGTATCTGCTGCCAAAAGCTAAAGACAATCCTCACTGAAGAAAGATAACATCATACAGATCCCCTATAACATTGTCTATACAATGTCTAACATTCAGTAAAAATTTATCAAGAAACAGAATCAAGCAGGAAAAACTAGAAGTAGCTGCACAGAGGATCCAGATAATAAAGTTGTGTGATGCAGATGTTAAACTGTGATTAATATATCCCAGAAGATAAAAGGCAAAATATAAACTTTTACCATGTGATTGTTTCTACTTAAAAGAAGAATCAAATGGAATTAATAGATACAAGTGAAATTAAGAACACAATAGATGAATATAAAAGCAGATTATATTAAAAAGAAAAAGAGAAGTAGTGATCTGGTGAAGAGATCAATAAAAATTACCCAGATTAAAACAGGATAGAAGAAAGAATGGCAATGTGGAACATGACAGAAAGATCTTAACTCTTGTGTAATGGAGCTATAGGAGAAGAAAGAGGAAATGTAGCAGAAGATTTAACTAGGTTGTGGTTGACATTTTTCAAAATGGACAAAAGCTACAGATTCAAGAATATTTAAGAATCCCGAGTATGATAAATACAAAGAAAATCATACTAGGTAAATTATAGTAAAAAGTGCTGAAAACAAAACAAAGGCAAGAAAATCTTGTTTGAAGATAAGAAAATCTTCAAAGCAGCCAAGGTAGGGAGGAGTTGTATTACTTTCAAAGGACCAAAAGTAACAGAAAAGATGGAAACTAGAAGACAAAGAAATGACAGCTTTAAAAGTGGAGAGGTAATAACCACCATCCTGGAATTCTAAGCATAATGAAAATGTCCTTTACAACTTAAGGTGAATAGGCAAAGAGCTTAACAGACAACTCACCAAAGAAGATATACAAAGGGCAAATAAGCATGTGAAAAGATGCTCCACCGTTATATGTTATCAGAGAAATGCGGATTAAAGCAACAATGAGATACTACTGCATGCCAATTAGAATGGCCAAAATCCAGAACACTGACAACACCAAAAGCTGGTAAGGATGTGGAGCAATAGGAACTCTGATTCATTGCCGGTGACACTTTAGTAGTTTCTTACAAAACCAAACATATTCTTACCATATGATCCAGCAATCATGTTTGTTGGTATTCACCCAAAGAAGTGAAAAATGTAGGTCTACACAAAACCTACAGACAGATGTTCATAGAAATTTTATTCATAATTGCCAAAACCTGGAAGCAACCAACACGTCCTTCAGTAGGTGAATGCATAAATAAATATGGTCCATCCAGACAGCAGATTATTCAGCACTAAAAAGAAATGAACCAACAAGCCATGAAAAGATATGAAGGAAACTTAAATGCATATTACTAAGTGAAAATAGGAAATTTGAAAAGGCTACATACTATAACCTTTCAACTATATGACATTCTGGAAAAGGCAAAACGATGGAGACAATAGAAAGATCAGTAATTGCCAGGGACTCAAGGAAAGAGGACAATGAATAAGTGGAGAACAGAGGATTTTTTAGGGCAGTGAAAATACTCTGTATGATACCATAATGGTGGGTACCTGTCACTATATACATATTTGTCCAAGCCCATAGAATGTACACCAAGAGTGAACTGTAATGTAAACTGTGGACTTTGGGTGATCATGATGTGCCAATGTAGGTTCATGAATTGTAACAAATATACCACTCTGGTGTGCTGATAGATATGCATTTGTAGGGGTAGGAGGTATATGGGGAATCTCTGTACCTTTCCCTCAATTTTGCTTTGAATCTAAAACAGCTCTAAAAAGTAAAGTCTTAGAAAATAAAATTAATTAATTAATTGAAAAAAAAAAATGAAGGTGAAATAAAGGCAGTTCCAGAAACAAAAGCTGTAAGAATTCATCACCAGAAGACTAGCAGTCAAAGAAATAATTCAATAAATGTTTAAGCAAAATAAATTTAGTATCAGAAAAAGTATAGAAATGTAGGAAGAAATAGATCAAGAAACAGAGTAATGATGTTAATAAATCTAATTGAATATTGACTCTTTCAAACCATAACCAACTAATAGAAAAGAAAAAAATTAAAAGTGTTCATTAACCAAAATATGCAAGAAGAGGAAAAAGAGATTATAAAATAGATGGAACAAAATAGGAACTAAAAGTAAAATGATAGATTTAAACCCAAAACATTCGAGTAATTACATTAAACATAAAAAATAATCCAATAATCCAATTAAAATAGAAAGCTTTTATATTTAGTTAAAACAAAAAAATCCAAATATATGCTACTCTACTTAAAAAAAGACATACCTTAAGTAGAAGGAAAGAACAATAGAAAGTAAAAGAATGAGAAAATATAAATGCAATGATAACACTAACTGAAAGAAAGCCACTATAGCTATAATAACACAACATAGATTTGTCCAAGAAGCCTGGCTAAAGATCAAAAGAGACAAAGAGGGGCAACTTATATATTAAAAATGGTCAATCTACAGGAAGATGCAACAATTTTAAGTTTGTTTGTATGTAAGAGCATAGCTTCTAGATATATAAAGCAAAATTTCACAACACTAAAAGGAGAAATAAACACATCCACAATCAAAGCGGGATACTTTAATAAACCTCTGACAGAATAAAGAATAAATATTAGTAAAGATATAGAAGATCTTAACAAAATGTATATATATATAAAAGAGAGAGAGAGAGAGAGAGAAACACTTTACCCAATAGATGCAGAATATACAGTCTTTTCAAGAGCACCTGGAACATTTACCAAAATTGGCCATTCTGGACCATAAAACAAGTGTTAATATATTTTGAAAATTGAAACAACAAAATATATTTTCTGATTATATTGGAATTAAGTTAGACATCAGTAATAATAGGATAATGGAAAATTAAGCATATACTTACAAATAATCAATGGATAAAAGAATTCTTAGTGGAAATTAGAAAATGTTTGAAACTGGAGGATAATTGAAATATAGCATTCCAAAACTTGTGATATCATAACAACTCAACACAACTTGTGGTCCTTGCACTGGCTAATCCTATAAATCCTACAAACATAAAAAATATAATACTGTATGGTAATTAATTGGAAAATTCTGAATAAATGTACAATTTTCTAGGAAAAAAGTTACCAAAATAGTCTCAAGAAGAATATAAAAAATCTGAATAGTTCTATATATATTCAAGAAATTGAATCTATAACTTAAAACTTTTCAGAAAGAGCCCTGGTGGCTCAGTTTGTTGGTGGGTTCAATACCCAGTAGGTCGGGCACGTACTGGATGGAGACAACCGGGATCAATGTTTCTCTCTCACCCTTCCTCTCTGAAAATCAATGAAAACATATCCTCGGATGAGGATTAAAAAAAAACTCACAACTTTTCAGAAAGAAAACTCCAGGCCCAGATGTCATCCCTAGTGAATTCCTCTAATATTTAGGGAATAAATAGTGCTAGTCTCCAAGGATTAGAAAACTTAATGGAAGATTACAACTTTAAATAAGCGAGACCATCAAGGTCTCAGAACTTCCAGGTATGAAGGTATGATTTAACCCACTGAAGAAAAAACTACCTGAAAGCAAAGAGAACACAGACTGAGAAATAGAATAAGGAAATCAAAAACACTAACTAAAGCTTTTTAACCAGCTGCAGATATATAAACTATAACATCTACCTATATTTTATTTTTTCATTGTTATATCATATATAAATATATGATTTTTAAAATGGAAAATGTTTCTCTCTATAGATTATATACATCTCTTTTCACCTTGTTAGGTGGTAGTGATGGTAGTTTACCTGGTAATTTATAGGTTATGGGATATACAAGAAGAATCATAATAGAACAGGAGGAAGGACATGATCTAGAAATTTTAGACTTGTTGCTGAACACAGTAGCTGGGGAGCCCTGGTGAAGAGTAGGTGGGTAGGAAATAGACTTATGGTCCAAACACTGACTTTCCTGTAGTTGGGGTTAGGTTTTCCCAATCCTGTGAAGTACCCACAATGCTTATGTTATCCTCTTCCAAGGGCTCATGGGACAGCTGGAGGCTAGGAAGTTCAATACAGTGATTTGTGTTAACTGGGTCATCATCAATGTAATGAAGAGCACTTAAAAAATTAGAGTTGCAGGTGGTAAATGTAGTAATGAAAGAATGAAGCACAGCATGAGCTCCCTCAGGGCACTGAGGATCACACCCAGAGGCAACATGTCTGAGTAATTTCTTCTGATCAAAGCATAGCTCAATGCTATTCCTGGATCTAGGCCTACTAATATGTTAGGGTTTGATAGTGATCAAGATTACATCAACAGATAGTTGAATGAACAAATGGATTAATATCATACTTTAAGTATGAGCCCAAGAATGTGTTTGAAAACAGCTGCGCTGAGAAGAACTGGAACAGACTCATGATAACAGACCAACACATCCTGGCCCTCAGGACAGAGTCGGCGGAGTGATGAACTCAATAAAAGGGTTGTATTCTCTGATACTGAGGCTGCCATGAGCTCAAATCCCCAAGAGCAGACAGAGAAGCTAAAGAATGAGGTTCTAATCGAGCCCTCATTAAATCAAAAGGGAAGTCCAAGCCTAAGAAAGATGGGCCAATTGCCGGCTCAGAGATATGGGCGGTTCCCCCCATGCTGCTTAGTGTTTCATTATTTTTTTTGGCTCAGTTCAAAAAGTAGTACTTCTGGTCACCTGTCATAGCAGGAGATTTTTATCTTAATAAGAGATGATTTTCATGTACTTGGAAAATTCCCATCTTGTTACAAAATGTTATGAAATAACAATAGATTGCACATTTTCTTCCTTCCTAGGAAGCTAATGCACTTTGACATATATCTTACTTAATCTTAAAAGAACCCGTTGGAGCTATGCAAAGAGGGGATTAAATATATTTTTGTGTATGGAATACCCAAATGTTGCATAACAAGTTCGTGTAGAAAATAGTCAAGAATAGAATGTAGTGCCTCTAGCGCCCAGCTCAGTGACCTTTCTTAGTCTTTGTCTTTCCTTGGTGACTTTCTGGACCCAGTTCTATACATAGGAAATTCAGTTCACAATCTAGCCTTCTATTCAATCAACAGACATGTGGACATTTGCTATGTGCAACTTACTATTCAGGTGTATGGAGTGTATGGTGGATGTGTGGTTGATAGTCAGAATCCATGCCATCCCTCCTCTCTTGGGTGGTATCAAAGCAGTTTGTGGAATTGCTGATAGCTCAAAGGGTGAATCTGATGGGTTTGAAGGATTATGCTATACCCCATGACAGTGACTAGTTTGGAATGGGCAGGAGACCAAAGAGAGATTTTTCTGGAGGCTTCCGAGGAAGTGCTTTCTCACTCTGAAGAGTGAGCAACAGGAAGGCAGACACTCCCCTGCTGATTGCTACTGGCAGCCATCCCATAGCCCCAAGAGGAACTGCCTTAGTATTAAACTGACACTGTAAACAGCAATGTGGAAGATGAAAAGATGCTAAGTCCTTGATGACATCATTGAACTTCTGGATCTACTAAAGCTGAAGCCCACCCCTATTTCCGACTTCCCTCACATATGTAAGCTGAAGAATAACCTTATTGTATGAACTACGTTGAATTGGTTTTTTGATTGCTTATAGCTGAAAACATTCTAATGCAGAAGGGCTCAGAAAGAACTATGCTCACATGCAAAAGGAACCTACTTCTCCAGTTCCAGAGTCTCTTTTCCTGTCTCCATTCCACCCAACCAGGACTTGATGTTCACAACCCCAACAGCCCAGGATGAAGAAACTTTATTCCCAACCCCAATCTTTTCTCAGCTGCCTTCTCCTTGAACCATTCGATAGTCATAATCCAAAATGCTACCAAGCTTATGAAAGGATTCATCCTCATTTATAAAATCCTCCATGTGATGTTGGCTTGAGCACTTCCAGGGCTAGGGTCATATTGGGAAAGGTGAGCTCTTAAGTGCTTTAAAGATTTTAGCCCTAGCTATGTCTCTCTTGCTGCACTTCAAACCTTCCTCCTGGTATTTTGTTCTTAGGGAAAAAGGGTAGGATGGCACTGTCTTCCCTGTTGTCACTTTCCAGTATTACATAGTGATTTTCACTCTCCTTAATCTTTCCTGTCTCTAGTATACACATTCCTACTCCCTAAGCTGCCCTGTGTCCAGGTATCTCTGACTTAATGGTCTCCCAAGACCAACCTAAAAGAGGCTGCAGGTGTCCAGATCTGAGCTCCCTAAGGGAGACATCTCACCCTACACCAAAGGATCCAGTGTAACTGAAACTGCCTGCTGAGTGGGGGTGTGAGTGTTATACTGAGCCCCTCAAGGGCTGAGGTTCTGGGAACCTCAGGAGTTGGGGTGCAGAGAAGTAGACAGTGAAGAGCAGACTCTCCATAATTCCCAGAAACCTGTTCAGAAACTGGCTGGGGGTGAAATCTGGGTGGTTTCATCATGGAGATGAAGGAGCATTGACTTTGAGTCAGGTTGACAGAATTTACTTGTCACCTCCCATAGGTACTAGCTCTGTTACCTTTGACAAGATCCTTGACTTCCCTGAGCTTCCTGCAGAATGGGCTCAATGTCCACTGTCTCTTGGGATTGTTTTGAAGGCAATGGGACAAAGTATCTAGTGCATGCCTTCTTTCAGGGCACCTTTTAGGATCATTTGCATGAAATCTAAAAGCACTGGGGAGTACTCTGCACAGAAAGGAAGTGGGGCTTGCTGTAAGATACTCTCTGATTCCAGGACACATGCCACAAGGGAAAAAGCATAGGTGAAGAACCTAACAATTAGATTTAAGAACCAGCTCTGTGAACTGGGTGAGTGAGCACCACTCATTTTCCCTATGGTTAGCCTCTTTCTTTGTAACCAACAGGTCAGACTGAACACTAATTTTTCAGAGGAGAAATTGACAACTCTGGGCATGGCAGGCAAATCTTGCAGGAGGATGTAATTATATCTGCACACAGCTACTCTGCTGGCCCCTTTGAGGACTTCCTGCAGGTCCTTGGTCCTCTACCAATGCCACACAATGCCCTATACCAGTGATGGGCAACCTTTTGAGCTTGGTGTGTCAAACTTCGCCAAAAAACTGAGCATAACTCGGGTAGTGTGTCACTTTGAGGAAAAAACATTATTTCGCGATATTTATAGTTTAAATAACATAAATGTTTCATCCTCGGCATGCGGCCGCCTCAGCGGCCACATGTCATCAGAAATGGCACTGACACGCGTGTCAGAGGTTCGCCATCACTGCTACTCTCACCCTTTTTCACACCCGCCAAGAAGCAAATGGTAGTGCCTGACTTCCTTTTTTAAATTGACCAAGTATTGTGTTTGATCATATATTTCCAGGATTCTTCAAGGGCTGAATGTTTTCCTAATTATTTCTTCTCTTTCATTCTGTCAGTTTTAAATTAGGGGTCTCTTTTTGCTTTGGGATTCTTCTATGCCAGAATTCAAACCATCTAGTAACAACCCTTTCACCTCTCTTCCTGTAACATTCTCCCAATGTCTGATCTTTACTATTTTCATGAAAATTACTCCTCTGTTGTGCTCCTCTAAATGCTAATGCCTTTCTGAGTTACAACTTGAGCAGTTCAGATGGTTTCTTGATACTCTTGTCATGATCTCCACAATCTCTCTTTTCAAGAACATTCTTTCTTGCTGGTCACCCCCACTGAGGTCCCATTTTTTGCTTCTCATTTTGTTAAAGACTCCCAAACCAGTCTGTCACTTTCCAACAGAACTGCATGCTTGGAAGTTGAGCGAGAATGTGGAACTCGGGCCATGTGTGCTGAGAAATCCCAGGTGATGTGAGCTGAAAATGCAGATTTCTGACCCCAGGCATGGTGCCAAAAAGAAGTTTTAATGTCCAAGTGTATTATACTTCAAAGATAGGCCCTTGTGATTGTTGGTTTAAACCTGCATTCTCCACAGGAAGCAATCTGATATCCCACTGACTGGAACCCATAAGGTAATTCAAAATTGCTTAGATTGAGGCCAACAACTTTGCTGAAGATTTGATACTCTCTAGAGTTATTGCCCAAAGTAGGTGAGTAGAGGAACAAGTTGCTCCAACAGTCATACACTTAGCATATTCCACACACTACAGGCCAAATTTAAGAATTTAAGTATTAGGATAGTCAAGAATTATTAGGATTCATTTTACACTCAGTATTTTCTGGCATTCATAGCTTTTCAAAAATTCCTGAAACTTCGATTCAAAAAGTTGGTTGTGTCCTCTTATCATTTGTTAACTACAAAACAAATAGATTTCTCCAGCAAGAGGGGTGCTCTCCTGTCATGATCAAATAATGGTATAGTATTGCATTTATGGTCTCCTTTCTAGGATAGACTTCATTTCTGCATGATTGCCCAACCCAATCAAGATACTCTTTTAAAATACCATTTAATCCAACAAATACTTATTGAAAGTCTCTATGTGAAAAGTACCAAAGATAATACCAAGATGAATAGGACCTTTTTTATCTTCTCTAGGTCTTATAAGTTAAAAGACACATATATAGGCCTGGCCGGGTAGCTCAGTTGGTTGGGGTATCAACCAAATACCAAGGTTGCAAGTTCAATCCCCAATCAGGGCACGTACAAGAAACAACCAATTAATGTATAAATAAGTGAAACAACCAAACGATGTTTCTCTCTCTCTCTCTCTCCCTCCTCCCCCTCTCCTCCCCTACCTGAAATCAATTTTTAAAACACACACACACACATATATATATATAGCAAATAGTCATACTAAAAATAGATAACATGCAGTAAAAAGTGGTCAAGGAAGATATTAATGATCCCAGGAGAATCTGGCAGTCTTATGGAAGAAGTAGCTTTGAGGGGAGCCCTGACTGATGGAAGCATAGAGTTGATGGGAGAGTATTCCACCTGAAGGAGACACCTGAGCCCCACCCAGTTCAGGGGGAAGGGGAATGTAGACCCAGGTGAGAGCCAGAAGGTGGTCTGCACAGTGTACATGGGGAATACATTAGTAGAAACTGAGGGGCCACATCAAAACTGTGAATGTCTATTCAAGAAGTTGGCAGTTTTTTTCTGTTCTGGTTGGTCTGTCTGGTATTACTCAAGGGAATCATTCACCAACGTTGTATAAATAACCGCAGAAAATGCTATATCAAATTGTCCATGAGAGAAGCAACTCCATGGAAAATCAATATATATTGCAAATCAGCATCTGAAATTCAGAGAACCTGCCCTTAAATATTCAATTTGGGCTCAAATTGGAAACCATTGTTTGTTTGTTGCCCAGGGCTGATGTTGTTAGCTTTGCCTCTTCCAAGCAGGAGTCACCCAGGCTGGTTCCAGCAGCAGGTCCCAGCTGCTCTGAAGGTTAAGGACCCACACCATTGAGATGCCCTCCTGAGTGCCTGCAGGGAAATTTACGTAGTCCTGTGACATAACTCTACATTTTAGAACATATATTTATAAGGATTGGCTCAGCCAGCAAAAAAGTAATAATAATAACTCTACATTTTAAATCCTACCATCCTAAATATATCCTCCACATTTGATGGAAACCCTGCCATCCATCCATTTTCACATGATGTAGTAAGGCTCAGACAACAGAAACTTAATTTTATTGATCAAGGTAAATAAAAAGCATCAGCAAGATCGGTGGCATACTTTAAAAAGCACACTCTGTGCCAGTGGGTTTATGGATAACAGAAAGGGTCATGGCTGATGGGAGGATTTTAGAATGCTCCAGGCAAGGGGTAGCAAAATGTGAATTAAAGCAGTAAGACTTAAAAGAAGGGGCAGATAGGGGAGGCATTTTGGAGATAGGATCAAAAGGGTTTGGCAACTGACTGAAGGTGCAGGGAGAGGAAGGCAGAAATGCTGAAGTGGCTTCAAAGGTGTGAGGCTGAGTTAATAGAAGGATGGTAACACTATCACACTGAGAAGGAGAACCCAGGAGAGCAGTAATTATGGTGCTTGGGGGCGGGGGGGGGGGGAAATAACCTATTTAGAAAATAACAGGAACACCCTTGGTTTCTATTCACTAAATTAGCTGTAATCAGGGTGACTATATAAATCCAAACCAGGACACTGCAGAGAGAGAAAGGGGATCCTCTCATAACTGCACCAGGACAACAAGTCTAAATCAAGACTCTTGCAGGCACATTCAGATGTTTGGTCTTCCCATTTATAATACTTTCCAGTGTTCAATTAGCCAGAGACTAGTGTTACTGAAGCTGGTTCCCAGTTCATTGAACTTAGGATCTCAGAGTTAGGGGTACCCTAGAAATTCATAGAAGGTAGCCTCTTGGCATTCCCAGGGAAGTTCTATTTACTCCATTCCCCAAGTCCAGCCTCTGCTGGACCAGTTCCCGGGGACAGAGGACTCACTATGACATGCAGAAGCCTGTTCTATTTTTGGACAGTGCTAAGTGTTCTTCCTTATTATCCTTAGTTAAAAGTGGCTTCCTGTCAGCTCCACACATTGCTACTAATAATAGTTCCAATAAAAACGCCATCACCAATATTAAAATAGCTAAGAGTTATTGAGCACCAATACAAAGGGCCAGGCCTTACATGTATTATTTCTGAAGCTCTCCACCAATTCCAGTTAGTTACACTGAGGCATCCATTGCGATTTTACAGATGAGGCAGCAGACACTGAGCGGGAATGTCACCTGCCAAGGACACACAGCGAGTAAGTAGTAGAGGAGGTCTGGAACCACGTTCTGTCTCCCTGATCGCAGAGCCCACATCTTTCCACAATAACATGGATCTGCAGGTCATGAAGTACAATCTCTCTTCCATACGTCAGCCCTTCTGCTGTTTGAAAATAATTACCATCGCTGCTCTTGCTAACCCTGGTTCATATTCCATCCTCCCCACATCTGCTCTGCCAACAGATACCAGCATTTTCTTTTTTAAATTTCTGGATCTCTTACCCATGGCAAGTTTCAATTTAATAATGTTTCAATTTAGTAATGTATCTCTTAAATTATGACGACCAGAACCAAACCCCACATTTTGGGCGTGTCCCAACTAGCACAGACTATAGCAAGCCGCCTACTTGCTCAGTTCTGGGCACAAGGCTTCAATATAAAGATGCAGCTTTTGAAGGATGGTTCCCTGCTTCATTACCATTGGCCCTTCGCTGATCAGTTGTTTCCACGTGCATGTCAGATTGTCAGTTACTTACAAAGGTTCAGTGTGGGGAGTGTGGCAGCTTGATGCAATCTATCACCAACTCCAAATGCAGGTTTTGCTGATGGTGGGTGCAGCAGACATCTGTTGTCTCTGCTTGTCAGCACCTCCTCCTGCTAACAGTGTCCTTACTTCTCTGCCCTTACAGCCTTTACACCAAAGGTGAGCTAGATTCCACCACTGGGTTCTGGCAGCAGAACTCACAATCCAGGCTTATCCAATCACATTCCAACCCACTGCCTTCATCATTGGCCTAGGGAAGGGCATGGTAGGCTAGTGGACTGTATAAGTTAGCTCTTGTTCTAATAATGCCACATAAAAAATATTCTAAGACCCATTAGCTTATAGCAACAATCGTTTGTTTCTTGCTCACATTTCTGCTGGAGGCTGAGATTTGGCTGACAAAGGGTAGGCTTGGATGGTGTTGACTATGTGGATGGTTACATGAAACAAGAAGAAGCTTGAGTGTACTTGCACAGTTGGGCTTATTCTCTTGCTGCACCTCTGCTGTTGTCAGGAGGAGAATATGCCTTATATGTAAGTTTTTTTGTGCAAAGAAGATGAAAGACACATGGAGAAACCCAGCATATAATCATCGGATATAATCATCCCCATTTGCTTCAACCAATTGACTTGAGCTTTCTGTCACTTGCAAACAAAGGAGTCCTAACACTATAGTGAATGAGTGAGCTATAGCACATGATCATTAAGCCTGTAGCTCCCCTGGCCAGAGTTTTTATAGCACAGCCTTCTAGCCCATTCCTCACTGTTGCAGTCCTTCCTGGGTGGCGTGATGACATGCAAAGCATGAAGCTAGAAGGCCTTTGCTATTCCCCAAAATCTTTTGAAACCATTTCTGATCATTAATAGTCTTGACTGATTTTAATGACATTTTATCTAATTAGAAAGCCCTTTTCGCCTTACTTTACTTCAAATATTTCTCCATGTAAAAATATGGAGGAAGTACAACCGAATTTAGAATTCCAGGATAAAAATGCAAAAAAAAAAAAAGACAAGAGCTAATTATTTTTCAGGAGAAAACAAAACAAAACAAAACAGAAGAGTTATATAATGACATTGATTGTATCCTTGGCCTAAGTGATTGAGTTTTTGCCTTTACTATTGAAGGACAAGTCAACATGCTTCGGTGGAAAGGGTACTTCATTTCAGAAGGCAGCAGCTTTGTCACAGCCCATCATGTTGACCTCTCTGAGTCTCAGTTTCCTCTTGCAAAAAGGATGGTTTCAGTCTCAAGTGATTTGCAAGGCTGTTATAATGATCATTTGAGATAATGAATAAGAAGTATTATTTTTCTTATAATAGAATCATTTCCTAAACATAACAAGCTTAGAAAGAGACCACTTAATTCGAGCTACTAGAATGTAATTTATACCATATAGCTTTATGCTTTATACCATATAGCTAATGGTTCCTAGTATTGCAACCTTAACAATGGAAGAAAAGGAGGCCATATCTGTTGGTGCTTTCTTAGGAGCAAGAAGAAAGTCTTCCCCAGAAGCTCCCAATCAAGCCTCCCTTCATGATTCATTGGCCAGAGGTGGCTCACATGTCTAACTCATAAACCAAATACTAGCAAGGGGAATGGAACAGCTAGGATTGGCTTAGAGCAGACTCACTTTGCACCCAATGTCACAAGCAGGAGAGGACATGACTGAACAGGACCAAAGTTTGTTTCACAGGAAGGGGAAATGGCTCTGGGGTTGGAAGCCAACAGTGTCTGATGCAGTTCTGTTCTTACCAGCTGTTCTGTAAATTGCTTGTTTATGTGTCTAGAGCCCCCGCTACTCTCTAACCTCTGGAATAAGAGGGGCACAGTCTTGCTGTACATCCCCAGCACCCAGAAAGTAAGCACTTATTGAATTTTATAATCAGTTTTTAAATCTATTTCAGCTCTAAGGCTCTGTGAACATGTTTCAGCAGTAGGCTGACAATAGTTTCTGCACTTCTCTTGGTGCTGGGCACAGACCTAGCATGGAGGAAGAAAGACCCCCTGGTATATATAAAACTTCTGTTGGCCTTTTGTGATTCTTTGGTTTTTAGAATGATTTCATTTCCCTGCCCCCTTTACATTATTATCTAAAACCTTTAGAACTAATTAGAAGTGGGAGGATCAAAGATGATATATTTTAAATTTGCTTCCCGCCTCACCCACTTAAAGTAAAGAATCCTGCATAGCCCATTAAGCTGGAGGTACTTGCTGACAGGAAGGAAACCATCTGGTGAACAACTTCTGTTAATTATGTTGGAACATACTAACGAGTATAAAGAACAGCCCTTAATGACCTTCCCCTTGGTGGCAGAATCCACTGCAGAGTAGACAGTCGTGGCTCGGAGCCAAAAGTTAATGGTTAGTATTGGCACCAAACACTCAGGCTCACTAGTACTTAATAATCTCCCCTCGGTGGAGAAAGTATTTCAGGCATTCAGAGCATAAATCCTCCTAGCACCTGCATGTAACTGAGCTCCAAAATAGTCATTTAGGGCATTATTTGGAATCCCTTAGTAAATGTGCATGTGGGTGTTACCTTCTCTGTATCTTTCTTTGCATATGGACATACTGGATGAGGCCAGATAAAGATTTGCATTTTTGTTTCAACCAATAACAATATCTAAATGTTACTTGGCAGAGCACTGAAGCAATTATTTCATATCCCAGAGGGATAAAGATACACAAAAAAATAATTATCCTCATTATGACTGGGATGAGTTATTCATTTATAATAATATTATTTCTAATGCCACTTACCCTTGAAAATCTAGGCAACTCTATAATTTCTTTTGCCTCCATGCAAAAGAGCAGAGTTAAAGCTTTGGCATTTGTTTCATGAGTTAGCTGAAGGTGTGAAAACATTGGTATTTTTTGTTTCACTCATTGCTTTTCTACTTCGTTTAAGAAAGACTTTTTAAAGTGGTTTACATTTTATAATAAGATTAAGTAGAAGTTAAAAGAAAATTATTTACAATTTAAAAATTTAATATTAACAACATTTTCAAGAAAATTTAAAAAGAAAGCAAGAGTAGCACCATAAGTTCAAACGGGAAGTGAGGGTAGTATACAAATATGCAGGTCATGAAATCCTATTGATTACTAACGTTCTAAGCCTCCTACTCTGTAACTAGAAGAGGCAAACAAAAGCTTCAGTGGGCATCTGGAGGGCTCAGGAAAAAGCATAAGAGTTTCCTGGTATTGAAAGTACTTTAAGCTGACTATATCATCTAGTGCATTTACAATATGTGTGAATAAAAAAAAAAAAGGAAGCAATCCTAGGAATTGCTGCTTCAAATCAGGTGGGAAATATTATTTTAATAGAAATCTTAAATAAAACTTCTGTAACTAGGAACTGTCAACATTTAGCTCCTAAATTATAACAAATCTGTAAAGAATATGGATCTGTAATATATTAAAGTTTAATAACCCTAGTTATTAGCCAAGAAACTGCTTCCTATATCATTTCTTGATGTATATTTAAGGCTTTTCATATGTACATTAAGAATATAATTTTTATAAAGGCAGGTATGTCCAAGAGTTTGCACAGAAGTAACAAAATAAAAGTTGTTTGTGCCTAAATCATCCCATCTGTGCCTCTTGGACAATACTCAATACTCTTTGCAACCACATGCATCAAGCAATTGGCTAAATATCCTGGTAGACAGGATGTCTCCTATTTGCATTTGAAGTACTCTTCTGTTCAAAATATAAATGCAATTAATTTGAATTATTTACTTAATCTGTCTTTGCATACTAATGTCACAAAAAATGAAAAATAAATGTTAGGTCCTTATCAACATACCTCAAAAGATCTGTGTTCCGTGAATTTAAATTATTTTCTTAAAACTAATCCCAACTTTCTTTGAAGCCTTGATACTTCCTCACCTCCTACTATCCTCTGCACCGCCCACCACTATCTTTGAAGTTGACTCATCTGGTAAGAGACTTATTGCAAGCTGTAGTGCACACCTTCCACTCAAAGAGTTAGATGTTGTCCATGTGACAGATGTAATCAGTCCCTTGGTCTCTCAGACACACAGCTGTTGGTGAATTCTTTTTTGCTGGTGTAATATTGTAAGTGTCTTAAGTTAAAATTAAAGCTGCCATTAAATTTCCATCTTGTTCTTTAAGAAGACTGTTTTCTGGAAGCAGCATGTGTATACATTTTTAAGTGGTAGTGCCAAGGAGATATTTTATACTACATCCAATCTTTAATGTTCAGGAAGAATGGCCCAATTTTTACAGAAAAGTCAGTAAATAATCCAAGTTGTTGGATCTGGGCAAAAGCAGGTCACTTAGAATTATTGGTAATAATAAAAATATGACCTTCTTTGGCAGTTTTATGCTACAGATGCTGCATTTAAGATGACAGCATTGAAATACAGAAAAACATGTGGGAGTTATAGAAATTCTCTCCATGTCCAGATTGCCTGGCCCCTACAAGTCAAATTGTCCCTTCTGAAACACATCATTTACCAATCCTCCAGCAAAACAAACAGCCTTTGGAAAAGCCCTCCATGGAACCAACATGGTAAATAGTAACAGAGTTGGAATGTCATCGTGATTGGGAGAGAATGAAGTTTTAGATATTGCCAACTTTTTATAGAGGAGTCAAAAAAGGAAAGGGAACCAAGATGGAATAGTGGACAGAAGAGGCTTGGAAACAAGAAAATGAACGTTTGACAACTACCAACAAGTATGTATTCTGGGGGAGATGCTGGGTGGGTTGGGGAGACAGCAGGTATCAGTGAAGAGTAGAATACTTACCCCATTCTGGGAAGAAAATTGAGAACTTCAGGGGTCAGGAAACATTCTAAAGCTAATGCTTTGCTATAGTTGTCTTCAACTATAGCAAATTCTAGATCTGGGCCTGTGGCCACCTTACATATTTCCGTTACCAATTTTTGGTCAGGTAAAAAAAAAAAAAAAAAGTGTGTCAAATATTTAACCTCATTTTAAAAGAAGCTAAAGTACAGAAAAAGATATGTATGCAAACTTCTATTATTCCTTAGGAAGAAATTCTAATGAGCTGTGGATTCTAGTGCTTAAGATTGATTTTCAGAATAGTTGGGTTCTGGGTTCAGACAATCTTGGCACAGAGAATAGGCTTTACCACCCTCTGGTTATGTCATCCTGACTGAGCAAGTTTTCTAAACTCTTGAAGCTTCTGATTTCTTATCTGTGAAATGGAGATAGTACATTCTTCACAGTGTTTAAGGAATAAATGCAAATTATGTTGAGCCTTTAGCAAAGTGTCACCCAATAAGGGTTCAATAAAGTATAGTTAGTATTACTAGAGAAAATATACCATAAACCCTATAGCCTAATAAATGTATGAACTTATTCATTGTCATCTAAGGCAGCGAAGTGTTGCATTAGGAGTATCCTACAAGATGTAAAATGCAGGATAGATTTAGAAGACAGAGTATTCTAAATACTAATATGCTCCATGTCTTCTTTGAAAAGACTGTAATGCAGTTACAAATGGATTGCGGAAGGAAACACTACTGTCCCGGGGTTCTGTTAACTGATGAAGAAGCAAATTCATACACGTAAATATGAAAGCCTCTCATTTTTGAAAAATGTATTATCTTTTTTTCTTGATGATCTCTAGATTCTTGGGTAACTTGGGAGGGCAAGAGCCAGGATTCAGTTTTATACAATCATTTTAAAAAGATGAGTAAAGGCTTTTATCCTGGCTTAGCAATTATTGTTGTTTGTCTCACAGGGTGAAAATTTGACTTCCCATATCCACAAACTCACCTTGTTATGGGCAAATTGCTTAATCTCCTTATTATCATCTTCCTCACCCATAAAATAGCACAATAATATTTACCTACCTCACAGGGTGTTGTGAGTCTTTATTAATTAATGTTTGGAAGATTAGGATCCTTAGATGAAAGGAACTATCAAGTATAATTATCATTCATTTTTGCATATGGAATAAGACTAAGATGCTATTCCTGTGAAAAGTCCAATAAAAACATGCAGATATACATCTGATTGCCAACAAACAGCCTATAAAGTGATTCCCTATGGAAAAGATATGAGGGATTTCATCAGATCCTAATTTTAGAATGTTTCCTTTTTAAGAAAATGTTTCCATTCTTTCTCCAACTGCATGAGTTAGTCAGTGATGAAGGAAGAGAATTAAAATTTCCCTCCATCAACACAACATTCTACTTTTAGTCTTTACTTGTCACTTAATTATAAATACTCCTGCAACATTCAGAGTTCATTCTTTTCAAGGTCAAAAGGATTCCTAAGGATAAGAAATTAGTAGGTAACAATAGGAAGATGTGTTTACCCCTTTTTTCATCTTTAACCTCCCCAAACCACACACCCCCTCCCCCCACCCCCACCCCCGCTTTCTTTCCTCTTCAGGGAAAATGCCTCAACTCTACCACCAAATGTGTAATTTTCATGCCGAGAGACACACTGATTGGAAAATATCCAGTTACACAATGACTGCTCCTCCCTTACCTTTCCAATGGCTAAAACCATCTTGAAAAGCCATTGCAGCGTTTGGCGATGCTTGGGAAAGAGTTTAGACTCTTGAAGGAAGGAGAGAGCAGACCAAAGGATTTCTAACCAAGTTATTGACCCTACACACTTATCTGCTAAAACATACATCTAGTCACATGCCCAGTCTGCACAAAATCACCTTCTCATGTCCCCCCACAGTCCATAGATAAATGCCAGGATGCGGAGGCTCTTTACCAACAAGCTCCAGTCTTCATTATAGCCTTATTGACCACTGCCCTCCTCACCCCAAACCCTCAACGCAAGATGCCTCACCCCAAACCCTCAACCCAAGATGCTTGTTCCCAACCTCAAACTAATTTTTCAAGACTCAGCTCAAAAGTCTCTCCTATCATCTCAGAAAGTTACTTACACTATCCTGTGTTCTCATATTAGTAAAAAACACTTGTGCATTACCAACTGTTGCATTCATATATGTGTGTGTGTGTGTGTATGTGTGTACATATATATATATATATATATATATATAGTATATATAAAAATAATATATTTATTTAAATAATTTTACTATACTACTTAAAGTTAAATCATTTAAATTATACTATATTTTCATTATACTTTTAGTGTTATTTAAACTTTATATAGTTACTAGAAGACCGATGCATGAAGATTTGTTGAAGAATGGGCCTTCCTTTCCCTGGCTGCTGGCACCACCTTTCCTCTCCGGCCCTGGAGCTGCCTCTTTCCGCTCTGGCCCCACCTTCCCACGCTGCCCAGATGCCCTGAGCAGCTGCAGCAGTGTGGAACTCCTGAGTCATCGCCATGGCAATGATGCAAGCATCCCACCCCGCCCCCCACCGCTTGGCGCCTGTGTATGCAAATTAACCCTCTATCTTTGTTGGGTTGATTTGCATACTCACTCCTGATTGGCTGGTGGGCGTCGCAAAAGTATGGTCAATTTGCATCTTTCTCTTTTATTAGTGTAGATAATTTATTGCTCTAATTTACATTTTGTCCATATGCTCATATAGTTTTATGTAAATACTAGAGGCCTGGTGCATGAAAATTCATGCACTGGAGGGGGGTCCCTCAGCCCGCCTGCCCCCTTTCACAGTCCGGGAGCCCTCAGGGGTGGGAGGCGGCAACCCAGTGATCAGGGAAAGGCGATGCCCCCATCACACCTCTGTTGTTGCCACTGCCGGCAGTGCAAGCCTTGGCTGGCCCTGGTTACCTGCGCCTCGGGCCAGCCCTGGGCAGCTGGGCAGCTGCCATCTGAGGCTTGCCTGTGCCTCGGGCTGGCCCTGGGCAGCTGGGGGACTGAGAGGACTGGGGGACTCCAGAGGCAGGCACGTGGCAAGGCCACAGCAGGGCTGAGGGGACTAAATGCCGCCATCTTGTGGCTGTGGGTGCTACCATCTTTGAGGATGTGGCAGCCAATTAGCATGTTCCCTCCTTATTGGCTGTGGGCACTGCCATCTTTGAGGGTGGGGCAGTCAATTAGCATATTCCCTCCTTATTGGCTGTGGGCGCTGCCATTTTTGAGGGCGGGGCAGTCATTAGCATATTCCCTCCTTATTGGCTGTGGGCGCCACCATCTTTTGCGACAGCATGAGGATCAATTAGCATATTCCCTCTTTATTAGATAGGATTTAATTAATTAAATCACTAATTATTTAAATTATATACATGTTTAAATTAAAATTCACATATGTATATACTTTGTATATTCTCATTATTATTTATTTACTAGAGGCCCAGTGCATGGATTCATGCATGGATAGGGACCCTCAGCCTGGCCTGCACCCTCTCACAATCCGGGATCCCCTCGTGGGATGTAGCAGTGCCTAACCAGCAGGCAGCTGGGGAGGAGCCTGAGCCAGGGCTGGGCACTATGCCTCCGCTCACCCAGCCCTGCTGCACCTGCTGCCACCACTGCTCAGTAGCACTGCCGCGGAGGTGGGAGAGGCTCCCGCAGCCGCAGCTGCACTTGCCAGCCATGAACCCAGCTTCTGGCTGAGCAGCGCTCCAGCTGTTGGAGTGCACTGACCACCAGGGGGCAGCTCCTGCATTGAGCGTCTACCCCCTGGTGGTCAGTGTACCTCATAGTGACTGGTCAACCGGTAGTTCCAGTAATAACGGTCACTTAGGCTTTTATATAGAGAGATCATTTTATTCATATATTTATATTTATTTCTATTTGGAGTACTTCAATTAAATATTAAACTCAAAATAAATATGATTATTTAATATCATGTTTGCCTCAAGCACTAGGCTTGTGTAAACTCCCCTAGGAGAGGAATTCAGAATGAGATTTAGACTCAACTAACCACAATAATATCTACTTCTGTTGAGCACTCACTTCATGCCAGACACCAAAGTAATTGATTTATGTATGTTATCTCATTTAATCTACACAACCATCCAATAAGATTGGTGTTATTATTGTCCATATTTATAGACAAAGAAACAGAAACACAAACAAATGAAGTAACTTGCCTCTCATATTAAATGCTTAATGAGGTTTCAGTCCAGGTCTGGTGTTGACTCCAAAGACCTGGCCCTTGACCACTTGGTAATGGGGGCGAGGGATGGGGCTGTGAATCACAGCAGTTAAGAGCAAGGGCTTGGGAGTCAGATGACCCAGGTGCAAATTCCCATTCCATTACCTCTCAGTGGTAAGGTTTAAGAAAAATTTCCTGCCCTTCATGGCTGCATTGTGTGAGAGAGACTCAGCTCTGGAGTGAGTGCTGAGACAGGGAAAAGGCATCAGCAGTTAGTGATGGAAAACACAGACTGTAAAAATTTGACATCTCTATGTACTTTCCCATTAATACATTTAGAAGTTAAACTTGTATTTCTGGCTAGAAGTTAAACTTGTATTTCTTCTGTACTTGGACAGCTTCAATCCTTTAGATTCTTGTTATTTAATAGCAGGTAATATTAGCATCACCTGGGAGCTTGTGAGAAATGCAGAATCTCAAGCCCCACTCGAGACTTCAGAACCAAAATCTGCATTTGGACAAGACCCTTGGGCGATTCCTATGTGCAATAGAGTTTGAGAAACATAGGTCTATATCACGCTTACTTTCTGCCCAATATCATTAAATCGTGATTCTAAAGACTTATCTGATCTACCATTGTTGTTCTATCATCTTATTTCTAAGAACAATTCGAGGATTATGAGAGAAGTGTGGAGGTGAGGTAGTTGGAAAACTAAGAATAGATTCTAATATCAGGTTTGTTACAAATAAACTGTGTGACCTCAGGCAAATTATTACAGAATTATTGTCTCTGTACCATAAATTCTACCTCTGTTAACAAGTGTTTTTGAAAAAAGAGATAGGAAAGAGGGAAATTAGCATAGATTATTGTAAAGGTATCTTTTAAAATTCAAATATTTATTAAATAAAAGATTAAAGTAAAACACAGATCTGACTAAAAATGGTCTTTAACATTGCCATATATATATATATATGTGTGTATATATATATATATATATATATATATATATATATATATATATATATTAGTAGATGCTCAATAAATAGATGAACCAAGAATAAATGGTCACGCTTCCACTCTGAGAAGTATTTCCCAAAGCTAGTAGCACCTTTTTACTCCTACTAGTATCATAATTTTTACATATGTTAACTGACACCAGACAATGTGACAATTTTTTTCAAGGGCACTTATAAATTATCCATTACCCCACCAACTAAAAACCTTTCTGCAAATTTTCTCCCATAGGCATGCATCTTTCACATAGCTAACACCACAGGGTACACAGGTTGAAATCTGCATGTTCCTTTATTATATCAGTGCACTGGGACACCGTAGGCATTCAATAAATATTTGTGAATATACATAGTTTTTATAATTATTTTCGGACTGCATAATATTTCTTCAAGGTAATGTACCCCAACATTCAAAACAAGGTCTATAATGATGAACATCTTGGTGGTTTGTCAATTTTTTCACTTTTATTAGAATGAACATCTTTGGGAATGTATATTTGTGGGTTTGTTGAAAAGTGACATTTCTTTGAAATTTGTTGGAGTGGATTGGCTGGAACAAAGAGTATGAGCATCATTATGGCTCTTATTACATACTGCTGAATTTCCTTCCTAGTTCCAAAATTCTAGGATTCTTAGAGAATCTCTCACATTCTCAAGTGGTTGCAGCAAAGACTAGAAGCCAGCAGCCAGCTACTGGTGCCACCACAGTCCTTGAAAATGGCCAAACAGACATTCCCACATTCTTTTCTTTCATGGATGATTAAAACAAAATGGAAACCTTGTGCTGGAAATTGGCTTACAGCATCCAATGGATGAAATATCATGTTACACAAATGACCAGAGACTAGTTGGATAAACAAGATAAACTCAGAGTTGCATTCTTTCCCAGAATCTGAGAGTAGCTCTTTGGAGCATGGATTCACAATTCTGTTTCTAGCCTATTTTTTAAAATATCAAAGAGAAGGGCCAGATGTCACAATGAATTAATATCCTAGACTCTCAAATCTGGAGACATAGGTTCAAATTCTCCCTAGTTGAAAGTAAATATGAGTTTTCTGGCTTCTTGGAGATCCCTAGTGGATATTTCATTCACCCCCAAATTTGACAGTTTGACAGGATGATCCCAGCATCTTCTTTTCATCATGACCTGAGGGCTGAAAGCTCAGATGAGGTGAGGCAGGTGCCATAACTGAGCTGAGGGAAGAGGCAGCCTCGACTCCCACTCCCCTCACCACACATTCCTCTTGGGATTCCTATCTCCTCTTCCACATCCCCCCTTCTAGAGGCACCGAGTTACACAGCTGTTGTTTAAGAGAGGCAGGAAATAAAGGAGGAGGAGCTCTGGCTCTTCGACTGACTTAGTGATGGAAAGTCGAAGGCCATCAAAGCGCAGCTGCAGAATCCATTGCCATGGCCACGATACTGCTGCAATCCATCCAAGAGGATTTAATGGAGGTACTCCCCCACCCCCACCAGCAAGTCCCCCCTCAGTGACACACACCTCTATTTTCTACTTAAGTCAGTTTCTGAGATCTCATCACACAGACTGTGGCAATGTTGGTAATATCCTTATGCACGATCGCTATTTCTTCTGGGATGTGTTCCTGCTCATCAAGGTTATGTATCCTTTCTTTGTGCTCTCAAGACATTCTTCTCCTCATCTTAGCACTTCTCTCATTATAATCACCTGTACTTTTTTGTTTCCCCCACTGGACTCTAGACAACTTGGAAACAAAGGCTGCATCTACCCAATTCATCAACGTATCTCCCCAGTGCCTAGCAGAGTGCAAGCCCATCTTTAGTTGTGTTATTTGACTTGTGTCTTTCTAAGTATCTCAATAAGATCTTTGGAATCACCCTGGAAATCATCTGAGACGTCTTTCTGAAGAGTGATGTTGAAGGGGCTCTCCTGATGGGACTGCGATCAGGGGTTTGTCTCGGGCTCCCTGCCGACTGGTCATTGCAGCTCAAGTGCACTAGATTTCACCAGAAACCCCATGCAGGTCCTCATGCAACACATGTGAGTGGTGTGATGATAAAAAATGACATGCAATGTTTCTCAAAAATATAAGCAAACAGAAGGAAGCAGATTGAGCAGCCTTTATTTAATCAATGTCGATATGCAACCCAGGATAATGCCACCAAGGAAAACCTGGACTGAGGATTTTTTTATAAAAACAACAACAACTATATGTAGCCCTGGATGGGTGGCTCAGTTGGTTGGAGCATCGTTCCATACATCAAAAGGTTGTGGGTTTCATTCCTGGTCGGGGCACATATGGGAAGCAACTGATCAATGTTTCTCACATCGATGTTTCTTTCTCTCTCTCCTCCTTCTTCTAAAATCAATAGAAATATATCCTTGGATGTGGATTAAAAAAACTCAATGTAAAACATTATTTTGTATCTGCTTTCCTTTCTAGTTAAGTTGGGTTTTCAATTTAAAGTGCATTTATTTATTTATTTTTATTAATTTCAGAAAGGAAGGGAGAGAGAGAGAGAGAGAGAAACATCAATGATGAGAGAGAATCACTGATCGGCTGCCTTCTGCACATCTCCTACTGGGGATCGAGCCCACAAGCCAGGCATGTGCCCTTGACCAGAATCAAACATCCTTCAGTCCACAGGCTGACACCCTATCCACTGAGCCAAACCAGCCAGGGCTAAAGTGCATTTAAATAGACTTTAGTCCTGGCCGGCTTGGCTCAGTGGATAGACCGTTGGTCTGTGGACTGAAAGGTCCCGGGTTCGATTCCGGTCAAGGGCACATGCAGGAGGCAGCCTATCCATGATTTTCTCTCATCATTTATGTTTCTATCTCTCTCTCCCTCTCCCTTCCTCTCTGAAATCAATAAAAATATTTTAAAAATAAATAAATAAATAAATAAATAAATAAATAAATAAATAAATAAATAGACTTTAAAAGGCCGAAGGAGTGCATTCTTCCACATGCCTCCTTTCTGACAGTTTTCCCATGGGATCCCTGAGTGGAGAAGCCTGGCTGATCCTAGACTTCCTACAGAGGTGGGTTGTCCACTTATCTGGGACACAGATGCCCTGCTTTTATTTGAGTTCAGTTGTATCCAACTGTGAGCATATGTTTCAAAACAAAATTATATCTTTTAAGGCATATTAAAGAAAGTTGAAGCATTCCTTCTCTCCCTCCATAAACCAGGAATGAATTCCTCACCATTGAGGAAAAGTCCAGGAGAGAAAAGGCAGCCAGCCAGGGAGGAGGGGGCACCCAGGAAGCCTGGAAAGGCCAGCCTCCAGCCTCCAGCCTCCAGCCTCCAGCCTGCGGTCACAGGGAAATCCCTGAGAATGTGCCTCCTATTTTTACATTTTTTTCCTGGAAAATATTATCCTCTTCTGAGCTGCACGACACCCCAATATTTGAGATAATTGTATGCCCCCACCCCCTTGAGCATGGATGTTAAAATCTCTTGCCAGAGTTGGATTTTTAAAGAAAGCCCGTTTAAAACTGTCAGCAAGAGAAGGGAGAGGGCCAATGCTCTCATGCTTGAATCCCGGGGGCCACTTTGTAATTGGATTGGTATGCATCGAAGATAGAGCTGTCTGGGGGCAATGCTCTGTGACCCCCCTTCCCAGCGGGTATTCCC
The DNA here is from genome assembly GCF_027574615.1 of Eptesicus fuscus. Taxonomy (NCBI): domain Eukaryota; kingdom Metazoa; phylum Chordata; class Mammalia; order Chiroptera; family Vespertilionidae; genus Eptesicus; species Eptesicus fuscus. The sequence goes on from NC_072477.1 coordinate 38,424,834, forward strand.
CTTAAGGTTGCTCCTCAGTCCAGTGCCAGCACCCAGTGGGGGAGAGGCAGGGAGACCCTGAGCACAGAGGAGAGGGGTCAATTCTGTGTACTCACAGACAAAAAGAGGGCCAGGGACTGCCCGTGAAAGCAGGCAGGACTCCTCCCCAAATAAGCCCCGAAATTAGAGCACACATTGCAAGGCCTATGTCCAAAGTCAAGAGCTGTAGCTCATGGAGGCAGTTTGGATGAGGAAGGGGAGGATGGAACGAAGCTAGAGAGGACTCCAACAGGAGACTAACAGCAGCTCTTACCGAGAACCTAAGGAAATTGCTGCCACTTCCATTGCCTCCTCAGTGGAGCCACGGGTCCACCTACCAGCCAGTTATACAGATGCTATCTCAAGGGCAGCATCAGCAGCAAAGGCAGAAAAATGTAGGCTTGGGAGAAACAGAGCTGTTTCTCATCTTGGTTTTTGCTACTTTCCATTTATGAGATTTTTAGGCGAGATAGTTAACCCAATTGAACCTCAGTTTTCTGATCTGTAAAATGGAAAGAATAACTCCTACCAGAAGGCTGACTTACAAGGAGCTTGAGAGTTTGAAGAGCCATATTGGGCATGATTCAGTGTCAATCAGCATTATCCCCACCCTCACCCCCTCCTACAGGTTCCCCTTTATCCCAGGTGCTAGAGGCCTGGGAACTAGACTTCCTTTCCACCAAGGTGCTGGGTATGACCTGTTTAACAACAAAAAAAATTCATTTGTAGGATATCTGTAAGGCAGAAGAGAGCAAGAGGCCTGTCTAGGATGTCGGCAGTGGTGAGAGTGATCGAGTGTGAGCTGCAGCAGGTTTGACCAAGGCAGCTCCCAACTGCCAGGCCTCAGTTGGGGTTAGAGGTAATTTCTTGCAGCTACTTGACCACAAGTGAAAGCTAGGAGTAGCCCATCTGACTTTTTTTTAATATCCTCACCCGAGACTATGTTTATTGATTTGAGGAGAGAGAAAGAGAGAGACACATGGATGTAAGAGAGAAACATCAATCAGCTGCCTCCCATATGTGCCCTGACTAGGGATTGAAACTGCAGCCTAGGTATGTGCCTTGACCAGAATCAAACCTGCAACCTTTTGGTATATGGGATGATGATCCAACCAACTGAGCCACCTGGCCAGGGCGCCCATCTTATTATTTTTCTCCTCCTCCTCCTCCTCCTCCTCCTCCTCCTCCTCCTCCTCCTTCTCCTCCTCCTCCTCCTCCTCCTCCTCCTCCTCCTCCTCCTCCTCCTCCTCCTCCTTCTTCTTCCTCCTCCTCTTCCTCTTCCTCTTCCTCCTCCTCTTCCTCTTCTTCTTCTTCTTCTTGATTTTATTTATTTATTTATTTAGTTAGTTAGTTAGTTAGTTAGTTAATCCTCACCTGAGGATATTTTCCCATTGATTTCTAGAGAGAATGGAAGGGAAGGAGAAAGACACACAGAGAGAAACATCGAGGCTTTACCCTTAGAAAATTCGGGACCCTTACCCAGCAAAGGTCAGGTCAACCATTATTTAGCAATTGTCAGGGAATCCTATATAATAATAGACAAATATGCAAATTGACCTCACCTCCGACACACCCACAAGCCACGCCCACCATCCAATCAGAGTGAGCATGCAAATTAAGCCAAACCAAGATGGCTACAGCCACAGAGAGCAAGGTTTCCTAGGTAACAGAGGAAGCCAAGATTTCTGCCAGCCGTTGCAGGCCTAAGCCTCCACTCAAGCTACAAAGTTTCAATTATAGAAGGTAAACAAATTCAAACAAATGGCGGCAGAATGGAGCTTGAGAGAGCAGGCCAGGGTTGCCGCTGGCAACAGGGGAAGCAAAGCTTTCCACACACCCTGGCCGGGCCCACCTGCTTAAGGCAACAAAGTTTCAATTATAACCTCAACACAAATGGCTTTGGGCCTCGGAGGGAGCCCCAGGCTTGGCTCTGCTCCAGGCTACAAAGTTTCAATTGTAGAAGGAAAATAAATTCCAGATACCAGGGCCTCCGCTTGCGTTGCCAGCGGGCGTGGCTGGCCTGCAAACCACCACAGGCCCCTCGCTCAGGCCGCCCCACGCCCCAAGGGTACCCCACCCTGATCAGGGACACCCTTCAGGGCAAACCAGCTGGCCCCCACCCCTGTACCAGGCCTCTATCCTATCTAATAAAAGAGTACTATGCAGATTGATCATCACTGCAACACACAATATAGCTGCCCCCATGTGGTCAAAGATCCTGCCCCCATGTGGACACAGGATGGCCACCACAAGATGGCCAGCAGGAGAGGGCAGTTGGGAGGCACCCGGCCTGCAAGGGAGGGCAGTTGAGAGGGACCAAGCCTGCAAGGGAGGGCAGTTGGAGGTGATCAACCCTGCAGGAGAGGGCAGTTAGGGGTGACCAGGCCGGCAGAGGAGGGAAGTTGGGGGCAAACAGGCTGGCAGCAGAGTGGTTAGGGGGTGATCAGGCTGGCAGGCAGAAGCGGTTAGGGGCAATCAGGAAGGCAGGCAGGCAAGCAGTTGGGAGCCAGCAGTCCTGGATTGTGAGAGGGATGTCCGAATGCCCGTTTAGGCCCGATCCCTGGGACATCCCTTGAGGGGTCCCAGATTGGAGAAGGTACAGGCTGGGCTGAGAGACAACCCCCCTCCGTGCACGAATTTCGTGCACCGGGCCTCTAGTTATAAAAGAACAAGACTTGGTGGAGGAGTCAAGTATGCAATCACACTGAAATGCTGCCTTACAATAATAACTGCAATTTTTGACTTTTTACTAGTTACCCCATACTATACTAAACTAAATATTTTGCACACATTATTCTATTTAAATTCCACCTTAAGCACTAGGTTAGAGAGACAATTCTTTTCTAAATTTTACAGTGGAGGAAACTGCGATAGAAAACAATTTAGTCATTTCTCCAGGAAAGGATTGATCTGGGTTTGGAACCCAGATAAACTCAATTCTAATACCCGTTGGGGTAGATATGTCATACGTCTAATGGTTTCACTTCCCACGGCAGAGCCTGCACTCTTTCTTGAAGAATTACCCTTTGAGTCTCCTTTGTCCACACAAATGGAGAGACCAAAGTGCCTGGGACTGTACTTGCAATAGCTGATGGATGTGAGAGTGTGAAAACTCCAGTTTCTTTGCCTCAGGTCAGGACAACTCTGAGATGTGATTTATAGAGTTAATATAGTTGGCCTGCGAATCAGGCAAAAAGCACCCACTGTGCAATTTTGTGATTTCACACTCACTTGGCTTCCTCCCCTCCCTGCCTTCCACCCCCAACCCACTACTTTTCCTCATTTCCCTTAGGATTTCCTTGAAAATACGTACACACGGATCTGAGGGTCTGCCTTAAGACACCCCTGCTCTGACATTTACACTACACCACTACAGGAAACTGAGGGGAGAGGGAAATGAAGCAGTTGGCAAAGGCTTTCCAAAGAGAGTAGTAATCTTTCCAGTCATTGAAGATAAACAGAGGTCTGTCAAGGTGCACAAGTGGGAAGAAGAGCATTCCAGGCAGAGGGAACTGCACACAGAGACAGAAAGATGAGGACAAGTCAAAGGATGGATTAAATGATTGTATATGCTGGACCAGAAGGAAGATGGAGTTGGGTGACCAAGAGTTAGAACTCTAGGGCCAGGAGCAGCACTGAAGAGTATTAAGGGAGAATTGATTATTATCTGATGTATGTTTTCAAACAATAGATATTCACTGAGAATTCAATGAAGGTAGGAAAGCAACCTAGACATTGGGGATGCTGCAATGAAGACCCTTATCAAGTTACAGAATAATCCTTTTCTGTTCAATACAGTAACCACTAAAAACAGGCGACTGTTTAAACTTAAATCAACTAAAATTGAAATTTCATTTTACAGTCACATTAACCACATTTCAAGTGCTCAGCAGCCACAAATGCTCAGCTAGTGGCTATCATACTGGATGGTGCAGGCAGAGAACATTTGCATCTTGCAGAAAGTGCTATTGGACAGTGCCAGTCTAATCCCATGAGAAGGTAGCTATGAGTCTCCATCTAATTTTTCATTTTATGTGGCTGTGGGAGCCCCTTTCACGTCCCGCGTGGTTCAGGGTTCCGGTTCAGGGTTCGGGTTCTGGAGAAGGGCCGCATACAAATGAAAAGAGACTAGAAGAATATTTAATTTGGCAATATGGGGGGCCAGACGGGAGCCCACCTCTAGTGGGAGGACTACCAATAGGCTCTGGCCTTGCTATCCCTTTTATTGAGACTATGGGATACACCCATTATCCTTAAGCAGGTTTGGGATACACCCATAGCCCTTAGGCCAGTAATAAGTGGATTATCATATCAGTAAGGATTTACATGATTATTTGATGGGGAAGTTGCCTCAGTGACCATTGTCTCCATTAGATAGGGAGTGGTTGGCTTTGACCTATCAGAGCTTCAAGGTTGACCAGCCTTCTACATCTTTCTATTAGTGAGACAATGATTGGTTTCTGGCATGTGGCTATCTCCTATTTAGTCATATTCATTTCTTTATTTAAATGTTTTTGAGCTCTTAATTATTTCACTTTTCAATTACAGTTGACATTCACTATTATATTCATTTCAGGTGTACAACACAGAGGTTAGGCGTTTATAGCTTATGAAGTGATCCCCTCATAAGTCTAGTATCCATCTGATGCCACGTAGAGTTATTACAATACTAGGGGCCCGGTGCATGAAATTCATGCACAGGGGGAGGGGGTTCCCTCAGCCCAGCCTGCACCCTCTCCAATCGAGGAACCTTTGGGGGATGTCTGACCGCCGGTTTAAACCGGCGGTCAGACATCCCTCTTGCATTCTGGGACTGCTGGCTTCTAACTGCTCACCTGCCTGACTGCCTGATTGCCCCTACTGCCTCTGCCTGCCTGCCTGATTGCCCCTAACTGCCCTCCCCTACCAGCCTGATCTCGCCCCCAACTGCCTCTGCCTGCCTGATCACCCCTAACTGCCCTCCCCTGCGGCCTAATTGCCCCTGACCCCCTGCCTGCCTGATCTCACCCCCAACTTCCCTCCCCTGCAGACTGATCACCCCTAACTGCCTCTGCCTTGGCCCCCACCACCATGGGTTTGTCTGGAAGGAAGTCAGATGTCTGGAAGATGGCCAGTCAACCCAATCTAATTAGCATATTATCCTTTTAGTAGTATAGATAGATTATATAGGATAGAATTGCTTAAATAGCGGGGGAAAGCCTTTTTCAGCAGGAGGATATTCTCTTGGCAGAGAAAAACACATAATCCCTATATCTGGACTGATAGACAGCCATATGCACTATACTACCAAACTGGTCATGAAAAAATTGAACCGCTTTCTTACACCTTACACCAAACAGCTGTTGCCCTTAAAACACCTCCTGAGCCCCTACTTTAGGTTCTGCCTTTGCAGTTCACCCAGATTAGGTTCTGATTGGTCAGTTTCTATGCCAGTCAACATCAAAAGCAATTGGCTCCTCACACTTCACCCAGATTTGATTCTGATTGGTTGGTTTCTATGCTAGTCAGTGTCAAAAGCTCTGCCTCCTAGGCAGCCATTGGCTCCTGGCACTTCACCCAGATTTAGTTCTGATTGGTCGGTTTCTATGCCAGTCAGCATCTCCAGGCCTATCTCTGGGCCTGATCAAAGAGGCAGGGCTGATCAGCAGCCCCCGAGGAGGCCCGGAGAGAAACAGAGGTGCAGCTGCTGGTGAAGCTGGGAGAGAAAGAGAGAGGCAACGGCTGATCAACAGCTGCCACGGAGGCTGGGGATCAGACCCTGCCTCTCTCTCTGCAGGCCTCTCTCTGGACCTGATCCGCAGCCCCCTAGGCAGTCAGTGCTGGGTCGCTGCGCTGCTACCGGCTGCAGTCAGTGCTGGGTTGCCATGGCAATCCAGCACTGACTTCCAGTGTTCGGTGGAGCCTTGGTTGGTACAGGCCCTGGCTCTTTATATATGTAGATTATCCACTATATTTTCTATGCTGTACTTCACACCCCCTTCTATTTAGTCTTCTTTAAGAGTTACTTCTTGTGCCTTTCTTTTTTATACAGAAGAATCTGAGGAATCTTTTGATTGCACAACTGGGTCTCTGCACAACCACCTGCACTTGGCAATCTGGTGGTTGTCAAAAGACCATGTTTGCAGAACCCCCTTTGAAAATGTGGTCCTTTTATGTATGGGATGATGGGATGAGGGAGATATACTCACACCTGCCGAGAGAATTCGAGTAGTGGGGTCTGCCTGCCTCAATCTGTTTACCTTGTTCATTCTGAATGTTCGTAGCTCAAAGCACGTCCTCATTCATGAAAGAGGCACAGATGTAATTTCTTACATGGTTTTCTGTCCTTTCTGGGCTATAAAAATGAAAGTAAGACAGCCACTCACATCAGTAATCTCTGAAATCCATCATGAAATTTAAAACGTGATTTAAAAATTTTCTTTACATGTTGCCCTGGTTGGGTAGCTCGGTTAGAGCAGCGCCCCTATACCAAAAAAGGTTGTGGGTTTGATTCCCAATCAGGACACATACCTAGGTTGTGGGTTCAATCCCCAGTCAGGGTGTGTAATTAAGGCAACTGATCTGTTTCTCACATCAATATTTCTCTCTCTCTCTCCCTTCCCATCTCTCTAAAATAAATAAAAACACACCCTCCAATGAGGATTAATTTTTTTTTTACATGTTCAACTAATAGAAACTGAAAATTTCTTTGAAGAGCTGTTTCCCACTATTTCCTCTTTCATTTTCTTACAACAACCAAAGAACAACTAAGTTTTTACTTATCATCTAGAATGAATCTATCTTAAACATAAAACTAAGATATGAAATCAAGTGTTTTAATCAAAGTGTCACTACAGAGAAGTTTAAACCTACCAATTCCGAAGTCTGCATTCAAAATCTGAGTCCACCCTGAAGAGGCAACTTAATAGTCAATTGAGGAAAGATTATGTGTCTTCCTATGCCTGCTATGATACAGCTTTCAGGCTCCAAACAAACATCGCCACCTTATGAAAGCTGGCCTATTTCTTATACTGAGAGGAGTTAGTTATAACATAACAAAATATCAACTTTTAAATAACAAAGTATCAACTCTTACTGACAGGGATGCCTACATTAGAAGCTTACCTCAGTCAGCTTTATAGTGGTCTTGCTTTAGAATAAGCTGGTAAACATTAGGAGACCAGCCCCTAAAGGCCCGGAGCAGCTGCAGGAACCAGAAGATAAGTAACAAAGAAACTGTATTATTTCCAGGAGAGAGGAGATGTCATTGCAGTCAATAGGATTGCTTTTACGGATCGTTTTCTTTGCTTTCTTTTGGCTTTTCTGCTTTGCTTTGTTTTTGTTTTTGTTTAGCGCTTGGTTAGTTCTGTTGCCCTGGCACCTGCAAGCAATAGGGTGCGGATATGCCCACTCTCCTCTTTGTCTAATTCTGAAAACCTAGGAAGGCGATAATGACTGAGCCTTTGGAGTTTTCCAGTTGATTATAGAGAGGTGCATTGTATTCCCCGGGATATTCTTGCAGCCCGCCACCAGATGAAAGGAGGCGCATAAAAGCACCAGCAAAGCCGGGACTCGGCTTTTCCTGCTCTAACATGCCATCAAATAGGGACAGGGCACACGACGGATGTAGGCATTCTGTTGTTCACGGTCCCCAGTTCAGCTGAGAATGTCTGAGATCAACAGGTGGCCTCGCTAATGGAACAGATTCGCTCATTGTTTGGGCGTTTAATGAATCACGGAGTTACTGATCAGCAGTGAGCAGTGGAAGCTGTTCAAACAGAGAGGGGTCCCAGCCACGAGGTGTGCCGCCACTGCCACCGACATGCTCTTTGAAGCGCTGCTGGCCCCTCGGGGCGGGCAGGAGGCTTGGGCTTCACGCCCTAAGGTTCCCAGGGAAGCTGGTAGCGAGAAGAGGGTGTTATTTCTAATTGGATGATGAAAGTCAGCTCAGGGGACAGAGACCAAAGGGCCAACGTAAGAAGGGGAGGAAGTGAAAACATCTGAATCAAAGGCTGAGGTAAAACCGAGAGACAGGTGTTTGCAGTGAACTGTGCAATAACCCTTGTCTCGCCTCCAGGTCCTCAGGAAGCAGCCAAGTGGGGAAGGACCGTAAGGGAAGGACAGAAAGAAGTAAGAAAAAGCAAGGCTCAGGATCTGGATGCCGATCTCCATACAAAGAGTCCATGGTGCAGTGGAAATTCTCTGCCATGTCCGGAGTCAAGGCTGACCCCTGGCGAGATCGCACAAGTTGCACCAGGCTTTTTGTGAGTAGAATTGGACTGAAGGTCACCGGATGTGTATGGACCGGCCTGCTTTTCCTTCTTTCCCACAAGTAAGACTGTTTATTTGTCACCATCAAAAGTCTGAATTTTCAGCAGGCTCTTGGACGAGTCGTGGCTCCTATCCATCAGCTTCTTCAACTTTATCACCTGACTCTTGTTCAGCTATAGCACCTGTCTCGTGCCTGGAGCTTTCTCAGAACTGCTACCTTCGTCATGAAGCTCCAGGAGTCTTCCAGTCCAACCTGGGGCTTCTTCAGCATTTTGATTTTTCTAATGAACACAGAGGATACACGGATTGGCAAGGCTTTCCTGAGTCCTTCCCGGGCGGTCTGGAATCCATTTACCGGCCTTCTTTCTCCAAGTTATTTGTCTGTACTTTTTGGGTCATGACTTCCATCATCTTCTTCCAGATTTTGAGGATCTGTCAGCGCTAGGTGTAAGATGTCTAGATGTCTTCCAATTCGATTGTTGCTTTTTTAAAAGCAAAGTCATCACGGAGCAGATGAAGCAAATAGCCATTGGGAATGCTGACATCGACATGAGCTTCAATCATGGTCTGCCTTTTTTTTTTTTTAACCAGGGAGTACATTTTTTTCCCCCCAGGGGTAAGATTCATGTCATGAAAGTTGGTCAGGCAGTTTGTGCCCTGAATAGCCTCAAGATTTTCCAAATCAACATCATCATTCTGCAGAGCAACAAGCCTCACTTTAAAAACATGACCCTTGGGGGCATAAGATGCCATTTTGGTTCCTGGAGAACTTGAGACCAGTGTCTCTCTGCATTTCTTACACTGAACAAAGTGGGTGTTTTCACATTGTACCCATCTTTCTTAGAAAATGGACCCACCACTTCTTCGTGGCTCCCTTCTTTTGCCAACTTTTGTGGGCTGTGATTTTTTAAAAGGTAGAGGACATAGGAGATGTATGGTGGTGTGTGGTTCGGTGAGGAGGGAGGGCACTGTGCTATGGGTTAAGAAATGTATGCCTGAGTTTCCACTCTGCCACTGTCCCTGGAATATCATTGGTCACATACTCTATATGGCAGAGATCAGTGAGCTATTCACCAAACCCGTTTTCTTTTCTTCTGGGTGCACAGCTAAACCCACTTCCCAGCCTTCCTCACAGTCAGATGTGTCCATTTGACAAGTTCCAGCTAACAGAATGGGGACTAAGGTCAGGCAATTTGTAACCAGGCCAGAATCGTAACCCCTCTTGACGATCCTTCACACGCTTGTCCCTTGCCTTCAGCTGTATAGTAACACACAGGGTTGGCACTGAAGATGGCAGAGCTCCTGTCAAGCTTGGCCCCCCCATCAGCCCTCAGGATGACCAAGCAGAGTCCAAGACAGCTGGAGCACCCAGGCTGGGTCCATCAGCTGTAAGCATTCTCCGCCATTTACCTTAGGGCATTTTACAAACACTAACTCCTTCTACATATGCGATAGAAACCCAGAAAGTGAGGAAGTATTCCAATGGATTCTGTGGTCCCTTCCAGCCCTGTTACCTTAGATTTAAAGCCATCACCTCGTTCATACTTGCATCCTAAGATAAAGTCAAAGGTGTTCTTCCTGTCCACTCAAGATCTCCTAGTGGCAGGAGTGGGACTTTTCTCCACTACATTCTCCCTCAAGGAGGGAGAGAGACCAAGGGAGAGGACCAAAGAGACAGAAAACAGAAAGTCAGAGTCCACCAGTTAGCTAATGGTAGGGAAGCACGAGAAGCAAAAATGACAGTCGCATGAAATCTGGAAGACTCAGGCCAGAGAATGAGGGTGTCACTTGCCATCACATCTGGCTGGTGGCATACCTGTGGGCTATAAATCCTGAAAAATGGCCAGAGCAGTGACAACAAGCTCTTAGTCCACCAGCACGTCTCTTGCTAGGGTTTGTGTTGAATCAAGCCAGCCTCAAATCCTCTTAGAACTGGAGATCTGAGCTATTCCAACATGAATCTCCATCCATATGTCCTCTTCAATAAAGCCTTCTTTTCAACACAGAGGAGGATGTGAAAGCTATTGCTCCCTTAGGCAATGTCATCGCTGTTTGAAAAACCAAGATTATATACACACATGTGTCCTGTGTGTACATAACTTACAATACAATTTTCTGATTCCGAATGTTTGTATGTACAGTGGAATGTTAGCTCCTCCCAGATGTAGAAGCTGCACCATATGGCCCTGTAGTGGGCATGTGTCCCAATCCTGGAATTAAAGGGTTGCATTTATCTGTAACATTAAATAGTCAAACTAGGCACTCACCATTGAGATAATGCATAACTAATCCACAATGATGTTTATAAGCCCCCCTATTTTTTTCACAAGGTAGATAAAGGATAATTCCACATTTTTATGTCTTTTTTTTTCATCTTTGAAACATTTATTTAGTGTTTATTACATAACAAGAATTATGTAAGAAACATGTTTTTAAATGTTTTGACAGATATTAAGTTGTTTGATTCCCTATAAAGAAGGTACTAGTACATCCCCGCTTGATAGATAAAGTGGATGAGAATCAGAGCTAGTTAGGAGCAGAGCTGGAATTCAGAGCCAGGCAGCCCAGCACGGCAGCCTGTGTGCTCAGTGACTAGACCATGCAGCTCAATGGCTTTAATAACTGACCAACCTCATCCACATGTGCCTCATGCCCACAGGCACTCCCCTCCCCGCATGCGCATCCTGTCGTTTATACAGGTCCTACCCACGCTTTGTGGATCTACACCGCGAGCTCAGAAGTGTGATCCTGGCTACGAAAATCCTTCGTGGCAAGTATGACAGCTGAACATGAACTCTTGGTGAAAAATAAAATAATTTCCCATATAAAATTTAATTCTTAATAAGAAGCAAATGTTGAAACCATCCTGCCCTGTAGAAAAAAAGACTCTACAAGATTAACTTTGCCTCCTTGATTCTCTAGTTGCTGTAGAATATGAGTCAAAAAGACAAGATGATTGTGGCCTGCTTTAAACACTAGGCACTTATGTGTTTGACGACATCAGGAGTCCCACTTGCTTAGCCTTCAGGAAGAGTTTAGTGGCAAGTGGCAAGGACTGCCTGTCGGAAGACCTCACAGTGTTACCACGGTCGGCTGGTGGAGATGCAGTGACAAAATGTAACCTCTCCAGGTTCTGTTTCCTCATTTCTGATATAAGAAAGGCAGACGAGGTAGTCTCTAGGGTCTAATCCAATTCTAGGGCCATTTTGAATCCACTCGCCCTGGCCCACGAGGACCTTCGTGATCTGGCTCCTGACAAACTTTCCAAACTTCTCTTACAGCCCAACCTCACTTAGCTCCAGCCACATGGGCCTCCCTTCTTTTTTCCAAAACCACTTAGCTCCTTCCCACCAGCAATTCCACTAGCAGTTCCTTGTACTGGGATGCACTCTTCCTGCAGTATTACCCAGTTGGCTCTTTCTATCATTCAAGTAACTGGTCAACCTCTTCAGTCACCTCTTTGGTGAGCTTGTCCTTAACGTCTCAAGCTAAACCATTCTCCGCTGCCCCTTCCCCGCCCCCCGCCCCCCCAGTACTAACTCCCCATTCATCACCTTGATGTATTATCTCCTATCACCATCTGACTTCCTTATTTATTTATTTATTGATTGATTGATTGATTGTGTATAGTCTGTCTCCTCTCATTAGGTATAAACCCCATGAGAGTGAGACATTCTCTGTATCTCAGTGCCTGTGTAAGAGCAGAGCAGTTATTGAGCTCAGCAAGTCTACGGCTTTCAAAAGAGGCAAAAGCAGTGCCTAGGATCTAAAGGCAGGAGGATTTGCTTCTGAGAGTCTCACCAGGGAGCAGAGGGATCGCTTAGTGCTACACCTTCCCTTTCTCACTCAATTTAGTGGTTTCAGAGCCAATGTCAGGGTGACATGACACAGACCCACATCACAGGAGATAGGCTTGTGCATCCTTTCTCTCTTGCTGACCTTCTATCTCTCAGTGATAAGCTGTGAATCTTCACTGACATTTTGGCCACTCATATCACTTGCCTCACACATAGAAAATGGCCTGTCCAGCTAAGGGGACCAGCTCCTTACTGTTGAGGACAGCTATGCAGCTCCGCTGCTGATTCTGGGCTCCAGGATCTAAGTGAGGGAGGCCAAGTCTAGTGGCCACCTAGAGTCTGGATGCTACACTCTAAGTGGTCTTCTGCAGCAGCAAGAAAGGTGTCAGGTGCACTGCTACATCAGCTTGAACATTAACGGAAGCTGATTTGTTGCTGGCTGCTGCCCTGGTGCAAGGGCGTTCCCTTTCTCTTAATAGAAGGCACCATATTAGACCACAGTGAACATTCTGTCTTGGGTCTCTTACCAACAGAGAAAAGCCTCTGAGGCTTAAGGAAGCTGAGTGGAGTGTTGGGAGGGATGGCTGCTCCTCCCAGCTCAAAAGGGAGAAGTGATGCTTAACTCACAGAGGCAGGGTCCCCAGCCCGGCGAATCACCTGGGACTAAACTAGAATAAAGAGGAGTTACACTGGTGAAGTCACAGGCAATCTCAGAGTGTCACCATCTGGATTTCAGAAGTGGGAGCTGGGTCCCCCTGTATAAGGAATCATCCCAATGCACCCATGACCCAGGGATAGAGTCCACTATCATTTTGATGCTTAATTGACTTTGCCTTTGCCTTCTCTCCTCCAACCAATTTCAGAACTCCAGATCTGTCGAGAGGTACCCTCATACTCTCTCTGATTCCTCCACTAACTTCTCAGTACCTCCTACATCAAACACCTTGTATAACAACAAGTCAGAACTAGTGATTTCCTGTTCTATCATAACAAGATTACAGGGTCAGAGATTTCAGCTCTTCCTTGCCCTGGTACTTGGTTCAGAAGGTCTTCCTTAAACATTACTACTATGTCTCTCACTGCAGTGTCAACATATTTCTTTTTTTCAATCTACTGTGGAAAGCAAAATAATGAGTATCCATATTATTCATGATACATGAAAACAGTGAAATCAACCCTTAGCTTTCTCTCTCTCTCTCTCCACTAAATTTTGTGAGAGGCCATGGTCTCACCACAATGCTCTATCTGGTAATTCTGTTCTGGACTTTAATTCTCTGCATCATTTAAAAAATGCAGAAGTCAGAACACTACATACTGCTCTCATAAGATCTTTGCCAAGTCTTGGAGCAACAAAAGGTTCCTTTCTGAGTTGTGATGTACAATTTCCATTATTTTGATCTGGAAATGCACCACTGACTCACACTCAACTTGCATTTGGATCTTAGGTTTCTTCTTGTCAGATGTACTCACCTAATTCTCTCCTTAACAGCATAGATTGCATTCGTTTTTGTTCCTAGATGCGCTCATCTTATCCAAAGCTTATCCTCTTTCAGATAGTTGGCTTCCTAACTTTCCCAAGTTTACTTACATTTGTTTGGCCAGTGGAGGTTTCAGAAAACTCATCTAGGAAGAGGTGCCTGCACATCGTCTGCCAATATGGAATAATCCTGGCCCCAAGGAGATACCGATATAGCTGCAAACCTGAACTCTCAAGTTCACCCTGAGCCTTTGATGATCACAATTTGTTTCAGACTTCCTGCAGTGATGTCCCCACCTGTATTAGTTCAATATTGGCCTCACCTCTGAAATAATTGTTTGAAATCCATTTTCAGCTTCCTTTGTTCTCCCAATTTTTTTTAACTCTCACACAAACTACCATGTTGTTCTGCTTAAGTACATTCTTTTTTGCTTCTTCGTGTCATACATATTTGCCCACTTCTTTTCTAAACATCATTAACTGCATTCTATTTCTGTTCCTAGGTATGATGCCCTCACCCCAACCTTATCCTCTTTCAGATAATTGGCTTCCCACATTTACCAAGTTTACTCACATTTTTTTCCCCTTTCCTTGGAGGTTGTGGCATACTCAGCCAGAAAAGACTGTCCCAGTTTTCATTTGTAGTTTCAGCATAATTATTACAGAGTTTTCTTTCACTCTCAATGGTAACTTGAATTGGATAGTAAATTATAGGGTCACTTTGCTCTCCTTTCAGACAGACTCTAAACTACTCACATACCTGAGGGCAGCTTACCTCCTTCCAGAACTTCAGTTAAAGGGTACACATCATTCTCCCTAAAGGTGGTCTAGAAACAGAGTAGCTGGGCCCTAGGCGGGGTGTAGGGGCACTGCCTAGGACTTCAGGCTGATCTTTCTAGCTATTAGGGCTCATGAGGGTTTAGATGATGATGGAGCTGGCCTGCTTAAGTTCAAATCGTGGTTCTGTCACTTTCATTTAGATCATTTAATTGGAGCATATAAACCCATATACATGTTCTTTATCAAGAGAGCTCTGAGAAGTATTTACATGCCCAGACCCAACACTCACTAAAATTTGTGGATTTCCAGTGTCATAAGATCTAATAACATGGACATGTCATGGGTGACTCAGCTCCAGGCCAGCTTGCTCATTCCACTCTCATTCTTGGGACAAGTTTGCAGAATCTCTCCAGCACTACAATGTGCCTCTCCAAAACAGACTAAACAACTCTTCCCTGATGTGTGCTCAATAAAGATAGAGTTATGTCATTCATTTAGTTATTTAGTCATTCACAAAGGCACAGGTTCTCTCAGACACATAGTGCTGAGGGCTTTAGTACTCTAAAGTAGTTCAGATCTAACCTCAAGTAGTTTATTACTGAGCTGGAGATACTAGAAGTACGCACACAAATATTAAATGACATGCAAGATACTGGACCCAGAAATGCTACAAATAAATATAATGACTAAATGGCAAATGACTAAATTTCAGATTCAGACTAAATCTAATGCTTTGTAATAGCTTCAGCGTCAACTTCTAGAAGGTCAAGTAGCTAAATGTCTGCTGGATATCATTTTTTAGTGTCCCAGTACATGCAAATGATCAGTGATTATGTGATTGTACATTTTCCAAACATATCTAATGAGTATAACAACACTAGGAAGATGACCAAAACATGACATTTGGATTAAAAGTTACCAGGTTTTTAATTTGCTAAGTGCATTTGGAAAGACAATACTTACAATCTTTCATAAAGAGATATTTTGACATCAAAAAAGTAAATTAGACATAGTCAGAAAGATTTAATATGTCAATATTAACTTTTGTCTATAGGTCAGTATCCTAAATATAATTAGAGTAAAAAAATACCTTATTTGCTTTGTGCTAACATAGTATAGTCATTGAAATATAAAAATATGTTTATGATTATAAAAGTTAAATGCTTTATGAACTAATCATAATTATAATTGCTAATAATCTGGGTAAAAACTAGTAACTTACTAATAAGTAACTAAATAATACACTTTGACAGATAACAGAAATGTGAAGAGAATGTGCGTTTCCTAGGTATATTAGAAAGACTATCTTTTTTGAACTCGTACATGTTTATAAAAATTTAAATAATGATACAAAGCAAAATAACAGTAATTAGGTTTATTGTAATCCTAATCTTTATATAGTTGTTTACTACACTTCTGAAAAACACTTTTTCTTAAATTCTATCCTACTCTTAACCAAAAGTTAGTGATGTTACTGAATGTGCCTCTTTTGTATCTCATATAGCAGATATTTAGACAGGTAGAAACTACCAGAAATTTTATTTTTAAGTTTACAGCCTTTAAGATTAATAATTAATTCAGCTAGACTTCCGCTTTACCTGGTTCCTGAAGGATTTCTGGATCTCAAACAGTGATTACCACAGTGAATCTTACTGAAGAAATATGTATAAAATGGAAAAATCAAGAAAGGAAGGCGTCACACACTTGTCACTGTCAATGGAACAAACATTAAGATGCTCTGAATGATTTTGAAAATGCAAATATGAGATGTTTTGTTCCTACTGTCTATGTATGTGCTCAGAATGTATTTCTAGGACAGAATAATGTAACAGAATAAATAATTGGTGATCAGCAGAAAGATGGAATGAGTCTTCTTTTAGCCAAAGATAAACATGATGCACACGAATTTGAGAATGCCATGCACTTAACAAACAAGATGGAATAGCAGCTAATACAAAATTTTTTAAGAGGCTGCTTGACAAAAAGAATGCCTTAACCTTTTACTTTACAGATAGCAGCCCCAACACAGCATGATTTACTGCCACCATGGTCAGCTGTGGGAAGATGTTTGTGTGCTGAAACCTGCTGAAGAAGTAGCAGATACAGAGGTGCCGGGGGAGGGCAACGGTTCCTACATGGTACCTCCTCTAAGGATGCCCCCAGCGTTCCATACCAGGCTGTGCCTAAAATGGGAACAGAAATGCAGAAAAAAAAATCTGGATGGTTTTGTTATCTGGAGACCTGATTACTTTGTCCCACAGACAAATTTCTATATCCAATTTTAAGGACAACTTTTTCATAAGTGATTGTGGGAAGTAGCCAGAATATGCAAAATACTAGAAATAATTTAATTGAGAGTATAAAATATTAAATCAGCCTTCAAAAATAGAAAATAATTTCTTCAAGTGTGGATGTTTTTTTTAAATTAAGTAATCATTTATTGAGTACCTCTGTAGCCTAAAACCATCATACTGCCTGGGTTTAAATTCCATCTCCATCCCTTGGTGGCTGTCCAGCCTTGGATTAGTTATTTAAGTGTCCCTCAGTTTCTTCATTTGTAAAGTGGAATTAAGCATAATACCCACGTGATAGGGTTGCCTTGAGCATTCATTGAACTATTATCTGTATGCAGATAACACACATTATGTAGTATTTATTAAAATAAGGTGTTCCAGGCATAACCATGGTACACAACTCAGCTTTTGTGAGTTTATTTTAAAGAAATTGCATCATTACAGCAACCAAATCATCAAGTCCAGGAGTTAGAGAGGAAATAATTCATTATTTTAGTTAATTAATTTTAGAAAGAAACGAAAGCTTAATAATTTGGTATCAACACTGTTATCTGCTATATCTCATACTGGCAGAATTAGCCCCCAAAAAAGCTTGCTTCACCAACCTCAGCTGAAATGAGTGAATGGTGACTAAATGCTTATTGAATGAAATTAGACCAAATTGAAGAAGAACCAGTTAAGAAGATGGAACCATGTGGTGCCATTGATACTAATGGAAGAAAAAGTATAGAAAAAAGAGGCACATGACAAGGTCATGCACTTCAGGAAAGTTAAGGAGGAGACAAGCTAAGAAAGGGACAATGGTTCAACGGATTGGAGACTCAGGTGGCCTTCAAAGAACAATTTCACTAAGGAGAGCCAGATGTACTAGAAGTTAAGGGTGGTGTTCCCTGTAGAAATTTTAAGGCAAAAGACAGGAAACATGATGGATGACTCCTGTAGATGTTACCAGGGTAAAACAAACAAACAAACAAACAAAAAACTACTACAAGGAAAACCCACGATTAGAAAGGAGGCATTGGAAGAGAGATTGAAAATGTATCGAAAATCAGAAATATAATTAATGAAGAAAATTCCAAAGGAGGCAAAAGGGGATGAGAAACAGTGGCAAAACAATTATAAGGTTAAAAAACAAAAATGTGAGGAAGCTCAGATCAGATGTTCTTGATTTTCCTGGTAAAGAATAGATGACAGTAAAACTATGGCAATCTCTTTGGGAACTTAAAGAAATGGTAAGTGCTACCACGGGGAATATGACATAGCATTAATTTGAAATGAATAAAAAGGTAGCCAAGTAACCCTGGACACCCAGCTGAGATGCAATCACAGGGATTCGTGTGAATCTAAGCATAACCTCTAGTCATGATCCATTTTCTGGAGTGGTTAGAGATAGGGCTTGTGGAGATCACAGCCTTGAAAGGGCCAAATCCATACAGGGCAGACTTTCATACTGAAGGATTCTGTCTGGCCAACCCTGGCTGTAAACAATGAAGTGAAGACATAGACGGACAGGTGCAGCTCTAGGAATTGAAGGTTGTAGTGAGGACATGGGGTTGGCCTGGTGGGCATGAGGTGGAAAGACTCTCTCTTCTGATCCTCTAGGATTTGTACGTTTTGCATCTAGGTCTTTCCTAGAGGCGGCAGAGAGAAGAGGGCCAAGAAGAAAGTCTTAAAAAATGTGCAAAGGGGTGTTGGAGAGTGGGAATTTTTGAGCATTCCAGAGAGGCCATGGACTATGCCCCAGATAGAGATGTCACTGCTGACACTAGGCCAGGCCTTGAGATAGGGACTCATGGCCCCTTCCCAGCACGTAGGCCTTCTTTCATAGAACACTGTCGGCTTTCTGAAGAACAGGATGACCCTGTGAATAACATGGTCGTCATTGGCATGATCCTGACGTTGCTTGGGAAAACTGTTTTTCTTGGGTTACTTGTTCTGCAAAAACCGGATGTGGTTAATGTGCTTAAAAGCGGTCCTACACAAAGGGTCGCGGCTGCTCTCTGGTCTCCCTGCGTGGAGAATGGCAGAGCAGTCGCCGGGTCGTCCGGCCGCCCGGCTAATAAAGGCTCCCTAAATTTTAATTTG
The DNA here is from genome assembly GCF_027574615.1 of Eptesicus fuscus. NCBI lineage: Eukaryota > Metazoa > Chordata > Mammalia > Chiroptera > Vespertilionidae > Eptesicus > Eptesicus fuscus. The sequence continues at coordinate 38,443,535 of NC_072477.1, forward strand.
GTTTGGGCTCCAGTGGTCGTTCACTCGCATCCGCTCCACAACAGGGGCAGAAAGAAGGGAAGCCAATGAAGAATATCCAGAGAGCGAATCACCGAGAGGTAGGAAAACAAAACATGATCATGTTATGGAGATCAAGGAGAGAGAATTTCAAGGAGAAAGAAGAATTTACACATTATATTTATACATAACTAGAGGCCTGGTGCACAGATTTGTGCACTGGTGAGGTCCCTCAGCATGGCCTGCAGGGATCAAGCTGAAACCAGCAGTCCAACGCCACCTGCTGCTCCTGCCTGCCCCTCCTGCTCATCCGGCCCCGCTGTGCCTGCTGCTCCGTGAGCCCTGCATCTGGCACCCGTCAGTCAGCTGAGCAGTGTTCCCACTGTGGGAGCACAATGACCACCAGGGGGCAGCTCCTGCATTGAGTGTCTGCCCCCTGGTGGTCAGTGCGTGTCATAGCGACTGGTCGACCAGTGGAAAGGTCGACCGATCCAATGTTCAATATGGCTTTTATATATAGAGATATGCAAGGTTAATATTAATAAGTATACAGTACTATATAATAACAATTATTGATTGCTAGTTATGAGCCAAGCACAGTGCTAACAGTTTTATAAGCATTGACTTTCTAAATGTTCTCAGCAACCCAAGGAGGCAAGTGCTCTTATCAATGACTCTTCATAACTGAGAAAAGTGAGGCATAGCTGTGTGCAATAACTTAGCCAAGGTCACACAGAATAACCAACCCTGACCCTAAACAGCTTTCTACTTCAATGACTAAACATTATGTCTGAAGCAATTTCTATGTTATTAAAATGGTTTTGCAAATGTAGTATCGTGTGCATGTATTATCTTTATTATGTTTCAGAGCAAATACCGTAGAATTCAAGGAGGACTGAGACCAAGAAGTCTGTGTGGGGTTTGTACATTAGGAGATTAGAAACTGATGACCAAGCAGAGAGGTGGGATGTACAGAGCACATTGTTGGGAGATAAGGACTGGAGGGTTTAAAAAAAAAAAAAAAGTTGGTGTGGAGTGTGGTACTAGGGTCATGAGTATTGGTGTTTGGCACATATGAGTTCAAAGCCAGGCTGAGTCACTTCATTGTGTGACCTTGGACAAGTTATTCCATGTTTACTGCATTTCATTTTCCTTAGAGGTAAAGTGATCAGGATAATAATACCAATGTCTATAATGTTGTTCTCAGAATTGACCAACACAATTTCTATAAATATCTTTGCTCAGTGCTTGGCTCACAATACACATTTAAAAATAATTTTTTATGAAAATTATACATATAATATGGTTAACTGTTATCTGTTGACTTCTTTAAAATACCGTATTTTCCCATGTATAAGACGCTATTTTTTTCTAAAATTGTTAGACTGAAAATCAAGGGGTGTCTTACACACAGAAGTCAGCCGAGGTAGGAGCCACGCGGGTATGTAGCTACCCACACCTCCTCCAATCACGAGCTTTATTGTTACTGATGCCAGCTGATACCCTAATTGAAGGTAGAGGTGGAGATTGAGCAGATGCAACAGGAACCGGAGCATTCTGAGCCCATAAAGATGTCAAAAAATAAAAAGATAAACACCAGTAAACAATTGTCTTACTCTGCAAAATTCAAGCTTAATGTAATCAGCTATGCAAAAAAGCATGGAAATAGAGCTGCAGAGAGACAATTTGGACCTCCTTCCATTGAGTGTATGATCAGACAGTGGAGAAAACAGGAAGAACAACTCCTTAAGATGCCAAAAAAGAAGAAGGCCTTATGAGGAAAACCAGCAAAATAGGCAAACTTGGAGCAGAGGTTTAAGACTTGGATTATGGAGCAGCACCAGAATGGCTTATGTGTGTCAACCAAGCTTATTAAATATCAGGCAAGAATGTCTGCAAGTGAAATGAACATTGTTGATTTTACAGGAAAGGCAAAATGGTGCTTCAATTTCATGAGGAGAGAAGGGTTGGCCATGAGAACACGAACAAAGTTAGCTCAGAAAATGCCACCAGTTTATGAGGATGATCTCACATATATAGACAGTGATTCAGAAGACAGAAGTGATACAATATAAGTTGAAGAAATTGATATGTCTGGAACTAATAGTGCTGAAGAAGAGAGCAGCGATGCAACAGAGGCTGACTAAAGTGATATGCTGCATAATATTATAGTACTGGTATGTAAACATTACCTGCAGTAATTACTAAATAAAAATGTGTTCTATTCTATGTTTAAAATATTGATTTCTTAATTTTGGGTTGGAAAAGTGAGGGCCGTCTTATACACAGAAAAATATGTTATGTTTTTATTGATTTCTTTTTAGAGAGAGAGAAAAAGAGAACCATCGATGAGAGAGATACATCAATTAGCTACCTCCTGCACACACTCTACTGGGGATCAACTCTGGCATGTGCCCTGACCTGGAATAGAATTGGCAATCTCAGTGCACGAGATGATATTCAACCAACTAAGCCACGATGGTCAGGGCATCGACTTTCTTTTAAAAATTATCTTCTACCTAGGCATTTATGACAGAGCTATGCTATGATGATCCTCTTGCTACCTCTCTACTCTCTGGTTTACCGAATTAATGTAGCTCATTTCAGATCACTTTTGTTATAGGGTGGGGCAGTTGTTCCTATGGAAAATAATACAATAATTAATAAATAATAATACAAGAATAAACTCTGTGTTTCACATACTCACAACTGTAAACCTACTTTTGCCCCACCTTGTACATGAGTTGTTTTGTTTTTTTTCTCAGACAAAACATTGTGAGACAGGTACAGCAAATCCTGTTACCTACTCTAGGTAGGGAATGATGTGTCCTGATTAAACAAATGTTCTTGTTTATAAGGAGCTATCATATGTACCATACACAGGTGATCGTTTTTCAAATAATTAACCTATAATAGAACACATTTACTAAAACTGTGCTCCTCATAATGTAAGCATTCTTTAGTGATTCCAAAGGTCAACTTAAAGTTTTTACAGTCTTCATTATCTAGACATCACCAGTATGAACATTTATTTTTATCATCCTCTAGAGTGTGTGCAGAACACCAATTACACTCCTTGTCACAGAGAGCATCTGACCTCTACGAACACAAATATGTATAACAAACATTTACATGCACACTGTGTTCAAAAAGACCAAGTCCCCAGAACACTGAAAATATAGTAGAGAAATCAACTATAGAGATTAAGGAAACACCTGGAGTTACCAATAACCTTTGGAGATTAGCATCAACCTTCTAGGTTGTTCCTCCAGATCAGGGAAGTATGAGTCCAGCGAGGCATGGGGAAACAAGGGATGGCCTAGAAATTAAGCACATCTGTTACGCTCATTGAGACATCAGAATTTAGCTGGTAGAACTAAAGGCTATGTTTTAGATAAACTCCATTTTTTTAAAAAAAAAGAAATCCTTATTAAGGATCTCTAAATACAGGACCAAATTCTGTGCTGGGATTCTTAAGCAAAACTGGGTCAGAAATCAATATAGGCACTGTTAGAAGGGATTTGAGGATTGAATCAGAGAATAGGATTTGGCTCCTAGGACACAAACCACGCTACTAATCCCGGAGAAAGGATTTGCCTGATTAAAGGATTATAAATTTTTGAAAAGCATATTCTGTTGATTATACTTTTCATTTCCTACAAATCAAATTACTGAGGGGTATTTTCATTGTGAATAGAATTGGACAATGTTTTCATTGTTGTTTGCATGTCCTTTGTATTTAAGGGTACCAAATTTCCGAATTATCAGACCTGAAGTTTCATGGCCCCAAATGGCTACACATCCAAGGACTTAAGCAGATAAATTGGAAATAAAGCCAAAGACAATTACATCTAAAAAAAAAATGTCCCCTTGATTTCTGACACTGGCATTTATGAGAGTAAAACTATGTACAGTTTTACATGACAATGAAGGACAAGCACAACAGTCTTACTTGATGGGCTTCCTTGCATTCTGGCTACTTCCCACTCTGGACCCATTTTACTCTAGTGTAACACATGGCTGTAAATGACACTGAAAGAGTATTTTAGTAATAGGAAAATCCATCAGTTCTTGAACTTCCTTAATGAAACTGGCCTTGCAGAAGCTATTTGTAAAGATCAAGAGAAAAAAAGAGAAAGCAAGCAAGAGAAATGTTTGAGGTCATATAAATAACACTTTGGTCTCCAATGTCCTCAATGCCTCCCTCTGTGCACAGACCTCACTTTGAAGTTCCCACCAGCTATAGGCCTAGAAAAATCCACTCACGAGAAACCGTGTCTAATTCTTTGCTCTGAAAGACACCTGGATGGTTTTCTCCAGAGAAGTAGTCATCATCAGCATTATCATCATACTTTACTTACATCAGCTCCGCATAGGACCATCCCCATAATATAGCAAGAAAGATTTGACCCGGTGGGCTTATTATTATTCTGAATTTTCTGCTTTTGCTCTGACAAAAGGCCCATCAGTTCTGAGAAAGAAAAGGCGGGGTGGGGTAGGGTGGGGAAGGGGACTGCCAGGAGTTACGGCCTAATGCTATTAGTCTGAATTCTCCCATGACGGAGCCCTAGCTGGAAAAGACAATTACACGCAACAGGATGATAACCTCACAAGGCAGTAACCGCCTGAGAGATCCTGTGCCACTGTGTACAGGTTATTAATTTGATTACCTTACAGGGAAGTAGCCAGACTTCTGTAGCCCTCTCAGGACCCAGTCAATCCTTTCAAGGTTTGCCCATCTCTAATGAGCTGGGTCTTTTCAGCAATCATCTAACCACACAATTTCCTTAATTCTTAGCCCGTTGCATAACGACAAAGATAAATGTGGCTTTTTCCAGCTGCTTCTAAAATAAGTTCAAGACTGAATTAATATGAACGGAAAGAGTTTTTGTTCGTGTAAAGGGTAGGGGGAAGAAACCACATGTGTGGGATTTGCTGAAACCTGTTAAAATGTGCGCTGTGTGTCCTGCATTGAGGATACAAGAGTGGCAGAGAGAGAATAATGAACTCCTAGAACCTAAAATGCCTAAAGTGAAACTCCATCAAATTTATTCCATTTCATAGGAGCTAGAAAACTCAAAAATTCTCAAAATATACTTAGTCACAAAAGGGATCTTTTTGGAATCCTTGAATCCCATCACTTGTCCAGTGAAATATGACAACTATGTTTCTCTAAAAACAAGGTTGAAATATATTGGAGTATTTCAGGTCTATCAATTTACATCCCCTTTAAGCTCTCATTTTTTTTTAATATATTTTATTGATTTTTCACAGAGAGGAAGAGAGAGGGATAGAGAGTTAGAAACATCGATGATAGAGAAACATCGATCAGCTGCCTCTTGCACGCCCCCCACTGGGGATGTGCCCGCAACCAAGGTACATGCCCTCGACTGGAATCGAACCTGGGAACTTTCAGTCTGCAGGCCGATGCTCTATCCACTGAGCCAAACCGGTTTCGGCTTAAGCTCTCATTTTTATTAGAAATATAATGGGTGATGGGAGACCTTGAGAGTCTGAGACCAGCAAAGGCAAAGCATCTTACTTGAAGTTACACAGAAAAGTGGGAGCTTCATACTAAGAATCTTGACTTGACAGAAAAAGGTTCTCTGCTTGTTAAATTAACATCTCACCATGTACCACTCCTCCTTATCGGGGACACATTTATAGTTACTAGATGTGTTCCAGTTAAATGATACTTGTGTGTAGAACACTATGAATTAAAAAATAAACAATGAACTTTGACTTGTCTGTCATAGGACCTTATAATCTAATAGGGTATGCGGAATAGCTCCCATGGACCCAAGAACACTCAAAATCTGAAAGATTGCTATTCCAAGTGAAAACACACAACCAGGGGACAAGATCCTTGAAGGCTGAATAGAAACTGATGAGAATGAGTAAGGTCAGTCAGGGATACGTTTCTGGGGAAACTTGAGGCAGATTTGAGAGGATAACATGGCAGGATGGAGAGTGGAAATGAAGTTAATACCCTGAAGCACGTCCATGTCATCTCTTTGTTCTATTCCCTCAACTTTGACTGAAACCCAATCCCCTCCTCCGACTAAAAAGAGAAAGAGTAGATACGGCTTTCATGGTTAAGATATAAAGATTCCAATTAGGTACTACAAAGTATTTTTTTCTTTGCAACAAACTAATAAAATCAGATCAAACTGTCCAAACTCAATTCACATTTTTTGTAAGGTAAGAAGATAGACATGGGTTTTAGGGGAAAGGTTATCATTTGCTTTCTTATTGTCTCATCTTTCTTTGTGCTCCAGCAAGTTCCTCTACTACTTATCGTGGTGAGTCTTTTCAATAAATTCTTTAATACATCAAAATACCCCACAATGTAAAAAAACATCAGGTTGCTAATCCACCTTCAAGATTAATCACTTTGTTTTTTTTCCTTAACCAATTACTTAAAATTTCCTTACCCTCCTCTCATCTATGGTATATAAATTCAGAATAAAATTTAATGAGTTAAACTCGTAAGTACTCACATTCAATATGATATTCCTGTTGTATGTGTCTAAGATAGTGACTAATAATGACTACCATGTGTTGGGCACTTTCCACACTCCAGGCTGTGGCCTAGACCCTTTGCATTCATTAATTCATTTAATCCTATAGCAACACTAAAGAGTATTTCCAAATTTCAAACAGATATTAATCCTTAGGAACTGGACATAAGAAATCAGAATTTTCAGAAATTCTTGTGAATTCCTGAAATCATAAGTTATTTTGGATTTTAGTTGTATTTGCTGAGAGAAAGCTAGTATTTTAGTAGTTGTTTTTGTTTTGTTTTAGTATTTTAGGAGTATTTACAAAGAACCAAACCTTATATGAATATTAAAAAACTGGAAAATACCAGCAAAATTTATTGGACAAAGCTAGAAAAGCCTAAAATAGATATCCTTGTAACAGCAGTACACAAAATCATATGTCAAAATTGTTAGCCTCGGGACTTATTTTGCCTTTGAACATGTTATTTCTTAAAATATGAGTCATAGAATTTGAATAAATTACACTATGTATACAAACTTGTTGATATTTATTTTATTCACAAGAATGATTAACAGAGAAGGCCACAAACAAGCTCTTGAAACATGGCTCATTAAATTTCTATTGTTGTATAACAAATTACCACAAACTTTAACAGCTTAAAACAACACAAATTTATTATCTCATCATTTCTGTAGGTCGGGTCTACCAGGCTGAAATCTTAGTGTCTACTGAGGCCATAGCTCTCGTTGATGGGGCTTGGGGTCCTCTCTAAGCTCATTGATTGTTGAAAGAATTATTTCCTTGTGGTTTTAGGACTGAGGTCCCCATTTCCCTGCCAGCTTTTGGCTAGGGACCACTCTTAGCAACTAGAAATACATTGCCTTGTGGCCCCTGCAACCTGATGTCTCTCTTTCCCTCCAGGCCAGCTAACACACTTTCTCTGACTTTCCCTTCTGTGACTAACCAGAGGAAAATCTTTGCTTTTAAAGTGCTCGTGTGATTAGGTAAGGCCCACTTGAATAAATAATCTCCCTATCTTAAAGTCAACATATTTGAGGCCTTAATTACATCTCTAAAACTCCCTCACAGCAGCACCTAGATTGTGTTTGATCGAATAATTGGGAGGCAGTATGTGTACATCAATCCTGAAAACTTGAGAGCTATGTTAGAATTTTATCTCCACACATGACAATAGCCATGAGCTACATATGCTGGCCACCTATGTCATTTAAATCTTCTAGAAACCACATTAAAAATGGAAAAGGAACCAGGAAAAATTATTTTAGGATTTTTTTCCAATCAATTTATTAATTCTTATTCTTATTAGCCTGACAGCATCATTAACACTTTAACAAAATCACTTAAAAAGCAACAAAAGCAAAAATAAACAAGTGGGATTACATCAAACAGAAAGGTTTCTGTATAGCAAAGGAAACCACCAACAAAATAAAAAGATAACCTACTGAATGGGAGAAAATATTTATATATCATATATCTGATAAGGGGCTAATATGCAAAATATTTAAATAACTCATACAACTCAACAGCAAAACAAATGAGCAAACTAACACATGGCAGCAAAAAATCTGAATACACGTTTTTCTAAGAAGACATAAAGATGGTCAACAAGAATGAGAAAAGATGTTGGATGTCACTCATCATCAGGGAAATGCAAATCAAAACCTCATACCTGTTAGAATGGCTAGTAACAAAAAACTAGAAATTACAAGTGTTGGTGAGGATGTGGAGAAAATGAAACCCTTGTGCATTGTTGGTGGGAATGTGAGTTGGTACAACCATTATGGAAAACAATATGGAGGTTCCTCAGAAAATTAAAAATAGAACTACCATGTGGCCCAGCAATGCCACTTCTGTGTATTTATCAGAAGAAAATAAAAGCACTAATTTGAAGAAATCTATGCACCCTGCTGTTTCTGGTTTTTATTTAAGCATTATTTACAATAGCCAAGATATGGAAATAACCTGTGTCCAATGATTGATGAATAGATTTTAAAAATGTGTACATATTCTTTAGCCATAAAAAAAAATCTTGCTATTTGTGACAACATAGATGGACCTCAAGGGCATTACACTAAGTGAAATAAGTCAGACAGAGAAAGACAAGTAGCTTGTGATCTCTCTTATATGTGGAGTTTAGAAAAATAAATAAAAAATAAACCAAGCTCACAGATACAGAGAAAAGATTGGTGGTTGTGGGGGATGGATTGGGAATAGTTGAACTGGTTTTGTTTCAATAAATTTTTAAAATTAAAAATAATATATTTTATTTAACCCAATACATTCAAAATATTATAATTTCAATATGTAAGTAGTGTAAGAATTATTAATGAGATATTTCACCTTCTTTTTCCATACTAAGTCTTTAAAATCTGACACATATTTTACACTTACAGCACATCTCAATTCGGACTAGCCTCATTTCAGGTACTCAATATCCATACATGCTGTGTTGGGCTGAGCAGGATTACATTGTAACTACATGGTGCTGTCCCAGTTCTGAAAAAATCTACCTTAACTTTCATTCTGAGTGTCATCAGTTCCTGGTTTTGCTTTCAAAGTGACACCAGTGACTATCTTAAAGCTTATAACATTTCTATATTAATTATGAAGCATTAATTCTCACAGGAAAACTATAATAATTTTTGTCCTGTTTTTCTGATTTCTCAACTAATTTTTCATAGGATAGAAGATTCAAGAAAACATAAATTGCCTGAGAAATTCTAGGATATAATTCCCACATGGAAGTACTGCTGTGAAATACCTACACAGACATTAAAACTGAGGCTCAAACAAGTTAACTTATTCCCCCAAATCACACAACTAGTTTGTCTGTCTGATCATCCCCCTAGACTACTATATTGTATTGTTAATCTTGTGAAACCAGGACAAGCCATCCTTCCTCTTCACTCCCTATTCCCAGTACATTGGAGGTTAATTCTAGTCTAAGATCTTAATCAGAGGAACATTTGAGAGCAGTATTTTCATACAAGCTAGATCCTTGGAAGTACAAAGAGATATCTAAGAGCTAAATTTTGAGGTGAGGGCTGGAAATTACAGAATTACTCCTCTGAAGAACATAGAGATAAACCCATAATTTAATTGTCAGTTGGCTTCTCAACAAGAGTTCCAAGACAATTCAATGGGAAAGAATAAGTTTTTTACAAATGATGCTAGTACAACATGCAAAAGAATAAAGTAGACCCCTACCTCACACTATGTATAAAAGTTAACTCAAACTTAACCAAAGACTTAAATAGAAGAGCTGAAACTAGAAAATTCTAAAAGAAAACATAGGTGTGAATCTTCATAAACTTGGATTAGGCAAAGGTTTCTTACATATGACCAAAGGAACCAAAGGAAAAAATGATAAATTGGACTTCAACAAAAGTCAAAACATTTGTGCTTCAAAGGACACCACCAAGAAGGTGAAATGATAATCAATAAAATGGAAAAAAATCTGCAAATTATATTTCTGATAAAGGTCTAACAGAACACATAAGATCTACTACAACTTGACAATAAAAGGACAAAAAAAACCCTCAATTTTTAAAATGGGCAAAAGATTTGAACAGATATTTCTTCAAAGGTAATATACAAATACCAATAATCACATGAAAATATACTCTATATCATTAGCCATTAGGGAAATGGAAATAAAAACCACAGTATGATACCATTTTACATGTAAAAGGGTGTCTACAATAATATAAGTAACATGTAGTTATGATGTAGATAACTTGAACCCTTATACATGGATGGTGGGAATGTAAAATGATGCAGCAACTTTGGAAAACAGTTTAGCAAGTTCTCAAAAACTTAAACATAGACTTATCATTTGTCCTAGAAAGTCTACTCCTAGGTATATACTCAAGAGAATTTAAAATATATGTTTTTACAAAACTTTTACAAAAATGTTCATAAAAGCATTATTCACAATAGCCCAATGTTGGAAACAAACCAAATGTCCATCAACTTGTGAATGGATAAACAAATGAGGTATATCCTTACAACAGAATATTATTTAGTCAAAACAGGAAAAGTACTGATTCATGCTACAACATGATGCTAAGTCAAAGAAGCCAGACCCAAAAGACTATATATTGTATAATTGCATTTATATGAAATATCCAGAATAGGTAATCCAAAAAGACAAAAAGTAGATTAATGATTACCATTGGTTGGAGGGGCACAAGGCAGTAGAGGAATGAAAATTGTTAGTGGGTATAAGGTTTTCTTTGGGGTTGTGAAAATATGCTGAAATTAGGTAGTGGTGATTATTGTACAACTTTGTGAATATACTAAAAAAACAACAACACTGAATTGTTCACTTTAAAGTGATAAATTTTATGGTATGTGCATTGTATCTCAATTAAAAAATAATAGAGAACATAGAACTTAGCTTTTGTTCCTGAGAGGATGGAGACAGAAAACAAAGCAGGAACAGGAGAAAGAAAGAGCTGTTGGGGCAACAGAGTTGAAGACTGAGTCTTTCTTGCTGAAGGGGACAAGGATAATTTTAAAACTAAGATACCCAGTATTCAGTTAAGATATTGCAATCTTAAAGCCTCTTGATCTTACCAAAACCTCTCTGAAGTCTGATAAATACATAAAGACTTTATGTAAATGGTGGGTTTTTGTGTTTGTTTTTAGGTTGGTTGTCTGTTTGCATGGATCAGTTTCTGAATGTAAGAGGGTGGAATTAAGTAAAACCTCTGAGTTTTAAGTATATATAGGTCATCACACCATGGAACAGGAATAAAATGTGAAGGATTATATGACCACCCACAAACAGAACTAACAGCTGGAATTTGGAGCCAGAGGTGGGCAAGGAAATGTGAGCCCTTGGAAATTTGCAGAAGCTTGGAAAAGGTGCTCAACTTCCCATGAACAGGGAATGGAGATTCTAGATAGTATTATCTAAGTCTTAAGGGAAAGAGTGGCTCCAAAGGACCTGTGAGTAATCAGTGAAACTTAGTTTAGAAAGATGAGTATTGCTTCTTTCATTTGAGGGTTAGACCACGCTTGTTCTCATGAGAGCTGTGTATATTTCAAATCTCTAACCTGTTTTCCACTCAAATGTATTTAGAAATGATTTCGAGTAATCTAATTTGCCAAATGAAGAAGGATAACTTCTTGCATGAGGGGTGTTCTCCCCTGCTTTGGAAACTTTTATCTGAAGAATGATATGTCACAAATAGCCTTATTTCTATAACCAAACACTCTCAAATGAACCAAATTCAAAAGAAATCAATATTAAGTCTTTACTACTGTCCCTCTGTACATAAAAACCAAAAAAGAATGCCTAGATCTTATTCCATCTAGAATGTAAACTCTGTGAGGGCAGGGGCTAGTCTTATTCATCATTATATACCCAAAACCTGACACAAACCAAATGTTTAATAAGTGAAATATAACTCTACCACCATGACTTGATTCACTGAACCTCCATTTCCTCATCTGCAGAATGAAGATAATTGTGCCTCACTCATAGAACTTTCTACATTGTTGTGTGTACAATGAGCTTAGCATGAGGGCCGGCCATAGCACTCATTCAATCCATGGTGCCTCTTGTTGCTATTTTTATAGCAAACCTGTCTTTGTAACATTTCTTGATACACATTATGAGTCCTTTAAAAAGTGAATGGTTTGTCACATAAATCAGAGTACCAAAGAATTATAAGGATAAAGTAATTCCAGTTCAAATCTAAGGCCAACCTAAATAATTCAGGAGAATAGTTTTAATGAGGGAGCTACTGTTTGCACATGAGCGATCTGAGACTGAAGGGGCAAAAATGACATTTCTACATCCGATCTCACTTAGAAAGCATTTCCGGGAGAAAAAAAAAGTATTGTCATCTTCCTCCCCTCCTCCCTTGCTACTGCTATGGCCCCTAAAGCATCCACCAGACCCTGTTTCCAACTTTATGACTTTAGAAACTTCAATGGAAATCAGGGGTATTAAGTGGAAAATCTATGAATGGAAGAATCTCACTGCCTTAATTCATACCACAGAATGTCTTATTATTCAGCTTTGCAAATTAGCAAGTGAACAAACCAATTTAAAGAAATGAGGACAATGCCACATAAAACACACTCCTCTTATTTATCTTGACAAGGCATGGTTCCATTTTAATGACTTATGCTAATGTTTTATTGTACAGTGGTTATGCCCTGAAGTGCATTTTATAAAACTAATGAAGTCTTAGTAACCCCAGACGTCTTCTCCAGTGTTCTCTTATTATGGCTTTGCTGAGAACTCGTGTGGGGGAGACCACCAACCATAGTGTAAGGAAGTTTATGAATTAGTGAAATGAAAATCAGTCAAGTTCTACAGTAGTGAGGGGTCCATAGGCATTTCCAGTGGGATTCTGTGTTTTCACGCAAAAATGTCTAGTGGTTTTCATTACAATGAGAGATGAGCAAACTCTAATGTATTTAGGGTTCATCAAACATCAAACCACTTTTTTTCAAATGTTTTGGGTTTGCCAAAATCCAAAACACGTTTTGCCCTCAGCATTTTTCCCTTCATTTTCAAACCCCTGTGTATTTTAAGGGAAATTTAATCCTTATGTTTCTGACTCATTTACACTTAACACGTGAATATGTTGTTTCACAAGACTTATTTGAAGTCTATGAAGTCTTGTGTCTTCTAAAGCCCTTTTTCCATAGTGGCAGGAAGTTGTATGTTGTGAAGACATGTGAACTTGAATCCCCAATGAGTGGAATTGGTTTGAAATTCAAGATTTGTTAAGACACAATGTTAAATTGAGTTAAACTTGGTAAAACCCATCTTCTCTCCCGTAATTACTATTCTATTCTCTGGTGCATGGCTTTTAACAATGAAATCACTGCAGCCACAAAACAATCATTCTTGACATTCCTGTGATATAAAAGCTGGATTTCCATTGAGGAGGAAGGAGATGAGGTCATTTACTGTCTGTGGCCAGTGGAGTACAGTTTAAGTTCTAGACTTTCTAGCTCCTAGTTACACCCTCCATGAAGCCATTGTCTCCTGGCTGTTCAAGCTAAAAAGCCCCTCAGCAGTCCTCATCCTTATTCTCTTTGTCTTTCCCAGCCTCACAAAGGTCTGTGTGATGTGTAGGGAAGCCCAGGTACATTCTACCAGACCTGAGTTCAAATCCCAGAGCTAGTACTTCTTGGAAGGCATGTGGGGATGATGGGGGAGTGCTATACAAACAAAGAATCTTTGTTACCCTAGAGTTTCAGAAAATGATACCAAACCAGTGATCAATGCATAGAGTTTTAATCCAGATATTGTGGCAGTATTGGTGATGAGAGAATGCCAAAGTTTCAATTCTTTCCCTATTCTTGTGTCTAGCCATCTCATGTATCCTTTATCTCTAAGGGGCTACTTCCACTGCAATGGGACCCCAGATAGTTCTAGAAGGTTGGTATATATGGGGCTCTCAGAGCCATCTCCAGATTCTTCCTGGAGCATATATAAACCATGAGCTTCCTGATGTTTCTCAAGGCCAGAATGATTTGGAGTGATTAGTGGTAAAGCACAAGGACTTTAGAGTTAATCAAATCTAGGCCTGCATCTTGCCTCTGCCACTTTTTAGTTGCATGGATCTTGGGAAGTTAACTATATCTCTGAGCTCTATTTTCTAACTGTAATTAGAGATTAAGAAATATACTTATCTCATCAAGTGACTACACAAATAAATTAAATGAGATTAAACATGGTAAGTGCTTAGTGAGCATATATTACAAGCACAATGAATGGAAGTTGTAATTGTTGCTATTACATTTCAAACCAGTTACTATAGGATTTCTGAGACCTAGAGTTCTTCTCTTCACTATTTATAATTCCTTTTTGCCATCCCAATATTTGGATAGGATCGAATATCCAAGAGTAGCATTTTGCTCTCCTTACTGTTGCTATTGGATCTCTTCAGGGTGTCAACTCCTGTCTGCCCACATGATCCATCCTGAGCAAAAACACTGAGATAATCTTTAACCTAACCTTTAAGCAATGGTCTTCAGTATCATCTCTTCTGTGTTTTCACACAAAAAATGTCTAGTGGCCTTCATTATAATGAGAGATGAGCAAACTCTGTTGTATTTAGGATTCAGGTTGAATTCAAATATATTTGGCTTTCCTTTGAGGTTGTCTTCTACTTCTCTCCATTTCAACAGATTCCTCCTCTCTATTTACTCCTCTGCACATTTATTGAGGCCTTCTTTCTGCCTCCATGCCTTTCTATACCATTTCCTTCTATTGTTGATGGAGTGCTTTCTCACGTCTCATCTCCTTCAAGAAGGATCCTCATTTCAAGTCATATCCTTTTCTCAAAATCAATCCCTCTACCTTCCTCCACAGGTAAATAAATGACTCTCTCACCTTCCCAGACACACAGGCCAAAACTCTGGAGTCACTTTTGTTTCTCCCTTTCCATAATCCCCTGCATCTAATCTCTCTGTTGATTTCACCTCAACAACAAATGTTTATCCATCCTCTTCTCTCCCTGTTCACCACTAACATTCCAGGCTAATCCACTATTTCGTGAGGTCTGCATGGCTGTAACACTTTTCAGTCTCATCTTATTTCTACTCTTCCTCTCTTACAATCCATTCTCCATGCAGTAGACAGAACCATCTTCTTAAAATGAAAATCTAATCATGTCATCATTTTGCTTGAAGCCTGGTTGTAGCCTTCCAATGTTTTTAGGATTCTACAAACCCTTATAATCCAGCATATTTTGTTTCACTCTCCCTCTAGTTCACCACACATACTAACCTTTCAATTCTTCAAAGGTGTTGATCTCCTTTCTACATGGGGTCTTTTCTCTGCTCATAACATGCCTCTTCCATTCTCCCTTAAATAGGTCAATTCCTCTTCTTTCTTCTCATCAAAGTTGAAACAACTTCTCTGAGAAGGCTTTCCTAACCTTCCTCATTCACCCTCACAGCACCCAAACGTATTTGTGACACTTATAACAAGCATCCCTGAAAAATTTGGGGATGACTTTTGGTCACTAGCTCCCAATTGTGTCGTGAACCTAAACTCCTGGAGGAACTGTATCTCTTGTTCACTGCTGAATCCCCACTGCTGGCAGGAATGCCTCAGCCTGGTTTGTTCTTAATAAAAAAGTTTTGGATGAATTAACCCCACCTGATTCTGTGCATTCTTGCCCTCCCCCCGAACCCCATCCCTTCCCATGTGAGTTTCAATTTGCACAGCTGAAATTTGTACTAGTCTAAAAGTCCTTCCGTGGTTGTATTCAAGGTACTTGATCTGGTTCAGGATTAGGTAGTAAGCTGTATATGGAAAAATGCCACATTTTCTATTTCTTTTGTTCTCACTATGTATTCACTACCCCTAATACTATGAAATCACATTTACTAATGTTTAATGGCTGGCTTATAACTCACATTCTTCCTGGAAAATTGTTTACTTGTCTTCAGGAATCATCTTATCTACAATATTCAATTCTTGATATAACTATGGTTATATAGAGTTGAAAGATTCTTCTATATACATATAAGGTTATAATATATATATATATACATATATACACTAGTAGCCCGTTTGCACGAAGATTCGTTCAATAGACCTTCATTCACCTGGCTGCCTGCACCAGTTTTCTGCCGGCACTGGGGACCCAGGCCTTGGCTGTGGCCACCGCCTTCTGCCTTCTTTCAGGGTCGGGGCTTGGCCCCGGGCGGTGGCCTTGGGCTCGGCCGCACCCAACATCCCTGCTAAGGATCGTAGGAGCCGATGCCCTGGTCATTGCCTGCAATCCGTGCAGGCTCCCTGCTGGTGCCCAAGGCCGGGAAAGCCTCCAACCGAGGCTTTCCCCGCCTTGGGCTCCGCCACACCCCAACGTCCCTGCAACGGTTTCCTGGTGGGCGTGGTTGGTAGGCATGGCTTGGGAGTAGCGAAGATGCGGTCAATTTGCATATTTGTCTATTATAAGGTAAGATACACACACACACACACACACACACACACACACACACACACACACATCTCCTATATAATAAAAGCCTAATATGCAAATCAACTGAATGGCAGAATGACCCCTCGGCAGGGGGCGGGGCCAGCGAGCGGGCGGCGCCAGGCCAGCCAAAGCAGGTGCCAGTGAGCAGAGGAGGGGATGCAATCGTGGTGATTGGGGGGCTGCGGTGACCTGCAATGGCAGAGGGGTGATCAGGGGGGAGGGGGGAGGCAGGGCTGGACGCTTGCCGCCAGCACCATCCCCTGATCAGCCCACGGGTCACCTCCTGCTGTCAGTCAGACATCCTCCGAGGGCTCCTGGTCTGAGAGAGGGTTCAGGCCGGGCTGTGGGACATCCCCCCACCACCACCACCAAGTGCACACGAATTTTTGTGCACCGGGCCTCTAGTGTGTGCGTGCGTGTGTGAGTGTGTGTGTGTATGTGTGTGTGTGTGTGTGTGTGTATGGTTGATAGATTCTTTAATCAATGAGTGGCAATATGAAATCAATGTTTCTTTAGTTCAGTAACTGTTTTAAGTTTTTAATAAACTATTAGCTTAATGCTAAGTAACTTCATGCCTTTGATTAATCATATTAATTCTAAGGTATAACCCAAAGCTTTAGAAAAGAAAAGCATTTAAAATACATTTTTTAAATTCATCAACTGATTGGAAGAGGGTCCCCCACCTTAGGGTGGGTAATTTGCTTGACTTAGTCTCTTGTCAATCCCATCCAGAAACACCCTCACAGATACATCCAGAATAATGTTGGACCAAATATTTGGCATTCAATGACCCTGTCAAGTTGACACAGAAAATTAACCATCACACCTTGGTTTTCCTCCATCCTTGTGTTTTATTTCTAAGATGTTTTTTAAAGATTAAAATCTTCCCTTAATCCTTAGACTGGATTGAATCCCTTTACTCTTAATCCACATAGTCCTCTGTTCTTTCTTATTCTTAACATTCATCGTTCTTGTAATTAATCATATGTTTAATATCAGTAATTCCCCTAGCTTGTAGTTCCATGGATCTAGAGGCTGTATTACACTTGTTTCCTACCATAGTTTTTAGGTCACAACACTGTCCCTGACCCAGAGGAGGCACTTGATAAACATTTGTTGAACTGAATTGACTGTGTTCAAGTTCCTTGGTTTTATGACTCTTAAACAATTATTTTCCAGGTCTGCAGCCATGCTGCACTGTATCACAAGTGTAAATGATGGCAGTACTCTTCCCATCTGTTTTATATTGAGCAAGGGTACCATTACTAAAATTTTCTTAAGCGTTTGGTTTAGTAGAAGTCAAACAACCAAAATTCTAGATCTGTGGCTCATTCTTCCAACACCACTGTTGGTTTCAGCAGTATAGGACACAGCCCGCCATTGTCTACTCATGTACCCTCAGAAAGGAAAACCTTCGTCCTAAGGAGCAGCACAATTAAGTGACTGTGATTACAATTATTTGGCAATTCAGCTTTGCATCTCCAAATAAATTGTAGCATCAAATACAATAGGAGAAAAACAAAAACAAAGGAAATCATGGTATAATGCTCAGATGACATATAATGTAGGGTTTCTCTCTTCTAATAACAATTATGATAATAAGTGTTCCATGTTTAAACTTGAAATATAAAATTTCTCTGCAGTCTTAATATATTTAAATCATAACTACTCTTCCATTTTTACTGAGATAATATCCTAGCAATAGCTAGTTTTACATTCATATTTAAAATGAAAAACTATGATAGCAATTACCACTCAAATGCTTACCTTTAACTTGTAACGTGTGCCAATGTAGTTATTTATCATTTTCCTCTCTTTCAATATTATAGTAGAGAAGGAATGAGGTTGGCCTAAGACTAAAAGATATGCTTTTGATTTTTGACTCTAGATCTTACCAGCCATGTAACTTTAGCTGTCAACTCATTGATGTGTAAATTAAGATGATAGTATCTTCCCTACTTATCACAACAAGGTGTTAAATTAAATGAGATATCACATTAAATATACTTTATCATTATGAAGTGCTATGCATGTTAAGCTAATACTGATGCACATTATACAAGTGTATATAATCTTTAAATAAAGGTTTTCTCAAAATGAAAGAATTTTCCATAAAGATTTAATTTATAAATTCTGCTTTAAAATATTTTTTTCAGTTTTCATGCTTAACTTTTTTACAGCAACTTCTTTTCCTAACTCCATTAGAATATCTTATACAGTAACTTATGGGTAGTAAAAAAAAGTAATTTGTTGAATGAACAAAGGATTGCTTCATCTTTTCAGGTGGGTAGCTACTTTGGTGAAGAAACTTTCAGTTAATTTCTTAGCCAATGCATATATAGACAACAGCAATTTTCAGGAAGAGCTTGAAACTTCAGAGAATTCAATGAATTGTATTTAAGTTAAAGATGCTCCAATATGAAGCAATAGTCAAGAAGTTAAAAAAAAAGCGGGGGGCAATGCTGGTGCCATAGTTGAACTTCTTAGTGAGGTTTCCATCTTAGAAAAAGATCCATTAATGGTTTATTTCCACCAGAGCATCAGAGACAGCAGCCTGCTCCCACCATCTGGGTATAATAAATGAAGAATTTCAGTCATAAAAATTTCTACCCAATTTAAGATGCACAGTATTGCTTTTCTCAAACTAAATGCCCCTGGCAGTTCTAGTTAATACTTCCGTTCAAAATAAAATAAAAAAATCTTAAAAGCCTTTTAAGCTAATGTTTAAAATAATTTGGGGAACAATGCTAAGATTTAATGTCTTTTATATCCAGCCTCCTATGAGATATGATTATATAAGCTCCTCCCCCTCATGCTTCCCCCTTACAGCGGACCAGCTGAAAAGCAAGGTAGAGGGTAGAAATCAGCCTCCCTAGGAAAACAAATGCTGAAACAATGTGCATTTCTAGATTTCTCCCCGAGCAGGGTTTAACCAACAACAATCAACTCAACAAAGAGGATTGGCTTCTGCTGAGTTACGAACAAATTGAGTCAAGAGCAAAATATGATCTTTAAAACACTTCTATTCCAAACTTTGAATCTATGTCAAGCAATGCTCCATGACTTATTTCCACTTCCTGGGAAAATATTCTCTACCTAACATGGTAACTGCATATATGACAGACTTTACAAACACTGGTGCAAACCAACAGAACGTTTGCAAGTGATATAAATGTATTTTCCCCAAATGAATCATGAATTACCTTTGATTAACATAGGTTCTTTTGAAAAAGAAAAGGGAAAAAAGAAATCATGATGATGAAGAAATATCTCTTCGACCTCTTCTACTTTATTAAAAGTTTAATTTCTTTTTTATTTTTTTTGTTAATCCTCACATGAGGATATTTTTTCCATTGCTTTTCAGAGAGTGGAAGTGGCGGGGGAGAGAGAGAAACATGGATGTGAGAGAAACACATCAACTGGTTGCCTCCTGCACATGCCTCGACTTGGGGGTGGGGAGAGCAACCTGCAACCCAGGTATATGCCCTTGCGAATTGAACCCAAGACACTTTGGGCCAATTCTCTAACCACTGAACAACATCTCCAAAAGTTTAATTTCTTACACAGAAATTAGGACAAACAAAATTTTGTTTATTAGGACAAATAAAATTTCAGACTTTCTAAATTTAAAAGCAGTGAAAGAAATCACAAGTGAAAAAAATTATTAAATTGACTGTATACGAATAGAAAACTTACGTGCATCAAAAACAAATAGAAATAATTTGGCACAAATGTGACCAAAAATTACTATCACTGCTGTGTAAAGACACATGCAAATAGATAGGAACAACAAAAACATCCTCCCACACCACCCTGCCAAACTGAACAAGGGATACTATCAGATGGAGAAATCCAAAGCAAAAAAACCATATTTTAAAAGTTCAACCTCACTAGTAAGCCAATAATTACAAATTAAAGGAAAATACTGTGCTTCATCTACTAAATTGACAAAGATTAAAAATGATAACACCAATTTTAGTGAATCTACAGTGAGATGGAAACTCTTAAATATTGCTAGTTAAAGTACAAATTAGTTTAAATTTTTTGAAGTTATTTCAATCATAAACATTAAGAGTTTAAAAATTCACTCTTAGTCTTTAACCTAGGATGTTCATTTCTAGGAGTCTATCCTGAGAAAATAATCAAAGAGCCTCACAAAAACTTATGTTGAAAAATACTCATTGTAGTTTTTATGTAATAGTGGGAACTTGTAAATCTAAATTATAACAATGAATGACCAGGAGATTTTATTTGATAGAATATGATGTCATCATTAAAAGCAATGTTTTTAAAGAATAACAGATGACAATGGAAAAATGCTATCCTATGGAGTGAAGTAAAAAACTATACACACACCAGAATCACATTTTGGTTAAAATACATGCATAGGAGAAAAAAAAGACAGGAAGGAAATGCAAGAATATATCAACAGGGGATAAAGGAGAATATAGTTTTCTTTGTTCATGTATATTATCTAAATGCTTTATAATAAACATTATTTTGTAATTTTTAAAAATTCTGATTATAAAATAAAAGACCCACTATTTGATATATTCTTGTCAGATAGGTCAGTGGAATATAAACTTGGCTTCAGGAGTCAGTAAGTATAAAAACAGTAATATTTCCACTAGTTTTGAAACTCAAAGCTCAAATTCCACCTGATCCATTCAGCATTCCCCCTAAGTATTCTAACTCAAAGTAATCTCTGCTTTTAAAAATTCACACTTTGTTGACATGCATCTTTTTACTTAAGAACTAACCATCATTGATCTCCTGTCCTAAGAACTCTGTATGTGTTAATTAACTATTATTATTCACATTTTCCAGATGGGGAAAGTGAGGCATAGAATGGTGCAGTAACTTGCCCAGAATCGCACAAGTAGGAAGTGGTAGAGAGAGGATTTAAATCCAGTTAGTGTAACTTATCTACCATCTCTCCCTACAGTGTTTTAGCTGTTCTATCTGTCGTATCACCATTTTATATGTGTTTAGTCTCCCCAGTGAGAGTGCATTTGTTTTAGGGGCAAGCATAGGATTTTGAACTTCTTCAACTTGTCTTCAACAAACCCCAAGATGGTGCTAAGGACTAAGGATGCTGACCAAAATATGGACTTAGTTGTATTTTTTAAAAAGGAAATAAGTCGAATGTGTTTTACAAATTCACTAAAAACTCCAGGAAGAGTACTTTAGAAATTTATATTATTGATTTTCAAGATTTGTTTCCTAGACAGATATCTCTCAAAAGCAAACTCTAACTGGTCTACATAGTCACATGATCCAGTTTTAATTTCCCTGATCCAACAACATAGAGACTAATAACAAATTTTAACTGAAAAAAATCAAAAGATTATTATAAACTGCCCTAATATAAGCCCATTTATTGCCTGTGGAATTCTTTCAGACAGATGCAATTCAGAAGTAGGAAATGAGGAAGGATGGAATGCAAGACCCTTCTTTTGCATTCTTGCCAAATAGGCAAGTGGTTTATAAACTTGGCTTCTAAAGGGAGTCGTTAAGTGCAAAGCACATGTATCGTGCTACCTGCTGCCTCAGTCCGCTTAAGAGTGAAACATGTTTAATAGCATGTAACATGACACAAGTCTGGGGGGCAAAGAGACCAAAAAAATGCAATGTCTTACCCAACTGAAATTAGTGGGGAATTCTGACTTGATAGATTACCCAAACTGGATTTTGGCCAAGTGCTTGAACATCTATCTCTAAATGGATAGAAAAGCTGCTGGACCTTTAGGACCACGGCAGATCAAGACTCACATTAGAGCTAGCTCTTCCAACAGGGGCCCCTGACACCAAGGCTGGCACAAGCCTGGTTCAGATGAAAGAGTGCCAACATATTGAATCACCAAATTATTTCCTAGAGCAGATTTTTCTTGGATGTCTCCCATAAAGTTTCATCAAGCATAGATCCTATTTCATTTATGAGTTCATAGCCCAAAGTAATGTCTATATGAATATTCAGAGAAGAGTATAAAGGGGGAGCCAAGATTATTTTTCAAATGTCAAGATACTGAAGGCAGTAATGAAAAAATACTAAGCTTCTAGGGCTAGAAAGTTGAAAACAACCCCCGCATGATCCTCATATATCTCTTTAGCCCACATATGCCATCTCTAGGGACTGTCACCATGCTTCTTACATTCCCATATCCTTTTCTTAATTTATAAAGCTAATGGAAACTCTGGCAGCACCTTCAATGAGACAACTTTTGTAAGTTTACATCTATTGAATTTTATCTGTCCTTTCAATTCCCAAGAGTGTAAATAGACCAGTGCCCACACTTGGTAGGTATACCATGTACGTTGTTAAACTCTTGGTTCCTTTTATTGAAACATGGACCTGGCTCTCCCTCTAAACTCTCTCTAAAACCTATTCCCAACTTTTATTCAGTCCTTCCTTTCTATTATCACTATCGCACATTCTACATAAGATGATCCCCTACTAAAGGATATTTTGGTAGTGCATCTCCTGTTTCAGCCACAGCAACCCCAAATCCAACATTTATCTTAAGGCTGCCTAGCAGTTTGCCTCTAGCTGCTTACCATATCCACCTCCTCATAGCCATGCCTATCAAGACCCTTTCAGTCTGGTTCTCCTCCATTTCTCAGATTGCAGTGTTTTCCCAAGTACTTATAGCTGCAGGGGCAGAGAACTATTTCCATATCTGCCACAGTGCATTTCCATCATATTTTAACTCTCTTCAAGGAGTTTAGAGAAAAGAATCCTGGACTAGAATTTGAAACCCTGATTTTAAGTATTGAATGAAGGAAATCATTTAACCTTTGTCCCATTTCCAGATAGGGAATAAAGACCCCTATCCCAAATATCTCAATGTAGCAAGTATCAGGGTCTTTCATATAATTTGAAAGTATATAAAAGCACATGGAATTATGTGCATTAGCATATAAATACATGCAGGCAAATTCAAACAATTTCAAAAATATTAGTTGACTCACAATACAGAGTTAATCTTATGATCAATCAAAATTTACCTTCAAGTGGCCAAATCAGCCATATTCAAATGAAAAGAGCCTTTTAGTGCCATTCAAAACATTTAAGAGTATTTCCCTAAAAAGATAAACACTATAATAGGTCTTTGAAGTAGGAACTGGTTCTGCTGCCTTTCTCCTCACTGCAGAGCCCCTTCAAAGTCATCAAAGCAATGTTCTTAAAGTGTGAATATCTTACAAGTAGCTTCTAATGGATTCACCCTTCACTCTGTCCCTCACTAATCAGAGGTGACCTGACTTTTACATTCTTAATTATGCCTTTTTCAAAGAGCACTAAGGCTAATATTGATTTTAAATGGTCCTAAATGCATCTCTGCTTCTGACCTGGGCCCTTCTGACCAACATACATCCTGATATTAGAGCAATCCCAAGGACAGTATGTCCCAAGGGCACCTAACCAGTAGGACTTTTTTCAGGGTCATTTCCTTTTCTTTTCCCCCAACCACCTGCAGGATGTTCCCAAAGTGGTTGATTTCCTTAGACTCCTCCCAGAAGAAGAATCAAAGTTTTTCAAAAGCTCACCCTTGTCTGAAAGAGTAATTTTCAATTTTAATGCACATTAGAACAAAAACAAACAAAGAACCCTCAGGGGATATTGTTAAAAATGAAAATCCCTAGACCTCACACCCCAGATATATTAATCCTGTTGAGATAAGTCTGGGGATGTGGGTCTGACTAAGCAGCCTGACTGGGTTACATGTAGGTGATCTGCACTGTCCTACAGAACAATGTCCATTCCAGACCCAACTAACTTTTCAGGCTTATCTCCCTCATCAACTCCCAACTCCCATCCTTAATGTGTGTACACTTGCATACATGCACACACACACACACACACACACACACACACGTGCACACATATATTAGGCCACAAAGAATGCGTACTGCCCAACCTTTGCACTCTATTTGCTTTTGGTTAGAGTGTAAACTAGAACAACAATTTTGTAAACAATCTAATAGCTTCTATTAAAATGTAAAGTATAAGGATCCACTGAACAAATAATTCTGTTTTGTAACCTTCCCTAGAGAAATTCACATATAATTCCCTTTCACAAAAGACTGACACAGATACTAAACTAGCCTATTGAAAACAGAAATCTCTGTTTGGTCTGGTTATACTCTTTTTCTTCCTATTTCCATGGGCTCTCTTCCCAATGTCCTTATGCCTACATGCTACATTTGCCCTGTGTTATTATTCTCCTGTCCCAGAATTAATGACAAATTATAGAAGACCTTACTCTCTATATCTACATATTTATTAGTCAAGGTTCTCCAGAGAAACAAAATTGAAAGCCTATATGTAGATACATAGAAAGAGATGTATTATGAGGAATTGCTTCATGTCATTATGAAGGCTGAGAAGCCCCACAACCTACCATTTGCAAACTTGTGGTCCAGGGAAACTGGTGGTATAGTTTCAGCTCAAATCTAAAGACCTGAGAACCAGAGGAGCCAATGGTGTTAAAAGTCCCAGTCTGAGCTGAAAGCCCTAGACTCAGGCATGCCAATGTCACTACAAAGAAAGAAAATTATAGGCCAATGTCCCTGATGAACATAGATGCTAGAATCCTCAACAAAATATTAACATACTGGATCCAGCAATACATTAAATCATGACCTAGTGGGATTTATTGCAGGGATGCAAGGCTGGTACACAAATCAATAAATGTGATACATCACATAAACAAAATAAAGGATAAAAATCATATTATTGTATCAATACAGAAAAATAAATAAAAGCATTCAATAAAATCCAGCAGCCATCTATATATATAAAGCTTAAGCGACCGAACGACCAAACAACTGGTCAACCGGTCGCTATGACGCACACTGACCACCAGGGGACAGATGCTCAATGCACAGGATTGGACTCCCTCCTATCTGGATCAGGCCTGTGGGTATCTGGCCGAAACTGGCTCTCCGACATCCTTCGAGGGGTCCCAGATTGCGAGAGGGTGCAGGCCAGGCCGAGGGACCCCACTGGTGCACGAATCTGTGCACCAGGCCTCTAGTTTATGATAAAAACTCTCAGTCATTTATGATAAAATACCCTAACATAATAAAGGCCATATATGAAAAACCTACAGCTAAGATCATACTCAATAGGCAAAAACTAAAAGCATTCCCTTAAGATCAGGAACAAGATAGGGATGTCTGCTTTCACCACTCTTATTCAACATAGTACTATAAGTCCTAGCCACAGAGATTAAAGAAGAATAAGAAATTAAGAGGCATTCAAATTAGAAAGGAGAAAGTAAAACTGTCATTATTCACACATGACATAATATTGTACATAGAAAACCCTAAGGCTCCACCAAAAAAACTACTAGATCTCATAAATGAATTCAGCAAAGTATCTGGATACAAAATTAATATCCAGAAATTGGTGGCATTTTTATACACCAATGACAAACTCTCAAAAAGAGCAACTGAGAAAACAATCCCATTTACTACTGAAAAAAAAAGGTACTTAGGGATAAACTTAACCAAGGAGGTAAAGACCTGTACTATAGGACATTGAAGAAAGAAATAGAGGAGGATGTAAGCAAGTGGAAGCACATACCATTTTCATGGATTGGAAGAATGAACATCATTATAATGTCCATACTATCCAAAGAATTTATAGAGTCAACATAATTCCTATTAAAATACCAATGGCATATTTCACAAATCTAGAGCAAATATTCCAAAAATTTATATGGAACCAGAAAAGACCCCAAATAGCCTCAGCAATCTTGAGAAAGAAGAACAAAGTTGGAGGAATCGCAATATGGAATATCAAATTGTACTACAAAGTCACTGTAATCAAAACAGTTTGGTACTGGCACAAGAACAGGCACATAGATTAATAGAACAGAACAGAGACCCCAGAAATCAACCCATGCTTTTATAGTCAATTAATATTTGACAAAGGAGGCAAGAGCATACACTGGAGTAAAAATAGTCTCTTCAATAAATGGTGTTGGGAAAATTAGACAGATACATGCAAAAAATATAACTAGACCACCAACTTCCACCATACAGAAGAACAAACTCAAAGTGGATAAAAGACTTAAATGTAAGTCATGAAACCATAAAAATCCTAGAAGAAAATATAGGCAGTAAAATCTCAGAGCAATATTTTTGCCGATATGTCTCCAAGAGCAAGGGAAACACAGGGGAAAAAAATAAACAAATGGGACTACATCAAACTAAGAAGCTTCCTCACAGCAAAAGAAGCCAACAAAATGAAAAGGGAGCTCACCATATGGGAGAACATATTTGCCAACGATTCATTTGATAAGGGTTAATCTCCAAATATATAAAGAACTAATACAACTTAACAACAGCAAGACAAACAATCCAATTTTAAAATGGGCAAGCCCTGGCCATTGTGGCTCAGTTGATTGGGCATCGTCCTGTGCACCGAAAGATTGCTGGTTTGATTCCAGGTCAGGGCACATGCCTGTGTTCCAGGCTCAATCTCTGGTAGGAGGCGTGCAGAAATCAGCCCATCAATGTTATGCTCTCACATTGACTTTTCTCTCTTGTGTCTTCCTTTCTCTCTAAAAATCAATAAACTATTCTTCACAAAATGAATATAAATAAAAAATTTTAAATGGGCAAAGGACTTGAGTAGACATTTCTCCTAAAGAGGACATACAGATGGCCAATAAACATATGAAAAAATGCTCAAGGTTACTAATCATCAGGGAGATGCAAATTAAAACTACAATAAGGTATCATTCACCACCACCATCATCATAACAATAACTATAATTCATAGAGCTCCCACTCTGGTCAGTCACTCTGTAGAACTTTCCATCTATAAATGCAATCCTCACTATGAGATAGATGAGATCCCACAAGGCTTGTGTTCCTGAAAGACCATTTTTATAACTATGCCCATATTGAACATTACTGTCTTTCCACTTCTTTGGCATATCAGTTGGGAGTCTTCCAATCATAAGTGACAAAAAACATTAAAATAAAAACTTAAGAAAATTTCATATGGATAAAAATCCAGGTAGGACCACCTTCAGCAAAAGCTTGATCCAGAAGCTCAACCCATGTATTAGGAAATTTGTTTTTCTCTCTTCCTCTATTCTATCTTCCTCAATGTTAACTGCCCTAGAAGCTCCAAGTTCTCCCCAGGAGATTAAAAAAAGAAGAAGAAGAAAGCCTCGCATTCTCAACACAGCACATTGAGTGGCAGTGTCCTCAGAAGCCCATGGATTCAATCTCTTTGGCCCACATGTCATGTGCCCACCCATGTGCCATCACCATCACAGAGGAGCAGATGAGATAAGGTGATGGATTAAGAATTCAGTTGACCCTCTAGGCTCAGGCTAAGATGATATGATGCTCACCTCTTGGATGAGAATGAGGTTGAACTAACCTCCCCAAAAGGAAAATCTTAATGCTGTTAGCAGGAAAGGGAGAGAATAGAGGCTGGGGAGAGGCATATCAGCACCAAAAATAGGTTTCCTACAAGTATTATTCCCATACAGGTAAGATAATCTAAAACTTTGGTATAGCATCTGTACATATGCATTTAACTAAAGATAATAAAATTGTTGGTCCCTTATTCTCTCTCACTCCCTTAATAAGAGGGAAAAATTTTAATCCATATATGCAATTTAGAAAGTCCTACCAAGAAATATTACAATTAATTACTGTGTACATGGATTTTCTTCCCTATGGGAAAACTGTCATGACTTAATGACTATAGAATCCAAAATTCTCTCACAAAGCCAAGACTGAATCTATGTGAAAGGAAATGAGCACCAAAATAATGATCCAGACTATAGAGCTTTAATGTTCTTTCCATTTTTATAGAGATTTCCAAGTCAATCTGACTGCTTGTGTCCATGAATGCCTTCCTACTATATATTTTTTATTTTTAATCCTCACCTGAGGATATGTTCACTGCTTTCAAAGAGAAAGAAAGGGAGAGGGAGAGAAAGACATTGATGTGAGAGAGAAACATCGGCTGACATGGATTCAAACCTGCAACCTACGTATGTGCCCTGACTAGGAATCGAACCCATAACCTTTTGGTGTATGGGATGATGCTCCAACCAATGGAGCCACCTGACCAGGGTTTTTTAAATGTTCTAATACAAATACCTTTTATCCTGTTATTAAGGTTTTACTGAATTGCCAAAAACATAACTATATTTGGAACTGTTCAAGTGTTGGGAAGAATTGAAATGTGTTAAATCTCAACACATCTGAGTTCAAGATTGTTACCTTTATTATCAATAATGTACCCCAAGTATGAGACCAAGAAAGAATATTCTGCCATGTACAGTATACTGAACCAGGGATGGGTCTGAATTTTCACCACACTTAACAGCAACAACAAAATATTTAGACCTGGGAAAAAACCCCAACAAAGTAAAAGGCATTTTCTTTTTCATGTGTTAACAGAAGAGTTATTTGGACTATTCTTTGTGGTGGTGGTCAGTTTACCACAAAAAGCGCTGTTCAAGTTGCTTTTAAATGGAGTGGTGGAAAATGTTTTGGAGTGGGGTGAAAGCAATTTCAGTTTTAGTCTAAGCTCCATCACTAACCAGCTGTGTGACCTTGGGCAAGTCATTTTCCATGTCTGGGTTTCACTTTCCTCATTTGCACAATGAACAGGCTGGCAGAAATTGTCTTTACATGTCCCCAACCCTGAACTTCTTAGAATTTTGTGAAATGAACATACTAAGTAGGGAGCTTAGTTTACCCAAATACCTAAAATGGAGCATTACCATTCATTTCCCTCCTCCGAAATTGATATCAGGTGATGGAGACGGAAAGTTTGTAGGACAATTCTGGGTTTTACAAATTTCCATGTACCTCTTTAATTTGCGATTACCTTAAGTAAGCAATTCGCTTTACACTTTTATTCAAAAATAACAAGCTGTGTTTGAAATGCCGGTATACACCCTTTATTACACTCTCCAACCCAAACATGAAAACATTTGTACTTATGTTATGACTTCACCTGGTGGCTTTCATTTTCCCCAACATAAAGACAGGGTGAAGCAGAGTAATAGAAAAATAGAAAACATCTTTGTTGGAAAATGAGATTGCAGCTGTGTAACTGGAGCACACAACCATAAATCAGAATGTCAAATCCAAAACACATGACTTTTTGCAAGTTCTCCATGTGTGCTCTAATGTGATTACAGCCTGGTTGCTATTATGATTTAAAACAAAGTCTTTCATGCTAGAAACAAAATGCGGAATGTGAGCCGCCTGGGGGAGAGAGCTGCAAGCTAGCTAGCGACATACCCCTTGCTGTCAGAGAGGTGGGCTACAGTATTTCAAATGCTGGTTTGTCAGGTGTGAGAGAGCAAGAGGATACAAGAGGAACCTTGGCAGAGGTCTTAACATGAGGGACAGATTAGCCAGCAGTGTTCAGCTCAGCTTGACAATCTGAAATTAGCTTCTTTCTTCCCCCTCCCATCTTTTCTTTTCTTTTTTTTTTTCCTCAGCAGAATCCTGAAGCCAAAGACGAAGATTACAGAAGTCATTCTTTCCTGCCTATCACATAAACAAATGGCCCAGCTGTTATTGCTAAGATTCCAGTTTTAAACTTGGACTTTCTTGTATAAACTTCAATGTAATGGTATTTAAAGTGTCATAGGCAATAAGCATCTAATCCTACTCAATAAATTGTAGGCTCGTTGCATGAACTCCTAGAGCTGTTAAAGACAGCTGTGCTTTTTTTGTAATTTAAGTCATTTCCAAATTGGGCAACTCTCCAGGTGTATTTTCAGACAAACAATGTGTGCTAGAAAAAGTGATGTTCTGAGTCTTTCAGCGATGGAATAAACACAAAGGAGTAAAAGCTGAGATATAAGACAGTGCAAACATCATTCCTGATCACCCCAGGGGGCCGGCATCAAGGTCAGGGTGCTAGGAAACTGTTCTTATTCCCTATGACTACTAGAATATGATCCAGGACATTTTCCCCCAAGGACCTTTTGCAAGCCCAGTTACTTTTCTAACTGATTGTTGGGCGAATAACATAGGTGGGTACCAGGGTAGAAGATAAGAATTTAATATTTCTCAAAATAGAACCATCAACTCCCAGAGCAATGACACAACCCTGAAATAGAAAAAGCTCCTCCCAAAACTGATATTTAAAGGGCCAGGAGAAAACGGTTTCCACCCTGTGATGTCATTCAAACAAATCATTTTTAGGCCAGAAGAAAAGAAATAATGACAAGAGGTCATTTTATCCTGTGCATGTCTCCAAGAGGACCCACAATAAAAACACTTAAACCAGAGTAGTTGGTAATTATTGTATATCTGAATCAGCAATAAGCATGAAACGAATCCTTTTTAGTACATAAGAGCTTTGAGTGGGCAGGGCAGGCAAATTCACTGCAAGTTCAATAATCTACAATCAGCCTATGTTCCTGGAGAGAAAGAAGCCCAAATTCTTCCTCACCGTGATTTGATGATGGTGAGTCGTCTTCAGGGAGATCGTGTCTGCCTCTGGGATCTGATTCCAGAGTAGAGGACTGTTGTCATTGTCAATGTTTCACTTTGGTGACTGTTTTATTGAAAACAATTGATTTGTGCCTACCAGATCTTCTTTTCCACTTTCGTTGTAAGGTACTGTGCATTATCTTTTGGGCTAAATACATCTGATGTCTACTTCATTGTCGACAATGCAGAGAAAACAGATAAAAACACAGGGAAAACATAAATCACAGGCCTAGAGTCCACAGTGCAGTTCCCCTGAATCCCTCTGTGGTGGGTTGAACTTCATCATAGACAAACGAGGCCTGAAATGAATCAACACCTCTTTCAGTTGCTGGAACACAACACAAGTTCACAAGTGGAGGGAATTTCAGGCAATGACTCAGGATACTTTTGGCCTAGGTGCACAGTTGGACAGCAACACCTAGTCCCAAAACTCTTAGAAATGATCTTCTGGATCCCTGACCCCACACAACCCCCCAAACCACAGTGCTACATGCAAAGTAGAAAATTCCTACGGAAACTTTTAAGTTAAGGCCTAATAATTAGAACTTCCCTTCATCCAGGAATTCTGATGGTATCCCTACTAACCCCTTGGAGAAAGTTCAAACCTGTCACCTCAGTGGAAAACTTCACTGCAGGCCAAAGCAATGGTCCACTTGTTTCTAGCCCCATAGGGCAAAACCCCTCAGGCTTTGTTCAGTTTTGAGGGGAAACTCAACAGCTCTGTATACATTAAAGACCTAACCAAAAAATGTCTAGAAACAACTAATCTCTCAGTGTCACTTTAAACAAGTATAGCATACCAGACACATGGTATTTATCAAACAATTTAGTCTTTCAGCTACCCAACCTATTGGGTCCCATTTCTCTCATTTAAAAAGTTCCTAAAAATCTATAAAAATACTGTCAAAACTATAAATGATGGTATTCTGAGTTTTATTCTCAAGGCAACTTACCCAGTACTACCGGTAACATTTTTTAATATGAGCATAACTACAACACTTTAGTTTTCATGAAAGGAAGGACATGTACCATAGAATGGAATGGTGGGTAGATTTTTTTAAGCTAAAAGCTGGAGAATAAAATTATTGAAACCATCTTCTGTTCTACTTTAATTTTCACCAGCTTTTTGCTAGTTTACTTTAACAAGTAATGTTTGATTGAATTCAGGCCTGCTTTTGTTTACAAAATGAACCAGAGCCAGCAAGTCGTGGCCTGGCTAATTTGCACATCCACTGCCTTGGTCTCCTCCCCTTTAAACAAAAATCTGGAGTTTGTGATTTATTGTTGATTTGGTTAGTTCAAATGATTTTGATGGCTAAAATCTACCTTCCATCCCATCCTTGAGATTTTTTTCACCAATTATGTCTACTATACAAGGCAAAAATGCCCCCCACCAAAAAATTCAAAACACATCTCTTTAACTCTCAAGATTTCAGATGCCAACAAAAGAAACTGAGAATAAAAATCCACATATGGAAGAAGGGAAAAGCAGGATCAATAAATCAATAGCTTTAGAAACCAAACCGATCCATTCAGAAAAAATAATGTCATGAAAGCAAAACAAAGTGATTGTTGTTAATGACAGGTCTCTTTGAGTCTTATACACCATCCTTGTTTGCCAATCAGGTAAACCAGTGGTTCTCAAATCCAGCAGAGCATCAGAATCATCTTAAAAACCTTATTTGTAGATATTCTCTAGAAATTCTGTTTTTAAAATCTCAGATGGAAGCGGTATGTTCACAAAGTACCCCCAAATGATTCTGGAGGTCTACCAAGCTTTCAACTCCTGGTATAGTCTTTATGCATGTTTAATGTCACCCTGCCCAGCCAGTCTCATCTCTTTCTCTGTTTGAGTTCTCTGCTCCAAATCTGAATGTCTCTTCTTATTCTAGGCAGTGAAATTGGTGTGGTATTCCTTGCATAGTCAGATGTAATACCATACATCTAGAGTATGTAGAGGGGGACGCCCTCCCTCCCTTGTCACTCATGTACAAAATCCACATAAGTACTACTGTTGGGGCTTACTCCACCAAATCATTACCTAATGCTAAAAATCACTTGACTCTCACATACCCAAAGCCTGTCCTTAGCAGTACATCTCCATTTGATCTTTCATTCTTCTATCAGCAAGGCAAAAAAGCTCATTCCCAGTCTCCTCCACCCCCATGCAATTTGCTTTCTTTTTGTAATCTACCCTCTCCCTACAGGTTGCTCATTTAAACATAATCTTGTTTGAAACGAAAAGGTAATTTACCCAATACTACTGGTATTGGAAGGAATGACTATTAACTTTTGTTTATCCCTGTATCTCCAAAGCATAGCCTAGTGTATAGTACATGGCAGATGTTCAATAAGCATTTGTTGAAAATACAAATGAATGTCCAAAGTTAAATTTGCTCTTAGAGACTACTTTAATGACATATGATTTTTCAGAATGCACCTTACACATGTAGAATCATAAAATTTAGGGATGGACAGACTGATGAAAAAACTGAGGTCATGCAAAGGTATGGTTGTTCAAAGGTCAACAGCATATGGGTAGTAAATCTCAGACTAGCAAAGAGTCCAGTGTTTGTTATTTTTGTGGTTGTGTTTTGTTTTTTAGTACTCATCTAGAGAACAATTAATAATACTTCCTATGATAGAGATAAAATATAAGAAGATACGTAAAATATGCTTAGAAGTGTCTCTGACACATTTCAAGCACTTAATAAATTATGTTGTACCATTCCAAGTCTAATGCCTGATGTCTAAGTCTTTCATAGTCTGGCCCAGTTTTGTTGATCCAACTGGATTACCCATTTCTGGCCTTGCAATGTAATTCTGATACTAACTATCCAGAGTTAGGTCAAGGGCAAAGTCCTCCATAAGACTCCCCTCATTTCAGACTCCAGCCACAAGCTTTGGAGCTCTCAGGCCTTCTGCACTTCTGACTAATTGGCTACAAATTCAGGGGTACCCACTGCCCCTTCTGGTTCAATAATTCACTAGAGCCACTCACAATACTCAGGAAAGAACTATACTTAGGGTTATAGTTTTATGTAAAAGAGACAAATAAAGAGATACATAGAGCAAGGTTTGAGAGGGTCCCAAATACAAAGCTTCCATGCCCTCAGAATCTGTCACCCTCCAGCACACCTATGTGTATCACCAACCAGGAAACTCACCTGAGCCATAGGTATCTATAGTTTTTATTGGGATTTCATTGCATAGATACAATTGATGGAACCATTGGCCACATGAAAGAACTCACTGTCCAGCACCCCTCCCTTCCCTGCAAATTAGGCTGTTATCTCCTGAGTCAAGTTCCAATGGTCTACTCACATGGTTGGTCCTTCCAGAGTAGCTAGCCCCATCCTGAGTCATCTCATTAGCATAAACTCAGGCACAGTCCTGGGTTCACCCTGAACAACAAAGATACTCATCACTCAGGAAATTCCAAGAATTTAGAGGTTATCTCCCAGTGACCAAAGTCCAGCCAAATTTTTTTATTATAAAACGGGGCTTTTACTCCAATACGATTTGTCTTCTTGTGCTCAGGCCATGATCAGTTCTAGGACAGCTCTTTCTGTTGAACACACCTTGTCGTTGTTAACACTCATCATACTCATAATTACTTGTTCTTGGTCTTCCTCATTAAACTGTAAACTTAATCATTACACTCGGCCAGTTCCTTACACTGGTCCAAGAACATAGTTAATATAATTTTAAAATGTTGGCAGGTGAATTCCATCTCTATCCCTTTATTTATATTAGGACATTTCAAATCATTTATTTTATATTTTATTTTTAAATTAAAAATTATTGATTGATTTTAGAGAGAGAGAGAGAAGTATTGATTTTTGTTGTTCTATTTTTTATACATGCATTGGTTGATTCTTGTATGTGCCTTAACTGGGGGGTCAAACCTGCAAACTTGGCATATGGGGACAATGCTCTAACCAACTGAGCTACCTGGCCAGGGCCTATGAACCTATTAAAGCTAGCACCAGAGCCAGAGTAGCTATAGTAGAAGTAGGTACAAATACAGATACTCCTTGAATTCTGATGAGTTTACATCCCAATAAACCTACTGTAAGCTGAAAATATTGTAAGTCAAAATACATTTAATGGACGAGAAACCAAGATGGCGGCATAGGTTAAACACCTAACCTGCAGCCGGGCACAACAATTTCAAAAATACAACTAGAGGTCAGAACGGACATCGTCCAGAACCACAGGAGAGCTGGCGGACTGAAATACCCACAGCTGGGGGGAAGGAGAAGGCCACGGGGACAGTCGGGGAAGCCGTAAAAGCCTGAGGTATGGAGAAACGGGCGGAGACACGAGCACACGCGCCTGCGGGGAGGATGGAACCGGAGAGGAGGGGGCGGCTGATGACCTGGCCGGAGTTCACTGGCAGGAAGGAGATAAAGGCTCCGGAGTGCGCTGAGCACCGGCTCCGAATGCACTGAACCCCATTCCGGGCGAAACCCTGGGAAACTCACTCACTTTCGCAACTCCGCCGCCCCCGCAGGCCGCCCGGCACAGGACGCTGGGGACGCCGCCGCAGCGGCGGCGCCCGGAGCCCGGCGGCCTCCCAGCACCCGTCCCCGCCGCGCAGCCCCCGCGCGCCTGGTGCCGCGGGCCACGCACCCCGCACACCGGACGGAGGCCCGGGCGTCCTCTCCGTGCACCTCCTGGCGGCGCTAGACTTCAGTAGAGTTGACTGAATTCAAGGGATTAAGAAGTATAAATTGGGGGGACGCCGCGGCGGCGACGTCCGGAACGCGGCGATGGCGGTGCCTGGAGCTCGGCGGCCGCCCAGCGCCCGTCCCAGCCGCGCGGCCCTCGCGCGCCTGGATCCGCGGGACGCGCGCACCGCGCACCGGACGGAGGCCCGGGCGCCCTTTCCGTGCACCTCCCGGCGGCGCTAGACTTCAGTAGAGTTGACTGAAATGAAGGGATTAAGAGGTACGGATTGAGAAGTTTGAAAAAGATGGCG
The DNA here is from genome assembly GCF_027574615.1 of Eptesicus fuscus. Taxonomy (NCBI): domain Eukaryota; kingdom Metazoa; phylum Chordata; class Mammalia; order Chiroptera; family Vespertilionidae; genus Eptesicus; species Eptesicus fuscus. Next base: position 38,479,499 of record NC_072477.1, read on the forward strand.
GCGGAGGTTAGGGGCTGTTCTGTTGCCTCGCACCCAGCGAAATCGGAGGGGATGAGGTGTGGAGGTGCGTGGGTCTGGCTGGTGGCGGGGGAGAGGGGCTTTTGTTCCAAACCCAGGGGAGATTGGCTCTCCATCACCCTGAAACCCATCTTCTGGCGAACCCCGGGAGACCCAGATGCCTGCGGGGAGAGGCGGGACTCTTGCGGAGGTGCGCCCAGCAATCAGTGTTTGCTGCGCTGGAGTGCGGAACGAGGGGACTTAGATACGTGGAAGGCAGAAGGACCAGACTCACAGCCATCTTGGCTCGCCGCACCATGGCCTGTGGGCGCCCTGAGACCCCGCCCCGCCCTGGGACCCGCCCCGCACGTTTTGAAGACCTGCCCCGCAAGTCTCGCAGGCACACCTGCGCCCCAAGCAACGGCTTATGCATGTGGGTGGCCTGCCCTCTGGCAGCGGACCAGATGATCTGCTGTTCTAGTCGGACTGCTCCAGGGCCACTCAGACAGGAGGAAGAAACTACAGTTTTTGCTGTAATCCTTGCTGAGTGCCTAAGGCAGTAGCTGATCTACACCCCATTGGAGACCCAGAAACGAGGGCATCTAGTGGTCTGTAGGAGATGACACCAGATTTCAACCACGTGCATAAGGGACACATTCAACGGGAATATTCAGTGAGTGCCAAAGCTTTGCTGCACCAAGACCCGGCCCATAAACGTGTCTCCTGCACAGCAACTCTTCCTTTATAGACAAAGAGAGCCCCCCCAGTGACACCAACAACAATCAAGACTTAACTATACAAAGGAGGACCAAGATGGAGGCATAGGGCGGAAGCCTGATTGTTGCCTACCACAACAACTTTGAGACTACGACAAGAGAGCAGAGCAGACACCATCCAAGACCACCATAGGGCTGGCTGAGTAGATGCTCTACAACTAGAATAAAAGAGGGGTATGTGGGATGATGCTGATGCCGGTGACCCAAAGACCACACTTTAAGAACTACGGCTCAGGCGACACAAAAGAACTATGGCTCAGGCGATACAACAGCGGCCTGGAACATGCTCGGCGCAGTTCCCCCGGCGGTCTCCGGCTGAGGGGACAGCTCCACTGGCAGCCAAGCACGGACAGACGAACCCCTATGAGACATGGGGTGGGAGACTCCGCGCTTGCTGACCTCTGAGTCCGTCAAGAATCTCAACGCCTCGGAAGCGGCCAGGTGCGCATGCTCGGCGACCGGCCACCGATGCAGACCCAAGGGCCGACGCAGCGACGCCAGACTGGCCCACCGCCATGCACCGGGTGCACCGGAGCTTTGCCGAGCCGCCGCCCGACGAGTTCTGCAGAAGCCATACTGGAGCTCTGGAAGGATGGCCAGGGGAATTGCTGAGGGGGGATTGACCGGCAGGAATTGGGATCGGGAAGACGGGGCCCCGCTGAGACCCGGGTGCGGGCGGGGTTGCGCGCCTCTGGGCTCGGGTGTGGTCACACGCCTCTGGGTATAAGTGAGGCCTCAAGTCCCTGGGTCTAGGTGAGGCCACATGCCCCTGGGTCCAGGTGAGGCCGGACTCCGGGTCCGGGTGAGGCCAAGTGCCCCTGGACCCGGATGACGCTGGATCCCTTGCGCGGGCGAGGCCAAGCGCCCCTGGGTCTGGGAGAGCCCACACACCCCTGGGTCCAGGCGAGACCATGTGTCCCTGGATCCGGGTGAGGCCGCGTGCACCTAGGCCCGGGTGAGCCCAAGTGGCCCTGGGTCTGGGAGAGGCCAAGCGTCCCTGGGTCCGGGTGAGACCATGTGTCCCTGGATCCGGGTGAGGCCTTGTGCACCTAGGCCCGGGTGAGCCCAAGTGGCCCTGGGTCTGGGAGAGGCCAAGCGTCCCTGGGTCCGGGTGAGACCATGCGTCCCTGGATCCGGGTGAGGCCTCGTGCACCTAGGCCCGGGTGAGCCCAAGTGGCCCTGGGTCTGGGAGAGGCCAAGCGTCCCTGGGTCCGGGTGAGACCATGTGTCCCTGGATCCGGATGAGGCCTCGTGCACCTAGGCCCGGGTGAGCCCAAGTGGCCCTGGGTCTGGGAGAGGCCAAGCATCCCTAGTCCGGGTGAGACCATGTGTCCCTGGATCCGGGTGAGGCCTCGTGCACCTAGGCCCGGGTGAGCCCAAGTGGCCCTGGGTCTGGGAGAGGCCAAGCGTCCCTGGGTCCGGGTGAGACCATGTGTCCCTGGATCCGGGTGAGGCCTCGTGCACCTAGGCCCGGGTGAGCCCAAGTGGCCCTGGGTCTGGGAGAGGCCAAGCGTCCCTGGGTTTGGGTGAGACCATGTGTCCCAGGACCCGGGTGAGGCCTCATGCACCTAGGCCCGGGTGAGCCCAAGTGGCCCTGGGTCTGGGAGAGGCCAAGCGTCCCTGGGTCCGGGTGAGACCATGTGTCCCAGGATCCGGGTGAGGCCTCGTGCACCTAGGCCCGGGTGAGCCCAAGTGGCCCTGGGTCTGGGGGAGGCCAAGCGCCCCTGGGTCCGGGTGAGACCATGTGTCCCTGGATCCGGGTGAGGCCTTGTGCACCTAGGCCCGGGTGAGCCCAAGTGGCCCTGGGTCTGGGAGAGGCCAAGCGTCCCTGGGTCCGGGTGAGACCATGTGTCCCTGGATCCGGGTGAGGCCTTGTGCACCTAGGCCCGGGTGAGCCCAAGTGGCCCTGGGTCTGGGAGAGGCCAAGCGCCCCTGGGTCCGGGTGAGACCATGCGTCCCTGGATCCGGATGAGGCCTCGTGCACCCAGGCCCGGGTGAGCCCAAGTGGCCCTGGGTCTGGGAGAGGCCAAACGTCCCTGGGTCCGGGTGAGACCAGGTGTCCCTGGATCTGGGTGAGGCCTCGTGCACCTAGGCCCGGGTGAGGCCAAGTGCCCCCGGGTCTGGGAGAGGCCAAGCATCCCTGGGTCCGGGTGAGACCATGTGTCCCAGGATCCGGGTGAGGCCTCGTGCACCTAGGCCCGGGTGAGCCCAAGTGGCCCTGGGTCTGGGAGAGGCCAAGCATCCCTAGTCCGGGTGAGACCATGTGTCCCTGGATCCGGGTGAGGCCTCGTGCACCTAGGCCCGGGTGAGCCCAAGTGGCCCTGGGTCTGGGAGAGGCCAAGCGTCCCTGGGTCCGGGTGAGACCATGTGTCCCTGGATCCGGGTGAGGCCTCGTGCACCTAGGCCCGGGTGAGCCCAAGTGGCCCTGGGTCTGGGGGAGGCCAAGCGCCCCTGGGTCCGGGTGAGACCATGCGTCCCTGGATCCGGATGAGGCCTCGTGCACCTAGGCCCGGGTGAGCCCAAGTGGCCCTGGGTCTGGGAGAGGCCAAGCGTCCCTGGGTCAGGGTGAGACCATGCGTCCCTGGATCCGGGTGAGGCCTCGTGCACCTAGGCCCGGGTGAGCCCAAGTGGCCCTGGGTCTGGGAGTGGCCAAACGTTCCTGGGTCTGGGTGAGACCGTGCGTCCCTGGATCCGGGTGAGGCCTCGTGCACCTAGGCCCGGGTGAGCCCAAGTGGCCCTGGGTCGGGGAGAGGCCAAGCGTCCCTGGGTCCGGGTGAGACCATGCGTCCCTGGATCCGGGTGAGGCCTCGTGCACCTAGGCCCGGGTGAGCCCAAGTGGCCCTGGGTCTGGGAGAGGCCAAGCATCCGTGGGTCTGGGTGAGACCATGCGTCCCTGGATCCGGATGTGGCCTCGTGCACCTAGGCCCGGGTGAGCCCAAGTGGCCCTGGGTCTGGGAGAGGCCAAGCGTCCCTGGGTCCGGGAGAGACCATGTGTCCCTGGATCCAGGTGAGGCCTTGTGCAACTAAGCCCGGGTGAGGCCACGTGCCCCTGGGTCTGGGAGAGGCCAAGCGTCCCTGGGTACGGGTGAAGCCAGATCCTGGGTCCGGGTGAGGCCGTGCGCCCCTGGATCCATCCGGGTGAGGCTGGGTCCCAGGCCCGGGTGAAACCACGTGCCCCTTGGGTATGGGTGAGGCCACGTGCCCCTTAGTCTGGGTGACGCCGTGCCCCTGGGTTCGGCCGAGACCAAACCAGAGGGAGTCGGACCTCCGTTACCACCATTTGTCCACCATCCAGAGCTGAGGGGTCAGTGCTGACATGTACACATAAGGAACTACTGGACATCGAAATTGGGTCTCAAAAGAATTGTTGGTCCAGGGGGAAGCTCGCTACAGATTGATTCATTTGCCTGTCAGCATAAATATTATTGCTCGTCTCACATTCAGTTCTTATTAGTATATATCTAGTGACATATGATCTCGTTCATCTAGAGGAATTGATGAACAACATAGACTGAGGAACAAGAACAGAACCAGAAGCAAGGAGGCATCGATCGGACTATCGGGCCTCAGAGGGAGGATAGAAGAGGGTAGGGGGAGGGTGGGGGGAGGGGGAGAGTTCAACCAAAGGACCTGTATGCATGCATATAAGCCTATCCAACGGTTAAGTTCAACAGGGGATTGGGGCATGCATGGGGAGAGGGGTGGGATGGGAATGGGGGGATGAGGACAAATATGTGACACCTTAATCAATAAAGAAATTAAAAAAAAATAAATAAAAAAAAAATAATAATAAAATAGAACAATTATAACAATATACTGCAAAAAAAAAAAAAAAATACATTTAATGCACCTACCCTACGAAATTATCTACCTTAGCCTATCCTACCTTGAACATGCTCAGAATACAATATCCCCAAAACCACTGACAACGCAGTACACTGTAGAATATCAGTTGTTTATCCTCACGATCGCATGCCTAACTGGGAGCTACTGCTCACTGCCATTGCCCAGCACCAGGAGAGAGTATCATATGGCAAAGATCAAAATTCAAAGTATGATTTCTACTGAGTGCATGTCACTTTTGCACCATCTTAACATTTGAAAAAATCATACATCAAACATAAATCAGGGACTGTCCATAGTAAGTCCTCACTTAATGTCATCAATAGATTTTTGGAAACTATGATTTTAATCAAAGTGACTTATAATGGAACCAATTTTACCATAAGCTAATTGATATAAACAAGAGTTCCATTCCTGTGGCATATTTCTGGTCACAAAAACATCACCAAACTTATAAATAAAGACCCCAAACATTTCTAATATTAACCATTACAATTATTGTAAGCTATACACATGTTTAAGAAAGATTAATAAAAACAAGTAAGATAATTATTTTCCAACCCACTTATTCTAGGTCAGGGTCATGAGTAGCCAGAGCCTATCCTGACAGCTTAGGGTGCAAGACAGATACCAACCCTGGACAGGATACCATTCCATTGCAAGACATGCTCACACACATACCCACACTCACTCAGACTGGGGCAATTTAAACACACCAATTAACCTAATGTGCACATCTTTGGGATGTGGGAATAAACCAGAGTTCCAGGATAAAACAGATGCAGGCAAACTCCACACAAACAGTGGCCCAAGACAGGAGTTGATATTTTCTTATCAATGTTACAACAGAATGACATTGAATGAAATGATAATGTTATTCAAAGACCTGCTGTACAATAGGATAACCAAGAGAATCCCCCAATCATTGACAAATACTCCAAGTAGCTTTGAAACATACTTCACCTCAAATGCTGTTGTGGCTATAAGAAAAGCCTGGAAAAATGTGAGACAAGAGGCACAAAAATAAGAAAATGTCTATATTATTCTCCTTGAAGGTAAAAAGCTAGGGAATATCATAGCTGGAAGCCATCTGCATGATCAGATGTATATTTCTTAGGATTTTCTATGTACAATAATGTCATCTATGAATAATTATAGTTTTATTCTGAATGCCTTTTATTTATTGTTCTTGCCTTACTGCACTTGCTAGGATGTCTAATACAATATTGAATAGGAGTGGTGACAATAGTCACCTTGCCTAGTTTGTAATCTTAGGGAGAAAACATTCAATCTCTTTTAATTAGGTATCATATTAGCTGTAGAACTAGTTGATGTTCTTCTGGCTAAGAGTTTTTAAATACGAATAATTGTTGAATTTTGCCAAATGTGTTTTCTTCATCTCTTGATAAGATCATGTGGGGTTTTTTCTTGTTTTTCTATTAATATGGTGACTTACATTGATTGATTTTTTTAAGCTTACAGCATCCTGTATTCCCAGGTGGTCTCTCAGGCCCAATCCTGTTTAGTTTCAGAGATCAGCCGAGAGCAAGCGCATTTAGGACCGTAGACTACATTAACTGATTTTTGAATGCTGAACCAATCTTGTATTTCTGAGATACACCCTCTTGATGATGGTATATAATACTTCTTATATATTATTGTATTCAATTTGTTAATGTTTTGTTGAGAACTTTTGTATCTTTGTTCATAAAAGATATTGGTCTGTAAGTTTTCGTTTCTTGTACTAATGTCATGATCTGGTTATCAAGGTAATGCTGACCTCATAAAGGGAGTTGAGAAGTGACCCCTTCCTATTCCATTTTTGGAAGTTATTTTTGCCTCTGGCCACATTCACCCTGAATATATATACCGTATTTTCCAGCGTATAAGATGACTTTTTAACCCAGGAAAATCTTCTATATGCCCAGTCATCTTATACGCCGGAAAATACGGTAGTAGGAAAAACAATAACCACCACAACAACACAGAAATCTCACTGCTGGGTTGTTTCCTGAATCCTGCTTGCTTCTATCCACCTTTCAGGACCCCCTGCCTGATGATTGACCCTGGTTACCCTAGAAAAATCTTTTATCTTCTACATCCCATTCTCTCGGGAAATCTTTCAGGCCTCTGCTCTCAAACCATTACTCCATCTTGCCTGCAATTCTCTGATATTATTGCTTTAAATCTGCTTGTTGTTTTTCATCCTTTACCCTTGGACTAGATATTTTGGAACTTCCCTTACTTCCTCCTGGGCCCACTCCAGCCCTCATCTCAGACTTTGATTCTAATTCCCCTTTAATTAGAGCCCTCAAAGTGCAGAAAACCACACCCACTCCAATACCAGTCCCTGCTAGTAGAATTTCATGCTGGGCCCAGTCCCTGCTTGCCTAGAAAGGAAGGTCTGCCACCTCACTGTTACAAACATAACATGAAACTCCATAGCGTGGGTCAATTTATATGGACCTGCGGACTTTATTGATCACACTACAATTTAATTCACTATGCAAAAGGTCTTTGATTTTAACCATGATAGGAATTACCTATTTTTGCCTTCCTGAAAGATTACCTAAAATATCATTTAAGTCTTTTCTTGGTATGATTTTAACATCAATTATATAAGAGGCAATTAAAGAGATCTTAGTAAAGTGGGAAAGACTGTTTCCTCCTAAAGAGGCTGTCATTGCTATAGGTTTTCTATGTTTTATTGTTGTTGGTGGTATGTGCGTTTGTTGATGTTTTCTCCTTTTCTATGCAGCTATGAATTTCCTCTTGAAGTGTCTTTGGTTTTAAGTTGCTTCTAATTTGCTATAAACATTATTTAGAAAAGAAAAACCTGTTATTTCCTTAACTTACCACCCTTATTCTTTCTTTTGAATTTTCCCGCTTATGTGTGATTTGAATTTTTATGGCGATTATATTACTTTACGTTCTTAATTAAAAATGGATTTTAAAATGCATTAAAAATAGTACTTTATGGGACAGCTGAGAATGTTAAATACATGAGAAACATGTAGGAAAGTGCTTCATTACTATTAAGTAATCAGTAAATATTAGCCATGACGGTTTTTATGCCTGGTCCTAGAGATAGTCCACCTCTGCATTTGCTGCTATGTGACATCTCCTCCTCGATATTCCACTCCTACCCCAAAGGGCACACTTGAATTTACCATCTTCCTCTATCCAAACTTGTTCTTCCTCCTGTGTTTCTTGATTCTGCCACTTGCACTAACTTACTATTACAGACTTGACTTTTTAAAATTGCCTTTGATTTTTCTCTCTTCTTTGCCTCTCAACCCAAACAAGACCAAATCCTTTTCATTCAACTTTGCAACATTTCTTAAGACCTTACTTTCTTCTCCACACCCTTGTCCAGAATCTTATTACTGCTCATCTGGACTTAATGCCATAGTCTCTGGACTAATGCAACAGTCGAATAACTACCTTTGATTTCCGGCCTCTGCAATATATTCTATGCACTTAGATTAATTTTCCTAAAGAATGTGTCTGATAATATCTCTTGTCCACTCAGTAAGTTTTGTTGACTCCCTAATATACACTGAATTAGGATTTGCACTCTCCAGTCCCAGCCAACAATTATAATCGGTCCCAGCAACCCCTTCTTGCTTTGTACCCTCTAGGCAAGTTATGTAATTTATAGTAAAATAAAAAAGGTAATATTCTAATTGAAGGTCTATGACTTTTTTTCTATATTTAAATGCATGTGATGTAGTGAGCAGACTTTGATCACCTCTGTCTGGGCTTCTAAGAAGTCTCTTTTGTTAGCTTTTAACAAATTCTTGGCTTTATTCTGGGTTAATGAGATTGTCAAATAGCTGAGTTCCTTATAGGTGAAGTTTTCTGCTATTAAAAAACATACAACACACACACATACACACACGCATGCACATACCACAAATGCATACTAAGGAATACACTGGAATTTCAACAATATTAATTATTCGCCTCAAATGCAGTAGATACCAGAGAACTAGTTTTCCATTTCCCTTTACATTGGACAGATTTGCAACTTGAGAACAAGAGCCAGTGTTGGTTCGTAGACAGAATCCATTTAATTAATCATACTATTTGAACAGCTGGGAAGGCCATATATTTATATAAGAGCTTAACATTCTTTCAAAAATTGTCAAGTATGAATCAAAATAATATTATTTCACTTTTTAATGATACAGTATTTATCTTTAGATTTTATTCACACCTAACTTTATAAATCAATAGTCCCAGCCTTTGAGACATATTATTACCTATGTTAAATGCTTTCTCAAAGCACTATCATATGCAGTGAGGTAAAGTAGGGCTAAGGTTCTATTTACCACAGAATTCATTTGAAAAGTGTAAGATTTTCCAATTTTTGTTTCTATATTTGACAAGCATTGGGTAGAGTAGAGGAGAAATAACTTTATAAACTGATATGTTTTCTCCTTGGTAGTTGCCAGCAGAAAGATGAACTTTCCTTTTTAAAGGCTAAGTTTGTCTCATTTAATGCAGCAACACAAACTTTACACAGATAAATGTCAGTAGAAAACATAGTAAATTGGATCCTTGCTTTAAATCACTAGAGAACAGTTTTAAAATGAATATTAATTTTAAAATGCAAAATAATAATAGCAAAAGTAAGTGGGAAAAATATTATAAAACTGGCTTTAATACTGGATTCTAGCTTCTGTTCCAAAAGACTAATCTGAAAAAGAAACTTTGGATTCTGCCAGAGATAATCTGATAAGAAACTCTACAGGTCTGAGCAATTATTTAAGTGTAAGTCACTTATCCACAGCTGTGCTTTGGGCTCAGCCATTGTGGTCAGGGCCCCTGAGGGCCATCCTGGGGGCCTGTGAACTCAAAAAATAAAAGGAGCAGAAGCTCCATGAGACTAAATTTGAGGATAAAGGGAAGGATAGGCAACTGGAACATGGGATGGTAAACTTTAATTTTCCATTTGGAGTTATATTATTGCACACAGAACTGTTTGTAGTTAGCAATGTGCATAGCTAATTCCATATGACTGACGGTTACGTTACATTCCAGTGGAGGCAGAGCACAAGTTCCCCCCTAGGGGGATAAAGCAGGAAGGTGGCCACTGCAGCCTGGTGCTCAGAGAAAACCAAGACTTGTGATGCACTAATTCAGCCTCGAGTTTCCACTGAGTCATGAGCCAAGGTCCACATATTCACATACCTCTCAAGCTGCTTTTACCTTCTTGTGCTGTCTCTGCTTCTTCTCCACTTCTTTCATTGTAGTATACTTCTCTGTACAGGAAAAAGAAGAGCACATGTTACTGTATTTTCTGTTCTATAACCCCATAGAGGTGGCCCTATCCCCAACCCCTGGTCTGAGACTACATTGAATACTGGGCAAGAGAAACTTGTCTCAGAAGACCAAGAGCCTTTCTTTACCCTCTAGAAATTTAACCATACAAGAAAGGAGATGCACATACACACAAAAGTATGGGCTTCAGAATAAATACATTAAGTTCATACATGAAATTGTCAGATGCAGGTCAAGTGAACCTTAATGTTACTTATTCATTCCTTCACTCATTCCCTCATTCATTCTACAGTTCCCAAGCACTAGAGAAATAAGAGTGCAGAATACTCAACCTCATCTCTTACATCACAGAGCTCTCAAAATAGTGGAGTAGAAAGACAATCAAATAAGACAAATATGGAATTGATATTGTGATGTGAAGAACATGGTAACGTGAGAGCTTTTCATAACCAAATATAACACAGTCAGGAAGGGTAGACTTTCATGAGGAGATGGGGACTAAGTAGGAGTAGAGCATATGACCATGAGAAAATGGGTTTTCCATGCAGGAGGAGGGAACATGGTAAGAGGCACTGAGAAAAAGGCCTTATGATGGGAAATTAGATGTGATAGGAAGAGGGGCTCAAATTCTGCACAATTTATAGAATTCACTTATGAGCTTCATTTTGAGTAGGAAGCAAATATAGTACATACTTTGAGATAATTACCCAGAAGCATCATGTCCAGTCTGAAGAGAGGCAAGTTAGACCTGCATAGTCTAGAATCTAATACAGCTGAGTATAATTGTATACTCAGTGTACATTAATTGCTGGGGACAGCAATTTTAAGAGATGGCTTCTTGAATAGGGGCCAAACCACCACGTGGTTAAAACAGAGAAGTTTTGACTAGCTCCACTAATAAATAATGAACCCAATATCCTTTGCCTGGCCTTCACTCTTTCACATAAATTCAATATGTTAATGCATCTGTAACAAATTGTCTCTTAAAAGTCCCTTAAAAGTCTCCAAATATTTTAAAATTTAGAGTGCTTATGGAAAACAAATAAGCAAAATCCTTGACCTTTTCTCTATTCATAAGTAAGATCAATAGAATATGCCAAGAACCCAGGAACCTTTTTATTCTCAGAATTCTTTAGAGGAATTTGCTTTTATGAACCCAAAGCAAAACTGAAAATCTCTTTTAAAAAACTAGCTTTCTTGCTTAGCTTTGGATAATAAAGTCAAAGAATATACTAATATATAACAGTTGCAATGCAGAATAACTTAATCTCCAAAACTCACACTGATGTTTGATATATATAGCCTAGACAAGCCTTGGAATCTAAGAGTTGTTTATTCTTACATAAGGGGAAAGGAGGGATGAGACAAATTTCTACTTCCCATTAGTCAGTGTCACATGTCCCTTCTGTATTCCAGGGAGTATTTTCTATAAGAACCCATTAAACTGATCTGTAACAATCAATAAAATACCGGAGACCGTGCAGGAAATCCAAACAGAATCTTAGAATAGAGAGATAACAAGAAGATAGTCTTTTGTAAGTACATTTTAAATAAACTTTATCTTGAAAAAAAAATAAAGAAAAGAATGAGGAAGGAAATGCTATTAAAGAAATACCATGAGGAGTCAGCAATTTCTGAGTTTTTCAATTAAGTTGCCAATTTTAAGGCTATTACACTGCTCCCTGAATCAAAAGGATTAACAATTTTCCTCTTAGCAATTAGAAAGGTAGAAGTTTAGCATGGAAGCACATGGGGGGAAAACTGTACAAGAAGTTAGAATTAACTAAATCTCCACTGAGGACCACCCAAGAGGAGCTAAATGAGGGGTTACTTTCAAGTGGGGCTGGGATCAAAGATTGAGAGAGATTAGAACCAATAGGAGGTTAAAGGAAAACATCTGGTCCTTTGCAGTAATCACCAATACAGAGGTGGATCTTCCTTGGAGAAAGAGCAGCCCAACTGACCACTGACTCTACAACATGCCATAAAGTGCTGATTCCATGGGGGAGGACACTTCTGTCCCTGCAGGAAATGCTCTGAAACCTTCAGAAAAATAAACGGACATCTTTCTTCATCAAGCAGAATGAAAATGTACAGTTCAACACTGGGGTTCAAAAGACATTTTCCCCCTGTTGGGGCAACATAATCATGCTACATATTGAGTATAAGCCCTTGATTGTCTTCCTCTACCGAAACCTATCACTGTGAATGGTGGAGGTGGACACTGACCTTTTTGGGAAGCAACTTAGGGCTGAGGCCATCAGAAAAGGAGGTGATGCATGTTCATATTAATCTTAATTAGCTTTATCACTTTGACTTATGTAACAAATGTCCATGTCTGTTTAGCTAGGAGATGTTAAAGTCCTAAGGAGAAAACAAAAATATTCAGAAGAAATAAGGGAGAAAGGAACTTTCAGTATTTTCCTAACAAAACAAAACAAAAGTCATTCATGTAAAGGGCACTTTCTTTTAGAATGCTGTTGCTTTTTGTCCTTTGAGCCTTTTAAAAGAGGAGCTAACTTCCCCACAAGGTTTCTATACAAAGTGTTAATTCCATTTTATTTCCCATTCTTCAGATGATCCTGCACAACTAATCACCAAAAGGAATGGCAAAACAGCCCCCAAAGTGACATCTTTAAATGTGCCAATTTTATCTGCTATCTCTGCATATCACATTTCCTTAGGAGAATTCCAAGGAGGAATTTTTTTAAAGGATCAAAACAAATGTGTTTGCCTGCCTTCTCTAACAGGAAGGTGATTCAAATGAGATCACGCGTGCATTTGGCCAGTGAGTCGTGGAGGGCAGGATGCTGTTTCCTTAGCCAGGTCACAAGTAAAGAAAGGGCTTGCACTTTCTGAGCACCATTTTCCACATGACATTTGAGAGGGAGAATCAGAGACCATCAGGACTGGAATGAAGAGCTGAGATTAGACCATTTCACTTTTCCAAGGAGAAAACCAAGGTCCTAAAGAGTCAGAGGTGTCAGAATTGGAGTCACTTCCTGCTGGTTTTTATCTAGAGTCCTGGTTTTCTCATATCTCATATCACTGTTCTGGTGCACACTCAAATCTCATCAATTACCTCCACTTTTTCTCCCTCTGTGTCAGACAGCTAGAAAGTGGGGTAACAAGGACCAAATAACCTTTGTTGCAGAGTTAGTGCTGGGAGTAGGAAAAGGGGGAAATTTGAACAAGAGAGCACTGGTATGTAGCTTTCCCCCCAATATAAGTGGGTCTCCTTACTAACCAGCTAAATGTTTTCCCTTTCCACTGTTTTTATTGTCTTTCTTGGACATCAGGTGTACAATATTGAGAATTATTATACTCCTCTGTTTGTGGCTCATGACCATCACCTGGCTGTGCAAAGCCCTCTCCTTTTTTAAAAAAAAAATTGATTATTTTCCCCTTCATCCTTCATCCCCACTCCCATTGCCTTCCCTCCCATAGGCAGCCCCTCCAATGTGTTTACCGGATGTCCTTGGATATTCATGTGTCCTTGAAGAATTGAGTGTTGCATTAAGTCCGTGATTTTGCATTAAGTTCCCATTCTGTTTGTTACTTTTTCACTCAATACTCTTTTATTAAGATCTACCAGTACATCTGGATTTAAATCTAGTTTATTACCTCAGCCTGCTGCATATTATTATGTAGAATGCATCCTAACATTTAACTTATCCATTACTTTCAGTGATAGATATCTAGGTTGCCACCAGTCTCAGCTACTCTAAGTAATGTTACACTGAACATTCCCATATATGCCCTCTTTAGACAATGAAAGAATTTCTCTTGGGGAATGTATCTGCATTAGACTACTAAATCACGAGGAAGATGCATATTTCTTTTCACTTCATATCACATATTGCTCTTTGGAATGTCTGCACTTAACTTATAATTCATCTGCAGTACAGGTGAATTCTCACATCCTCATTAGCACTTGATGTTATATGACTTTCTAATCATTGCCAACCAGGATTCCCTCCCCATTAATAACAGGGCTTTTGATTTGGCAATTTAAATTATTATTTTTATATTTTTATATTTCATGAAATTATGTTTAATGACAAATACAGGGAAATCTTTAGTGCAACTTGAATAGATGTTGGGAATAACCCAATGTCCTGATTAGTGGAGAGCTATCCAAATGGCATACCCCAGTTACCACTTTCAAAAAAGCAGAAAACGAATTACCTGTAACTGTAATATTCCCTACAAGTCTAGTTAATCTATGAGAATTCAGAAGTCATTTCAGGATTAAGTGTGATATATAAATCATTATAAAAAGCAGCTCTCATTGCATTTTCCCTGTGATATAGCCATTAAGAAATGACTTTATTTTGTAACAAGGAACAATTTTAGATAATGTAGCAGATGTACTGATAATTTCCATGCTCCTCCATCCCACTCACACACCTGCACACATACACTCTTCCATGAAAATGCTCTCCACCATGTGGAGTGCTCCTAGATCCATGTTAGTACCACATGATCCTGGCCCCTGGAGATGAGGAAACTTCATTGATCTAACATTGAACTCATCCATAATTATGAATGAGCCCTGAGAGTGTTATGACTTTGAACTAACGGAGATGGAGTCACTTAGACATGGTCAGTGCCGTCAATGCCAAAGACAGCAAGAGGGCAAGACAGAGCTCATGTCATGAGAAGGCAGACACTAAGAAGCTGCAGAGGATCCTGAACTGCAGAGAGGTGCAGAGAGTACAACCACCAGTTCAACAGCTGTGAATGCCTACATCAGCCGAGCAGGAGCCTTACTGGGAGAACCTTGAGTCCTTCCTAACCTCATGAGCAATGAAGATAATCAGACCTTCTCCCTCAAAAACAACCCTCATCAATGCCACAAAAAATGACCGACTTGCAGATCTTTGTTTTCTCCAGTTTTCCAGAGCTCCCTTCAATCAAACATCATCTACCATTTTTTTAAAGGAAAATGTAGTAGCCGCCACTACTTTTTACTTGTTAGAATTAAGTTTTGATAATTACTCTCAAAAAGATGGGTAAGGGTTGGAGAGACAAAGAAGCTATGGCATTTACCAGGGAGTCAATTGCAGCACCCAAAAGGTCAACTGGAGTGTGGGTGACTAATACATATCCAGAAGCTACTGAAATATCAAAGCTAGAAAGGATCTAAACATACATAACTCAGATATTTAATTTAATAATATTTTTAAATGACAGAATGTGCTCTTGTTTGATTACATTGAAGACACTCTAAATATCATTTTTGTACAAAATCAAATTGACTTAGTGGAAGTCATAAAGCTGAGGAAAAGGATGTGGGAGGGAGATTAAAAAACAGAGTCCTATGGTTGTTGGGAATCACTTTCTTAGCAACCAAAAGCACTTCTGGGACCAGCTTAGAGAAAACTGTCTCCCGGGCAACGATCCGACAACAAGTAAACCAGTAACTCTCCATTTGCCACCATGAATTAGATGCTACCAAACCATCCTATATAATAATAGACAAATATGCAAATTGACCATACCTCTGACACACCCATAAGCCACGCCCACAAGCCACACCCACCATTCAATCAGAGCAAGCATGCAAATTAACCCAAACCAAGATGGCTACAGCCACAGAGAGCAAGGTTTCCTAGGTAACAGAGGAAGCCAAGCTTTCTACCTGCCATTGCCAGGCCTAAGCCTCCACTCAAGCTACAAAGTTTCAATTATAGAAGGTAAACAAATTCAAACAAATGGCGGCAGAATGGAGCTTAAGAGAGCAGGCCAGGGTTGCCGGCGGCAACAGGGGAAGCAAAGCTTTCCGCACACCCTGGCCGAGCCCACCTGCTTAAGGCAACAAAGTTTCAATTATAACCCCTACAGAAATGGCTGCCGGCCGTGAAGGGAGCCCCAGGCTTGGCTCTGCTCCAGGTTACAAAGTTTCAATTTTAGAAGGAAAATAGATACCAGGGCCTCTGCTTGGGTTGCCAGTGGGTGTGGCCGGCCTGCAAACCACCACAGGCCCCTCGCTCAGGCCGCCCTACGCCCCAAGAGAACCCCCACCTGATCCGGGACACCCTTCAGGGTAAACCAGCTGGTCCCCACCCCTGTACCAGGCCTCTATCCTATCTAATAAAAGATTAATATACAGATTGATCATCACTGCAACACACAATATAGCTGCCCCCATGTGGTCAAAGATCCTGCCCCCATGTGGACACAAGATGGCCACCACAAGATGGCCAGCAGGAGAGGGCAGTTGGGAGGCACCCAGCCTGCAAGGGAGGGCAGTTGAGAAGGACCAGGCCTGCAAGGGAGGGCAGTTGGAGGTGATCAACCCTGCAGGAGAGGGCAGTTAGGGGTGACCAGGCCAGCAGAGGAGGGAAGTTGGGGGCAAATAGGCTGGCAGCAGAGTGGTTAGGGGGTGATCAGGCTGGCAGGCAGAAGTGGTTAGGGGCAATCAGGAAGGCAGGCAGGCAAGCAGTTGGGAGCCAGCAGTCCTGGATTGTGAGAGGGATGTCCGACTGCCTGTTTAAACGGGCAGTCGGACATCCCTTGAGGGGTCCCATATTGGAGAGGGTACAGGCTGGGCTGAGGGACAACCCCCCTCCGTACACGAATTTCGTGCACCGGGCCTCTAGTTGGTTCTATAAATTAAAAAGCAGAGTAGAAATCCATGTTCTTCCTTATCCCTGAACTTCTTTTCTGAACACAGAGTGTATTGATTAAGGCAGTGGTCAGCAAACTTATTAGTCAACAGAGCCAAATATCAACAGTACAACGATGGAAATTTCTTTTGAGAGCCAAATTTTTTAAACTTAAACTTCTTCTAACGCCACTTCTTCAAAATAGACTCACCCAGGCCGTGGTATTTTGTGGAAGAGCCACACTCAAGGGGTCAAAGAGCCGCATGTGGCTCGCAAGCCGCAGTTTGCCGACCACAGGGTTAAGGAAATGAGCTATAAATTGGACTGTTTATGCTTCAATCCTGGCTCTGTCTTCCCAGCTAGATGGTTTTGAACAAGTTACTAGACCCTCTCTATTCTTCAATTTACTCATGTGTAAAGTAAAGAAGATAATAGTGCTGTTGAGGGAATTGTGTTTAGAGAAGTGCCTGGGAGATAAGTGCTCATTACGTGTCAGCTATCAGTATAATTATTATTTTGATAACAAAACCAAGATTCTCCTTCAGGGAACCAGCCCATTCTCCCATTCTCGGTCCAACTGACTGAGGTGAACATGACTCCCTCCCTTCGCTCCTCAGATATTGCCAAAGTAGATTCTGTGAGAGTCAAGGTTAGGAGTTTTGACTCAAACTATTGGGAAAGAGGCACTTTTATTTTCTTAGTTTGCTAAACTGATTAATATCTATAAACCTGTAGCCACTAGAAACCATCAAACAGAGAGATTCTTCCTAAGGATAAAGCTAACACAGAGTAAAATCCGAGTTGAACAAAGGCAAGAGATCTAATCTTTATGACATTATTCAAGCCCCTGGATCTAGCTGTTCCTGAAACCAGTACCTGATACCCTTGGAATCTCCAATTGTGGAGCCAATACATTCTCTCTTTGCTTAACTAATATAAATTTGAATTCTGTTATTTATAATTGAATGAATTCTAAGTAATACAGTAAATTATGACCAAAATATATTTGGGGCAAAGTAATTCACTTCTTAATTAATTCATCCACATGTTGTATTGAGTACCTGCTCTGTGCTAGACACTATATAGGGTACTATGATACAAAATTAAACAAAATAATATTTATATTTGACTGGGGGACACAGTCTGTAAATATTTTAATAAATAAATTGCCATTTTTGTAGGTCAAATACAGTTGAATATTGGCAATTTCATACTTCAGCCAATACCCAAAGGTCATACTACAGGTACTGTTTATCTTAAAAGGGTATATGTTCTGAAGGTTAACCATATTGCAGGCGTCTAAGCAAGTCACCACAAGGTTTTACATCTAGTTTTACATCTTTATCCCACAGATCCCTATTCCTCCTGCCCATCAGGAATTAACTCTGGGTAGTATCACAAAGTCTGTTCCAGTGTGACAAAGAGATACGACCACCTTAGAAATCAATCTGCTCTCACTTCGGTCCCTCACATTTAAAAAACCACATTGCTTACTAATCCTGGGGCCATGTTTTTTTCATAGGTTGTCAGTAACAGCTTGGCTCACTGGCTTCTTCCTCTAACCTGTTTATCTACTTGAACCCAATGCAGCCGCTTTATAAAGGATATCACTTTGTACATTCTGCCAGCTCCTCAGCTGAATTCCTGATTCCTGCTCAGTCGCTCATTCCTTTTCTTCCTAACTTAGAACACCTGGCTGGCTCCCATTATCTGTAGTTTGTGGGAAGGCTATATCTTGGCTGGTGGGATTTCGGGGGTGGGGACTGAATCTGGTAGAACTATTTATCCTGCGAGTGACAGTAAAATCAAAGAAGTAGACTAGGGTAGGGCAAGGCAGCAAAGTGGGTATCCTGAGGAAGTGGACTCTGAGACAGAAATAGGCATACAGGAAGTTATTAGGAAGAGTGACTGAGGGCAACAACACCTGTGGAAAGGAAGGGAAAAGAGGGAAGGAAGTAGGGTTGGGTAGGGAAAGAAGTGAGCTTCAATGCACTTCCAAAGGAAGCCTTAGAAGCCTGCAGAGAGTTCCGAAGATGGGATGGCCCTTCAGACGTGTTCTGAATTGGGTGAGAGAATAAGGCCTTTATATCCGGAGCATGGTACCCAGAATACCTGTTTACTTCTTTGCTACTATGTTATCAGCAATACTCACATTGTTTAAAGTTTGTTTTGTAATCTTAATTTTAATTACACTCTTTTTCTACTCATTTGAGCCCTTTTGGCCCCAGAGTAAGTGCAGTCCTTAAAAGTCAATGAAATGCTTATTGAAAGCATGAATAAACAAATGAACAGTTAGTAATTAAAGGGAGTGAAACATGACTATAATTTATATTCTCTACAGGACTGTTTATGTTTAAAGAAGGAATCTGATCATTTCATTGCCAACATTTGAGATAATTTCACATTATAATCTCTCAACACATGTTGGCTAAGTAATTTGTACTAAATATTTTAGGGATACAAACACAAATGAGAAATTATTCTTTGTGTCAAGAAACTTGCCTTCTAGTTGTAAGTCATACAATAAATAATTCTAATGCAAGTGAGGATGTGTCACCCTCAGTGAAATCACCCAAAGTGCCCCGAGAGTTGGGAGGCTTGAGCTTCTATGAGAACGCGGGTGGGGTAAGGCTTTGGGGAGGTGGTGCACTTCATCTGGGCTCTGAAGAATGAACTGGACTTGGGTAAAGTCAGTGAGACGTTCAAAGCTAAGGGAATGCCATGGTCAGAGGAAGAGAAAGGCATGTGAAGTAGCTGGACAATGGAGTAAATTAATGGAATAGCAAGAGAAAACACTAGAATATGGGTTTATAGTCAGCTTCTGGAAATGTCCAAGCAAGTCTCTCAACTACCCAGACATCTGAGTCTTAAGAGAAAAACACTCTAATATTCTTTAGTGTAATTATTTCATTTTATTCTATCCAGTAGTGGGTCTATTCTAGGCCAATAATTCATTTGTGAACCAGGCTGTTTTTTACTTGGTTATTTCATTTTTAAAAGATAGGAGATTATAGTTAAGTATGTGTGAAACTGTATTATAACACCAAGGTGATTCTGAAATGTCCTAAACCCACAAATGGCTTAACTATTACCTATGTATTCCTGGAAGTTTTCTATTTTTTTCTTTTGGTGTTGGGAGGTGAGGGGTCATGTGCTAAATAGACACCTGAGAAAGAGGAGTTTCTTTGGGCCACTAATAACTCAACAGCTACTCTCAAACAATGTCAAATCAACCAACAGTATAAGAAATGATGAAATAAAAGCAAAAGAGAAATATAAGGTTGGAAAGTTCTACATTATCCATGTATTATTTTTCAATGGTAGTTCTATCTTATGATGATTTTAAATGAAAATGGGTTTAATTATAAACAGTGATGGGAACAATTTGAGATTTGGGATAAACGTTAGGAAAACAAAAATAAACAATATATTTACTAATATATATTCACTAGAGGCCCCGTGCACAAAATTCGTGCACAGGGTGGGGGGTGTCCCTCAGCCCAGCCTGCACCCTCTCCAATCTGGGACCCCTTCGAGGGATGTCCGACTGCCTGTTTAGGCCCGATCCAGGTAAGATCGGGCCTATACGGGCAGTCGGACATCCCTCTCACAATCCAGGACTGCTGGCTCCCACCTGCTCGCCTGCCTGCCTTCCTGATTGCCCTTAACCGCTTCTGCCTGCCAGCCTGATCACCCCCTAACCACTCCCCTGCCAGCCTGATTGATGCCTAACTGCTCCCCTGCCAGCCTGTTTGCCCCTAACTGCCCTCCTCTGCAGGCCTGGTCACCCTAACTGCCCTCCCCTGCAGGCCTGGTCCCCCCCAACTGCTCTCCCCTGCAGGCCTGGGTCCCCCCCAACTGCCCTTCCCTGCAGGCCCAGTCACCCCCAACTTCCCTCCTCTGCCGGCCTGGTCACCCCTAACTGCCCTCCCCTGCAGGCTTGATCTCCCTCAACTGCCCTCCCTTGCAGGCCTGGTCCCTCCCAACTGCCCTCCCCTGCGGGCCTGATCGCCCACAACTGCCCTCCCTTGCAGACCTGGTCCCTCCCAACTGCCCTCCTCTGCTGGCCATCTTGTGGTGGTCATCTTGTGTCCACATGGGGGCAGTAATGTTTGACCACATGGGGGCAGCCATCTTGTGTATTGGAGTGACAGTCAATTTGCATATTGTTCTTTTATTAGATAGGATTAGATAGGATAGAGGCCTGGTGCATGGGTGGGGGCTGTCTGGTTTGCCCTGAAGGGTGTCCTGGATCAGGGTGGGGGTTCCCTTGGGGCATGGGGTGGCCTGAGTGAGGGGCCTATGGTGGTTTGCAGGCCGGCCACACCTCCCGGCTACCCAAGCAGAGTCCCTGGGATCTGGGATTTATTTATCTTCTCTAATTGAAACTTTGTAGCCCTGAGCGGAGCAGAGACCAAGTCAGGCCAGGGCAGGCGGAAAGCTTGGCTTCCTCCATCGCCGGGGGCAACTCAAGCCTCCTGCTCTGTCCAGCTCCATGGCTGCTGCCATTTTTGTTGGGATTTATTTATCTTCTATAATTGAAACTTTGTAGCCTTGAGTGGAGGCCTGGGCCCACCAGGGCATGCGGAAAGCTTGGCTTCCTCCATTTCCAGGGAAACCCAAGCCTCCTGCTTTCTCCGTGGCCGCAGCCATCTTGGTTGGGTTAATTTGCATACTCGCTCCTGATTGGCTGGTGGGTGTGGTTTGTGGGTGTAGCAGATGTACAGTCAATTTGCATATTGCTCTTTTATTAGATAGGATTATTATCAGTTTTGTCTTTCAGAAGTAAAGCCAACCAATTATTTGTTTAAATCATAACCTTAGTTTCAGCTGGATCCATGTCCAGGTTACCTGCCAGCATTGTTGCGACAGTCTTGCAGCCCACACTGAGTAGGAAGATGGACCTGCAGAATTAGGGTAGGACAGCCCAAGTTTCTTTTGAAGAAATCCATGATTAATGTGTTCTCACATCTCCCTCAGCAGGTTCCACATTGGAAAGGTCTTTCCAGAGGCTTTCTGCATGAGGACAGAAAAAAAATCACAGGGCAAGGCAGATTCATGAATGTCTTCTAGCTCCAGGAAAGCCCTCCAGACTGGAGATTTGCCAAAGGGCATTCTTTGGCTTCCTGCCAATATTGTGCAGTGGGGAAACATTATGTAAAGGGACTTCCTTTGCTCTAGTGAAAGCTAACTAAAGGTCAGAAAATTAACCATTTTACCCACACACAGAGTCTGACATTTACAGATTTATTGTGTCTCAGGAATTCATGACATATCCTTAAAGTTTACCCTGGATGACAAAGAAAGTAGAAATATGATAATGAAATCATTATATATAAACATTAGTCTTTTCTCCACTTTTTCTTTACACTGCCCTCTCCCTCACATATTATAAATGATTTGCTTCATTCTATAATTTTTTAAATAACTACTAAAAATAGTGTTCCAACAGAAACATAATATCATCTAGTTTATAATAATTGAACTTGATGCACCAAAGCATAAATAAAATACTTTTTCTTTATTTAATTCTTTAAATTTAGGTCATCGTATTTATTGTTTCATCTTTAAGCTACACTTTTTAAATAAAACACTTAATGTTAAGGAAGGGAAATATCACAATGTCAGATTGGTTACTTCTATCCCTTTATTCTTCACTTCATTTTTAACATTAAATATTAAAATGAAAGAAAATTAGTATCTTATTGTTGTTCTTTGTGAAACAAATAGAAAAACCATGCACACAACTGCTAAACTTTAACAAAGCAATGTATAAAGTTTTATTCTTTTCACAATTAAAATTTACCTCACGTCCTTTTCATTCAATACCATTCCTAAGACCACCAACCTAGAAACAATTTCCAGTTTTTAATAGCTCCCATTAATATATATGAAAACAGAGTAAATGCATAATTTTCACATCAGGATATGGAACCACAAGAAGTGAATTATTTATATGAACTACATAAAAGTAATCTAGTAATACTAATGCTTGCCAAACAAAAGTATCCTTTATAATTTTCATTCATTCAACAAAGATTACTTGATGTCCTACCAAATGCTTTGTACCAAGGCAGAAGGTTTAAGGGATATGAAATATATAACATGCAACTCCTGTCCTAGAGAAACTAGACTCCAGTTGGGAAAACACACAAGTATGAATGTATACACACACATACAAAAAATACCCAGAAATATGTGGTCAAGGCTTTAACAGTAGTCACAACACACAAAGGGCATAGTGGCTCAGTGGAAATAGTGATAACTCTTACTTCTAAGAGTTTAAGAAGTTACCATGGAACTGGTGGGCATTTTTCTAAAGGATAAACCAATGGCCAAGGATTCCATTCTTTACAGATGTATACATCTAATTGAAAAGAACATTCTGTTGATGTCCCATTACCCTGGATAAATAGTTTTATACCTTAACATCCCTCTTCCTTTTTCACTTCTCCCCACCCCACTCTCATCAGCTGCTTATGCTGATAGTGCCTATCGCTATGATTCCTACAGATTCTGCCAGAAATCCTAAGAACAAGTCTTAACCTCTGAGTACCAGAGAAAATGATGTTACATTAATGCTACATTCTTATGTACAAATGAAATGGCCTTTTCAGAGTTGGAAAGGGACATATATATAAACATTAATTTTCTGAAGAACTTTCACTAAGAGTTATAAGCCATTGGTTGTATTATCTTCCATGGAACTAAATCAGCTGACTTCAGAATGATTTATCTTTTTGCATAGATGACTAAGCTAGGTGAAAACAAAGTTTTCATACTCTAGTCGAGTTTTCTAAATATTTCTGAACCTGCACATTTAATCAATTCTTTTTACCTGAGTGTTATTATTTTAATTATTAATTAGAACTTGCACTAGAAGAATGTATTATATCATTGAGAGCCTTATATATACGTAAAGGTAAGGAACTAAAACCAGATAGAAATTCTAGGAGGGTCATAACAGAACGGAAATGTTTTCTTCCAACCCTTTTGGGTTGTAGCACCTCCATCAATGAGATACTACACCTTCATCAGGAGACGAGAGCCCATGATCTGAGATGGGTGGCACAGAGTATGTGCTAGTCTCTGACACAGAAGCTCTCCAGAATGTAGAAAGATTTCTATGCTTCTTCAAAACCCTTTTCTGCTTTGTTTTCTTCAGAACTATACTACAATTAGGATGTTTCACACATGTGTTAAGGCTTATTTGGAGAATTCAAGTCGTGTATCTTTTCTTAACAAATTGCTTGCTCTCTGCACCAGCAACATGGATGTCATTTTCACGTAACAAGCCAAAAAAGAAATCAATTTACAGCCTGTTATTCAAATTAGACCAGCTGTGAATTCCTCTCTGTGCAGGGAGGTTTTATGGCCATCCATTTTTAAAGTTGACAGTTGTTCAAGAAATATGTGTTAATTTTACCAATTGAAATTTTATTTATTAAGAAATTCCATGTACTCAGAAAGATATATGACTTGTATAGGCTAGCTTTGTTGAAATGAGCAAGCCAGATTTTGGGGAGATATAAGAACCAATTTTTCAGACCAAGATGCCCCTTCAACTAATAAAATAGCAGAAATTATTGTGCCACTGAGTTTAATGATAGCCAAAATCTTGTTCTGGGCCATAAGTCTATGACCTACTAAAGAGCTGAAAGACTTTGTGCATTTCTGAAGTTAAGCAAAGGTACCTATGATTCGAAAAGATGTATAACCACGAAGCATGAAGGGAAACCCTAAGAGATTAGAAAAGGACTATAAGAATCCACTTCTCAATTTGCCCATCTTTATGACTGTTTTAGCCAGTGAAGTTATCTTCTGTGACTGACTAACTCAGCATCATCAGATTTCATGCAAGTGTCTACAGGAGCTGGGAAGGTAATACAAAGAACTCTGAGCTCCTAAAGAAAAGGTGCCTGTACTCACAAGGAATTTTTAATTAACCTTTCTTCCTTTAAAAACCTGCTTTTATATTTTCCTTTCTCTCCTTTTATTATTCCCCCCCACCCCACCCCCATCAGTCACTCTTTACCATGGTCAGTTGGGTTACCACCCAAACACACAGTGACACCTGCTGGCCAATTGGGAATGGCGGGACTGAGTCCCTGCAAAGGCCTTGCCTGGCCTGTGGTAAGCAACAGAGTATATTGAAACAAACGTTAAATACTCTAAAATTCTTTCAGAAACTTAGTGAGGAAAAAATTGAGCGAGAATTGCCTTACAAGCACAGCTTGGGAGGGGGGAACTTTGGAGGGAAATTGGCCTGAACTATTACAAACATAAAATTTAAGAGTTTCAAGTGTTTTGACCTCATAAAAATGAGCCCAAAATACATCCTGTACTACAAACCAATGATTAAGCCTTAAGAAAATTGTTATACTAATTACTCATGGAAAGTCACTTTTTACATTGGTTTTTATCGGCTATGCTTAGAGTCCAAAGATTTCATGTAGCATTAATTTAATAAAGTCCCCAAAGAAACACATGGGAATGTGTTGCATGCACACTTGTTTCCGTTTAAAATACTGCTTAGATCTTCACCACAAAGGGTTAACCATTTATGTTTAAAACATCCTTTCCTATCACTTCCCAAGGACTTCCAATTCCTGGTTAAGTTTCTTTACTGAAGAATATTCATATTTTGTTAATCCTAGGCATTTATACATTGGTTATTTTGGCTGCGTACATTTTTGAGGATGTTTGCTTTGTTTTAAGCAAATCCGTTTCTGACTTGAAAGTACAAATTCTAGTAAAAACAAAGACAACAGGAATACTTTTTAACAGTTGTACATTTTCTTAAAAATATTTACACTTTTCATTTGAAGGTTAAGTCCTAGGGAAAATTCTCCATACACATGTTCATATTTGAACCAGGAGGTTGTCCCTGAGGACTTGTAGCAGCAAATGTGTATTAGACAAAAATGTTGGCCTTCTTCATCCTTACTCTATGTTCTAAAAGCCAAAACTTCATTTTAGCATGACCTTAGGAGAATAGGGATACTTTTAGCATTTCCTGGTATTTGGTGGAAGGAATGTTTTTATTTGACTGCGGATGTCACTTGGTTTACAGGAAAGATTTGGTAATGTGTTCATGCCAGTACTGCACTTACCCCAAATTTCTTGCTATGTAGGAAGAACACATGTCAAAGCTCACTGTTTGTTAAATGGAAAAGATTCAGTACACCAGAAGCTTCTATTATAAACATTGTGACTTCGTGCAATTTACAAAATGTTCTATCTCCATTAAACAATAAACCCTTGACCCCAGAGCTCAGTTTCGTGATTCTGTGATTTGAGAAGGTAGACATAATGGATGGCAATAATAAATGAAAAGTTCAAGAGGTTAAGAGAAACTGTTTAATTATTTCTCTAGAGCATGAGCTGCAGAAGCCTTGCATGTCTGCCTTCTTCGTTGTGCAAATGCTGCGTGGAAGGGGCCCATCGGTGCAGCCCAGGCAGGGCATAAAAGCCGGTTGCTGGCCTTCAGCTGTGTTTATGAACAAATGGTCTCTAGATACCCTTCCATCTCTGAACCTTGCAGCTCCTGCCAGGGGAGATCCAGTGCCAGTCCCAGGGTTCAGCATCTGTTTTCCAAAGAGCTTGGATTTGTTAGCATGAGAAATTCATTGCTCATAGTTGCATCCCAGCTGTGGCACTGGTGAGCGTTGCCTTTTGCCTTATTTATTTGTAGAAAACCATGTTCTGTCCTCTCTAGGAGGCTTTCTTATATAACTAGTCCTGGACACATGCTGCTGTGCTCTCAATACCAGACCCATGAAGCTGCCTTGTGAGCTCAAGAGCTCCTCCTTAAAAGCCTCCTCATTTGAACTTTGCAAGGTCGGGGGTTGGGGTGATGTCCCCCATGAGGGCGGGACCTGGCAGTTTCCATGGCACCATGGGCACACTAAATCAGATATCCAAGAAATAGACCAAGTCTATAGACTGGGCCCTTGTTTGGAGAAATGGCCTAGGGAAAGCGAGCTTTGAAGGCAAGATTAAGAGCCTTCCCAGAACAGAATGACTGAAGCAGAGCTTCTGGGAACTCCTCACAGGGTCCATAGTGTGCTCAGAGGAGGAGCCAGTAAAGAATACACAGGATGTTGCCCTGGCCGGTGTGGCTCAGTTGGTTGAGTATAATCCTGTACACCAAGAGGTTGCAGGTTCGAATCCCGATCAGGGTCCATGCCCGAAGTTGTGGATTCAATCCCCAGTAGCAGATGTGCAGGAGGCAGCTAATCGATGTTTCTGTTCTCTCTCACATTGATGTTTCCCTTTCTCTCTCTCCCTTCCTCTCTCCCTAAAATCAATAAAAAACGTATTTGTTTTTTTAAAAAAAGAATATACAGTCTCCTTACACGCAGGGTTTTAAGGAGAGTGCACAGACATTCTTGTTGCCAGGTGAATGTGAATTCTTTAAAGCTTCCTAACCCTCGACCCATCCCAAAAACGTTTACAGTAAATTGCTATCAGTCTGATTCCATCTAGACTTGCAGAAACCGGATCAGGGCAGCTGTTTAGGAATTTAGATTGGGGACCTTGGCTTCTGAAACACATTGTTCAGGCTGCTACACGGGAAATAAAAAGGAATTGGCTTTGCTATAATTTAGACACTGAGGATTTTTTCATTCTCTGTAATCTAAAAAAAAAAACACATTGAAATTGAAACTTTAATGAAAGAAGTCTAGCATTTTATTTACTTGGTGTCTTAATGTGAAAGACACTGCTATCAGCATGCCCCATAAAAGAAAGGAAACTGACTTTTTCCCGATGTGTGTGCTATATGAAAGGAAATGTGCAGAAGGATGGGTAAGAACCATTACTTTGAGTTAGAAAGGTCTGGATCCCACTATTATCTACCTGGTAATCCTTCTCTAAGCCTCAGTTTTCTAACCTGTAAAATAGGAATAATAATAGTTCTGACACAATGCACCTAAAAAGCTATTCAACATAGGGTCTAGCACTGTACAGTCATTACTGGCAATAACTATTATCATTAAGCTATCAACTGTGAATATGAAGACCTTGAATGTAAAGCTAATCTTAACAATAGTGTGGATTCAAATTTATTCCCTTTCCTTTGGCTCAGGATCTGCCCTTAGGTGTCATCACTGCGGTGATAATAGAGTTTCCTGTTACCAATCTGTATGAGATTAAAATAATCATTTTGGTGGGGAAAGACTATGTTCTAGGAGCTAGTGTCTTTATTCAGTTCTTATTCTGAGCTACTCAGATAACTTCTTGACAAGAGGGGAATTACAATCTCTATGGCCTCAGCACTAACTCAGATCAGAAGAGGGGCACATGACGGGACACACTGGATACAGGCCATCTGGTCCCCAGGAAGAGAAAGCCCAGCTGAACCAAAAGTCAAGGGTGGGCGAGAGCAGAATTTCTGAACCACCATGCCCACCCACACTGCACAATGGGGTGCTTCGAATGGACTAGAGCCACACTTCAATATGAACAGAACCCTTTCCCAAGCCCTTCCTGCCCTTCACCAACCTCTCCAAGTAAGAGCTGTTTATCTGTTTGTGCAGATCCATATACTTTTTTTTAATGTGAGCCACAGAGTGAAGAGGACAGGAAAGCCCCAGGTGGGAGGTGAAGCCAGAACTAGGGTGAGACTAGTGGGGCATGTGCCTCAGGCACAAAATTTAAAGAATGCCAAAAAAACTCAGTAAGAAATATAAACAGCATTTCAAAGCAATGTCTTAAAACAAAAACTAATGCATAAAACCCCAGGATGAAAAATATATAATCTGAAATATAGATAGGATCACGGGGTTCAAAAGCACCAGGCATGGGCAGGATTGGGTCAAACTTGGGGCTGCACCTGCAGCAGGGGAGAATCTAATGCTGGCAGAGTCCAATGGGTATCAGGAGGCCTTCGTGGAAAAGCTCACAAATGGGCCTTTTCCCCCGCCCCCAAAGCCTTGTCCCCATCATGCTTTATTTTGGACACATGTAAACATCTACAGACTGGCTGGGTTCAGGGTTCATTCAAAGTTGGCATAATTTTACATTTGAGTTCAAAGGGAAAAGCCACTTATTGGAGAGCCCAAGAGATTTCTTGAACCCAGAACTCGTATTTATCTTGCAATATTTTAATGAACAAGGGTTCAATGATTCCAAAACACACAGATTAAATTTCCCCAGAATATACATGGTTTTGAAAAATAAAATGGAAACAGTGCTTTGAGCAAAATACATTTGGGGCTCTGCTGTACCCCAAATATTTAAAAGAAATTGCAAAGCTTGCCAAACCCCAAGTGCTTCTGGGCTCTCGTAGCCCAGATCTCAAGTGCAGAATACCTTTCCACCATCATTCACCCCAAGCATCTCTGCTCATGACAGGAAATCTGTAATTCAATTTTCTCTTCTGTAAATAAAGGCATCTCCAAACCTATGGGCCTGATTTCCACACCAGTAGCCAAAAGAAAGGCAAATACAATTCTTTCAGGTCTTGTCATCTGCACAGGATTATCACACAATTAGGCAACTGACAAGGCAGGTGCTGACCTTGGGGGACTCTCTCTGATTAAGGAATAGCACTGATTCTCAAGTGATATTACACTCCATCACAGGCCTTGGGAAAATAGCAATGTTGGCACCAAGCTCATAAGTCCTTACTGAAATCTACATACACAGATGAACCCAGGAGTGTGAGCTGGTTCAAATTCAGATATAAGCACCAAGTGAGCTTTAAGTAGGGACATGATCCATGGGGGCAGATGCAACACTGTGGCTGGGGGACCACACTGTGATAAAAGCCAAAACGTTGTGTTTGGGCGAAAGTCTCATATATGTGCACGTGCTCCTAATTCTCTAAAGCAGTATTAGAAATGGGTATCAGACTTATAGGAAAATAAGTCTGAGTCTGAGAGCTCAAGGCGTCTACTGAGCCCCCGTGACTGAAGTCCTCAGGTTTGCAAATGGGTTAGCAGGGCAGCCGTGAAGTGTTTCCTTTCACAAGTTTGTTTTGTTCACTCCTTGGCGTGAGAAGCCAGGCACATTTCTTCAACTCTGGAAGCAAGGAAGGAGTCCTATTCATTGGGGTTTGTGAATCAACAAAGAGGAATGGCGTTTAATATTTAAATATGTCTCATGTAGCCATTAAAAGTCTTTTACGAGTGTTAAGCCATTATTAAAGCAAGATGAGCTCTAGGTCATGGACCCTTTCATGGCACTCCCACCGTGCTAATGAGACAAACAATATCTCCTCACAGGATGGGGCTGCCTCCAGCACTGAATTCAGTGTGCCTGCTGTCGTTAAAAATTCTAAAGGGAAAAAAAGTACCATTAAAATAATCCCACCCCAGGAACTTTTCCCTTCTCATTGTCTGAGCAACAACAACAACCAAAAAACACAGTTTCTAACTCAATTAATGTCAATGGGTGTGTGTTTTCCTGTGTGTGTTTGTGTGTCTCTGTGAGGGTATTTGAAGGGGCTGAGTAGGGAATATAGACCAAAGACAGTTAAATGCATGGATATTGATAATACACATATATGCCCGTTAGTCACTAAAAGTTCTTTACCATCTCATGTTTAGGGATGGCATTATGTTGCACTCCAGCCTAAGTCATCCCCTCTTTCCATGACAACTAAGTGATGACAGGAGGAAAGAACAATTATGGCCAAAGCATGGAAAGCTAATAAATGATGAGCACACTGCGTAAGAAAAATATGCGAGTGAGCATGGATGCTGTAAATTTTACACAGCAACTTGTTGGGGAAGATTTACCTTACTATGGAGTCATATCCTACACTTGCCAAAATCAAAGCTTTATTATACACCATTGCCAAACCAAATCCTACAGAGAGAAGCCATCACACAAATGAACAGTTAAGGTACTAGTACTTATATATGTAAAGTTCCCAAATGAACTTCTTTCACTCTACCCCAAAGGAGATAGAGTTCTACATTCAGCTGCCATCAGAATGGGTATTCCCCCCACCAGCAGTTTAATGGCAACCATAACACCATGAGAATGAAACGCAAATGTCTTGTGGTTTTCAGAGGATATATTCAGCACAAAAGTTCATCATCGTCTATTTTATGCCGTGTATAACAACTGACTAGGTCCTTAAAGCATTTATTAAAATGAAACAACACAGGATTACATAACATGGACCTTTGAGTGCTTATTGATGTTATCAGATTTTTTTTAATGAACACTGACTGAAAAGGAACAATTTCCAGTATTTTTCAAACTACAGCCTAATGTCAAGGCATTTAGAAAAAATTTTCACAGTTGGCAGGTGGTAGCAAGAGGGCAACAATTACATCAATGTCTTTAAGTTAATTTCTCTTGGTTGCTGTGATATTATTCATTACTAGAGGCCAGGTTCACAAATTCATGCATGGGTGGGGTCCGGTGGGCCCACCCCAATGGGGGCTGATCCGGCTGGGCCAGTGGGCGGGGAGGGGATGCCAAAGGTTGGCTGGTTGGCCCTGCTCATTCTGGTCATCTTGGTCGCTTGGCTTTTATATATATAAATAGTGCTATAATGTTCAAAGAAAGTTCATCAGACTTCACTGATGTTTTCAAGATTCATTTGTCATGAGGGGCAAAGATGGGTCAGTCAAGATGCCCCAAAGGAAGAGGCCTGGGTGTACTGAAACTGAAAGCAGAATGCAGTCATGAATTGAGGTGGCTTTTGCATTGTGTCTGTGCATGAACTTGTGTGTGTGTCTGTCTGCCTGCCTTTCTCCCTTTCTCTCAGGGACTGCATGCACATTTACTGAGTGCAGTTCTGCCTTGTTCTCCCCATTTTCTTGGTCCTCATCCTCATACTTTCAGCCCATAATTGCTGCCCTGGACCCAAGCCTACCTCATGACATTTCAATTCAGTTCCTAAAGCTAACCTGCTCAGGCTCTGAATCTCCTCAGTTCTAAATTCCAAGAGAACAGAGAGAGGATGTCTCCTTTTGTCCACCCTGACACACCGGCTGGCGGTCACGACAAGCCTGATAGGCCATCTTTAGACCGTAGGTGCCCCATCAATCCAATCTGGCCTTGCTGGACCATGGAGTCACTGATGTAGCAGGGCCTCGGCTGGCTGTGAAAGGACACATCTCACAACACCGAGGGCATGAAAATGGCAAAACACTACCCCAAGAAGCTGCTGCCGCCAGGGGTTAGCAGACACAGGACGGGTGACGGCCACTGTGTTTCCAACTAATGGGAGACTCTTTTTTCACTTCAGTCTGGAAGCAATTCAAAGGCAAAAGTCTTGTCCCTTGTATTTTTTTTTTTTTTTTTTTTTGTTAAAAGAAAAAAATCTAAGACTATACGAGTGCACATAAAAAAGAGGCATTCCCTGCTAATAATTAGAGGCAAGCATTTTTCAGACTAAAGTGGGTAGAGGAAGGTATCCTTGGAAACAAAACTGATTAAACCTAAATGACAATAACAACAACAGGGCCCTGCTACGTGAAAATGACCATGTCAGACTAGTCTATAGAAGGGTAAGAGTGACACTTGGAAGAGGAACAGCAGCCAGTGGAGAACCCTAGAGGAGAAGCACAATGTCGAGAAGATACTGCTGCTATTAGCATGTCATTATTGTCAGGGTCTATACTAATGTGTTATTAGCTATCCTTGGTCTGGGTTTCTAACAGTCCTTAGCGAGGAGGAACTTAGAAAAGAATGTCCAAACCAGCTGTGTTCTTGATCATTTGTTACTCATAATATTTGCTTATATTAATTGATGTATAACAAATTATATATGATTTTCAATCCTCAGTAGAATTTAAGCACCTCTGTTGCTTAAATAGATACCCCTGTTGCTGCCCATCCCAAGAGGTTTTAAGAAATAGGAAAACTGCACAGCAAGGCGGTGTGGAGCTTTTTCTTTCAAAATGTTGTTTTTAAGCAACTGCCTAGTCCCTTATTATCTCCTCAGCCATCTCCCCAACTGTTTCAAGGAAAGGAACAAAAAGGCCAACAATCTTCTAGTTTACAACTCTATTCTCAATCCCCCGTAGAAAGAACAGAAAGTGAGTCACCCAGACTTATTCTAAAAGAATACATTTTTAACTCATTGCTGTGGGTTTGTGTTTTTTTTAGGACTTAGAGGTAATGTCTAGGATAAACTAATTCAAAGATATTCAAAATCTACCTTTACAGTACTGGAACCTAAGGTCTCTAAGGGCAGTCAGAGAGCATGCTTGCATTGTTCCCCTGGTGCCTAGTACAGAGTTTGGTCCAAGATAATGACTCAATTAGTTTGTGCTGAATGATTCAATTAATTAATGGATAGTAGGCAGGAAGGGAGTAAAGGACAAAGGGAGGTAAGGGTCACTAATGACATCTTTACAGGATTTTCCCTCCCATCTCGTTAGATGTTATACTAGAAGAATCTAAATTTGGACAGTTTAATGAACACAGCTGTTAGATCATGCTGAATGATAGACCCAGACCTTTTAAGTTAATTGAATCTAAAGGAGC
Organism: Eptesicus fuscus; assembly: GCF_027574615.1. Lineage (NCBI taxonomy): Eukaryota > Metazoa > Chordata > Mammalia > Chiroptera > Vespertilionidae > Eptesicus > Eptesicus fuscus. The sequence continues at coordinate 38,512,467 of NC_072477.1, forward strand.
AAGCCACAAAAATGGCATCCAACTTGTCCTCAACTAAGCCAGTGAGTAGCAGTGGGGCTTAGACTCATTGTCAAACACATCTGCCTTTTTTGAGTTGACATTTTGGGATTTACTAGGTTAATACCTATACTGTGACTTATATCAGACATTTTAGAAATGAACAAAGATGATGTTAATTATGATTGATGACCCTGACCATATCCTGATTACTATTTGTAGTTCCATCCTTTCACTGCCTATTAGCTCATATCAATGTCTGGTTATAAAAGTGTTCCTAATGTTTACAACGAGAGGCCTTGGTGATTACAGCCATATAAATGTGTGAATAATTGAGAGGTTATGCTGCAGTACACGCCTCATCAAGCTTCCTTTTCAAGTCTCAAGAATATATTTAAAGCTCAACACTAGACCTCAATTATGCTTGAGTTACCAACAAGGAAGAAAAAAAACTACATTAACAAAGCTGTCAAAAAACACCCTCTGCTTTAAATTTCCTTGGACAACTGGACAATGGAAATAGTTCACTCATTTAAGGGTTGGCCTCCTCTGGTAAAGATTCCATGGCATTTAAAAGAAGAAAAAAGAAAAAGAACCCTGAAATCTATTGAGTTCCTTTCTTGGTCCTCTAGAAGATAGACAGAAAGTCAATCTTGACAAAAGGATTGTAAAGATAACTAGATTGCCAAATTTATATTGCAGATTCAGTACAATTAATAGAGAGGGAAATGAAATGTTTATATATGTATGATACAACAAGATCATATTACAGTGGTCTCAATAAATTACAAAGGACCTGGCAATAAAATCATCTGTTTTAGTACATAATACCCCAAAATACAATTAAGCACCAATGACCTTTATTTTGACTCCATAAGAGAAGATTCTGCAGCTTGAAACCAAAACTAACCCAATGTATGCTAAAGAGTTCTATCCTTTTCCACAAAAAAAGGTACATTTGATACAATGCTATTTTAAAGGATACTTCAAGCTTCAGGGATAACTTAAATTATTCTAATATGAAAAGTAAAGGGGGAAAGTGTGGTAAGATTTTAAAATAATAATAACCACCAAAATTTATTAAAATTCAAATCCATGTCTATTTTTAAGGTACAGAATATATTTTGCAATCTGTACAACATCCCAAGTGGAGATAATCTTGGATTACTCCTCTAATGCTAGGGTTTTTATTTTAAACCATCCACAGATAAACTTGACAAATTCCTTACTCTAAATCCCATATTTATGTAAACTAATCCTTATTACTCAAAATAGAATATATTCCTATCCCCCTTGTTGAGTGATTCCTATTTTAAAACATCTCTCGATTTGTTTGAAGTTCTCCAGCACCTTACCTTAGGCTTAAATGAAGGTAGCATACCACAGGAAATGTTAGAATCTTAGTGTTGTAAGGAGCCTTGAAGGCCAACTCATCCTATTCTTTCATCATAAAAAGGAGGGAACAAAGGTTCAAAGAGTTCAGTGATGCATCCAAAGCCATGGACAAAAATGCAGTGGCAAAATGTGGACTACAGTCCAGTTCTCTGACTCTTACTCTGATTTATTTCCCTATGGTGTCCTCCACCGATACCAGATGCTTTTCTGCAGTCACTACCATTTTCCCTCCCATGCAAACCCTACTAAAGAAATGTAGTGATTCAACTCACAAAGTGTTCACTGTGTATGTACATGTGTGGCACTCTGGAAGGTAAGGCGGGCAGGGGCCAGTACAGAGCTGACAAGACGTTCCCAGATGACCATTAGCTACAGTTGGTAACCTCACAGAAGAGCTGCCAGGGAAATAATCAGTACTGGGAAAGCACAGGAACTAAGGGGGAGTGTTCCAGGTTAAAAGACCTCAGAGTGCCCTGAGAAGTAGGTGTCATTTGAGGGTGATGAAGAAGATTATGGCAGGTGGCTTTGGTGTTCATCCTGGAGAATTACTTCATTCTTCCAAATGAGCTCAACTTTAATCACTAAAAAATATAATTTAAAAATATAGTAAATTATATCTGGTCAATGAATAGAAGGTCAGAACGTTACTACAGATTGAACAGATGGGCCTGCAGAACACTAAAACGCACATTTATCCATGGCTTTGTCTAAGTTATTCGTATGACTAAATCTGTCCCCAACACAATGCTTTCATGTTATGATAGGGCATTAGGGACAAGTATTATTTCATTTGTTTTATGGATAAAAAATGAGTATCAGAAAAATTGAAGACTTTCCCACAGTCTCATGGCTGACAAGATGCAGAACTGAGACTAAAACCTATCTCTCCTCACTCCCAGCATTCTCCACACCCCCATGTTGTCTTTGCAAGTTTACTGCTTTCAAATCCATTTTTACGAGCATTGAGTAAGATAGGGGGAAGCATAAATGCAAGGTCACAAACTTTCAGAATACCACTGCAAAACCAACCCTGATACATCAGATATAGCTGTCACACACTGTGGACTCACTCACGACCCACCATCCAAACTGTGATCAGCATCCTAGTGTTATCAGGCAGTATCCTGTCAATATAGTCCATCGGGTATTGCATATACATTGGCTATCTTTCCTAAGAAAACTAGAAACACCTGGATCATGTTAGGTCACTTCTGAGTTTCTACAGCTGGGTTTTATGCTTCTCCCCTCTTAAGGAGTTGACAATCTGGAAAAATTTTGATATTCAGCCAAGAAAACAAGAGCCTTTCATTTTGAGCATGGACGTTTCTATATGTTCTGGCGAGGGAGTGAAGTGGGGAGAGTGAATTGGAAATTATTCCTTATGGTGGATAAATAAAAGTGTGGAGAATACGAAAGATGGGTCACAACCTTCTAGAATGGACATATTAATGCAAGAAAAAGCACCCCATTGCCCCCTAAACAGTCCCCTTCAGCAAAACAAGTGGCTGCCTCAGTCTGTAGTGCCCGATTGGACAGTAGCCTCCGGCCACCTGTGTCTCAGCTGGACCATCTGCTGTGTGGATCCAGGCAGCGGGGCCTCCACTCTGCCATTCCTCTGCCCTTTCGTAAAGACACACTTGAAAATCTCACTCCAAGCAAAGGGCAGGGGGCCAGGGGCGGGGTGGCTCTGCTTACTCTGTAGCACACAATTTCTCTGGTTGAAAGGCTTCTGATGTAAAATTAGTCATCAATTTAGCTATTTTTTCCATGAGTTGAAACCCTGGCTTTCTGAATGTAATGTGTAGATATAAAATATCCAAACCATGAGAAGAGCTACAGTTTCCAGAACATGAACTTTGAGGCTAGCAAAGTCCCAAGTAAATTTGACATGAACCAAACATCCCTTCCCTACCCAGTCTGTGAGCTAAAAACTCATTATGCTGCAAACAAGAAAAGGAGGGTCCCTACCCAAGGGCACATGAAATGCCCTGTGACAGTGTGAAACAAGGGCTCTTCTCTACAGCAAGAATAGGCCAAGGTATACATGGAGGAGGGGTAGTAAATGCCTCTTTGCATTTACTTATGAAATGTGTGCGTCACACTCACGTCACATGTGTGCGTCACAAGGTGAGAGGGAAAATTTCACAGGCTGCTGTATCATTTCCTTGACTAAATTGGAATTATTTACACATATGTTTATATCCCGTCAGCCTATGACTCAGTGCTTATGTGCAGCTAGAGACATGAGGACAGGTGTGTCTCTTGTTAAAAGGTCCCTTCCACATCGGCAGTCCCAGTTGTACATCTGATCTACCCCAATCAGATGCTATACTTTTGATTTCCCCACACTGGCATGCTGACTCCTGTCTAGCCAGTGGCCATTAAAGGCAGGTCGTCATGCTCCAGCTACACTCTTGGAATTGTCCAACACTTCCCTCTGTTGTTCCTGATCTTGCACCATTCTGGCTCCACCCAGCTCCTAACTCCTGGCTTTGCCTCCCATTGGCCAACCCAAGGGCAGCTCCTTGTATTTACAGGCAGTACTCATGTGTGCTAGTGTTAAGCTTCCATGTTCCCAAAAGAGAGTGGATCTGAATCATTGTTTGACTTGTTCCGCTTTTGGACACTTAGATGGTAATTTCCTCCTCCCCTTACCCAGCTCTGGTTCCTGGGACCCAAACTGCAACCCTGATCTGTCAAACTTCAGTCCCCTAGGAGTTAAGGGTTGGGAGAAGTGGCACAAATCATCTATTACTCTATTGTGGAGCATCTTGTTACCTTATTAAGGAGTCTCATGTCATGGGATAAAGCAGAAAGAGTACCCTCCTTAGGTGAGAAGGTCAGAGGAAATAAGGTGACATTAATGAATCTTAGTTTAAAAAATAATGAAGTCCTCCTGGTTTGGCTCAGTGGATAGAGCATTAGCCTGCGGACTGAAGAGTCTCAGATTTTATTCCAGTCAAGGGCACATGTCTGAGTTGTGGGCTCCATCCCTATCTAGTAGGGGGCATGCAGGAGATAGCCATCAATGATTCTCTCTCATCATTGATGTTTTTTTCTCTCTCTCTATCCCTCTCCCTTCCTCTCTGAAATCAATAAAAAAATATATATTTTAAAAAATGAAAACAGCAGCAATGAGTATTCCTACCTTCTCATTATGAGTAACCAAAAGCTGTGATATGTTTGCTCCTGTGCAGAGAACTCTGCTATTCATTAAAAAGTACTTTAGCCCAACCAGCGTGGCTCAGTAATTGGACATCAACTCACGAACTAGGGGTTCCCGGTCAATTCCCGGTCGGGGCACGTGCCCAGGTTGCAGGCTGGATCCCCAGGGTGGGGCCTGCAGGGGGCAGCCAATCAATGGTTCTCTCTCATCGTTGATGTTTCTCTCTCTCTCTCTCTCTCTCTCTCTCTCTCCTCTCTCTCTCTCTCTCTTCCTCTCTGAAATCAATTTTTAATAAGTAAAAAAAAAAAGAGTACTTTAAACATTATCTGCCTACCATGAGATAATATTGGCAATAACAATCCCTATAATATTTCAGTCATTGCCAAGGCCACAAACAAATAAATCTTTAGGAGAACCTAAATAACATGCTCATATATTCTGCATGGAAGGTGAGGGAGATGCAAGAGTTGCCCTCCTATCAGAAAAAGTATCCTACAAGAGGATCCTTGAAAACTAGAAATGAAGCAATTTAGAAAGTTTGGCAAAAGAGGAGATTCCAAGTACTCACCAAGTAGTCAGATTTAGAACTGAGCAGGACAGATGGCTAGAGAGAGAAGATGTGGAGGGAAGCATGTAGTGGGGAAGAAGAGAAAATAATAGTAGCTACTGTTCATTATGCATAGAAATAATAAGGTTTAGTTAGAAAGGACGAGCATGCTACCTCCTTTCTGGACCCAGGTCATGCTACTTCTCTGCCCTGTCTTTACTCAGAACTGGTTTCCTATTGCTCATGATCCTTCAGGAAGCTTTCCAAACACAGTCTGGTAGGCCACAGGAGAGGTTTTGATCTTTGCTGGAGGAAGGCTCATCTCTGTCTTAGTGGTGGCAGCCTGCGTGCTGGGCCACCTGGGCAGTCTGCAGCAGCTGCCCCTGGAATATGAGGTCATTATGGACATGACTGAAAGCATCTTTCCTCTCTCCTCCCACCCAGAGTCTCCTGATTCTTGCCAAAGCTTTGTTTTAGCCACTGTGGTATGAGATGCCATGAGACCCTCTTGGTGTTCATGTATATGGACTGCTTCACCTGATTCTGCAGTGTGCTGGAAGGCTGGCCAGCAGGCTTGCTGCTACTTGCTGTGTGCCCTGTATGCTGTGGCTCACACTAAAGAGACAGCTGCTATCTTGGGTTTGACCTTCCACAGTGGCTATAGGAGGACCAGTTGGTATAACTCATAAATGCAGAGTTTGTGGGGCAAACTTTGACCAATGGGAGATAGGAACTGGTGGAAAAGTCCTTCCCTCTTTCTTCCCACAGGTGAACTATTCTGAGAGATGATAATTCCTGTGGCCTCTCTCAAGATGTCTTTAAAGAATGAGTGATCAACAGCATTGGTTACAAAGCTGTGGCCAGCTTGGGAATGTACCACGTTGTATTTGCTCTTCCTCCTTCGCTGCCTCACTCTTTTTCTTTCAGTGTTGTTGCTCTGGGATGACTATTCCCATTAAAATGATAACACATAAAAGCCTTGAACCTTGTTTTCCAAGCTAACAGTTGGCTAAGATAAGTGACATCCCTAATGCTGTACAACTTGGAAGTGACAGAGCTGGAATTTGAATCCAAGCCAAATTCAATTATGAAAGGTAGCCATAGACTAAGAAAGAGTCAGACTTTAATGAAGAAACAATGGTAGGCATTGCTCTACTCATTTCTTGTTGAAATCCCTAGACAAGAAATGACTAGTGCAAAGCCAGAAGAACAAGTGCCACATTTTATAATTCTGGATATCTGCAACCAGAGGAAAATTAAAGCTATCAGTTCTTCTGCCTCACACCTTTCTATCACACAAGCTATCTTGAAATTATTGGTGGTCTTGATTTATCCTAGAAGAAATTATCTAATGAAGATAACAGAATTTTGATTCCATGTGTAATTTTTACTCTGTTTTAAGTTCCTTCTAGTGTACTATCTCTAGAATGGATACCAAACATCAGTGGCTACTTCACAAGAGACTAGCTCTTTGATTTTAAGATAAAGGCTTCAATTTAAGTATTTTTAACCACAAAATATCAATTACTACAACTATTGCATTTTTATTATCTTCTTATTTTATATAGAATCTTCAAGAACATTGAAGTAAAAAAATCTCTACATGAACAATAATGATAAAACACTCTCCTGGAAAAGCCCATTATCTTTAACAAAGAGATGTGATTTTTAAGATGTGTATATCTCTGATTTCTTGTACTGTCTTTAGGAGCTTTCGATTTTTACAATGAGCACTGCCATTACAGTAATGAAGGGAAGACCTACAACATACATTTGTCAGCTCTACCTCATAGATTAAGATCTAATTTTCTCCAGTAATGGAAGATGGGCCACACATTTCCAAATAAATCTTCTCTGGCTTCTCTTCTAGCAGACTGTGCATCCTCTACCTGGAGGACTATTAACAGATGACACAATAATTTCCTCGGACTTCAACAGTCTTCGTAGTTTATCTCCTTGAATTTTCATTCCAGTCTCTATAACATGACTGGGTCCAGCAGCATCATCTTACTTCTCCTCTGCATACCTCTCCTCCCCCATTCCCTGCATTCCATCCAGGATAATTCATTAGAAAAGATCATATAGGAGTATCCTTGATCACATAACTACACCATGACCATCAGAAGAAAAAAAAAGAATATTTAAATTATTCATTCCAAAAACTTTAAACACAAATGTCTATAATCAATGGTAAGCCTGGAACTCTTTCTTTTCCTGCACATATGACCAAATGGCAACAGAGGAACCTCTCTGAAGGTAAAAAATAAAAATTAAAAAAAATCTGGAAGTGAATCCATTTGGAATTTCTAGCTCAGTGAAGTCTGGGTTCCATACTGGTTGATCTTCAGATCTTCAAGGAAGTACCAGGAGAGCTGGAGGTGGTCTATTAGTAAGACTAGATAAATGAGGTACTCAGAGCATCACTCTGGTAAATTTTATAGCTTCTATCTGCCATCACTACTGCTTTAACATTTTATATGGTTGAAATAGAGATTAAGGGCAATGCTGGATAGGAAAAGAAGTCACAAGAGGCCAGCCAAGCGGTGGGTATGGAAGTAGAAAGTGTTGTCCAACTGTGTGCCCCGAGTAAGACACTGGCAATGAGTACTTCAGTGACTGAAAATATATCCATGCCATTTTTAGACTTGTGAAGCCACCTTCTCTCTCCCTGCCCATATGCCAACATCAGAAGGATTCCTAAGCCATGGACTTTCATACAATCAATTTACCCCACTATTGGGACAACAGTGCTTATAGAAGACTCCTTGTTCATTGAAGAACTCTATTTTCTCACAAAAGAATCAATACCACTCAAGGTAATAGAATCAAAAGTATTTGGCTTTCAAAAATGAACTTGACTATACAGAAATTGATATTAAGAAAACCTGCCATTTGGAACAGAAAAATACATTAGCCTTTTTTGGCCAACTTTATAAAATTGTTTAAATATGGTTTTACTTGTTTATTTGTTTGTTTGTTTACTTCAATCGTTTCTTGGAATGCATTCAAGCCATTTCAACATGACCAAGTGACTCACATTACATGCAAAGTGTACAGACCAACTACATTCAGAGAAATCCAAGGAGGAGAGATTATCCATTTGATAACTTTTCTATTTAAAGGAGAGACACCACTTTTTTCCTACTCTGAATTCAGCATTTGTACTGTGGTCATTACTGAAGTTGAGAGTGGAGTCAATGACTCCTTTTCTCCCAGAGAGAATGTATCCAACTGATGGCCCAGGGGAAAGAGTGACACCTGCAAAGCCCATCCATCTTCATGGAGGTACAAAGGAGAAATTTAGTGACCTCCCCTGATTCTTTTCTCTCCAGCTTATAATTATGGGAACACTGTGGTTAAAAGAAAAGGACAAAGTGAAAAAAATGTCTCATTTGTAAAAATGACCACTTTTCCCCAGGAATTCTCATGATGCTCAAACTCTTTATCATTTTATGACCCTTGATGTCTGTGTTGTTGTTTTTTCCATACTTAGATGGCTTTATATTGTGTTCCATTTTGGGTGGAATAATTTAATAGGAATGTTGACAGAAGAATGCATCAGAAGAAAAGAGAAGGAAGCAAACATTTTTTGAAAAATATTGCAACAGTGAAGGGTCTGGTAAGAGTATCATGAAAGAACTCATCAAGGTTATAAAAGAAATTTAGCTGATAGAAGACTATATGGGGTAGCACTACTGTGTGGAAAAGATAAAAGACTTACTTTGTGTAACACCTCAAGATAGAACTAAGACTGAGATTCACCATAATAGGAAGATTTTAGATTATTTTAAGAACAAAATAGAATTGTCTAACATTTAAACATGCTGCATAAATAAGGAGTGAGTTTTTCAACAATGGAAATACTTTAATAAAAACTAGATGACTTCTTGTTAGGAATGTTGCTAAGGGGATGTCCCTTAGAAGACATGATTGAACAATGTTTCCAACTAAAATATTCCCTAAGTACCAATCAGCACTGGTAATTATGATTAAAGTTTTTCAAAATATAAAAGCTGGCACCAAGTCAATAAATTTACACAAACTGCCTTTAAAGTGGAATTAGTCATTTATTCATCCATTCATCAAATAATTATTTGAGCCCCTAGAATATGCCTTTATGATTTCAGGCACTGTGGTACAGTAATGGAAGAACAGATAAAGGCACTGCCTTCACAGCAGTTGAATTCCTATGTGTGTATCACACAATAATCATTTTTAAAAACAATACATAAGAGAACCAAGATGGCAGCATAGGTAAACACCTGTACTTGCTGCCTCCCACAACAACATCAAAATTACAACTAAAATACAGAACAACCATCATCCAGAACCTCTGGAAAGCTTGTTGAGTGGAAATACTACAACTAGAGAAGTAAAGAAGAAAGCACACTGAGACTGGTAGGAGGTGCAGAGGCGCTGAACGGCTGGTTGGGCACCCACGTGGGCCGCTTTTTTATCAGGAGGGAGATCACCTCTGTGGAGGCTGCATGGAGAAGCAAGCAGTCCCAGCCTCACACCAGTTGCCCAGCCCAGCATCCCAGAGCTAGAGAAAGAAGTCCCTATGGGCAGTAAGAACTACAGGCTATAAAAACTAGTGCAGATTGGGGCTGAGTGACACATAGGCTGCTGGAGACCCAGCTGCTCCTCTTAAAAGGCCGGCACCACAAACTGAATTTACAAGCTCCCACTTCCTCTGAGCTCCAGTGCCGGGCAAGGCTCTAGGGGACGCAGACACATATGGGGAGAAACTGGACTGTCTGGCATTGGGGCAGGAACTCAGGGGCAGCTTTCTTCCAGACAGAGGTGCTCACATTGTTCCTGTGCTGGGACCTCCCTGGTTGCAGGGCTGACTGGCAGCCATTTGTTTGCTCCACCCTGGTGATTCCCTGAGACCCCCGCCCCATCCAATTTACAACTCACCCAAGCTGTGTGCAGCAGCTTTTGCATATGAATGGCCTGTCCTATCAATAAAAGGCCCAAGACCTGGCACCAGCACCAGCCTTCCTTCCTTCACAGCTGGGCCTCATCTGGGCACTTTCAAACCTGATAGCTCCCGCTGGATGGCCCCAAGCAGTGTCTGACTTTGCACCTCCCTGGAGACCCAAGAGCCAGTGTACCCAGTGGTCAGTGTGAGACCAGAACAGATTATAACTCTTCACACCCATAAGCGACACACTGAAGGGGCAGACTCAGTGAGCACCAAAGCCCCACTGAAGCAAGTCCTGCTCCATAAGAGTGTTTCCTGCACAGCAGCTCTCCCACTGTTGTCGCAGCTAGTCCCCACAGCCAATTGGCCTTGAGGTCAATTCCTCCCAGTGACATCAACACCAATCAAGTCTCAACTACAACAAGACTGTGCACACAGCCAACAAAGGGGTGCAACAAGAGTGTCTACCTCAGGTGATTGGAGAGGCTGAGCCACTGGGCCCTATAGGACACCTACTACATAAGGCCACTCTATCAACTCAATGAGACTTAGCAGCTACCCAATACATAGAAACAAACACAGGTAAGGAGCCAAAATGCGGAGACAAAGAAACATGTCACAAATGAAAGAAATGAAAAAAAGCAAACTACTGGATATAGAGTTCAAGATCACAGTTATAAGGTTAATCAAGAATATTCTAGAAACCTCCAAGGAACTTAGTGAGACTTTCAAGGACCTTAGTGAGAATGGCAAAGAAATGGAAAAGGACCAGTCAGAAATTAAGCATACACTGACTGAAATAAAGAGTAATATACAGGGATTCAACAGACAAGAAAATCCTGAGAATCAAATCAATGATTTAAAATATGAGGAAGCAAAAAACATCCAACCAGAAGAGAAAAAAGAAAAAAGAATTCAAAAATATGAAGATAGTGCAAGGAGCCTCCGGGACAACTTCAAGTGTACCAACATCCGAATTATGGGGGTGCTAGAAGAAGAGAGAGAGCAAGATATTGAAAATCTATTTGAAAAAATAATGACAGAAAACTTTCCCTACCTGGTAAAAGAAATAGACTTACAAGTCCAGAAAGCACAGAGAACCCCAAACAAGAGGAATCCAAAGAGGACCACACCAAGACACATCATAATTAAAATGCCAAGGGCAAAAGACAAAGAGAGAATCTTAAAAGCAGCAAGAGAAAAACCGTTAGTTATCTACAAGGGAGTGCCCATATGACTGTCAGCTGATTTCTCAACAGAAACTATGCAGGCCAGACGGGAGTGGCAAGAAATATTCAAAGTGCTGAATAGCAAGAACCTACAACCAAGATTACTCTACCCAGCAAAACTATCACTTAAAATTGAAGGTCAGATAAAGAGCTTCACAGATAAGAAAAAGCTAAAGGAGTTCATCACCACCAAACCAGTATTATATGAAATTCTTTAACCCTTTGCACTTGCTTGCTTTTTTCTCGATTCCTTTATTCTAATGCTAACTGTGTCAAGTCACACTCGACATCCGAGTGCAAAAGGTTAAGAAGAGGAAGAAGAAGAAATACTGACAATTCTCAGAGGGAAAGGGGGTGTGGGAGGGTGCAGGAAGAGATTAGACAAAGATCTTATATGCATGTATGCATTACCTATGGACACAGACAATAGGGTGGCGAGGGCCAGGGGTGTGGTGGGAACAGGGTGGAGGAGAGCTATGGGGGGGAAGAGGGACATCTGTAATAATCTCAACAATAAAGGTTAATTTAAAAAAAACAATACATAAGATCATTTTAGACAGTGATAAATTCTATTACAAAAATAAAATAGAATAATAGGACAGGGAGTGAAGGAAGGCAGTTACTTTAGCAATGTTGGACAGGGAGGTTCTCTCCTGGAAATGTCATGAGTTAAGACCTGAATGAAAAGAAAAAGCTGGCCATGCTAATATCTTGGGGAAGAGAGGTTCAGGCACGGGAAAGAGCAAGTGGAAGGGCTCCTAAGGGAGAAAGGGTCTTGATCCAAAAATAGAATGAAGGCCAAGTATCCTTATGAGTTGAGGTCAGAGAGAAAGGCAGGATTCATGTCATGTATTGACTGTGTAGACTATGATAATGCATTTCGATTCTACTCCCATTACAGTGGAAAGCTACCAGAAAGTGGTAAGCAAGGGAGTAATATGGTCTGAATTACTTGTTTCAATTACTCTGGCTATTGCTGTAGAAAATGGCTGTCAGGAGTCAAGGGTGAAAGCAGGAAGCCTGATTAGGAATCTATCACAGCGGTCTAGGTGAGCACTAATGAGGACTCAAGAGGTAGCATAATTCAAATAGCATGTTGACTACGCTTTAGACATTTGCACTTGGCACAATTAGAAAGTTGTTCAAAACAGAAGTTATTTAACAGTTTGTGTGTGTTTATAGTTATATGTGTATGCACATGTCTATGTATACTTCATATAGGCTGTCTTTGATACTTCAAAGATTCAATTGATGGAAATTTAACAATAAAAAAAAAAACACAAAAATACATGTCAGTATTTTTTTATTTGACGCAAAAACACTGTTTTCCAAGGGAAGTAAAAAACTCATTCTATCTAGTTACATAATTAGAACTAAATGATAATGAAATTGGTGTTTGATGCCTGCTGAGATGGACTTCTTTCTCCAGCTGTGAGAAGACAACAGGGGAACAAGCCACAGACTAAATCTGGAGACCCTCCCATGGCCCGTCACAGAGTCACACAGAACAATTAACCAGTGAGGGGCTTCTCCACGTTTGTTCAACAGGGTAGAAAGGAAAAGCTAACTTGTAAGTATTTATCCTCATTGTTTTGTATTTTACTTTGGGAGAAAATATGCAGTTGTTTGGAAACTGCAGGTGATATGACCCATTCAAACCAAGATTCAAACATTGGTTTTATGCGCAGATGGATAAGCCATCAATCACTTGGCTGTCGGTGGAAAATCTTTGCTTAAGTCATCAACGCTCCCAAGTGTAATCCTACCTGTGTTAAGAAGGGGGAATTCTGTTTTTCTACTGTGATTTGATATTGAGAAATAACATGAGCAGATAAGCTTTATAACAGCACTAGGAGCCCTTGTTATTTCTAACAAACGAGAACCACTGGGTTCCATGAGCTGGACTCTGGCTCATGGTCTCTGTGTGTGATGACCAAAGTAATGTGGCAGAACCCAGATCACTGAAAGGCAGATGAGCAAGAAAGCAGAGTAGCTGAAACAAACAGTGGAGAAGGGGAGTGCAGGTGGGGAGGAGAGGGAATGAAAACAATGAGATAAAGAGACTAGCTAGACCCCAAATTTTCAAAATTATTCCTTTACTATATTTATTGATTCATTTCAATGTGACAGCTAACTCAAGAGAGTTGCCTTTCTAAAAACTCTATGCTCACACATATCAGACCAAGAGTGGTCCTGACCCTTGTATCTCAAAAATTCCTTCCCTCCCATTCCATTGTTAAAACTTTAAGGAGGATTGTTATCATTGAAAGTCTATTGGGTGGTTTCACCTAGGGAGTTATTCAAAATACCCCTTCCTTAATTCTCTCTTTCTTCCCACCCTTGTGGCACCAAACCTTCAATGTGACCCCCACTCTTTTCCTGTTCACATTTTTCAGCTTCTTTCAAAAATAGTTGGGAATTTCCATCAATAGTAAGCACTGTAGTGCAGCTACATGAGAGGACAGCCCCAACCCTTAGAAACATTCACCCTAATTATGACTAATTCCATGTGATTATTATGTAGTGTCTAAGAAAAACACTTGTTATAAGGAGTAAGCATCTATATATATATATGCCTATATGTGTACATGTGTAGACATGTCTAATACACATATGTTCTAAAAAGAGTTGGAATGAAATAGCCACAAATAATTGGTGATAGCTACCAACATATTTATCACTTATAAGTGTATTTCTAATAGCACATGATCTCACTCATCTAGGGGAAATAATGAACAACATAGACTGATGAACAAGAACAGACCCAGAAACAAGGAGGCATGGATCAGACTGTCGGGCCTCGGTGGGAGGGTAGGGAAGGGTGGGGGTAAAGGGGGAGATCAACCAAAGGACTTGTGTGCAGACATATGAGCCCAACCAGTGGTTAAGGACAACAGGGGGGTGGGGGCATGTGTGGGGAGAGGGGTGGGATGGAAATGGGGGGATGAGGACAAATATGTGATACCTTAATCAATAAAGAAATTAAAAAAAAAAATTAAAAAAAATAAACAAACTGCGTTTATAATACAATTCATCCTATATAATAAAAGCCTAATATGCTAAGTGTCCGGTCAACCCATCAGCCATTCAACCAATCAAAGTGTAATATGCTAATGATATGCTAAGGCCTCTCAACCACTTGCTATGATGTGCACTGACCACCAGGGGGCAGACGCTCCGACTGGTAGGTTAGCTTTCTGCTGGGGTCCGGCTGATCGGGACAGAGCGAGATGGGCCGGACATGCCCTGGAGCCCTCCCACAGCTGGCCAACCTCCCGCATCCCTCTCCAGCCTTGATTGTGCACTGGTGGGGTCCCTCGGCCTGGCCTGTGCCCTCTCGCAATCCGGGACCCCTCGGGGAATGTCGGAGAGCCAGTTTCAGCCCAATTCCACAGGCCAGGCTGAGGGACCCCACTGGTGCATGAATTTGTGCACAGAGCCTCTAGTTTATGAACAATAATCATAAGATAGCAATACAGTTCATTGGTGAAGAGCACAGTCTTTAGACCCAGACTATCTAGATTAAGACCTCATTTTACTACTAACCTATTAAAAAATGCTTAAAACAGTTCATGGTACATAATAATTGCTATGTAAGTGTTTGCCATCATCTTCATCATCATCATCATCATCATCATTTCACTGCCATTAACTTATGACTCCAAGATAAAGAAACAAGCTATAAAATATCATGTCAGTATTAATTATTATTATAAGAAATAATTTTTTAAAAAACTACAAATCTTCAAAGATTTCATTCAACTAAAAACCATTCTGTCAATGTCTTTTGAGTGCTTACGATGTGCTAAGCATTGTTTATGTACTTGGTGCTAGGGATGGTCATAAGCAAGACAGACAAGATCTCAGGTCTCATGTAGATTACATTTTAGGGGGCTGAGCACTATGTATGGTTCATGTGTACCAAAAATTGTTTCAAAGAAGATTCCATTTTAAAGAAGAAAACCAAGTTTTCTTCATCCACAGGCTAGAGAGTAATATGTTTTATTTTCCTTTAGAGCTTCATCCTGATTGTGTGATTCCTATGTAAATATATCACTTCTGTTTCATAAGCCACAAGAAGACTTATACTAGTGATTGTCCTCTAATTGGTCTGCTTCCTTTACAAGGTGCCTGGTCAGAAGAAGAGAGTACTATTGGGTTCTCTTACCCTTGACTATGAAAGACAAGAAAATGTGAATAGTATCATGAGCCTTATTGAAAAAAATTCAACAGCAGGTATCATTGCAGCCTGCTATAACAGATGCCATAGACTGGATGACTTACAAATAAGATAAATTTATTTTTCATCATTCTGGAGGCTGGGAAGTCCAAGATCAAGATGCCAGCAGATTTGGTATCTGGTGAAGCCCTGCTTCCTGGTTCAGAGCCATTTTCTCATTGTGTTCTCACATGGTGGGAAGGATGAAGGAGGTCTCTGGGAGCTCTTTTATAAAGGCACTAATCCCATGAATGGGGCTTCACCCTCATCACCTAATCACCTCCCAAAGCCCCACCTGCTAAAACCATCACATTGAGGGGTTAGGATCTCAAAAGAAGAATTTGGGAAGGCAAAAACACTCAGTCCATAACAGCAGGTTATATTTAAACATAAAAAGAAAGAAATGCCAAATGAAGCTCCATTATAATTTGACTTTCACTTGAGAAATCTTAGCTCAAGCTATACACAGAAGAAGGCTGACCCTGACAAAAAGCTCTCACACCAACTTCATGTGCATGGTTTTGAAAAATCATGATATTAAAACTCAGAACAAGTTTAGGACATTTAACCAAAGTCCAATGGTATGAGTTCTAATCCTGTGCAAATTGTGTGAAAGTCCCCAAACCTCACAGAACCTTAGCTTCTTCTTCTGTAAAAAGGGATGAGTTCCTACTTTGTGTCTCTCATAGGTAAATATAATAACTAGTGGCCCGGTGCACAAAATTCTGCATGGGGGGGGGTGTTGTCCCTCAGTCCAGTCTGCACTCTCTCTAATCGCAGACCCTTCGGGGGATGTCCAACAGGGATCGGGCCTAAACCGGCAGTCAGACATCCCTCTCACAATTCAGGACCGCTGGCTCCTAACCGCTTGCCTGCCTGCCTGCCAGCCTGATCGCCCCCTAATCACTCCCTTGCTGGCCTGATTGACGCCTGACTGCTCCCCTGCCAACCTGATCACCCCAAAGGCTTTTATTAGTATAGATATGACCCTTCACAGAAAATTTCACTAACCCTGCTTTACAATAAGGACTTGACGATTGAATCATTGGGGCCAGACACCAAGATTTCCTTTATTTGAACAGTGGAGGGAATAATTATCTTGTCTTTAAGTTGCCCTGAACATCAAATGA
Organism: Eptesicus fuscus; assembly: GCF_027574615.1. Taxonomy (NCBI): domain Eukaryota; kingdom Metazoa; phylum Chordata; class Mammalia; order Chiroptera; family Vespertilionidae; genus Eptesicus; species Eptesicus fuscus. The sequence goes on from NC_072477.1 coordinate 38,529,077, forward strand.
GATAATGATTTAGAAAAGTATAAAAGCACCATATAAAGACAACTGTCTTTTTCATGTACTGAAAAGACAATAAAGTGGTAAAATGAAAAGCACTATTTTTATTCTCCCCCTTCCTTCCTTTACAGCCTTTATTTAAACTTTGAAATTTATAAAAATTTCACTCCTATTTTCATTTCTTTACATTCAATATTATTTTGTATTAGTTTCAGCTTTTATATTAGTTACAGAATAGTGGTTAGACAATCATATACTTTACAAAGTGTTCCCCGATATTTCTAGTACCCACCTGGCATCATACCGTCATTGCAACACTGTTGACTATATTCCCTATTTAAGTGACAATACGTTTATAGGTTCCTTCCAATCTTTCTTTTGTGTTGCTCGCCCTTCCTTTTCTTTGTCACTTCTTCATTCATTTTCTTTATATAGTATTTCAATTGGCCCTCAAAGTTCAGTGAAGGCACTGGGACATACTTAATCCATTTTACAGACCAGGAAACTGAGGCCAATTCCAGTTGGCTGTGGAACTTGACTCAGCGCGCAGGGAGACCTCACAACTGCGCTCTCCACCCTTCCTATGGAACAGCCATGGGGCAAACAGAACAAACCTCCCCGTGAGGCTTCCAAGCCTCTTCCCAAGCACCTCTTCATAGTGGATGCTCCACATTCTTTCCTCTCCCCTGTCCACACCCCCATTTTTACTGCCCCCCCCCCCCCCCCCCCCCCGCCTTCTGGGGAGCAGGTGGTAGGCTTTGCACTCACCATGCAGGGCGGGAACTGGGGGCGGGGCGGGCGTGGGCTTGCTTTTGGGCCTAGGTGGGAGCAGGAGTCATGGCCTCTCAAGTGCGCAGGCTGCGGTGAGGCCCTGTTAGTGCAGGGAGCTTCGCTGAACCACCATAGTGGGGTACCCAGCAGTGCGGTGTCCCTCCACTGAGGTGGTGCTGCCCCTCAACCCCTGCCTCAGGGCTGCAGGTCCGTGCCCCTCCCCCAGGGAGTCCTACCACACAGGCAGTCATCACCTCTTGTTTCCCGCGTCTTGGGCCACTGCAGAACCTCGCTCTCCACAGGCCAGGCAGATCCCCACCTGCCGGCCCCCTGCCCCAGCCTGAGCCCCTCCGGTGCACCCCACCTTGGCACCACTCTGCGCCCCTTGGGCCACCCGCTTCCTGTCTGGCCGCTTCCTCGAAGCTTCCTCTTCCTTCAGGCGCTCTCCTCAGAACCCCCGGAGCTTGGCTCCAGCGCCCCACCACTCTATGGCTCCCTTCAGCCCCCACTCCACTCAGCTCTCCTGGGCTGCCCGCCTCTCAGGACGCTGCTGGGGCGCCCTGCTGCGGGCAGCAGGATCCTGGGACAAGGGGTGAGGGTATGGGGAGCAGCTCCAGTAAAGTTTAGTAAACCCCAGGTGGGCATTGGGATTTGGCTGCAGGCCACAGGGGAGTCTGCCTGGGCAGGAGGAAATCGTGCTTAGACCCAGAGTGCTGCCCCCACGGCCCTGCAGCCACACCCACCCTGTGAACGGTTGTGACATGATGCTGTCCTGGACAAATTTGCATATTCCTCCATTATATATATAGATGGCATTATAGATTATAGAGCACAAGTAATGGTCTTGATGCTGGGGCATGATTCATGTGATAGAGATAACCTGCTGAGGATCGTATCAGTTAGGATTCAACTAGAGAATCAGAACCAGTAGGGGTTTGTTCCAGGAAATTGGCTCTTTGCAACTTCGGTGGCTAGATAAACAATCTCGGTAAGGCTATTCTCTCCATATATGATGTTGAAGATGGATGTCCACAGAGCAGGCAGTCAGGTGGAAGACAGCTGTAAAGCAAAGGATATCAAGGGCAGGATGAAAGCCAGAGGCACAAGCTGGGATCCCTGGAGCTTGGATAAAACCTGTGATGACCTTGGTGACAGACAGAAGCTGGACCCTTCATCACGGAGCTAAACACACGCACACCTGGCCTCAAAGAACCTGAAGCAGGGTCCAGGGGAAGTAGAGCAGTTACAGGCCCAGTTTAACACCAGTCACTAGGTGACTCAGCAGATCAGCAACATGTGTGAACTACAAGATGGCAGCTGCTACCCCGCCGGTGTGGCTCAGTGCTTGAGCATCCACCTATGAACCAGGAGGTCACAGTTGGATTCCCAGTCAGGGCACATGCCCGGGTTGCGTGCTCGATCCCCAGTAGGGGGTGTGCAGGAGGCAGCCGATCAGTGATTCTCTCTCATCATTGATGTTTCTATCTCTCTCTCCCTCTTTGTTCCTCTCTGAAACCAATACATATATATAAAAGATGGCAGCTGCTTCCTTTCCCCTCCAAATCTCCCAAGAATTGTTCGGTGGTTCTGCTGTCACCAGAAATGTACAAGAAAGTGACTTCTGAGAAATGAAATGCAGTCTAGACAAGTTGATACACCAAAAAAAACACATAAATTCCTTGATCATGATTGGGAAATTGACAGTAATTTTCATATTCTTATCCATACAAATGTCACTAAGTTCTAAAGCACTGGTACTGCAACAGTTAAGAACAAGAACGTTAGAGTCTTCCTGACCCAAGTTCAAATCCAAGGTTTATCACTTTCTTGTTTTATGACATTGAGCAGCAAATTATTTAACTCTCTATGCCTCGGTTTCCTCATCTGTAAAATGGGGATTATAATACCTCCCTCATCTGTCAGATCAAAGAGTAAGGGAGATAATATAGGTAAAAATGATAGAATAGAGCCTATTATGTGGCTAGTGCTTCATACTAGTAAGTGATAAACTGTTATTCTAATGGTCACTCACCATGGGGTCTTAAGAGCTAACTATCTTAGAATCAAATGTCTGAAGAGATTCCCAGGGATCTCTTTTCCCTAAGCATCAGCATATGCTTAAGGGGAGTGCAAAAGAAGTGTTCAAAGGACATCCTTGAGGCAAATAAGAATGGATCCAATTCATACATCAAATCATAGAAGCTGACTATTTTTATATTTTCCCAGCTGCCGGGGATATTTGCTGAAAGAACATTGGTATTTTGAACCATTATGCTTCCAAGTTGACTCGCATAGTGGGTTCATCAGAAAAAGCATTTAACAGGCAAGCCAAATTATGTTGGACACTATATGCCAAGAAACAGAGTTATGAGTATGGACTTATACTCTTGGGACAGACTGCCTGGGTCCAAATCCTGGCTCCATCATTTATTGTGCTTAGACAAGTTATATAAACTCTCTATCTCATGTTCTACATCTGGAAGATGGAAATATACTATCATCTATGTCATAGAGTCACTTTGAGGATTAAGAATTTAAAATATATCGAATGTTTAGAAGAGTAAGCATAGTAATCATCAGGTAAGTGTTTGCTATCATCGTCAACAACATCTTCATTGTCATCACCCACAAATGTATCATCTTCTTCAAATGTATCAACTCAGGTCTATCCACACCCAATAGGAAACAGAAAAGCAAGCAAAGAAAACTTGACCTTCTGGAGTGGGGAGTGGAGGCAGGCTAGCGGAGGTCAACGGGGGAGAAAGGGAGGCATATGTAATACTTTCAACAATAAAGGTTTTAAAAAAAAGAAGAAAAAAAACTTAACTTTTATCCAAGGACCAGTATTCAATTCTCTAACATCTATACTCCTTCTTATTGAGATCTACCTGCTCCATTTGCATAGGGAGCCTTCTCTGTACTTGACACCTCACCTGTCCAGACCTGGGAAATTGATCAGATCGTCCTTTTAAACTGGATTTCAAGACTGTCTTCCTGGCCAACTGCAGCCAGCTTCCACTCATACTCCAGAGTAATAGTCCATTTGAATGGACTTCCATGACACCCTTGTGCCTAAAGAGAATTGGTGAAATTGCTTTCCATTACTTGTTTTAACAAGTCAAAATAAAGGACTATTTTACAATCTCGTTGTCCAAAAGAAAATGTAATTCCTTAAGCTCTTTGCTCACCCATTGGAAAGCATCAAGTGATTGAAAACTTAGCCCTGCTGCTCTATAAAGACCATGGTTTTTCTCAAATGTTTGCTTTTCCACACTTGCACCTGCACTTTGCCATAATAATCAAACTTGAAGAAGTTTAAATAAAGATGTGTCTAATTCAGAACACAGACGCTTAAGGAAAGATTTCTGTTTTTAAAAGAGATTCCTATAAATGATTTAGCAAATTTGAACATACAACCTGTCCAAAGTGCTAGCACACTTTGCTTCAAGCAGCCAATTTTGCAGGCAAAGCTGTGGTTTTCTTGTTCCTCTGTGAGCTGTGGCTGCCATTTCCTCATGGCCCAGCCCTCAGTGGTGCACAAACCAGGGATGTATTTCTCATTTGTGCATAAAAGTGATTTCCTTGAATTATGAGCCCCAAAGTTCCAAGACACTTACAATCTGGGTGGCCACACAGGTATAAGTGCATAAAAGTCTGTTCTTAGCATGACTCAAGGAGAGAACGAATTTACTTCAAACAACTTGTCTCTCTGGGAACATGCTTCACAGCACTCCATCAGGGAGAGGCATATTTGTGGTCATAATGTACGACAGCAAAGGTACAAGGAGACACACTGAGAGAAGTTAGAAAACCAAAGAGCCAAATAAATCCAGCTCTTTATAGGATAACATCCTTTAGCTCCCCTTCTTGCCTCTGAAACTTGGAATTCAACAGAAATGTCAAAAGAAAGGTTACATTTGTGAACTCAACCATAAGCCCGACAGTAGCAGAAGTTAAAATCTAAACTTAAGAATAAAGGGATTATGCAAAAAAAAAATCTATATAGATTTCCACACACATAGAAACAGCAACAGTGTGGTGATAGCCAGAGGGAAAGGGGGTGGGGATTGCTAGAGTGGGCAAAGGTAGGGGCGGGGTGGAGACAGAAAGAGACTTTGCTTGGGGCGATGCGGGGCACAATGCAGTGTGAAGACGATGTTTTGTTGAGTTGTATACTTGAAACCTCTATGTTTTTTTAACCAATGTCAGCGCAATAAATTCAATAGAAAAGAAGGAAGGGAGGGAGGGAGGGAGGAAAGAAGGGTGGGAGGGAGGGAAGAAAGATTTTTTGAAAAGGGGACTCCTAACTTATGGGGTTAATTCCACAAAATAAAGATTCCTCTGGAGGTGAAAGCTCTCATCCTTTTCAGACTTGAAGAAGGAAGGCTCCCATTGGCCATGCAGAGGTGCTGGAGTGGTGAGTGCCTCAGGCTCTGAAACTGCAGAAGGACAAGTCAGCAGAGCCCACAGCAGGCTCCAGGCCTCCACTGGAGATTGAGGACCACTACGACCACATGAGTCTCCCTGCTCTCCTGGAACAGAGGAAGAGCATGAAGGGTAATTAGGTCACCTGTAATTATGGAAGTTCTTCAGATTCAGGACATCCATTTTCTCTTTTGAGTGGATCCTAGGGCCCCACAAACTTACTCTTCTATGAGCCAAAAAGAGAATACTTAGGAGGTTATAACTATTTTCTTGGAAAAGTTAACTCAAATTGGAAGTAACCTGTTTCCTATAAGCAGTATGTCTTACATTCCTTTTTCATCCTATGCACAGAGGAATAGAATTATTATTGATTATAAAGTACATATTTGCCTATTAAAATAAAACTGCCAAACTGAGCAATGTCATTATAAGTCACTATGAATGCATGAATTTGATTCTGTTTGGTTATATATGCACTTGAACTAAAATTGTCTACAGATGTATTTTTGACTACAAAATAGATACACCCCTAAAGAGTTGCCAGGAAATCTTTGAAAATAAAACTATCTTTAGTGTGCTAGGGAGCTCATTATTTCCAAGAACCCTGAGATGAATTATTTAGTACAGAAACAATGTATATTTATGGAGGGCCTAGTGGATGAAAGAAATATAAGACAAGATCTTTGCCCTCAATCAGAATCCAATTCAGGAAATTGTTTCAAGAATTTAGATTTTCAATTAGTGAATTTTCTTAAAATGAGGCCACCTGTACAATATACAGTATCCAAGAAGTCCCAATCTCACCTTGTGCCAAGGAAGCCTTCGATGAGATCCTGTGGTGAAATGACACTCCTTCCTAATAGCTGAAAAAGTGCTGAACTGCAGACCGTCCAACTTGCAAAGGTGATTTGCCTAGGACTGAGTAGCCACTAAGGAAACTTGAGTAGCCATTTTTCCTCCTCCTTCCTTTGTCTTCCCATGCTGTACTGTCCTCTGTTCACTCATCATACATAAAAAAGCATCTGCGTGCACACACACACACACACACACACACACACACACACACACACACACACCACATACACCCCACATACACAACATACTCACACAGTTCCCAGTGTCTCGGCTACACCTCTTGATTATCATAGGCCTTCCATAGGGAGGCCTCATTCTAATGAGTTCAGCATCACCAGTCCATTCTCTAGGTACTCACTGACTTAATTCTACCTCCCCCAATCAGGAGAGAATCAGAGGCAAGATGGGAGGTCTTTCTCTGAGCTCCTCAAAGCACACTCTGTAAGTAGCCCTAGTCCATCTATGTCTAGGTCTTAACTCTATCCTGAACAAAATCAGAAAAAAGTCATCTTACTCTCTTGGTTCGGTTATAGATGAGAATGTGCCCAGATGATTGAGAGAACCCTGAGAGTCTTCTAAACCTGGATTAAGTGGCAAAGGACTGTAGGTGGTTTAATGGCAGTAAGTCAATCAGAAATAATGCTGTACTCTCAGAACCCAGAGAATGTTAGATCTCCATAGGCACATCACTCTATGAACAGTCAGTGCAACACATCTAGCGCTTGATTCTGTGGCTTTGGCCCCATCCTCTATACACCTTTTCCTCTTAGCTTCTGTGACACATGTTCTCATGGTTTCTATCTTTGTCTCTACTAATGACAGCAACAGCACCAACAACAATCCTATCTAATAAAGAGGGAATATGCAAATTGACCATCACTCTGTCACAAAGATGGCAGCACCCATAGCCACAAGATGGAGGCACCCAGTCCCCTCAGCCCTGCCGGAGTCCCCCAGTCCCGGGGGGCAGCAGGTGGGCAGTGCAGCTGGACCTCCTCCAGGCAGGTCCGGCCATGCCACTTGCCTGCCGCTGGAGTCCCCCAGTCCTTTCAGTCCCACCGGCGGTGAGCAGGCAAGCAGGCCCCAAAGACAGCAGACAGCAGGGCCTGCTTGCCTGTCGTTGCGGTGTCAAGCAGGCAGGCCCCGCAGAGAGCAGAGAACCACGGGGAGTGGGCCTAAGCCATCAGTAGGACATCCCCTGAGGGCTTCTGGATTGGAGAGGGTGCAGGTTGGGCTGAGGGACACCCCCCCTCCCCGTGCACGAATTTCGTGCACTGGGCCTCTAGTATTTGCTATAAGTTGTAATGATGACTTACATTTATTGTTTCCTCTGTACCAAACATAGTGCTCAGTATATTTCCATGTATTAGCACAAGTCCCAGCCTTGACTTTTCCCTTTATTTTCCCTCCCTTTATCCCTCCAGGGATTTAGAAACCATCTATAAGCTAATCATTCCCAGATTGTTATCTCTAACTCACACCTCTTTTTTGAATTCCAGACCCAATATCTAACAGTCTAGTTGGCAACTCCTCTTGAATGTCTATTTCTCAGGCATCTCAATGTGAATTCTTCATCTTTTCTCAGACAGCAGCCCCAAGGTTCCCTAACTCAGTGAATGGTGCTATAACGACAGGAATATAGCTGTCATTCTGACACTTCCCTTCCTTCAACTCTTATACCCAATCCATCATCAACCTTGTCAATACTGTCTCCATAATGTACTAGTACAGTGGTTGGCAAACTCATTAGTCAACAGAGCCAAATATCTACAGTACAATGATTGAAACTTCTTTTGAGAGCCAAATTTTTTAAACTTAAACTATATAGGTAGGTACATTGTTATTAACTTAATTAGGGTACTCCTAAGCTGGCCTTTGCTAAAAACTCAAGGGGCCAAAGAGCCGCATGTGGCTCGCGAGCCTCAGTTTGCCGACCAGGGTACTAGTATACCAAACTCACTGTTTCCCTCCTTTTCCACGGCCACACAGATCAGTGCCATCACCTCGTAACCAGCTTTCATTCTAGTCCAGTGCCAACCTATTCTCCAAAATGCAGTCAGAATAATTTTTCAAAATAAAGTGGTTCGTGCCCATTTAAAAACCCTTCCTGTGGCTTCATGTGGTGCCTGGGATAAAATTGAGAATCTTCATGTGGCTTCTGTCCATTTCTGCAGCCTTACCTCTCCCCACCTTCCCGCCCCCCCCCCCCCCGCCCGCCCTGCCCCTGTCACTCTGCTTCACTCATTACTCATTTCCCCAAACACTCCAAGACCATCCCCACCTTGGAACTCTCCCACAGGCTGCTCTCTCTGCTCTCTTAATGTTGGTCTCCCTCCCTAAATTGTACTCTTTATGAGTGTCCACTAGTTCAACACTATATCCACAGAGCAAACACAATACCTGGCATAGGTGTTTGGTAAATATTTGCTGAATACATGAATATATAAAATATATTTAATACATGTCTTTTGAAGGTCTGATATGTTCCAAGTATGATGATAGACATGTGAACAGTCCATAGGTTAGATTCTGCATCCAATTCCATGTGTGTGGGGATTTTCCCCCACACAAACAATTCTCTGACATCAGCTGGGTGTCCCACAACTCAACTCAATTCTGACACTATCTTCCTAGAGACAGCATCAGACTCCACCGGTTAAGGGCTCAGTCTTACAAGACTATCCCCACTTTAGGTGCCAATTACAAGTCCAGGATGTCACCTCTGCTTCTAATCCACAGCTATAGATTGTCGGTTCCACAGATCCCCTTCTTGGGTTCAATTAATTTGCTAGAATGGCCCACAGAATTCAGAGAAACATTTTCTTACTAGATTACTGATTCATTATAAAAGAATATAACTCAGGAATAGTGAGCTGGAAAAGATGGTATAAAGTAGGGGATGTGGAAAGGTGTACAGAGTTTCCATGCCCTCTCCGGGTGAGCAATTCTCCCCAAATCTCCACTTGCTCACCAATCTGGAAGGTTTTGGAACCCTGTCCTTCTAGGGTTTTATGAAGGCTTTATAACTAGTACATAGTTATAATTGATTAAATCATTGGCTACTTTCAATTGATTCAATATCCAGCCCCTCTCTCCTCTGTGGAGGTCAGGGGGTGGGACTGAAAGTTGCAACCCTCTAATCACATGGTTGGGTCCCCTGGCAAATAGATCCTATCCTTAGGTGATGAATTCCAAAAGTCACCTCATTAATATAACTAAAGAATCCTAACTGTTCTTACCACTTAGGACATTCCAATCATTTTAGGAGCTCTGTGCCAAAGAAATATATCTTATCTATATATATAAAAGTCTAAGTGACTGAACGACCAGTTGACTGGTCGCTGCGACGCACACTGATCACCAGGGGGCAGATGCTCAATGCACAGGATTGGGTTCCCTCCTGTCTGGATCGGGCCTGCAGGGATCAGGCTGAAACTGGCTATCCGATACTCCCTGAGGGGTCCTGGATTGCGAGAGGGTGCAGGCCAGGCCGAGGACCCCTACCAATGCACGAATCCGTGCACCAGGTCTCTAGTTGTTATTATAAATCACAATATGGCAACTGATTTCTCTAGGAGTATACAAGTAAGAAAGCAAAAGAGAGCAGGACAGAAGTTAGCCTTTTGGGGACCTAATCTCAAAAGTGTCATCCCATAACATTTGTCATATCTATTCATTAGAAGCAAGTCATTAAATTCAAGGGGAGGGGATTAAACCAGGGCATGAATATGAATACCAGGAGGCAGGGATCATTGGGGCCATCTCAGAGGCTACCTTCCTGAGTGCCTATCACTCCATGTCAATGTATATAAATCTATTTGTTGTTGTTAAAAAGATAGGGTATTCTAATTTAGAAATAAAATAATTAGCTATCTGAGCAATCCCCTATTGTTGGGATTTTTAGGATGTTTATAATTCCTCACTGATTTTGCAATGAACATCCTTGAACATACTAGTATACATTTTCACACTTCTCCAATTATTTCTAGAAGATCAATTTCTACAAATAAAATTGTTGGGCCAAAAGTTCTGCACAATTATTCATATGTGTTGCCAAACTGCCTTCCAGAAATGTTGTAGCAATTTACCTCTCAACAATTTCTAATACTTCAAATACTAAATATTAAAATGTTTTGATATTTCACTTTTCCATGACATAAGAAATATTGGGATGGTGCCACCTTCTTCTCATGGCCTTTTTCCCAGTGTTGTTTCACTAACTCCCCCAGTCAGGTATTTGATGATCTTAAGATGTGATATCTATCATTAGATATTTTACTTAATTTCCCTACTTGGTACAGCTTTTATTCTTCATCAGAGAAATGGTGAAAGATGTATTAGCTAGGATAGACTACGTTATGCTGCAGTAACAAAACAAAAAAAAACTAGACATTTCAATAGTTTTCACATGAAAACTTATTTCTTGCACACATGAAACCCATTCAGGCTCTCCATAATACCTTTTCTTCCCATGGTGATTCAGGGCCATCTGCTTCTACCAGGTGGTTCCACCAGATCAACATGTGATGTCCTCAGTTGAAGTATGAGAGGACAAGAGAGCTGAAGGTTTGAGTAAGAGCTTTCAACTACCTTAGCCAGGAACTGACATACCATCATTTCATCTGAACATGCTTTGACCAGAACAAGTCATGTAGTCCACCCAATGTTTTTGGTGAACATTCAATTATTAATTAAACTAGGGGCCCAGTGCACGAATTCGTGCACCTTGAAAGGAAGTGTGGGCCACGAGGCTGCGGCAGGCACAGGAGCAGGTCTCAGCCCATCCTCCATGCCCCTGCCCAGCCCTTCCTGCCGTGGCCTCCCACGCGCTGATGGTGCTGGCCCCGCTCGCACCCGCTGATGGCATGGAGCAATTGGGGCTGGCGCCAACAGCGGGTGTGAGTGGGGCAGGCGCTGTCAACAGGTGCGAGCAGTGGCTGCTGGCCCCAATCACCCCTTAGGAGCAGAAGGAGGTGGAGAAGCCCTCAGGGTCAATCAGGACCATCAGCTGCTGCTCACACCCGCTGACAGCGCTGAGCAATTGGGACCAGTGCCAGGTGCCAGCAGCAGGTGCGAGCAGCGGCTCTGGCACTGGTTGCAGTTGCAAGTGGGGCTGGCGCTGGCAGTGGGTGTGAGAGGCAGCTGCCGGCCCCGATCGCCCCTCAGGAGCAGGGGAGATGGAGAAGCCCTGAGGGGTGATCAGGGCTGGCAGCCACCACTCACACCCTCTGATGGCACTGAGCAATTGGAACCGGCGCCAGGTACCAGCAGTGGGTGTTAGCAGGTCCGGTGCTGGCAGCAGGTGCAAGTGCTGGGCAGGACCGCAGCGCCTGGGAGCAAAGAATTTTCAGTAACCACCAGAGCCTCGCCCCGATGACAGCGACCAGCGCCCCACCTTGGTCTGGCACCCCCGCTCACCTGCTCCACCATCCCGCCACAGCCGACGCCCACCATGTTCTGCGCTCTGCCACCTGTTGCCAACACCCGCCATGTTCCGCATGCCCCCTTATGGTCAGCCCACATCATAGCAACCGATTGTTCAGTTGTTTGGTTGTTCCGCTGTTCGGTCTATTTGCATATTAGGGTTTTATATACTATATAGATGTTTTAACTTTACTAAATATTAAATAACTAATACCAATAAGCATTTAATATTCACATATTTCAATAATTGATATAGGCATACAATATATGTTGGTAAGTATGTAAAAGTGATAAATAATTCATGTTATATCTATTAAACTATATCTCCACCACAAAACACACCAAATACTTTTATGGATAGCAGAGACTTCTCTCAATGAGCCCAGGTATTGTCAACAAATCATCAGGCTTGCCCTGACCTTGGTCTTCTTGGTAAAGTCGTATAAAAATATGAAAGTAAAATTGCAAGTCTCTAACCTTGCCTTGCTTGATACAGACAGACATGTGCCACTTTGCTCCACATGTTGAAATGGCCATTGCCAGATGATGTATTCTTTAAGTGGACACAAATTGGCACTGGGCTTTTCCACCTCTCCTGTTTCTAATCATCCACTGCCTGGGCATGTCAGGGTCAGGCTTAAAGACTTGCTAGAACTGGATTCAAGATTTATGAGAACGAGATGTAACCAGGCCTCTCCCAGAGGTTTGAGAAGAACAGCTGGAGTCTGGCCCTTTCCATCATGACAAGGACTATTAAAAACTAAAGCAGATTTTTGGGTTTTTTTTGAAAGATGAGTATAGAAAAGCAAAAAGTATTCCAAAAGAATATCAAAGACATTCTCTTTCAGAAGCACCTTTAAAGAAAAAGATTGTAACAGCCCTGGCTCTCTACCTCACTCACATTTCAAACTCTTTGTAAACAAGGGGCAAAAATTATTAGGTTTGAACTGTGGATTTTCCCCCTTGACCCATTCCTGAATGGAGTTGAATCATTCCCACTCCAAGCAGTAAGGGGCTGTTTTGTTCTTCAGGCCCCACCCTGTGCTGACGTAATGCACCCAGGCTGTGTTTTTCTGATGAGTGTGCTAGGGAGGGTCCTCACCAGGAGGAGGGAAGCTGTTGCCCAGCACTCCTGGGATGGCAGGGAGAGAGGAAGCCTGAGAGCACACAATGCCTGCAGTGGAAGGAACTGACAGCTCATGCTGAGCATTGGAAAATTCACCTTGTCCCTTCTTCCCTTAACCCCTATGACTGCCCCCACCCATCCCCTCCAAAACCATTCATCCCTGAGAGCTCATCACTCATCATGGGAGAGCTCTGGTTTCCTGAAACTGGTGCCAGCATCCACACCTCCCTTTCTATGTAGCATTAGACAGTGATAACAACCCAGTCTAAGGGTTGCCCAGGTTCACCCCCCTAGGAAGAGGAAAGAGACAGCCCAGGACCTTCTTCTGGCCTTCCCTAAGGACAACCCTGTCATCTTCTCAAAGGGACTCTTTTTTAACTGCTTTGATACACTTTTAATGTTGAATTTGTATTTGTGAATATGTCAGGAAGACGAAGGCAGAGAGCAAGTTTGAAATAAGATACATAAAATTAATTGAATAAATTAAATTAAATAAACCCGTTTGTGTGTGCGCACACACACACATGCACACACATAATTCTCACTCCTAATTCACCTCTTTAATGTCTTTACTTTTCTTATTGGTTTTCAGTTTCCTGCTAGTTGAGAAATATTTTAAATTCAATAATTGAATGTTTCTTAAAACACATGAGTGATATATATATATTCGTGCACTGGGCCTCTATTACTATATATATATAGTAGTGATATATATATATAGTAATAGAGGCCCAGTGCACGAATTCATGCATGGGCATGGGTGGGATCCCTTGCTCTGGCTGGTGATCAGGGCTGATCGGGGCAATTTTGCCCAGTCCCCATCAGGGCCAGGGCTGGGGCCGGCCGGGGGGAAGGACCGCAGAAAGTTGGCCGGCCATGGGAGGTTGGCTGTGGGAGCACACTGACGACCAGGGGGCAGCTCCTGTGTTGAGCATCTACCCCCTGGTGATCAGTGCATTGTCATAGCAACTGGTCAACTGGTGGAGCGGTTGTAATGGTCGTTTAGGCTTTTATATATATACTAGGGGCCCAGTGCACGAAATTCGTGCACTGGGGAGGGGTCCCTCAGCCCAGCCTGCCCCCTCTCACATACTGGGAGCCCTCAGGAGATGTTCTACTGATGGCTTAGGCCTGCTCCCCGTTGGGAGCGGACCTAAGCCGCAGTCTGGCCTCCCTTTGCAGGAGGCGACCGGGCTGATCAGGGGAAGGTGCCAGCCCCATCACCCCTCTGCTGCAGCCACTGCCAGTCACTGCAGCGGCCAAGATATTTTCATCAACACGGACTCCAGTCCCTTCACCATGAAAAAATGACAACTTTCTTTAGGCATTTTCAAGATGTGTCTTTCATAAGATATGACATTTCTTTCTTTATTTTTCTTTTTATCCTCACCTGAGGATATGTTTCCATTGATTTTTTTCACCTTCCCTCCGATCCCAGGCTCGGCCTCTACCCAAGCCTAAAACCTCCACCCCAGGCTATAGGCTTGGGAAGCGCCCCCCCCCCCCCCCGCCCCTCCTATCGCAGGCTTGGCCCCTTCCCTCGCCCCTCCAATGGCCAGCTGGGAGTGACCTGGGTGCCAAGGAGGTTCCCAGGACCCAGGTATGTATGCAACTTAACTGCCATCTTTGTTGGGTTAATTTGCATACTTACTCTGATTGGCTGTGGGTGTAGCAGAGGTACAGTCAATTTACATGTTTCTCTATTATTAGGTAAGACTAGTAGCCCAGCGTGTGAAATCACGCACAGTAGGCTGCCCGCCGCTTCCGCAGGAGCTGGCAAGAGCTGCGGCGAGCCCACAGGAGCCTGTGGGAGCTGTGCCGCTTCCGCAGGAGTGAGGCAGGAGGGACCGAGCGGTGCTCCATGCATCCCCTGGTGACCAATCGCACAGGCAGCCCTGCCCACCTGCACACGTCTCGCTGCGCATGCAGCCCTGCCCACCCACATGCATTGCTGCGCATGCAGCCTCCTGCTGATCGGTCATTATGCATGAGGGCATGATGACCATTTGCATATTAGCCTTTTATTATATAGGATAGACATGTATATATTCAAAATTTATAATGCAATTTCTTAAATTCTCCAGTTTACTTCATAAAAATATAAACAAATATTTTAAAGTAATTTTACTTTATTTTTTATATGAGAGCAACTTTAGTGAAAAACTGACTAAAAATGATATGTTCCTAATATTCCTAATAGATCAGTGAAAGCTGCACACAATCCTGGAATGTAAAGAAAAGTGTTAAGTACTGTAAATGCATTGCTGTAAACCATATATTTTTTCTATGGAATTTAAATCCATCCCAATCTATTCAGAGGTTTAACTTGGTCTCTATTTGGTAGTTGATTTTTTTTGTACAGTCACACCTCGGTTCTCGAATGTCTCCCATCTCAAACAATTCAGTTCTCAACCAAGTTGTTCATGGGGAAAATGTCTCAGTTCTTGAACAAACTTCAGTTTTGGGGTTTTCAACCTGACAACCCTTTCCTGCTGATATATCAGCATAACAAAAAGCAACTCTCAGGCCACAAACAAAGGAGAGAATGTACTGGTATGAGTCAGTTTACCTCTAACATCTCAGGAAATTGTGCTGCGAATATTTTTGTGTGTTTTTTTTTTTTTTTTTTTTTTGCTTTTGTTGCTGGCAAATGGATGGTTAGCACAATTTTAAAACATAAAAAGGCCACCAAGAGTGCTAATATTGCTAATGATGTGAAAGAAACATTGATCACTAGCAATTGAAGATGTAGAAAAACTATTGCTGATTTGAATAAAGTAGATAGCCAGTGACAGCTAGGGAAGATGCTGCATACTGACCTCCTGAAAGACACCCCTGGAATGAGTACTGAAAGGATTCCTGTAAGGCTAATAGGGGGTGGATGGATAAATTTAAGAAAAGAAGTGTTTGTTCATAGATTAAGCTATACATTAGACATGTACTGTATATAAGAAAGGTTAATGCCCTAACTGGTTTGGCTCAGTAGATAGAGCGTTGGCCTGCGGACTGAAGGGGCCCAGGTTCGATTCCGGTCAAAGGCATGTACCTTGGTTGAGGGCACATCCCCAGTAGGGCGTGTGCAGGAGGCAGCTGATTGATGTTTCTCTCTCATCAATGTTTCTAACTCTCTATCCCTATCCCTTCCTCTCTGTAAAAAATCAATAAATATATATATATTTTTTAAAAAAGGTTAAAGCAGGGAATCATTTGGGGTTTGGAATGAATTAATTCAATTTACACTATATCTAATGGGGAAAAAATTATTCCGTTTTTTAACAAATCGCTTCTTGAACAACTTTCTGGAACAAATTAAGTTCGAGAACTGAGGTTCCACTGTACTCCCCCTGGAAAAAAGCAAAAAATGGGAGAAAGCAGTTCTTTCTTTGAAGGAGGTTAGAAGTCATGTACTGTGAAAAACATAAAAAACATTTTCTGATTCATTTTCATCATTAGTGGAGACATGTTAACTAAGCATTAAGAGGTCTGCACAAATGATTGAAATAATGTTAAAAATAGTTCATCTAAAACTATTTTTTTTCATTGGTGAGAAATTGATCATGAAAACTTTAAATCTGATAATAAATAATAGCTTAACAAAATACATCCGAAAAATCCTCTAATACTTTTGGTTGAAACCATTCTAACCTTTTTAGCAACCCTCTCAAAATGTTTCTTACTACAGAAACAAATTAAAAAAATAAATCTATTTGAATTTATTAGCCTCAGATTAAAGGAAATTTAGAAACATATTTTATCCTTCATAAAACTTTGCCTTAGGGCTCTGCCTCCTCCTACCCCTTTAGAACACCCATCAAGAGCCTCCAAGTATACATCATGAGCCTGCTTAGGACTTACTCAACTGAAGCAATAAAGCAAAATAGTTAAGAATGCGGGCTCTAAAATCAAATGGAACACAGCTCTATCATTTTAGCTGTGTGATTTCATGCAAATTATCTAACTTCTCTGAACCTGTTTTCATATATACAAAATGCCCCTAATCATAGTACTTCTTTTTGATGTAAAATATTAGCCATTATTATTCTTGTATTTCTGACACTACTGGGGGAGAGTCTTAACTGCCTACAATTTCTCATTTGTTTTAATCACATATTTAAATTTATACAACTATATGAATATGAATGTATATATGAATAATCTATGTATATACTCATAACTGATCTTGAGTTAAAGTTAAAAAATAAGGAACCTCAATATTAAAATTATAACAATAATGAGCATAAAAATAATAATTCTGTAAATTCACCGCAGTATTATCTTCACCATAATCACAAAGGGCATTCCTTTCATCACAATTTTTATCTTTGTGAAGAAATTCCTGGTATTTCAAAACCCAGTTACAAAAAATTTTAATAACAATTATTACCTGATTTAGCTTTCTTACTGGCAATAAATATTATTCATATTTGAAATGTGTTATTTGTATGGAAACACAGGCAAATAGCAACCTCAAAACTTCTCACAGATTTAGATTTAGAAAGGAAACAGGAAAATCCTAAAATCCAACCAGGTAAGCTTTTAAAGCACCAACTGCAAGAATTACAAATATGAGATGGTAAAAGCAATTTTGTTTATTTTTTGTGTCATCAAATAATTACATTTCAACTTACATTTTCCTGTGTATTTGTCCTCAGACTCAAGTACAATATTTTCAATGTATTTATCTTACATCATGCATTTTATTACATTATTTATGGAAAGAAAATTAAATCAAATGCATTACTGGTGAAATGGAAACAGGCAAAATGGGTCTACATATACAATGAATGTTATTGAGACTGCATTCAAACTAAATTAATAATAAAACATTTTTTATTTATTTTATTTTTTTCCTTCACAATTTATCCCCCCTATACTCTCTTCCACCTCCACCCCCTCCACAATCACCACACTGTTGTCCATGTCCATGAGTTCTTTCTCTTTTTTTTTTCTTTTCTATTCAATCCTGCCACCCCAACATGCCCCCCATAAGATAATTTAAAATATTTGATTTACCTAACATAGCTTTTTTACTCTATACTACACACATAATCCTATGTAATAAAAGCCTAATATGCTACGTGTCCAGTCATCCGTTCAACTAATCAAAGTGTAATATGCTAATGATATGCTAAGGCTGCTCAACTGCTCGCTATGACGTGCACTGACCACCAGGGGACAGACGCTCTGACTGGTAGGTTAGTTTGCTGCTGGAGTCCGACCAATCAGGACTGAGCAAGATGAGCCAGACACACCCTGGAGCCCTCCCGTGGTCCCTCCCAGCTGGCCAACCTCCCTCGTCCCTCCCTGGCCCCGATTGTGCACTGGTGGGGTCCCTCGGCCTGGCCTGTGCCCTTTTGCAATCCGGGACCCCCTCGGGGGATGTCAGAGAACCGGTTTCGGCCCGATCCCACAGGCCAGGCCAAGGGACCCCACTGGTGCACAAATTCGTGCACCGGGCCTCTAGTAAAATCATAAAAATTAAACTCCAAGGAGGATCAAGAGATTATACACATAAGTTTTAAAGGGTAAATAAGTCAGAAAAGCTTGGGAAACCATGTTATAGGTGATGATGGGGTTTATGCAAAGGAGTGAAAGAGGACTTGTACAAGAACAAGATCGAGACAAAGAGAACAATTAGGAGACTATTGGAAAAACCCATGTGAAAGAGGGTGAACACCTGAACTTAGAATTATAACAAGATTGGCTTGAAAAGGAGAGATTTGGAACAGTTTTAGGAGGTAAAATTGTCAGGATTTGTGATGGCACAATGGAGTAGTTTCTCAGTGAGAAAAAAAAAGGAGAGCAAGAAGTCATAGATGGCACTCCATTACCTCTTGGCCAATAGGGGAGATGGTGCCACCCACTTAAATAATTAGTGCTGGGGGAGGAACCAGTAGGAGAGAAGATAACAAGTTCAGCTTAGCCAATCAACAAGGAAGGGTTTTTCCTTCCTCATTGAGCATGCATTTCCTTTCCTTCTCCTTTTTTTTTTTTTTCTTTCTTCTACCCGACAGAGCCTCTTTTCCTTTATTCTGATGCTAGTTTTTATAGTGATTTAAAAAACTTCAGAATAACGGTTCTGAACTGTGGACAGAGGTAAGGTATATTTTACAAAACTAACATCTGTTTTCAACCTGTAAACCTGGCCTCAGCTGTGATTACTAGACCCAAGTTCTGGTTCTAGTTCTTCCATAAACCAATTGTATGATCTTGTGCAAGTCATGTAAATTCTCTGGGTCTCAATTTTTTTTCTCTGCAAAATGAAGGGGATGAATTAGATATCTTTAAGACTTCTTCCAATACAGAGATTTTGATTCCATAGAATCAATGCTTTTTGCTAAGCACCAAGCTTGGCAGGCTTTTTATAATTCATGCAGCATTGTAATGGTTAAATGTACATTGACTGAAACCATCTCTCATTTAATGCCAACTAGCAGGCTGCATTATGGTGTTTGGGGTTTTATATTAGATAAGTAGGTAGGTAGGTAGGTAGACAGACAGACAGACAGACAGATAGATAGAGATGGAAGGAAGTGAAGGAAGGGAGGGAGAGAGAGAAGAAAGGAAGAAGGAAAGGAGGGAGGGAGGGAGGGAGGGAGGGAGGGAGGGAGGGAGGGAGGGAGGGAATGTGATTTCATAGGGGAAAAATGATTGAATTCAAGTTCTTCACACTGTGTGCTCCGTTGCATACAGGCAAGTCACTTTCTTCTTTGCTTCAATATCCTGAATTTTAAACTGAAAAAAAATAATCCTCCAATTACACCCCAAGAGCACATGGAGAAGATGATTAATAAAGTTCAAGGTTGAGAGGATGAAGAAAAGCATTGCAAATGGGGTCTGATATGTTCTTGGAGAAAAACGCTCCATAAATAAAACTTAATTATCTTACTTTCAATTGAAAATGCTAAATTTGCTCGGTTAATCCTATGCCAAATTCTATTTCATCTTGCTCCTTCCAAATGACAGAATAGATATAAAAGTACTTTAAAAAATACAAGAATTTTCTAATGAAAGTGGTATTTTAAAAATGTTTACAGTTTTCCCTCGGGCTTGGAAAACAGTATTAAAATAAACGCAAAATTCTCTCGATCATGGTTCTTATTCCAAATATGACACTTAGCAGATGAGAGATAAAAATAAAAAGTAACACACACAAAAAAAAAAACACCACTCTGAACTTCAGTTTCCTCCTTTATAATATGGAGATTATCATATCCAATTATAGAATTGTTGAGATGATTAAATGCAATCTACATGCTCAAAGTCCTTAGCATTAGAGCTGACACATAATACGTGTTCAACAAATATTTGTTCTTCTATCCCTCTCTCCATTCATCCATCACACAGCCTGATTACATCACTTCCCTACTTAAAATGTATCAGTGGTTCCCCATTACCTATGAAGTCTGAATTCTCTGCAATGGTGTTCGAGTCCTCTGCCCGCCATCTCTGACCCTAGCAGACATTGCAACCTGTTCTCCTGGCAAATGCAACTACTGACAGTTTACTGAGAAAACCACATTTCTTCCTTCAGGTCTTTGGAAGACGTTATGCTTTTTGCAAGGAATGCCCTTTCCAACCTCATCTGCTTGGCCAACTCCTACTCCTCCTGCCAGTCTCACTTCAAATGTCACCACCTCTTAGGAGCCTTCCCTGACCCTCCTGGCTGAGTTAGGTGTTCCTCCCATCTGTATTGTGGATGCACTTATGCTTTTTTAATCATCCAAGTTCTTGAATGTGTAACGCATCAGACGGGAATATCTGGAGGATAGCTTTGGTTGGATTTATTTCTGAATTCCTAGCACCTTGTAGGGACTCAATATATAATTGAAAAAGGAAGAAATGTAAGACGATGAGAAGAAACAGTGGAAAGAAAGGAAGTAAATGGGGAAGAAGGGGAAGGGAAGGGGAGAATGAAGGATAGAGAAAGGGGGATGAGAGGAATATAAAGATATTTTGACACTCTAACAACCCAATCAATTCAAATGATATTTTTAAGAAAAAACTCATTAACCAAAATGAAGTTTATCTGCCTAAATTTCTTCTATGATGGCGATGCTACAAAGTTAAAGACTTATGATCTACCAAGGTTGCAATTTGATGAAAAGGAAAGATTTAGACCAATATAAATTAAACAACTTTAAAAGTTAATTTTGTATTGACAAAAAGAAGAGAGTAAGGGTCAAATAGGCAGTGCATGGTTATTATATTAGATACCAGGGAAACTGCCCTGGGGTGAAAATACTAACAAACTAGAAAACATCACCAAGGGAAGTTTCCAACTCTACATAGAGAATTCAAGGAAAAGCCAAAAGGAAAAATTAAAGAGACAAACAGATACATATGATATGATATGTAGAGATAAGTAACTCTGAAGGTGATTTGAAGGCAGTCTTGCCCCTTTGTTTCATTTTTCAGGAAAGATTATTTCTTTGATGATTTTTTTCTGTGGTTCATGATTATCATTATGAACTATGACTATGCTTAATTCATCCTTTGAAACCAATTTTTAAAATTGAAAATCTTTATATCTTATTCACAGAATGCTCTCATTTAAAAAAAAAAAATCTGTACCAAATGAAGTTTGAAATCATGAGATTGTACTTTCAGCAACTATGGAGCATGTCTAAAAGAACATGCTCTTCAAAATAAAAACTTGGACATTAGCACATCACCACACAAACATTCCTGCTACCTCAGTGTTTTATCTGTGCCTACCTCTCAAGCCTTGTCCATTGAATGAACCAAATGAAGTGCTTGGGTTACAGCGGGTAAGGGCTGCAAAGTCTTAGTAAACTGTTACTCAAAGAGAGAGAGAAAAGAGAAAAGGACAAACTAAGCAAGGCTACCTTAGGCCAGAGATTCATAATGTCTTTTATGGTAAATACTAGTGGCCCAGTGCACAAAATTCGTGCATCGGGGGGGTGTCCCTCAGCTTGGCTTGCACCCTCTCCAATCTGGGACATCCCTCTTGCAATCTGAGACTGCTGGCTCCTAACGGCTCACCTGCCTGCCAGCCTGATTGCCCCCAACTGCCCCCCCCCACTGGCCTGCTTACCCCCAACTGGCCCCCTGCCAGCCTGCTCACCCCCAACTGGCCCCCTCTGCTGGCTTGCTTGCCCCCAACTGCCCCCCCCACCCCCCCCCCCCCCCCCCGCTGGCCTGATGGCCCCTAACCACCTCTGCCTCGGCCCCACCACCATGGCTTTGTCCACGTCCAGAAGGTCTCCCAGTCTAATTAGCATATTACCCTTTTATCAGTATAGATAGTTCAATGCTCTTGAAAAGGACATCATCTCTGGTGCCAGGGTCAATATCTGGTCTTGCCTCAGGTGAAACACTTTTCTGGTCCAATTTTCTTACCCAGCCTTGTAGAGTTCTGCACAACCACACACAGAGAAACACCAAATGCAAGCTCAAGCATTCCAATCTTTGACTTTAATGGACACTGAATTACCACAGCCTCATCACGGAGCATAATTTCTATGCAAACTGCTCTTCATGGAAGAGGAAAACTCTCAATACACCCTGTTGAAACAATTATTTGCAGCATATCCCAGCTTTTCTTTCTTTTTCTTTTTTTTCTGGGTCTCTCATTATGAAGGTTTTACCCATTCACATGTGAACTGTAAACAGACTGACAGATGGAATTCTTTTGTATAAACAATTTCAGATACACTACTCCTTCGTGGCCGTGTCAGTTGTTTACAGTATCAAAAAGCCACAGATACGCCTAAAAGTAAGGAAAGTCCATACTTCTGCCAAACATTTGCACAACATCTATCCATAGTTTGTACCCGGGTGCTCAAAGTGTTGCTGATGAAACACAGTTTTCTCAAGTTATTTATGAGCATTGTCTCAAAAAGATTCCCCAGGAATATTCTCAGAGCACCCCCTTCCAAAGTGGTCCATATTTTTGTGAAAAGGCCACAGAGATGGCCATACCAGTCTAGAAGCAAGCTGAAAAACAGAGTGGCCATAGAAAAAATGTAATAATGTATAAGCAGAAAACATTCTCATACTCTCTTCATATGTTTTTTTCTCGCAGGCTTAGTGCACTTTGTCCAAAGCAAAGGATTCATTTCTCTTCTTCCCGGCAGCTCAACTTCAAGAGTCTTAGGGAGCCAATATTGTAAGTATTCATATCCATTTTTTAAAAGAATAGTTTATTGATTTTTTGGATAAAGAGGAAGAGAGAATCATCAATGTGAGAGCATAACATCAATTTGCTGCCTCCTGCATGACCCCTACCCAGGCATGTGCCCTGACTGGGAATCGAACTGGCAACTTTTCTGTGTATAGGATGATGCCCAACCAACTTAGCCACACCAGCCAGGGCCATTCATATCCATTTTAGATTTCTCTCCCTCATCGCCCTTCAGCCATGTAAGCACCTTATCCTCCTTTCCACGTATTTCCTCTAAGGTGGTCCACTTCTCTGGCTATGGGAGCTATTTGGAATCTCTTTTTCATTGTTTTATGGCCTCTACTACCCAAAAGTTCACCTTTTCTGAGAAAATGACTAGTTTCATAAATCATGTCTAATGCTCTTCTATATCATTTTATTTACTCATTCATCAGTTCCTGGACATTTGGGTAGTTTTCACTTTTGACTATTAATAATGCTACTATGAACATTTATATATAAGTTTTTATGTAGACATATGTTTTTATTTCTCTGGGGTGTATATCTAGGAGTGGAATTGTTGGGTAATACTAGTATACTAACTTTATGATTCATCTTTTGAGTAACGCCCAAAGTAGCCACACCATTTTCTATCCCCACTAGCAATTTATGGGGGATCCAATTTCTCTACATCCTTGCCAATCCTTACTGTTACCTATGTTTTTATTGTAATCGTCCTAGTGGGAATAAAGTGGTATCTCACTGTGGTTTTGACTTGCATTTCCCTTTATGGCTAATGATTTTGAGCATCTTTTCATATGTTTATTTGGCATTTGTATATCATTTTTGAAGAAATATCTTTCAAACATTTTGCCCATTTTTAAATTGAGTGATCTTTTTATAACTGAGTTATAAGAGTTCATATATTCTGAATATAGCTCTTTATCAATATATGGTTTGCAAATATTTTCTCACAAGATGTGTGTTTGGTGTATTTTTGTTTTTCTTTTACTTTCTTTATGGTATCATTTGAAGCATGAAAGTTTTTAGCTTTGATGAAGTACAATTCATCTTTTTCTTTGTCCTTGTGTTTTTAGTCTCAGATCTAAGAAGGGTTTACCGAACCCAAGGTCATGCATATTTTTTCCTATGTTTTAATCTAATAGTTTATAGGTTTAGCTCTTACATTGAGGCCGATGATCTCTTTTGATTTGATTTAGTGGAATTTTGTGGAATAGTGTAAGGAAATAATCTAACTTCATTCTTTTGCATGTGAATATCCAGTTGTACCAGCACCATTTGTTGAAAAAAAAAATTTCTCTCATTGAAGTTTTGGCACCCTTGTCAAAAATCATGCATGTAAAAGTTTAATTCTGGACTCTCAATTCTATTCTATTGATTTATATGTCTATGCTATATGAGTACAACACTGCCTTGATTACTGTGGCCTAACTAGGTCTTCCAGTACTTGTGAATAGAATTGGCAAGAGCAGAGAGTATTTTACCATTCAGCATGATGTTACCTGTAGGCTTTTCACAGATACTCTTTATCCACTTAAGGAAATTACCTTCTGTTTTTAGTTTGCTATGTGTTTTTACTATATAAGGTTGTAGGATTCTGTCAAGTGCTGTTCTGTTTTTATTAATATAAGCATGTCAATTTTGTTCTTTATTGTTACATTACATTGATTAATTTGTTGGAAATTAAACCAGCCTGTACTTCTAAAATAAATTTCACTTGGTCATGGTATATAATAATTTTACAAAAGCCTTTTGAAATATTTCCTTTTTAGGTTAAAGAATGGAAGAGATATCAAATTTGTCACCCTTGAATTCATTGTGCGTAATACAGGTTTGGGGAGCAATCTTAATGTGACATGAACTCTGAGTAGTAGACTGAGTAAACCAAGCAGCTGCATAGTAGCAAATAAATAATTCCCACAGATCCCTTGTAGCTGACTTATTGGGAAAACTTGGTAAGTGGTAGGTAATTAATAGTTGAATATTGTTCTAATAATACATTACAAATGAGAGGAACTAAGATGGGAGATTGGTGCGTAGAGAGAAGAAATCACCTAACAATCAAAAAATGTAAATATCCAGAGAATAAAACCATTAAAAAAATAAAAACTGCAGCTTCCAAGTGACTTGCTGAACCCTGGGGACTTAAAGTTATTTTTATCACACATTAATGTGGGGAAAAAGGCAGAATAGATGGAAACTAAGGCTCAGAGAAGTTAGATGAATCTATCAATGTCAGATCATATGACTCCCTGTCCACTTTCCCTTACAAGAGCTATCTCCCTTAACAAAGATGCTCAAATGTGTCTGTCTGGACAGCTCTTTATAGTGTGCAAATCACTGTCACATATATGATCCTGTTTCATTCAGAGAACTTTGCCAAGCGCCCCCTGACTCACATGTCAACTAAGGACAGATGCTGAGTGGCCCTTGCCTCTTGGGCGATGACAGTGGCAGGATTTATTCTCAAAATTATTAAGAATTTTGTTCCATATTTTACACAGAAGTCAGGGTAACAGAAATTTAACTTAAATCATGTGATTCGCTGCACTAAAATGGACGTAAATATAGAGGGATGACCTATTAAGCAACGATCTACACAAATCTGAGTTGCTTATGGGTAGAACTACAGAGTACATAGAAGCCAGTGCTTTTAATCTGCTAGCAAATATAATACATATGTACCCAGATGTTCATATTGAACTAAAAGCACAGAGAGAAAATTTACTAGCTTACAGCAGTGATTAGGACAAACCACATTTTGTTGACATCTTGAAAATGATTGGTATAAACTAATTTCATATAGAATTTAATGTATCCATATCTACCAAAAAAAACAAAAAACCTTCTAGTGGGTCATTGCAATCGATAGCCTGGTAAAATAGAGACTTCCTGGGCTCATCCCTTAGCCTGGAAGGTGGGGGTTGTACTACAAGGATGCTATATAGGATGGGAATGGGGTCTCTTTACTAGCTGTACAGTGCAGAGAAAAGAGTGTGTGGCTGGCAAACAGTCATCGCAGAACCTTTGGAGAAAGAGTATGAGTGAATTGATGGATAGAGGCGAATGGCCTTGTTATCAAAGGATCAGAGAATTTGGCTAAACTGGTGTCTTTAGGCAGGTGAATTCACTGCTAGGCTTCCATTTCTTAACTGACAAATGGAAATACGCACATCTGCCCTTCCTCACAAGTTGCTGTGAATTTGAATGAGATAATATCTTCAAGGTAATTTCATAACTGTAAAATGGCAAATAGATATAAAATAGTATTGTTATTAGCTGAAACTGATCATTTCAAGAACACGACAGGAAGCTTGAGGGGAGAAACTGAGTCAGGGCAGTTGGGACGGAGGTGAAAGATGTGCAGTGATATCAGTTCTTGTTGAAGAAGTCCAAAGTGTTCCAAATTGAAAGACTCACAGAGATATGGATTGAGTTGTCCTTATAAAAGAAACGTCTTCCTGTACAACTTCTACTTTGAATGTTACAAAGTACTTTATGATAGTGCACACTACTCCAGAATGTATTTATAGAGACTTATGAACAAAATTATCTGTGTGACCTCCAGGCCCCTTCTTCCCTTATTTTCTTTTTATGTTAGTTTATTGAGCTTTAATCAAGACAACCTTGTGAATTAATTTTAATGCAACTTTAAAATCTAAAATGTGAAGCAGGTGGAGACTATAGGAGCCATAGAATTGCAAGAATAGTAAAATATCATTTCAGGAAAAGTGTTTGCAATGTGTGCACTTGTGTAATAGGAAGGAAGGATTTGCATGCAGGAGCAGAGAGGGAAAAAAAAATCAGAGGAGTTGGGAAATAGTACTTAAGAAAATAGATAAGCTAAAAATTTCCCTCCCTTTGCATGGAGTAAATGTTCTTTGAAAAAGCTGGACTCAGGTTCTGGGAAGGACTGGGGCACAGAGTCTCTTTGAGTGATAGAGAGCATTAATCAGCTATTTTGTTAATAGCATTAATCAACCCAAATTTATTAAGCCCCTCAAATTTGTGCCCAGCCCCTCTTTTGGAGACAGCCTCTTCTCTTTATAATACAAATTTCAGAGTGTACCTTTGTAGTAGCTAGGCATTCCCATCATATAAAATTATTTCTTTTCTAAAGAATTTGTTTGAAATAAATTGCTTGGAATGCTTGAGGCTTAGCCTTCATGATTGGAAGCCCTATGACACAGTCTGAATTCACTTACTAAGTGTGTACCGCAAAGATGAACAAAACAATGAGATTCAGCATCACTGGCCCACACTACAGACACTGGTAAAGCCTCTGAGGTAATCTAATGTATTCTGCTTCAGCAGCGTTTCTATGACAGAGTAAAGAAAAAACATTTGTATTTCAGTATAAAGCCATGACCTAGCAACTATCTTTAAGCCCACATGTCCTACAGGGCTTTTCATTTCTGATTTCTAAGATCTTTTCCTTTTTATACATATGTTTTTATTGATTTTTTTAGAGACAGAGAGGAAGGAAGAGGGAGGGAGAGAAACATCAATCAGCTGCCTCCTGCTCGTCCATATTGGAGATGGAGCCCACAGCCAGGGCATGTGCCCTGGAACTGGCAACCTCTCGATGCACGGGACAGCATTCAACCAACTGAGCCACACCGGTGATGTATTAATTTTGTAGTGCTTATCGTATACGCATTTAAAAATCATGCCACTGCATCCTAACATGTAAAAATTTAATTATAAACATATTCAACAATGTGAATGGCTCATTAAAACTCAAATGGGGAAACAAAAATACTACCTCTTCCCCCTCAAAAGTTCATGTGATCCAGGATCCAAAAGACGACATGCACCCTGGGGAAATGGCAGCTGAATAACATGTGAGATGGAAGCACTTAGAATTATTACAGATTTAGAGCTGCACTGTCCAAAATGGTAGCCATTAGCCACATGTGAGCACTTGAAATGTGGCTAGTACAACTGAGGAGCTAAAGTTTAATACTGTTTCCTTTTTATTAAAATTTAATTTTAAAAATTGAGCATTTTGAGTATTGGAAAAAAAGTATGTTCAAAACAACTTGGTATATAAATCTACTTCTTCAACAGTAAATCTTATGAAATGTATATATAGATCTGGTACTGAATTTCTGATGAATATGTAGTATCTGAATTGAGTTGTGCTATAAAACACACACAGGATTTCCAAAATGTAGCAAAAAAAAAAAAAAGGAATTTAAATCTCCCATTATACACCAAAATGATAATTTTGATATATTATTAAAATTAATTTAACATGATCTTTTTACTATTTTAAGGGTGACTAACAGAACATTTAAAATTACCTGTGACTCATATTTTGTTTCTACTAGACAGTCTGATTTAGAGTTGTATGCCCTCAGGCACAAATGAAAGTTTATAAATAATTAAATAAGAATTCTCTGTATAAAGGCAATCTCATAGACAAAGTAAACTCATATTGCACTTTTTGAAGGCTCAGACAAAAGTAGCCCATATTATCTAGTTCAGGGTGAGACCACACTCAGGAGGATCCATTCAAGCTTTGGGGACCTCCCAGTGAGAAAGATGCACAGTGTGTAGAGTTCAGAGCAAGTCAGAAAGAATTACTGAATGGCCAGAGGGGTTGACTTATGAGGGGGGAAAATAAACGAATGAAATGTAAGGAAGGACTAAAGATGATATAATTGTCTGCAAAGGACAGAGGGGAATTAGTTGGCATGACAAAAGAAGTTGTAACTAGAACTAATGGGATAAAGGGAAGAAAAGAAAATTTAGGCTTGAGACATTTCAAGTTGAGGAAAAACTAGACAGGGCTCAGGGGGTAAAGCTGACCCAGGATTGACAAAGGAATGGAGGACTTGACCCAGAGGTCTTTCCAGCTCTGATTTCTAAAATCCTTTCTCGGTGGTGTAGTAATTTGCTGATAGAGGTGAGCGTGGCAGGCAGAGGCGGAGATGGAAGGATAAATTGGATAGCCATTTCTATCTGTGGCAATTCTGAAATGGCTATGGTCTCCTTGCTCCTTTGGCTTCCTGGAGCATCATTTTGGTGACATTGGTGTGTGTCCCCTGTTGGGGATCTCTGTAGTGTCCCTTTGATATTCATGTGTGTCTGCACAAAAACTCCACCAGGAACAGTGTGTCACAAGCCAAATCTGCTAAATGACTCAGAGGGTTGTGAGGCCACAGATATGGTGCACCTGTTTGTTACTAAGTGTTGTTTTTTTCCCCCACCACAGTTTCTTTGTGAAACAGAAGTAGAAAGAGCCAAGCCCTGGCCTGAAGATTAAAAACAGATTGATGTTCACACACATGCACCAAGCCTATTTCTCAACAGCCTTCCAACACACAGTGCCGAGACTCCTCACAAATACTGATATGGGAGACATTATCTACAAGAAAAGATAGATCACCAACTTAAAAATATCTTATAGTTATCACCAATATGCAAACATCACTCTGGTAACCTCTTAAAAAACATCACCTATGCTCCATGAAAGGTTACAAAAACACGTGTTTCTACAATCAATGGAAAGGAAATGAATAGAAGGGGTCAATGGAGGGAAAAGGGGGACATATGTAATACTTTCAACAATGAAGGTTTATTTAAAGCAAAAAAATAACTTATATTAATTCAAGTATACTGTATTAGAAAGGAACTCTCCATTATCATCAAGGGTATACTAGTATGTGGGGTGGGTGGGAATATCACATCCCTTTTTCCTCACTCTATATAATCTTACTAATTAAAAAAATCAAAAATAGAAAGCAATGATACTGCAAACTCTTCCACACACATCACTAGCAGTTTCTTCTTGTTCTGCTAATTTCCTAAATGTAAAATGTAAATAGTTCTAGTTTTCAAAAATTAGCTCTGATGTGGGGGTTTTTCTTCTAGGACTCTAATTAAGAACACGGATTCTAGAATTAGAGTGCCAGGGTTCAAATTCTGGCTCTCCCACTTAAGAGGTGCATGACTTTGGGCAAGTTACTTTCTTCTCTAAGCCTCCATTTCCTCATCATCAAGCTGGGTCTTGTATCTCTCTCATAGAAGGTAACTTAGAGAAGTACGTGAGCTAAAGTATATAAAATTCAGAGCGTAGTACCTGGCACAGGGCACACACTGACACATATTCTTTGTTGTTGTTTCTGCTGCTGTCATTGTTATGATTGAGAGTCACCAGTGATGGAGCACCAGGCAACTAGTCGGGAAATACAAGCAGTTAAATAATCGAAAGCAGAAATTTGAAGAAATCCAGTTCTCAGTAGGAGAGTAACAGGTTGCCTCACCTGCCAAATACATACTGGAGAGCAGATTCCACTCTTTATTCGGCAAAATGACTCTTGAACCTTAAGATCAAATGGGTTGGATGAGTGTACTTGAAATAGCCATTGCATAACTCTGTTAGGCTAAACTGGGATAAATTATTAGCATGGCCCTGGGACTGTGCTTCATTGTGCAATCAAGAGATTCTGTATGGTTTTACTTTTCATATGAAAAAAAAATATCAAAAACTAGAACCAGAAAACATTTGGAATTTTTTTTAGTCCATGGCCAGACCTTACAACATCAGTGATTTAAACCAGGCATAGAATATGAACTCAACTAGGCTTCTAATATTTCTGCATTACTTGGTTACGGCGAGCAATGCAGTCACTGGCTGTTGTTGAAACTCTGCAGCATGCGGAGGCTACAGGGCTGTGCAGGACCACTGGAATCTCACTTTCACAGGGTTACTCTCCTGGCATGCTGGGATAACTTAGTCCTCCAATGCTCAAGTCTTCTGCACCGTAAGTAAAAAAATAAAAATATGAAATTTAATAAGTTCAGAGATGAAAATCAAAGCCACATTTACCGACAAAGAAGCCAACCAACAATGATGTGAAGCAAGGAAAGAGAAATCTACATTCACCCTGGTTTAAGTTTGCGAGAAAATGATAGAAGAAAAAATTATGTGTATAACTCCAATATATCTGCTTTCCAAAAGTCTTCAAGAAGTACACACAGGATTTCCTACGTCCATTAGGAAATGATTTTCTAAATGGCTACAATTCTATCAGTACTGCTTTTCCTGAAAGAGGAAGCTGTTTATTTGCATCTTCTATGCTGTCTTTTCCAAAGGGCCATTAAGCGAAGAAGCAGCTACAAACAAGTACCTGAAAAGAATGGGATCAAGGCAATGGTACAAAGCTTTGTCCCAGCAATCTGAATGCAGGTGTGAGAGACACAAACCAGGTGGCTAAAAGGCTTCTTTGTTTGAAGCTGTCAGTAGGAGGACCTGATTAATCTCATGCCCCATCCCTAAACTCCCTTTTAACTATGTCAAGACATCGCCTCACATCAGGAAGTCTACAATGACATGGCTATGTGCTAAGCTCAGTTAATGTGGCCCTAGGTTTAAACACTTCAGGTTGAAAGTGGATAATTGGTGGTAGTGGATTTTAAAAGCTCACACAGGTGCCTTTGAAAAGAGGTCAAAAGTCAAGTGCATCTCTCCTGAGAGTACTGGTGAGCCCTTCCTAAGGAGATCAAAATTCTTTCACACAAACCCCCAGGGTCTTGTAAGAACTGTTATTAATTTAGTTCTGTATGTTCCAAATAATGGAAAAACGATACCACATGTGTATATTCCCAGTAACCTGGGCATATTTGTTCCAGAGAGGTAAATGTTAGATAGATTTTCACCTGGCACTTCTGGGTTGCTAATGAAGTAATCCACTTTCTACCAGGGCAAAACTGGGAGTTCGGGTCAGGGTAATGAACCTTGAAAACGATGAAAAGCCTGAGGGAAAAAAGAGTATAAACAGAGGAATGTGTTGTCATATACTGAGTGTATTTGTAAAACCAAAGCTATGGAGTTTTAACTATAGCTCATAAAACAACAACAACACACAAACATTGCTGTACATATTCTGAGTTCAAAAAAAGTGTGGTATTAAGCATTTTCCCTTTTTATTTAATATAAGTTACAAAGTTTCATCATCATAACATATTTTATGTGTTTTGAAAAGCACTCAAACACCCCAACCATTAATTGGTACATTGGAAATACCAGTTGGGAAGTTTGCTAGTTCCATTTGGAGGTCCTCCACTGTCCACCTTTATTTTTTTCTTTCCACCTTTTAGTAAAGGTGTCTACTATCCTATTATCCTTAAGATGTGTTATTTATTATATGCTATATTTGAAGTTAATTTTAAAACAGGAACATACAGCTAGAAAATTTTATGGTTTTGCATATATCCAGTAAAATATTTAATTTTATATCTTTTGTGTCTGCCTATAAAAAGCTACAATAGGATACCGATATTTTTTAAGCCTTCATATGTACCCATTAGAATGGCTATTAATAAGAAATACAAGTCCTGGAAAAGAAGATGAAAAATTGGAACTCCTGTGCACTTTTGGTGAGAATGTAAAAAGAAAAAGTATAGCTGCTATGGAAAACAGTATGGTTGCTCAAAACTTTAAAAATAGGATTACCATATAATCCAACAATTTCACTCCTGGGTGTACACGCCAAAAAACTGAAAGCAGGGATCCAAGCAGATGTTTATACATCCATGTTCAGAGCAGCACTATTTGCAATAGCCCCAAACTGAAGCAACCCACGTGTCCATCAACAAATGAATAGATATACTTACAATGGAATAGTATTCAGCCTTAAAAAGGAAGGGAATTTTGATACATGCTACAACATGGATGAACCCTGAAGACATTCTAAGTGACGTAAGCCAGACACAAAAGGCAAATATGATATTATTCCACTTACAAAGTCATAGAGAAAGTAGAATGGTGGCTGCCAGGATGGGGGGGCGAGAAATGGGGAGTTACTGTTTAATAAAAGGTACAGAGTTTCAGTTTGGTAAGATGAAAAAGTTCTGGAGGTGGACGGTGATGATGGTGGCACAACAATGTGGAGGTACTTAATGCCACTAAACTGCATACTTAAAGATGGTTAAAATGCTAAAATTTATGTTATGTATATACTTTACCACAATAATTTTTTTTAAATTAAAAACCCCTTCATATGTACATTAGCGCTCTGGAGTTGGGGTCTGGATTGGATATGCTTAGTTGATTGACTGCACTTAAGTCTGATGCATAGTTACTAATCAAAAGAAAATGTGTTTCTTTCAAGATCTTAAAGAATCCAACTGGCTTGAGCAAACAGATAAAAACAAGGGTGTAGCTGACATTTTGAAATTGGTACACAAGTTCTTGGACCCACTCACTCTATACTTAAAATTAAGAAAGAATGTTTGTCACTAAAATGTTTAATGAAAATCACTAGTTTGTCATAGTAGTTTTGTCACAAAATCATGGTTTCGCTCAAGAAATGGGGAAAAAAAGGAAAAACTCTTTCTGAAATAACACTTTAATTCAAATTTAATGTTAAGCACATATGTTCATGGTATGTAGCAAAACAAAGTTAATAGCAAATATGACATTTGATTAACTGGTGTTAAACGGAACGTGTTAATTGCAGAGAAGAGAAACTTGCCAAGGCACGTTAGGAGCTGAGCTTCCAATTTGAATTGGGAATACAAAAGAAATGGCTCTAAGATCTGAGTAGCTGTTTTAACATTTACCCAAGTCCAAGAAATTTCAAGCTCAAATCCCAGGAACATAAGTCTATTTATTCTACTTAAAGTGTTAACAGAGGACAGTCCAATTAACAGCATGTAACATTTTTTTTGAGAAGACCTCAAAATCCCTTAACTTGCCAATAATAGTTTAAAGACTCCATCATGTTTTAAAGTCTGGGAAAAGATTCAGTCTCTACTAAAAAGTAGATGGCCCTTGGAGAGCTTGCTAAAGACTTCGGTTAACCAATAAGCTATGAACTCCAATGTTCTCATTATTGCTCACATATCTTTCACTGTTGATAGATCACAGCAGTTCACTTGATTGCTTATAACTAACAGTATTCTCTGGTATAAGTTCACCAATAAGGAGAAAGTTCCAGAGCCCAATCTTCCCAATTTATACTTTCCCAGCCAATTTTCACCTACCAGTAAAATAACAACAAAAATAACCAGAGAGATTGGATGGTCACAGAGAGATAGGGTAGTCATGCTTGATTTCTGCTGCCTTTTAATCAACCTCATGACTGAAAACTTTCTTAAAGAAGCAAAACACACACACACACACACACACACACACACACACACACACACACTCCTATATAATAAAAGGCTAATATGCAAATCAACCAAACGGCAGAATGACCGGTCACTATGTCGTGCACTGACCACCAGGGGACAGACACTCAATGCAAGAGCTGCCCCTTGGTGGTCAGTGCGCTCCCACACGGGGAGCACTGCTCAGCCAGAAGCCAGGCTCACTCCTGGCAAGCACAGTGGCGGTGGTGGGAGCCTCTCCCGCCTCTGCGGCAGCACTAATCACCAGTCGGACATCCCCCGAGGGCTCCCGGACTGCGAGAGGGCGCAGGCCGGGCTGAGGGACACCCCCCACCCCCACCCCGAGTGCACAAATTTCATGCAACAGTCCTCCAGTATTAGCAAAATTAAGGACCACAGATGATGAAGCATTTAGTAGAACTTACGTTTTAGAGTGCTATTCATGATCCTTAATGAGCATTTGGTAAGTTGCTAACTGAGATGAGTATCTTTCCTTGGTTTTGACATTGGTTACATAAAAATTCATTAGGTTATAAACTCATGAAGTCAGACACCATCTTGGTGTGTTCACAACTAGATTCTCAACCTCTAGCACAGTGCTGATCCAAGTTAGGCACTCAATACAAATGCGTGAAGAAAAGAAAGAAAGAAAGAAAGAAAGAAAGAAAGAAAGAAAGAAAGAAAGGAAGGAAGGAAGGAAGGAAGGAAGGAAGGAAGGAAGGAAGGAAGGAAGGAAGGAAGGAAGGAAGGAAGGAAGGAAGGAAGAGAGAGAGAGAGAAAGAGAGAGAAAGAAAGGAAGGAAGGAAGGAAGGAAGGAAGGAAGGAAGGAAGGAAGAAAGAAAGAAAGAAAGAAAGAAAGAAAGAAAGAAAGAAAGAAAGAAAGAAAGAAAGAAAGAAAAAATAAAAACAGATAACATTATTGGAAGCAAGTAGAATTTTAGGACTTAAAGCAAATTATGAAATGCTTACTATGTGCTCAACACCATTCTAAGTAGTTTACATGGAATACGTCATTTCATCCTCAAAACAGTCCTATGAAGTGGTCTTATTTTTTTTAACCTTTTTAATTTTTTTCAATAACAGTTTACATTTAATATTATTTTGTATTAGTTTCAAGTGTACAGCATAGTGGTTATACAATCATATACTTTACAAAATGATCACTCTGATATTTCTAGTACCCAACTGGCATCAGACATATTACAATATTACAGTCTATATTCCCTATGCTGTATTTTATGTCCTCATGACTGTTTTAAACATCTCAATCCCTCCACCTTTTTCACTCAATCCTCCAACCCTCCTCCTCTCTGGCAACCATCAATCTGTTTGAAGTGGTCCTATTATTATCCCCATTTTATAGATGAGGAAACTGAGGCACAGACATACAGCTTAAGTGGTGGAGTTAAGAAGCAGAATGTCTGGTTTCAGAGTCACACTTACCCTTACACATTATATGAAAATCTTAAACTAAGATTGATGATGTGAAAAGTTCCAGGAACTCTGACTCTCCTCTCCCTAAAAATACACTTGAATGTATAACATTTTTAAAGTACTAGGGTGGGTCATTTCAATCAGAAATGCTCACTTATAGGCATGAAAATGGAATTTCTAAGGGGAAAAATATCAATGTCTTAGTGTGTCAGCCAAAGCAAATGTTTTTAAAAATCACTTCCTCAGACCCTCCAAATATTAGAGAGAGAAGGCAAAGGGCCATCTCTTCCTGCTATTTACCCTTTGCAAGTGTTTATAACAGTAACTGGCAAGGTGTGAGTGCTATTTAAGTGTTGTCATTACACAAATCCCTTCTTTGATATGGGTATCTGGTCACACTTTTTATACTTCAACTTCTTCAGATGTAGAAGGGATGGCCAAGTCCATTACAAGCAACTGTAATATCAGAAAACTATTTCTTACATTGAGATAAAACACAAATTGGTGTTCTTCCTTGCCCACTTTGGCAATTCACAACAACTTTTGTATAAAATTCTTTTATAGGATGACAACTCATCCTCAGGTTCATTAACCACTCATTTGGTGCCATGAACTGAAACTGTCTTTAGCCATTGGAATGGCCTCTTCTGGATGCTATTGAATCAGTCACTATGCCTCCTAAACAATGGCATGAGAATTGGACATAATATTGCAGCTGCTTTCTGACCAAGGCAGGTTTTCAAGGAATTAGTAGACCTCATTATCTGGAAACTAATTCTACTATGTGGCCTGTTCTGCTAGCCATTTCTACGCTTGCATCAGACTGTCGATTCATAATAAACCAGAGGTCAACTAAAATTTCTGACCCATCACCACGTGCCTTTTAACTCATGCTTGGGAAATTAATACTCTGACCCTAACTATTTGGTTTTACTTTTATTGAATTAAATTTAATCTCATTTGATCTAGAATTTTAAGATTGTTTTCTAATTTTCATTCTGTTGTTATCTGGGAGTTTTACAATAAAGGCAGTGAAACTTAAGCTTTCAGGAGCTCT
The DNA here is from genome assembly GCF_027574615.1 of Eptesicus fuscus. Taxonomy (NCBI): domain Eukaryota; kingdom Metazoa; phylum Chordata; class Mammalia; order Chiroptera; family Vespertilionidae; genus Eptesicus; species Eptesicus fuscus. The sequence continues at coordinate 38,565,434 of NC_072477.1, forward strand.
CACTTGTACAGATACCTTCTAAGACAACTGGGAGAGGCCCTAGTAATGTGTCCATGTGGTCATAAGTTTTTGTTGAATTAGCATAAGACAGACATTTTAACTGTAATCAGCTCTTGATCTTTCCACCCCATCTTCCCCTCTGTCACATGTGCCCCATGGTGCTCAACATAGACGTACGTGGGAAAAATAAGATGTGAAATATACAGGGCCAAAAGTTAATCTGTGGAAAATTCTCCCAAATCTCACAGCTCATTATGAACGAAACATAATTTTTCCAGTTCTGACAATTCTAAAAATTTACATTGCATTACCAAAATAAATTTCAATTAGCCATGCTAGAGACAAGACAATTATCTTTACATTCTCCTGCTAGAAAAACATTATAAAACTATTCCCATATGAAGTGACAAAGAGTAAGCAGCCAAAAAATGGGAAAGGGTATTATGAAGATGTATTCAAAAGTTACAAATAAAGTTGCTATGTTATCTTCCTAAATACTGTAGTATTTTTAGATTTGTAATTTGTTGTACTTTTTTCTTTTTCTAAATAAATAGATTATATATCCTAAATACTGATAAACACTTCAGATGTCAATCCTTAGCAAAATTCTGTTACAAGTAATGTGTGGTTTGCTAATAGCTTAACAAGAATGCAAGTCATTCTACAATAATTTCATTTTTAATTTCCTTTAGTAGCACCAGCTTTATACATTAAGATAACTATACATAGTATAAGGATATTAGCAAAAAATACTGGATTTGACCAAATCTCCCAAAATGTACACATGGATTAAATGGCACCCATGAGGGTATGTGGTAGATGTAGGATAATATTGTGAGATTATTTTTTAGCTGGTTGAACTCAACCTGGTGTCATCCTGGTGAGGATCTCCAGGAATAGTAAGCCTCAGGCTCTTCAGTAACATGGAGTGAGTAAAATATTTGGCCCTGGATAGGAGTGGATTTAGGTTGAGTGGGGCCTGAAGCTTACACACTGGGGGAGGGAGGTGAGGAGAAGGCAAGGAGAGGGCAGAGATCACATTAGAAAACAAATACAAAATTACAGATAAAAAGTTGAGTATGAATATTTATTTAGAATGAAAAAGAAATCACAAGAAATGACAAATTTTGAAAAGCTGACATGCCATAAGCATCACAAAATCCAGGAAAAGAACATTCTATTTTTACTAATTCACTGCTTACCATACCATTATAATATCTTTTTCTGTACAGCTTTTTGACATTATCCTCTTTGAAGGCAGGTTTATGTTGCTTACGTCTGCATAAAATCGTCTTCAAATATTGATTTATTGATTGATTAATAAAAATAACAAAAGCTCAACGAACTGGAGTAATTGAGGCAGACTGGTCTAAGTGGCAAATATGAATTATAAAATTCTTAAAATTGTATGAATTTCAAATACTCTTCAATATATATTACTGTCCAAGGCAGAATTAAAATATAAATGTATAATTTAAAGGCAGAGTAAAAATTTATAATAGAATCATATCATATTGTATCATAAGCATAAAATTTCTTTAAAATAAAAAAATAAATGCAGAAACTGGGATTGCAGAGCCATTTACACTGATTAAAAAAAAAGAAAGTTTGAATTGAAATTACTTTAGAGTGCTTTATTTAATAAAATCACAGTTTGTTGTGGAAATATTACTGATATTAAAATGAACTATGGTTTTCAATTAATAGAAGTTTATTGCATATTTGAATGAGTCAATTATATTTTCTAGAGATTAGAATTACAACATAAAATTTATTTAATGTGTGATTTCAAGAATTAGGATGTAATGGTAGGACATTTATTAGCATATACTGATCTAACATAGCTTCTTATAATAACCTGAAAGAAAAGTAACTAAAGTTGACCCTGAATAACACAAGGGTTAGGGTTGCCAATCCCTCTTGCTCCCCCTTCCCTCCATGCCCTCTGTGCAGTCAAAAATTTGTATATAACTTTTGACTCCCCAAAAACTTAACTACTAATAGCCTACTGTTGGCTGGAACCCTTACCAATAACAAAAAGTCAATTTACTTACATTTGGTATGTTATATGTATTATATACTATACTCTTACCATAAAGTAAGCAAGAGAAAAGAAAATGTTATTAAGAATATCATAAGGGCCCAGCCAGCATGGCTTTGTGGTTGAGCGTCGACCTATGAACCAGGAGATCACTGTTCGATTCCTATCAGGGCATATGCCTGGGTTACGGCTCAATCCCCATTGTGGGGTGTGCAGGAGGCAGCTGATCAATGATTCTCTCTCTTCATTGATGTTTCTCTTCCCTTCTCTTCTCTTCTCTTCTCTATCTCTCTCTCTCTCCTCTCTCTCTCTCTCTCTCTCTCTCTCTCTCTCTCTCTCTCTCTCTCCCCTTCCTCTACGAAATCAATAAAAAATATTTTTAAAAAGAATATAATAAAAAAGATAAAATTCATTTACAGTATTTATTGAAAAAAAGTCAACATATAAGTGGACCTGTGCAGTTTAAACCCATGTTGTTCAAGGGTCAACTATATTTTGAAGTTAGCTTTTTATCTATAATAAATATCAACCATGATAATTAACATCTGGTCACAAGCACAGAATTTCACAGAATCTTTGCTGTCGACAGTGGTAAAGAGCCAAAAATTCATAAGCAAAATATGTAACCTAAATATAACTTAAAATATTTGGGGAGCTGGCAATTTACAGGAAAACTACAGTGAAAACTTCTGCAAACTCTCCTCCAAGTGTTGAAATGTATTTATTTGTACATTGTATAAAAAGAGGTTCATGCTCAGAGAAAGGCAACTAAATTCTTCAGTGCCATCAGCGGCTCTTCATTTTAATATTAATCAAAGACAACCAAAGGTCTTGGGACAGCTGGAAACCCTGATGCAGAGTTCAAGGCTGCTGCAGGACAGTGTGGTGTAGGGTCCCAGCTTATTGCTTAGAGTCTATCTGCTCACCAGCCCCTGCTTTGATCAAGCTATTTCTGGTGATAATTGCACCCTTTTGGTTTCATCTGCCTACACACTAGTGTTTCATTGTTTTTGTTTGCTGAATTACTCAGTAAAATAAAAGCCATACAAAGTACCAACTAGACAAGCAGTTCTCAACCCAACTTGCACATTTCAAACACTAGGGAAGATTTTTTTAAATATACTTTTATTGATTTCAGAGAGGAAGGGAGAGGGAGAGAGCGAAAGAGAGAAACATCAACAATGAGAGGGAATCATTGATCCGCTGCCTCCTGCTTGCCCCACACAGGGGATCGAGCCCGCAACCCGGTCATGTGCCCTGACTAGGAATCAAACCATCACCTTCTGGTTCATAGATCGACACACCACTGTGCCATACTGGGCAGGCTAGGGAAGATTTTTATAAAATATAATAGAGGCCCAGTGCATGAAATTTGTGCACGGTGGTGTGTGTCCCTCAGCCCAGCCTGCACCCTCTCCAATCTGGGACCCCTTGAGGGATGTCCAACTGCCTGTTTAGGCCCGATCCAGGTAGGATCAGGCCTAAACGGGCAGTCGGACATCCCTCTCACAATCCAGGACTGCTGGCTCTCAACTGCTCGCCTGCCTGCCTTCCTGATTGCCCCTAACCACTTCTGCCTGCCAGCCTGATCACCCCCTAACCACTCCCCTGCTAGCCTGATTGATGCCTAACTGCTCCCCTGCCAGCCTGTTTGCCCCTAACTGCCCTCCCCTGCAGGCCTGGTCACCCTAACTGCCCTCCCCTGCAGGCCTGGTCACCCCTAACTGCCCTCCCCTGCAGGCCTTGTCCCCCCAAACTGCTCTCCCCTGCAGGCCTGGATCCCCCCCAACTGCCCTTCCCTGCAGGCCTGGTCACCCCCAACTTCCCTCCTCTGCCGGCCTGGTCACCCCTAACTGCCCTCCCCTGCAGGCTTGATCACCCCCAACTGCCCTCCCTTGCAGACCTGGTCCCTCCCAACTGCCCTCCCCTGCTGGCCATCTTGTGGTGGCCATCTTGTGTCTACATGGGGTCAGGATCTTTGACCACATGGGGGCAGCCATCTTGTGTGTTGGACTGATGGTCAATTTGCATGTTACTCTTTTATTAGATAGGATAGAGGCCTGGTACATGGGTGGGGGCCAGCTGGTTTGCCCTGAAGGGTGTCCCGGATCAGGGTGGAGGTTCCCTTGGGCCATGGGGCAGCCTGGGTGAGGGGCCTGTGGTGGTTTGCAGGCCAGCCATGCCCCCCCCACAGCAACCCAAGCAGAGGCCCTGGTAACTGGGATTTATTTATCTTCTATAATTGAAACTTTGTAGCCTTAAGCGGAGACCAAGGCAGGCCAGGGCAGGCAGAAAGCTTGGCTTCCTCCATTGCCGGGGAAACCCAAGCCTCCTGCTCTCTCCGTGGCCGCAGCCATCATGGTTGGGTTAATTTGCATACTCATTCCTGATTGGCTGGTGTGTGTGGCTTGTAGGTGTAGCAGAGGTACGGTCAATTTGCATATTACTCTTTTATTAGATAGGCTGCCTGGACTCCACCAGAATCTCTAATGTTGGGTCCCAGCATAATAAAGAGCTGCCAGGTGATTCAAACATGAATCCAGGATTGAGAACAAGGAGTGGAATAATGAATGAGCATGTCCAGATAATGTAGGGATGGGAGAGCAGCAATAAAATCAATTCATTTTGTTATAATATTTAGAATGTAGTAAATTTAGAAAGGGTAAAAGCTTGCCAATAAATTCCGGTGACCCCCAAGAATCTGAAATTCGAATCTAGAGGGACTGGAGGTAAAAAGAAAAAAAACTTAATTAAAAAAAAAAACACAACAGGGAGTCCACACAATGGCAAACAGGAGAGAGTTCAAGCTCCATCTAAAGGAGGTGGCTTGATTCAGTTTTGATCAAGTATTATCGCACAGAAGGTGAGCCAATGTTGCTGCATATTTTAATTTTTCAAGAAAAATCAGGTAGGGATGTGTGTGTGTGTGTGTGTGTGTGTGTGTGTGTGTGTGTGTATGAGTGTGTGTGTGTGTGTGTGTGTGTGTAAGTGTGTGTGTGTGTGTGTGTGTAATTTCCTGACTATTCAAAAATCCTAATATATAAAAAGCCAGGGGCCGTCACCACCGAAACAACCGGATGGATAACCAAACAGCGGGTTGCGTGGGGTGACCAGGCCAGCGGGAGGGAGGTGGGGCAGTGAGGGGCCATCAGGCCGGCAGAGGGGACAGTAAGGGGTGACCAGGTTGGTAGGGGGGGCAGTTAGGGGTGACCAGGCCAGCAGAGGTGGGCAGTTGGGGGTGACCAGGCCAGCAGGAGGGGCAGTTAGGGGTTACCAGGCCAGCAGAGGGGGGTAGTTGGGGGTGACCAGGCCAGCAGGGGAGGCAGTTAGGGGTTACCAGGCCAGCAGAGGGGGGTAGTTGGGGGTAACCAGGCCAGCAGGGAGCAGGGGGCAGTTAGGGGCAATCAGGCCAGCAGGCAGAGGCGGTTAAGGGTGATCAGGCTGGCAGGGGGGGCAGTTAGGGGTGATCACGCAGGCAAGCAGGTGAGCAGTTAGGAGCCAGCAGTCCTGGATTGGGTGCAGGCTGGGCTGAGGGGACCCCCCCTCTGTGCACGAATTTCATGCACTGGGCCTCAAGTCTATATATATATATATAAAAACCCTAATATGCAAATAGACTGAACGGTGGAACAATTGAACAACCAGTCGCTATGATGTGCGCTAACCACCAGGCACGGAACATGGTAGGCGTCAGCAGCAGGTGGCAGAGCACTGAATATGGTGGGCATCTGATGCAGTGGGCTGGTGGAGCAGGTGAGCAGGGGTGCCAGACCAAGGCAGGGCACCAGTCACTGTCATCGGGGCAAGCCTCTGGTGGTTACTGAAAACTCTTTGCTCCCACATGCCCCGGTCCCACCCGGCACTTGCACCTGCTGCTGGTGCCGGCCCCGTTTGTACCCGCTGCTAGTGCCCAGCCCTAATTGCCCCTCGGGGCTTCTCTACCTCCCCGTGTTCCTGAGGGGCAATCGGGGTCAGCAGCCACCTCTCGCACCCGCTGCTGGTGACGGCCCCACTCACACCTGATGCCAGCATCAGAGCTGCCACTCACACCCACCGCTGGTGCCAGCCCCAATTGCTCCATGCTGTCAGCAGGTGTGAGCAGGGCCGGTGCCATCAGCACATGGGAGCAGCGGCAACGGTGGGAATGGGGCTGTCTGCAGACAGGGGAGTGGGGGGCACAGCGGGAGGGGCACAGAGGATGGGCCGAGACATGCCCCTGTGCCCAACGCAGCCTCGTGGCCCACAGTTCCTTTCAAGGTGCACAAATTCGTGCACTGGGCCCCTTGTATTTTATAAAGTTGGAAAGCATAATAAGGATGCCTTCTAAGTAAACTGGGAGCTTTGCTATGCACAACCCAAGGCCCAATTACAGGTCCTGGAGCTGTGGGACCAAGAGGTATGCCTGGTGGTGGCTGCAGGGTCCTGAGCCTCCTGCCTGAGTTGTCAGTTCTATACCAAGGATCAAAAACAAATGAATTAGCCACTAAACATGTGACATGCAACAAAAGTAAACATTTCTCCACACTGTTATTTATCCCTTAAAAAATATTACCTCATACTACCATTAAAAAAGAAAATGAGTACTTACTTAAAAACCACATTAAAGTCATTTTGAGAGATGTGAGATCATAAAATTCTGTTCTAAAAATGGACACATCAGTGGAACACACATAACATGACGGATGTCCATCCAGACTTGCCCAAGAATGGTAACGCTAATATGAAAGGAGAAGATTGCCAGCTCTTTATATCTTCTTCAATATTTATTTCATAATAATGTCTATATTAGAGATGCTTAAAAAATATCTGTGAATTCGTTAAGCCAAATGTGACAGTGAGTATTGCCTTAATGCTCCATTGCTATTACTTGGGCTTTTTTAGACTCCACATGCATTTATGTACATACAGATGATTTCTATGAAAGCAACCTGATAATGCAAATCAGAGTTTCTAAAGCATGTACTTTTTGGTCCAGCATTTACACCGTTAGCAATACACAACCTATAGAAATACACAAGTATACAAAATGATATGCTCAAAATCTTCAGCAATGAGCTCTGCGGCTCTACATTCCACCACCCAAAATCCTGGGAGCCACCTCCATACCCTCAGACATTATCCAAATAAAAGCAGTGGGTATTTAGAATTATAAAACAAAAGAATTGTTGGGGGGAAAATAAGTTCTAAGATGACCATTTAAATCAGTTTTTCAAATTGTAGGTCACAATCCATTGGCTGGTCATAACATCCATCCAGAGAATTGCCACTGGAAAAAAATTTTAATTTAAAAGAATAGAATAAAATAGAGCAAAACAGAAAGTATTTAAGTAAATTAAAACTAGTAAGGGGAAATGTGTTTCATAAATACACTGTTTCAGTTTTCATGCATGCATATAATGTGATGTAAGTTGTATTTTTACTGTGGATCACAACAAAATTTTGAGAAAATTCGTTAAAAAATTTTTGGATTAATAGTGCTATTTTTTTTTTTGTCCACTAATAGCATGTGGGAGCTTATTTAGAAAACCCACTCAGTTACACATGCATGTAAATGTATGCCACTTGTTGGTCCATGAAGAGGTCCAAAGTATGCACACCCAACAGTCAACTATGAATACCTTCCGGGAATATGGGAGATGTTATAAAAGGGAAGAATTTTCATTTTTATATTTTAATTACTTTATATCCTTACATGCTTTTGTATTGCAATTTTTAAAAATAAAGAAAAAATAGGTGTGTAAGAACACCTTGCCTATGAGATATTTAGTCTATTGATATAAAACGTGCCAATGTCTTTCAGCCAAAAGTCAATGGGAAACAAGAGAGAAGGAAGCCATGTTTTAAGCATGAAAAGTTGTGATAAACTGGCAGGAATGTGACTGATAGAAGCCCATAGTGGCCTATTTATTTATGTCCTGCCTAATTTATAAAAGGATTTGAGGCAGGTAGGTGTTTGGATAGCCAGAAGACATAGCAAAGAGAACGTGAGGGAAAAAATCTTAGAAGAAAACCTAGCACTAGGAAGGAGACTTGAAAAGTGGGAGAAGGGTGAGACTCGGGGTCAAAAGTAGAAAACCCAGTGCTCACAAACAAATGAAACTCTGAGGAATGTTCACCTAATGGCCAGCGGGCCCCAAACCATTAGGAAACGCTGGCGTTAGTAAGAAGAGAGCTACTACTTGGAACTCCAATACATCAAGGGCTCAGTGACCATGATAAAGGCCATTAACCAGGCAGTTCCTCTGGTCACCATCATTCAGTCATGGTGGACTGCGGCATCCTCCTTCATCACAAGGCTCCACCTGCTGCCTGGACCAGGCAATCATGTTCATGGGCAAGGCCTCTGGGCAGTGCTGGGGGTGCCCAGAGTTTGCCTCTCTGCCTTACCTTCTTTCTGATTCTATGGTGAACAGCTTCACATCTGGCTGGCACATGCTTGTGGCATAAATGCTAATATCTTTGATTAGATGTCATCTAAGAAGTAGTGTGGGTCGTACTGAGTGGCACACAATTGATTAGCTGTTGCATTAGACCAGCTCTCATACTTGATGATACCGGCATCGGTATCCTACTAGCTTGCCTTGTCCTGCTGTTCCCAACGGGTTCTGTGGCCTCTCACCTTTCCCAGGGCACACTGATCAAAAAGTGGTCACCCTGTATTTGGTGCCTGCTGGCTTGGAGGTGATAGCACAGATTTCTTTTTATGGGCAATAATATATGCTTGAATGGCAACTATTCTACCTTTACAAACCTGAATACAGCCAAGTTCCGGGATGCCAAGATGTTCTAAAGCAGCATTTTCAAAGGGAGCAGGCTTCTGTTTCCTAAATTCTCATGAAAATGTGCAAAATGCATCATTACCCACTTGAGTAAACCAACCCCAAGGGAAGCCTTTGCAATTTTTTTTGTCTTAACTTAGAAAATCCATTTAACAAAGGCAACAGGTAAACTACTTTCGTAACTAAAACCCACAAATCCTCATCCTACACTTTACACAAGGAATTCCTTGCAAACAGATTAGCAGCAAACATATCTTAGTCATATTTGAAATTTCAGTCCTCAGTGGTATCTCACACATCACATGCTTAAGAAACATTAAGTGAGTATATTAACGGGTAAGCTAATCAAGTGAGGTAGCCATGAGGCCGATTTCATTGATGACTGTTGCCAATCACCACAGAACCTTTGAATCAGAAAATCAAAGGCTGATTCTCTTCATGAAATCTTGTACTTGTGAATATTAATTATCCTTTTATTTGAGGGGTGGGGGGCTTCCCTCCCTTCCAGTCATCAAGAAAGCTGCAAGATTCCTTGATCTCAGTTTCTATGGCAACTAAAATACATAAATTTTCCAGCTGCAAATTATCAATGGAGCATTCAGTCCACCCACCACTCCATATTGGCAGCTTCACTCTGGTAAGTCCCTCCTAAATCATATTAATGTTATGAGCAGTGAAATCCATTAATTATCTTTTCTATTGCTCGTTGATAGTTCATTATAAGTGAGAGAAAGGAGATCTATTCCTTTTATAAGTGTATTCTGGTTACTCAACAAACTTTATCTTAATTATCAAGTTTGAACACACTTTAGTTTGTCTCTGTCCCTCTGAAACTGTGGTGTCCAATACTGATTACAATAGAGATCTATTCCTTTTATAAGTAAGTAGCATAGACAGAACACACCCATAACCAAACCTAACTCTTTTTCTCTTTCCGCCCACTTTTCTTCTTTCACAACAGTTCGATTTAAGACCAAAAATCCAGATGAAAGTCAGACTCTTGATGTTAAATGCATTTTTATGGAGGCAAGTGTCTGTGAAAGACATTTTATAGGAACAAATGATCAATTGAACGTTTAAAAGTAACTCCTACACATACTGGTGGGTAAGCTGCCAAAAGGTTCATTGTTTCCCACACTAGGGCTGATTGCTAAGGACACTCAAGAGGTGAGCTTAATATTTCACAACTTCGAAGTTTAATTTTTAAAAACTTGATTGAGATAATGCAATAGCAGTTTCAGAATACTGACTTTGACTCAGATTCTCTGCCCTGGTGTCACCAAACTATGTTTTTAATCTTTCTATTCAAAAGTTAATCATTTGTCTGATTAGATAGAAAATAAATATTTTCAAAGTCCTTCTTACTGAGCAACAGATTCATACCATTAGTCATATCAGCAGTGTTTTTTCCATCATGGGCCAGAACTTACAGTCTTTACAATTTTTAAAGTAGAGGCATTAGAGAGCCTCCTGGAGCAATTCACTGGCTGTGGTGTAACTACCATAGGAACTCCTTTGTGTGTGAGACAATGGTGGCAAATTCTCAGTGGTTGGCTGTAGGACCTTTTCTAACCACTGGTTAACCAGTGGCAATATTAACAATAACAAATCCAATGCCAGCTAGCTATAGACACCTCACCTCTTCATTTGATCACTTTCATGTAGTTGGAAATTAACAGTAATATTTACTTATGTATGGGATACACAGCCATACTGCTAAAGAAATGTTTCTCTCATAAATTAATTTTAAAACTACATAGCATATAATCAAGTGTTGAACAATATCAGCCTGCTCTCTGGGGTGTGGACATAACCTTAGCCAGCATAGATGCTGTTGAATATCTGAAGAATCACAAAAAAGAGGAAAGAAAACTTGGGCCCGTGGATAGAAATGGTTAGTTACCACAGTGACACGTGTGTCTCAGTAAGTGTTCTTAAGGTAAATGGAGGAGCTATGGGAACTGGGTAAGGAGATATCTTCCTCTCCGGTATCACTCTAAGTCTGTAATTCAAAGGAATTGGGCTTTGCTTTCTCCCAAGCAAAGGCTCGATTTTCCATTAAGAGAGTAAATTTGCTGCCATTTTGAGTAATTGTGCACATCACCATGTCCCATAGTCAGAGGAAGGAAGGAAGGAAGGAAGGAAGGAAGGAAGGAAGGAAGGAAGGAAGGAAGGAAGGAAGGAAGGAAGGAAGGAAGGAAGGAAGGTAGGGAGGGAGGGAGGAAAGGCACTTTACACAAGAAGTAAATAAAACAAAAACAGGGATACTATGTCTACCTGTAGTCCTCCAAATAGAGGAAACTTGCCCTTTTGGGTAAGTTACTATCTCCTTTACAAAAACAGCTTTTTCTCTGATGCTTTTGCAATGGATACAATATGACAATCAAGTGAGGAAAATGTTCTTTTTCTTTCTACCATGTTCAGACAAATTAAAATGTTGAGAGTATCATGCCTTAGTTAGCCATGTATCCTTTGGGAAGACAGTTCTTAGGAATTCTAGTCTTCCTTTATAATTAAACTACTCTTCTTGCCTTAGAACTTTTTGTTCCTGAATCTTCAATGTTCTTGTCACATGTAAAAAGACTCGATAAACAAACATGGCATCCTTCAGGATCCTAATAGCATGTTCAGAGAAGATGATTGGCTTCAAACTGGTGTAGGCAGACAGTTCCAAGTTAACAGGACTCAGTGGAATGAAAGGCCAAGAGTTACTCAATTAAAAGCATCCCTTTAGGAAAGAACATCTTGAAGTTTAGTCTCAAACTGCTTCTTCCCAGGAAATTGAAGCAAATGAAGAGGAATTTGGCATGGATGGAATTTCCCAAGCCTTTTTTTTTTTTTTCATGGACCTTTCTAACATGTGAGAAAATCCATCTCTGGAAAGAAGTAAGGCCCTTCCAAGAACTACATCTGAAGAAGCCTGTGGTACAGAAGTTAGGCCCAACTTGGAACTGCAAGAAAATCCAAAAGCACTTGAGATCAACCAGAACAAAGTATTATTTTACTTAATAAAGTCACTAGATTAATTTTTCATCCTTTCTGGGAGCAGAGATTGCTGAGTCAGTCCAGTTGCTAAAAATGTTCAGAGAATAAGAAATTCTTTCAGGGCTTGGGAATCAAGATGGCACCCTTCTCCTAAGATGTGGTTATAAACTTTTATTGCATGGTAGGAGAGTAAGCCATCCGTCAAATGAATCAAGATCAAGAAAATAAATTCAATATGAACTTAATAATGAAAGTCAGGTGTTTTCTCATACTGTATTTTTAATGAATCTGTTATTAAACTATTTAAAAGTAATATAGAAAGAAGTACAACTGTAATTTTTAGTTGAATACTCATAATCATCCCATTATATTGAAAACAACCTCCCTTATATCTTGGATTGATAGAAACTAAATAATAAAGTGAATTTTAAAAACAATAAATAAAGAGAGAACACAAGGAGAGCTGCTCTTAGAGGCAATAATGGCTAGAAATAGTCATGCATCCCCTCACATCTCTCTAGCAAGTTATTCCCTCCCCCATTTATGCCCCATTAATCTCCTTTGGTAAACTTCATCTTTCAATTCAGTCACTCCTTAACTTCTCCCAACTCCATCTCTCATCATGTCATCCACCCTACACATAGTTAGCCTAATGAAAAACAAAATGGGATTTAGCAATGCCTGTATCTTTTTCACTTACTGAGTTTTACAATATTTCTTGTTCTTTGTATTTATTTACATATTATCTTAGAATTCAAGAGTATGAATATTTCCATACTACATGTTACTACTATATATCTAAGAACATAGTCAACACTTGCTAAGAAATCAAGTTATATTTGTTAGGTTTACCTTATGTAAAATACCCCCAAAAGACCAGAGTTAGATGGTGAGAGGAACATAATATTTCATGATCATTTTTGTTTCAAATTAATATTATTCAGCCTGAGAACTTGTAATGTATTCTAAAGGGTATGAGGGGGGGGGGTACAGATACTAAACTCAAAGATGAAAAAGGACAAATGAATCAGAGTAAATTCTGAAGAACAAATTAATAATTAATAGTCATATAATCTAAACCACAATGATAGGTTGTACTTTTATAGCCCTTAATACTTTTCAAATATCTTTCATCCTCATCATCCCATTTGATTGAAAATGATCAGTAATTTTTCTCCCACACTGAAGACCAACCTACAAGAAAATTGTGTTCAAGAATGATTCCATTAGATTTCCTAAATACCTTAATGGAACAAAAGAAATAATTAAGCTAAATACATGGAAAACTTTGCAACTGTGAAAGTTGTCTGATGCTAACACCTGGGCCCAAAACTTTAGATTTTGTTTCCTGAAGACATTGAAGAATGTGACAAGTACCTAACTTTCTGAAATAGTTGAAGTGCAACTCAATCTATGGGAGAAATGTATAGATTCACTACAGTGGCAAGCATATTATTCCATATTATTAAGCTGCAGCTTTTTCACCACCTGAGGCCATTAATCTTACTCTGAAGAGAACCACATTACTGTGAACTAATGATTTCATCCAGTGAGAATTAATACCATTCTACGTGGTTTCTCCACTACCAGCTTCCTTTGCTCTCTGGATGATGCATATATGTATTGCCCTCTTTTCCTCCCTATAGTTTATATTCATTCTAATTTTATCTTGGGGATTTGTAGAACCCTTTAATTCCTCTTGCACAGGATAGCCTTTATATCTTTTAGTTCCACTTCATCCAAGCTACTAGTAAGTGTATTCTGGTTACTCAACAAACTTTATCTTAATTATCAAGTTTGAACACACTTTAGTTTGTCTCTGTCCCTCTGAAACTGTGGTGTCCAATACTGATTACAATACTCTATATATAATTTGACCAGAGCAAAGTAGAGTAGAATTGCACTTTCCCTATACTAGTTACAATACCTTTATTAATATAGTCTAAAAAGACATTAACTTGCCTGGCCATGGTGGCCACAGTTCGATTCATGGTTCCTGGTCAGGGCACATGCCCAGGTTGTAGGTTTGATCCCCAGTGTGGGCGTGCAGGAGGTAGCTAATCAATGATTCTCTCTCATCATTGGTGTTTCTATCTCTTTCTCCCTCTCGCTTCCTCTCCGAAATAAAAAATACATTTTAAAATAAAAATTAAAATACATTAAGTTTGTTGGCAGCAATGCCACTCATTGACATACATTGCATAACTAAAACTCCTAATCTTCTAAATTATGTAAGCTGAGGTTCCAGTGGTATAATATTTGAAAGAACCCAGAAATTCACTTCATAATCTCCAATCTCCATTTATGTCCTTATTTTTATCTAATCAAGTCTGCTGGTCTTCAAGCACCTACATTAAAAATTAATATTATTAAATATCTTGTTGGCATTTCATATTTTATGTTTTATTTAATTAGCATTTTTTACAACAGTAGTCTTTTTGCTATTTGTTTAGGTTAATGCATAGCTTTTTAGCTACATTTTGACTTAAATAGATTGGGATAAACCTAACCACATCTTAGAACTTCCTACCTTTAGGAAATACATTCCAACACCTAAACAATAAACAAGAATTATTTTTGGAAGCATAACCTTCCTTATTTTAAATAGATGAGTTACTACAAGCTTAAGTTGACTAAAGCATCTTTATTTTCATTAACATTTGTGTTCTAATTATAGTCACAACATTATTTCAATTTTACTCTGTTTTCTTGATTTCATTCTCTATTCAAACCTGTTTAGTTTTAGCCAACATTTGCATTTATGTAACCATAAACTATTTATAAATAAGCACAATTTTTTAAATTATGTTTCAGGACCCCTTTTCAGAAATAGATATATATATCTAATGTAAGCCTTTATAGTATAGCCAGCTAAAGTGCACAGGTCCATCCCTAAGCTCTGTAACTTGTATCTCCTCAGATCTCTCAGATCTATCTACTTCTCTCTTTCCATCCCCATTGCCACTACCTTATGCAGGTCATAATCATCTCTTTGGAGAATTTGGCAACATTCTAATGCAATGTCTAATATAACCCCCTTCCAAAGTATTCTTCCACTGCAGACAGGGAGATCTTTCCAAACATATCAATCTAATTGTTCCAAGCTTTTGTTTAAAATCCTTCAGAGGCCTCTGTATTGCCTTCAGAATTATAGGAAATCACATCTTACATGGGAATTAGGTTATAAAAGTAACTAGTAAAACATAAATTAAGTATAGTCAAAAGCATCTTGGAAAGTTCCTTGAGTGGCAACAAGATACAATATACATGAGTGTGTGTGTGTGTGTGTGTGTGTGTGTGTGTGTGTATAGATATATATGTATATATATCTCTATAGAGAGAGAGTATCCTATCTAATAATAGACAAATATGCAAATTGACCATACCTCCGACACGCCCACAAGCCACGCCCACCATCCAATCAGAGCGAGTATGCAAATTAACCCAAACCAAGATGGCTACAGCCACAGAGAGCAAGGTTTCCTAGGTAACAGAGGAAGCCAAGCTTTCCGCCCGCCCTTGCCAGGCCTAAGCCTCCACTCAAACTACAAAGTTTCAATTATAGAAGGTAAACAAATTCAAACAAATGACGGCAGAATGGAGCTTGAGAGAGCAGGCCAGGGTTGCCGCCGGCAACAGGGGAAGCAAAGCTTTCCGCACACCCTGGCCGGGCCCACCCGTTTAAGGCAACAAAGTTTCAATTATAACCCCAACACAAATGGCTACCAGCCTCCAACGGAGCCCCAGGCTTGGCTCTGCTCCAGGCTACAAAGTTTCAGTTGTAGAAGGAAAATAAATTCCAGATACCAGGGCCTCCACTTGAGTTGCCAGGGGGCGTGGCCCGCCTGCAAACCACCACAGGCCCCTCACTCAAGCCGCCCCACACCCCAAGGGAACCCCCACCTGATCCGGGACGCCCTTCAGGGCAAACCAGCTGGCCCCCACCCCTGTACCAGGCCTCTATCCTATCTAATAAAAGAGTAATCTGCAGATTGATCATCACTGAAACACACAATATAGCTGCCCCCATGTGGTCAAAGATCCTGCCCCCATGTGGACACAAGATGGCCACCACAAGATGGCCAGCAGGAGAGGGCAGTTGGGAGGCACCTGGCCTGCAAAGGAGGGCAGTTGAGAAGGACCAGGCCTGCAAGGGAGGGCAGTTGGAGGTGATAAACCCTGCAGGAGAGGGCAGTTAGGGGTAACCAGGCCGGCAGAGGAGGGAAGTTGGGGGCAAACAGGCTGGCAGCGGAGTGGTTAGGGGGTGATCAGGCTGGCAGGCAGAAGTGGTTAGGGGCAATCAGGAAGGCAGGCAGGCAAGCAGTTGGGAGCCAGCAGTCCTCGATTGTGAGAGGGATGTCCCAGATTGGAGAGGGTACAGCCTGGGCTGAGGGACAACCCCCTCCGTGCATGAATTTCGTGCACCGGGCCTCTAGTAATTTTATATTTTTCCCATATAGGAGAAAGTATGTATAAATATATAATGTATATAACTATGTATTATATATGAAATGAACAAAATGTACAAAATATATTTTATAGTACTGCAATTAATTTTTTGTCTTACTTCATGTTCAAAGTTAAATTCTTAAGTAGCATGTGCCAATTACTCAACTCTGTATGAAGGACAAATATAGGGTGTCCCCAGAAAATATATACACACACTTTGAATAATTATAAAGGCCATGTTTATTAAAATATATTTCATTTTCAAAATTGAGCCATCAGCTGTAAAAATATGTATGCATTTTTGGGGACACCCTATATATTAGGATGTATTTGATCAACATTTATTGATACATACTATATACCAGAAATTGTTCTAGGCACTGGGGCTACATCAAGAAACAAAACAGACTAAAACCTCTGCCCTCATGGAGGTTACATTCACTCAGCCAATAAGTAAATAGTAAATACTAGAAGGCTAATAGCAGTAAGTGCTACTGGGGGAAACTAAGGCAGAGAAAGGGCAGAGGGAAAACTGTAGAGGACAGGGTAGAGAAGGGAGAGGATGACAGTTTTCAACAGGGTGCTCAGAGAAAGTCTGACTGAGAAGGGGGCATTGGAGCAAAGCCCTGAAGGAGGTGAGAGAGTGAGCCAGGCTACCAGTGGTGGATTGTTCTATGAGAAGGAAGAGCTAAGTGCTTACACTCTGGAGGGTTTGAGGAATGAATGACAAGAGCTGAAGGCAGCTGGAGTGGAGGGAGAGATCAGAGAGGTGGCAGAGTGCCAACTGTGGAGGGCCTTTTAGATTTCTACTCTTTGAGTGCTATGGGAAGCCTCTTGGAGGTTTCACACAGTTGTCTGATGGTCTGACTATGCATCTCCAAAGGGCATCCAAGACTTTGTCTATCCTTCTGATGCCACCCCTTGCCTCACACTAGAGCTGCATTTCCCTGATGGCTTTTTCTCACGCCTTCACTTTCCTGCCTTACCTCCTAGCAGCCTCTGCCTGAATGACTGCTCTCTCACTCAACTCCACAGCTAACTTGTTCTTGCACTTGGTCTCCAAGTTTCCAGGAATACACGTGTGCCTCATCCAGGACACTCTCTCTGACTCCCCCGCCTGGGCTGGCTAGAGCTTGTTCAGATTTCCTGAGTGTTTAGACCTCCTATCCCCGTTTCTCCATACGCTCTTTGAGAGTAGTGTCCAAGCCTTCTTTGTAACTCCAGCATGTAGCACAACATCTGCATGCAGAAAACACTCAGTAAATATTTGCCAGATGAAGGAATAAATAATGATGAAATAGGAGGAAGCAGATGAATATACGGAAAATCTCTTATGCAAGGCATTTAGAGTTATCTAGAATCTCTACATATGGATTTCTGCTCTTCTTTTTGGATAATTATGTGTTTTTTTCATTTTTTATTAATTTTGATGGGGTGACATTGGTTAATAAGATCATATAGGTTTCAAGTGTACATTTCTATGATAAATGATCTATATATTGCATTGTGTGCCCACCACCCAAAGTCAAATCAACTTCCGTCACCATATATTAGGCCCCCTTTATCATTTATTATCCCCACACACACCCCTGAGCAGTTATGTTTTAATTTATTTCTTTTATTATCTTTCAAATGTGATCCTGACTACATTCTTCTGGGCTTTAATTATGCATCAAAATGGAAAAGAAAAAGCTATGAAGTCTTTCCTTTGGCAAACTTTAGATAAACTTACATTTGTAAGATAAGAGAAATGCCCTAATTCAATTTTCAGAGTTTTCAAATTCTTTAAAATGTTTTTAAAATTTTAGTGCTATTAATAAATTATACTAACAGATACAATGCAATCCAAAATGCAACTTACTTGTAAATGGAGGCATTTGGCTCTATTTCTGTAGGGAAAAAATGCGGACAACTTGTGTTCTAACTGCATTTTGAAATCTACTTTCTAAAGGGTTAAGGTAGAAATAAGAGATCACTAAGAACAGTGTTCAGTTTGAAACTTGATATGATCAGCTCCTGAAAAGAAAAGGTGGTCAATGTTCGTGTTGATATCTTCCATAGATATAATTGTAGCATTCTGGGTGGGAAAGAAAGAGAAACAGAGTGTGGAGAAACAAGAGGTTTTGTGTGATATAACCTGGTCAAAATGTTAGCCTGCAAAAGTGACTACAAAGTCCTTTATCATACTTAGCGGGAGGGGGGGCATTTCCCTTCCTCCCTTCTGGAGAACATGGTGTTTAGTGTCAGTTTCAAAAGGCACGCTCTCCCTTTCAACACACATCTGGGGCCCCCCTCTTGCAAAAAAGGTAAGATAATGTGCTCTCTACGTAAGAAGTCAAGGACCCACTGCCTTTTGAAACTGCCTGATGAGAATTAACGGCCTTTGCCATCCTCTTTTAAACAACTCCGGCCAGGTTTTCTATAAGCACCTCGTTTATCTTGAGGCTCTTTCATCTATTATCTGCCTGTAAGCATGTTCCTAGTTCATCAGCTGAATTCACTGTGACAGAGAAGTCTCATGACGAGTAGCCAACAGCCTAATGTCAGGTCTGTGAATATCTCTGGAATTAAGGTGATGGGAAAAGGGTAACCTTCTGCTACTTCTAACAGCATTTGCTGAACAACAAAAATAGAGCCTTAAATCATCCTCTATTTAGGAAAGCGGGTCCTCTGAGCTAATATTAGAGTGCAGTGCCGCTATGTTCTCACTGAGATGGAGAACACCGCCTGGGGCCTCCTCTGGACTAATACTTGTATGTGGTTACAGATGTGAACTGGGATATTTCCAGTTGTAGAGATGAGGGTTACCTTCTCTGTGGTTTTTACTTGACCTCTAACAAGTCCACTTGCAGATATTTTTTATAACAAGAGGAGGAAGACCATCATCCCCTCTATGTATAGTTTAGCCACCTGGTCCCAAAGTTTACAACTGTTACTGCTCTTCTTCCTGAAGAGCTGGGAATGGGTTTTGTGATAAAAACAAAAATACCTGTTGTTGCAAACAGAAAAGTCTCCTTTTTAAACAGCTCCAGCTTGGTTTACACTAATCTGAAAGTTCATGGTGCTTGAACCAAAGACTTATGTTTACAATAACTTATAAGAATTATATTTCAAAACAAGTTTAAGGCAGGCTGTACACATTCATAAATATTTTGAGTAACTGAAGTAGACTTTTGAGAAATCTTGCCACCACAGGATTCAATGTTTATACTTTCTGTGGATAGAACAGGAGCTTTCTGAAATTATCATTTTTACTAAATTGTCGGGGAGGTGCCTGCTGTTCTAAATCCATCATTACCCAACCAGCATGGCCCATATCTGCCCAGCTGACAAGTAAATCAACTCACTGGAATGTGTTTAGCTTTGCTAATCACCTGATGATTATTCAGAAACATGAAAAACAGAAGTTTTCAGTCCCCAAGGTAAAATTACGCTATAAACAATGGCTTTCAATTGCTCAACACTTAGTCAACACTTCTGCTCCAATCCTGAGAGTGTAGCTTATGTTAGGATGGAAGAAACCAGTGTGGACATACCCCAAGTAAAAAAGGGCAGTTGGTATTTTATGGATAAGTTTGTTTCCATCTCCAAAATCCTTTGGACAGAGTTATAGCCAGGGGCAATAGGAATTGGAATTAAACGAGTATTCGTATATTATATCCTTCCCACATTTAATGTGTTTCCATTTATGCCATTTGTTAGTCACTTAAAAAATAATGTACTTGAATTTTCATGGGTAAAAATAACAAAAATAGCCCTAGCTAGTTTGGCTCAGTGGATAGAGCGTCAGCTTGCAAACGGAAAGTCCTGGGTTCGATTCTAGTCAAGGGCATGTACCTAAGTTGCAGGCTCCTCTTCGACTTGGGCCCTGGTCAGGGCCTGTGCAAGAGGCAACCAATCGGTGTGTCTCTCTCACATCAGTGTTTCTCTCTGTCTTTCCCTCTCTCTTCCACTCTCTCTAAAAATCAATAGGGAAATATCCTCAGGTGAGGATTAAAAATAATAATGATAAAATGGCAAAAATAAAGTCTACCCTTTATTTAGCTGTCACCCCTGTATTCTTGAGAAATTGTGAGGATAATATACAGAAGCAGGTGCTTATCTTCTACTCAGAGTAGATGAAACAGCCGAAATATTTGTTATTAGATGTCTTGTAAGGTAAGATTTTCTTGAAGTTATGTTTTCCCCTAATGGGTTGTTAAGAGTGAAAAGCAAGAATTATTATGAAGGTATTAATAACGGTAATGATTTTTCAGATGCACCCCAGCCCAATGGAATATTGTGATTAGCAAACTGGGGCTTTGGGGATTATTGTTATTTTATTCTCTGTCTGAAACAAGAGGACTCTGTCAAAATCTCCAGTATCATCTTCTATAATAATAAAAGGGTAATAAGCTAATTAGACCAGACGTCCTTCTGGACGTCATTCCGGACATCCTTCCTGATGAAGCCAGGGCCCGAGGGAAGCCAGCCCTGGTCCTGGGTGCCGGAGGGAAGCCAGTGCCAGCAGCTGGGGGAAGGAAGACCTATTCTTGCACAAATTTTTGTGCATCAGGCCTCTTGTTTTAAAATAAGAACCCCTGCAGCCCGCTATCCCCTCACATACACACACAGATATAGAAACTTCTTCAAATTACCAGAAGACCCTAAGTTACCACAGGGTTTACACAGGCTCATCCCTCAGCCCTGTGTTCCCATCTCCCTCACAGGAGCTCCCCCCAAGAGCGCTCTTCCACATCTGCTGCATCTGCACCTGCACCAAGTCCAGGTCTCCAACTGACTATCAAGTCTTTTCACTTGGGTAACTGCCAAAAATCAAATGGACACATCTAGAAGCAAACTCATGTATGCATACATCTCCCTTGCCTTCTCTCTATTCGCTCCTCTCCCTCAAAAGCATCCATGATGTATGGCCCTCCTGTGGCTCTCCTGACTTATCAATGGTATGGATACTCTCCCAGTCACCCAGAGTATGGTTTTAGGGTTGTATTAGACTATTTCTTTTGTTTCATTTATCACCTCCGTCATTTCACAAGTCCTGTTAATGTTTTATGAAAATGCTTCTCAAATTCAAGCTTCCTCTTCCTTCCCACCTTCACCATCCTAGGAGAGAATCCATCACACCATGTCTGGGTTACAATAGCTGCCAGGTGGCCGCCCTCATGCCAAGCTCTTCTGTGCTCCAAACCTTCAGAGATTGTAATACTGTTGACAAAGTCAGGAAAGCCAAATGAGGGAGATATATTATCTCATGTATCTTTTATATTTATTTATTTATATATTTATTATTAAATTTATTGGGATGATATTGGTTAATAAGATTATATAGGTTTCAAGTGTACATTTCTTTGATACATGATCTGTATATTGCATTGTGTGCCCACCACCCAAAGTCAAATCATCTGCCATCACCATATTTGGCCCCATTTACCCTTTGCTATCCCCAAAACCCCTTCCCTCTGGTAACCACCATACTATTGTCTATGTGTATGAGTTTCAGTTTCATATCTCACATATGAGCAAAATCATATGGTTCTTAGCTTTTTCTAACTGACTTATGGAGGTTCCTCAAAAAATTAATAATAAAGTTACCATATGACCCAGCAATCCCTCTTCTGGGTATCTACCAGAAATTTTTGAAAACATTTATTTGCAAAGATACATGCACTATGCTCATTTGAAGCATTATTCACAGTGCCCAAGACATGGCTACAACTAAAGTGTCCTTCAACAGATAATTGGATAAAGATGGTGTGGTACATATATGCAAGGGAATACTACTCAATCATAAGAAAAGATGAAACACTGACATTTACCACAACATGGATGGACCTTGAGAATAACATGCTGAGTGAAATAAGTCAGCCATCTCAGTTTTTTCTGAGACAGAGGATGAAGTGGAGTAGAAGCAAGGGAAATGTATGCATGAATGCATTTGCTTCTAATATATCAGTTTTGGCAATTACCCAAGTAGAAGTTTTGGTAGTCAGTTGGAGATTTGAAATTGATGCAGGTACAGGAAAAACATTATCTAAAAAAACTATTATCAACACATTGTTATTTGATCATAAGCCTCTAATGGCTGGAAGCATCCTTGCATACTTGTAAAAGTGTGAAGAACCTTCCCAGGCCAAATCAAACAGTTTCCTACATAAAATCAATTACCTCCCTATAACTCTTACCCATTTGTTTCTGTTACAAAGAGAAAGAATTAATTCTTTCTTCTACCAGATAATTCTTCAAATATTTGAAAACAACTCTCATATATGTCTAATATTTTTTCCCTTCAACCTAATTCCTTGAACCTCTCTTGAGATGACTTGTTTTTCTCCAATCCCTTGTCATCCTCATTTAGACCCACTGTCATAGCTCCATTTAAAATGTACAACACTCTTGAGTTGAATATTATAATTTTGCTTTTCCCCTTTTCTAATTCCTTCATGCCTACCCAGAGTAATGGTAAAATTTTACCCTTTGCGACAGTATAGATGGAACTGGAGAACATTATGCTAAGTGAAATAAGCCAGTCAGAGAAAGACAAGTACCATATAATTTCACTCATATGTGGAATTTAAAGAACAAACTGAACTCCCAAGCAAAATAGAGATAGACTCATAGAGAGCAGGCAGACAGCTCTGAGGTGTGTGTGGAGGGGTGGGGGGAGGAGGAGTGGGGAGGGAAGTAAAAAAAGAGAGAGAACTCATGGACACGGACAACAGTGTGGTGATTTAGGGGGAGAGTAGAAGAGAGCTTAGAGGAGATAAATGGTGATGGAAAAAATAAAATAAAAGTAACAATATAGTAAAAAAAGATTTCTGATATATTGGTAATAGCATGAATGTATTTGAGAACTTAAACTAATGTAAGAAATTATCTTTTTTATATTATATTTTTATCTTCAGCATGGCACATCGACATTTAATTAATATTTGGTAATTGGCTAACTTCAATTAGTTATAAATAATTGTGGCTGAGTAGATGTATGGGGGGAAAAAACAAATGTAGACTCTTTGGATATGATACAACTTAGGCAGAAAACCAAGAGAACTCACTTAACAGAGGCTTTGTATCTTTAGCTCCCTGATATTGTAAAAAAAAAAAAAAAAAAAATCCCTGTAGCTACCGTCAGACAAGAGCTAAGAGTCTTTAAACGTACTTTGCAGGAAACAATCACTCCACTTTCATTCCCCCAACTCTTAAGCCAGTGACCTTCCTTGATCTTTGAGATGACAGTTTGCCAAGTTCCATGAAGAAGGCATTCAGAAATGACCCCATTAGATTTCCTAAAGACCTTAATTGCCCAATTCCTTTCACCCAGGTTTCTGAGGTTCAAGGAATGCTATCCTTCAGTTACTCTCTTGCATAGGTTCTAGCTATTGTTAACGTAATCCTTTCAGAATCCCTGAGAATGCAAAGAACTGAAGCAGACTTTGATTCTCCTACTGAATTACAAGATACTTTACATACTTCTCTCACAAAGTCATTCCCCTGTGTTTACTGTTCAACAATGACATTCACTTTCATGTCTAAACAGAGAAGGGAAGCACCATTGCTATAAGTGTAATCTTAAAGATTCAAAAGCTGATCCCCTTCAAAGGACCATGTTACATACCTAAAAAAATTA
Organism: Eptesicus fuscus; assembly: GCF_027574615.1. Classification (NCBI taxonomy): domain Eukaryota; kingdom Metazoa; phylum Chordata; class Mammalia; order Chiroptera; family Vespertilionidae; genus Eptesicus; species Eptesicus fuscus. The sequence goes on from NC_072477.1 coordinate 38,589,312, forward strand.
ATCACTTCCTGCTGTCTATAGTTCATTCTTATCTGGACAAGCACTGAAGTCTGAGAGCCAAGCATGCACTCTGCACCAATATTCAAAAATATTATCTGGGCTTTTTCTTACAAATCAAATCAACCTGCATGTGTTGAGTACTCATTATTAGCACTATACAAGGTGAGTCTATTGAAAACAAAGTGATTTCACTTAAATTTTAGCTTTTCTTTCAGGGTTTGTGATGACCTTTAAAAAAAGTATCACACTGAATATCTGTAGATTTACTTACCTGAAACCAAATAGAACATATGATGTGGGTAAGGGCACCAAAATACACAAAAATAGATTAATAAGTTAACCAAAAAAATATTAGGATTTCTTCTATATTTAATTAATCTTCAGCATGGCACATCATTTACATTTAATTAAATTCCAGAATCATAATGCTTTAATTTTCTTGCCTAAAATTCTTAACAGCATTATATCAAAACTGTTTGAATTAAGTCCATGTAGTTTTATTGTATTAAGTAGGACATCTGTGGGTACTAATGTTTCTTTTTACTTCTGATGCAATTTGTTTCCAGTGGCAAATAAAAGTGCACAAAGGGCCATGGGGTTATTTTATACTCCAGCCCCACCAACACCCTCAACATGCACAGCACACACACACACACACACACACACACACACACACACACACACTTAGACCATTCAGAGGCCGAAGGTTAAACACTACTCTGTTAAGAGAAAAACAAGATAAATGGAGGAGGCTTTACTTAAAGGACAGACACAAAGGAAAAGAATCACCCTATAGACACTTAGGGTTTCCAGCAACTCGAGACTGTGACATCATTTGATAATTCTAAATATGCAGCTAAATAACTTCAGCAACCCATTAAATAAAGCAAACATTTCTCCAGTCAAAACATAGTTATTTAAACTGTACTCTAGCACTTGAAGAGAAATCAGACTTTAAAAAAACCTCCAAAGATACTAGTACACACACCAACTCTAAAATTCTATGAGTTAGCAAGATTTGTTCTGGTGGGGAGAAGGGTAATAAATCTAAAACAACCTCTATTGAGGAATAGGCTAACTATACTATTCCATAAATACAGCACACTTCAAAATTATATGATGTGCTTTTTTGCATTTATGTTTTACTTCATTAAGAATAACCAAAGATAGCCCTGGCCGGTTTGGCTCAGTGGATAGAGCATCGGCCTGCAGACTGGGGTGTCCCAGGTTCGATTCCGGTCAAGGGCATGTACCTTGGTTGTGGACACATCCCCAGTAGGGGGTGTGCAGGAGGCAGCTGATGGATGTTTTTCTCTCATCAATGTCTCTGGCTCTCTGTCCCTCTCCCTTCCTCTCTGTAAAAAATCAATAAAATATATTTTTTTTAAAAAGAATAACCAAAGATATATTGTAGCAATCTGATTGTTTATCTAGGACTTCTATTATTGGGGACCCAGTATCACAGATGAAACAGAATAGAAAATGTAGTCCATGACCCGGCCAGAGTGGCTCAGTTGGTTGAGCATCATCCTGTGCACCTAAAGGTTGCCAGCTTGACTCCCAGTCAGGGCACAGGTCTGGGTTATGGGTTTGGTCCCTGGTTGGGGTGAAAGCAGAGGAAGACCGACCAATGTTTCTCTTTTCTCTCTCTCTCTCTCTCTCTCTCTCTCTCTCTCTCTCTCTCTCTCTTCTCTCTCTCTCTCTCTCTCTCCTCTCTCTCTCTCTCTCTCTCTCTCTCTCTCTCTCTTTCTCTTTCTCTTTCTATCTCTATCTCCATCTCCATCTCTCTATTTCTCTATCTCCCTCCCCCCCCCCGACCCCTTCCTATCATTGGGTATATCCTCCAGTGAGGATAAATACATAAATACTTTTTTTAAAGAAAAAATATATATTCCATGAACTAAAGGGGTGATCCAGAAAATAGGGAGGTGCCTGATCAAAAAACAAAAGATACATTAATTTGATAAGGGAAAGAGATTAAGGTGTTGCCTCTTCACCCTCTATGAAGGCTGGGTCTGCAAGGTGACCCTGAGCTCCATCAAGGAAAGCCAACACCCAGGAGGAGCTGCCCCCTGGTGGTCAGTGCACTCCCACAGCCAACCTCCCGAAATCAGTCAACCTCCTGCAGCCCCTCCCCCCCAGTCAGCTGGCCTCCCATGGCCCCTCTCCCCTTCAGGCCCCCCCTCCCTCCCCGCCCCCCATAGTCCCCAATTGCCAGCCAGGCCGAGGGAACTCCACCTGTGCATGAATTTGTACACCGGGCCTCTAGTATCCAATAAGTACAAAAAAGGGAAGAGCATCCAAAGTCTGGGAAGGTTGGGAAGGAAGGACTGATCATCTTCATGTTTCAGCTAACAATGTTGTTTTTAATTTTTTAATGTTTTTTTCTGCTTTTCAAACTTTAAAAGAAAATGGACTCTTTCCAAGAGTTCTTGCAAGATATGGTTAGTGGAGAACAAGAAAATTGCCCCATTCAATCTGGTTAATATTTTGAGGTTCACCAGAGGCCAAAGTGAGAGAATATTCATAAGTATCATTCTCTGGACCCCCTCTGATAATACTATTTCGTTGGCCAAGAGGTTTCCATTAGCTGTTCCTTTTTCATTTATACATTAAGCCTTTCCTGCTTCTAGGAAATCCAATGAAAACCTCACTTCTTAGGGTCCCTGAACCATAGAAATTTCTCCCTTGTCTGGGGAGTCCTAAACTCCATAGTTATAGTACTTAGTACTTGAAATCTATGTAGCTGCTTTGTTTGTGTCAGGATATTATATGATCCTTACCCACAATTGATACCATCCAATTTGATTTTCTCCAATCGGTCAGAAAATTCTTAAGTTCCAAATATCAGGTAAAGTAAAACAAGAATGTTCCTTCTTTGATCATTTTAGTAAGCTTGAAATCTTCACTATTAAACTACTTAGAAGATTAAATAAGATGAGGATGAGATTATACATTCTTTAAAGTATTTACTACTCTCATAAGGGACAACATGGTATCATAGTTAAGATTGTGAGTTCTAGAGCTGGACTTAACTCTTACTAGCAATATGACCTTAACCATATGACCTTGGGCCAGTTACCTAACCTCTCAGGATCTAAGTTTAAATGGGTTATTCAGTTTAAATGCGTTAATGTGTGTAAGAAACAATGCCTTATGGTAAATGTTAAATAAGTTCTAATTAATAAAAATCAGATGCTAGTATCCCTTCCCTCATAAATTATAAACATAACAACTGTGATTAAGAAAAACACACCAGCCCTAGCTGGTTTTGCTCAGTGGATAGAGCATTGGTCTGCGGACTGAAGAGTCCTGGATTTGATTCAGGTCAAGGGCACATGCCCAGGGTGCGGGCTCGATCCCCAGTAGGGAGCATACAGGAGGCAGCCAATGATTCTCTCTCATCATTGATGTTTCTATCTCTCTCTCCCTCTTACTTCCTCTCTCTCTGAAATAAATAAAAATATTTTTTTTAGAAAAAGGAATCACACACCAGACCCTCAGATGATGCCTCCATGCTATCCTGCTATTAGAGCAGGAGTCCACAAACTACAGTCCACAGGCCAAACCCAGGCCCTGGCTTATTTTTGTACTAGGAGCCCGTTGCACGAAGTTTCATGCAATAGACTTTTCCTTCACCTGGCTGCCGGCACCAGTTATCCGCCAGCAGCAGTTTTCCTCTGGCTACCCGCTGATCAGAGCGCCTCCCGCCAGCATGATTGGCCACCCGGAGAGGAACTCCGATCGAGGCGCTCCGATTGGCGGGTGGCCAGAGGAAAACTGCTGCTGGCGGAAAACTGGTGCCAGCAGCCACGCAATCGGCCACCCTGAGTTCCGCCACCAGCGTCTTCCGCAGCGCAGGCCTAAGCAGCGCCGGCCATTTAAGCGGGCAGGAGGAGTGGAGGGGGGGGAGGTTCAGGGACTCGCGAGTCCCCGCCCCCCCGCTCTTACCGCCAGCCAATCGGCCACCCTGAGTCCCGCCCCCCGCGCCTCCAGCCGGCCCAATCATGGGCGTAGCAGAGTGATGGTAATTTGCATATTACCATTTTATTAGGTATGATAGCCTGCAGCTAAGAATAGTTTTTACATTTAAAAAAAGAGAGAGAGAGGAGGAAAAGGAGAAAGAGCAGGAAAAGAATATACAATAGAGATCAAATATGACTCTCAAAGCCTAAAATATTTACTACCTGGTCCTTTTCAGAAGTTTGCCAACACTTATATTAAAGTAGAAGAATATCATTATACTCTGAGAACAAGCTGGTTTTCTGGAATATTCTGCATGTCTGTTTATTCTTTCAAGTACCATGCCTTTTTTATTAATTGGTGGAGAGAAAAATCAGAGCTTGGTGACAAAATGTTATTCGGCAACATCACAAATGGCAGCTATGCATTTCTGCCGATTGTTTGTAAGGAGGGTGGCCCTTTGCACATCTTCAGCTCACACCTTGGATCCTCCTCCTGAACTGACCACCCTGAGCCATGCCCCCCAGAGGGCAAGTCACACACATATCCTCTCCACTCCACAATGGGCAGAGTTGCCAGATTTAACAAAGATGCCCAGTTATATTTGAATTTTAAATACAATGAGTTTTTTTTTAGTATAAGTATGCTCCATGCATACTTATTTGGGATACACTTCTCCTAAAAATTTATTCATTGTTTATCTGAAATTCAAACTTTACTGGGACATTTTATATTTTATCTGTCAACCTTAAAGTGGGGCATTCATTAAAAAATAATGAAGGAAATCATGGACTATACTCAAAGCATTTTTAGAATAGTAAGATTTTTCTTTTTTAACTTAATAACACTAGTTACCAGTAACAGTAGTTAACATTTATTGAGAGTTTTTCATGTTTGAGCACTTTATAGATAATAAATCATTCAGTCATCACAGACACACACAAAATTAGTTGGTATTCATATTTTCCTCATTTCACATATGAGAACATTCAAGAAAAGGAAGGTTAAGTAACTTAGGCAAGATCACGTAGCAAGTGGTGGAATCAGAATAGAAGAATGCCTAATTCTCTCACTCCATTCTAATTAGCAGCTAATTAAAAATTCCACCTAAATACAAACACATATAATACTGGAGAAGCACATTTGGGTGTGTTTGAATCCTGGAACCAGACACAAAGATACTGGCCTGCCAGCTTGTCTCTCAGTCTCAGCACTATTGACATTTGGAGCTGTATCCTTGACCTCTACCCATTAAATGCCAGCAGCTCCTCCCTTCCAGTCATGACAATAAAAGTGTCCCCAATCCTCTGGCCATAGCAGGACCAGATTTATTAAATGAAAGTACAGGACATGCAGTTAAATTTTAACTTCAAAGAAGCAAAGATTAATTCTTCAATATAAGTATATCCCATACAATATTTGGGACATACTTGTAGTAAAATGTATTGGCTGTTTACCTGAAATGATCATTTCACTGTACATCCTGTATTTTATCTGGCAACCCTATCTGGAAGACAAAATCACCCCCAGTTGAGACAGAGCATTTGAGAGAGCAGGCAGGAGGGGCCAAGTTTCTCACCTTTCTCTATGGTGAAACCCTATATAATGCTCCAACCAGGCAGAGAAAGGGAAAGACAGACCTGTGGCAGCAAACTGGTGAAGTGTGAGGATCCACCTATCTCATCTCACCTGATGCCACACACATCCCCATTCAGCTGGCTTCAGATATTGCTCATCCTCTGTGCCAAACTCTTTGAAATCCTCTTTTAGGGACATGAAAACCCTTGACCTTTCTTCTTGGTGCTGATAAGCATGAGCCTCTTAATTCCTCACTTTCCATTTAATTTGCCTTATATTTCAGGTGTTTTTGCTTGCAATAAAAATTCGGGCTCACCCAGCCTGGTGTGGCTCAGCAGTTGAGCGTCAACCCAGGAACCAAGAGATTGCCCGTTTGATTCCTGCTCAGGGAATATTCCCAGGTTGCAGCTCTATCCCCAGTAGAGGTCATTCAGGAGGCAGCCCATCAATGATTCTCTCTCATTGATGTTTCTATTTCTCTCTCCCTCTCCCTTCCTCTTTGAAATCAATAAAAATATATTTAAAAAATATTCAGACTCATTCTTCCCCGATCTCCATGTCTTTGTATTCAATATCTTCCCCACTTCCTGGGATCCCAGGACCAGCCTTGTCCCAGAGTCCCTATGTTAGGTGCTCAACCCCAATTCCTTTGCCATGACCAGAACTGGGATTTAATAGGCCAGGCATAAGCCCCAGGCATAGCCCTCCCTCTCCAACCCCCACTCCTATACTGGCCTCGTTGGGAAACTGGGGCTTGGTCCCGTCTCCTCCTGAATTATGATCAGGTTCTGCCTGGTCCTCTGGACACTCTCCCTAGGCCTGGAGTTCAATTACAACTTCCAATCTGAGATGTGCGCCCTGAGACTCCATCCGGTGTTGTCAGGTTTAGGAACATGTTATCTCCCCCATATATGCTGACATAGAGCAGCATAGTGTATGCAAATCACTTGGAACCACAGAAGATGCCTGGGCACCTCCGGAGTACTCCACTGCCACCTGCATATTATGCTGCTTTGCTAGTTCAGGGAGATACAGTTAAACGAGTTAGCACACGTGTGCAAGTGGGTGTCCGCTACAGGTAAGACAGTTGGGGAAATTCAAGCTCTTGCCTGTGAGTTACTCATAAAGGGGCCAAAACACAAAATAAAGAAAAAACAAACAAACACACAGGTGAAGGAGAGTATTAACAAATTGGAAGGGAAGAAAGAAAGGAAGGGAGGGACAAAGGGAAGGAGAGAACTTATTTTGGATCCTGACTGCCACTACCTTGGACAAGTTATTACACTAACCTGAGCCTCCATTCATTTATGGGTAAATAGAACAATAATGCATACCATAAAGAGTTGTGAGAATTCATGAATTAACATGTCTATGTCTGGGTTAGGAAAGGCATTCAGTAAATACCAGGTCCACCTCCCTCCTCGCTTTCCCTATTGTTTCTGAAATACAACAAAGATTGCTGTGACCTTCAAGGGTGGGCAGAGATTCTTTCCTCCCAACCACCCGACCCTCCTCCCACTCTTCAGCCTCTCCCCTTCTCTGCCCCTACACATCTCATTTGGTCATGTTGTTCCTTTTGCCTCCGTGCAGCAGTCTACATTTTATCACAATTCAATCAAATTCAATGAATGGGATTTTAAAGGGACCTAGAAAATCAATACTATATTAAATTATAAATGGAAAAAAAATAGAGCAAAGCAAACTTCATGCCTCAGAGCAAAAGTTCATACTTTTAATGTGTAAGGAAGCCATTTGTCCATGGCTGCAACCCTCCCTCTAAGCATCCATAGTCAGTCTTACCTAACCATTTAGATTTATTATGGAAATATGGTTGCCTTCCTCCCCAGGAACAGCTACTGGTGACCGCTGGGTTTGATGCTAAGCCTGACAGAGCAGTGCTGTGATCCAGCATGTTATATTCTGCTTTAATGGTTGGGCAAGAGTTGCAATTGCAGTCATTTTAGCCACCCTGCACCACCTTAGTCAACAGGCCAGCTCTGGAGACCCTGAGGGAAATGATCTTATCATCGCTCCATTATTAATGTCCACCTTGCCTGAAAGAATTTGCCAAGCTATTAGAGACATGATTCTCAGCTCTTTGTCACTGTGAAATTCCTTTGGGACTATGAATTGAGCAAATCAGCAGATTATCACACCTGGCATTATTAAGATATATCAGGGCATAAAATGTGACTCCCCACTGACTTCTGTCATGGAGAAAACTAAAAATAGATGTCTGCGTATCTGTTTTCTAGCCCATAAATCCATGGCCTTTCCTATAGTTCAGCTTGCTTAGCTACTTTTCAGCAGCACCATTGCAGTGGATGACTTCACCAGACATTACACTTATAGAAGAGTATTTCTCAATTAGTTTTCTTTTTTTCTTACTGCTTGGGTTCCTAGGGTACTGTTGACCCCAGTGAGCCAAGTTCCCTTGTCTTGTTCCCCTTTCCTATAACTTTTAAGAACTTACTTCAAAAAAATTAATAACATTATTATTATGATATTCATGGCATTGTGGGTGGGTGAGGACTTCTCATTTATTTTTTTTTTTCCACTGAGAGTACTGACTAGCAGCTTCCTAAATCCCCCCAAATTGATAAATATTATTTCCTTTCTAGGTAGAAAAGGAAAGCACTGAGAATTCAGCCTCCCCAAATCACTCATTTTATACCAATGATTCTCTGGTTCTTTGAAGGGTAAATGACCTCAGCTTCCTTTTGAAGAGTATTTGTAAGATGATGGAAACTTCCAATTTCCTAATCGTTCTTTATAGCTTTTTCAACTTCTACCACGAGCCTTTTTAATGGGTCTCCATCCATTTCCTCTTTGCCCTTGGCTATAAGGACCATATTCTGTAGGTTTCTTCCTTCCCCTCTCATAATTTCTTTCCTGAACCTCCTGCCAGTGGCTTTTCCCCTCTTTTCCTTCAGTAAGGCTCAGTTCGGTCAGGCTCAGTTCAGGGCCGTGGGCTTTTTTCCTTCACAGCACACTCCTCTTGGAAGCTCCCCGTCAGATGGCTTTAATTACCACCTGAATGCAGATGACTCCCAAATCTCCAGCCCCAGCCTTGACCTCTCACCCTTTCTTCAGCCCCATATTTCTTTCTGTCTGCAGAATATCTCTACTTGGGTGTCCCACCACCTCCTAAAACTAAACATGTCAGAAACGAAGCTCATTATCTCTCCACGCCCCCCTTCCTTCTCTGTTTCTCTGGCACTGTCAACAGCACCCTCTCCTTAGGCTCCAACCCTTGCCGGTCCCAGGTGGGCACAAGGCAGTCTGTCACCCCCATGCTACAGAAAGGCCGATTTCAGCCCTCACCTTCCAACACAGCTGAAGAAGTGCTCACCAGCATCACTTGGTATCTCAGAAAGGGATTTTGAAAGAACATTTCGATCTGAACTGATTTTGCTTCAATTTTTTTTAATCTTCTTTCTTATTCATCCAAATGTTGACAAATATTTAAGATCCCTGCTGCATTCCATTCCTTGTTACATCTTGAAGTCCTGGGGGGACGGGCGGGGGAGGCTCTTAATTGACAAGCAAATCATGTACCTCCTTCTGATTCATGACTCTAAATTATAGAATATATGAGACTGCATATTTATAAGATTTTTTATTTGCTAACATAATTAATAGCTGTAGTTACCAATTAGATAGTAAACTAATTAGTAATTAGCCTGAGAGACTGATGAAATATAAGTTTTAAGTGATTGTTTCTATTTTTAATTCCTATTCTCTATACCAAAACTCACCACTACCCTATCCCTGGGGCTTGGTTCCATGTCACTATCTATAGCACTCCCACATCTCCCCCTCCCAAGTGACAATAATTGCACCATCATGATGGATGTTGTCTTAGAACTCACCAGGCTCTGCTAAGATATTTATATACACATAACCACCCGAGAAGTAAGCATGCAAACTGGTTTATATGGGGAATAAACTGGCTTAACAAATAAGAAAAATTAATGCTCATATAACTGAAGAGTCTGGTGGTGCTAATGGCTTTAGGCATGGCTTGATCAGTGCTCTGGATCCATTTCTGTATAATTCCACATCCCTGTTCTCCTCCATGTGTTGGATCTGTTATTAGGCCCATTCCCCTCACAATAACACAATATTGCCAGCAATAATCAGGTCTATGTGCTTTCTCATTCACATTTAAGGGGATAGACATATTCCCAGAACCAGTGAACAATGTCTGTATATCCCTGATATGTTACCATCACTGGGACAAGGGGTGGGAGTACAAAGATGGGCTGAGTAATCACAGCCCACTCCTGAACCTGGGGGTGGGGTCGATTTCACCCAAGGCACCTGTTACACAAAGGGGGAGAAATGGAATAACTATGGAGTTCAACTATAATTTTATGGTCTCTGTTGCTTACATGAGAAAACTGACCGTCCCAAAGTGAGTGAAAATTCAGAATGTACATCTCTTGGATCTTTGTAGCTTATCATGGGAAGGTCAAACTTGGTTTCAATCATTCTTAACACCTAACATTTGAACCACACTAAATTTATCTTACCCTTCTATTGTCCTACTGATATTCACAAAGACTTTTCTTTCAAGGAGAAAATGTGTCACTCTTACTTCAACCATAGACTTTATATTTAGAGCAATTTTGCTTATTCGCATCCTATATAATAAAAGCCTAATATGCAAATTGACTGAATGGTGGAACAACCAGTGGAACGACTGGTGGAACTACGGGTCGCTATGATGTGCACTAATCACTAGGGGACAGATGCTCAACACAGGAGCTTCCCCCAGCCTGCAGGCCCCAGGGCAGCCAAGGAGGGTGCCAGCAGGAGCCCCCCAATCACCCTGCTGGTTGCCCCACAGATTGGCTCTGATTGCCGGCCAGGCCTAAGGACCCTACCCATGCACGAATTCCGTGCATTGGGCCTCTAGTAAGATTATAAAATCCTCAGGACTTGGCCAAAGGCCCCTGAACCTTAGACAGGTCATTGACACAGAAAATTTCAGTAAAGACAGTAGATCTTAAAAGTTCTCATCATAAGGGAAAAAAAATTATAACTATGAATGGTGATGACTTACTTTGCAATATATACAAACATCAAATCATTACACTGTATACCTGAAACTAATATAATATTGTATGTCAATTACACCTCAACGATTAAAAAAGAAAAAGAATATCAGTGACAGTGTCCTTCTCCCATAGCACAGTATGGTATCTGCCTTACGTAGGACAATCAGTTTTGCTCACTGACCAGTTTCTACTGAAGAGCCATTCAAAACATAAAATCTGCCCTAACTGGTTTGACTCAGTGGATAGAGCATCGGCCTGTGGACTGAAGGGTCCCAGGTTCAATTCCAGTGAAGGGCATGTCAAGGGTATGTACCTTTGTTGCGGGCACATCCCCAGTAGGGGGTGTGCAGGAGGCAGCTGATCAATGTTGCTAACTCTCTATCCCTCTCCCATCCTCTCTGTAAAAAATCAATAAAATATTTTTTAAAAAACATAAAATCTTCTGGATACAAGGGAAGGCAATGTTGAGAAGCTGAAACACTTGCCTTTCATGCCTTCATTTCCATGCCCCTTTCTCCTTTTGATATTATTGTCTACCACCCAATGTGGTATAAAGAAAAAAACAACATAGACTTTGGAGACAAAGTGGGGCAAATATTGGCTCTTTCCCTTCCCCAAGCAAGTTATTTAATTTGTATGAGCTCTAGTTTCCTCTAGGGGTTATTTCAGAGAGTTTATTTTACATATTTAACAATGCTTACAATAGAGCTCTTACCTTTAGCCAGTTACTGTTCTTAGCACTTTACAACCATTGATCCCTCTTCACAATACACTGAGGTAGATACTATTATCTGTGCTTTAAGGATAATGAAACTGAGGCAAAGATAAATTAAGGAAGGAACTGGCCAAGGTCACAGAAGTGCTACATAGTAGAGTCAAAATTCAAACCCAGGCAGTCTGGCTTCAGAGTCTATGTTCTTAATCACTAAACTATCTTGACTTATTAAGAGGATTTAACCAGGCAACTTATGTGAAAGCATGTTGGTATATTTTAGAGGTCCAGTATGCATTAGAGCATCTGTAACTATTCTCTCTCTTTTCTGCATCCAGCGCGGCTAGAGAGCAGGTCCAATTCCTGAGTAGAGGCGGCTGGGGATTGAGAAATAAAAGAAAGAGACAAGACACAGAGATAGAAAGAAAAGCTGGGGCAGGGTGGACCGCTTCCCTCTTCTGATGGAGAGACAGTGACCCAGAGCTGATGCAGCATGTTTATTTTATACCCCCAAATACCAGGAAGTTTCACCAAAAGGTCAAACAAAGGAGATAATTTTCATTCTTGAGTAGGCCCTGAGCATTCCTGGTGCTAGGCTGGATTTAGATATCAAAACCCACTTCCCCACACCATGGGCTGAAATGAAGGTCAAGCTGACAACACCCTTGCCCTTTTGGCAAGGCATGTTTCCCAGGGTGTGGCTTTGCCGATGCCACTGGGTTCAGCTGACAATAATTAAAGAATGCCCATGTGCCTTCCTAGGGGGCCCTCTACAAGCATCTCCCTTTCTTGCCCTTTAAGGTCCAGATTTGTAATTTGATAGGAAAGGGATTTATTAGTTTAGTAGATTTTTTTTGGGGGGGGGAAGGGAAGGATTTATGTTCCTTAAAGGAATTTCAAATGTCACTGAGTAGGTAAAAAAGACATTTCAGGGACAGTATAGGATTCTAATTCCAGTGGCCTTGGAAGCTCACACTACTCCTACCTATACAGCTGCTCCTTAAGAATGACCAGTATCATTGCACAGTGCCTAGGTAGAATAGACAGGATGTTTCCAGTTCTCTTCTTTCTGGTTGCTCTGCCACCTTAAAGAAAGCATGGGCATGTAACTTGCCTTGGTCAATGACATTTGAATGAAGTTATTTATGTGATTTCCGGCCAGAACCTTTAAAAACCAGTGTGAAATTTGCCTTTCTCTTCCCTCCCCCTTTGCTTAGAAATCATTCATAGAGATGGGATGACATAGAGAAAAGTGCCTAGCCAGCCCATGATGGACATGCAGAATAATGGAGAACTAAATCTTTGTAGTGTTATAACAATAATATCTGAGGGTTGCTTGTTACAGCAACATCACTTAATCTATCCTGACTGGTTCTAAGGGGGCCAGCATAAGGGTAAAATGTCATTTAATCTCTCTCTTAAATATGCATTCTGTCCTACAAGTAAGAGACTGTGCCAGCTTCTGTTACTCAGGGCTCATTCCCTAAAGTTGCTGGGTGAGGAATGTCCCCAGAAACCTTCCTACTCAAGCATTTCCCCTTCCTCAGCAAGACCCTTCTATTTTCCCAGCCTGAGTACAAGCTCTTCCTCCTAACCTTTACCTTCCCTTACCTAAGTTTCCAAAAAGGAAAGGGCCCTTCCTCTCCATATGCCATCCACCTGTGTCTATTATTCTCCTGGGCAAGATAGTCCAGGGTCATGCACCAGAGTTCCCTGGTGTTCAGACCTTTACCATCCTAGATATTCAGAATGAGAAATGCTGGCAGAGAACCAACCCTCTGTGCCCAGCAGAGGACAGGAAGCAGGCAGGCCTTAGGGGGAGTGAGGCTGTCCACTGAAGAAGGGCAGGCTCTCCAAGGAAGTCATATTTTTAATCAAGGAGAGCACAGAGTGTGGGATAGAGAGCATTATGCAGCAACATGCATGAGTCACTCTGTAACATCTTTATGATTCAGATTAAAGTGTACACATAAACTTCTCAACTTTAAGCCTGTTCATATTTATATCCCCCAGAGCCCAGCACAATACTTAGAACATAATAAAACTCAATAAATGTTTGATAAATTAATTTTAATTGACGGTACACAATATCAATGAAAACTGCTGACATCCATTTTAGATAACGAACTAAGAAAGGAAAAAGAAAAAAAAAGGTTGATTTGACTTTCATCAGTATGAATTACATTATTTTATAAGAACTGCTTACCATAGCCCAAGTGTACATCAGTAGATGAGTGGATAAAAAAAACTGTGGTACAGCTGGCCAGTGTGGTTTAGTGGTTAAGCACTGACCCATGAACCAGGAGCTCATCGTTCAATTCCTAGTCAGAGCACATGCCCAGGTTGTGGGCTCGATCCCCAGAAGGGGGTGAGCAGGAGGCAACCAATCGATGATTCTCTCTCATCATTGATGTTTCTAGCTCTCTCTCCCTCTCCCTTCCTCTCAATAAAACCAATAAAAACATATTTTTTAAAGCTGTGGTACATTTACACAATGGAATACTACTCTGCCAGAAAAAGGGAAATATTTTACCCTTTGCAACAGCTTGGATGGACCTGGAGGACTTGTGCTAAGTGAAATAAGCCAGTCAGAGAAAGACAAGTACCATATGAATTCACTCATATGTAGAATTTAATGAACAAACTGAACTACCAAGCAAAATAGAGACAGACTCATAGATAGAGAGCAGGTTGATAGCTCTGGTGGGGGAGCATTGAGGGGGTGGAAAGATTGAGCAAAAAAGGAAAAAGAGAGAGAGAACTGATTCAGGGGGAGAGGTGGGGATGGAAGAGGTCATAAAGGGGATGGAAAAAATAAAATGTTTTAAAATTAAAAAAAAAAAGAACTGCTTACCACCTGTGCCTAACTATAAGGTAGCACAACAGTGACTGTGAATATGATTAAATGTGTCAGGTTAACTTTGCTGTGTGTTTTATTTGATGACAACAGTCTTCATAGTCTGCTGCTCTACTGTTTATATAGCTTGCTCATCTGCTTCCATCTTAAAAAATTAAAAGCAATATTGTTCATTGACGCTCTGCCTGATTACATCAGCCAGAGTTGAAATCTACATGTGTGAAGGGTAACCACGTCTAAAATAATCACTACTAGCTTCTTCTGGTTAAAACAGTGGAATTACCCTTTTTAACCTGCGCTGGTATTATAAAGAGGCCATCCCTATTTGTCATGGGCACACAATCTCACACTGGACTTTGCCTTAAGGCTCTTGTTACAAGTTACTCAGCACCACCTGTCCCTGCACCCTCACATCCCCAGGTATTGCAGCCATAGTCACCATCCTCACTGCTGAGGCCACCACTCTGGTTCTCATTTGAATTTCAGTTCCGTTTTACCAGGTGCCTTTGGAACATTTCCATTTGCCTTTCCCCGCGCCTGGACTCATTTCTTTCCCCAACTTTCCCAGTTTCCTATGGCTCCATTGTTCTCTCCACCAGCAGGAGAGAAACCTTACCTATTCTACTGCTCCTTTTGTCACTCCCTGTTCCCCTGTTGGTTCCCTCCCACCACCAGTTTGTCTGATGTAGCCCTTCCCCTCTATTCTCTCCGCCTCCACATAATTCAGGTCTCACTCCACTGCTGAATGACACAGGAACTCATGAGTTCTCCTATTTACACAATAAATTGGGAGACCCTGTGTCAGTCAAGGTCTGGTAAAGAGACAGAAATAATATAAAGAATTGTTGAGTAGACATTGAAGAACAGAACACTCATAAAGGCCAACAACTTCAAAAAACTTCAAAATGTCACAGAGGTAACAATCCAAGGAAGCAGCTACAGTTCCTAAGGCTGCAAGAACAAAGACAAGAGGCGGGAACTATTAAAACTTAGAAAGAGGGGCTGCACTGAGCTGAAAACCTCAGACCTGTGAGGAGGGGCGCTGGTTGCTGGGGCTGGTGTCTGCGTTAGAGGTGGGACTGTGGGGTTGGAAACCCAGACCTCGGAGCTGGGAATGCTTCTTGGCTGCAGCTGGTGCTGTAAGAGGTAAGATTACAACAAGCAGGTCCTGTCAATGTCGGAAACATGACTAACTGGATTCAACGGCTGCTCCTGGAACCAACTACCAGGTTTTGTACAAATGCAAGGCTGGATGATGGTCCCAGGAACAGGAAGCAAACAGGAAGCCCACAGGAAACAGGAAGGAGCAAGTCGTCCATTCTCCATCAGCATCCCAGAATGACAGAGCCTCACAGGGAGCCAGCTGGCAATGCTGGATCGTTTGCAGAGCCCCAGCCCCAGCCTGGCGAAGGGAGTATAGAAAGGCAGGCTTCAGGCTAAATGACTAGAAATAGCACCTGATGACATAATGAATGAAGGTCACTTCATCTCATCATGACTCTCATCTTCTTAATTTCTTCTGGCTCAGGTCCAAGTGCAAAACCCTGTTCCCTTTCATGTTTCCAACCTCACTACTCAACACCACAGACATTCTGCTGGAATCAATTTGTCTCTTGACTCTATTTTACCCAGTAACCCTTGTCTTTCCACCAGTACCATTTGCAACTGCCTCAGGATCATCTTGCCAACTAAGTCAGATCTCCCAGCAGTCAAAACTCTGTAGCTCTTTTCAAATCAATTCATAAAGCTCAAGCAAGAGCCCACTCTGGGACTGCCTCTGACATTCTGATGAAAATCCACCTCTTCTCTTAGAAAGGAGCTCCTGGGAGGAAGAGCAGTAAACACTTGAATGTGCTTGTGGACACATGCTAAATGGGAAGTATAGTAGCATGTAGAACTGAATGCAGTCCTATGGGGAGCCCAGACATTCATGAAATCAGCCATGAAGATGGCCTAAGCTTTTCCTCTATCATAACCACGGATAGGTTGGACCAAGAAAACAAGCCAGGGACTCCGGTGGTGTTTATGGCTTTGTTTTCAGAAGCTCCACCAACTGGAATTTCCTTTTTTTTTAAATTCCTATCCATGAAGACAAGCCCTAAATTTTCTTTAAGGTCAACTTTCAGACTCATTTCGTCATGGCACCATGCTGACCAAGCCTTCAAACTCAAACTCTTGGCAGTGTAAACGAGGAGCAGAGAGTCTAGAATTAAATTGGAAGTATAGTTTGAATGTATCCAGTCTTTACCCAGGGCAAATCCTATACCCAGAGATATCCATTTTCACTCACTAGTCTGCAAAGTTTTTAAACACTGGTAATAGTTTAAGGAAAAGATAGTGCCATTTCAATGTTTATATGATGATAATGTTTATTTATAATTACAGTAGGTCCTCGGGTTACGTCGGAGATCCATTCCTATGGTGCGACATAAGTCGGAATCCACCTACATAAGCACCTACGTCACTCACATGGAGCACATACACAGCAGTAATGAAGTGAAACAGTAAAAAAAAAAAATGTAAAAGAAAGATAATTCCTGACCTTAACTTGTGGTAAATAATCAAAATCATAAATCACATATGTACATACGTCGAAATGATGCAATATATATATATATGGGAGATGGCAACGTAACCATGAAACGACATACGTGGAGTCCGACGTAACTCGAGGACTGCCTGTATACACATTAATGTGTTTTATAATAGATCTGGAGGGATATATATCAAACTATTAACGGGTTATCTCTGGGGAGGGGAGTTTGGAGAAAAGAGTACAGAAGAACTTCCACCTTTCAGTCTATATCTTTCTGTACTATGTTAATATTTTTATAATGCCAATGTACATGTTTCTAATTTTTAAAATTTTAACGACAGACCCCAAGTTAAAAGTGATAAAATTGTGCAAATCAGAATACAGATCAGAAATGGTCTAGTGAAAATACCAGAAACTTGATTAGCCCTTTTCAGAAATATACTATATTCAACTACTTGTTTACAGGAAAAGAAAAATTAAATTCAGTAGATGGGTTTGTCCAAGCAGCCAACTGCTCTTTATCTCATTACATATATCAAAGTATGTGTTTCTATGTAGATTTCAAAGGAGACCTGCCATCCACAAAAATCGTATTTTTGAGCTGTTATGCAGCTAAAAATCATGGGAGCCTATCCAATGCAATCTGCAGCGTACATTTTGGCACTCACCGTTGAACATTTGAACAGAGCAAAGATCAATGGGAAGCCCGTTATCCTTGGGTTTGGCAAAGTGTTTAAACCTGTTTGGATTTAAGTATTCAGAATGATGAAATGTTAGCCCATCTGAGACTACTTCAGCCTTTTTTCAGGTGCAATTTCGACAGCTGTGTAAAGGATTTATGCAAGTTTGGATGAATTCAAACACAGGTGTAAAAGATAAAAGGCAAGTGGAACAAATGGCCTACCTATGATCATTTTTCCATGTTTGGCCGCCTTATTTGTGCCTGTTGAATACAGTACCCTTTCATGCAACATCTATCTTATGAGTCATCAAAAAAATCTACCTTATTTTAATTTATTGCTAATAAAGAGTAAAATTTTGAACAAAATTATGCCTGGTTATTCTCTCTAAACTCAACTTGTATTCCCTTGTGTTTCTTCCATCTTTTCTCCATAGCCTTCACCTAGGTTACTCTGCCCCCTTCAGTCTCTTGGACCTGTAGATGTATTTAGCAGATCTTATAACAGATTCTCAAAATAATAGTGCACACTATTTCATATGATCATTTGACTATATTCTAATAGAAAGGCTTAATCTTTTGTGTCCCAGTAAAGTTCTAGAGAGTGGCACAAACTCAGAAGTTCTTTGTTCCTCATCACACCAAACATAGTGTTTATAAATTGATGTCAGACAAAAGATAGAAACCTAAAGTCAGATTTTTAAAAATTTCTACTCCACGATGCTCTAGCGCTGGTTTGACTCAGTGGATAGAGAGTGGGCCTGTGGACTGAAAGGTCCCAGGTTTGATTCCAGTCAAGAGCATATCCATGGGTTGCAGGCTTGATCCCCAGTGGGGGGCATGCAGAAGGCAGCCAATAAATGATTCTCTCTCATCATTGATGTTTCTATCTCCCTCTCCCTTCCTCTCTGAAATCAATAAAAATATATTTTTTTAAAAAGAAAGAAAAATTAAATAATTTTAACTCCATGGAAAAAAATGTTACTTACGGATTTTGTCTTAGTTTTGCATCATCATACTATGTTAAAATTAATTCAGAATGAGGTGGCTCATTCTTGCCCAAATTTTATCTAAAATAAGGAAAACACAACCAACATATCATTACAGCAATAGATAAGAGTGGCCCAACAAAAGCAATAGTCATGCCTGACAGATAAGCAGGACATAAAGGAGCAGGGTCACAGCAAAAGAAGGCGGAAGACTTGCAGATTTACGGAGCTGCCCAACAGCCTCAAAGTCTTCTAGAAATCCTTGAAAGAACTTGGGGTCCTTCATTCAAAACAAAACAAACAAAAACTGTGATGCACAGAAGAGAAATTCAGATTGTGTGTACACCCATTTTTGGAATATCCAAGCCCTAGACAGGATACAGGATCCTGGATTCTAGCTAAAATTACTAGCTACACAATTCCAGGAAAATCCCAATTCTGTGCCTCTTTTTTCTCATATGTGAAGTGGGAATAATAAATTCTATCCAATTTACTTCTGAAGGCTCAAATGAAGTAAAAAACATTAAACTGTTTTAAAAAGTGTTGAGCACCATAGGAGGTAATATGATGCGTAATTTCATTTGCTCATAAAATTGCGTTTAGAATATTATTGCTGAAATTCTTAATTCTTTGTGAAGAGTTGGAGATATTAGAGTACAAATTATTCCTTCTAAATTTACTTACTGAATTTACTTTTAACAGTATAATTTTTGTTGCAAGTGGAATTTTTAACTGCAAAACTTGAAGACATTTCACTTCTATTCATTTCTGGAAGTTTGTGAAAACAAGAAAAACTAATGTAACAAAACCACAAACGTTATAGTAGATTATTTACTTTTCTAATGTTTTGAAAACTCTATAGCTCGTTTTTGTTTTTTTTTAACTCTCATTTTCTAAAAACACAATAAGGAATTTTAAAAGACTCATTCCCAAAATACTCATGATATCTAACTTTTGCACCCAGCTGTCTGCCTAATTATTCCAAATTTTTGAGCTATCAATATAAGCACTTTTGAGATTTTTGCCACTTTCTTTTATCATCTTGGTAGATTTCTAAAAATCAAGGGTTTACAATAATTGAATCATGTTTCTATGTTATTCTTAGAACTAGAGCTGAAAAGGATTTCACCTTTCTTTTTATTTTTATTTTTTTTTAAGGCAAGGAAACAGAAGTATAAAAAGACTGACTATGTGACCAGCTAAGCAAGGTATTGGAAGAACAATGCTGGCATGGTCCTCAATGCTTCTCCAAACACCGGCCAGCTAGTGTTATGATTCCAGACATACTCCACTTTCCTTTATGTACAGTAGATAATGGAGGAATCTAAATTAGAGAAGAAATAACCCAGCAGGCATGGCTCAGTGGTTGATCATCAACCTATGAACCAGGAGATCATGGTTCAATTCCTGGTCAGGGCACATGCCCAGGTTGCCAGCTCAATCCCCAGTGTGGGACATGTAGGAGGCAGCCAATCTCTCATCATTGATGTTTCTATCTCTCTCCCTCTCCCTTCCTCTCTGGAATCAATAGAAAAAGTATAATAAATAAATAAATAAATAAGTAAATAAATAAATAAATAAATAAAAGAAATAACTAAACACTATATTTAGGAGGGACATCACAAGCTGCATCCAATACCTACTGAAAACTACTTACTATAACAAAGTCATTTTCTAAAAGTAAGACTTACACCTGCTCCCACTGTGGGTCCTTAGCAGCTTAAAGCCACCTCCTGGAGAGAGCACCCTACTCATCCAAACTACATTGCCACAAAACTCTACCCATTTTCATTTTAAATCTCTGTGTTTGCAATTATTTCTTCATGCATTCCCCACCGAAATGCAAGTTCCATGAAGTAAGGACCCTGTTTGTGTGGTTCATCAATTATTTCCCAGGGTTCTGAACAATGCCCAACACAGAATACACTCAATAAATATTTGCTAAATGAATGAATGAATGTGCTGCTTGCTTTGTAACAGAATCAAAATGCATTAACAGCCTATCATCAGTTGCATTTCTGCCTGAGAATGTTTGTCCCAGTAGTTCTGCAGTGGCATGAATTAACCAACTACAAAATTCTTTCTATTTGTTTTCCTATTGCCTGGGTTGATAATATTAATAAAACAATTAATTATACTTTCCTCTGTACTTATAAGAGAAAATACACTTCTGCTCACAGGGAAAGAAATGTTATCTTTGCCCTTTAATTTGACAGTGTACTAACTGAATCCACTTTTCTGATTTTTAGAAAACCAGAATTTGTTTAGTACTCAAAAGTGAGATTTTTTTTTTTCTTTCCTCCCAGGCCTTAATGTATCCAGACTCTGTTGTCTGTTTGCCCAGAAGTCCTTTCTCAAAATGTTCCTCTTTAAAAGCTTTCAAGAACATACCAGTGCTCTTTAGTGTAAAAAGCTATTTTTAAAGGGGGAGGAGGAGGGAGTTAAACAAAACAAAATGAAAAGATTGAAACCTCTTGCCTATTTGACTTGTCCACTTGGTGCTGTTAGAGCACAAGGCCTTTGTCTATCCCACTTATCACGAGATAGACACACTAAATGACCCCTACACACTCAACACCCTTCACCAGAAATTGCCAGCTTTCTGCAATAACCTCACCTACTTCATCGGGATCTTAAAGAATCTCTGTAGAGCAGAGACCTCTGAAACAAACTAGCTCAATGTTGCTTGTTGAACAAATTAAGATACAATGCCAGGATGCTGGTGTCTAACTCGGCATGATAATAAAACCTGAGACAACTAAGGCAAGAAGGAGAGGATGAAGTCCCACTGGCACCTTTTCTTTTGAAGTGGCCCCGAAGCTTAAAGCCTGCATTTCATTTGGGAAAATCTTTTGCTAAAACCACTTCCCATATGCAACCCACCTGGAGGACTATAATCTAGTCTTGCCTGCAGCAAACCGACAATAATGATGCTTGCCTTTCATCACAGATCCCCCAGCACTAGACAAACATTAATTAATGCCCCCAACACACCTGTGAGGTAGGGGAGTATTATTATCCCTGGCTCACAGATGAGGAAATCCAGACACCAAGAGGTTAAATGGCTTGCCTTAGGCCACAGAGCAGCGAGCTAACAACAATGGCAAAACTTTCCACTAACCCTCCGCCCTCTTGAGTGCTGAGAAATGTTGAGATCAGTCCCGTGAGCAGAACCATTTCTAGATGAGCTAGGCTATAGCCAACTTATTTATCTTTTTCCCAGTTAAGTATAGACCTCATTCCAGATCATAAATGAACTGTGTGCCCAAACGTCTTAAAATATAGAGACAATAAGAAAATCTGGTGTATTTACATATATTTCAGTGCCCTTTCCAAAGTATCCTTTAATCTTTTTGTCTGGTGGAATACAATCAACTGACTGCACCTGAACTTCAGATAGCATTTATTGACCCACTATGTGCCAGGCACTGTGATTTCATTAGTGGCTCCCAGTTTCTTTCCAGAGAACTCAAGTGTGACTCCAGTAAAATAACTATGGCAACTTTTGGGTCAAGTGGAAATTACAAACTACTTCAACTAAGGATGGCTTCTCTCCCACCTAAAGGTTGGCAAGAGAGTTATAAAAATTACCAAGAAATGATTATTATACACCAGGACAGCCTTCCTGGTAGTCACAACATTTTGCAGCCCACCCAACTTTTAAACAGCTTATCAAAAGCTGTACCATTTTTTAAAAAAAAAGTTCTACCAATATGTACAATCTTAGTTTGTCATTAACTGAATTTCTCCATGTTCCAGGCTTTACATAAAATATCTCATTTAATATTTGCAACAACCATCAGAAAAATTGTTAGTATTTTTCCTTCAATTTACAAATGAGGAAATAAAGCTCAGCATGTCAGCCAGTCTATGGCAGAGTCAGCATTTAAAACCAGGTCTGACCACTAAGTCCATACTCTGAACCTTAATATTTTACTACTTCTTTTCTGAGGATAATTGAGGATTCTTGATTGATCATCTCTCCTTCTTTACTCTTTCCTTATTCTCTTAGCACCTGCTATAAAGCCTTTAAATTGATATCCACAGCATGAGGATGAATCCAAATGCCAGACTTTTCAATGAAAATCTCTGCTCCCCACTGGCCCACTCAGTATTTTGCAACACAGCCATGCTTTGAGCTTTCAGACTTGCTGACCAATCCCTGAAAGACTATCTTTTGATTCTGTTCCATAAAAACTACCATTTGGAGTAGAGCTTCTTACTCAAGGAACACTGGGCCATTTCCATACTCTGGACCTTATATCTGGTTTGAGCCCTTGATTTCAACCTGGCCTCAAGCTTCAGTGTACTAACTGGTTGATTATCCATTCATACGTCAATTTAGGCTGCAAGTATCAGATGAACCAAGTCAAATAGATGAACAACAAAAAAGATTTATTGGCCAAGTGAAAAGGCCAGCAGTAAAGTGTCCTTCAGGTATGGTTTGATCAGGACTCTGGCTCTGCTTCTCTCCAATTTATTCTTATCTGTATCAGATAGTTTCTTTGACTCCTCTCCTAATTGAAAGATGGCTGTCAGTAGAAATTCAGGTTCCAGCTTCCTTGTTCATAACCAAGAAATGTTGAGGATGGGTAGCAGGAGAGAAGGGGAGAGGGAGGGAGGAACAGAGGGAGAGACGGGGGCGGGGGGGTGGGGGAGAGAGAGAGAGAAAGAGAGAGAAAGGGAGAGAGAGAAATTTGGATTTAATGTCAAAATCTTTGAGTGAAGATCATGAGCTTTGCACTGAATAACTTAGGTTCGGGTTATCTAATCCAATAATTGTGCCAAGGGGTTAGGATTATCTAAATTGTCTTAAGTCAACCCACCGCATTCTGTAGACCTACGACACAATGGTGGAGGTGTAGTTCCCCAAATAAAAATCTGGAGCGTGTTAGGAAGGATCAAAAGAGGGCTGAGTGCTATATTGACAACCAATGAATCTTCTCAACAGTTTACCCCTTTGACTACCTAAATTTATACACATTCACTTTCCCATACAAGTACTTTCAAAATTGTCCACACCTGTGTAAATGAACTCACCCGATGGGGCACAATGAATTGCCTCATGTAGTTACTATGTCCAGCTCCAAGCCTAGGCACTGTGGCTGGTGTCAGACTACTCTGACAAATCTTGCATTTAACCCCTCATGGCTCAAGGACACATGGTTAAGTGGTGAAGTAACCTCCATTGAGATATATTTGTGTAATATATCTCAAAGATATAGATATATTGCATATTATATATGTTATATAAATGTGTACTTAATACACATGTTATACACATATTTCACTGCCTTGGAGGTAGAATGGGTTCCTTGGTCAATTAGTAGATGTCTCTTTTTGCAGGTAGAAAATGATGAACACAAATGCTCAGAAACAGCAAGGAAGCCAAACTTTTCAATCAGGTTCTACCGCTGGAGCTCAAAGTGCCCAAACTTCAAGGCTGCTACACAACACATATAAGAGGAAAGTCTAGATTCTGTTAGGATGTAGGATTAGAATGAACAGATGCTAACAGAGATTGCTAGCTGCCTAACCTAATATCCATTCTCCTCTTTTTCTTTAAAAGTGAAATTCCATATTTTGTTTGACATAAATAAATATCTCACTGTCCAGCCTCCCTTATGGCTAAGTGTGGACATAGGCCTAGTTTCTGGCTAGTGAAATGTAAGCAGAACTGTTAAGTGACAGATTCCAGGAAATTCCCTTTAAGGACAGCTGGCATGTACCCTTCGCCTCTTCTCCCTTTTTTCATCTTACTGTCTGGAACATGGTTGGAATGGGTAGCCCTTTAGCCACTACCTTGGCCCATGAGGACAAATTTACTATTTGTAAATAGTAAGCTGGAAAGAAACTGGATCCCTAACTTCATAGAGCTGCTAAAGCATTCATAAATTCTCTTTCTCAAGACTTCATTTACATGAGAGAAATAAATGTTTACCTTAATTTAAACCATTGTTTGGGAGGAATGTGATATATTTTATTAATATTAATCTACTAGTAGGCAACCCCAAATTTTTCATTTAACCAACATTTATTTTGGATCCTCCTGAACTAGATTTCTTAGTCTTCTGTTTCATTTACTCATTCTACATCCAGACTGACCCTCACCCTACTCTGACACTGTGTGCTGATACTTCCCATAGCTCCCTGGGTCCCAGGAGAGCGTTGCTCCATTGTCCCCCATTTTCCAGGGCCCAGTGTAATTCTTCTTTTGAGCAGGTTTTTCTCTCACCCGACTTAGGTGTATAAATTCAGATTTTTGCATGTCCTTATTCATTTAAGCTGGAGTTTATTCATATTCCAGAGGAGAGTAAATTATTGTACAGTAGTCCCCCCTTTAACCATAGGGATATGTTCCAAGATCCCCGTGGAAGCCTGAAACCTAGAGTAGTACCAAACCCTATATATACTATGTTTTTTCCTATTTACATATATACATACTTACGATCAAGTTTAATTTATAAATTAGGTGCATTAAAAGATTAACAATAACTAACAATAAAATAGAATAATTATAACAATATACTATAATAAAAGTTATGTGAATGTGGTCGCTCTCTTCCAGCAAACTAGCATGAATTTCTTTTTCCTTCTTCACAATTTCATAGGTAGATTTTTTTCTTACCATAGATCTTAGCAACCTTTTTTTTTTTTCTTTCCATATTAAGTTGAGAACTTTTACATTTTCACTTAAAGAAAGCACTTTATGGCTTCTCTTTGGCATATCCAACTTGCCAGCATCACTCCCCTTATGCTTTGGATTCAATATTAAACACTAGAGGCCCGGTGCACAAATTCGTGCATGGGTGAGGTCCGGCTGGCCCGCCCCAATGGGGGCCTATCGGAGGTGGGGCTGGCCGGGGGGAGGGGCCACAGGAGGGCTCCAGGGTGTGTCTGGCCCATCTCGTTCAGTCCCAATCAACTTAGGCCCGCTCCCCGGGGCCCGATCAGGGGAAGGCACCGCCCCCATCACCCCCTCGCTGCTGCTGCCTCTGGCCTCCCTCTGCAGGAGGCAATCCAGCGATCAGGGGAAGGCGACACCCCCATCATGCCTCTGCTGCTGCCACTGCCAGCCATGCAGCTGCCTGAGCCTTGGCCCTCACAGCCACCACAGTTTGCCTGAGCCTCAGCCCAGACCTCATTGCCTGAGCCTTGGGCCCTGGGCAGTGGCAGCCACTATCTGAGGCTTTCCTGAGCCTTGGGCCTGCCCACCATCAGTGGCTTGCCTGAGCCTCGGGCCAGCCCTGGGCAGCAGCAGCCACCATCCACAGCTTGCCTGAGCCTCAGACAGCCGCTGCGGCTTTGTCTGGAAGGACACAGCGTCAAGTCCCCACCCACCTGCTTGTGCCTCGCCGAACATACAGCCCCGCCCACACGCAGCATCCTGCTGATCGGACATTACGGCGTGATGGTGTGACGACCATTAGCATATTAGCTCTTTATTATATAGGATAAGGGTGACTTGGATACAAGCACTGTGATACCACAACAGCCAATCTGATAACCTAGATGGCTACTAAGTGACTAACAGGTGGGGAGCATATACAGTGTGGATACAGCTGGACAAAGGAAGATTTATGTCACGGGTGGGATGGATTGGGACAGCATGAAATGTCATCGCACTAAATATGGCATGCATTTAAAAACGTATAAATTGTTTCTTTCTGGGATTTCCTATTTAATATTTTCAGACCACAGTTGACCATGGGGAAATAAACCACGGAAAGTGAAACCACATATAAGAGGGAACTGCTATATTACTGGTACTGAACAATGCATTTGACCTGGTTTGTGCTCCTTCAAAACAGCAAATTCCCGTTACTCTATAACCTTGATTTTCTCCTGTGAGGTGATTTTCTAAATGAACATCCCCACCTTTTTCAATCTCAACAAAACCTAATTTGAATTATAGAATAATGTACTTCATATCTATTTTTATATTTTTATGGTTCTATATCAGCAACTATGTATGCTTAGAATAAGAATATATGTAAGTTAGCAGCACAATTTACAATAGCTAAGATTTGGAAAAAGCCTAAGTGCCCATCAGCAGATGAGTGGATTAGAAAACTGTGGTACATCTACACAATGGAATACTATGCTGCTGTAAAAAAAAAGGAATTCTTACCATTTGCAATAGCATGGATGGAACTAGAGAGCATTATGCTAAGCGAAATAAGCCAGTTAGAGAAAGATAAATATCACATGATCTCACTCATTTGTGGAATATAATGAACAACATAAACTGATGAACAAAAATAGAACCAGAGCGCCATGGAAGCATCGAACGGACTATGCAACCTATGAGGGAAGGTGGGGGCAGGAGGGGGGCGGGGTAGGGGGTAAGAGATCAACCAATGGACTTGTATACATGCATATGAGCATAACCAATGGACACAGACAAGGGGAGGGGAGGCAAGAGCATGTGCTGGGGGATGGGGGCAACTGGGGAGAGATCAATGGGGGAAAAGGAAGACTTATACTTTAAACAATAAAGAATTTAAATTTTTTAAAAAAGAATATATGTAAGTAAAGATTTTGTTGCTTTTTAATGAAAAGAATGAAGATGTATTTGTTCACTAATTTGAAATAGTACAGTGATAATGCCATTTATAGAACACATTCTATGTTGCAGGAACACTAGTAACCTTATTAAATTTATAGATGAGTAAACCAAGAAGTTAGAAACAATTGCCAAAAATCACACAACTAGTAGTGGTGGAATCAAGATTCGATCCTAAGTCTGGATGGCACCAACACTTTCTGTAGCCACAAAAGGAACAAAAAATTTCCAGGTGGTGGTACCTTACCTGTAGTCACCTGCTCTGAACCATACAATCAATCCTTGTATTTTCACTTTTGGAAGATAATCAGAGCCACTCATACTTCCCTGTTATATGTCAAGCATTAATATCTAGAATCCAAGCAGAGAATCAGGGAAACCCCTCGACTAAATAATTCATATATCAGAAACTCCACTTGCTCAGAAAATTATAGCATCCAGCACAGGAGGGGAAGGGGGGGGTGTATGTGTATGTGTTTTTGTGTGTATAATAGGTGTGGTCTCAATGAAAATCTTGGATAAGTTTTGGAATTCTTTTCTAAATCTGAAAGCAGTCGTTAAAGGCAGGTTTCCTAATATACATTTGAAAGCCAAAATCCCTGGCTTCCCTCACCAGCTGTTGCAAATCTTGTACTTCTAGTGCAGAGTTAGAAAATAAGCAGGGTCCACCTTGCTCATATCTGCCCTGGCTCTGAGGGCTGTTGATAGAACACATGACAATTAAGCCACCAGCAAAGGGTATTTGTTTTAGCCATTTAGAGTTTTACAAAGAATGCAAGGAGGCTGGAATGGAAAGGGCTCTAGAATACCCAGCCACGCTCACACTGTGCCACCTGTAGGCAGAGCCCGGTAATCTCAGTGAACACCTGAGATACAGGAAGAGGCCTTGTTATTCACCAGAAATGAATGAAGGAGCCTGGAAACCAGTGGAGCCATTGAAACAACAGCACAAGGTCAAGGGTCAAACTGGGGTGGGAGAGGGAGGGGTTTGAGGGGTGGACAAGGAAAAACTCAACCACACACCACCTATGGCTTCTGAAGGCTCCTACCAAAAGAGACAAATCTGTATTTCTACCTTCCATGTTTTAAGATCCTAAAATATTCTAGTGTGATACATTTAAGGTCAACATATTGGGGCATATTCTTAATGTGGGGGCAAGTGGGAGGAACGTTTTGACCTTCCTTCAATTTTCTAAGAGGTAGCTTCATTTAGCTGTAACTGGCCTCGCCAGTCCATTGATTATTTTCAGTACTGTTTCTTTGCTTAAAATATAGCTCAAATCAAGGGAAATTGTGGATGCATCAACTCAGCCACATGTAGTCACTTAATTTTGAACTAAAAATAAATAAAACTTAAAATTCAGCTTTTCAGTCACAAAAGCCCTACTTCGATAGCCATGTCTGACTAGTGGTTTCCACAGAAAATTCTGTTGAATAGTGCCAGTCTCAAGTCAAGATTGTTAGGGTAAGAGATTCCACTGCTAAAAAGTGAAGGTTGTGTATTAAGATATACTTTCATGGAGTCACAATTATCCATGAGCTGGTTATTTAGTTCAACGTAGTACACATAGCTAGAATTAAATTCAGCTGCATGTGACAAAAACACAAATTAAGAGTAGCTTCAACACATGGTTTTCTATTATGTCCAACTTCCAGAAATGCTAAGTACAAAGTTGGCACAGTAATTGGATTAATTCATTAGGTCTTTACAAAATGCAAACATTCATGGGGATAGTAAGAATATCATTCTCAATTTATTATGAATTATTAAATCCAATTTATGATCTCAAGAGATAGAGGGATTGACTAAATTGGAATTTCGTGGGGAATAAGGAAGGAGGAAGAAGTAATTCTGCAACTTTTGGATTGAGATTTGAGAGGAAAAGCATGCTGAGTGTTTTGTAGAGTGGTTGGGGGTAGCTAAAGAGCAGAATCAGATTCTGGAAATGTGGGGAGAAGGAATGTTCAGGGTAGGAAAGAAGAAGGGAATGAGAGAATAAAGGGCACCAATACAGAAATGAGAGCTGAGAAAGCATCCAAGATAAATTTTGTCATCTTGAAATATTTTGCCTGGAGTTGACCATGAATATTACAGTATTTACATGGTTTCTTAGCAAAATATGCAAGGATACAAACTCTTTTTTCCAACTAAAAGGCATATAGGAGGATAACCTACAGAGCTCATTTAAGCTTGCATTTTGTCTACACTCAACAAAAGCAAAATAAATCTATTATCTGAACTAAAAAGTATCTCTCTTACTATTTTGAAACTGTGTTAACTCATTAGCCTTTGATTTTAATTTAGCTGCCTTTCTTTAGAGATTCTACCTAATAACAATGATAACATTTAACAAGAACTTTGAGGAGGGCACTATCCTTAGTGTTTTACCTCTATTATTGTTCCATTTACTCTTCACAATATCTCTTTGCGGTATATATACCCATTTAACAGAGAAGGAAACTGGGGCTCAAACAGGTTAAGTGACTTGCCTGATACATCACAAATAGTAGTAATAGTTGAGTCAGACTCTAGACCTATAAAGCCAAGCTCAAGATTCTGTGCTCTGTCAAAAATATCAATGATGCCCATTTAGATCAAAAGTGACACCTGAACAGACTATATGCTGTACTTTTTGCTCAATAAGGCATTCTCCAGAAGATTGACATGACATCTGACTGCTCTGAATGTCTATTATGGAGAAGAACTGCCACTTTCTCATACAATTTTCCTCAGTGTCCGCCCATCTTCCCTGCCTCAAGCTCCCACCATCATTGCCACCTCCCCACAGCAACAAGGTGTTTTCTGTCAATGGTGTCATCTAGTGGTCAGAAAGAGAAACTCATATATTTAATGTCCCTTTTCTATGCCTTACTCTACTTTGCTCTCCAAGAATTTTTTTGGCAGAATATATTCACCTCTTTAAAATTATCACTCATAGGTCATTCAATTTTACCTTAAATAATCTTTTTCATTCAAATACATTCACCACCTTTAATTCCCTTTCTCCTCTCTCTTTTTGAAGGAAGATATCTGTCCCACTCATCATTTCTTTTACTAGTAAAGAAGTCAACTTCATCATCAGGGGATAGTGGGCTTTGGAGTGAGTCAGAACTGGATTTGAATTCCAGATCCATCATTTATTAATTGTGAGATCTTGAGCAAATTACATAATGTCTCTAAATCTGTTTTCAAATCTATAAATTGGAGATGAATTACCTACTTCAAAGATTTGTTATAGGAATGAGATTAAGGAAAGCACTAATACCTATCTGCCACATAGAAGATATTTAATGAATATCAATCATTTTGATTCCTTCATGTGTAATACATAAAATAATCAGGTCATTTGATTTTTTTAAAAAGGGAAAGCCATACTTTTTAGGCTAAATTTGTTCTACTAAATAATCAGTGTCTATAATACCTGAGATGACAAAATATGCTTGAAGATGCTAAGTGCTTTTTAGAGCAGGTTGAATTTTGACATTTTCCTCCAGTGTATCAGCAAAAGAATTCAACTCTATTTTGCAAGAAGACCCACTTAGAAGTGCTGGCCTCCATTAGAAAAACAAATGTACTCTTTACCATTCAGTTCACTTACATTAAAGTTTTTCAAAATTCTAACCCAAATTAGAAGAAATTCCCAATTTATAGTTCTTTGAATTTTAGAATACATTTTTGCAATAGAAATAGTGTTTGTAAATGATGGTTACATACCCAGGCTATCCCATAAATATTTGATTCAGTCGTCATGAAGAAGAAATATGGTATATTTATAACATGAAGAATCAGCAAATAGATGGAGGCTTGCAGAGATTTTTATGGGAACTTTGTATTGTATGTCATTTATATCTCGATTTTAAAAACAGTATTCTCTATTTCCTCTTATTATATTTTAATTACATTGCAAGAAATGTTAGAGTAGTACAAAATGAGAAACTTCGTAAGCTCATATTTCATTATGCAGTTAGTTT
Source organism: Eptesicus fuscus (assembly GCF_027574615.1). Classification (NCBI taxonomy): domain Eukaryota; kingdom Metazoa; phylum Chordata; class Mammalia; order Chiroptera; family Vespertilionidae; genus Eptesicus; species Eptesicus fuscus. Next base: position 38,620,227 of record NC_072477.1, read on the forward strand.
GTATAGAACTTTCGAAGGAACTTCACTAAAAAATTGTTTTAGTCATTTGCCTGTTGAAAGGCAAAATATGGAAGATATCTCAAAATGCAATAATAACAAAACAAACAATCAAATTAAAAAATTGGACAAAAGATTTAAACACTTCACCAAAGAAGATACACGAATACCAAATAAACACATTTAAAGAAGTTCCACTTAATTAGCATTGGGTAAAGGCCAATTAAAGCCATCATTAAATACTACTACACATTTATTAGATTGGGGTGAGGGGTTGACAATACCAAGTGCTAATGTAGATGCAGAGCAATTAGAATATCCATGCATTGCTGCTAGAAATGAGAAATGGCTCACCTGTTTTGGAAAATACTTTGGCAGTTCCTCAGAAAGTTATACATACGCTTACTACCCTCTCCTAGTCAACCCTCTCCTAGACACAACAGAAATGGAAACGTATGTTCAAACAAAAACCCGAATGCAAATGTTTATAGTGGATTTACCCATAACCGTCAAAAGTGGAAACAAGTCAAATGTCATCTAACCGGTAAATGGATCAACAAAGCATGGTGCAACCAAACAATGGAACAACACTTGGCAATAGAAAGAACAAAGGGATGGAACCACAGCCACTGGGTGACTGCACTGTGCTGAGTGAAAGATGCTGGACTCTATGACATTCTGGAAAAAGGAAAACTACAGGGACAGACAAAAGATTGGTGGTCTTCAGGATCTGCAGGTCAGGTGCAAGTAGATGAAAAAGGGACATGACAGAAGTTTCCTAGCTAATAGAAATGCTCTATATCTTGATTTTTGTGGTGGTCACATGGCTAAATGCTTTTTAAAAATCTGTACACAAATAAGGGTGAATTTTACTGTTTATAAAGTACAACAATAAAAAAATTTAATAATATAAGTGAGGGTATTCAATTTCATGTTTCAGAAGGTAGATAAAATAAATATTAAAGACATCTCAATTTGTGTAATTAATATGTACAAAATAATGTAAAGTGTCATAGATACTAAATGATATGCAAAAATAGCATGTATAATATATTATGAGTTGCATTGGAAAAAATATGCATAAAAAATATATACCCAAAAATGTTAAAAATGGTTACCAATGGGTAGTAAAATTATGGATAGATTTCCTTTTTCCTTATCTCTATTTTCTAGTTCTCCTACAATGAAAACAAGCAATAAGAACAAAGATAGAAATTCCATCTTACCAATATCACTGGTTTTTATGTATAAATAGTTTAGTGCAAGAAGTTATCTTAGATTTAATGGCAGACAAAAACAAACCTCATGAGGTTAAATAACTTACCTTAGATGCACAAGGAAGCAATGGGAATAATTAAAAGAAACACAACATTTTTTATACATAACAATAATTAGAAAGAATCAATACAAAAACTGAGTTATTATTTTTTAAATTATGTCCAAACATTTGCGTTCCAGCCTGATAATGGGGATACAATTCTAGAAAAGATGCTATATAGCCATGAAATCTACTTTCTTCTTCTTGCCTACCCCTGCCATAGTGGTAACTTAGAGATACTCAGCTGTGCCCACACACTACATCTTTGCAAGAATTATCAGAGCAAGAAATCAGCATATGTTCTTGTTGCTTCTACTTGACAAAGGGAACTTTAATTATTTTGCAAATATAAAAATGATGCTAAAACAAATTTGAAAGCTCTTTTCAAAGCATTTTGAATATTTAATACAATCTAATAATTGAGTATGCATTAACAAGTAATTTTAAGATAATTTATGCTTACCAGCCTTAAGTTCCACACAGATGAAATTAAAAAAAAAAAAGAAAGAAAGAAAGAAATCCAACAGGTATAACTGCCCTGGATTATAGGATTTACATTGGTAAATAAAAAGGATTTTTTGACTCACAGAATATTCGATTGTTGGAAAGTCTTAAAACATGTACTCATCAACCTCCTATATGCTCCTTCATTAAAAAAAAAAAAAAAAAGCAAAAACAATAGCCCAGAGAAATCAAGTGCTTAGTCCCAAGTCTCACACCACGTCAGGGCTACTAGATGGAAGGCCTCCTGATTCCCATTTAGGGCTCCTTCCCGTGCACCAGGGGAGAGGGAAGAAGCCACAAGGAGAATGGAGAAGTGAGTTGTGTCATAGAGAGCCTGATAGCACTTTCTACTTTTCTATGTGTTAGCTGAAAGACAAGGTTATTTCATTAGCGTTGATTTTAGCTGACTCAATGTTTTTTGAACTAGAAGGAGAAAAATCTTGGCTTGTAAAATGTCACAGAAAATGATGTTTATTTTTAGGGGGTAGGTTTGGTAGATTATATTTTACTATTGAGTAAGCACAGTGTAACTTCTGGTACATTCCAGAAGTACTAGTGTTGATAAATTATACCACTGTGCTTGTAGCCACTTTCTAGCAATATTTGCAGTCAACTAGTTGGCTCACATAATAAGAGAAATGGGAGTGGGGGAAGGCGAGACATACAACTAATCCCAAACCCTAAATGTGTCAAGAATCTTCTGGGATTTATTAGGGTCAAAAAGTTGCCTTAAGGATCCATTTAAGATAATTTTAAAGATAAATGGGGTATAGATAGCCATGCCTCAGAGATTGTTCTTGAATTGCATCAGCATAATTTGACGCTGATCTCAAGATATTCAGCATAATTTTCTAATAAAAGTAATTTTTCATGCAGAAGTAATATATGTCAAATATTTTTAACTAGAAAATAATTCAAAAAAGTATTTAGAAAAAAGAAAATAAAAACAACACATAATCTCACCATGTCAAAATAATCAGTTAAAATTTTGGTATATTTCCTTTCAGACTTTTTCTGTATATGAATATGTGTGAATTTGCAAACATTTACTTAAATACAAAATGAATACATAATCCTATTTTATAATTATGCTTTTTTTACTTAACAATCGAATTATAAAAACTCATTTTCATGTCACTAAACATAGATTCACATTATCTTTAATCTGCCACAAGCCTCTGTAGATGGCTATTTAGGTTGATAACAGATTTTTATAAATCAAAAACATTATCTGATAAATAACTGATTTAAATTAATTGTAGATTGATAACTATTTCCTTTGCAAAAAATAAATATCTGGAAGTGAAATAGCTAGATGAAAGAATATGTACCATTTTAAAGATTTTTTTGTTTATATGTCAATTGCCCTCTAGAAAGACAGTGTCAACTTATACTACCATTAGCAGTAAATAAGACTGGCAGTCTTTATACTCCCTTGTCAAGAGTAGATATTTTTAAATAAATATTTTTATATTGAGAATATGATAGTTTTTATTTGTTTTTAATTATTAGTGAGACTAAATATTTTTCATATACTTATTGGCCATTGTAATTTTTCCCCTTGTAACTTGACTATGCCCAATTTCCTATATGAGTGTTGATATTCTATCTCTATGAGAGTGTTTTTCACAATAAGATATTCACAGGAATTCTTATTGACTCTAAGATAAGGGCAACTGTCTGGATTTAAATCTCTTCATACATTCTCTCCAAAGCCATAAAATTAAAAGGGAGACCATATAATCCACACATGTCCTAAGAGAGAATACTTCAAAATACTTATAAATAGAGAAATAAATACTAAATTCCAACAGAGATATTATGAGATATTCTGCTGCCACTACAAGACTATTGGGATGGAGAACAGTGGGAAGGCAATCTTAAACACTCCATGGAAAAGAGATGAATAGAAGATATGGATAAAGTGAAGACAAAATCACTCCCATAAAAAGAATATTCAACACTAAGCTGTAAAATAGTAAACACAAATCTGGAATTTGGTGGATCATACCACCAGTTACAGGGAATTTAGCAAAACTGGTGGTGGTAGTCCTGAAAAAGCATCACTTGTAGAAGAAAAAAAAGATAAATAGAAGGGGAGGGGAGAAACCAAGATGGCGGCATAAGTAAGCACCTAAACTGCTGCCTCGCACAACAATTTCAAAACTACAACTAAAAGACAGAACGGACATCATCCAGAACCACAGGAAAGCTGGCTGAGTGGAAATTCTACAACTAGAAGGAAAGAGAAAAGCTCACGGAGAATCAGAGGAGCTGCAAAGGGCTGAGGTACGGAGACACACACGCAGAGAGGAAGGGCAGCTGAGTGCCTGGCTGGTTTTCTCTTGTGGCGGGGAGAAGGAAGCTCCTGACTACACTGAACCCCAGTTCCGACTGCACTGAACCCCAGTTCCTGGCAAGACCCTGTGGACCCAGGCTCATATGGGGAAAATCTGGACTGTCAGGTAGAGAGAAAGGCACACAGAGACTCGGGGGAGCCGCGGAGGGCAGGGGTCTGGAGGCGTGCATGCAAGTGCGTGCAGAGAGGACTGACTGCTGAGGTTGCCTTTCCCTAGCGGGAGGGAGTCGGAAGCTCCCGACTTCACTGAACCCCAGTTCCGACTGCACTGAACCCCAGTTCCGGGCAAGCCCCTGGGGACCCAGGCTCTTACGGGGGGAATCTGGACTGTCAGGCGGAAACTCAGGGGAGCCGCGAAAGGCAGAGGTCTGTAGGCGCGCGTGCAAGTGTGCGCAGAGAGGACTGACTGCTGAGTGTGCCGCTGGTTTTCTCTAGTTGGAGGGAACCGAAAGCTCCCGACTGTGCTGAACTCCTGTTCCGGGCGAGAATCTGGGAATCCAGATTCATTGGGGGAGAAACTGGACTGTCTGGCAGTGGGCAAGACTTGAGGGCGGCTTTATCTCAGAGGTGCTTGCAGTGATTACTGAGGGACACTGAGACCCAGGGGCCTCATAGGGCAGGGCTGATGGGAAGCCAAGACTGTCTGCTCAGCCCTGAGACTTCACCCCATCCAAGCTGAATACAGAGGCTTTTGCAATTTTGCAAGTCTTGTCTAATAAAGCTGTCTCCAGCACAGAAGTTCTCCCGGCATAGACACAGCTGATCCTCACAGCCAACTGGCCTGGAGGTCAATTCCTCCCAGTGATACCAACAACAACCAAGACTTAACTACAACAAGGCTGTACACACAGTCCACAAAGGGGTGCACCAAGAGTGTCCACCTCAGGTAACTGGGGAGGCCGACCCACTGGGCCATATAGGACACCTAGCACACAAAGCCACTCAATCAACTCAGGGAAGCAGCGAAAATGTGGAGACAAAGAAACAGATCACAAACGAAAGAAATGGAGGAAAGCAAATGACTGGATATAGAGTTCAAAACCACGGTTATAAGGATTTTCAAGAATTTTCTAGAAAAGGCCGATAAATTTAGCGAGACCCTCAAGGATATGAAAAAGGACCAACTAGAAATTAGACATACACTGACTGAAATAAAAAATATTATACAGAGACCCAACAGCAGACTAGAGGAACGCAAGAATCAAGTCAAAGATGTGAAATACAAAGAAACAAAAAACACTCAACCAGAAAAGAAAAAAGAATCCAAAAATATGAAGAGAGTGTAAGGAGCCTCTGGGACAACTTCAAGCGTACCAACATCCGAATTATGGGGGTGCCAGAAGAAGAGAGAGAGCAAGATACTGAAAACCTATTTGAAGAAATAATGACAGAAAACTTCCCCGACCTGGTGAAAGAAATAGACTTACAAGTCCAGGAAGCGCAGAGAACCCCAAACAAAAGGAATCCAAAGAGGACCACACCAAGACACATCATAATTAAAATGCCAAGAGCAAAAGACAAAGAGAGAATATTAAAAGCAGCAAGAGAAAAACAGTTAATTATCTACAAGGGAGCACCCATACGACTGTCAGCTGATTTCTCAACAGAAACTATGCAGGCCAGACGGGAGTGGCAAGAAATATTCAAAGTGATGAATAGCAAGAACCTACAACCAAGATTACTCTACCCAGCAAAGTTATCATTCAGAATTGAAGGTCAGATAAAGAGCTTCACAGATAAGAAAAAGCTAAAGGAGTTCATCACCACCAAACCAGTATTATATGAAATGCTGAAAGGTATTCTTTAAGAAGAGGAAAAAGAAGAAAAAGTAAAGATAAAAATTATGAACAACAAATACATATCTAACAACAAGTGAATCTAAAAATCAAGAGAATTAAAAATCTGATGAACAGAATAAACTGGTGAATATAATAGAATCAGGGGCATAGAAAGGGAGTGGACTTATAATTCTCAGGGGTAAAGGGGTGTGGGAGGTACGGGAAGAGACTGGACAAAAATCGTACACCTATGGATGAGGACAGTGGGGGGGAGGTAAGGGCAGAGGGTGGGGTGGGAACCGAGTGGAGAAGAGCTATGGGGGGAAGGGGGGAAAGGAGAAACAATTGTAATAATCTGAACAATAAATATTTATTAAATTAGAAGGGGATGACATACCCTTTTGAGGAAGTGAAAAAAATAAGAAGATAAAAGTAATGATTTTGCATAAATAAAAGAGAATGACAAGACATGCCAGTAACTCCACTTCCCAACTACCATCATAATGTCATCCATTTATGAAGGGATTAAAAAGTAAAAATTGTCAGTTATAAAAAGTCACTATGATGTAAAGTAAAACAAAGAGGATATCCTATATAATAAAAGCCTAATATGCTAAGTGTCCGACCGTTCGTTTGCCCATTCGACCAGTTGCTATGATGCACACTGACCACCAGGGGGCAGATGCTCCGACCGGTAGGTTACCTTGCTGCTGGCGTCCAGACAATGGGGACAGGGTGAGACAGGCCAGACATACCCTGGAGCCCTCCCACAGTCCCTCCCCAGCCAGCTGGCCCCATTTGACCCCAATCCGGCATAGACGAGATGGGCCCAGACATGCCCTGGAGGAATCCGTGCACCGGGCCCCTAGTAGTCAATAATATTGTAATAACTATGTATGGTATCAGATGGATACTAGACTTATTGGGGTGATCACTTCATGAAGTTATATAAATGTTTAATCACTATGTGTACATTTGATCAATATAACATTGTATGTCAACTATAATTGAAAATTTTAATTATAATTAATAAAAATTGCACTTCACTATATTGACAGAAGAAGATGGCCTTGAACTAGGAAATCTCTTTGAAATACCCCAAAATTGGAGAAATCAGAACAAATCTATTCAAAGCCTAAAATATAATAAGAAAACATATCACCTGATAAACATCCTCACCTGATAAACTACAAAGCAAAAGAAAATTGTAATACAATACTCTGAATGGAACTAAATGTTCTCAAACATTTATTTGTAATTTTTTTAAAAACTAGTCTTCAAAATTTGAAAACTATAAATAAAATTGTACAAAAAGGAAAGAAATTGAACAAGAGTTCATTGAATACTAGAAAAAAGTTAAAGAAAACTCCCTCAGAAGTAGAAAATAAATTACAAGGCTCCCAAGGAAAATATTTTCAAATGAATAAAGGCAGGGAAACGAAGAAGAGGATAAAAGTGAGATATAGAAGTAAAAACAATAAGAGAGAAAGTGGTCAAAATAGAAGACTGGCAAATAAGATCCATCATATGTATAATTGAAACCACTAAAAAAGAAAAATAAGAGAACATATAAATAGACATATTGTAAGGGCCCACCATTTTTAACTGGGAAATTTGATTCAAAATGGTTAATTCTGAAAATACCAGCAAATTCTGAGAATGTTCACAGCATCATTCTCTCAAATGGCAAAATGTCCACCAGTAGAATAGATAAATATACTGTTGTATATTCAGATAATAGATTACTATACAATAGTAAACAATGAAGAAACCACAGCTACCTCTATCAACACTGATGAATTTTAAACCCATGTTAAAATAAACAAGTCTCAGAAGAATATTTTTTCAATATTTTTTTCAACTTACTTAAAGCTCATAAATAGACAAAATTGAGTGATGTTATCATTTAGGGATGCATAAATAGGTGATAAAACAATCCAGAAAAGCAAGAGAATAATTAACACAAAGTAGAGGATAGTGGTTGCCTCTCAGTGGAGAAAGTAGGAGATGTTTTTGGCAAGGGGAACATAGTAAGCTTCTAAGTTACTGGTAATAATCTATGCCTTTATCTAGGTGTTGGGTACACTACTGTTTATTTTAAATTGTACATACACACTTTAAACACTCATGTGTATATCTACTACAATTAAAAATTAAAAGGAAAGTATTGTAGTGGAAGCTTCATTTGGTGCTGCCTTCTCCTGGGATGTCAGCCAGATGAAATTTGAACATTTTAAACTTTTATCTTTTAGAAATCAAAACCAAAGCAGGCAAGCCCTAAGCCTCAGATTTCAAACTAGCTGGATGAATGATTTTGCATGTGCTATCTGCTTTGGTTATTTGTCAAATTTTCTTTACCCACCACAAGAAATTCATTTGTGAAGCCTGGAGGCACAGAGGTTCATTTGACTAATCAAGGGCTCTGTGTGTCTCCTCTTCTCCTTCCTTGGTTATTTACTACTCGAGGCCCGGTGCACGAATTTGCACATGGGGGGCGGGGGGGAGGAGTCCCTCAGCCCGGTCTGCACCCTTTCCAATCCAGGACCCCTCGGGGGATATCCAACTGCCGGTTTAGGCCTAATCCTGCTAAACCAGCAGTTGGACATACCTCTCGCAATCCAGGACCACTGGCTCCTAACCGCTCACCTGGCTGCCTGCCTGATCACTCCTAACCACTCTGCCTGCCTGCCTGATGCCCTAACTGCTCCCCTGCCTGCCAAATCACCCCTAACCGCCTCAGCCTGCCTGCCTCATTACCCCTAATCCCTCTGCCTGCCTGTCTGATCGCCCCTAACCACTCTATCTTCCTGCCTAATGCCCCTAACTGCTCCCCTGCCTGCCTGATCACCCCTAACCACCTCTGCCTGCCTGCCTCATTGCCCCAACCCCTCTGCCTGCCTGCCTCATCACCCCTAACCACTCTGCCTGCCTGCTGATGCCCCTAACTGCTCCCCTGCCTGCCTGATCGCCCCTAACCACCTATGCCTCCTTGCCTGATCACCCCTAACTGCTCTCCCCTGCTGGCCTGATCGCCCCTAACTGCTCTCCCCTGCTGGCCTGATTGCCCCTAACTGCCTCTACCTCGGCCCCCGCCACCATGGCTTTGTCTGGAAGGACATCCGGAAGATATCCAGTTTATCTGGTCTAATTAGCATATTATCCTTTTATTAGTATAGATTAGTATAGACTATAGGCCCAGTACACAAAATTCATGCACGGGGGGGAGGGGGGATGGTGTCCTTCAGCCCAGCCTGCACACTCTCCAATCTGGGATCCCGCTCACAATCCAGGACTGCTGGTTCCCAACTGCTCTCCTGCCTGCCTGCCTGATTGCCCCTAACCGCTTCTGCCTGCCAGCTTGATCACCCCCTAACCACTCCCCTGCCAGCCTGATCGACGCCTAACTGCTTCCCTGCCGGCCTGACTGCCACTAACTGCCCTCCCCTGCTGGCCTGGTCACCCCCAACTGCCCTTCCTTGCAGGCCTGGTCACCCTAAACTGCACTCCCCTGCAGACCTGGTCACTCCCAACTGCCCTCCCCTGAAAGCCATATTGCCCCCAACTGCCTTCCCTTTCCAGCCTGGTCACTCCTACCTGCCCTTCCCTGCAGGCCTGGTCCCCCACAACTGCCCTCCCCTGCAGGCCTGGTCCCCCCAACTGCCCTCCCCTACAGGGCTGGTCCCCCCCAAATGCCCTCCCCTGCAGGCCTGATTGCCCCCAACTGCCTTCCCTTTCCAGCCTGGTCACCCCTACCTGCCCTCCCCTGCAGGCCTGGTCCCCCCCCAACTGCCCTCCCCTGCTGGCCTGATCGCCCCAACTGCCCTCTCCTGCTGGCCTGGTCACCCTTAACTGCACTCCCCTGCAGACCTGGTCGCCCCCAACTGCCCTCCCCTGCAGCCTGGTCACTCCTAACTGCCCTCTCCTGCAGGCCTGATTGCCCCCAACTGCCTTCCCTTTCCAGCCTGGTCACCCCTACCTGCCCTCCCCTGTAGGTCTGGTCCCCCGCAACTGCCCTCCCCTACAGGCCTGGTTGCCCCCAACTGCCCTCCCCTGCAGGCCTGGTTCCCGCCCCCCCCAACTGTCCTCCTCTGCAGGCCTGATCGCCCACAACTGCCCTCCGCTGCCGGCCATCTTGTGGCGGCCACCTTGTGTCCACATGGGGGTGGCCATCTTGTGTGTTGGAGTGATGGTAAATTTGCATATTACCTTTTTATTATATAGGATAATTGCACAACTCCTGGGGGGACAAGTTTCACTAGCACCCCAATACATCAGCATAAGGATTTATTGCATTTTAGTGGGGGGGGGGGTTCATTTATAATGGACTTTAAACCAGCTGGGCCAACTAATTCACAGATCTGTGAGCAACTCCCAAGTAACTCCACCAAGCAGAAGAGAGTGTGTGTGTCCTATTCATACACAATAGACAAATTGTAGGCAGATAGTGAAGAAATAGGAAGATACATGCATAAGCCAATGGGAGGGAGAGAATATTTTGATGGGATTTTTAATGTATATTCTTATTTAACTCTAAGTATGTAACAGATCAACTTAAAGTCAATGTAATTTGAGTTATTGGACACAGCCATCTCTGAAGTAGGGCTCTATCCCAGGGCCATTTACATTTAAAAAGTCCTTACTCTAGCATGGGATCACTAAAGACCACCAGATGCAGTATGACATAGGGAAAGGTTTGTGGAATGGAACACACTAGCTTCAAAGGCTTGCAAGAGACACAGAAACAACTGCCTTTTATTTATTTTTTTCAGAGAACATCAAATCTGCAGCAATCTGGATGTTGAGCAATTGGTGAGGGTGTACAGCAGACACATATATATAATGAGGAAAGGACAGCCAGATTTAAAATTATACTTCTCGGCCCCTCAATTAGAGAATTCTTTCAATATTTGTGCACATAATATCCTCACTGCCAAATCGATAAAACGTGAGTTTAATGTGAACCTGTGTCGAGAAGTTTCTGTTTCTCATGTACCCTCCTTTGAACCGGTCAGTGGTTCCACCCTGGAAATGAGAAACCCAAGTAGAGAATGTGGGGCCTCCTCCTTCCCTCCATGTTTTCTGAAGAGAATAGAAAACAGCTCCACCTAAGGAATGAAAACTTAAAATGCCTCTGAAACAAGAGCTCGCTGAGATTGGCAAAGAGAGAGGAGGGAGAGGTATTAGGTTTGGCCAACACTTTCAATTAATGTAACCCAGATGTTCGTCTAAAATCTAATTAAGATTGTCTTGAAACCCCCATGCCATCATTTGTGGAAAGTCCAGTGCTACCCCCCAAGTTGCTGTGAACCCCTGGGTTCCTTATATTCTCAAGATCACCTGCAGTATTCCTTCCCGTGTTGGATCATCTTCTCATCTTCCAATCAAGATAGGCTATTCAACCACGTTTCATGATTTCCATACTAAACAAACAAGTGAAAGCAAAAACACTCACAAAAGGCTTTGTGAGTGTGGCAGTCTGTAAACATAAAGTGCACATAGTTGCTCTTTAAAGTCCTTTGTCAACCCCCCAAGTTGCTCCCCCTGGTCCCAACCCCTCACCCCATTTCAGCCATGGCCTCATTCAGTTCAAGTACAGGCCAGCCATCTATTTTGTTCAGGGCCTCGTCTACAGCGAACCTGCACATGTCAGTATTTACCCCAGAGGATTTATCAAATGTTTTCCTACACAAAGCGATCAAGAGGAATTTGAGGTTCAAGTATTAGGATAATAAAGTTTATCACTACAATATGCAAAGAACCAAAGAGAGTGCAAGTGTCTTCCTAGGACAGTATTTTCTTTGTGTACCCAGTCAATGGCATGTTTTCTAAAGAGGTGGAAGCCCTCACTCCAGGGATTCAAGTCTGTGGAGAGTGCACCACGGGCGAGCAAAAAAGGGAGGTCTCGCAAGCCAGGAGTGCTGGAGCAGAGAAGATGCTAGACGCCCAAAGACAGAAAGCGCCCCTGTCCCTACTTAGGGACTGAGTGATAATCACATTTCTTAGACTTTATGATACTCTGTCTCCCTATGCTATCTGCAGGTCTAGGCTTATCGATCCTATTCTCTATTCATTAAATCTTTTTCTAAAACATCATTTGGAGCTGATGGTGATAGGGAAGGCGGAGAGATAGCTTAACTTTACTCCGTGGTTAGATAAACTTTTTAAAGGGCATTATCTTTATTATCTCCAATGGAGTTCATCTCACCCTTAAATTCATATGCCCAATAATGTCAAAAGAAAAAAAAACTTGAATTTGTCAATTAAAGCTATCTCAGCCTCTTTTGGTCTGATTCAGCCTCTAGTGAATTCAATATTCATTTAAGTCAAATTTCAAACTGTCTAGCAGGCCTGATTATGTCTCAGGACATGTTCCTTCATCCTCCTTCTTTCAAAGTTGTGTGTGCAGGAAAAGTTCTATAACTCCGTGGGGAGCTGGGAGGAAGGATCTCAGGACTATGGACCTTCTCCACAGAGAATTGGCTCATCTCGTGCCTGGAGGTGCAGGTGGTTCCACATGATTCTTTGAGCACCAGCTGGCACCCTTTGCTGAAGCCCTGGGTCCCTGTTACAGACTCCAGTTGAAGATTCTGCCCTTTATGATCTCCTAATCCTGATCTCAAAACTTCTGCATCTCACCAAGGCAGGCAAGAACATCAAGGTCCCTTCCATGTCCTTTCCACTCTGTAGGACAAGGAAAACTAAGAGGCCCTCACTCATCAAGTCCCTTCCTAAACACCCTAAGCAGCCAGTTCCAGTGACAGTGGCCATATCAACCTGAGAGTCTCAGGAAGACAGTCTTCTCACTGAGTTCCAAACAGGAAATAAGAAGCAAGTTCCTTTTGCTTCAGATCCACCCTCAACCTATCTGGAGCTTTACCTCTTTTTGCCACTCTTCCCTTCCCACCCCCAACTCTGGGCTGAGTTCCATAGGAATGACTGGTGGGTATAAGATAATTAGCTCAGGGGAACTAAGGGTTTGTTCATTCAACATCTTTTTATTAAAAACCTACTATAGCCCTGGCCTAGAGGCTCAGTGTTTGAAGCATCATCCTATAAACCAAAAGGTTTCAGGTTTTATTCCCAGTCAGGGCATATATCTAGATTGCTGGTTCTATCCCTGGTTGAGAAGCATACAGGAGACAAGTGATTGGCATTTCTCTCATATCAATGTTTTTCTCTGTGTGTTTCTTCCTTCCTCTCTAAAATCAATAAACATATCCTTGAATGAGAATAAAAAATACATATACAAAAACCTATTAAATGCCAGATATGCTTCTAGCAGCAAACAAAATCATCTAAGTCCTTGTTCTCTTGGGCTTTAAATTCTAGTCATGGTGGAGAGTTAAGAAATATATATATATTAGAGGCCTGGTGCACAAAATTCCTGCACGGGATGGGGGGGTGTCCCTCAGCCCAGCCTGCACCCTTTCCAATCTGGGACCCCTCGGGGGATGTCCGACTGCCCATTTAGGCCCGATCCTTAAACCAGCAGTCAGACATCCCTCTCACAATCCAGGACTGCTGGCTCCTAACCACTCGCCTGCCTGCCTGCCTGATTGCCCCTAACTACTCTGCCTGCCGCCTGATAGCCCCCTAACTGCTCCCCTGCCAGCCTGATTGACGCCTAACTGCTCCCCTGCCAGCATGATCGCCTCCAACTGCCCTCCCTGCCAGGCCGAGGGGACTGGGGGACTCCAGCTGGATGAGGCGAGGCTGAGGGGACTGAGAGACTGAGGCCGGATGAGGCGGGGCTAAGGGGACTGGGGGACTCCGGCTGGATGAGGTGGAGCTGAGGGGACTGGGGGACTGAGGTTGGATGAGGTGGGCTAAGAGGACTGGGGGACTCCGGCTGGATGAGGCGGGGCTGAGGGGACTGGGCACAGCCATCTTGTGGCTGTGGGTGCCACCATCTTTGTGAGGGCATGATGGTCAATTAGCATATTCCCTCTTTATTAGATAGGATATATATATATATATATATATATATATATATATATATATCACAGTCAGTTTGGAATAAGCACCAAGAAGAAAAGGTAAAGCAAAAATGGGTATAGAGAGTTCTAGAGTTATTTTCTAGTCAGGGTGGTCACAAATAATTAAACTGAAGACTCCACAGCCATTCTCTAGCCAATAGTTATAATGCAGAGATAACTATAGATTCCTCATATGCCCCCTAGTGTGTGTGTGTGTGTGTGTGTGTGTGTGTGTGTGTGTGTGTGTGTTGTGGGGGAGCATTTGTTGAGAGGGAATGAGGTCTGGAGACCGGAAACCTAAGAAACACTTCTCTCCCGAGAAGAAAAATAATGAAGGGATGGCTATCAGATTTTGCAACAGATATAGTTAATACACATCTCATGAAAAGAAGGGTGAAGAGAGGAGAGAAGAATAGCTCTGAAACTACCAACCCCATTTGTCATCTGCTTACAGAAAGGCAAAGAAGGAGCACAGCTGGCAGAGACAGTGACATAAATCCAGCTGGATGTGCAGGATTAACCCAGCATCTTCAAGCAACCATCTTCCAGTGATGTGGCAAGAAAGAATAGTTTCCCCTAATCCTGATTCAAACCAGTGTCAAGCTGGCACCGGGAACAAGTAGTACTAGGACAACTAAGGAGAGACACAAGTTGGGAAGATTCCAAGAAGAAAAGGCGATGAACAAGGAGGGTATAGGCAGGGGAAACCATCACAACGACATCAAAATAATATCTCCTTGGATCTGCTCTACCCCGGCCTACCAGATTCTGAGTCCATCAAGGGGAGTCTTACCAGCCCCCTTCACCAGTCTTCTTGGCTCTGCAGTGCCCATCCCTGCTGTGTTGTATAAACAGGACAACACACATTTAAAAAAGAAATCACACCCTAGCCAGTTTGGCTCAGTGGATAGAGTGTCAGCCTGCAGACTGAAGGGTCCTGGGTTCGATTCTGGTCAAGGGCATATGCCCAGGTTGTGGGCTCGATCCCCAGTAGGGGATGTGCAGGAGGCAGCCAATCAATGATTCTCTCTCCTCATTGATGTTTCTATCTCTCTCTCCCTCTCTCTTCCTCTCTGAAATTAATTTAAAAATATTTTTTAAAAATAAAAAGTAAATCACATTTATCAACAATGTCAGGTAATAGAACAAGATTGGTCATGCCATGACTGAACTCCAAATGAGCAGTGACATGTTCAGGAAAAGAAGCCACCTGCCTTCTGCCAGCTCCCTGGCTCTGACCTCAGTAAAGGGGAACCCCCCCCCCTCATTGCCTGCCCCATATGCCAATTTACCACAGAGATCCTGGATACCTATTTTTTCACCACCTCTTAGCTCTGCTTACCAGTCCAGGCAGGACCATCAACACAGGTGCAATTTCCCAATGACTATAGAATTTTCAAGGGTGAAGCTTTTTTAGAAAACACCAAAAATAAGTTTAAGGAAAAAAGGACCAAAAACAAGTAAATACCTAAAGACATAGAACTGTAAGTCCACAGACATGGATGCTAGTAACATCTTTAATCTAACTAACTGAGTGACTCTCTCTGCTGCTTGGTGTGCACGTCTGTAAAATGAGGATATTAAGTGATCAACTCTCAGGCCTCTCCAGGCCTAAAATTGGGTGGTTTCACATTTCTATTACAGAAATGCTAAAGTACTAACAACTTTGCCACCACCTACTGAACTTTGGATTTAATTCTTAATATTTTCTGTGACTCCAGGCCACGGGAATGTCATAGAAACATGTAAGCATCTGAAATGATGGGCCCTCTTATTTCTTTTTATCAAGTCTTGGGACAAACAAAATCCATAGCAACACAAGCATTCAAAATAGTTTTGACCTTTTGTCAGAAAATATTCTAATTATAAGCACACAGTGTAAGCACAATGCTTTTCCCATGTTGTCCTTACTTGGGGCACCTCCCATAACTCAAGCTAGCAAGACACTTTGAAAATATACATATGTTGAAATTTGACTCAAAATAACTGCCTTCTATGGTTTACATTGACTACAAAAGGAGTTAACTGGTAAGATGTACATGTTTTTGGGTGCCTTCTATGTGCTTTTACAAGTGTTTCTCTTTGATGATTTAAACCACATGTTGAGGTATTTAGAGGATTTTTTTAAATCAGAAATCCTCTAGTTTGAAAGAAATATCAGGGCAGAGCCTACAAGTTTATACAAGATGTGTATGCACACACACACACACACACACACACACACACACACACACGTGCACGTATGGTTAGGCGTAATTAATTTTTGTCCTCCAGCAGTTGGACTGCCATATTGATAAATAGGACCTGTCACATTAATTTAATCCTGAATTGCTCTGAAACATAGTTTGGGTGAGAATATAAATTCTGTAGAGTAATGGAATGTGTTAAGCCTTTAACAAATGAATGTTTAATGACTGTGAAAAAAAAACATAAATAATGAGAAACAAAAGTTACAGGATTTAGTAAATTTATCCTCTCAGTTTACAAAGCTTGTAAAATATTTAGAGGCAGCAATGTCATATCATACTTCAAATAATGCCCTTCAAAAGCATTTCTGGTGATAGACTCTGCCAAGGTCCTGATGGAGATCTTGCTACTGAATTAATTCCAAATAGTCAGTGACTCCTTCCTGCAAAACATACTCACCCAATGATGCTTCATTAACTACTATGTACTTTAGTACAAGTGTCTGAAGTGGCAATAGGTTTCATCTCATTTGCCAGTTCTGATCAACAAATTCTAAGTTCCAGAATGCTGTGCGGAGAAGGTTCTGAGGCTGCACCTGGAATCGGAGTCCTGATTGATTGTTGATGTCTGCAGTGGGAGAGGGAGGCTGGGGTGGCTCCAGATGTGCTGCACATCTTCTCTTGGCTCCACTGGCATCCGTATCCTGAACCACTCTGCATGGTGATGGAAGCACCGTCTTCTTACACAGTTCTCACCATGCCTCTACTCATTCCAGAATTTAAAGTAGCTCCAAATTGCAATTCAGATCAACCATAAGCATTATGTCTAGTCTTGTATCAATTGATTACATTTGCTAACTGCCCTACCTCCTCCCTTTCTCACCTTCCCAATTTGGTTCTCAATTTCTTTTCTATTGAGTCACTGGCTCTCCACAGTATTTCTCTATTGTCCTTAACTCTTCCCACCTTCTTGCCCTACGCATGCCATCCCTTCTCCGTGGCCTGACTGCCTGCCAGTTGGGGCCAGTCCCCTCCTCCTAGACTCAGGTTTAATATCCAACAGTATTTTGTAATAGACAAATTTCTGATGCCTATTTTTAGCCACATTTTCTCAGTCTTATGCCACATATTCTATACCAAATTATCACGTTCTTTGATTATTTTAGGAGGTTTTATTTTTCTGTTAAAGTGGATGCACCATAACAATAGGTACCATATCTTCTGATTTTTCACACCCTGAATGCTTTTACCTGAAAAAATACTGTGTCATCTTATTGCTGTTATGATATACCAACAAGAGTCACACATTACTTTAAAATATTCTATTTCTCCCTGCATTACATGGAAAAGAAGAAAAGGACAAATAATAGTATTGTCTCTGTGCTTTCTATTCCCAGGCCTTATTTGCATTATCTCATAAAGGGCTTATAACAGTACAATGAGGAATATATTATTATTATTACTAATCCACATTTTCCAGGTGAGAAAATTAAGGCTCATAGAGAGTAAGAGACATGCTCAAGGTTACACAGTTCTTCTGTTGTCCCTCACTGTCTCCCTTGGACAAGATTCAAAGATGGTAAGTGCCCTTTATTACAGAGGAAAGAAATTAGTCCAACTAGAGAGGTCCAAATGTTTTGGAATCCTTAGATAACTCAGAACCTCATTTTTTATATAAACAAGAGAAAAAAGAAAATATGTCATTACAATAGAGAAGAAGCTAATACTATTGGGGGGACATTGCAAAAAAAATGGGTATATACTTTTTTACACAGGTGAAGCAGATAGAATTAATTTTTACCATCCACTCCCTTCCCATATTGGTATCACTCAGCTCAACTCTGATGCAAACAATTCTTTTAAATTTCCTTTTTATTGCCTTTCTTATGCTTTCCTGTCACCCAAAACAGAAGCAGTCAAGAAATGAATATGAACATAACACAAGCAGAAAAAGAAGCAGGGATTTCTAGTAGTTTTCCTTGATGAAATTAAACAGCCTTCCACACTGCATGATTTTATTTATGTAAGATTTAGTTTGGAAATGAAAACCTATAGGAAGAGAGATCAAATCAGTGGTTGTGAGACGCTGGGAGGAGGAGGAAGAGCTTGACTGCAAGGGTATTTGAGGGAACTCCTCGGGGTGATGGAAATGTTCTGAATCTTCATTGTGGAGCTGTATGCATTTGTCATACCTCATTGAACTGTGTGCATAAAAAGGATGAATTTCACTCCATGTAATTACACCTCACTAAAGCTGGATTAAAAAGAAAATAAAAAGCTTTGAATAATTTGAAACATAATATATAACTAGCTAGAGACTGTTAGATAATGCCTGCATGTAGATATACATAATTTACCTATCCTCCTATATAAGAAAGAGGTAATATGCAAATTGACCATCACACCCTCACATAAGATTGCTGCTCCCATGTGGTCATAAGATGGCCACCCCTATGTGGTCACAAGATGACTGCGCCCATGTCATTACAAGATGGCCACCCCCATGTTGTCACAAGATGGCCTCCACAAGATGGCTGGCAGGAGAGGCCTGTTGGGGTGAGACCAGGCCTGCAGGGTAGGGCAGTTAGGGGTGACCGGGTCAGCAGGGGAGGGCAGTTAGGGGCGTCCAGGCTGGCAGGGGAGGACAGTTGGGGGCAACCAGGCTGGCAGGGGAGCAGTTAGGCATCAATCAGGCTGGAAGGGGAGTGGTTAGGGGGTGATCAGGTTGGCAGGCAGGTGAGCGGTTGGGAGCCAGCAGTCCTGGATTGTGGGAGGGATGTCCATCTACCATTTTCCACAGGAATCGGGCCTAAACCGGCAGTCAGACATCCCCCAAGGGGTCCCAGATTGGAGAGTGTGCAGGCTGAACTGAGAAACACCACCCCCGCCCCCGCCGCCAGTGCACGAATTTCATGCACCAGGCCTCTAGTTACAATATATTTAAGTTCATACAGTCATCTGGTATATGGCTGTCATTTTTCCCCTCAAAGAATTTAGGAGTGGCAAGAGCATTAATGTTAGATTGACACAAACTTTTATAGAATTGAGGGTGTTTCCCTCAAAGTCAAGATCACACAGCCCGAACCCTTTCCCCTGCAATAAAACCACAAGTTGGAATGTCAGTAAAACATTGATATGATAGATCCTTCTTGGAGGAGTTGGTCTCTGCTAACACCTCTTCCAATCACAGTACACTTTGTAATTAACAAGACAGATGACTTATCTCAACCTAGACTTCCAAGTCCCAGGAGACAATGTATCCAGGAGCCTTTAAAATCTCCCAAAAAATTACAAATAAAACAACCCACTTAAAATCATTAAGCTTCTGACTGATCAAAATAAAAATAAAATGAAGGAACAAATATTGCAAACCAACATTAGTACACTATATATCAAAAATTATCTTGTTAACTTATTTTACTAACATTATAATATTACAATACTATAGTTTCCAGTGATTATATTTCCCAGAATGTTCAAAAAGAGAAAACTAGATCAAACCTTTTGTTTTCTTCACTTCCAGTGAGATTTAAAAATTGCTTATGTGTTAAAAAATGTGCACAGTATTAACAATAAAAACTCACTATACCTACAAATGAATTTTATGACAGCATACCTAACTTCTCAGTATATTTTTTAGACAAATCCCTCCTTTGGACTTTCATTATCCTTATTGTAATCTTAATCATATTTATTTACTTAATCACTATAAAACTGTGAAAGTTTTATTAACCTATCTAAATTTTATTGTAGAAAAGTTTAAATGATTTAGGCTATAAAACTGTGATCATTACCTAATCAAAGTAGTTCCTTGCTGAATGCATAATGGTCTGACTCTGTAAATGTGTTTTTAATTCTATTTCAATCGAAAATAAACAAAAATTGCAACTACTTAATGGTCTATGCCTTCACTTCTAAGCCAGGTTTTGTGTTTTGTGTTTTTTTTTTGTTTTTTTAGTAACAAAAGAAGCAGATAAGAGTTGTGGCTCCTGGTTTAAATGTCATTTGCATAACATTTTAAAACTTATTTTAAAATTGTAATATCAGTCAATAGTCACCCTATTTGCCTCTCCTCAAAATTCTAAACAAATTCTTTGATAACCATTAGCTTCAGATATTGTTAGGTTTTACAAAGACAAATGGTGTAATTTCTAGAAAAAGACAGTTTACCAAAGGAACATAGCAATTGAGGTTGAAACATGTCCCCAAATGTTAAAATATTGCTTATGTCTTCTCAAAGGGTATGCACTGAAAATTGATGGGCTGAGCAAAGGAAAAGAACTGAGAATCTTCTTGAGTTTCTGGGTATTATTAATAGACATCATTTCTAAAATGTTTCAGTAAACTGTTTTCAATACAGACCTTGGGTATTAGTATAATCTAGTGTTTTTGAAATTATGCTTCACTATGGGGGCAAACTATGTGGCAAGTTACTTTAAACTCTTCGTGCCTAATCTGTAAAGTGGAGCCAATGGATATCCCATAAAGCAGTTGTAGGGATTAAATGAGATAACACAAGTAAATCTCTTAGAGCAGTACCTAGAATACAGTGAGCACTCTGGCAGTGTTTGCCATTTTGTTGTTGTTGTTATTGTTGTTGTTGTTGTTGTTATTGTTGCTGTTGTTTTAGAGTAGCTACAGTTCTTAGACCATCTACCATTTTCCAAACACTAACATCCTTTAATTTTCTTAAACTCTGCAAAGTAGTATGTTAACTCCACTTTATAGATGGGAAAACTGAGCCTGAGAGTTTAAACATGCCAATCTGGACAACACCTGAATTCATACCACAATCTGTCTAACATGGGAGTCTGAACTCCAGCAGCATGACCCCCATCCTTCATCTTCACACATTTAAGAATCATGATGTTTTCTGCTTATGGTAGTGCAATGAAGCATGATTATTAAAAAGGTAACATCTAAGCCTTAGAGCACAGTCTATAAGTCCCACTAAGAATATTCGTATTTATTTTCCCAGGAGTCAGATAATTAATCTTGAAACATCTCTAATAAACATCTATATATATATATATAAATATATATATATATATATATATATATATATATAAAAGCCTAAATGACCTTTATGACCAGTTGACCGAACAACCCGTTGACCAGTCGCTATGACGGCACACTGGTGGTCAGTGTGCTCCCACAGCCAGCCAACCTCCCACGATCCCCTCCCACACTCCCCGGCCAACCAGCTGTGATTGCCCCAATCAGGACTGGGTGAGATGGCCCTGATCAGCCCCAATTGCTGGCCAGGCTGAGGAACCCCACCCGTGCACTAATTCATGCACCGGGCCTCTAGTCCAGTGATGGGCAACCTTTTGAGCTTGGTGTGTCAAACTTCGCCAAAAACTGAGCATGACTCGGGTAGTGTGTCACTTTGAGGAAAAAACATTATTTCGCAAATGTTTCATCCTCGGCATGCGGCCGCCTCAGCGGCCACGTGTCATCAGAAATGGCTACGTGTGTCAGTGCTGACACACATGTCATAGGTTCGCCATCACTGCTCTAGTCTCTAATAAAAGCACATGTCTTAGGTGAACTTTTAAAGTTTTTTAGATAAAATAAATGTTATAACTTAGTTAAAAGTGTGCTCTAGGCAATTGGTTGAATAATTAACCGGAAGCATTATAGTTTAGTAGCCTCTTTACATAAGAAACTGGTCAAAGGCCAAACATTCTATTCTGAAGAGGACACCAAGGTTCCCCTAATCCTTTCCCCATTGGGGCAATGGCAGTTTACTATCAACCTTTCCTGTAAGGCTCCCAGGAAGAATACACACTTACTGCTTATAACCTTTCTTGCTGTTCTCAGTGCATTTATTTCCTATACTACATAGAGTATGGTTTATATTTTTCTTGAATTACTTTTTTTTGTTCACATGTTTTATTTTCTCAATGAGTGAAAGAATAAGCAGACCATCACATTTTTTTTTCTTTTTTCCTTAAATTAGATCTCAGAGCACATTTCTCAAGTGCAATTGAAATTAACCAAATTCAAAATAGAAGATAGTTGTTATCACCACATCACTATGTTTATGACTATTAATCCACACGGGCAGCCCTATTAGAGGCACAGAAACTATTGAACCCAATGGGAATTGGCCAATAAAGCACAAATTAACACACAGAAGCAGATGTTTAATGTGCTATGATGGACCCCTGAGACAACTCTCAAAAGACACAAAGACATGGGGTCAAAATTGTTCAATAATAACTAAGGGGACTTTTTTTCTTGCTGGTCAATACAGGGTAAGGCAAAAGTAGGTTTACAGTTGTGATGATGCAAAACACAAAGTTTATTCCTGTATTATTATTTATTAACTAGAGGCCCAGTGCATGAAAATTCATGCACTTGGGGGGTGGGGGATCCCTCAGCCCGGCCTGTGCCCTCTCATAGCCCAGAACCTCTCGGGGGGTGTCCACCTGCCAGGTTAGGCCCACTCCCAGGGGATCAGGCCTAAGCTGGCAGTCAGATATCCCTCTGGCAGTGGGGAGTGGGTCTAAGCCGTAAATTGGACATCCTTAGCACTGCCTAGGAGGTGGCTTGTGGCTGAGTGGAGCTCACCTTGTGGGAGCGCACTGACCACCAGGCAGCAGCTCCTGCATTGAGCGTCTGCCCCCTGGTGGTCAGTGCGCATCATAGTGACGGGTCTTTCCTGATCGTTCTGCTATAAGGGTGAATTTTCATATTAGCCTTTTATTACATAGGATTATTATATTATTTTCCATGCAAACAACTGCAAACCTACTTTTGCCTCACCCTGTATACCCAAGATTTTTTTTTAATTTTTTTAATCTTTATTGTTCAGATAATTACAGTTGTTCCTCTTTTTTCCCCCCATAGCTCCCCTCCACCCGGTTCCCACCCCATCCCATGCCCTTACTCCTCGCCCCACTGTCCTCATCCATAGGTGTACGATTTTTGTCCAGTCTCTTCCCACACCCCACAGACACCTTTCCCCGCTAGGATTGTCAGTCCACTCCCTTTCTATGCCCCTGATTCTATTATATTCACCAGTTTATTCTGTTCATCAGAATTTTTATTCACTTGACTTTTAGATTCACTTGTTGATAGATATGTATTTGTTGTTCATAATGTTTATCTTTACCTTTTCCTTCTTCTTCCTCTTCTTACAGAATACTTTTCAGCATTTCATATAATACTAGTATGGTGGTGATGAACTCCTTTAGCTTTTTCTTATCTGTGAAGCTCTTTATCTGACCTTCAATTCTGAATGATAACTTTGCTGGGTAGAGTAATCTTGGTTGTAGGTTCTTGCTATTCATTACTTTGAATATTTCTTGCCACTCCCTTCTCGCCTGCATAGTTTCTGTTGAAAAATCAGCTGACAATCATATGGGTGCTCCCTTGTAGGTAATTAACTCTTTTTCTCTTGCTGCTTTTAAGATTCTCTCTTTGTCTTTTGCTCTTGGCATTTTAATTATGATGTGTCTTGGTGTGGTCCCCTTTGGATTCCTCTTGTTTGGAGTTCTCTGCACTTCCTGGACTTGTAAGTCTATTTCTTTCACCAGGTGGGGGAAGTTTTCAGTCATTATTTGTTCAAATAGGTTTTCAGTATCTTGTTCTCTCTCTTCTTCTGGCACCCCCATAATTCAGATGTTGGTATGCTTAAAGTTGTCCCAGAGGCTCCATACACTATCTTCACATTTTTGGATTCTTTTTGCTTTATGCTTTTCCGGTTGGGTGTTTTTTGCTTCTCTGTATTTCAAATCTTTGACTTGATTCTTGTGATCCTCTAGTCTGCTGTTGGATCTCTGTATATTATTTTTTATTTCAGCCAGTGTATGCGTAATTTCTAGTTGGTCCTTTTTCATATCCTCGAGGGTCTCACTAAATTTATTGGCCTTTTCTAGAAAATTCTTGAAAAACCTTATAACCGTGGTTTTGAACTCTATATCCAGTAGTTTGCTTTCCTCCATTTCTTTCATTTGTGACCTGTTTCTTTGTCTCCGCATTTTGGCTGCTTCCCTGAGTTGATAGAGTGGCTTTGTGTGCTCGGTGTCCTATATGGCCCAGTGGCTCAGCCTCCCCAGTTACCTGAGGTGGACACTCTTGGTGCACCCCTTTGTGGGCTGTGTGCACAGTCTTGTTGTAGTTAAGCCTTGATTGTTGTTGGTATGACTGGGAGGAATTGACCTCCAGGCCAATTGGTTGTGAGGATCAGCTGTGTCCACAATGGGAGAACTTCTGTGCTGGAGACACCCTTATGATGCAAGACTTGCTTCAGTGGGGCTTTGGTGCTCACTGAGTGTGTCCCTTATGGATCTGAGGAGTTGTAATCTGGATGGTCCCACTCTGACCCCTGGGTACACTGGCTCTTGGATCATCAAGCAGGTGCTAATTTAGCCTCTGCCTGAGGCTACCCAGCAGGAGCTACGGAGAGATCTGCAGATTCCTCTTCTTTTTTGGGGTTTTAGAGGTGCCCAGATGAGGCCCAGCTGTGAAGCAATGCAAGCTGCTGTGGGGCCTTGGGCCTTCTTTTGGATGTTCTGGGTCTCTCTGACTCAGCTGCAGTTTGTTAGGTAAGTTTAGATTTCAAAGGACCCGGCCATTCATATGTAAAAGCCTCTGTGCTCAGCTTGGATGGGGTGTAGTCTCAGGGCAGAGAAAATAGCAATGGCTTCCCATTAGCCCTGCCCTAAGAGGCCCCCAGATCTCAGTGTCCCTTGGTAATCGCTGCAAGCACCTCTGAGAGAAAGCCACCCTCGAGTTCTGCCCGCTGCCAGACAGTCCAGTTTCTCCCTGTATGAGTCTGGGTCCCCAGAGTCTCGCCCAGAATTGGAGTTCAGAGCGGTCGGGAGCTTGTGTCTCCCTGTAGATTGCAAAAGCCAGCAGCAATGTAGCAGGATACAAAATTGACGCCAAGAAATCTATGGCCTTTCTATACACCAATAGTGAACTTACAGAAAGAGAGACTAAAAAAGCAATCCCATTTACTATCACACCAAAAAAATTAAGATACCTAGGAATAAACTTAACTAAGGAGGTAAAAGACCTGTACGCGGAAAACTACAGGACACTGAAAAAAGAGATAGAGGAAGACGTAAACAGATGGAAGAACATAGCATGTTCATGGATTGGTAGAATCAACATCATTAAAATGTCCATACTACCCAAAGCAATCTATAGATTCAATGCAATCCCCATTAAAATACCAATGGCATATTTCACAGACCTAGAAAGAACTCTCCAAAAATTCACCTGGAATAAAAAAAGACCCCGAATAGCCACAGCAATCCTGAGAAAGAAGAATAAAGTAGGAGGGATCTCAATACCAGATTTCAAGATGTATTACAAAGCCACTGTTCTCAAAACAGCATGGTACTGGCACAAGAACAGACATATAGATCAATGCAATAGAATAGAGAATCCAGATATCGACCCAAGCCACTATGCTCAATTAATATTTGACAAAGGAGGCATTAACATACAATGGAGTCAAGACAGTCTCTTCAATAAATGGTTTTGGGAAACTTGGACAGATACATGCAAAAAAAATGAAACTAGATCACCAACTTACACCATACACAAAAATAAACTCAAAATGGATACAGAATTTAAACATAAGACGGGAAACCATAAAAATAATAGAGGAATCAACAGGCAGCAAAATCTCAGACATATGCTGAAAGAACTTCTTCACTGATACTGCCCCTAGGGCAATAGAAGCTAAAGAGAAAATAAACAAATGGAACTACATCAAAATGAAAAGCTTTTTTACAGCAAAAGAAACCATCAACAAAGCAACAAGAAAGCCCACTGTATGGGAGAACATATTTGCAAATGCTATCACTGATAAAGGTTTAATCTACAACATCTACAGGCAGCTTATGCAACTTAATAAAAGGAAGATAAATGATCCAATAAAAAAATGGGCAACGGACCTAAATAGAATCTTTTCAAAAGAAGACAGAAGGAAGGCCAAGAGACACGTGAAAACATGCTCCAAGTCACTAATTATCCGAGAGATGCAAATCAAGACAACAATGCGGTACCATCTCACACCTGTCAGAATGGCTATCATCAACAAATCAACAAACGACAAGTGTTGGCGAGGATGCGGAGAAAAAGGAACCCTCGTGCACTGCTAGTGGGAATGCAGCCTGGTGCAGCCACTGTGGAGAACAGTATGGAGTTTCCTCAAAAAACTGAAAATGGAACTCCCATTTGACCCAGTAATCCCACTCCTAGGAATATATCCTAAGAAACTAGAAACACCAATCAGAAAGGATATATGCACCCCTATGTTCACAGCAGCACAATTTACAATAGCTAAGATTTGGAAACAGCCTAGGTGCCCGTCAGCAGATGACTGGATCAGAAAACTATGGTACACTACACAATGGAATACTATGCTGCCATAAAAAAGAAGGAATTCTTACCATTTGCAGCAACCTGGATGGAATTGGAGAACATTATGCTCAGTGAAATAAGCCAGTCAATGAAAGAAAAATACCACATGATCTCACTCATTTGTGGATAATAAAGAACATTATAAACTGATGAACAAAAAGATAGATACAGAGACAGTAAAGCATCAAACAGACTGTCAAATTACAGCGGGAAGGTTGTAGAGGGGTGGGGGAGATAAGAGATCAACCGAAGGACTTGTATGCATGCATATAAGCATAACCAATGGACGCAAAAATCTGGGGGGGTGAGGGCATGTATGGGAGTGGGATGGGGGGGGGCAATGTTAAGATATGTACACATATAATACTTTAATAAAAAAATGGGGAGAAAAAAAAGAAAAGAAAAGCCAGCTGTGTACTCAGTTGCCAGGCCTCTCCGCACACGTGCCTCCGTACCTCTGCACTTTACTTCCACAGCTCCTCTGAGTCTCAGTGTGCTTTTCCCTTCCCTTCTAGTTGTAGAATTTCCACTTAGCCAGCCTTCCTGTTGTTCTGGATGATGTCCGTTTTGTCTTTTAGTTGTAGTTTTGAAGTGATTGTGCAAGGCGGCAAGTTCCGGTGTTTACCTATGCCGCCATCTTGGTTTCTCTCCCCCAACAAGATTTTTGCAAAAAGAAGAAAACAGCACTGTGTGTAGTAAAAAGAGTTTGTCATCAGGATACTCTCTCTTTCTCAATTATCTAAGTTTTCCAAGTCAACCAGCTGAAATAGAAAATCCTAACTGGCTATAATTCATGAGCAATACCCTGAGTAATTTATGGCTTATAGTCCAAGAGTTTAAAATGGGAAGGGTAAGAAACTATCCCTCCCATCCAAAATGGGGGATGGAGGGTTACAGGGAGAGCTGACATCTGCACTAACAGTGGCACTATGGCCAGGCATCCGCATGGTATGAAGTGTGCACATTGCCGGTTAGCGTACAATGTCAAAGGTGCAAATTCTTGAATGTAGTCAAATGTGGGAATCTGACACATTAGCCTGCAGTTGGTATATCTCCAATCTGTAGTTTCTTACCCTGACATCTTTCATCACACTCATTAAGGAAGAGGAGGAGAGTACATGTGGTCACCAGATTCTTCTTTGTTTCTAAAAGAAAGCCGCATCCTTTCATTACCCCTTACCATCTTATTGCTCCAATTATTACTGCAACTTTGAAAAGATTCTTATTTGACATAGGCTTTTTAATCAAGAATAAACAAGACCACACACCCTCCTGAATGATACATTAAAAACATATGTCTATTATGATAAACACCCTCACAGGAAAAAAAAAAAACACACACAAAAAAAGGCTTAATGAAAACTCAAAAGCCAAAGTAAGTGATGGAACCAGACTCACCTGTAGACTATCTTTCACTTTTTCTAAGGTTGGCCCTCTTCAGTCCAGCAAACCCTTAATGGGCTGAATAGGATGTTGATGTGTGTGCATTCTGTCAGAATATCTCAGTCTGGGCTAGAAGGTTCAGGGTTTGGTTCTGACCTCAACTCTGCCACACCCCAAGAGCTGGCAGAATGTGGAGGCATAAATCCTCACAGAGAGGACTTTTGCAGGCATGAGGATTAGTAAGTGCCCCAAGCATAGTCCACATGCAATAAATATTTGCTAGGATAAACTGAATGAAAAGAAGTAGGTAAAAAATAAACAAGAACAGGGAGTTAAGACACAGAGCCTTCAAAGATGTCCTCGGCTGTGAAAATAAGTCAACCAAAGAGACCGAGAAACAATTGCAAGAAAAGGAAGAAGGGAAAGGGGAAGGCATGGTGTCAAGAAAGTCAAAATTAAGGAATAATTAAAAGACATGGTCATAGTGTCAAATGAAAAGAAGCAATATAAGGAAATGTGATTATATCTGTTGGTGGGAAATGTGATTCAAAATGTTCTCTGAAAGGAATATGATCCTTAAAAATCTTCTGAAAATTGTTGCTGGAACTTAAAAGCTGAAGCAATTTATAGTAACAATAACCAACAAAAACTATGGAAATAAAGTTAAAGCCAATTTCAAAACACTTAAAGTTGTTGAGTAAGGGACAACAGGAAAATAAAGAAAAAAAAAATCCCTCTAATGGGGAAAAAACGTCATTTGGGCTTTGATAAGCATAATGACATCATGCTGCTGTATAACATTTATTCTTTTTCTTCTGCTCTCTCAGAAGAAAATAACCCAGCATTTTCCCAAAGTGCAGGGACATGAAGACCTTCCCTATGAATATTTAGAAGTTGTTTTAGGGTTGCTAGGCTCTGTTGCGCAATGGATAGCGCATTGGACTTCTAGAAGTTGTTTTACAAAATACTAGGAGTTAACCTGGGATTCTTGGGTGTTGAGCCTCAGAAGGTCTGTGACCCCTTTATACTGCATTCCACTCCTGTTACTCATGTGTGGAAGAGGATCCATGGCTTCCATCAGATTCTCAAAGAACTTGTTACCCTATAAAAGTTAAGAACCACTGTTCTAGAGAAAGTAATACATTTGGCCACTGGAGGAAAAGGTTTAAAATGCTTTTGATGGCAAGTCAGGCTGACATCTGCACATTCTTATTCACCCTTACCACTTTTCCTTCCACTCCATGGAAGTATTGCTCTCCTCTTGGGCTTTCTCTGTGCTTTAAATCTCACCTCCTCCCTGTTTCTTCTCAGTCTCCTTTGCCCCATAAATATTGCAGTTCCCAGGACTCCATGTTCACTCCCTTTCTCTTCTTACTTTATATATTCTAACTAGCTAGCTGAGCTGTGTTCTATCTGTCTCTAACAAATTTCTTCAGGATGGTTATAAAGTCTGGAAACATAGGTGAATACATAATAAATGATTTATTGATACTATATTAAAACACATGACAAAATATTATTATCTATGTTTTCAGAATTTATGGTCATCCTATATATATTTATAGTTTCCAAATTAATTTCAAGCCAAAAAGTCTTTCTTGAGCTGCATGTGATTTTCAGACTGTGGACTGTCTATGAAACATCTCTACTTGGCATCCCCCAGACGCTTCTCACATGACTCGTTCAACATCACCGCCTCTTGCATTCTCCATCCTAGGGAATGGTTTCCCCATTTTTAACCCACTCCTAAAGCACAAGTCTGGGAGTTTCTCTCTGCAGCTTCCAGATTTCTGAGAAGCTCCTTCCTTTCACCAGTTCTCTTTTCAACTGATCACCAATCCTGTCTACTCTGCTTCATAAACACTTCAAAAATCTTCCCCACCCCAGCCCATCTCCACTGATATTGTCTTAATTCAAGTACTTGTCATTTCTTACCTAAACTCTTGTATTAGAGCAGGTCTTCTTACCTCCTATCTCAGCTCCTTCCAAAATAATACCTCTTAACAAGAATCTTCCTAAAATGCAAATCTGATTATGATAATCTACTACCTCAAATTCTTCCATAGCTCTAATTGCTGAACAATATAGCCCAGAGTCCTTGGCCTGGCATACAAGGCCTTCATTTTCTACCTTCTCACCTTCATCTATTTGGTGCTGCAGTCACACCCACTAACTTGACTTTCTTCAAACATGCCTTGATGCCATTGCTTGGATTTCCACCAATGATGAGCTTCTATTAATCCTTCAAGGCTCAGCCCCAAATTCCCTGGAACTATCCCTTTACCAGTGGGGCTGGGACTGTCAGTGGTTATCAGGACTGGGAACCAAGCACAGAGAAACAAGGTGAATTTTGTTTTAATATCCAGGTTAAGGGGAGCTTGGTGTCAGGGACATAGCTAAACTGGGAGCAAAGCCAAATGCAGAATAGTAGCAGCAATGACTTGAGGTTAAGTCATGGAGTATTAAGCTACAGCCCCTGAATGTCCCACCAAGGACTCGATCCAGAGTTTGAGGTAGAGCAGGATGAGACTGAGATGTCATCTTAGCATAAGGAGGAGTGTTGTGGCCAGGGAGTCAGGGATTTGAGCAGCCCCTGACAATGTCTGTGAGATAATGAATTCAGGAAACTTCAATATACTCATGAGTGAATGCCCAATTTTATTTCTTTTAAAAAGATTCTTTTCTGTTGGCACTTTTCTGATAAAAACTTAGTCAATTTTACTAGGAAAAAAAAAACACAAAAAGAGTTTTGAGGCTAACTTAAAGTTTTTAAATGATGCTTAAATGCAACTTCCATCTTTTATAGATGAAGAAACTGAGGACTACAGAAGTTAAACAAAATTTCAAATACCATACCTCTAGTTGGTGGCAGCCAATTGATGATATAATAGGAAACTAAGTTTGAAAAAAAAGTCACACATTCTCTAGGAGTTTTCAGTCTACAACAGAAAATCAATGATCATAAAACCCACAGAGTAGTATAAAAAATATTAAACAAAGACATGCCTGAATAGGTACATATATCTGTACAGATCAAAGTCAACATTTTTAGCTTTATACATTAAAAAAAAATCTTAAAAACTATGTGATCAGTGGTTCCATCTTCATAAAACTAAAAATTATTTGAGCTGAGCAGACCAGTGAGGGTGCAGTCAAGAAAATAAAAGCCGTTCTGTATCTTTGAAATAAAATTAAATTGGAACAGAGAATTGGTTACATAGATAATGGAAAAGCTGAGAATCCAAACAAAGAATAGTGAGACTTCTCCAAGATGAGCAAAAGCAGGAACGCACCACCACTCCTTGTGCTAGAGGGCCAACTGGAGAAGGTGGTATTCCCAGGCCCATCTAGTGGAAGCTGGGTCGAGAGAGAAAAAGGCTGCCCAATGGGTCCTAAAATTCCAGAGGAGGTTCAGTCACTACTTCCAAAACACCACAAAAGACTTTCTTTCAGGGTAAGGGAAAGTAGAGTTAAATTAGGAAGTGATTCTTCCCCAACTCCACCCCATCTCTCTCTTTCTGATTTTTGCTTGCAATCTGATTCATCATCCTCACTCCCAGAGGCATCTCTGAAAGAAGAGAAATTTTTCCAAAGGAAGGAAGCAGTCCAACACTGCTGATCTGAGCCAACTGCCCATTTCCTTTGGGGTTAGGAATAACGGCATGAGGAGTGAGCCATCACAAGACAAAGGGACCCAGAGAAGCATGCTTCCTGAGCATGATGAAAACACCGAGGTTACAGAGGATGACTAACTGCAGTCAAATCACCTTCCAAGTTCTACTTTGCTTAATTAATCCTTTCTTCACTCTCTGACATATAGTGGACTCTTAAAGGAACATTGTAAACCTACACAGTCAATTGCCTTCTTCAAGCCAGCAATAGCATCTTCCAGAAAGACAGGAAACAGAGAAGTCGACTTTCTCCACCAGTGAGATGTTTCTGGAAACCCACCATTTTTCATATATATTCCTTGAGAGCTGGGGAATAATACCAGAGAGGGCCTCTAGCCTCGAGTTAATCATTTGGGGGAAATATGCAACAAGGTGTCATTGATCCTCACTCTCAAGGTCACTCTGACATGTGGAGGCTCTCCAGAATTCCAGATCCTGATTCATTCCAGCACATTGCTTTGTTATGGTGTCAGCTGTCAGTGAGCCAGGTGATAGAAGTCAAGCCACCTCTGAGCCAGACAAGCCTGAGGACACAGATGTTGGAATTTAAATGCGTTCCTTCTTCCTTCCAATGCATACTCCCACCTGGATATCCAGGACACCCTTAACACATCCCTTTTTCCTCATTTATTCATTTTTTCCATTCACCAATTCCTTTAATAAACATTTATTGATGACTTACTATGTGTCAAGCACTGGGGACAGAGCAGAGAACAAAACAAGCAAAAATCCCTGTCCTCAAGGGGTAATAAACAAGTAAAATATACAGTTTGTCCAATGATCATATGGAATTATAGAAAAAATAATAAAATAGAAAAAAGGCCATATGTCTTCTTAGGGTAGGAGCATTAAAATTTATGGAAAGGTGTCCAGAACTAGGCGCGCTGCGCGACAGTGAGGCTCAGCCTCTCGTCTGCCCCGAAAGCCTCGCGATGCTTGGGGCAGCGCGTTCTTTCCGAGGCGCTGGGGTCCGGGTGCCGGGGATGGCGTCCCGAGCGGCTCTCTGGCTGGTATTGGCATCTGTCCAACATGGGGCTCTCCGGAGGGGACCGAGCTTGAAGAAAGATGGAGATATCTCCGCCGGACGGGGCGGTTCAGGTCGGAGCCTGGTGCCGTCGAGGTCAGTCATCGTTACTCGCAGCGGCGCCATGTTGCCCAAACCGGTGAAAATGCCCTTCGGCCTTCTCCGTGTGTTCTCCATTGTGATCCCCTTTCTCTATGTTGGGACGCTCATTAGCAAGAACTTTGCCGCTCTACTTGAGGAGCATGACATTTTTGCCCCAGAGGACGATGATGATGACTAACAGGTCATGAAGTTCAGGAAGGAGAAAGCCCTAACTGAATCAAAAAATAAAATAAAATAAAATGGTGATGCTAGCCCTTTGTTCCAGGCTCTGGGAGATTCCCCGAGATGCGCAATTCACTGAGAATAAACATGACAAATATAAAAAAAAAGAAAGAAAGATGACCTTTGAAGCATAGATCTGAAACAAGAGTGTGGAAAGAGCATTCCAGTCATAGGAAATAGCAAGTACAAAGGTCCTGGGGCTGGACCACTCATGAGGACATGATCCAGGACCAGCAAGAGCCCATAGTTGTTAGAATGACGTGAGTATAGGTGATAAATTGTAGGAATAGGAAATGAACTCAGAGATGTGAGAGAGATAAGATTTTGTAGCGCTTTTGGGATTTTAAGAACTCAGACACTTACTCTAAGTTAGATGGAGAGTGAGTGGAGTAGAAGAGTGACATGATCTGACTTTTTAAAAAGGATCTCTCTGTCCATTGGATGGAGATTAAAATGTAGAGAGCACAGGGCAAAAGCAAGGAAGCCAACAGCAGTAATCCTGGTGAGAGAGAACAGTGGAGGTGGTAGTAGTAGGATTCTGAATAACATCTAGATATATTTTTAAGATCCTCCAAGGTATGGATTTGGGGCCACTCATCCTCTTTCCTTGAGTCTTTGGGATAAATCTATGGTTTCCATTAATCTAGGATACAGAAACCTGGGGGAGTAGTAAAGAGCTCAGTTACCAAAGCTCGGGTTAGTCATTGATTTAAAGAATCTGTGAGTGGGGAATAAGTATAACAAAAGTCAATGGTCCCAAGAGAGTCACTGCAGCTGACTATACATTTCTATTCACGTATGTACTGCTTGTTACAGCAACCACTACATATATAAGGATTGAAATTCTAAGTGGATGATAAATATCAACATAAGATAAACTGAGGGAAATGGAGCTAAGTTAAGGCTGCATAAATCTACAGTGTTTAGTACCGCTGAAAGACAAAATGATCAGAAACTTCCACCTGAGGATTCAGAGAGAAAAAATGGCTAGATTTGCTGAAAGGCTCAGTAAATGTTTGGAGAACTGAATCCCTATAGAACTTTGTGTATACCCCGGCTGGGTAGCTCAGTAGGTTAGAGCATTATCCAAATACATTTAGGCTTCGGGTTCAATCATCGGGGTCAGGTCACATACAAAAATCAACCATTAAATGCATAAATAAGTGGAAAAACAAATCGATGTTTCTCTCTCTCTCTCTCCCCTCCCTGCCTTCTTTCTTTCCTCTCTCTCTAATATCAATAAATAAAAATTTAAAAAAATAACTTTGTGTATAACTTGGGATGAAGTTAAACTTGTAAATCACTTGGAAACTTGTTAGAAATGCAGAATATCAGGCCAACTCCAGACCTGCTGGATCAGAATCAGCAATTTAATAAAGACTCCAAGTGATTTGTTTGTGCACTGAAGTTTGAGAAGCTCTATGTGGGCTTCTTTTGCTCTTAAAAGCATCACTGATGAAGTGGGTGAAAGGCAAGGAAATGGTGGCCAGCTCACCACCAGACTATGATAGAGAATTCACAGACAACCAAACTCTCTTCTTAGATTTCAACAAAAATCCAGGAAGCTCCTCAATTTGTTAGGCAAATGAAGACTGGTGAAGGAGAAATTTGGAAGGCAGGTATGAGCCCTAAATTAAATGCAGTCCCAGACTAGCTACCACTAAAGGAATGGAAATTATAGTCAAAGAGCGACAAATCAATTTTGGTAACTGGAATTTCCAGATGCACGGAAAATATGAACTTTAGAGGACTTCACAAACATTAAATTTCTGCAAAATCTTCAGTGGCTGTGAATTGCACTGGCTTGCATAGCACTGAATTCTTACCATCTCCTATAGAGAACCTCAGCCTAAAAGGCCTAACTAAGTCCACCAGGAGCAGAATGCAAGAACATTGTATTCTACGACAAACCAACATATGTGCTCTCACCATTCTGAAAGTGCTTTCTGAAGGGGCCTCTTCCTTCTGTACCAGTGTTGAGCAAAGGATGGGGGAAAGTCATATCATTATCCCATATATTTTCTTCCTCTAACCACAATTACAGGGAGGCTTGTGGCATGTTACACAAACCTGTCATCGAGGTTGAAGCTGAAAAATGTCAGTTACACAACAATATAGGCCTGTGCAGCCACTCAAGCAAGGAAGGTGGGCCTCAAAGCAACTTAAGGCGCATCTGCCTTCCATGCTAACTGCCATTAACACTGAAGAGTTTAGACACACATCCATGCTGATGACTTGCAAAAGGGCCAAAAAAACTATCCTTAAATCATTGAGTAGTATTAACTTCATGTCAGGTGCTGTGTTAATTGCATCCCATGCATTTTTACATTTGATCTTCAAAGGTAGTGCTCTCAACGATTATGATTATCTGTATTATTTTTATATTATTCCATTATCTATATTATTTATAGCATGAATATATTATTTCTAGTAAGTATAGAAACAATCCACTTGATTCCAAAGCCTTATACTTCTTTACTAAAGGGTTAGACTTCCTATTATCATCTGTGCAGTCTCCCCACATTATAACCACAGTAGAATTTATGAGACAGCCTCATTTACCATCTACTTAAAAAAGACCTTCCTTCCTGGACAAGTGCTTACTTGCAAAGGAACTAGATAGGAATACTTTTGTGTACCTATTAAGCATGAGAAATCACTGTAATTGAAGTGAAAAATTTAGTCTGTTCATGCTAATTTGGTCTTCACATGAGCTGTACCAAAAATGAGGTAGAACCATTTGCCCTACCAAAGCCAGTTGAATCTTTGGCTCCAACTGTTCCCATCACAAGGCAGAAATAAGGGAGCATCAGCTTGGATTTGTAGGACACTGTGCCTGAGATGATGAAATGGGGCCTAGAAAAGAATCAAGGCAGTCTGAGTAGACACAGAAATCACCAAAAGGTGTAGGCATTCAGCTTTCAGAAAAATCTCTCCAATCCTAAAAGATAGTTCTACCACAGTTACTACACCCTAGGGAAGGGCCAGGGTAGTCCACTGCCTTCCCTGGAGGTGGGTGGTTAGCAGCCAGCCCTAATCCAGGCTTCCAGGAACACACCAAGGGCAGTGGCAGATTTATATGTCAGCAGGAAGCCAGCTTGCCACCCAGACGCTATTATTGGAACGGGATAAAACTTGGCGTCTGGCTGGTAGAGCTGCCAAGCACACCTTGCCAGTGACTGCAGGTGCTGGCTGCTGCTCCAGGCACTCTAGAGAATAGGAGAGTGCAAGAAAATATTACATGGACAGATCTTCAGCTTTGGGCAGTGATTACATCAATGTGGCTTGTCACTGTGTTGCTACATAAAAGAGCTGAAGTATGATATTGGGAACTTATTTAACCATCAATGCTTAATCAGGGTTTGGGAAGGCCTTTCTCATAACGGTTCTCAGTCAAAAAAACTTCATCACTGAGAACACACACACACACGCCAAATAAATATGCTTTAGAATCAGCAGAAAAGCTTTCTGTGAATCTGAGAAAGTCATACATAAAAGATCACAGTGAGAAAGAGGAAGCATTAAACTATTATGGCAAGAAAGGATGCTATCTTCAAACACCCAGATGAAACAGCTCCTCCCTCCAGCTGGGAATTTGCAGTCTGAGGTTGAGCAGTGTGTGGCAGGAGAGGAGGTAGGGGGCGATGACAGAAGTCTAAATACAGTACAGTGTGGGTTTTTGGATCCCCAGGATAAAGAAACCTTACTGGAAAACTATTATTTTTTTTTATATATATTTTATTGATTTTTTTACAGAGAGGAAGGGAGAGAGATAGAGAGTTAGAAACATCGATGAGAGAGAAACATCGACCAGCTGCCTCCTGCACACTCCCTACTGGGGATGTGCCCACAACCAAGGTACATGCCCTTGACCGGAATCGAACCTGGGACCCTTCAGTCCGCAGGCCGATGCTCTATCCACTGAGCCAAACCGGTTTCGGCATGGAAAACTATTATTTTTTTAAAAAGAGCAGAGGGTTTATAAGCAGAGGTTCCCCATAGGAAGAAAAAGGGAGGAGGGGGCATAGAATCTGTAATATTTCAATCATACATTTTTTTAAATAATAAAAAATTTAATTTAATTTAGAAAATACAAAGGCCAAGTTTCATGCAAGAAAATGTCTGCTCATGAAAAAGGTGGCTGTAGTAGTTGCTTCCAAGAAGTCAGAAAGGTTTCTGGCCTCCATTCTGCCACCAACATGGAATCTCGGAGCAGCCTCAGCCTCTTTGAACAGGAGATTCTCCACTTACTCAGAGAAGCTAATAATGCCTCCAGCCCCAGCCTGCCAGGCCTTGGTGCCCGAGACTCTCCAGGCCATGATTAGCTGCCCTTCCCCAGAAAAATAAATACTAGGAAGGTGTTAGGAGGAAATGTCATTACATTTAATTCTCCAGCATTCACAGAGCTGTAAATGCCCAGCACTGCACACTAACCAGCTGACCAGACCAGAAAGTAGCCACATATTAATTTAACCATTTCACAGGTAATTATGAAGCACTAATCCATGTACAAACATCTCTTCAAGTGCTGAAAAGGCTATCAGCCCCATATCCTCAATAAGCTTACTATCCAGTAGGGAATCTTAAGAAATATACACAAATCACTATGACTCTGTAAGACTGTGAGAGGGCATTAGCTGGGTTCATTGACTCCTTACCTTATAAAGACATTATTCTTCTAAAGTCAAGTTTGCCAGTTAAAAGACTAAAGAGTTTTTAAGAGTGGTTAGCGGGGCAGGTTTAATAATTAGTTCTGTGAGAATCCTATCATTTAGAAACCAAGGATGGGGACTGGATGTAGGAAATGGGTAAAAAGAGCTCAGACTCTAAAAAAAGCCTTTGGACTCACTTAGCTGGAAATTATCCTTTTTATTCTTGGGCTAAAAGAGTCACTATGAGTTTTAAAGAGTTCTTTCACCCACTGGGTGACAATACTCAGTTCATACACACTAGGAAACTTCATTATTTCTCCTAATTCTTAATCTTGTGCCTTTATACTGACAAAACTATATTTTGGTCGTATCCCCTCTCCCCCAAAAATCGAGGTAAGATAACATTACCAAAAATTTCCAGCTCCTTGTGCAAATAAGTCAGAGCTCTTTCCTACAGCAATATATCATTAACTTGCCAACATCTGGGCTGGGAGGTGTGTGATGTTTTGAATCAAACTTCAAAGGTCAAGGGTAAACAAGGACCTAGAATTACTATGGCATCTAAAATTATTTTATAGCCTTCAAAAGGACATGGAAAAAATGATTGCAATTCGCAAAATTATATGCTGCCTTTGGGGAAAGCATACATCTGAGTCCTTGGGAGTACATAGGTAATGTAAACAGGACGGGGCCATTTTCCACTTCATAGTCAGTGCCAGGCAGGAGGCATGGAGGGTAGGGTACCTCTCCACGACCTTAAAGTCCCCACCTGTTGTCTGAAATTAGCATGTGGGTATTCATCATTTTCTCCCACAAACAGACACCTTAACCGCTTCCCATTTTTTCCATTACCTCCTTGTTCCCTAAGCTTGCAGTCTTGACTCACTTTCACTCATCCTGTTTTTCACATCATTTATTCACTTATTTGACAATTATGTAATGAGTGTCTATCATATCAGACTCTGTGCTGTGTTAGGACTATAATCGCCTCTTCCCTTCTAGGACCACAGTCCAGTCTAGGATTCTAATATCCTATCTAATAAGGAGGGAATATGCTAATTGACTGTCACACCCTCATAAAGATGGTAGGCTCCACGTGCCTACCTCCGGGGTCCCCCAGTCCCCTCAGCCCCCCAGCTGCCCAGGACCAGCCCGAGGGGCAGGCAAGCCTCGGATGGCAGCTGCCCAGCAGCCCAGGGCCAGCCCAAGGTACAGATAAGCCACGGGTGGTGGCTGCCCAGCCACCCAGGGCCAGCCCAAGGTGCAGGCAAGCCTCTGATGGCGGTGGGCCCGAGGCACAGGCAAGCCTCGGATGGCAGCTGCCTAGCCACCCAGGGCCGGCCCAAGGCGCAGGCAAGCCGCCAGTGGTGGCTGCCCAACTGCGCAGGGCTGGCCCAAGGTGCAGGCAAGCCTCGGATGGAAGCTGCCCAGCCGCCCAGGGCCTCCCAAGTCTCAGGTAACCAGGGCCGGCCGAGGCTTGCACTGCTGGCAGTGGCAGCAGCAGAGGTGTGATGGGGGCGTCGCCTTCCCCTGATCACCAGGTTGCCTCCCACCCCTGAGGGCTCCTGGACTGTGAAAGGGGGCAGGCCAGGCTGGGACCCCCCCCTCCAGTGCATGAATTTTCATGCACCGGGCCTCTAATCTATATATATAAAAGCCTAAGCGACCAAATGACCAAACGACTGAACAACCAGTCAACCAGTCGCTATGACGCACACTGACCACCAGGGTGTAGACACTCAATGCAAGAGCTGGTAGTCAGTGCGCTCCCACAGCGGGAGTGCTGCTCAGCTGACCGACCCATCCTGGCAGCCCACCAGCCCGGTGGCAGCCACTCACTCCCTCAGTAGTCCTGCAGGTCCAATCTCTGGAGAATGGGCCAGGCACCTACGAACTGGATCCTGACAGCACCCCAGGCCTCCTGGAAGTCAGCCTCAGACACTGTGGCCACTTCCCCTCCCTAGATGTCTGCATGGAAAAAAATAATATAAAAGCAGCCGCCAGGTGGCTCCAGACAATCCAAATCCTGGGCCAGCAAGGGCATCCCACTACCTGCCCGGAGGGCCGATCATGTCCCAGCCTTCCCCCCAACCCCCTCGGGATGGGTGAGCGCCGCTGCTGCAGTGTGAGCCTCTCCTGATCAGAACTGCCTGGGCATGAGCCTGCAGCAGGCGCAGCGGGGCCAGGAAGAGCTGGAGTGGCAGGCAGGAGTGGCAGGCGGTATTGGACTGCTGGTTTCAGCCCAATACCCGCAGGCCACACCAAGAGACCCCACCCATGCACAAATTCGTGCACTGAGCCTCTAGTGTAAACAATAAATTACAATCCAGCAGTGTTTCTAAAGGTGTGGGCTCAACTAAGCTTTAGTAAGTCAGAGCCTTTGGTCTGGGGCCTAGAAGTCTACACTTAGTAAGCACTGAAGGTGATTTCTGTGCCCACCAAAATGTGGAGAGCCATTCAGTACAGAGTAGTTTGTGCTAAAGGAGGAAGTTATCATAGGGTAGAAACAATTACTCCGGATGGATGGGTAAGAGGGTTGTCAGGAGAGATTTCCTGTAGAAAATGATGTCTAAATTGATATATCAAGTATGCAAAAGAACTCCCCCGATTTGGGGGGTTAAAGATGGAGAGTATACACCCACAAAAGAGAAGAAATACACAAGGAGAGGCATTCCTTACAAAACCCCAAAGTGGAAATCATAATTTAGAGTGGCTGGAGCATTGAGTTCACGGTGAGTAGTAAGGAGAGATCGACTGGAGAGGTGGTCAGAAACCAGACCCTTATAACATTATTGTGAAATTTAGACCTTATCTGGAAGGCACTGAAGGACTATTGAAGGATGTTTAAAGAAGGCAGAGGAGAAAAATAAGTGAGCAGAGTAATTCCTTCTCCCAATTACTATGGGTCTGTGCTACTCAGAAATAACTACCTTCTAGGTAGAGATTCTTTTTCCACCATCTACCCTAAATTTGTCCCTCTCTTTCCACTTCTGCAGACATAATCCTTTTCCAATATTCCTAATTCCCTCATGTCTAGAATATGGCAGCATCTTTCAAAGTGGTTGCCTTGTCACCTTGCCCAATCTCATCTGTTCAATATGCTAGCAAAATGACCTCAGCCATTGATTTCATCCTGCTCAAGAATACTCCTCTTTTCTTATCTGTGACTAAATATCTTGTCCTATCACTTGAGACTTGCCACCATCTTCTTTCCAGCTCTGCCAACCTCAGCCCTGGGGTATTCATGCTTTCTCAGCCATTCAGGGAAGCAATAACTATCACATCTTGTAGCCACTGATGTAAACATTTACTCTTGAGTATTAACTCCCAATTATATCACTCATTTAAGTTTATTAGCTTTAATTATAAAGTGAGAGACCCTATTGTTTTTATCAAGGGAATGTCAGGCATCGGCAAAGTAGGTTGGAAATATTTTTGAGAGCAAAGCTTCTCTTGACTTTGTGACCTCATATATGGTATAAAAACTGCCTAGTGAGGCACAATCTGAGCCATGGTAGTAAGAGATGACATTTGTGTTTAGTCTTTATCCTGCCCCTCATATTATTTTGCATTTCATAATTTACAGAGTTGGTGTGTGTGTTTTTCATCAGTTCTTACGCTCTGTTATATTTCAGGTAGTTACAAAAATGTTTCCCCCCATTTCTGGAACACTGGGTATCATTTGGAATGTTTCATGGCAATACCGGGGAGTGGACTGTCACTATACTAAATTCCCTCCAGACCCCCGGCCTCAAAGAAAGGAGCTCAGAATGTATTCTTGATAGGGGTGGCAATGTCTCATCCCCAATCTCTGGACCAATGCTCCAATCTGAACCCCCAACCCCTTATCAAGGTGATGGATCATGCTGTCAGTCCTCCTCCCCATCCCACTCACCAGAGCAGGTGAGTGGTTTATCCAATCTAGTTTCAGATGAATTCAGGTATCATGACTTCTGCCACTTCTCTTGGTAGATTTATGGAACTTGTGTAAGAAATATTTTTCCTGACTTCTAGGTTGAGTTTTCCTTTTCTCAGTTTCATCAAGTCAGTCATCTAAAAGTAATAGTTATTTATGAGTCATAAATTTTATCTTTTAAGTCCTAATAAGTCATAATAGAGACAGAGAGAGGTTGAGAGACAGAGAGCTCTTTTAAGATTAGGAAAAATTTCCATAATTAGCTTTAGTGATGCCCAGTATCATAGAGTCATTTTTCTCTTTTTAAAATAGTTTTATTGAGATATAATTCACATATCATTCATTTCACCATTTAAAGTGTATAATTCAACCGTTTGTAGTATATTCACAGGGTTGTGCACCCACAATCTAACTATAGAACACTCCTACCCCTAATCCCCTATCCCCTAGCAACCACTAATCAACTTTTGTCTCTATAGATTTGCCTATTTGGGACATTTCATATAAATATAATTATATAATAGGTAGTCTTGAATGAGTGGTTTCTTTCATTTCACATTATAGCATGTATCAATATTTCATACCTTTTTATTGCTAAATAATATTTCACTGAATGTATATACAAAATTTTGTTTATCTATTCATGGGCATTCAAGTGTTTGCACTTTTAGCTATTATAAACTCTGCTGCTATGACTATTTGTATACAAGTTTTTGTATGGATGTATGCTGTTAATTCTCTAGAGTATATATCTAGGAGTGGAGTTGCTGAATCATATACTAGCTATATATTTAACATTAAAGGAAGTACAAAACTGTTTCCACAGCAGTTGCACCATTTTACATTCCCACTAACAATGTGCGAGGGTTTCAATTTTGCTACCCCCTCGCCAAGTTATTATCTGTTTTTTATTATAGCCTCCAAGTGAGTTGTATCTCATTGTGTGTGTCTTTGATTTTCATTTTCTTGATGACTCATGATGTTGAGAATCTTCTCATGTGCTTATTGACCATCTGTATATCTTCTTTGGAGAAAGGTCTATTTGGATTCTTTGTTCATTTTTTTAAATTGTGTTATTTGTCTTTTTACAATTGAGTTGCAAGAATGCTTTTAATATTCTGGATATAAGT
This sequence comes from Eptesicus fuscus, assembly GCF_027574615.1. Lineage (NCBI taxonomy): Eukaryota > Metazoa > Chordata > Mammalia > Chiroptera > Vespertilionidae > Eptesicus > Eptesicus fuscus. The sequence goes on from NC_072477.1 coordinate 38,662,831, forward strand.
CCATTATCAGATATATGATTTGCTAATATTTTCTCCCATTCTGTGGGTTCTTTTTTAATTTATTGATTAGATTGTTTGTAACACCAGGTTTTTAATCTTAATGTAGTCTAATTTACCTATGAAGATTTACTTTTAATAACCTCATAGTTTCAGCTCTTGTATGTATATCTATGATGCATTTTGAGTTAATTTTTGTATATGTTGTGAGGTAGGTATCCAACTTCATTCATTTGCATTTAGATATCTAGATGTCCCTGTACCATTTGTTGGAATGACTCTTCTTTCCCCATCAAGTTGCCTTAGCACCTTGTCAAATGTCAATTGACTATAAATTTAAGGGTATATTTCTGGTCTCTTCATTCTGTATCATTCATCTATCTGTCTACCCTTATACCAATACTATACTATCTAGATTACTATATTTTGTAGTAAGCTTTGAAATTGGGAAGTGTGAGTTCTCCAGCTTTGCTCTTCTTTCTCATGATTGTTTTGACTATATTGGGTGTCTTGCATTTCCACATATAATTTAGGATTAGCTTATCAACTTGGCCCCCTGCCCTCAAAAAGAATGAACTGCAATTTTGACATGGATTGCATTGAGTCTCTAGACCAATTGGGGAAGTATTTTTGTCTTGACAATATCAGGTATTCTAATCCATGACTATGGGATGCCTTTCTATTTATTAGATCTTTCGTTTCTATTAACATGTTTTACAATTATCAGTGTATAAATTTTACACTTTTAAAATTCTATACCTATTTTACTCTTTTATGCTATTATAAATGAAATTGTTTTCTTAATCTCATTTTTGGAATATTTATTGCTAGCACATAGAAATACAATTTATTTTTTGCATATTGATCTTATATCCTGCAACCTTATTAAACTTGCTTAGTATTTCTAATATTTTTATTTTTTTTGCAGAGGATTCCTTAGGACTGTCTATATACAAGACCATATTGTTTACAAATACAAATAGCTTTTACCTTTTTCTTCATTAATTTGGATACCCTTTGTTTCTCTTTCTTGCCTAATTGTCCTCTAATACATGTTAAATAGAAAAAAAATGATGAGAAAAATAAATGTCATGAGGATGTAATGGGATGTAATGTATAGCATAGAGAATATAGTCAATAATATTGTAATAGCTGTGTGTGGTGATAGATGGTACTAGACTTATTGTGGTGATCATTTCATAATGCATCTAAGTATCAAATCACTATGATGTATACCTGAAACAAATAGGATATTATTGCCAGTTATACTTCAATTACTTTTAAAGTGATGAGAATGAACATCTCTGTTCTGTTCCTAATCTTAAGGGGAAGGATTTTTGCATCTATATTGATACACAGTATTCTGTTCTTGTGGTATCTTTGCCTTGTTTGGTCTGAAATGCCTGTCTCTTAGAATGAGTTAGAAAGTTCTCTCTCTCTCTCTACTCTCTCTCTCTCTCTCTCTCTCTCTCTCTCTCTCTCTCTCTCTCTTTCAGTGTTTCTGAAGGATTGGTGTTAATTATTCTTTAAATGTTTGGTAAAATTCATCAGTAAAGCCATTTAGCTCTGAGTTCTTCCTAATGGGAAGGTTTTTTGTTTTGGTTTTGTTTTCTACTAATTCAATCACTTTACTTATAGGCTATTTATATTTCTATTCCTTCTTAGCTTGTGTCTTTCAGGGAATTTGTCCATTTTCTCTAAATGATCTAATTTGTTGTTATTCAGTTGTTCACAGTATTCCCCTTAATCCTCTTCATTCTATAAGGTCAGTAGTGATTTCCCTCTTTTATTCCTGGTTTTAATAATTTTAGTCATCTCTTTTTTTTCCCTTAGCCCAACTATCTAAAAGTTTATCAACTTTGTGGATCTTTTTGAAGATCCAGCTTTTTGTTTCAATGATTTTTCTATTGTTTCTTTCTTTTTCCTGTCTTACCTTTTTTCACTCAAGTCTTTATTTTCCTCCTTTCACTTGCTTTTGGTTTAGTCAGGTTATTGACTTGAAATGTTCTTTTTTAAAAATATAGGCATTTGCAGGTATAAATTTTCCCTGGGCGCTACATTAGCTGCATTTGATAAGTTTTGCTGTGTTGTTTTCATTTTCATTTATCTCAAAGTATTTTCTAATTTCTCTTGAAATTTCTTTTTGAGCCCATTGATTATTTGGGAGTCTGTTGTTTAGTTTCCACATATTGGTGAATTTTTCAAGTTCCCTTCTGTTCTTGATTCCTGATTTAATTCCATAAGAGTTTTTTTTTTAAGTACCTTGAAGTATCCGATCAAAATTACATTTGTTGCAATTTCATTCTAAATGTAAAAAACAAACAACTAAAGCCTGTACCCAAATAAGTTTAAACAAAGCAATTTAAGGAACAAACTCTGGAAGGAGAAAAAATGTAATAAGCATCCTGGTGACTTTTTTTTTCCAGTAACTCTAACTCTTATTACTTATTTTAAAATTTAAAAATAGATGTCTCATTGCCCTAGCCAGTTTGGCTCAGTGGATGGAGCGTCGGCCTGTGGACTGAAGGGTCCTGGGTTCGATTCCAGTCAAGGGCACATGCTCAGGTTGTGGGCTCCATCCCCTGTAGGGGGCATGCAGGAGGCAGCCAATCAATGATTCACTCTCATCATTGATGTTTCTCTCCTTCTCCCTTCCTCTCTAAAATCAATAAAAATATATATTTAAAAAATAGATGTCTCATTGGCCAGTATGTTCTCCCATTCAGTGGGTTGTCTTTTCATTTTGCTGAAATGGTTTCCTTTGCTGTGCAAAAACTTTTTAGTTTGATATAGTCCCATTTGTTTATTTTTTTCTTTTGTTTCCCTTGCCCAAGGACATATATCAAAAAAGATATTGCTATGAGAAATGTCTGAGATTTTACTACCTATGTTTTCTTCTAAGATTGTTATGGTTTCTAGTCTCACATGGATGGACCTGGAGAACATTATGCTAAGTGAAATAAGCCAGTCAGAGAAATACAAGAACCATATGATTTCACTCATGTGTGGAATTTAATGAACAAACTGAACTACTAAGTAACATAGAGACAGACTCAGAGAGCAGGCTGACAGCTCTAATAGAGGTGGGTGGAGGGATTAAGCAAAAGAGAGGGAACTCATGGACATGGACAACACAATGGTGATTGTGGGTGGGAGAAGGAGGTGGGTGGAGGTGGAAGAAGACATAGAAGGGATAAATGGTAATGGAAAAAATAAAATAATATATAAAAATAATTAAATATTTTTTTAAATATATACATAATACCTTAAAGATTTTCACAGGGAACACTAGATTTAGAGAACTCACAAATACCAGTGAGAACAAAGAAATCATAGGTTTTTAAATAGACAGATGAGGTGGGAGAGAACTAAAAAATATGAGTGGTTTCTCCAATCTAGTTTTAAGTGATTTCAAATAACAAGACTTCTACCACTGCCCTTGGCAGATTTATGGAACTTGAATAAGAAATATTTTCCTGACATTCAGGCCGAGTTTTCCTTTTCTCAGTTTCATCATGTCAGGCATAGCTGTGCCTCTGTACACCACCCCAAACAACTCCTCTCCTTATTTAGTTTGAGTTTTAGCTCCTCAAGGACCTGTGGAAGGCTATTATACCCCCTTTTTACACTCTTCGTCCAAGTCAAACATATTTAGGCCTCTTAATCTGTCTTCTTAAGCCAGCTATTATACTTTTGAATTTCTGTTCTTTGAATTTAGTCCAGTAAATTTACTCTTTCTAATTCATGGGGACCCTGAACTGTGTGTGAGTCATAAGGACTCATTCTGGATGTCACATAAGCAACTGTCTACCTCTGTGCCCCTGGCATTTTATTTGACCTATGGAGCCCAAAATAGTACTTAAAAATAAAGACGTTTGCTTTCCATTACCAACCACAGGTGGTTTTCAGTCTCACTGCTTTCCAAGTACTGAACCACCATCCTGTTGGATGTCTGTCAATTGGATTATTTTTCTCTCTTTTGGGCAGCAGAAATAAGCAAGTTCTTTCCCTGGCTCTCTCAATAGTCCCAGCAGTTCATCTAGCCTGGCTCAACCATTCCCAGCTCAAGCCTGCCAAGTTTACAAGTGCACAAGTTCTCTCAGAGTCCTGCTAGTGTACTCTGGCTATTTCTGAATCCCTGGGGCAAATCTATACTTTCATATGCCTCCCAATGGCTCAGCAGATTCAAAAGCACAAAATCTGATTCTTTTGTATGCTTTAAAAAAAATCCAGCTAAAAGTGTAAGATGGTCTCTATCTAATTTTTAGAATGCTGCTCTCTAAATGATACTTGGATTCAATAGTACTTGGATTCCAATTGTATGTAAGCACTAGTCCAAGGAAGTACTGGTACACAGTAAGTACTAGTACTAACACAGAATATAAAATCCACACATTCACCCTCTCAAATGACTAAGCATTTTACACTGGTTCCTATCCACTGATTTTTTTTAATATATTTTATTGATTTTTTATAGAGAGGAAGAGAGAGGGATAGAGAGTTAGAAACATCGATGAGAGAGAAACATCGATCAGCTGCCTCTTGCACAACCCCCACTGGGGATGTGCCCGCAACCAAGGTACATGCCTTTGGCCGGAATCGAACCTGGGACCCTTGAGTCCGCAGGCCGATGCTCTATCCACTGAGCCAAACCGGTTTCGGCTCCACTGATTTTTTATGAGCAAAATATACTGACATCTTCACTTGAATTCCACTAATTGAGAATATAATGTTGCCTAGGCTAACATTTATCTTTGCGCTATGGATGAAGATTCCCTAAGCAAATAAATACTGTTTGGGCAGGGATAGTACATTGGGCACCTCTAAGGAATAATGGTGCCTGAGAACTGCAACCCACAAATTATTGGGTTTTTCCCCCCATGAATGTGTCTTAAATGTTCATTAAAGTAGGCTCGTAGCATCTCTGCTTGAAAGGATGTGTTAAAAATTAATTTGAGTTACCTATGAAATAGAGAAGACTATCTCTTTTCGGATGGAATTCAGATGGTTCTTTATTTCCTATAGCATTGGAAAAATTATATGTGTGTCATTTAAGTTCCAACCGCAGATGCAAAGCCAGGATCCCAGAATGGAACCCAGCTCTTACTATACTAGTCTTACTATACTAGGTTACCTTCATTTAGCATTTTGTCTTCAGTGGTCATTCCTTTGCTCACAAATAACTCTAGAGGTGTTATCACCATGGTACTCCTTTCAGATAAAGTATTTGTTAGATTGTAAGCCCCTAAGAGCAGAGATTGGGTCTGGGCTTCATAGCACAATGCATTTCATATAATCTGGCCTCAAGAAATGCAAATTAATGTACAGGCAAGATTTGAATGCCTTAAACCAAAGGAAAAAATAATAGAAATTTCAGGCATTCTGGATGACCTTTTCAAATGAGTGGGACTTTTAAATTTATTTTTAATTATACCACAAAGACTTTCTTTGCTCTCCCACAGGCACGGTATCACAGAGCAATGTTTAAGAGACTAGGGGACAAGACATTGGCTCAGATAACTGGACCTAAAGAATAAACATTCCCTGGCCAAAAAATAAAGTAGAGCCCAGCTGGTGTGGCTCAGTGATTGAACATCAACATATGAACCAGGAGGTCACAGTTCGATTCCCCTAAGGCACGTGCCCTGGTTGAGGGCTCCATCCCCAGTAGGGGATATGCGGAGGCAGTCGATCAGTGAGTCTCTTTCATCATTGATGTTTCGATCTCTCTCTTCATCTCCCTTCCTCTTTCTGAAATATATATATAGTAAAGTAGAATCAGCAGCAAGATTACTCAACCAAATGAGTGCAGGACAGTGATATGTTCAGGTCAAGTAAATGACAAGCCCAGATATACAGCTAATATCTGGAGACCATATAGAATACTTTGTTCAATCCTTTATTTTCCAGATCCAGATACTGAGACCAAGAGAGGTTAAAAAACTGGTCCAGTAACACAAAAGTAGTACTAAAGCCAAAAACAAAACACACTTTTCCTGTCCCCCAACCCCGTGCTCTTCCAGCTATGTCCCAGGTTCATTATTTATGTCGCCAATTGAGTGGATGATCTTCCATAGAAACCCAAAATCTTGTCACTGACTCAGATTTTTTTTAAGTTTAAATAGGAAAAACATTTGTTCACATCCAACTCAAAGGAAGCCTAAATCTTATGCTTTACATAACATTATTTCGTTCTTTATGCCAGGTGTCATAGTTAATTACTCTTCATGATATCCTCTAATATTTTTGCTTTAAAATGGTCATTATGCTACCACAGGGCAAAGAAAAGTATGTAAAATAGCTATACTTAACTTCCGTGACTAGGATGGTAAGTAGGATAACAGGCTGTCTATGAAGAAAGACCACTCAATGAGCCAATTCAACTGTTTATGTAAGTGGATGAATACACAAAGCTTCCCGGGTACAAAGCTGCTCTGCCGTGTCTTGGGGAGCCCAAAGGACTTGCAGGAGAACAGTTACTATTATTCCTGGCCACCATCTCATCTGGATGCTATGTCTGTGCAGCAGGCAAAACAAAAGGCCAGAACTCGATTCCAGAAGAGAACAGCAGATCCTAACTATACAATTTCTCACATTTCTAATGAGCAATAGCAGGGTTTTCCTATCTTTTCCTAAACCCCAAGGTTTCTTACATTTCCTAAACTTTGCCAAGGTGTAGATATTCTTGTTGGTGTCAAGTATCAGGAATGTATATTAGAAGCCAACACGGTAGGCCCTAGGAAAAACTGAGATGCTTTCCCACACCTCAGCACCTCCTCAACACCTTTCTCCTTTCTCCAGGCTTTGGTTTCCTCCCAAAGTATCTCATGTCCTAGGCATCCTGATAAAGGCTCATGGCAGAAATGGTAAACATAAGACATGGGTATCCTACTCCTTGCCTGCTGCAACTATGGCAGACATTGCTAATCATGATTCTCTCACCCAGTGGATATGGCTTTACAGTTTATCTCAATACAGAATTCCAAGCAATCACTCCTAATCAAACATAGTATGCAAGATAAAATGTTTGTCCTCCTGGCTTCAGGTATCATCACAATCCAAAAGAATTGGCCTGGAGGAAAAACTCTTGAATCACAAAAGTTTCCAATGACTCAATGGACTTGGACAATCCTATATAATAAAAGCCTAATATGGTAAGTGTCCGGTCGTTTGGTGACCAGTCGACTGTTCAACCAATCAAAGAGTAATATGCTAATGATATGCTAAGGCCACTCAACCACTCACTATGATATGCACTGACCACTAGGGGGCAGACCTCTGACTGGTAGGTTAGCTTGCTGATGGGGTCCAGCTGATCGGGACTGGGCGAGATGGGCCGGACACACCCTGGAGCCCTCCTGCGGTCCCTCCCCGGCCCTGATTGTGCACTGGTGGGATCCCCCGGCCTGGCCTGTGGCCTCTCACAATCCGGGAACCCTTGGGGGATGTTGGAAAGCCAGTTTCAGCCTGATCTTGCTGGCCACTCCCCTCGGGAGAGTGCCAGACACAGGGCTCACAGCTGGCTAGCACTGAGGCAGTGGTGCGAGCCTCTCCTGAGTGGGACTGATTGAGCATGAGCCCACGGCAGGCGCAGTGGGGCCATGATGAGCAGGAGAGGCAGGAAGAAGTTGCAGGCAGCATTGGACTGCAGGTTTCTCCGATCCCTGCAGGCCACCCCACAGGACCCCACCCGTGCATGAATTCATGCACCGGGCCTCTAGTAATATATAAAATAACAAGTTGCATTGGTCAACATTTCTTCCTTCAAATCATACCATTTTAATAAAGAGGTAGACTATGTTTGCCAAAATAAAATAAGGAAGCTTTTGAGAATATTGTACCATATGTCTAAAGATCCTTCAACAATCAAATTTAACATTTGGGGGCTCCAAGACTCAACAGCTCACATGCATCCCTGTAACAGTGAATCTCAAACTTTAGCAGCCATCAGAATCACCTGGAGGGCTTGAAAAAACACACATTGCTGGGCCTCATACTCAGATTTTCTAATTCACTTGGTCTTAGATGAGGACCAAAAATTTTCAGAAATAAGTTCCTAAGTGATGATAACACTACTGGTCTAGAGACCACATGTTGAGAACCACTGCTATAATCTTGTTGTACTAGAGATTCATCCTTACCCTTATCCCTAACTCTGCTCGCCTGAAATCACATTCCTAAGGTCTTAGAGGTCTGAAACGCAACTCCCATTGTTTTCTCTCTATCTCTATTCTTCCTGGCCTCTCAGCCATATTTTATTTTGATACCCACTCCTCTCTTAGCTGCCTTAATGCTGAACCACCCAGAATTTCCTTTTAAATAGAGTATTGAATAAATCTTCGGTATCTTCTTACATCCATAGAAACTTAAGATTTGGTCCTTAGTTCTTCTATCTTTCTAAACATACTTTATCTTACCTATTTCTCTAAAAGACTACAGTAACCATATTAATTCCAATTAAATCTGCATTTCCCAGCTACATGTCCTCATTTTTTACTTTTTCCATCTTTATATTGCCAGCACACGGTACAGTGCCAAATATCTCATTCAACACGATCCACAAGACAGTGGAATCTACCTTTCCCCAAATGATTTGACAGTTGTACTGTTCAATCCTATGCAATCACTGAAACCTAATTATGTGCTGACCCCTTTATGAAGTCTTCCCTGATTACCCCCAACTAGATGAGCTCTCTCCTTTCCTAAACTCCTCTTATAAGCACCTATCATGTTTAGCCTCCATTACTCTCCTGTGTATATACCCTCTCCCTTCTATTCTGAGGGAAGCCTCCTAACTATAAGGTATACCTTGGTGACCACATGGTCTTCCATTTCCCCCCCAAAAAAATCCTGATTGCAGGTATCTTATCCAATTATTCTCATCAATCTGCTCATATTTGTCAGAAAGTGTGTTCTAATTTTTGGTTCAGAGCATACATTTCCCAAAATAACCCATGATTTATTCTGGGACATTATCATACTTCTCTTACTATAAGAACCACCCAGAAATATCACAAATATACCTTTGATAATAATCTAATGCTTTCCATATCAGCACTACCTATCCTGTCACAAAGACCTTTTATTACCTCCAAGAAAAGAGCACCTGCTTCAAATCTATCCAGCTAAATGTGTTAAATATTTAATCTGCACATACAGCCCCAGCTAGACCCTGAATTAGTTCTAACCCCTCATCATGGTGATCTATCAACAGTCCCACTCCCACCAATATATAGGTCCTAGGACTAGATTTGTTGTTGCAAACATGATATCCTATATCCCTGAAGGTAGCTACTGGGACCTACAAGTCTGTTTACTGCAGTCTTCTTACCAGGCCCCACTGACACTCTGCCCAATCTATATGACTTTGCTTTCTTCCCCAGTTCCAAGTTTGCACTCTAGTTCTTCCTGCTCTGAGCCACATTTGATTGGGTGTCTACAGCTGACCTGGTCCTCACTAGGTACCTCTCCGCAAAGGCCTGGAAGCTGTCACTATTCCTCCAGGCCTCCAGACAGGCCACCCTTGAAAATGATGCTAGCTTCTAACTGTGAGCATTGCTGCTTCCCAGGGATCTCGACTATTGACCTCTAACTCGCCAAATTAGAGCCTACCCAGCATTTCTGAGGACTCCTTGAATGTAATGATTTGGGAAGCCTCAGGGCCACATCACAGTGCCTAATAATAGTGGTCCACATGACATCATCTTTCCAAGACTCCAAGGCCTGCATGGCTTCAATTGACTCACTTCCCACGGCATCTCCTGGCCCCGGGTCCTCTCGGGTCTCCCTCTGCACGGAGTTGAGAAAGGCTTCACTGGGCTACTACTGGCTGCCATATGTTCTTCCCATGGATTACATGACTTTGGGCCTTAATTATCACTAACCCAACTCCTCTAGTTCTAGCCTACCTATCACAGCATGAGGAATGAAACATACCACACCAGTCACAGAGGGCAAGCTTTTCTTGAGAGCTTCCTCCTGCCCAGACTCTAATTCTCTGATCAAGGTGTTATAGGTCTCCCTAAGGCCCTATTCTCCTCCAAATTAGCTTCAGAATAATTGCAAGAATTAGGTTGTGGTAGAGAGAGAAATGTTTGTTCTGCCTTCTTGGGGTATCTCCAAACCTGAGAATTCTTGCCCTGAAACTTCATTCACCCTCTGGGAACCTAATATTGAATACCCACCAAGGACCATCAAGAAGCTCCACTGCCTACGGTCGGGACAGATTTCTGAACAGTTGTAGGGAGGGCAGTTTTTATCTTCAGCTCAAATGTTTATACACTGGATTTGTATAATTTTCAGATTGCACTGGAGAAAGCTTCAATAGCTCCTCAAAATAAAGGAACTCCTAGTGCAAGTTTAGCACACATAGGAAACAAGGACACACTCAGCCTATAATCACCAATGGGGACATTCAATTTCAACACCTGGCAACTGTTCGTTAATTTGACTGGTTGCCAACATCCTCAAAAGAATAAAACTTCCAGACCATGTTGCTAGAATACACTGTTCTTGTATCTGGAAAATTTTTTTCTATGCTGTTGCCAATGAAAATAAGACATCTGCTGACCCAACACTGCTATAAGAAAAGTTTAAGATGAAGAACACTAGTTGTCAGCCTCCTCAAACCTTCTACTTGTACTTAATACTTACTATTATCCAACTATTCTCTGATTTCATTTAATATCACTCTGTAAACACTGACTTGGGAGCTATTATATAACAGAGGCTGCTTCAGATGCTGCAGTAATCTATAACAGTAGAGGATTTGAAAATTTACAAAGCATTTTTTCTGATGCTTCTTACTTAATTATATATACTTAATTACTTTATAGATCAGATCAGAAGAAAGCTAGTAGTCTTGCTTCTTACCTCCTTCTACCCAGCAACCAGCAAGCTCTTCTAGATCCCTCTCAATTCAGCTTTCAATCCAAAAAAAGAAGGGGGACTGAGTACTGGAAATAAGAAAACTGAGTGGTCCAGAGATTTCTGACAACCAGTTTCTATAACCAATTTACCTAATTGCTCCATTTGTCTCTATACAGCCCCCAAGGTTTCTGCCCTCATCCCATCACCTCAAAACAAATTAATATATTAAAATTTCCCCCAAATAAAAATGCCTTAAATCATGATTCTCAGTAAATTTGGGGGCTACCTTTAATGTTGACATTAGACTAAATAGAGTAGAATTTGTTTCAATGCTTTGGGGTGTTAGTCATGAGCAATCCATACAAACAACTTTTCATATTGACCTTCTCTACTCTGGCCATTTCCACGTAAGTCACCCATGAGTTCCTGTCATTTCACATACTTTACACTACAAACACTTAATTTGCAAATGGAGATGAGATGACTCAGGTAATTTTTCATTTAAGTAGTAATATGTTTGTTAAGTGTTGTCTGTCTAAGTTAGAAACTGAAGTTAAATCCACAGGGTAAAAAAAAAAAAAAGTTTTGTTTACAAAAAGAGAGAGGAAAAAAATCTTGTTCACATCATTCTTCTACAATGCATCTGACTAATGGATGGGCTATAAATAGAAGATGCAAGAATGACTAATTCTGTTTTGATTCCATCTCTTCGATGACAAAGGAAATCCCTCTGTACAAACATCAAGCTAAATCATAACAGCTGGACTTGAGGAATTTTATCTAGAACATCTACATCAAACAATTAAGAATGCCAACCTTGAAGATGGATAAATAGCCCCCAAAGGAACCCAGTTGTATAACTATCCACTCAAGGGATATGTGTCTTAAAAGAAAGATTTAAGTAAACCTTGTTTTAAGAGAATACTCACTTGAAATCATCACTACTAATAAAATGCAAGAGAAATCCACCCCCAATTACTTTATCCTAGAAAAATCCTCTGTCTTTTGAGACTGAGAAGAGTGTATGCATCATTTGTAGTAAGAATGTTTCTCTTAGAAATTTAGTTATATCTTCAGAAATTTGTCAGCTAAATTAAATCCCTAACCATACAGAAAGAAGTGTGCTGGCACCGCAGCAAGAAGGGAATGAATGAAAGACTGGATTGAATTTTCCATGGAAGCCGACAATTAAAATTGTTTTCTTTGGTATATCCCTTTCTGTCAGTTGTTTTTTAGCTCTCCAAGAGAAGAAAAAAAGTTAAGAAGCCTGATTCAGTCATTTCCAAATCTCACTTCCAGTTTCCATCTTATTAAAGACATGACTTAACTTTAATGTGTGTAGCGTAAACAGAATCATAAAAGGGAAAGAATTAGAACAGTCTGGAAGAGTCAGTGTCCAAGGCAGAAAAATGCCACAGCTGATTTGCTCTTTTTATTGTTGTTGTCCTTTTGCATTGTTTACTGCGAGTAGGAATTTTCTCTGGTCCTCTACTGCCGATTCCTCACCCTTCATTACAATCGTTGGGAATTCCAATTTCACAAAGTTATTACAATACGGCCACAAATAATCCATCTTGTCAAGTCCATCTTCGGGACTGAAGATAAAGTTGGAGCTGAGTTGCTACACATCTGGAGAAGGTTCGTTACTTGTAATCGTGAGCTGCTCTGTTAATGCACCCATGAGAAAGGGGCTGACAGGCTGCATATTTCTGCAAACTGTTCCCAGAAAGAACCAATTTCCTGACTTCCATGTGGTGTCAATAATGGAGGCATGAGATGGAGCAGTGCTTATGAAATATTGAATCTGCTTACAGAACCAGCTGAAAGCAAATTCAGACCACCTGTGAGAGGAAGCCTGTTCGTGGGTACTCATACTTTGGCACACACGTGGCACATGTGAACGATATGCTCTAATCTATGTATTTGGGCTTATTTTGCCACAAAAGTCCCTGACGGTAGTAGTTAGAGAAAGAGAGAAGAGGTAGGGGGAGAGAGATATGCAATAAAACACATTTCTGCACATTTAGAATTGAAACAGTTCAAATCACTGACATTATTAAATTTACTATCATAAGCAGCCAAAGTTCATCTTATTCATCAGGAAAAAAGTGACTGATGTTTCATGGCATTAGTATTAGATCATTTTGGTTCTTGCCAATAAAAACAAAGCATTAGTGTTTCAATGTTTTAATATCATGATTTAATTCTCTCAATGATATTGGGACCAAGAAGCTCAACCAACGTGAAGACCCCATCAAAATTCTTGAGTCAAAACTATGGTTCTAAAATGAGTTCACCATCCTGACCTCCCATTTCACAGCATATATTTTATGCTTGTGACTTTCTAAATATGGGTTCTTCACATTGCAAATGTAAAGTTTTATATCACTAACTTGTGTTTCAAGGGTTTGCCTAAGTAAATAGAAAAACATCTGGGCTCTTTTTACTGGCAAAAGCAAGAGATATTTGACCTAAGATCAGATTCTGAGACTTGAACGTTAACTTGGTCTTTCCACAGAACGTCTCTAATTTTCCACAACTCTCTGCTACGAGGGTTCAGCCCAGTACTTTCAGGGGAAGTATAAGACCAAGCACATGTCCCAGTAAGACATATGTCCCAGTTGACTTCTTTTACTCCCAAACTTTATCCACATGTCTAACTCATTCTAGAACAAACCTTTTAGGTCTCAATTAATCTGAGAGCATCTAACTCCAGATCTCTCCAGACAGGAGGGTGCAGGATACTGCTTCAGCCATGGGTGTCAGAGCTTTCAGTCTCTCCCATTAGCAATTTGAGGGTACCATGGGCAATTCTAGTCTGAGATTTACTAGGCTTCAAATAAGCCCCCTTCCCAGGACTCCCTAGAGTCTGGAGCTACAGCAGTCTGCAGAGTGGCATCCTGGGCCTCAGCTCCATGGATGACTTGGCACTGCCCTCCAGCAGAGCAGGCCCCATCTCCAGGGGCAGAGAGCAGCCCACCTCCGGGGGCAGAGTGCAGAGGACTCATTCAAGAGGACTAACAGTATGGCCTTTTGTTCCAACACAGCTCAGGACAGCACCTTTCCCATTATACCCCATGTGACTGGCACTCCTAGACACAACTCCAGTGAAGGATGTCCACTGTAGTTATGCAGCATTGTAACCCTTGCATTCTAGTCTAACTCTTCTTGAAATTTTAATTAAAGTTCAAGAATAGCAAACCTACGAGCTTTTGACTAAGTATTTTATTAAAATTAACATTTTTCTTTTTTCTTAACTTTAAAGTTAAATTTCTATAATGGATATCAATAATTGTGCTTCTTCAAAACATCCTGGCAAAAAAATATAGTTATTGCCTAAGATTAAGAACTTGTAAGAAGGATGACTGTTTTAATAGTCATCCTCCTCACAAGTTCAATGTTTCTTAGAATTTTGAACTTTTAGAACTGAAGATTATATATTATATGTTCACACAAAGACTTACACACCAATGTTCATAGTCACATTATTCATAATAGCCACCAAGTGGGGACAATCCAAATGTTCACCAGCTGGTGGATGGAGAGACAAAATGTGGTATGCCCATATAATAGACTATTATTCAACAATGAAAAGAATAAAAGTACTGATCTATGCTACAACATGGATGAACCTCAAAAACATTATACTCAGTGAAAAAGGCTAGACACAAAAGACTGCATACTGTATTACTATATTTATATAAAATATTCAGAAAAAAAACAAATCTGTAGAAACAGAAAGTAGATTCATAGTTGCCTAGGGTTCAGTGGGACCAGGATATGACTACATATGGACACATCTTTTTAAGGTGATGAAAATGTTCCAAATTTGGGTTGTGGTGATGCCTGCTCAATTCTGTAAGTTTATTTTTAAAACCACTAAATTGTGACTTTAAAGATTATACAAAACAATAATGCTAACATGTATTGAGCATTTACTAAGAACTGTAAAGAAGTATTTATATATACATTCTCTTATTTAATCTTCACAACAACCCTATTGGATAGGTACTATTATTGCCATTTTACAGATGAGAAAACAGGCTTAAAATCATAAATCATTCTCTCAGAGTCACACAGCTAGTAAATGATGAAATGAAGACACTAGTTCAGACTGTCTCAAGAGTTTAACCACTATTCCAGAGCTTCCCAAAAGGTGTTCTTCGGCATACTGAATTTGTTGGAAATATAGTAAAACAGGGATTCTTCTCACCCTCTGATAGAATCAGGCAAGACCGAGAGCAGGCAAAACCTCAGGCCAATTTCTTCAAGACACAAGTAGCATCAGTAGCTTACTCTAAGTACCATGTAAATGTGTTTATTTTGTACACGTGCCATAACTCAAAGCCCCATCCCTGTCTGTAATCATATTCTCTTATATTGTAGCTGTTCACCCACTCTGTAAGGAGATGATTGGCCAGGATCCCGCTTGGGATTTGTGGTAGACCTATACCTGACCTCCGGGTGAGTGCTCTTTCCCATGCACAGTGCCTTCTGTGTCATGACAGAATATTTGACTAGAGGACTTGACAGCAATTGCTCTTAAAGGCAAAGTAGTTTCAGATTAAAACAACAACAACACTTCATTGCCAAGAACATGTAAATACAGAATAGAAGAACCCTGGGCTTCATCCTTAACTGCTCTCTCTCCCACACACCTAACAATCAAATTCCAGATCTTCTTTCTATCTTCTAACTTCCTACTGATTCCATCCATTTCTCTCCATCTGCACTGCTGTTACCCATTCTCTCTTACCCGAACTGCCCAAATGGTGAGACAATGGTCTCCATGTTCCCAGTGTTGCCCTAACCATTGATTCTCTACACTGTCCCGTAAGTGGCTTTCCTAAAGTATGAATCATGTCATGTTACCCCCACCTCCTTAAAACATTTCAGAGGCTCCCCACAGAGCACAGAGTGAAGTTCGTCTCCTAAATATGGACCCCTTTCACCTTCAAACTCTCCCTATAGCCAGAATAGAGTACATTCAGCTCCCCAAACCATAGTGTACAGACAGATCTTTGCACATGCTGTTCCCACAGCTTTACCTGAGGTTCACAGGTTTGCCTAAATGACTAGAAAAACATCTGGACTGGGTTTTCCAGCAACATCAAATATTTTAAAGAAATGACATTAACCCCCTTCTTCTCCCCTTTTCACCTGGCTACCTCCTATTCATCCTGCAGAGTTCATCTTAGAACATCCTCCAGGATGCCTTCCCCTAACTAACCCCCTCCACAGCACCAAGCCTGACTTAGATGTTTCCCTCTGTCATGGCCCTTCCATGTCTCCTTATCACCTGTCTTGCCTTCTAGTCTGCAACTCTGAGAAAGAATACCTGTGGTCTGCTTTGTGCTTGGAAACATCTCCAATATCTGGTACACAGCACACTGAAGGAATTCTGTACATTTTCAATGGATGAAAGAAGGACAAAAATAAAAACCATAATAACACAGAGCTGGATTAACTTTTTTTCCAGTTTAACACATCACACCTACAATCTATTAATGAGCTTTTGTCCTTCGACTGCCTTTTGTAGGAAAACAATAGGATGCAAAACATCTAGACAGCTTATCTGCAAAGCTGGCACATCAAGAGAAAACACACTGACTCGGCAGCTCATGCTCTCTGAGTGGGCGAGAGGATAACTGTATTTTTTCACGACCATATAATTTATTTGGCTGCTTTAATATCTATTGTATTCATTGTAAAAAAGCAAGATGTGAAAATTAATCCACCCTAAATATAGCTCTGTAAATGTTTATTTTTGAATGGGATAGGACTGGCAGAGATAACAGAAAAATGAACAGTTCTCTAGATAGATAATTTTCTATCATTTTGTTATTTTACCTTTATTGTTATCACACTATTGTTTGTGATAATTCACATTAGGCAGTTTATTGATGGCACATCAATAAACATAATAAATTGAGTTGATTGCTCTATTTGATTTTCAATACATAGAACTCCCATGAGACTTGATATGTAAATTTACTTAAGAACTTGCAATAATCTTAATAATATAGCCAATGTGTATTGACCACTTTATCTTATTACTTTCTTTATCTTATCATTTGATTTTAGCTTAATCTTTTATCTCCATTTTACAAAAGAAAAAATTCTTTTAAAGGGGTTAAGTAAACTTGCTGGCAAGTTAAAAGCTAATGATGGTTGATTTTGTGTGCCAAATTGGCTAGACCATGGTGACCAATTGTTTAGTCAAACACTAGTCTAGATGTTGCTGCAAAGGCTTTTTTTAAATGTGACTAACATTTATAATCAGTTGACTTTAAGTAAAGGAACTTAAAGTTTGTGCTTGGAAACATCTCCAATATTTGGTACACAGCACACTGCTTAGAACATCCTGTAACCCCACCACCACCACCACCCCCTTCCCAATAATATGAGTGGGCCTCACCCAATCAGTTGAAGGCCTTAAGAGCAAAGATGGAAGTTTTCTGAAGAAGAAAGAATTCTGCTTCTAGACTAAAACATAGAAGTTCTACCTGAGTTTCCAGTCTTCTGACTCAGGACTGCAGCATCAGCCCTTACCCGAATCTCCAGCCTGCCAGCTTGCCCTACAGATTTTAAACAGCCCCCACAACTCCATGAGTTAAATTATTACAACAAATTGATTGATCAATCAATACAGAGACTGGAATTCTAATTAGGTATAGAGATAGAGATAAAGATAACCTACTGGTTCTGTTTCTCTAAAAAACCCTAATACAGCAAGTGATTAGTGTTTCCAGGATTTGAATCTCGTAGAGCCACTGCTCATAACCATTACAAAAATAAGACAAATTACCCAGTTGTACCTAAGCGCTCATCTACAGAGTGGCCATCTGGCAGAAGAGGCCAGGCCTGCGTGCCCTGGGCATTGTGGAACAGCAGAAAGCTTAGCACAACCGGGCTTCCTCGTGGTTCTCCCCTGGGTCCCTAGTCACTTTCCAGTGCCCTTTTTAACAATAAATACAGACTAAAGGGGAACTCTCTGCATGCCGTATCCCAGAGACACCATCCTCCACATTTCCCTCCTCTCGCCCTCTCCACAGCTGCTCTGGCTCCAACGCCCTAGGTCTCGGTCACAGCAGTGAGACAGACACACTACCCGCAGCTCTCGGAAAACATGTGCCATTCCGGAAAAAAAAAAGAGGAAAGAGAATGAAATTGCAGCAGGAAAGATCTAAATTCTTCTCATAAAAAAGAGTTTTGAGAAGAAAAAGGATTGCTGAGTAAAATCGTTCCGACCCTTTAAAAAAATTGTAGCAACAGGGCTGTTTTTTTTTTAATGGCTTTCTGGGACATTTTTAGGTGTGGCTCACCATAACAGCACAAAGATGTAGTTGATGTCTTTGCAAGGCTCGTTTCGGCCCTACCTCCCTGCTAGTGGGGCGGGCGCCATGGCAGACAGGGAGCATACACAGCATCCGAGGCTCCCTCCCAGCTCAGATGGGCACTGGCAGGCCTAGGGAGGGGGTGCATGCCAGGCGGAGAGCGCCTCCTCCTTGGATTTCTGAGCCACACTCACAGTTTGAGAGTCCTGGCACTCAGCAAGCTTCCTGCTGAGCTGTAAAGTCATTCCAGACAAATCTCTGTGTTTACAGAGATTCCAGAGCAGCGGGGAACATCTCAGAATACCAGTCTGGACGCAGAACTTCATGTATCTGTGCTAAGCTGCTCTCCACACCTGCCATTGCCCTTGGCTCCCCCTTCCCTCCACACCCCTCCTCTGCTTCCTCTCTGCATCTGCTGTGGTTTCCTTCACACTGAGTCATTCCGGGATGTTAATAGTAAAGTCCTTTAAAATTCACGTTAAGCCAAAGGGAGTGAAGTGGAATGAAAGCAATTATTTGAGTAAATGAAAGGGAGAGAAGAAAGAAGAGAACGAGTGAGTAGGAAAAAGAAAAGGAGTTTGGGTGGGAGTTTCGGTCTAGAGAATTTTCTGTGTCTTAGGAAGATGGCGTCAGACATGATCTGTTATAATAAACTGATGGTTCCACAGGCCCCAGCTCAGGCACATTTTCTGATCTTGATTCACCTATAGCCTTACTTTGAACTCAGAGTGATTTTTTTAACCAGACATAGAGGATTCAATTTAAAAAGTCAAGTTTCAGGCCTGACTTCACTGCTTTCTAGGCACTTAACTTCTCTGGGCTCCCGTTTTCCAAATCCTTAGAAGGGGAGTAATAACGCTGCTCTGTCTAATCCCCGAGCTGATAAGATGATAAAATGAGATGATGTATATGAAAATGTCTTTTAGCTTAGATCCAAATATATAAGGCATTTTTATTCAATTCAGTAAACACCGAATGTTTCTTATTCATTGTTCTTTCTGCTTTCCAACCCCTAAAAACTCTTCCACAGAAAGATTGCCTCCACGCCAGCCTAACTGGGTTATTTTTAAAGCTCATACAAAAGCTCTAAAATTGGAAAGAAAAGCTAAAAATTGCCATTCGGTAGGATTTTCAAGACAGCATTCAGCAATCCAAAGTCATTCTAGAAGGTCCAGTCATACATACCAACAATAACCAATCTCTCTAGAGTCAGGATATATGTAATTCAAAAGTGGCAGGTAGGCTCTTGTTTAGAGAGATCAAGCGAAAATTTCAGCACACTTACTGTGGTTCATATCTCAGCCAGTTCTCCTTAATCTCAACTTTTCCTCCTTAGGTCCTTATGTAAGTGCAGAAACTGTTCTCAATAAGCTTACACATGTCAAGTGAATCCTTATATAACCAGGTAACTCTGGATGAGACTAGAAATTCCCAGACTTCAGAACTTCCATGAGAAGAAACTGAAAAAGTTTCCAGGGCTGCTGATATCCCGCATGTTATTTAAGACCAAATAACCTGGATTTTAAGGAATGCGCTTATGTCAAACTACTATATGTCAGACCACACCCCTGTGGGTGGGGGTGGCATTTCCCCTAAAGGGAATGGATATTCCCACTGTCAATAATCCTGGAAAAGGGTCAGTACTGGGTCCGGAGATGAGAATTTGACAAGTAGTCCTAAGAATGAAGGCAGAGAAACTCTTTCTCTCTCTACATCCAGGAATTGGTTTGATCAGGACTCTGGGGCAGGGAGCTGCCTGGAACTGCTGTAATGATAGGTGTTCAGCCATACCAGGCGATGGTAGAGGGGCAGTAAGGTTCTATGATATTCTAATATTCCCAAATCAGCAGGGGGTTTTTTAATAACCGTTACCATATTGACTCTACTGAGCTGCGCCCCATTCATGGCATGACTTGGCAGGAGTGTGGTGCTGTCCCAGATGTCCATCTGATGACAGTGATGCAGCGGTCACCATCAGGAGTCAGCTATGTGCATGGACAGAGATCTCTGGAGGATCCTCAGAGTTGATGGCAGCAGCAACTACAGTCAGCATCCAGGTTCTGATTGAATAGGTCTAGAGTAGTGTCCAAGATTCTGCCTTTCTAGCAAGCTCCCTGAGGATGCCAGTATGCTAGTTTTCACACCACACCTGTACGTAACAAAGGTCTAGCCTTTGTAATTTTAGATTGAGTTGATTAACAAACATTATTGTGTCTGCAACAAAATTCCCAAAGCCAGGTAGTATTCAATAATAGTAGTTGAAGATGTTCCTTCTCGTTCAGAAAAAAATTCAATTGTAATTTGAAAAATTGCAATAAAACTATGCCACTGCTAAGCCACTGAACTGCTGTGTGGTAGGGCAAGTCAGAATAGTCAACTTCTATTTCTAACAAAAATTCAGAGAACAAAGTCCTTCGGCATTTAGTCATGGGGTTGAGAAGGAGAAGCCAATAAATAGACTTAGGGGAGCAGCCAGTGGTGGGAAGAAAACCAGAAGAGAGAAGAGTGTTAAAGAAAGTGAGAAGCTGCTGAAAGGTCAGATGAACTGACTAAGAGTATCCCACTGGTTTGGAGGTCATTGGTAACGGCCTTGCAAGTGCAGTTTCCATCTGATGGTGGGGAAAAAGCCAAATTAAAGTGAGTGAAACAGTGAGTGGAGAATGGGGAGGGCAGAAATCTCAGTTGAGATGTTTTTCTATGAAGGGGGCAAAGAAATGGAGCCACCCATAGAGGAGGTCATAATGACAAGGACAATTATTGTTTGTCTGGGGTTTCTAATGGTTCACTTTACATAAAATTTTTTTATCTTATTCTCTTCATTCTTTTTTTAAAAATTCTTTGTTGTTTAAAGTATTACATATAGTATTACATATGTCTCCTTTTTCCCCCCATTGACCGCTCCCGGCCACCCCCACCTCCCGGCACATGCCCACACCCCCCTAGTGTCTGTGTCCATTGGTTATGCTTACATGCAGGCATACAAGTCCTTCGGTTGATCTCTTACCCCCCTCACTCCCCTGCCTTCCCTCTGAAGCTTGACAGTCTGTTCGATGCTTCTCTGTCTCTGGATCTACTTATGTTCATCAGTTTATTAATATGTTGTTTATTATATTCCACAAATGAGTGAGATCATGTGATATTTATCTTTCTCCAACTGGCTTATTTCGCTTAGCATAATTTTAAATGATTATAGCAGGTTCAGCTAACATCCATATTCCCATATCAACACAAGAAGAAGAAAAGAATAAAGAAAGTAGAAAAGGAAAAGAATTTTCTCCTTGTGGTGAGAACACTTAAGATTTACTCTCTTAACCCTTTGCACTCACTTGCTTTTTTCTCGATTCCTTTATTCTACTCGGGATTTAATTTTTTAAATACCTCAGATTTTACAAAGCGCAGCAGAATAAAAAACTGGAGTTTCTTTTCATACAAACTTATTTATTTGGATTTTTTATATTTCAAATTATTGATACATTCAAAGAGTAATTTTAATCTCTATAATTTTTTATGGTGTGATATTTTTTGAAACATTCACCCACATGAAGACCTGGTTTACATTCACATGTTTCGCAAATATAAATCGTCTCTCTTCTTCCTCCTTTGATTTTTCTGTTAGAACAAACAACACAATCTTTGTGTTTTTTGTTAGGGTGAGGTGTGATTATATGGAGCTTTCCATCTAAACGTTGCTCTAAGTTAATGGATAATAATCTACCCCTGGAAGTTAGTGTACCATCTCTGAATTCTCCAACAAGATCATGTATTAGTTTCCTCCTACTCAAGATTGCTGCCTATGCAAAAGATAAGCTTAGGTGGTGGCATCAGTTGAGACGGCATTTACATTTTACTTGTCCTTTCATGCTAATGAAAACAAGAAAAGATACTGGAAAAATAGACAAAAATCCCCCTCCCCCCCCCCCCCCCGGTGAAACTACGTGTCAAGTGTGGCTCGACATATGAGCTGCTACCGATGCTAACCGTGTCGAGTCACACTCGACATCCGAGTGCAAAAGGTTAACTTTCCTATATATCATATAGCAGTGTCGGCTATAGTCATCAGGTTGTACATTACATCCCTAGTGTTTATTTATCTTGTGACTAGAAATTTGCACTGATACAAATTTAAGGATCCTTTATACTGTTGTAATAATCTGGTTATTATTTAACAGGAAAGGAGTAACGGGAAGACTAGATAATATAGGCAGATTTATACAGATTTGTAGAAAGCTGCAATTTAACACTCTGCAAGTCTGTTCCCCCCTGATCGATGGTGAAAGGGACTGGACAAAGGCAGTTTGGATGCATGCCCAGTAAGGTCTGGGTGATTTGGGAAGATACTTACCTGTGAGTCAACACCTGAGAACAAGTCAGTGGCCAGAAAAGGTGTGGCCACTGTAAGAGCAGAAACCTGAATATATAAACTCCTGGACAAAGGTCTCTCTCTCTCTCTCTCTCTCTCTCTCTCTCTCTCTCTCTCTCTCTCTCTCTCCTGCACACTGGGCTCCTGGCTCTGCAGGGAGAGCTCCTCTGAATTCTCCCACGTGGCTCACAGCTATGTGAGACCCACACAATGGACTAATGGACTTTAATTAGTCTGATGCTCCACCATGGAACAGACATTTTGGACACTGGCCCTGTTGGTTCATGGGTTGGCACTCAACCAGTGAGCTAAACCGGCTGGGCTTTCTTGTCTTTTCTATAATAGCCATTCTAACAGGTATGAAGTGAGGTCCCATTTGATCATGGTGAATGATCCTTTTCATGTGCTACTCTATTCAGTTTGCTAGTATTTTATTGAGAATGTTTATATCTATAGCCATCGGGGTTATCTGCCTGTAATTTTCTAGTAGTGTCCTTTTCTGGTTTGGGTAGATTCTGATCCATTTAGTGTAGTGTAGGGCCTGGACATCAGAGAATGTTAAGTTCTGCAGGTGATTCTAATATGCCACTAGGTTTGAAAACCACTGATATGGCCCAAACTCTTCCTTTTAAGGTGAGGAAACATATCCACAGAGGTTGGATGAACTAGCATGACTTAATTGCCAGTAGTCAGTGTATTGTGCCTCTTTAAAAGACCCCTGTCCCCAACTTTTGTACACTAAACTTTGAGGGTTACAATACTGCCCTGAGCTCTGGGGAGCACCATTTGTAACAGAGAACAGCAATCTAGAATCAAAGAATTAACCATAATTTCTGAGAAAGGGGGTCCTTAAAACTGTTCAAAGTCCTCCCAAAACCATCCATAAGGAGAGGAGAGCCCAGCAACTGGGAAGCAGATGACTGAAGATGGAAAAGTTAACTGCTAACTTGAGAGCACTCATGTAGAAAGTGAGTAGCCAGAAGAGCAATAATGTGATATTTAACACTTGTATTCTAGAAGCTAAGGATAAACTGAAACAGAAAAGCTAGTAATAAGCAATGAAAATTGCCTGAGGAAGCCAAAATATTAGAAACACTAAACTAAGTGGTAGAAGAGATAACTTAAACTTAAGTCAGTAACAAAAACACCCTATTTGTGCTAAATCACCTTATACATTTTAGCAGATTTGCTTCAAATAGATAGCTTTGCATGTTTTTAATATCTGTCATTTTTACAATTTCAAAAATAATATCTTTTCATTGTAAACATTCAATCATACTCAAATATTTTTTTTTTTTTTGCTATTTTCTTTTTTTTTTTTTTTTTTTTTTTTTTAATTTCTTTATTGATTAAGGTGTCACATATTTGTCCTCATCCCCCCATTCCCATCCCACCCCTCTCCCCACGCCTGCCCCAATCCCCTGTTGAACTTAACCGGTGGATAGGCTTATATGCATGCATACAGGTCCTTTGGTTGAACTCTCCCCCTCCCCCCACCCTCCCCCTACCCTCCCCTATCCTCCCTCTGAGGCCCGATAGTCCGATCGATGCCTCCTTGCTTCTGGTTCTGTTCTTGTTCCTCAGTCTATGTTGTTCATCATTTCCCCTAGATGAGCGAGATCATATGTCACTAGATATATACTAATAAGCACTGAATGTGAGACGAGCAATAATAGTTATGCTGACAGGCAAATGAATCAGTCTGTAGCGAGCTTCCCCCTGGACCAACAGTTCTTTTGAGACTCAATTTCAATGTCCAGTAGTTCCTTATGTGTACATGTCAGCACTGACCCCCCAGCTCTGGATGGTGGACAAATGGCGGTAACGGAGGTCCGACTCCCTCTGGTTTGGTCTCAGCCGAACCCAGGGGCACGGCGTCACCCGGACTAAGGGGCACGTGGCCTCACCCATACCCAAGGGGCGCGTGGTCTCACCCGGGCCTGGGACCCAGCCTCACCCGGATGGATCCAGGGGCACACGGCCTCACCCGGACCCAGGCTCTGGCTTCACCCGGACCCAGGGACTCTTGGCCTCTCCCAGACCCAGGGCCACTTGGGCTCACCCGGGCCTAGGTGCACGAGGCCTCATCTGGATCCAGGGACACATGGTCGCACCCGGACCCAGGGACGCTTGGCCTCTCCCAGACCCAGGGCCACTTGGGCTCACCCGGGCCTAGGTGCACGAGGCCTCACCCGGATCCAGGGACACATGGTCTCACCCGGACACAGGGATGCTTGGCCTCTCCCAGACCCAGGGCCACTTGGGCTCACCCGGGCCTAGGTGCACGAGGCCTCATCTGGATCCAGGGACACATGGTCGCACCCGGACCCAGGGACGCTTGGCCTCTCCCAGACCCAGGGCCACTTGGGCTCACCCGGACGTAGGTGCACGAGGCCTCATCTGGATCCAGGGACACATGGTCGCACCCGGACCCAGGGACGCTTGGCCTCTCCCAGACCCAGGGCCACTTGGGCTCACCCGGTCCTAGGTGCACGAGGCCTCACCCGGATCCAGGGACACATGGTCTCACCCGGACACAGGGACGCTTGGCCTCTCCCAGACCCAGGGCCACTTGGGCTCACCCGGACCTAGGTGCACGAGGCCTCCTCTGGATCCAGGGACACATGGTCGCACCCGGACCCAGGGACACTTGGCCTCTCCCAGACCCAGGGCCACTTGGGCTCACCCGGACCTAGGTGCACGAGGCCTCATCCGGATCCAGGGACACATGGTCGCACCCGGACCCAGGGACGCTTGGCCTCTCCCAGACCCAGGGCCACTTGGGCTCACCCGGGCCTAGGTGCACGAGGCCTCATCTGGATCCAGGGACACATGGTCTCACCCGGACCCAGGGACGCTTGGCCTCTCCCAGACCCAGGGCCACTTGGGCTCACCCGGGCCTAGGTGCACGAGGCCTCATCCGGATCCAGGGACACATGGTCTCACCCGGACACAGGGACGCTTGGCCTCTCCTAGACCCAGGGCCACTTGGGCTCACCCGGGCCTAGGTGCACGAGGCCTCACCCGGATCCAGGGACGCATGGTCTCACCCGGACCCAGGGACACTTGGCCTCTCCCAGACCCAGGGCCACTTGGGCTCACCCGGGCCTAGGTGCACGAGGCCTCATCCGGATCCAGGGACGCATGGTCTCACCCGGACCCAGGGACGCTTGGCCTCTCCCAGACCCAGGGCCACTTGGGCTCACCCGGGCCTAGGTGCACGAGGCCTCATCCGGATCCAGGGACGCATGGTCTCACCCGGACCCAGGGACGCTTGGCCTCTCCCAGACCCAGGGCCACTTGGGCTCACCCGGGCCTAGGTGCACGAGGCCTCACCCGGATCCAGGGACACATGGTCTCACCCGGACCCAGGGACGCTTGGCCTCTCCCAGACCCAGGGCCACTTGGGCTCACCCGGGCCTAGGTGCACGAGGCCTCATCCGGATCCAGGGACGCATGGTCTCACCCGGACCCAGGGACGCTTGGCCTCTCCCAGACCCAGGGCCACTTGGGCTCACCCGGGCCTAGGTGCACGAGGCCTCACCCGGATCCAGGGACACATGGTCTCACCTGGACCCAGGGGCGCTTGGTCTTTTCCAGACCCAGGGGCACGTGGCCTCACCCGGGCCTAGGTGCTCGAGGCCTCACCCGGATCCAGGGACACATGGTCTCACCCGGACCCAGGGACGCTTGGCCTCTCCCAGACCCAGGGCCACTTGGGCTCACCCGGGCCTAGGTGTACGAGGCCTCACCCGTATCCAGGGACACATGGTCTCACCCGGACACAGGGACGCTTGGCCTCTCCCAGACCCAGGGCCACTTGGGCTCACCCGGGCCTAGGTGCACGAGGCCTCTCCCGGATCCAGGGACACATGGTCTCACCCGGACCCAGGGACGCTTGGCCTCTCCCAGACCCAGGGCCACTTGGGCTCACCCGGGCCTAGGTGCACGAGGCCTCATCCGGATTCAGGGACGCATGGTCTCTCCCGGACCCAGGGACGCTTGGCCTCTCCCAGACCCAGGGCCACTTGGGCTCACCCGGGCCTAGGTGCACGAGGCCTCACCAGATCCAGGGACACATGGTCACACCTGGACCCAGGGATGTTTGGCCTCTCCCAGACCCAGGGCCACTTGGGCTCACCCGGGCCTAGATGCGCAAGGCCTCACCTGGATCTATGGACCCCTGGCCTCACTCGGACCCAGGGGAGCGCGGCCTCCCCCAGACCCAGGGGCGCTTGGCACCTCCGCAAGAGTCCCGCCTCTCCCCGCAGGCATCTGGGTCTCCCACGGGTCCCCAGAAGCTGGATTTCAGTGTGATGGAGAGCTAATCTCCCCTAGGTTTGGAACAAAAGCCCCTTTCCCCCGCCACCAACCAGACCCACGCGCCTCCACACCTCATCCCCTCCGATTTCGCTGGTTTCCTCTTCCCTCTTAGCTATAAATCTACCATTCAGCCATCTCTCCTGTAGTTCTGAATGGCAGAGGCTCTGTCCTCCATTCGTGCCCCTGAAATTGCTGTGCGCGGTGGAGTTCGCAGTTCCTTTGTTTAACTTAGCCGCCTTCTTGATTCTCCTCTGTCAAAATGGCTTAAAGGGCTTGAATGTAAGATGAGAACTCCTAAGAATCCTCCAAATCGGTGTTGGCGGCCTCCGGGGCCTCGAGGATCTCACTGCGCAGTTCGGCCAGGTCGGTGGCGCGGATGCGCCCCTCCTGCAGAAAGATGGTCTCTTCCTTCACAGAGAGCCGCTGCGCCAAGTCCGCGGCCTCCGCCACAGCAGCTGCTGCGGCGCCCACGAGCCCATGGCCCCGGCTGTGGTGCTGACTGAGAGGAGCAGCCGCCCGGTCTGGGGAGACGCGAGCAGCAGTCGCCACCCTCACTAGTCCATGTTCCAGTTGTATTTCCGAAACTGCCATGTGAGGCAACACATCAGCCTTCACCTCCGCCGTCATCTTTTTCGAATTCCCCAATTTGTTCTTCTTAATCCCTTGAATTCAGTCAACTCTACTGAGGTCTAGTGGCGCCGGGAGGTGCACGGAGAGGGCGCCCGGGCCTCCGTCCGGTGTGCGGGGCGCGCGGCCCGCGGAACCAGGCGCGCGGGGGCCTCGCGGCGGGGATGGGCGCTGGGCGGCCGCCGGGCTCCGGGCGCCGCTGCCGCCGCGGCGTCCCCAGTGCCCCGGGCCGGGCGGCCTGCGGGGGCGGCGCAGTTGCGAAACTGAGTGAGTATCTACAGTTAAGTCTTGATTGTTGTTGGTGTCACTAGGAGGAATTGTCCTCCAGGCCAATTGTCCATGAGGACCCTCTTTGTCTATATAGGAAGAGTTGCTGTGCAGGAGACATGAGGCTCCTGTGTCTGTGTCCCTCTGTATTCCTTGCAAACACCTCTGAGAGAAACGCGCCCTGGAGTTTCGCCCGCTGCCTGGAACTGGGTTTCAATGTAGTTGGAACTGGGTCTCAGCGCAGTCTGGCGCCTTTGTCTCCTTCCCAGCAGGGCCATTCAGTGGCGCAGGCAACAGTCCCTCCTCTGCGCGCCCTCCCGTGTGCGCCTCTGGAGCCGCCGCTCCTCTGTGCCTCTGCCCCACAGGCCAAATTCATTCCCCCAGCATGTGCCTGGCTTCCCAGGGTTTCGCCCGGAACTGGGGTTCAGTGCAGTCGGAACTGGGGTTCAGCACGGTCCGGAGCCCTTGTCTCCTTCCCGCTAGGGCAGTTCAGTGGCGCAGGCAACAGTCCGTCCTTTGCGCCCCTTCCTGCGCGCGCCTCTGGAGCTCTGCCTTCCGCCGCTCCTCTGTGCCTGCGCCCCACAGCCCAGATTCATTCCCCCAGCCTGCGCCTGGCTTCCCAGGGTTTCGCCCGGAACGGGGTTCAGTGCAGTCGGAGCCGGCGCTCAGCGCAATCCGGAGCCTTTATCTCCTTCCTGCCAGTGAACGCCGGCCAGGCCGTCAGCCGCCCCTTCCTCTCCGGCTCCATCCTCCCCGCAGGCGCGCGTGCTCGTGTCTCCGTCCGTTTCTCCATACCTCAGGCTTTTGCGGCTCCCCCGACTGTCCCCGTGGCCTTCTCCTTCTCCCCAGCTGTGGGCATTTCAGTCCGCCAGCTTTCCTGTGGTTCTGGACGATGACCGTTCTGACCTCTAGTTGTATTTTTGAAATTGTTGTGCCCGGCTGCGGGTTAGGTGTTTAACCTATGGCGCCATCTTGGTTTCTCCTACCCATATACTTTTACTAATTGCTCTGAGACTTTCCTGCCTTCACATCCTACCTAATAATAGAGTAATATGCAAATTCCATACTCAAATATTTTATTACTAGAGGCCCAGTGCACGAAATTCATGCACGGGGGGGGGGGTCCCCTCAGCCCAGCCTGCACCCTCTCTAATCCAGGACAGCCCTCTCACAATCTGGGACCTCTGACTCCTAACTGCTCACCTGCCTGCCTGCCTGATCACCCCTAACTCCCCCCAACCCCCGCTGGCCTGGTCGCTCCCAATTGCCCCCTCGCCCGCCAGCCTGGTCACCCAAACTGACCCCCCGCTGGCCTGGTCGCCCCTTACTGCCCCCTTTGCTGGCCTGGTTGCCCCACGCAGCCTGCTGGTCATTACTGTGACAGCATCCCAGACAATTTGCATATTCCTCTATTATTAGTATAGATGAAATGAAGATGCCCAATAATGCCCTCTGAGAAAACCACTATGAAATTTGTGTAATTTCTGATTGTAGTGTACAAATAATGTATTTTGTTATATTTATTACAGTTTCATAAAAATGGGAACATACTATAAAACTGTTATATAATTTGCTTTTTAAGTTAACAATACTTCATGGACATCTTTCCATGTCAACACGTAGTAGTTACACCTTGAAAAAAAAATTACAATATGCCACCTTAAAATATGCCACTTTAGAATAAAGATCATTTTGAGCTGAAGGCAATTAAAAAATAGTAGGCAAAGGAGGAGCTTTCTGCCCTCCCTCTATCTGCCTAAAAGTAGGGCATAAATTTCGCTTTGTAAAGGTAACATAAATATCCTTGTGAAGGTGTCCCCTTCTCCCATACCAAAAAGGATGGAGATGCACCGAGATGAGTCTGTATAAACAAACATTACTAAAGAATTCTCATCTACCATTAGTTTCCCTCATATATTTACCTTTCCACAATGCACTGCCCTTAGGTGCCTAACTCCTTTTGCTTTGTCTAGTCACTTCTTCACAATGTATTATTTTCCTTTGATAAAATAAACCCTTGCGTTGAACTGCCTCTTTGGGTTTCAGTTCTTTTCTGTAGAGACACTGTGCATGCAAAAATATTTTTAAAATTTGTGTAATTTTTTTTCTGTTAATCTGTCTTTTGTCAGTTTAATTTGCAGACCTCAGTTATTGAAC
The DNA here is from genome assembly GCF_027574615.1 of Eptesicus fuscus. Lineage (NCBI taxonomy): Eukaryota > Metazoa > Chordata > Mammalia > Chiroptera > Vespertilionidae > Eptesicus > Eptesicus fuscus. Next base: position 38,692,768 of record NC_072477.1, read on the forward strand.
CTAAGAGGGTAGAGGAAAAGATTGTTTTCTTCCCTTACAACTTCATCCCTTTACATGGCCACATGATATTTATGCATTTTGCATTTTGCAATTTCAAAGTAGAAGACAAGGTTCATTTATGCCCATTTATATTTTTTTAATATTTTTTATTGATTTTTTTTTTTACAGAGAGGAAGGGAGAGGGATAGAGACTTAGAAACATCGATGAGAGAGAAACATCGATCAGCTGCCTCCTGCACACCTCTACTGGGGATGTGCCCACAACCAAGGTACATGCCCTTGACCGGAATCGAACCTGGGACCCTTCAGTCCGCAGGCTGACGCTCTATCCACTGAGCCAAACAGGTTTCGGCCCACTTATATTTTTAATAAAATATATATGTGTGTGTCTCCTATTATATTCATTCACACATACTATATATGCTTAAAGTAATTTAATGAGTCATCACTAATCATCTGGTGGATACTTCCAGCAGTAAAGGCAATGCACCAAAGGGCCACTTAAAGGTTTTGGGAATGTTTTCTTTTGGTACTGGATTTTTATGTCTCAGTGATAAGAGAGCCCTGGCCAGTGTGGCACAGTTGGTTGAGTATCATTCCATGCACTGAAAGGTCACCGATTTGATTCCTAGTCAAGGCACATGCCCAGGTTGTAGGTTCGGTTGCTGGTCAGTGTGTGTATGGGAGTCATCAGATCCATGTTTCTCATATCCATGTTTCTCTCTCCCTTCCTCATCCTTTCTCTCTCTAAAATCAATAAAAACATTTTTAAATGATAAGAGAAATTTACTTTTTAATGGCAGGTATTGACAAGGTTAAATAATGAAAACAGAAAAACCAAATCACCCAAGAATAAATGTGTTCAAATTTTCAAGATTTTTGATCCCACAAGAAATAATGACCACCATGCATTGATCATCTATTAAATGTCAGGTGCATTACATGAGTTACCTCATTTAATCACCACAATAACCCCATGAAACTATACTTATCGTCCCTAAAATGTGCAATTTTTCAACTTTGGTACCTTTTCCATTTAACTTTCCACATTCTTAAAATACTAAAAGGCCAATAGACCCTGCTTTCGTTTGCAGGATTTCTTCATACATAACAGAGGTCTGGAATTTATATTTACATCACCTCTGGGGAAGGGGTTTAATCTTGGGCCAGGTGGCTCCCTTAAAGCAGCATTTCTTAACCTGAGCACTAATGACATTCTGGGCTAGTTGATTCTTTATTGTAGGATGCTATCCTTGCACTGTAGGATGTCTAACAGCATCCCTGGCCTCCACCCTGTAGAGGCCCACCCCTCAGCTGCAACCATCAAAATTGTCTCCAGACATTGCCTAATGTCCCTTGCAGGATGGATAAAATCACCCCCATTAAGAATCACTGCCTTAAGTCAAAGGTTTCAGTCAATTCTTACCAATGGATTCAGCAGCAAGCCATCAGCAGCCAATAGGCGAGGGAACAGGGCCTGAGGTGGGGTTGGGGAGAGTGGATCTGGGTGATACACCTCAGCTTCCACCACAGTGCAGACAAAATCACACAACTGCAGACAATGCCGGAGCTCCTGCCTCCCAGTCCAGTGCTCTTTTCTCAGGAGGGTTATTTATCACTTATATACTTGAAAAGCAAGAATTAATAGATCCTGTCAGATCATGATGGTGAGCTTAGGAAGGAACCAGAGGAGAGGGCTCAGAGACTCTGAGCTGCTATTAAAACTTATCAGCCGTGGGGGGAATTGAAAGAAGGCACAAAAACTTGCATTCCCAGAAATAGATGTGGGAAGGGGAACTGGGAATAAGAGGAGACCTGCTGAGATTCGCCCAAATTCCTGCCTTGAAAAGCTCCAGTGCTGACTCCTCCCCACATTCCTCTCGCCAGTCCTTTCTGGGAAGAAGTGCTCTCCTAGCCCCATGAGTAGCCTAGCCTTTCACCCGCCTCTCAGGCAACACCCTGTGGCCCCATCACTCACATCCTTCCACCCTGCTTCTCACACCAGCCTTCTCAGCTTTGTCCTACCTACTGTTTTCCGCCTTCAGCTTCTCAGGCCCCCACCACCACCTCCCCCAGCACCCCGATTCCCGGAGGTTCTTACGGCCTGGACAGTCATGGGATAAGAGACACATACTAGTAATTGGGAGGAGAGGGAGGTGGACACTGAGCCTCGTTCTTTCCTCCCCATCCCTTGAGAAGCAGCTGGCTTCTCACCACTAATGATACTGAATGAACACCATCCCCCAATATGTGGTGACATAAACATAATTGCAGCAGGATTTTTTTTTTAATTCTGAGCAGAAAAATATGGGAGTGAAGAGAAAGAAGAAAAACCATGCTGGTATGAAACATTGTCCGAGAGCCACCTGTCGGCTTTTTCCAACAAAGGTGGGGGGGGGGGGCGGTTATAACTATACTTTAATGAACTGTCCCATCCAAGGATCCTGCTGCTTCCTGGAACTTTGAAGCCAAATTCTGCATCTTAGACTTGGACCTATTTCTTCAAAGCCTTGCTGACTGGTTTCCTCAAACCACTGTTGCAAGGCAAAAGTCAGGGTTAGCAGGCACTGGTGAAAATATGACTAGGCAATTCACAGCAAACAAGAACCCTGTGTTGCCCTTCTTTACTTAGACACTCCACCCTTCCGACATTTCCTTTAATAACTATAACTGAATCCCACCAACCACTTGGTGTGAGTCATTTCTAAGGCTATGCCCTGATGTGCATTATCTTGTCAGTCTACATAAAGCAAAACCCTTCTCCTCATTGCAATGGACTGAATGTTTGTGTACCCCAGAAATCCGTATGTTGACATCCTACCCCCGCCCCTCAATGTGGTGGTATTAGGAACTGGTGCGTTGGGGAAGTCATTGGGTCATGAGGGTGGAGGCCTCATGAATGGGATTAGTGCCCTTTATGAAAGGGACTCCTGAGAACTCTCTCACCCTCTTCCTACCATGTGAGGATGCAACAAGAAGATGACAGTCTACAAGCTGAAAGAGAGTCCTCACCAGTACCGGACCATGCTAGCACCCTGATCTTAAGGCTTCCAGCCTCCAGAACTGTAAGAAATAAATTTCTGTTAATTATAAGCTACCCAGTCCATGGTACTTTGTTACAGCAGCCCAAACTAAGACATCACTTAACAGATAAGGCAAGTAAGCATAGAGTCCAAGGTCACTTACCCGAGCATGATGTAGATGGCACTTGAACCCGGACCTCTTCTAATCATTGTGCAGCCCAGCCCACGTTGGCTCCTCTCCTCCTGGCTGCATTTCCTGTTGTGCCAAGGAGAATGGAGTAAATGGATGTGGGGGTACTGACAAAAACTGGCCTTAACTTCCCAGCAAGGGTCAGACACAAAAGCTAACCACACAGACGCTTTCTTGCCAGTCAAATCTTGCCAAACACCAACCAATTTTGTGCCTCAGACTCAAAAGGCAACAAGCCCAGTGAGATAATCTATAAAATTTGCTTTTAAAAGGGCTGGAACGGGAGCAGAAGGGGGTTGTTCTCCCGGAATATCCCACAGAGTGATCCAGCACCATGAGAATTTTCCCGATTTGAATGATTCCTTTTAAAATGGGAATGTAAAACTACCTTCAGTTTGCTCTTTTGCCAGGCCAAAATTACTTCCTTTCTATAAACACTCTAAAAATATTGACTGTCTGTCCCATAACCAAGTTAGTGTTTGCTTTAATTTATGGTATTCCAAGTTGAGAGACTACTGAAGTCAGAGTCAGAAAATCTGACTTTGACAAATCCTGGCAGCTTGAACCTGAGCTACTCACTTCAACTCCTTGGGCCCTGGAAGTTGCATCCACAAGTGGGGACAATGCCGGGCACCAAACCAAAGACCAAGTGGCATAGTGTTAAAGAGCACCCGCTTCACAGTCAGCCTCAGGTTTGATTCCTGACTTACCACTGACTGGAATGTGACATTGAACTTTTCTTTAACTTCCCTGGGTCTCAATGCTCTCATTTTTTTTCTTTTTAGATAGGGATAATTATAGTGCCAATCTCTAGGAAGTTGTCATAATTAATAAGATGTACATGTGAAGCTCTTAACCCTGAGCCTGGAATATAGCACTCAAGAACCTGCATTATTATTGCCACATGACTCTCCAGAATTATTGTGAGGATTAAATAAATTAAAGGACAGAAAAACACTTTAAAATTATACAGCACTATGAAAATGAAAGTTGTTATTTTTCTACTCATTGGTTTTCACTCTCAAATTCCACCACTCCGTACTAGACTGCTTTTCTTTGGAATGATTAAATATTTAAAAGAGGGCTTTTTCAAGAAAAAAAAAAAAAGAAAGATTACCCTGGGACTTTTGCTGTGTTTTCTAGAATTTGCCTTCTATTCATCTAAAAAGGAACTCTTTCCAACTTGCCTCTTTTGCAAGCAAATGTTCTGTTGTTTAGGAAACTAACATAAACCTGTATCCTTATAACAGCATAAGGTAGTCTTCCTTACTAGTTAGAGTAGCCTGGCTACTGTGAGAGGCAAACCCAGAAATCTCAGCAGCTTAATATATTTTGTTTTTTTCATATATAAAACGAACTGGGTGCTCCTGTTCACTGTGCGAGAGTATAGTTTCTGCTCTATAGTTTCTCAGGAACTGTAGCTTCAGAAGCTGTGCCATCTTCAGCACAGGGATCGATCCAAGATCAGCCTGGGCCTCAAGATCAGCTGGCAGACAGGGAGTGTGCTTTTTAACCACATCCATACGAAAGTGCCACATGTCACTTGCACCCATGTTTCATGGGGCACGTGGCCCCACCCGGTTGCATAGTGGCCTAGGGAATGTGGCTGGCCCCTGGTTGAGCAGCTGCTCTAGGACGTGTGGACGGCTCACATCTCTGCCCCACCCCACTTCCCAATAGTGCTTGTGGCCATATAGTCAGATGTTTCATTTCTTTGCTCTCTGTCATATGACTACCATACAAGTAAGCAGTAGACCTTAGGGTTCAGATCCCTTCGGAAACACAATTGATAAACAACCTAGGATCTAAACAATTCAAGCCCGGAAGCTAAATCTCATTGATAACCTCATTTTCTTCACCTGCTAACCAATGGAGAAAAGACCCTATATGAATTCAAAGTTTATCCTCAGTTACTATTCAACATGTCCACATTTTAATAGCCTTATATCTTTTTTCTTTTTTTCAAACTGTAAGAGAACATTTATTTGGTAAATCACAGAGGTAGAATAAGTAATTCCTAGAAGAAATGGGCTTAGGAAATAAGTTATGGAGGCAAAGGAAGGGTACTAGGAGCTTGGGAGTGAGGAAGCTAATGGTAACACCTGGGGTGGCGGGGAGAGACAAGGGGCAGAGGAAGAGGGAGGAGAAAGGGAAAGGCACAGGCATGCTCCTGGAAGGGAGAGTGCCCTAATATCTTATTTAAGAAAAACATGTACCCCAGCCAGTGTGGCTCAGTGGTTGAGTGTTGACCTATGAACCAGGAGGCCATGATTTGATTCCCAGTCAGGGCACATGCCGGGGTTGCGGGCTCAATCCCCATAGGGGGCATGCAGGAGGCAGCTGATCAATGATTCTTTCTCATCATTGATGTTCCTCTCTCTCTCCCTTCTCCCTTCCTCTCTGAAATCAATCCAAATATTTTTTTTTAAGAAAAACATGTAAAACACTCAGAACAGTATCTGATGAATGTTAAACACTCAACGCAAAGTAGTTACAGTATTCTTGTTCTCAGTCACCGGTGAAAATCTGTGATGAAAGAAGCTATAGGAGAGTGATGAGGAGCTAGTAATCACAGCCCTGTGAGACCACATTGTTTCAAATCTCTAACCCTCTTGTAGAGTGAATCGAACTCCTTCCAACTAGGCATGACCTTGCCATGGACTAGCGCATACCATCCCTTCCTCACAGACTTGGGCACCAGGTCACATGGAAGCCCGCACTCTGCTCTCTCCTCTGTACAACACTGCTGTGAGTTTAATGGGAGGTAGTAAAATTCAAGATTTTTCATACTTTCTGTATTTTTCCTTTGAGCTCTATAATGCATTCTGACCTTACTCCCTCCGCCTCTTAAGCTTTTCCAAGGAAAAAATTGGTTGATTTTTTTCTTTTATGGTTTAATACATGACTACATGCAACAGCCTTCGGGGTACAGATCGTTATTTGTTTTATTGCCATGGTGTTTATCATTCCTTCATAAACACTCTGAACAACAACATCTGCTCCAAGGAGATGAGGAGTTCTCCTCCCTCTTCAAGCCTTCCCCATCTTTTTATCCAATATTTCCTTTATCTTCTTCAAGACAATTACAACTATTAAAATTAAACCCCTTAAGGAAAATGTCAGGGAAAAATATGAGCTCATATTCATAGAAACTGAATTGGTAAGAGGGCTTGGACTTGCCAAGGAACAAAGATGACAGGAAGTTAATAAACAACTTTACCACTTTTTTTTTTTTATTCTCACAAGCACAAGTTAAGTTTCAGGTGCCGCATCTATTAAGATTTCTCCTGGGAACAGTGCCTACTTTATTAAGAGACTAAACCGACAGTATTTTAGTGGTTAATTTATAAACAAATTCCTAAGAAGCACTTCTATTGTAGGTCTGGGAGAGAAGGAGTCCGTAATAATATTTCCACATCTTCCGTTTAGACATAGGGCAGCAGAAGTAAGTTTTCTTAAGTACAGGGCAATATTCACCTCTCCCGTTGCTTTTTCTTATTGGTAGGCATTCCTAATGTACTAGGGACTTTCTGAATCAGTTATCACAAAGTCCTACCTCTGTGGCTTTGGGACTGTCTAGACTCTAGAGAATTGACCCAGATGCTCATGATAAGGTTAGCATCCTTCACGAACTACCTACCACAAGATATGGATGGACACTTAAAGTATCACCCCTGGAGGAAGTGTTCGGATATTCCACGTAAAAACTGCCATTGTAGGAACAACCAGAAAGTAACCAGGATTTTCACCTATATTAGGGAAAATTCCCTGTTATGTAAAGCAGATTGACTAGTAATCCCAAGATGTCAAGTTCCTCTTGAAACTGTAAAGCAATATAGTACAAAACGCCCGCCGGCACCACAGGAATATGCGGCATACTGTTAGAATTATATCAGTTTATTTGGATGTCAGAACCACACATCATCATCACGAAAAACTGCAAGAACTCTTCTTAAATTGGAAAAAAGATACAGAATCCTCATTACCACAGGTACCGCAACAATCTGCAAATTGAGGGCTGTGTTTGCCAGACATGCATTCCCTGCAAGAATCATCTCTTTGACAATAGATCATCCTCTCCTAAGTAATTTGCTGAATCAACAAAAGCCAGGCCAAAGGAATTTCAAATGGTGCGCTTAAGTGTGTGGTTCCAGCACAGGACAACATGGCATCCACATGGCCCTCGCTGCCCGAGGCAGGGCCAGGGGTCCGGGGCTGTTTAGCAATGTGTTGGGGTCCAAATGTACACACTATAATTAAAATGTGCCTTTCTTTATTCTCCATTGCCAATCTCAAAGGGCTCCTTCAATGCCATTCCCTGGTTCCTTGGGGATGGCGATGAAGAGGCAATAGCAAAGAGGGGATTTTTAAATTACCCATTAAAGGTAACTTAATCTTCTCTCATTTAAAAGACTCTATGGTCAACTCAATCCCTTTTAGCCCAATAGCTTTTCCTAGCCTAAACCCCCTAACAGAGTAGAATTCTCTGTGCCTTCAAAGGATTTCCCGGCCTGGCCAGTGTGGCTCAGTGGTTGAGCATTGGTCATATTAGAATTTTGGCCTTCACACAGAATCAGCCACCTTGATTAGTTGACCTGCCAGACGGAGTCTCATACGAACCAATATGACTGACTCGAGGGAAGAAGTCCAAAGCAGTACCATAACACACAGCAGCAGTCAAGTGTCTTGCACACCTGATTGCTTCCCAAATAGCCCCCAGTCCTTTTTACCTTCTTCCTGGTCATGTAAATCAAAACAACTGGCAATAATTATTCTCTTAAAGGACTAAAAGGTGTTTTCTTCCTCACCATCTTTGCTCAGAGTTCATAAGCGAAGCCTGCATTAAATAATGACTTTGAGAAAAGATGATAAATGAGAGAAATTTATTAAATTTAAAAAAAGAGAGAGAAATGAATTTTAAAATAGTTTTTTTTTTTCTACCAGACACTAAAATCACTGACTCTCAACTACCAGCTTAGTTAAAGGCTCAGGTTCTGGTGAAGACTGTGGTGCAGGAAAAGCAGCTGTAACAATCACACTCGCCTTCATGTAAGATCAAAGGATAGAGTTGGCTTTTCTGATGTTCATGCCTCGGGAGTCAGGGTATCACAGGCTCACTTCTTGATTCTTCAATCTTCCAAGATCCTGACCACCGCTCTTGGGACATTCTGCCCCCTTCTGATTGACCAAGTTTAGAACCAGGTAGTGGGAGCCCTTGTACATGATTCCTGTGCCATTGCTTCCCTCCCACCCAGCTCTATGGCTTTGCCACTGAGATGAGCATCATATGAGCCTCAGGAGGAAACAAAAGGTAGAGAAGATTTGGGGGAGATGGATGGGAAGATGAGGAACTAGTAATAATGGAGTCTGAGAAAACTCCAAGACTTCCAGCCATGCCACAATTCTTTGGCACAGTTTCAGGCATTCCCTGTCTTACCACCCACTCCCCACATCCCGCCACCATTCCCCAAATGAAGGCTAGTGAATGCCACCCACTCCCACCTAGAGAACAATTTCAGATTGTTCTGCTACACAGATCAGACTGTGCAAGAGGATAATCGGGCACTTGAATCTATGAAGTAGCCTAGCCTATACTTTGGGTAGTTTGTGTGTGTGTGTGTGTGTGTGTGTGTGTGTGTTGTTATTGTTGTTGTTGTTTTTGTTTTTTGCCTTTTTCTCAGAAAGTAATGAGTACAGAATAGCTATTAAAAATAACAAGAGGAAAAGGCAATATAATACTTTGAATGGCTTGGTCTTCCCAGCCACTCAGTTTTCCTTGAGATAATCTGACCTAGCTTGATCCTAGGTATGGAATCTGCACGCTTAACAACTTTTAAAAGTTGCTCAATTTTTGAGAGAAGCTGAACCCTCCATAGAGTAGCAAAAAGTCTTGCAGGGCCTGGGCTTAAACCAGCCAAAGAGGAATCCAAAAATCAAAGCCTCCCTGGCATTTGTTACCAGCAATGAGTGCTCCAATACCAAGGAAATTGGGCTTTCTCCTGCAAAGACCATGGCCTTTCCTCTCACTACCCTCTGCTGGGGTTTGTCTGTAGTGACAAACCCACCAGGCAAATGTCCAGTCAACAGTTTAGGACAAGTATAAATAAATGTCATGATGAAACACTGAATGTGATAACTTACGAGTACACCCATCAGCCATAGTTTGTCTTTCAATGTGAGCCACAGCACCTTCTTGGCCATCCTGGTAACTGGTAAGTTAAGATTCTTCCTGGCTGGTTTATCCAAGGCTTATTTTTCCTGGTGGGTTTCTCCAAAACTTGACCAAGCTACTGGGATCCTGAGCCACTTTGATGTTATTTGTGTTATTAAGATAGAACTTACTGCTGTAACAGATAAACCCTGAAATCTTTGTTCCACACAATCATTCAGGAACCAGACTAACAAAGGCTCTGCCATCTTCAACACACGGTTTCCAATGTCACCCTAGTCACTGGCAAACAGCAGAGGGAGAAAAGAGTGAAGGCAGATCCCCTAGAAAGTGTTTATGGCCAGGCCTGGCATTCTATGGCCAGACTCAGTCACATGGTCCACTTGAATGCAAGGGTGACTAGGAAATGTAGTTCCTGTTTGGGCACTTTCCAGAAACAGTTCTCTGTGGAAGCAACCCAGCTCAGCTGCAATGAAGATGATAGTAGTGGTGGTTGCAGCAGCTACCATTTACACGAGGCACCTGCTAAGTGCTTAACAAATAGTTTCTCATTGAATCCTCAGATTAACCCAATGAAATACATTTTATTAGCCCACTGTTAAAGATAAGAAAGCTGAGAACAGCCAATGTGGTTCAGTAGTTGATCATTGACCTATGAACCAGGAGGTCACAATTTGATTCCCAGTCAGGGCACATGCCCAGGTTGCAAGCACAAGTCCTAGTAGGGGGCATGCAGGGGGCAGCCGATCAATGATTCTCTTTCATCATTGATGTTTCTATCTCTGTGTTCCTCTCTGAAATAAGTAAAAACATATTTTTAAAAAGATAATAAAGCTGAGGCTCAGAAAAAGTAATTTACTTGCCCCAAATCACATGACTAGTCAGGAAGAAGCAAGGACTAAAACCCCAGAATATCTGAGCACAAAGTGCATATTATAAAGCACTATCCCCATACTGTTTTCCTTAAGTTTGGCTATAGTTACTTGATTAGTATTTTCCCCTTTGAGTTATTTATCTTATTGCCAGAGAAGTTCCTATTCACCATAAAACTTAGAACTTCCTATGAGTTAGGGAATTGTCTAGGATCTATAAAATTCCTTTGTACTTTGAAACTAATTCTTCCTTTCCATTTAATGATCCCTGGATCTCCAACTCACCAAAATCTCCTTGAACGGGGTGCTCTCATTTCTTGGATGCAGAGCCCCAGGTCAGCTCCCTGGAGCTGCTCCTCACACCCAACTCTTTCCTAATGAATTTGCCTCAAGTCATTGAATGTACTTTTTGTTGCCTTTGGAGCTCTTCCAACAAGAAGGTTTCTCCAAAAATGTCCTGTTGCTTTTCATACTCCACTCCGCAACCCTCAGATGTCACAAATCTCTCCTACTCACTGTTTCCCTCAAACTCTGCTTTTAGGTTTTGTTTTACAATCTTTTACTTTTGTTCCTCCCTTGAGAAATGACACCTTCAAAATCTAATACTGGGGTTTAAAATTGCTCTGGTCCAAGTAAGGGCCAGATAGCTTTCACGTTGCAGAGAAGGCTAGGGTTAGAACTAAGGGAAAATTAATAACAATGGGGGGTGCAAATGTCTTCGTTTGGCGAATGTTTTGTACTGTGGGGTAATTCAACCAGCCAATGTCAAGCACTTTCTGACATAAAATCAATGGAAGACTCAGTCTCTCTTCTTAGAGTATTAAAGAGAGAGAGAGAGACTAATTTCAGATCTTTGGTTGTTTCTCTCTCACTATATACTGTATATATACACTGTATATATTCAGAGATCATAATAATCTGGCCACTCAGTGTGTGTGTGTGTGTGTGTGTGTGTGTGTGTGTGTGTGTGTGTGTGTAAATATATATACATTTCAGAGAGGAAGAGAGATATAAACCTCAATGATGAGAAAGAATCATTGATGGGCTGTCTCCTGCACGCCCCCTACTGGGGATCAAGCCCACAATCCATGTATGTGCCCTTGCTAGGAATCGAACTGTGACCTCCTGGTTCACTGGCGGGCTTTTGTTGTTTCTTAAATAACAAAAGCTTGCCGAAACCGGTTTGGCTCAGTGTATAGAGTGTCGGCCTGCGGACTCAAGGGTCCCAGGTTCGATTCCAGTCAAGGGCATGTACCTTGGTTGCGGGCACATCCCCAGTAGGGGGTGTGCAAGAGGCAGCTGATCGATGTTTCTCTCTCATCGATGTTTCTAACTCTCTATCCCTCTCTCTTTCTCTCTGTAAAAAAATCAATAAAATATATTTTTAAAAAAAAAAAGCTTGATTCATTCTTTTCCTCTCAGGACCCTAAATCATATTGCCAGAGAAATTATCATATCTTCACCTGAGAACTTGGAACTCTCCAGGTGACAGAGCTTTTGTTTTAAGCTTTTCCTATGATCTAAAAATCCCATTTTACTTTGTTTCTCCTTTTTTTCCCTCTTCCAATTGAGAATGGCATTTCTTCTTTCCTATGGAAATATTTGATATACCATGTCTCCCTCTCCCTTTAATGAGCTAACACTTGAATGATAAGCAATCTTGATACTAGGAAGTCTCATCACACTGCTTTCTTCTTCTGGAAACTTCATGAACTTACCAAATTGCAAAAGCAAAAGCATAATGGAGTGTGTGTGTGTGTGTGTGTGTGTGTGTGTGTGTGTCCTTTCTTTCCTTGACAACCAAGAGCTGATTTCACAGAGGCAGCTGCAGCACCTAGTATGTTCCCTTAATTATAACACCCCCAGGAATGTTCCTGAACAAAATCAGAACCAGGCTTGGTCCCTGAATCAAACCTACTCAGTTCCCACCTTTGTGAAAGAATCAGAAAAATATTTTTCTGGGCAAAAAAAGCTCACAAAAACTATTATTTCTCTGTATCCAAAGTCCCAAATCACCATCACCATTCTAAGTAGTCAATAAAACTTGTCAGGGACATTCAGTTGCGTATGGCAGATCGAATGTGTTTATTTACCTTCACTGCCTGCCAAATGCCACACACACAGAAAGGAGAGGACAAAATACATAAGCCCATAAGGAAGAGAACAATAGGAGAAATTAAAGTAATTAAATTTTGGAAGCTGAAAAGCAAATGGACTAGTGATAACTGACTTAGAAGACCTGACAAAAAATAAAACTTAAGCTGGCAGCAGGGAAAAGCCAGAAGCAAGCGGATCTGGACTACAGAAGGCTCAAGAACTGGAGACACCTGGCACCTCTTAAAGGAGGTTGCACAGCTTAAAGTGTGCGTGCTGCTGGGGTAAGTTTAACAGAGCTGCGCCACCTAGGTTTCAGTTTGCATCCAATAATTTATGTAGAAATAGAGGGACCTTTTAAAAGAGAAAGAAAACAGAGACTCCAAACCCTTCACTCTGAGATTTAAAGTGGTTACAATCTCTCTGGAGGACTAGGATGGCCCCTTCCTAAAGGGTCCCTCTAAAGCTAGATGGCAGTAAAGCTAGATGGCAAACACCAAGCCTCCTGAAAAAAATATCCTCTATGAGACTAGGAGGTTAAAACAGATGCAAAGAGAGCAAAGTAATGCTGTGAATAAGAAGACTAACGTTCTCAGAGCTCATCCCTGCTCAGCTGGTATCTCACCTGGTGGCAGTGCACATTCCTCCTGAAATCTCACTCTCCTCCTTTGGGGCAGCTGATGCTCTTGCTATACTTCCTGAGCTTCTTCAGAACTGAGCATCAGTAGGTCACATTACGGGCATCTGAGAAAGACTAGGGTAAATTGACAGCATCCTAGACTTTGGGTCTAGGAGGGAAATATGAAAAAAAGATAGAGAAGTAATGGGAAAGTATCTCAGAGAAAGAAACCTGTTTTCCAAGGGCTCAGTTTACTTAGCCATGTTTTGGCCAAAAATGGTTCTTTTGGTCCCAACCTCCAGGGGGCAAGATAAAGGGTCCCTCCAAACATTCTGAGAGCCAAATACAGAGAAAGCATTCATATCTTTACCATGAAACTCAAGGGAAGAGCAATGTGAAGAAAAGCCCAAGATCAAGATGAAGATTAGAGTTCTTTGTCCTTAAATAGCAGTAAGCTTTTACCAGTCCCTAACTGAGTGCAACTGGGGACAGGAAATTAATAAGTGCACCTATGTTATTAAATATAAGGTATATAATTTACTCATTGTAATGGGCTTTTTTTCAATAAATTGAATCTTTTCACAATCCCTCTTAAAATAATTATTTTGAATGTTGCTAAAGTGATAAACTCCTGACCATCTGGGACCATCTTCTTTTTTTTTTTAATATATTTTTATTTATTTCAGAGAGCAGCCGAGAGAGAGAGAGAGAGAGAGAGAGAGAGAGAGAGAGATCAATGATGAGAGAGTCATTGATTGGTTGCCTCCTACTGGACCAAGAATCGAACCATGACCTTCTGGTTCATAGGTCGACACTCACCCACTGAGCCATACCAGCTGGGCTGGACCATCTTCTTATTGGTGGGTGGGTAGAAATAACCGCATGGCCCTTTAGCTCACAAATTATCCCAATACCAAATGTATAAGTGGTTTAGGAACAGAGCCTTGAATACTGCCATCAGTACAGCCTAGGATGTTTTGATACACACAACAGGAGAGTGGAGGGTAAGAAGGTGTCAGCAGAATAGGGGGAAAGAAGCTATTTTGGGCAAGCAGAAACAGTAGCCACTATACCATGCAACCTAAGTCTCACCCTTTCTCAAATATTGTGTGGCTTCACCTTTAAGATTCTAGATTTAGTCCCCAACTAGAGGGTAAACCATTGTTAAATGGCTGGTGTCTGCATTATACAATGGTTTTCTTGAAGAGAAAAAACAATGTAGCAGTTCAGTGCCTGGTCTTTGGAATCAGACAGTCTGGATGCCAATCCCAATTTCACCCTCACTAGCCGTGTGGCCTTGATGTTTTCTAAAGGATCGGTACATCTAGCTACTCTTAACCTTTCTGAGCTTCAGTTCCTCATCAGTAAAATGTGGGAGAATGGTTAGTTGTATCAGTTAGGATGCCTAAAACCCAAATAAATAAGGGAACTTCATGTCGTAATTAACTGAAGAATCCAGCGGCAGGGAAGGCTTCAAGTGGCTCAACAATTTTACGAAATACCCAGCTTCATTCCTCTGCCTGCTCTGTTCTCTGGAGCAGCCACGTCATTCCAAGGCTGGCTGCACTGTGATGGCAAAGTGGCCACCAGGGGCTTCTGGGGTTTCATGTTTTCTCATTCATATTCAGTAAACAGGGGTGTCACTTCCCTAGCCATCTAACAAAAATTCTGGACTTTTCTTTAACTGGACCATCTTTGTTCATATGACACCAGTCACTTTGACAAGAGGAATGGATCTGAGAATCAGAGCAAAACATAATGGGAGAGGGGCAGGGCGGATATTGAGAAGATAACTACAATCCCCAGATCCATCATAGTATATCCTAAAGCTAATCTGAGGACTCAACATATGAAAAGAGCTCAGTAAGTACCTGGCAGGTAAATGCCAAATAAGTGTGTGTGTGTGTGTGTGTGTGTGTGTGTGTGTGTGCACATGTGTGTAACTAGAGCTCTAGATACAGAACTCAAGATAGAGGTATAATATCCAACTTAAGACTTATAGAAACCCTAAAAACTAAAAAGTTACAGGACCACTACCTCCAATATATATAATATTAAACCCTAAAATAAATGTAAGAAAATCTAATAAAGCTGATTTTTCTCAGGATGATCATTTTAATCATTTTTTTTTCATATAGAAAATATCAAATTCTTTCTGGAACACTTTTGGTACCACTGCTCAAGAACAGCTTCATTGGTCTACTTGATAACTCAACATATGGGTATATGGGTGGGTGGAAGAATGGAAAGATAGATACATAAATGGATAGAGAATATATTTTAACTGCTCACATAATATTCCAAAGCCTGTTTAAATGCACATAGAAGATTAACTTGCTAGAATGTTATCTATAAACACTTTGACCAGGATGAGTCATCAAAAATGACTCATCCTGCTCAAAGGCAGATTATAGAATTCTAAAACTGGAAGAGACCACAGAAATCATTATACCAACTACTTTCCGATGAGAGAATTTAGGCTAAAGAGATCCTTGGCCCAGCTGGTGTGGCTCAATGGTTGAGCGCCGACCTATGAACCCAGAGGTCACAGTTCCTGGTCAAGGCACATGATACCAGTAGGGGGCATGCAGGAGGCAGCTGATCAATGATTCTCATCATTGATGTTTCTATCTCTCCCTCTCCCTTCCTCTCTGAAATCAATAAAAATATTTTTTTTTTAAATTTTGTTTAAAAGAGATATTCCTTGGCCAGGGTCATGAATTGGTGAGTAGCAGAATGAAAACAGATCTCAAATGTCCTGACACCCAGGAAAGCACTTCTCCATAGTTTAGTCCCACATCAGCCATTTAACATTAGTTAAATGATAATATTAAATGGCTTGGCAAACAAGATCTTCATAAATGATGCAAAGATCAACTCCTCAATCTGGCCCAAGCAAAAAACCACAGTTTTGGAATTAGTAAAACCAGACAATGTAGACATCATCATCCCTTCCAGTTGTCCAGAGTGGGACAGTCAAAGTGGAAGAAAGTTTTACTTAACACAAGTTTCCCAGGTCTGAGAAACATGGTAAGAGGTGGGATTTGTTATTATTGTTGTTGCTATTTGTCAATAATAGTGAGAAATGGTGTATTCATCAGCAAGGGACAAATCCTGGAGGCCATTTCTTTTTTACGCTAAAAAGTAAATCATTAACATGAAAATCACATCCACAGAAACTTACTTTTTCATACTCACTACCTGTCAGTTTGCTCCCTAAGTAAAAATCCAGAATAAAATAGCTCTGAAGTGAATGACTACTCTGGATATGAAATATTCCATGGAACAAACCCAAATCCCACTTTTCTTGAGTGCTCTATCATTCCCATTTCTGAAATGGCCACAAATAACTTTTTGAAACTGGACCAGGTACAGAACTAGTAAAAAAAAAAAAGAGAGAGAGAGAGAGAGAGAGAGAGAATAAAGGATAAAATTTGGAAAAGCTTGTCATAGCCTTTAGCTTCCAAGCACACCACCAAAATTTTAATGTTCAACAACTTAAGCAGACCTGCCTCAGTTGACTTGCCAGAAAACAGTCCACCAAGGAAGGGATGCTAAGAGAGGCTCTCCTACACCCCTACCCAACCAACTTAGCTCTGAGGTCCTGATACTGAAAAGCTATAAAACAATAGAAAAGAATTCATGTGCTTCTGGAGCCTTTTTTTTTTTTTTTTTTTTTTCAGAATAAGATATTTCACTCCTACCCAAACAAAGTGGCAGAACCCACTGAAGGTTGCCTTGCACACTCCTTGTCGTCAGCCTGTCCTTTGGCCAAACATTGAATGCCCCTTTCTGCTATGAGACAGATAATGAATCACGACATTATACTCTCTGCCCCTGCGGGACCACAGTACAATACCATCATGTCAAACTGGGTCTGAAAAGAGCTTTGTGTGGGATGAGACAAGACTCTAAGGATAACAAAGTGGCTGAATCATTTAGGGTATGAATACCAGTAGTGCCACACTCAGCTTGCCGGGTAAAGCTGCTATCAGAAGCCGCTGGTAAATCTCTGTGCTGATTATGGAGGGGAAGGGGGCAAATGACCTTGCAAGCAAATTGTACTTAATACAGAGATCAGGAAGCCTAAGGAAAGAAACCCACACTGTAAACCTAATAAATAAAATCTAGAATTCGCTGATTTAATAAAAGCATGTGACCCTATTACAAGGTAGTTTCCTTAGGACAGGTGCACTGCAATTGTTTTATTTTGTGGGGGTTTTTTTAGATATTCAAGTCTTCAGAGAATTACACGATAGATGGCAGCCTGGAAATATGCTGATGTGTCCTGGCAGAATTTCAGATATAACGGTGTTTTTTCCTCTTTGTAAACTTTCCATCAGTGGGAAGGCGAGCCCTGCCAAAACTGAGGAGCCCAAGCTGGAGGCAGCCAGGCTCCACCACTCAGACCGCGGCGATGGGCCAGGACTTCAAGGCCAAATCGGAAACAACCACGTTGAGTTCATTAAAACGACTGAATGATCAAAGGCGCGCAAGCCTTCACAAAGGCAAAAATTAATCTGTTTAATACTTGGCTGAATTCTCAACTGTTGAAGTACATTTGAAAGGAAATTCATCAAACTCCCCCCTTCCTGTGGAGAAAGCCTTTGAGTTCCTCAGAGTGTCCAGGAGGTGGCAGAAGTGTTCTTTGTTACAGTTCATGAGACACAGCTCCGGTTCCATCCCCAAAATTAGTGGAAGTATATTTGGGTATAATTGTAAATGTGAATGTAAATATAGATTTTTCAGGATATTAGAAATTATATTCAAACATGGGTAGACCAAACCTCGCTTGGCAATCATTTTTTAAAATATGTTTTTATTGGGCTTTTTTTAGAGAAGGGAGAGAGATAGAAACATCGATGAGAAAGATACATCGATTGGCTGACTCCTGCACGCCCCCCACCAGCATCGAGCCTACAACCCTGCATGCAGCCCAACTAGGAATTGAACCAGGGACCTCTTGGTCCCTGAGCCACACCGGTGAGGCTGCCAATCAGTTTTTGAGGGAGGAAATGCTAAGAATTTTAAAATGAATCTTGGAAATACCATATGATTTCACTTATATGCGGACTCTAATAAACAAACTAACAAACAATATAGAAACACACTCATAGCTGTCAGAGGAGGGGGGGCTGGATGAAAAAGGTGAAGGGATTAAGTGGGGGTGGGACCCTCTTAGACAGACAATATTATGGTGATTACCAGAGGGAAAGGATGGGTGCAAAGAAGTAGATGAGGTTATAGGGGTGATAAATGGTGATGGAAGGAAACTTGACTTGGAGTAGTGAACACACAATACAATATACAGATGTTGTATTATAGAATTGTACACCTGAAACCTGTACAATTTTATTAACCAATGTCACTCCAATAAACTCAACTTTAAAAAAAAATGAATCTTGGCCATTGATGAAAAGGCAGATGGAAGAACTACAGCCTAAGGACTTGCACCCTGTTCATGTACTTCTCGTGGCTTCCGAGAGCCCAGATCTTTCAGCACACCCAGCCCTCCTCTCCCTTCCCTGCATTGCTCCTTACAGCCCTGCCCACACACTCCTGGGTTACCCAGGGACCTGCGGCCCATCACTGAGCTGAAGCTGGAAGATGTGCTGGGAAGTTCCTCACTGCAACCACTCCTAACCTCTGCCCAGCCTGCCTCCTCTGTCAGGTCAACCTCCATAACCTGAGGTTATCCACCAACCAGCACATTATGAGTATTGATCCCTGTTGGACAAACTGAAGCTGGTGTAAGACCTCAGATTCCTCAATATCCTGAGAGGACAACATGTGAAATATTAATGCAGTCTATCATGAGAAACAAAAGTCATTATAAATACATAGAAATGCATGAAAGTCTTTCACTGTTTATTTCATGAAGTGAAAACATTTATTCCAACCAGATCAAAGGGGGTGGGGGGGAGAGGGAACGTTTTTTAGAGCTCCAATTTCACACACTCTAGTACGAAATGAATCAATAGTTAGGAGGAGCGAAATCAAAGATTTCCTTTTCAACAGTAATAAATCCGGTCAAACCCTGTTTAGTATGGCACTTGACATGGATTGTACAATCTGAAGTTAGTAAATTATGTATTTCAATAGTAATCCCTTACAGAATGAATGGGAAGTGCTAAATTGGGACAAATGGCTTCCAATGGGATCCAGATGCTTCGCCCTCAACTAGGTAGAAAGTGCGAAAAATTAAGAACTGGACTGATTTTTGCCCTGAGTTTCTTGAAGGAGCCAGAGTTCCTCAAAAATGGAATGTAAACACTTGGGGAAGGTGGCCTCAGAGAAGCATGTGCTATGCAGCAGCCTGAGCCCCAGCTGTGTTTACACTAGGATTCCAAAATATCTGGGCCTGAAAGGAAACTGGCAGGAGGGACAGAGGAGCCTGCTGGGATGGACCGACCCCAAGACGAAAGCAAGGAGCTGGTTCAAGACAATGGGAGGTGTGATTGTTGACAGAGCACAATGCCTGCCACTCAGCTTATCTTGTAGCCCCGCTTCCAAGATGCATATCTGACTCCCCAGGGGACGGAGAAGACCCTGAAAGGCATCGACCTGCGGCCCCATTCACAGCAGTGGCTGCGTGGTTGGTGGTGGCAACCATAAGGGCAGCGGTGACCTTGGGCAGCGTCAGGGCTGACACCACCTCCCTCAGTCTTGAGAATTGGCAGTACCCAAAGGGACACGCGGCCTAGGAGGCAGGGAGACACCTGGGCACCGCCGCTGCTTCTGCCATTGGTGGGAAAGAGGCAGCAGCAGCGAGCGAGGCCACATTCCACTGGCCCAGTGTAGGCAGAAGAAAACAACAGGCCTCGTGTTGTACCCATGAGAACCAGTTCTCGGAGAACTGGTTGTGGCAGGCTGAATAATGACCCCTAACGATGTCCATGTCCTAATCCCCAGAACCTGTGAATGCACCTTACATGGAAAAAGGGACTCTGCAGATGTGATCAAGTAAAGGATCTTGAGATGGGAAGATTACCCTGGAGTATGTGGGTGGGCCAGTGTAATCACCAGGGTACCTTCGAAAGAAACATGGAAGTCAGAGAAGGATACGTGAGGACAGAAGCAGAGGTCAGAGAGAGAGAGATTTGCAGGTGCTACACTGGTGGCTTTGAAGATCGAGAAGAGGGCCCCAAGCCAAGGAACGCAGGTGGCCTTTACACACTAGGAAAAGGCAAAGAAACAGGTTCTTTCCTGGAGCTCTGCCAAACCCATTTTAGACTTCTGACCTCCAGAACTATAAGATAATAAATGCATGTGGTTTTAAGCCACTAAGTGTGTGGTAATTTGTTACAACAGCAGCAGGAAAATAATACACTGGTGATAGACTCCTTCGAGAGATTTCACAATCAGCTGTGAGGATAAGGAGGCTCAAGTTGCCACAGAACGAGGGGAAGCACCACCAGAAGTACTGGGAGCCATTCTCACTCCCAGTCTGTGTGAGTAAAGGGCGTAGACTAGACCCACAGGTCTGCTTTACTCTCTGAGCTACCTTGGCAGAACACTTTATCTTAGATCTCATCTTGAACCTTTCTTCAAATCATCAACATCTGTTTTATGCCTTATTCTAAGATTCCAAACCAAAGCATGCATTACCTTGCTCTCTCCCCTACCCTTCAAGAACTTCTGAGAGGCAAGTTGTGCTATGAGTACCTTGCAAGGAATACCACGTATGTCCATAAGTGAGTTCCAAAGTCATTTGAAATGCTGAGAGCAAAGCCTATATACATATCTTTTGGATTTTAATAACAGCGTTTCTCAGCCACTTGCTCTAGATTTTTGTTCATCCCTTAAAAGCATTCTGCTGATGAGACCTTCTGGAAATGCCTTCAGAGATGTGCCCTATGACTGCAAAAGAAATTCTGCCTACCCACTGGAGATTCAAGACTCTCTTCTCAGCCAGATCATCATTAAACATTGAGGGCCTTTTTCCCAGGGCCCAGGAGAGTATTTGAATTGGCTGTATTTATCCAGTACTTTCTGCCAAATGAATCAGTTATCTCTTCCCAAAATTCAAATGTGGTCCTAGATTCAAATATATAATCTTCCTATTAGTAGCCATTACAGTACATTTTACTTATATCCAACTCTATTATTTCTGGTAACGATAGGGAACATACAAAAGATTATAATTAACAAATTATTTCCAAACTTCATTTTGGCTTTTATATCATTTCTCTTATCCTTATTACAAAAGCTATCAACATGAAGGAAGAAGTTTATTCAAATTCTTTTTATTATTTTCTTTGACCACCTTTTGGCAGAGTAGTCAGATAATATAAAAAATAATAATGGTAGGACAAAGGCAAAATAAACACTTGATAATGATATTCAAAGGCTAGGAACAACCTGCTCCGTGGTCCAGTCCAGCTGGACGTGTCCTCTGAACAAGTTAGACGATTTTGGACCAGCCACAACCTTTCTGGTCTTCTGTTTCCTCAGCTCTCCTCTAGAATACTTCCACATTGTTCTACTATGAAACATTTCATTTACTTGCCAGTTAAATTGTTCACCATTTCTTCTAAACACTTTCAACTTGAAATTGGCACTGGAGGAAATGCTCCCCATTTATACTCACCAGGGAGGGGAGTGCCCTAGTTTGAAAAGCATGGGCCTATACACTTGCTAACATCCCTTCTATCTCTAACACCACAGCTGTACCCAGGTGCTGCATCGTCCTGTCTTCACTGCTTTAGTTCACTTCATTTTTCCCTCTTCTATTATCTTCATCATTTAGAATTGCCCTCTTCTTCCTCCAAATTTCCCACTTTTGAAGGCTAATTTATGTCCCTCCTCCTCCCTAAAGCCTTCCCTGACCACAGCTGTCCAAGGAAATCTTTTTTTTTTTTTTTCAAAGTCATGGCACTCATCCTATGTAGCATTCAGTTGGAATACAATTATATCTATCTTTCTTAATGCCTTTCACTGTTACTTAACTCTTTTGTTATTTCTCTTGTTTGTTTGTTTTTGTTTGTTCTGGGTTTTTTTGCCACTGGTCTTCCAAACCATATCATAAACTTCCAAAAGATCAGAGGCCATGGAAGCTATTGTTTGTATTCCCCCACAGCACCTAGATCTGTGCCTTGCATGTGAGAAGCACTCATTCATTTATTATTTACCCATTCAACATTTATTTATTAGACTATGTGCCAATTCATAGCTGTTGAGTGAATGAGAAGCCAACAGATTCACATAATCTAAAAACTGAACCATTCAATTCTTCATAACACAATTTATCCTTCTCATTTTAGATTTATTTTTTGTTATAGGGTAATTTCTCCACAGGCAAATTTAAATCACAAATTCTAAACAGGTGTCAAAAATTGGTTGGATGTGCGTGGTCTTGTCATTATAATTGACACAAAGTGTTACAGGTTCATCAAGTGCCTAAAAGAACAGATTTTGTAGATTTACAGAAATTACCAAGACTGATAGAGCGAAAATAACACCCTCTACAAGTGCTCACTTCGTAAACTGCATGTTAAATGACAACATCCCTGCTTTTATTTGTCTTTGGAATTTAGGTGTATGCTTGTTCTATTCCTTCAGGGGCAATAAATAGATTCCCTTGTTCCACTTTGTAACCAAAATTAATGGCTATCTGCCATTTCTACCATAATTCTCAAGTTTCAATATTATAACTAAGTACATGAAAATCATATCAAACTGAAAGTTACCATCCAAATTATTAACCATATGCTATTTTAATACATATCAAAGTGAATTACATTCATTAGTGTGCCTAATGACAGAAGTCCCAAAATAGTCCAAAGTGTTATTCCCATATTTTTCCACATAGACTACATAAAGTAGGCTCCATTTAAAAAATAAATGCATTCACTTCATTTTAGGGATTGCTGCCTTTTGCTATTTCACCTACATGGAACCTGGCAAACTGTTCCGCTTTAGAATGTAGCTACTTCAGGGATTCTAAGTGGTGAGTGTAATTGCAGATACTTAGTCAAGCGCCACCTGGTGGTCAGATGAATATTTTTTCTACCATAAGTTTGATCAGTTGTGCAGAGAACCTAGTCAAACTATGTCATTGATAACTGCCAAAAGTAAATCATTAAAATCAATAATACTTTATCAATCCTTCATACTGTGGAATACTTAGCTACTGGGGGAAATATTCAGATCAGATTGATATTGGTTCAAGTCTCAGCTTCAGCTTTTTTTGTTACCAATTTCTTTATCTTGGGCCAGTAACTTACTAGTAAACTCTCTGGGGTTCAGTTTTCTCATCCATGCCATAAAGCTGATTTAAGGAATAAGTGAAAGGGAGACATAAGGGGAATAAAATAATGCACTGCATATTATTTTGTGGTACGAACAATTACTATTAGTATTACTTTATCAGCAATACGTGCTTGAATGTATAGAATGCTTATTATAGGACAAAAGCATACATTCTTTACCTATATTACCTCAGTGAATCCTCACAAGAATCCTATCAAGTTGCCATTGTTACCTACAGTTTAAAAATTAGGAAGCTAACAATATGAAAGTTAAATGACTAAGGATCACACAGTAGGCAGCACCTCGCTCAAAGTGGCAAAACTAGGACAGACACAGTTAAGCAACTGTGAGACACGGTCCCGAGGACTCGGGAAAATACTGCACAAGCAGGCAGAGAGCCTGCAGGCGTGCAGGTGGAGGCCCCTGAGCTTGATCCCGCATTGCAAACTTAAATGCCTATGGGCCAAACAAGTATCCTAAATGAGCAATGTGGGCTGAGAGGTCCCGGAGGTGGACTGGCCAGTACATGTCCCAGCCAGCAAGGGCCCCAGCTGGCCGAGGCTGGGGAAGCTATACCCAGCAAAGGGCAGGGGCTCTGGGCTTAAGGCAAAGCATGGGCAACAGGTGACACTTACCTTCCCATGGGACCACAGGAAGGAACCACCAAACACCCACACTCAGAATGTCTCCAGGAAACAGCTGGTACTGGGCCCAAGACCCCCAGGCTTCTGCTCGGTGATTAACACCTGAAGTTGGGTCCCTCTAAAACTACCGTTGACCTTGGAACAACGTGGCGTTAGAAGCTCCGACTCCCGCACAGTAGGAAATCTGCATGTAACTTTTGACTCCCAAAAAGTTTAACTGCAGCCGGCCTCTTCACACCCGAGATTCAAACCAACCGCAGGTCCGAAACAGGACTTTCCGGCAGGTCGGGAATCAGCTGTCGCGAATAGGAGGATGCTTTTTACGGCCGTGGTTGCTGGAATCCCCGGATGCCAGCCCGCAGAAAGGAAGGGCTGAGGAAGTGGGCCTGCGAGGTTCAAACCCATGTTGTTCAAGAGTTAACTGTAAAAATACGTAATGGGATATTGGCTTCAGCCCCCACCGAGAGGTCAGTGACAGCGAGTGACAGCACGCTTTCTCTGAGAACCAGATGGCTGTCAGGGCTCTGGGGCAAGGGCAGAGTGGCGAGGCTCACGTCGGGGTGCTGCATCGGGGTTCAAGGCCTGCCGGTTAGGCAGAAAAGGGGCAGGAGCAAAATTGACAAGGGTGGGTAGGCCATTCCAGTTAAAACCAGAGGAGGCCTGAATGACCTGGTACATGTTTAGGTAGCTAATGCAGTTGTAAGTTATCCAGACTCCTGGAAATCGGTTCCCTAGATCATGAATGCCTCACTGAGTGCTCCCCTGTAAGGTCCTTGTGGACTAACCCAAGTGGTCAGCAGCACCATTAGGGTGGGGACAAAAATCACAAGCAGGCTATGCCACTTCCCTTTGTCCATGTCTCTGTGTTCTATTTTTCTGCCCTTTAAACAGATTGTGTCCTCTCAAGTTTTATTTTTTCTAATCCTAGCAAATGATTGTTTCCCAGAGGAATAAACAAACCTAGGATTCCTTCAGTGTTTAAATGCACACTGAACATTAAAGCAACTCAAGGAGCATAACTCTCAGATTGCTGTGGGGTCATGCACCAGATCCAACCACACTGATCAATAGAACAACCAGAGAGAATGCCAGGTAGTTAAGACATTAGGCAAACAAACCTCTAATGAACATCTGTTGAAAGCAATAAATTGATGTCAGGAAGATATCTGCACAGAGATCATGCTTGATGTCTTTGGATGGTTCCAATTTAGTTAGCACTCCCATTCCTAAGCATGCATCTAATATTAAACAGCCTCAGGAATCATAGACATGATTGGCCCATTGGCCTAGTAATTTCCCCCCAGGAAATTATCTTGAGAAAATAACCCAGATGAACAAAAAGTGATATACATAAAAATGTACTTTTAAAACAGTAGGAGAATGGGTAGGTAAATTATAATTTCCTATAAATGAGTGTCTCGTCTCAGATGATATTTAAATCTTTTTGTATTTTTTATTAAATGTATTAGGATATGATTGGTTAATAACATTATATAAATTTCAGGTGTCCAACTTTAATCAACATCTGTTTACTCTATTGCATGCTCACCTCCTGGTACAGCAGGTCATGGTTATCATGCCTAGATGGATGTCCCACCACCCCAGAGCCTCTTTTAGATTTTAGTGATATCTTTCCAATTAAATATACCCATACCTTTGACACAGCAACTCGCGTCCTAGGTATACACCTGAGTGAGAAACTCTTGTTCATTATATCAAAAACACATGAACATAGCATTGTTTGTGATAAAAAATTAAAAGCAGCCTACCTGCCTCAACAGGAGAATTTGTGGTGTATAAATTATGGAATACTACATAGCAGTGAAAATTAGTGAAGTAAAGCTACTTCTATAAGGATGGACACATGCCACAAATATGAATTTGAATGGGAGAAAAACAAGTGGCAGATAGATATGAACATTATAATACCATTTATATTAAGTTTTTCAACTGTATTGTTTATGGATATATACAAACCATATTGTTTTGGGGGTACACACATAGGTAGTAAAAGATTAAACTATGCATAGGAATGAATTAACATAGTGACTGCCTCTGGGTAGAGAACAGAGGAAAGAGTAGTACCCAAGGGGCTTCAGCTTTATCTGTAATGTTGTATTTCACATAATAAAAGCAATCTGATGTGAATATCATAAAATATTAAGATTTGAAAAAGCTGGATGGTAGCTAGATATGTGTTGTATTATTCTGCCTGCTATTCTGTATCCCTGTGGTGTAACAAGGGTGAGGCAGTGGGAGTGGTCTGTTATGTGTACAGGCAAAAAGAGGGTATATTTTCTGCAGAGAATTATAAAACAAACTAAATGTTCTTTTTTTAAATACCCCCTTCAGTTAGCAATTCTAACGATATCAATAATAGAAGACTCTTCTCAGCTAAGCAAACAGCTCCCACCATCCCCAGTCTCCACCTTGGTAAGTCACTTACTATATCCCTGAAATACTTCCTAATCTGTACAGACTCACTCGTTAACATAAATCATCTTTATCAATCATAGTGCACAAGGAAATCCATAATGATCATTCTAAAACATATTTAGATCTCAAATGATCAAAGACAGTATCTGTCATTTTTGTTATAGTCTACTGAGTAGAAAGCATATATTTTAGAAAATTTTTCAATAATTATGGTTGACATGAAAAGCATCTTCAGAGCTCGGTCTGCCACTTTTCATCCACTTGCATTGCTTTTTACAGTCACTGGTCAGACCTCAGACGCCAAAATGGTGAAGCAGATCAAGAGCAAGTATGCTTTCTGGGAAGCCTGGAACAGTGCAGGAGATAAACTTGTAGTAGTTGACTTCTCCGCCACCCGGTGTAGGCCTTGCAAAATGATTAAGCCCTTCTATCATTCCCTCTCTGAAAAGTATTCCAATGTGGTGGTCCTTGAAGTAGATGTGGATGACTGTCAGGATATTGCTGCAGAGTGCGAAGTCAAATGCATGTCAACCTTCCAGTTTTTTAAACAAGGACAAAAGGTGGGTGAGTTTTCTGGAGCTAATAAGGAAAACTTGAAGCCACCATCAATGAATTACTTTAATCCTGTTAAACAGCCATCGGCTCTTGTAATTTTTTTTATTTACAAAAAAAAAAAGAAGATAGATCAAGTATAGAGACTATATATTCAACTACCATCTGATTACAAATGACAATAAAATATTAATTCTACCCTTTTAAAAGTAATTTAAAAAAATAAAAGCATCTTCAGTTTACTCTTCAGTTTGACTAGAAATATTTCAATGTGTTAGAAAGCTTTAATCACTTAGTTAATCATGATGTTGCAATAATAATAATAATAGAGAGAGAGAAATCATAGATTAGATTAGTATTAAATTGCAAAGACAATGTGGATGGCAAAAGTAATGAAT
Organism: Eptesicus fuscus; assembly: GCF_027574615.1. NCBI lineage: Eukaryota > Metazoa > Chordata > Mammalia > Chiroptera > Vespertilionidae > Eptesicus > Eptesicus fuscus. Next base: position 38,720,016 of record NC_072477.1, read on the forward strand.
GAACCTTAGGAGAAAAACCTTTTTTAAAAAATATTTTTTATTGATTTCACAGAGGGGGAGGGAAAGGGAGAAAGAGATAGAAGCATCAATGATAAGATAGAATCATTAATTGGCTGCCTCTTTCATGCCCTCTACTGGGGATCAAGCCTGCAACCCAGACATGCGCCCTGACCAGGAATTGAGCCCATAACCTCCTGACTCATAGGTCGATGCTCAACCACTGAGCCACACCAGCCGAGCAGAGAAAAATCTTTAAATTGCCCATTAAGTGTAGTAAGCACGGTTTCATGAATATAATCCCGTATTCACGTTTATTCTTTTTTTTTTTTTTTAATTTCTTTATTGATTAAGGTGTCACATATTTGTCCTCATCCCCCCATTCCCATCCCACCCCTCTCCCCACGCATGCCCCAATCCCCTGTTGAACTTAACCGTTGGATAGGCTTATATGCATGCATACAGGTCCTTTGGTTGAACTCTCCCCCTCCCCCCCACCCTCCCCCTACCCTCCCCTATCCTCCCTCTGAGGCCCGATAGTCCGATCGATGCCTCCTTGCTTCTGGTTCTGTTCTTGTTCCTCAGTCTATGTTGTTCATCATTTCCCCTAGATGAGCGAGATCATATGTCACTAGATATATACTAATAAGAACTGAATGTGAGACGAGCAATAATAGTTATGCTGACAGGCAAATGAATCAATCTGTAGCGAGCTTCCCCCTGGACCAACAGTTCTTTTGAGACCCAATTTCGATGTCCAGTAGTTCCTTATGTGTACATGTCAGCACTGACCCCTCAGCTCTGGATGGTGGACAAATGGTGGTAATGGAGGTCCGACTCCCTCTGGTTTGGTCTCGGCCGAACCCAGGGGCACGGCGTCACCCGGACTAAGGGGCACGTGGCCTCACCCATACCCAAGGGGCGCGTGGTCTCACCCGGGCCTGGGACCCAGCCTCACCCGGATGGATCCAGGGGCGCACGGCCTCACCCGGACCCAGGATCTGGCTTCACCCGTACCCAGGGACGCTTGGCCTCTCCCAGACCCAGGGGCACGTGGCCTCACCCGGGCTTAGTTGCACAAGGCCTCACCTGGATCCAGGGACACATGGTCTCTCCCGGACCCAGGGACGCTTGGCCTCTCCCAGACCCAGGGGCACGTGGCCTCACCCGGGCCTAGGTGCACGAGGCCTCACCCGGATCCAGGGACGCATGGTCTCACCCGGACCCAGGGACGCTTGGCCTCTCCCAGACCCAGGGGCACGTGGCCTCACCCGGGCCTAGGTGCACGAGGCCTCACCCGGATCCAGGGACACATGGTCTCACCCAGACCCAGGAACGTTTGGCCACTCCCAGACCCAGGGCCACTTGGGCTCACCCGGGCCTAGGTGCACGAGGCCTCACCCGGATCCAGGGACACATGGTCTCACCCGGACCCAGGGACGCTTAGCCTCTCCCAGACCCAGGGGCACGTGGCCTCACCCGGGCCTAGGTGCACGAGGCCTCATCCGGATCCAGGGACACATGGTCGCACCCGGACCCAGGGACGCTTGGCCTCTCCCAGACCCAGGGCCACTTGGGCTCACCCGGGCCTAGGTGTACGAGGCCTCACCCGGATCCAGGGACACATGGTCTCACCCGGACCCAGGGACGCTTGGCCTCTCCCAGACCCAGGGCCACTTGGGCTCACCCGGGCCTAGGTGCACAAGGCCTCATCCGGATCCAGGGACGCATGGTCTCACCCGGACCCAGGGATGCTTGGCCTCTCCCAGACCCAGGGGCACGTGGCCTCACCCGGGCCTAGGTGCACGAGGCCTCACCCGGATCCAGGGACACATGGTCTCACCCGGACCCAGGGATGCTTGGTCTCTCCCAGACCCAGGGCCACTTGGGCTCACCCGGGCCTAGGTGCACGAGGCCTCACCCGGATCCAGGGACACATGGTCTCACCCGGACCCAGGGACGCTTGGCCTCTCCCAGACCCAGGGCCACTTGGGCTCACCCGGGCCTAGGTGCACGAGGCCTCACCCGGATCCTGGGACACATGGTCTCACCCAGACCCAGGGACGCTTGGCCTCTCCCAGACCCAGGGCCACTTGGGCTCACCCGGGCCTAGGTGCACGAGGCCTCATCCGGATCCAGGGACACATGGTCTCACCCGGACCCAGGGACGCTTGGCCTCTCCCAGACCCAGGGCCACTTGGGCTCACCCGGGCCTAGGTGCACGAGGCCTCATCCGGATCCAGGGACGCATGGTCTCACCCGGACCCAGGGACGCTTGGCCTCTCCCAGACCCAGGGCCACTTGGGCTCACCCGCGCCTAGGTGCACAAGGCCTCATCCGGATCCAGGGACACATGGTCTCACCCGGACCCAGGGACGCTTGGCCTCTCCCAGACCCAGGGCCACTTGGGCTCACCCGGGCCTAGGTGCACGAGGCCTCACCCGGATCCAGGGACACATGGTCTCACCCGGACCCAGGGACGCTTGGCCTCTCCCAGACCCAGGGCCACTTGGGCTCACCCGGGCCTAGGTGCACGAGGCCTCACCCGGATCCAGGGACACATGGTCTCACCCGGACCCAGGGACGCTTGGCCTCTCCCAGACCCAGGGCCACTTGGGCTCACCCGGGCCTAGGTGCACGAGGCCTCACCCGGATCCTGGGACACATGGTCTCACCCGGACCCAGGGACGCTTGGCCTCTCCCAGACCCAGGGCCACTTGGGCTCACCCGGGCCTAGGTGCACGAGGCCTCATCCGGATCCAGGGACGCATGGTCTCACCCGGACCCAGGGACGCTTGGCCTCTCCCAGACCCAGGGGCACGTGGCCTCACCCGGGCCTAGGTGCACGAGGCCTCATCCGGCTCCAGGGACACATGGTTGCACCCGGACCCAGGGACGCTTGGCCTCTCCCAGACCCAGGGCCACTTGGGCTCACCCGGGCCTAGGTGCACGCGGCCTCACCCGGATCCAGGGACACATGGTCTCACCTGGACCCAGGGGCATGTGGCCTCACCTAGACCCAGGGACGTGAGGCCTCACTTATACCCAGAGGCGTGTGACCACACCCGAGCCCAGAGGCGCGCAACCCCGCCCGCACCCGGGTCTCAGCGGGGCCCCGTCTTCCCGATCCCAATTCCTGCCGGTCAATCCCCCCTCAGCAATTCCCCTGGCCATCCTTCCAGAGCTCCAGTATGGCTGCTGCAGAACTCGTCGGGCGGCGGCTCGGCGAAGCTCCGGTGCACCCGGTGCATGGCGGTGGGCCGGTCTGGCGTCGCTGCGTCGGCCCTTGGGTCTGCATCGGTGGCCGGTCGCCGAGCATGTGCACCTGGCCGCTTCCGGGGCGTTGAGATTCTTGACGGACTCGGAGGTCAGCAAGCGCGGAGTCTCCCACCCCATGTCTCATAGGGGCTCGTCTGTTCGTGCTTGGCTGCCAGTGGAGCCGTCCCCTCAGCCGGAGACCGCCGGGGGAACTGCGCCGAGCACGTTCCAGGCCGCTGTTGTATCGCCTGAGCCATAGTTCTTTTGTGTCGCCTGAGCCGTAGTTCTTAAAGTGTGGTCTTTGGGTCACCGGCATCAGCATCATCCCACATACCCCTCTTTTATTCTAGTTGTAGAGCATCTACTCAGCCAGCCCTATGGTGGTCTTGGATGGTGTCTGCTCTGCTCTCTTGTCGTAGTCTCAAAGTTGTTGTGGTAGGCAACAATCAGGCTTCCGCCCTATGCCTCCATCTTGGTCCTCCTTTGTATAGTTAAGTCTTGATTGTTGTTGGTGTCACTGGGGGGGCTCTCTTTGTCTATAAAGGAAGAGTTGCTGTGCAGGAGACACGTTTATGGGCCGGGTCTTGGTGCAGCAAAGCTTTGGCGCTCACTGAATATTCCTGTTGAATGTGTCCCTTATGCACGTGGTTGAAATCTGGTGTCATCTCCCACAGACCACTAGATGCCCTCGTTTCTGGGTCTCCAATGGGGTGTAGATCAGCTACTGCCTTAGGCACTCAGCAAGGATTACAGCAAAAACTGTAGTTTCTTCCTCCTGTCTGAGTGGCCCTGGCGCAGTCCGACTAGAACAGCAGTTCATCTGGTCCGCTGCCAGAGGGCAGGCCACCCACATGCATAAGCCGTTGCTTGGGGCGCAGGTGTGCCTGCAAGACTTGCGGGGCAGGTCTTCAAAACGTGCGGGGCGGGTCCCAGGGCAGGGCGGGGTCTCAGGGCGCCAACAGGCCATGGTGCGGCGAGCCGCGATGGCTGTGAGTCTGGTCCTTCTGCCTTCCACGTATCTAAGTCCCCTCGTTCCGCACTCCAGCGCAGCAAACACTGATTGCTGGGCGCACCTCCGCAAGAGTCCCGCCTCTCCCCGCAGGCATCTGGGTCTCCCGGGGTTCGCCAGAAGATGGATTTCAGGGTGATGGAGAGCTAATCTCCCCTAGGTTTGGAACAAAAGCCCCTTTCCCCCGCCACCAGCCAGACCCACGCGCCTCCACACCTCATCCCCTCCGATTTCGCTGGGTGCGAGGCAACAGAACAGCCTTTAACCTCCGCCGCCATCTTTTTCAAACTTCCCAATTTGTACTTCTTAATCCCTTCATTTCAGTCAACTCTACTGAAGTCTAGCGCCGCCGGGAGGTGCACGGAAAGGGCGCCTGGGCCTCCGTCCGGTGCGCGGTGCGCGCGTCCCGCGGAACCAGGCGCGCGAGGGTCGCACGGCTGGGACGGGCGCTGGGCGGCCGCCGAGCTCCAGGCACCGCCATCGCCGCGTTCCGGACGTCGCCGCCGCGGCGTCCCCCCAATTTGTACTTCTTAATCCCTTGAATTCAGTCAACTCTACTGAAGTCTAGCGCCGCCGGGAGGTGCACGGAGAGGGCGCCCGGGCCTCCGTCCGGTGTGCGGGGCGCGCGGCCCGCGGCACCAGGCGCGCGGGGGGCTGCGCGGCGGGGACGGGTGCTGGGAGGCCGCCGGGCTCCGGGCGCCGCCGCTGCGGCAGCGTCCCCAGCGTCCCGGGCCGGGCGGCCTGCGGGGGCGGCGGAGTTGCGAAAGTGAGTGAGTTTCCCAGGGTTTCGCCCGGAATGGGGTTCAGTGCAATCGGAGCCGGTGCTCAGCGCACTCCGGAGCCTTTATCTCCTTCCTGCCAGTGAACTCCGGCCAGGTCATCAGCTGCCCCTTCCTCTCCTGTTCCATCCTCCCCGCAGGCGCGTGTGCTCGTGTCTCCGCCCGTTTCTCCATACCTCAGGCTTTTACGGCTTCCCCGACTGTCCCCGTGGCCTTCTCCTTCCCCCCAGCTGTGGGCATTTCAGTCCACCAACTTTCCTGTGGTTCTGGACGATGTCCGTTCTGACCTCTAGTTGTATTTTTGAAATTGTTGTGCCCGGCTGCAGGTTAGGTGTTTAACCTATGCCGCCATCTTGGTTCCTCTCTCACGTTTATTCTTATACTCAAGTTTGAGACTTCAGACTAATAGGAAAATCTGGATTTCTGGGCTGCAAACCAATTTGCCATAAAGATAGCCGTCAAGATGTGAAGGGCTGGGTGGAGAATGCTGCAGAGTGCCAAACTTGAGCAGACATCAGAATCACCCAGAAAGCTTGTTGAAAACAGCTTCCTAGGCCCCACCACCACAAATTCTGATTCGGGAGGCCTGAGGAGTACATTTCAGACAGCCTCTCAGGTGATGCTGATGCTGCCTGTCTGCAGATCACATTTTGAGAACCGTTTGAAGAGATTTCTTTCAACCCCTGCTACTTTTGCCTTACATGTTGCCTTTAGAATCTAATCCTGGCATAACATACTTTCTCAAGCTGAAATATAAAGTGCCCAGAAAAAGCCAATCCACAACAGGTTTCTTATCATATACCCTATATAATAAAAGGCTAATATGCAAATTGACCAAACGGAGGAACGACCGGTCACTATGACTTGCACTTACCACCAGGGGGCAGACGCTTGATGCAGGAACTTACCCCTGGTGGTCAGTGCACTCCCACAGGGGGAGTGTCGCTCAGCTGAAGCCGGGTTCATGGCTGGCAAGCGCAGCAGCGGTGGCAGAAGCCTCTCCCTCTTTCGCAGCAGCACTAAGGATGTCCCACTGCCAGCTTAGGCCCGCTCCCCCGGGGAGCGGGCCTAAGCCATCAGTTGGACATCCTCCGAGGGCTCCCAGACTGCGAAAGGGCACAGGCCAGGCTGAGGGGCCCTGCCCCCAACCCCCTCCCAATGCATGAATGTCGTGCACCGGGCCTCTAGTTGGGTAATAAAATTAAATCATGTAATATGTAACAACATAGAACAATATGTTATATTGCCCTAAATATTTATACAGCAGTCCCTGTCTTTCAGAGAGCTCAGGACACTTCCTGCATCTTCTCTCTACTGGATATATGAGAACTATAAAAATCTATTTCATAAAAAAGGAATTTACAACAAACAATTGATTTCCAATTCAACTGCCTGTGACTGCTTATACCATGAGGCTCAACAGGTGCCTATTATTAGCTAGCACCCTTGAGGGCTTAAGAGAAAAATGTAATGGTGGCATTACATTCGATAGGGTGCAAATAGTTAAGGTTTACATAGGATATATGCAAAAAGGTCATTTATTATCAATATCTCAAAATAATTTGATCATGGCTTCAAAATGAAAGAGGAAACTAACTTCAAGGAATCAGGGGCAATTTGATCTTGAAACACAAAAACAGTGTTTTCCCATTATCTGCTGGAAAATAGCTATTGCTATATAATTTTACTGCAAAATCAGTGGCTTTTCTCAAAAAACAAGCACCATAATTACAGTATTAGAAATACACATGTATTCTGTTAATTATGATGCTACTGCTTATGAGTGAAAAAGAATATGTTATTTGGCAGCCAGAAGCCACTTAAAATTTTATTTAAAATGTAAGTGTTCAGGAAACTAATTTAGATAAAGTGTAGAGAAAAAAGCTGAAGGAAACAATAAATTGCCTTAAAAGGAGGTTTCCCATTTAATTTTACCTATTCCAAATGTAGCATACCCTCCCTAAATATGAGGCCTGCATTTTCCAAAATCTTTCTGAAAATTCCATTTAAAGATCTTGAATCTTTAAAACTTAAGGGTTTTATACACCAGAAATATGCAAACAAATTAGTAGATACTAAGGAATATAAATTGTTACATTGAATAGGGATTATAATTCATATTTTATTTCATGCTTGATTTTTTGATACCTCTAAGCAACTTTACAAGGTAAATCCAAATTGTAAACATTAAACTATACTTACTGGCAGTTCAGATTTTTCTGACCAATGTGGGCACTATATATATGTGAAGGATTGTTTTAAAAACAAACAAATATAAACTCTGCCCTAAAGAAAAAGCATATTGCTTTAAAAGGTTTTCAGAACTATGAAATTTAACATATGATCTACTCTGAATATAGGATACGCTCCCTATATGTAAAAGAGAAGATCTCGTATAGAGTTTTCCAAAGTATTCTGAAAATTCCATGGCCAAATAACTTTTAGAAACACTGACCCTTACCCACAGAGCCTGATATATGATAGAAAGTGCCAGGGACCTTAAAAAACATGACTTTTATATATTTGATTCCTGCATTTGCCTCACCCTTCACCAACCAATCAATCCATCACTAAATCTTATGGTTTTACTTATAAGATATATCTTATATCAGTTTGTGAAAAGATACCATGCAAAAATAGCCAAAGAATTTACATCATATAGCATAGGTTCTCTGACTTCATTGAATTAAATTAGAACTCAATAACAGAAAGACACCTAGAAAACCTCCAAATATTCAGAGATTAAGTAACAAACTTCTAAATAACCAATAAGTTAAACAAGAAATCATGAGTGAAATTAGAAGATAATTTGATCAAAAGAACAATAAAACATGATATATCCACACTTGTGGAATGCAGCTAACTTGGTGCTTAGGGAGAAATGGATAGCTCTAAACACATTTATGAAAAAAGAAGAAAGATTGAAAATCTGTAATATAACTTTCAAATAAAAAATAAAGAGTAGCAAATTAAACCCAAACAAAATGGAAAACAAGGAAATAGTAAAATAAATTAAGAGCAAAACTCAGTGAAAGAGAAAATATACATGTAATAGAAACAATAACCAAGACTAAAGTTGATTCTTTGAAAAGATTGATCAAATTGATAAACTGCTAGCAAAACTAGTCAAGTAACGAAAAACACAAATTACCAATAAAATAAAATAATAGGGAAACATCACTATTAAATCTATGGGTACTAAAAAGATAATAAGAGACTATTATGAGTAATTTATGCCAATAATAAGTAACTTCATCTGATCAATCAGATGATATAGACAAATCTCCTAAAAAATACAACTTAACCAAAATTGACACAAGAAGAAATAAAAAATCTGAATAGCGCCTCAGTCTCCATTTCATATCTTTTAAACATGTAAATAAGTTCAGTACAGTATCAAAACTAAATCTGAATAGTCCTTTATCTATTAGAGAAATTGAATTCATAATTAAAACTCTCCCAGCAAGCCTAGCCTGTGTGGCTCAGTGATTGACCATAGACCTAGGAACCAAGAGGTCATGGTTCAATTCCCAGTTTTGGGTTCAATCCCCAGTAGGGGGCATGCAGGAGGCGGCTGATCAATGATGTTTCTCTCTTATCACTGTTTCTATCATTCTCCCTTCCCTCCCTGCCCCCTCTCTAAAATCAATTAAAAAAAAAAAAAAACATTTAAAAAAAACTCTCCCAACAAAGAAACTACAGGATTCAGTAGCTTTGTATTTTCCAAATATGCTCAGAGCTCCACACAACCTGTCACATTCTCTACCCTCTTTCTACCTCAATGCTCAGATCCTCACCATCATGCTCTCTTTGAGACCACAAGAACCAATGCCACCATTCCCAATACCCCTGTGTATGTTAGTCACTACCCGAAGCCCAAGGTCATCTCCCATCACCCTTATCTCCACACAGCTCTGAACATTCCTTAATTGAATTCCTCTTACCACCCTTCTCCAACTTTTAAAAACCATCAACTGTGCCTTCTGTTGCTCAAATCACCATCAACTGAACCATGCAGAAACACAACCTCTTCTCTGAATAATCCCTTCACTGTGTTGCTCTCATTGAAATGGCTCTTTCATAAGGATACCCTTTTCCCTTCAGCCCTAGGTCTTTACTAGAATACAGATACAGGAACACTGTGTGCTCCTCCACGGAAAGGGACACTGGACCTGGTTTTCAAAAGGCACTTCACAATGCCTACCACGTAGACCACAGGGTGAGCAGTAAAAAAATGTTTGAAAGTGTGACCAGGGATAAACTGTCTACACTTTGAATTTTGCTCAGTGACATGAAAGGGAGAAGCCCTCACATTTATTTAAGAAAGAAAAAAGGCTTTCTACAAAGAATTAATCGTTGAAGCTCAGGTGAAAAGAGAGAAGGATGTGTTGGAAATGTGGGCAGGTTAGCACCACCTACTGATGATTGGAGCCTTCACATCCAGGCCTTCCTCTCCAGCACTGTCCTCTGTTTGTGTGTGTGTTTGTGTTTTTTTTTTTTGTGTGTGTGTGTGTGTGTGTGTGTGTGTGTGTGTGTGTTTTCTTTCGTGGCTCATATATCACCACCAGGCATTATATCACTTATTTATATTTTTGTTTATTGTCTGCCCCACCACTACCCCTAGAATGTAAGTTCCATGAGGGCAGGGACTTGTCTGTTTTGTTCTCTGCTTTACTTCTAGTGTCTAGAACAATTCCTAAAATAGAATGGGAATCATAAAAATAGTGTGTTGTTGTTTTTTTAAATCTTATCTTGAAAATTATATCTTAGACTCCATTACTTTCTATTCCTTTGTTGTAGCCTTCTACAAATCCCTGGATCATCCCTCACTTGCCTTGAAGAATATTAGTATCTGGCCTCTATCACCTTCTCCTATACAATTCCTGATATATTACTTGGCAATTTCAATATCCATGTTGATAACTCTTCTAATCTGTAGCTTTTCCATTTCTTAGCTTCCAGTCTTATTCTCTACATCTACCTCAGTCACATGTTCTTGGGAACCAGCTATTTTCAACCTTTTTCATCTCATAGCACACATAAACTAATTACTAAAATTCTGCAGCACACCAAAAAATGTATTATATTTTTTTGCTAATCTGACCAAAAAAAAACAACATAGGTATAATTTTGATTCATTCATACTGGATGGCTACTATTGTGTTGGCTGTTGTCTCTCTTTTTTTTTTTTTTTAATCCTCACCTTAGGATATTTTTCCATTAATTTTTAGAGAAGAGCAGAAGGGAGGGGGAAAGACAAGTTGCATGATCTGCTGTCTGCAAACTAGAGAGAGAGAAACATCAATGTGAGAGAGACACATTGATTGATTGCCTTCCGCACACACCCAACCAGGGCTGGGGATTGAGCCTGCAACTGAAGTCCATGCCCTTGGCCAGAATCTAACCCAGAACCCTTCAGTCCAAGGACTGATGCTCTATCCACTGAGCAAAACTGGCTAAGGCTGTTGTCATTTTTTTATTTGAAAATCGAAGGGAAAAGGAGTCAGTGCCCCTGACTAAAGAGTCAGCTATTATATGTTTTAAAATTCTTGTGGCACACCTGTTGAAAGTTGCTGCCCTAGGTCACGTCTTTGTCCATCACTGCATTGCTTCACTTCCCCTTATCTAGCTTAGCTTCCATGGACCATTATTGTAATCACTCCTGATTAGACACCCTCAACCTCTTTACCTCTCTCTCTCTCTTTCTCTCTCTCTCTCTCTCAATATGTTTTTATTGGTTTTAGAGAGAGAGGAAGTGAGAGGGAGAGGGAGAAAAACATTGATGAGAGAGAGAACCATTTATTAGCTGCCTCCTACATGCCCCCTACTAGGGATTGAGCCCCAAACCTGGTCATGTGCCCTGATAGGGAATTCAACCAGCAACCTCTTGGTACACAGATGACACTCAACCGAGTCACACTAGCCAGGGCCTTATCTCTTTATTATGTTCTCCAACTGTTTTAGTCAGGCTTCTCAAGAGAAACAGAACCAATAGGCAATATAGATATATCCTATATAATAAGAGCGTAGTATGCAAATTGTCTCCTCGACCAGGAGTTGTCCGGGAGTTCAACCAGGGGGCAGGGCCAGCCGGGAGAAGGGAGGGAGGCCCCAGCCGGCAGCCGCTAGGGACCCTACCAGTACACGAATTTAGGTGCACTGGGCTTCTGGTAGATATATAAGAGGAGACATTATAGGAATTGACACATTCAGTTGAGGAGGCCAACAAGTTGCATGATCTGCTGTCTGCAAACTAGAAGACCATGAAATCTGGTAGTGTAATTCAGTCCAAGTCCAAAGGTCTAAAAATCATGGGGGTGATGGTGTAAGTCCCCTTTGAGTTTGAAAGTCCCAGAACCAGAAGCATTGATGTCTGAGAAGATGGATCTCCCAACTTAAGCAGAGAATGTGTGAACTCACCCTTCCTCTGCCTTTTTTGTTCTACCCAGATCCTCAACAGATTGGATGATGCCTACCATATTGGAGTTTACCAATTCATATGCTAGTCTATTCTGGAAACACCCTCATAGACACACCCAGAAATAATGTTTCAACAGCTATCTATGTCTCCCTTAGCTCAGTCACGTTGACACATAAAATCAACCATCACACCTACTAAACTGCAACTGTGAGTTTATCTAACTATCCACCCACTCTGTGTCTGCAACTAAATGTGGGTGGAAAGAGCACGTAAATATGTTAACTAGTCTCAATTTAAATTCTTGACATCTAACCTCAAGTAGGCCATTAGTGCTTCTAGGCAACCATAATATATTTGCCTACTAGCAGTCACACCCTAATCCTAATACCTTAAAATTATTTTCTTCTCTCTACATAATCAGCTCATGACCTTGCTACCTATTTCAGTGAGAAACTTCACTGTGAGAATTTCCATATGATTTCACCACCTCATTTCCCCATAGTTGTACTCTGACTATCCTCCTACTGCTGTGGATGGATTATACATGCTCCTACCTAGCCAGTCCTCAGCTCATAGCTAAACATATTTGTGTACCAGGTCAAATCCCCTTTCACTTATTCAAGGATATCACGTTAGGAAACGTCCCCCCATTACTGGATCATTTCTATAAATACGCTATATCTCCCATTATAAAAAGGGACAAAAATGACCCCAATTTCCCTTATAGTTGTTGCCACTCTCCTTTACGTGAAAACTTGTTGAAGAAGTTATCTATACTCATAGTCTCCACCTCCTCTCCTCTCATTTTTCCTGGAAACCATTCCAGCCAGGATTATTTTCCCCACCTCTGCAACTGCTTTTGTCAGGGTCATCAGTGATTGCAAGTCCAAGGGTCAATTCTCAGACCCCATTGATGGCACCTTCCTTCTATAGTTGCTTTCTCCTCTTGGTTTCTAGGACACCGTCTTCTTAGTTCTTCTTACCTCACTGATGGCTGTGGATCAGTTTCCTTGGCTGGAAACTTCCTCTCTTTGACCTCTAGATGTTAGAATTCCCCAGACTCAGGCCTTGGACCTCCTTCCTTCTCTATTTACACTCATCCCTTAATGATCTCATATAGTTCCATAACCCATGATATACTATGCATATTGACAATTCTCACACGTCTCCTCAAACTCTTGATTTTACCTTGGGCTCCCAGCTTGCAGAGCCATCTCTTCTTTGGGTGTCAAATACCAAAACCTGCTCTTCCTCTTGTCTTCCCCATCTTGGTAAATGGAAAATCTGTTCTCTCAGTTGATCTAGTTTAAGTCTTTTAATAATCCTTTGCCCTTCTCTTGCTCTCACACCCCACAAGCAATCTGTGCTATTCTCTAGTATTTCTGAAATCCCACCACTTACCACCATTTCTACCATTTCTATCTCTCCCAAACCACCATCTCTCTAAAATTTTACAATAGCCTCTCAAGTGATCTTCCTGCTTCCTCCCTTGCCCTCTGTGTTCTATCTTCAATATAGTAGCCAAAATGATGGTGTAAAAGCATAAATCAGTGTGACATTCCTCTGCTTCAAACCCTTCAAAGGCTTCCCATCTTCCTCATAGTAAAAGCCTTACCATGACCTTAAGGCCCTACATGATGTGTTGCTGGTATTTGATCTCACTTCCTGCAGTTATCCCCCTCATTTAGAGGAGTAAATTCCCCTTGTTGTTCCAGAAAAAGGCCATGCATGCTTCCCCCCTTCACAAGCTTTGCACTTACTGATCATCTTGGCTAAAGTGTTCTTCCCTCACTATCCACATAGCTTGTTCACTTACTTCCTTCTCCTCTCTGTTCAAAGGTCATATTGTCCACAAGGCCGTCTCTGAATGCCCTAAGTAAAATATAACCTGATTGCTCTGGCCGGTTGGTTGCGCATCATCCCATGCACCGGAAGGTCACCGGTTCAATTCCTGGTCAGGGCACATACCCAGGTTGTGTGTTCGATCCCCAGTCAGGGTGTGTACAAGAGGCAACCAATCGATGTTTCTCTCTCTTCCTCTCCCTTACTCTCTCTCTAAAAGTCAATTAATACCTATTGGAAAAAAACTTGTAAAATATAATCTCATCACCACCCCAAAGTTGTTTTCCTTATCAATGAGGCAGGAAAGTAAGAAGCTAGGAAATTTTCTTGGCAAGTGGAATGGGGAAACTGAGACAGATAGTTAAAACAGCAGTTGGCAGCCATCTACTAAATCCTATTTTCCCTAAACCAAGGACACTTAAAAGTAAATGGTTTTTAATAAAGAAATTTAAAAAATAAATAAATAAAAATAAAAATAATGTTTTTGTTAAAAAAAAAAAAAAAAGTAAATGGTTTGCACGTCTCCTCCCCAACCAGAGGGTAAATAGCTTAACCCTACTCAGAGAGACATATAACAGAAATCCAATTAATGCCCTGTGCCAGCCACATAAAGACAGGTGAAGTTAAGGAATAAATCTCATTATGGTGCATCAGCATAAAGATGATTAATATTTTATAGAGATCCTCCCTAGCCTTTAAAATCCCTCAAAATGAAGGTCCCAGGAAGTGCTCTCCCTCCGGAGAGCATGCCTGTGCCTTTCCTCTCCCTGCCTTCTTCCCCCACAGTCATTCATCTCCAAAATCTAAAGGACCTGCAAGGCTTGCAACCAGGGCAGCAATGGGCAGTCAATGGGCAGCTGCAGTTTGCAGTTCATCCAGGTAAATCCCCTGACCCTGTACCTCTTTTCTCTGACTTCTTAGGCTAGGCTCATCTCCCCCATCTACCTCCTCTCCTGTTATCCTATGCCCTTCCTCGTTTCACTGTCCCCAGCTTCAGTAAACATCCTCTAAAACTCACCTGGACTCATGTTGTGAAATTTTTGCTGCGTCAAGTCAAGAACCCATACACTACCAGACCCACTATGGGTCAGGTTCCCTTTCTGGTAACATTATAATCTTTTTTTACCAAATCACTCATAATCATCTAACATTTGATATATGTATATTTAAATTATTTGTCATCTATCTTCCCTCTCTAGGATATAATCTCCATAAGAGGACACAACTTTAGCTGTGCTGTTCACTGTGATATCCTCAACACCCAGAATTTGGAGTTGTTAGATAAATAAATCAATTTATTTGCATTATCTTTGTACGCCTTAGTTGTAACTTGATATTTCTTTTTTAAAATATATTTTATTGATTTCAGAGAGGAAGGGAGAGGGAGAGAGAGAGATTGAAACATCAACCATGAATCATTGATTGGCTGCTCCCTGCATGCCCCACACTGGGGATCGAGCCTGCAACCTGGGCATGTGCCCTTGACCAGAATCCAACCCGGGACCCTTCAGTCCACAGGCCCACGTTGAATCCACTGAGCCAAACCAGCCAGGGCTGACTCGATATTTCTTTAGATATATTTTTATTACAACTTAATCTTTGTTCTGAATAAGTTATGCCCTTTATAGCTTTCAATGACATTTTCATTTTTCTATTATGCCTTTTAAGCTTTGAACAGTCTTTGAGGATTATAGCCTATACATTTTTCATAGAAAGTACTTCTTTTTGTCCAATTTCATTGAGGTATACAAAGTAACCACTTAATTTTTCTCCTTTGAAATTAACATTAGCCTGTTGAAATACCCAGATTCCTTTGGGCTTTCTGAAATTGTAGGTGTTTTCTCAATCTTTCTGCCAGTTTTCTTTGCCCCTTTGATGTTGTGATACTTCTGATTTGGATCTGTGTTTTAGTTAAGATTCCTTCACTGTATTTGCAACTTTCTGTGTGTGCAAGGGGGGAGAATGGGGCGGGGGCGGAAATGTACAATGAGGCTAGTGGTAGAAAAACACAAAGGTGAAGTTCCAGTTTTAAAATTATTCAATATAGCAGAGATATTCATGCTCTAGAGTTGAAAAGACCTGGACTTTAATCCCTTTTCCACTGTTTTCCAGTTATGACCTTTACTGTTGTTGAAACAACACACATCTCTTCATCCTTTTATATGGATGAGTAGTATTTCATTATTTATATGTATTATATCTTCTTTATTCAGTCATCCATCAAAGGACACTTAGGTTTTTCCATGTCTTAGACACCATAAATAATGCTGCAGTGAACATAAGGGTACATATATCTTCATGAATATATGTTTTGAAATCTATGGTAACTCTATTCTTAATTTTTTAGGAACCTCCATACTGTTTTCCAAAGTGGCTGTACCAGTTAACATTCCCACCAGTAGCTTATGAGGGTTCCTTTTTCTCCCCATCCTCTCCAACCCTTGTGATTTCTTCTCTTACTGACAATAGCCGTTCTAACAGGTGTGAGGTGGTAGCTCATTGTGGTATTTATTTGCATTTCCTTTTATAGCTAGTGAAGTTGAGCATATTTCCATATATTTGTTAACAGAGTATTCCATTTTTAAACCAACCCTCCTACAAAGAACAACTAGGAGAGCTAGATGAAATATTTTTTTTAATCTGCTGAAAGGCATTGGAGACCTCTCTAGACAGTGAGGATTATAAAATCAAAATCCAAGAGGGAAAGAAAGCCAAGAGAGAGTAATACAGCATTTGAGGATGCTTTTCCAAATTTTCTGATTCCAAAAGCAGCATCTGTGAGTCTGCGTAGCTGAATAAAGACTCTGTGGGGACTGACTCGGAACCCAGAATTGGTATAAAGATTATTTTAAGATGAATATGTTTGAGATTCAGCGAATGCAAAAAGAAGCCCTCTCAGAGCTTCACTAATCTGTCTGAAAACAGAAACTTTTGAGAAATGAGGCTGCTGTAAATTCCCTTTTCAGGATGGGTCTATTCCCAGGAGGAGAAAGACCAGGAGTAAACCTATCATAAATCCCCTCTCCAAGGGCGTTTAGTGGCTGCATCAACATACATTCTAACAGATGTGAGGTGATGTCTCAGTGTGGTTTTGATCTGCATTTCTCTGATAATTAGTTATGCTGAACATATTTTTACATGCCTGTTGCCTATCTACATCTATACATTCTTAAATCAGATTTGGGTGTTTTTGCTATTGGGTTGTTTTAGCTTCTTGTATATTTTGGATATTAACGAATCACTTGATATTTGATTTACAAATATTTTCTCTCACCTGGTAGGTTGCCTTTTCATTTTGTTGATGGTTTTCTTTACTGTGCAGAAGCTTTTTAGTTTAATGTAGTTCCACTTCTTTATTTTTGCTTCTATTGCCTTTGCTTTTGGAGTCAGATCCAAAAATTCAATGCCAAGACCAATGTCAAGGAGTTTACTGCCTGTGTTTTCTCCTAGAAGTTTTATTGTTTCAGGTTTTAGGTTCAAGTCTTTAATTCATTTTGAGTTAATTTTTGTGTATGGTGTAAGATCGTAGTCAGGTTTTTATCCGTTTGCATGTGGCTGTCCAGTTTTCCCAGCACCATTTATTAAAGAGACTGTTCTATCTCCCTTGTATATTCTTGACTCCTTTGTCATCAGTTAACTGCTCATGTATGTATTGATTTATTTATGGACTCTCTTTTATGTTCCATTGACCTGTGTGTCTGTTTTTATGCCAATACCATACTATTTTAATTACTGTGGCTTTGTAGTATAATTTGAAATCAGGGAGCATGATATCTACAACTTTATAATTCTTTCTTCAGATTGCCTTGGCTACTTGGGGTCTTTTGTGGGTCCATACAAATTTCAGAATTATTTGTTCTAGTTTTGTGAAAAATGCCATTGGAATTTTGATAGGGATTGCATTGAATCTATAAATTGTTTTGGGTAATATGGACATTTTAACAACATTAATTCTTCTTATCCATGATTATTAAATATATTTCCATTTATTTGTGTCTTCTTCATTTTCTTTCATTAATGTCATAGTTTCAGTGTACAGGTCTTTTACTTTCTTGGTTAAAATTTAAAAGTGGTATTATTGAGCCTCTGTGGAAACACTGGGAAATGCTTACACTATAAATATCCTATATAATAAAAACCTAATATGCTAAGTGTCCAGTTGTCCAGTCGTCCATTCAACCAATAAAAGCGTAATATGTTAATGATATGCTAAGGATACTCAACCACTCCCTTTGATGTTGCACTGACCACCAGGGGGCAGACGCTCTGACTGGTGGGTTAGCTTGCTGCTGGGGTCCAGCTGATCAGGCCTGCGCGAGATGGGCCAGACATGCCCTGGAGCCCTCCTGCTGTCCCTCCCCGGCTGGCCAAACTCCCGTGCCCCTCCCTGGCCCTGATGGTGCACCTGTGGGGTCCCTCTGCCTGGCCTGCACCCTCTTGCAATCTGGGACCCCTCGGGGATATCAGAGAGCTGGTTTCAACCCGATCCCACAGGCCAGGCTGAGGTACCCCACTGGTGCACAAAGTCATGCACCAGGCCTCAAGTAATGAAATAAAAGTAGGGTCCAAAGGAGTATATACTGATTACAACTATATTCAAATGTCCTCAAACAAATAAAAGATTGTAGAAAAAGTGCTAATAATTAAAAACAATTTTAGCCTGGCCTGTGTTGCTCAGTGGTTGAGTGTCGACCTATGAACCAGGAATCACAGTTCAATTCCCAGTCAGGGCACATTCCCATGTTGTGAGCTCAATCCCCAATGGGGGGCATGCAGGAGGCAGCCAATCAATGAGTCTCACTCATCATTGATGTTTCTATCTCTCTCTCCCTCTCCTTCCTTTCTGAAATCAATAAAAATATATTTTAAAAAAATAAAAATCACTTGGTTTTGTCAGATTCAACAAATTGTATTTAAACCTTCACTTTATTCAACGTATTATATCACTATATATACTTGATTTTGAAACTACACTTTCTCCAATGCGCACCCCTTTATTTCCCACTTGATATCCTCCAGCTTTTGCTTTAAAAGGAAACAACTTGATAGAACTCTAAAATGGTAACAATTATGGAGAATAAAGAACATTATAACCTGATGAATAATAATAAAAAGATAGATACAGAGGCAGTAAAGCACCGAACAGACTGTCAAATTACAGCGGGCAGGCTGGGGAGTGTTGGGGAGGGAAGGAAATAGGTCAACCAAAGGACTTGTATGCATGCATATAAGCATACCAATGGACAAAAGACACTGGGGGGGTGGGGAAAGGAGATATATGTACTAATATATGTAATACTTCAAACAATAAAAAATTTTAAAAAATTAAAATTAAAAAATAAAATGGTAACAAAAAGTACATAGTTGAAATACTGCCTGTACTGCCTAAATCACCTTCAGTCCTGCCCACTTTGTGTCTGTGTAACACACTTTTCACTCTTCTTCACTTTATCACTCCATAAGAAAAACTTCCTCCCTCTGGTTACATGGCTCTCTGGCACAGGTCTCCTTGCTCCCATTTAATTTCTCCTCCCACTTAAGCCCAGGAGAGGCCAGAACATCCTGCAGAAAGGACATTATCTTGCTTTTCTGGAATAAAGGACACTTGTTTCAATCCAATGTCTTAACCTCTAGGAAATGCTTTGGAAGACTCCATCTGTGATGACCTTTCAGATTAAGAATTGTGATGGGTATTTCGGAGATATGCAGTCAACACTACGTGACAAGCTTCTACACATCTTCTGCCACCAAGTATTGCAGCAGAGAAGCCATAGTGGAAGGGAGTTCCCCAGACACAAAAACATGTCCCACTCCTCAAAAGGGCAGTCAAGCTCCTGCAACCAAATAGTCTTGCAAAAGGGAAATGACACCTATGAACTCTCACTTTCTGCTGACTTCAGGAAGTTAATGCACCTCAAATCCAAGTCTAAAATTGTGAACTACAGAGACATGATTTAAATTTTTGCCTATTTACTGGTCAGCGAAACCCAATCACACAGAATGAGAGAAAAACACAGCTCTGCCAGGTTGACTCTTCAGGAGGAGTCAATAGAAAATAATTCAAATTAAGCATTTGGACATTCAGCTTTTAATTCCTGCTCTATTACTAACAAATTTAGTGTCCTTAGGGCAAATACTCAACCTTTCTGACCAGTCTTGGTTTTCTCACATGTAAAATGATGGTGGTGATAATAACATATTCGTCCTGCACTTCATGGTTACAAGGTTTTTTTTTACATACTTTGGTACAACAACCCTTTGAAATGTGTTAGACCCGTGATCGGCAAACTGCGGCTCACGAGCCACATGCAGCTCTTTGGCCCCTTGAGTGTGGCTTTTCCACAAAATACCACCGCCTGGGCAAGTCTATTTTGAAGAAGTGGCGTTAGAAGAAGTTTAAGTTTAAAAAATGTGGCTCTCAAAAGAAATTTCAATCGTTGTACTGTTGATATTTGACTCTGTTGACTAATGAGTTTGCCAACCACTGTGTTAGACAAATGTTATGCCCAGTTTAGATGAGGAACTAAGACTCAGAGTTTAAATGATTTGGCTGAAGTTCATACAAGCTAAATTGTAAGGTGATATCCAAATGTAGTTCTTCCAAGTTTAAAATCAGTGGTCTTTCTGCTAAACCCTTTTGATCAGAAAGATCCCCAACATGTGTGTATATACAGAGACTAAGTCCTTGGTTTTCATTTTCTTATTCTTACACTAAAGGCCTGATGCACGGATTTATGCACCAGTGGGGTCCCTCAGCGTGGCTTGCGTGGATTGGGCCAAAACCAGCCATCCAATGCCTCCTGCCACTCCTGCCTGCCACTCCCACTCATCCTGGCCCCACTGCACCTGCTGCAGGCTCACACCCAGTCAGTCCTGATCAGGAGAGGCTTGCACCACTGCAGCGGCACTCGCCAGCTGTGAGCCCTGCATCTGATGCCCGTCAGTCAGCTGAGCAGCACTCCCACTGTGGGAGTGCACTGACCACCTGGGTGCAGCTCCTGCATTGAGCGTCTGCCCCCTGGTGCTCAGTGCATGTCATAGTGACCAGTCGTTCAGTCGTTTGGTCGCTTAGGCTTTTATATACATAGATAGATATTTGATTCTTAGGACAAAGCCTGTAGAAGTGAAATGAGAATAAGCCAAACTTCAGGAATAGGGAAAGTGAAGGGGCTATGTAATTACATAGAAAGAAGAGAGAGTAATGACAAGTGCAGGACACTATAGAGGAAGTTGTTGAATGCTTCCAAATAAGAATTTTTATGAAACGAGGAAATATTTTCATTTCAATAAGTTAGTCTCCTTTATATCCCTTGTGAAAAATGTCTTAAGTACTTTTATTAAAAAATACTTTTTGTTTAATTTTTTTTCATCTACTGTTTCATCACGGGTATTTTTATCATCTTAAAAGAAAATTCTGCTGTGAATTGAACTGTGCAACATAATCAGCTACGATTATGAATATGTTTTCTCCCTTCAGTCATCATCCTCTTGAGATATACAAATGTTATAAATGAAGTAAGTTAGCAGGATTTATTACTCCCCTGGTCTAATCTGTTGCTAATTCTGAAAAAGAGAAAGAACCAGGATATATGATTTCTGAGACCTGAGGCATGAGGGATTCAAATCTCAGAGACCTGGGGGAAAATCTTACCATTTCCTTCATGAATTTACGTAAGCTTTTTATATGTAAATGTATATTTTAGAAAGCGAATTTGGGTGGGTTAGAGAGCAACCAAAGGACTTGTATGCATGCATATTAGCATAACCAATGGACACAGACACTGGGATGGTGGGGGCTTGCCTGGGGTGGGAATGCCTGGGGTGGGAATGGCTGGCGAGGAGGGGTCAATGGAGGGAAAAGGAGACATATGTAAAACTTTAGACAATAAATAAAATAATTGCACAAATAGAAAAAAAAGAAAGCGAATTTGAGACATCTTAGAATAAAAGATACATAATTAAGCCACTACAGTTGAAATAAAAACAGCCTTTATTTTTCTCTTCAGCTTCTACATTTTCAAGGGAAAGTTAGTCTCACTTCCAAAAGCAAATAATAGTAGGAACATATATTGCATCCTAAAGACAAATTTTAAAACCCGAAAAACATATTACTAGTTTTACTAACAGTCTACTGGTATAATTGAATGAGGTGAGCAGTAGAAAGCAAATAAGAATTTTATTTCTCAGTATTACCATTATCATCATTAACTTTATAAAAAAGTGTGTGCTTTATTGCAGAAATCAGCATATTAAGAATTATAGTTTATTTTTTATAATATGTTTTTGTTGATTTTAGAGAGAGAGGAATGGAGAGGGAGAGAGAGATAGAAACATCAATGAGAGAGAAACATAGATTGCTTGCCTTCTGCACGGCCCCTACTGGAATTCAAGCCTGCATCCCGGGCATGTGCCCTGACCGGGAATTGAACCAGCGACATTCTAGTGTATGGGTCAACACTCAACCACTGAGCCACACCAGCTGGGCAAGGATTATAGTTTCTTAAAACTTTGGATAGACCTGGTCCCTATCATCATGGAACTTAAAATGTTGCACAGGAGGCAGAATAGGAACAGTAAGCCAAACCTTAACTGGACAGCAAGACATTTGGATAATTCAAATGGAATGAGGGCATCTTTTCCATGGTCATCAGGGAAGACTTTGTGGATGAGCTTTGTCTTCAGGAGCTTTTTAGATAAGGGAGAAGGAATGGCTAATAAAATCGAGGGTGTTTATTAAATGGCATTGCTTGGGACTGAGTCAAAGGTGGCAGTGATTGCACTAGTTCAATGGCTAGTCAGTCTAGCATTGGATGGAATAACATCATCTCACTGCTGGTAGGGAGAGAAGATGGGGCGTAAACATGGAAAGTCTGCTTATCAAAAAGTTTCAGGGAACCTAACCCAGATTACTTTCTGAAGAAATGCGGTTCTGCCTAAATACATAAAAGTGTGTGCTCAGGTTGAAGGGAAGGACAGAACAAGAATAATCATTTGATCAAACTAAACAACCAAATTCAGATAATTTAGTGATAATCAAATATTTGCCAAAATTCCCCTATATAATACATGTATATTAGCCAATTTTAGTCCAGTTTGTGAAAATAGATGACATGTCATTCTAATTGTCAGAATGCTATAAAGGATAAAAGGAATAAAGTATTAATATTAAAATTTCAAGTAAAGCATTCACTATAATCAGTGCTAACAATGTAATATGAAGATCTATTTCACATTTTCTTTTTTTTAAATATATTTTGTTGATTTCAAAAAGGAAGGGAGATAGATATAGAAACATCAATGATGAGAGAGATTCATTGATCAACTGCCTCCTGCACTGACCCAGAATCGAACTGTGACCTCCTGGTTCCTATGTTGACACTCAGCCACTGATCCACACCAGCCAGGTTATTTCACATTTTCAATTCAGTAGTGAAGGATTTTAGTATCTTCCAGTTTTCATTATCAGACTTAGAAAATAAATAGCTACTTCTTAACTTTGTCTAGTCAAAACACACAAATCTCTGAGAAGAAAGAAATGAACTAACATTCTTCTACAGAAGCTGAAATAAGAAAAGACAATAATTCTTTAAAATCTAACACTGATATTTCTGAATATTACTTTGAAAAGATTTATTATTTCAGAATGCTTATCGAACTCTGATAAAATCTCTCTCTCTCTCTCTCTCTCTCTCTCTCTCTCTCTCTCTCTCTCTCTCTCTCTCTCAGTTCTTCACTCCTTTATTCTGACCTCATTACTTCCTACCTCCCACACAGAGCTCCAATCCCACAATCTCACTCTCTTGACCTGATTTACCAGCTCTCTACTTCCATATTCAGCTTAGACAGACCCAATGGTTCTTCAACTCTGCTATGCTCTCGACAGAATACTCAGACCCCTTTTTCTTCACCCAATGATCAATCCAATTATCCGTTGTATATGCTCCCACACATGGCAGCCGGATGGATTGCTGCCAGAATAAATGCATACTCTCCCACTGCAGCCATGGAAATGACACTCAGAAATACCTTTCCCCCAGCTCCTGGCCCTCTCACTCTCCCACTCACACTGGGACTGTCAAAATTACCTCCCCCATCCTACTCATCCTCCCACACACTCTCTGAACAGTTGACATTTCTCCCACTTAGGAAAAGCGGAGGCCATCTCTCAGCTTCATGGCTAAGACCGTACATTTTATATTACCTGCATTTTACCACAATTTTCAAAATATTTAAACTTAAAAAGAATTAGGTATGCTTCAAAAATGATTTTTTTTAAAAAAACACACTCTGTGACCAGAAATAAAATAGAAAAACAAAGCAATAAGAACTAAAACCGACCTTTGGTTTGTGTGATTCAGGTGGGAGAATGATAGGTAATACTGGGAGGAAAGCAAAAAAACAAACAAACAAAGCACTAATGTCAAAAACTATCTTGCAACATCAAGCGATATTATTTTCATTTTACCCACAAGAAAACAGATTAAAAGTTCTCAAGTAACATGTAAAATTGTGCAGTCAGAACCAGTATTCAAACCGAGATATGGCTAACTCTATTGCCTTTTTTGTAACCTTATATACAAATATCTCCAGGGTAAAGTAAATACTATTAGCTGTTTCATTGACCCTAAATTGATCATAATTATTTCATTATAAAGTTGAAAGACCCCAGGAAAGAGACTACATTTATTCAACAAATATTTATGGAACACTTAGATTTTGCCTGGCACCCTTCAGGTTCCAGGAATATAGCTGTGAACTGGGATAAGGATGGGAGGGAGGAGAAAGGGAAGGAGCTGAGAAGGGGAAGAGAAAGATAGATGGCCATGGTGTGCCCATGCTGGGAGACTGGATTAAAGGTCCATCGTGTGACTTCTGAAACACTCTTTAAAAAGTCCTTTTGCCAGACTATTAGACTTTGGCACCTTCCTTAGATAATGAACTGTTTATACCCTTTCTCTCTACTCCCTCCAAACGCACTTTCTATCCCTTGGGTCAAAAAGTAAAGTTGCATTCTACTCTTTTATTGGTTGTAATTAAAGCATTAATTAATATTCTTCTTGCATAGATTATCATTTTAATAGGGCTCTATAAAAACAGAAAAGCCATTTGAAAAGACCCAAAGGAATGAAATTATTAAAATAAAATGAGGGGCAATGGAACAAATATTAAGGAAAAGAAATATTAAGAACAAAATATGAATGTTAATGTTACTGCATATAAAAAGATCTCACTCTGCCCTTTGACTAAAGAGATAAAATGATTAGAGAAGATGATTTCTTTTATGTGTAGAGGAGAATTCAATTCATATCAGTTCAATTCAACAAACATTCATTGAGCCCTACACTGTGTCAGACATTATTACCCACAGGAAATAATAGAGATGAGTATAGCACCTGATTTCAAGAAGGTCAAAGTCTATAGAGACAGACCAGTAAACAAAAAATCATATGAGAGATCATTACACATCCACGAGAATGGTTATTTAAAAGTCTTAGAACACCAAACATTGGTAAAAATGTGAAACTATATGTTTTTGGTGTGATTGTAAAGGTAAAACCACTTTGGGGGGAATCTGGCAGTTTCTTATTAAAAAATGTAAATATTCTATGACCCAGAAATTCTAATTTAGAAAGTCTAGCATTTACCCCAAAGAGTTGAAGACATGTATGCACAAAAAGGCTTGTGTAAGAATATTCATAACAGCCAGAAACTGAAACAGCCCAAATGTGTATTAATTGGACAATTTTTTAATCTGTGGTATATCCATATAATGGGATATTACTCAGTCATATATTTTTTAAATGAAAGAGCTTCTGATACATACAATAAAACTAACAAAACTCAAAAACATTATGCTGAATGAAAGAAGTTTTACATAAAAGAGTACATACTGTACAGTTCCACTCATGTAAAGTTCTATAACAGAAAATCTGACCAATCATTGTCTCTAAAGGGAGAGGAGGTAGGGACTTCAGAGAAGGGGCACTTTCCAGGGTGATGGTAATATTCTGTGAGGTTAGGGGTTTAGGTTGCTCACATATGTGTAAGTTTGCAGTGGATCTCATAGAACATTTAAGATGTGTACATTTCATTGTATGTAAATTTTACCTGACATTTAAAAAACAAAGAACTGCAAACAAATATAAAACTCTACATGCTATGAACTCTGAACAATATGTTTTATGAATTATTTGGAAGGAAGAATATTGATATTTGCAACTTACTTGAAATGCATTTTTAAAAGATGAATTGGTGGATGGATAGAGAGAGAGATGACAAAGCACAGTAAAATGTTCATTGTAAATCAGTGAAAAATTCTTTCAGCTTTTCTGTCTGCTTAAATGTTTTCATAATAAAATGTTGGGGGAATTTATATGAGAGTGTGGAAGATATTTAAGGTTCAGAGATACAGAGAAGAAGATATTTCACTCTAGCTATGGAGAAGAGTAGAGAGATGTCAGAGACCATGTCAATAAGAACGTGATATGTGAGTTGTGCTAAATGAATGGGATTTCATCAGGCAGTCAAAGAAGTTGGTAAATAAGTGTGTTTGGTTGGCTGCAAGTGGTCTGATCTTGCTGGAGTATAGGAATGTAGGGAAGAGTGTGGCCAGAGTTGGGGATAAAGGTGTAAGCAGAGGCCAAATCATGGAAAGTTGTGTGTGCTTTGCTAAGGTTTATCTTGTTAGTGATGGGGAGTCATTGTAGGTTTTAATCATAAGTTGTGGTGTGATCCACCTTGCACTTTAGAAAGATCACTCTGGAAAGAGTGTGAAAGAGAAACTTCCAGCTACAAGGCTGGAGGTAGGAAAACCAAGATGAAGTCTGCTACAATAGCCCAGATAAGGGAAAAGATTGGCCTGAATTAAGACAATGGAAGTGCAGGTGGTGAGGAAGCACTGGATTTGAAAAATATTTAATAAGATTGACAAGAGATGAAATTGACAGTTGGTGATTGACAGAGTGAATGTGTGGGTGAGAGAAAGAGAAAGAGTTGAGGATGATCTTAAAGGTTCTGAGTGAATAATGATAGACTATAAGGGGTGGGCAGGAAGCAAGTTTTAGGAGAGAAAATGCATATAGTTGGGGAAATGTTTATTTTTTAAGGCCTATGTGGAATATCCAGGTGGACCTTTTCAGGAGGTTATTGAACATAAAACCTGGGCCTTGGAAGGGAAGTCAGCATTGGACTGATTTATCTTCGTGTTTACTTTTTTTTATCATCTACTCACTGTAACTCATTCCCAACAAGTATTTGGGAGATAACAACAAATATATAGGTAAAGCCATCAAATTGAATGTAACCTGATATATTTACTGGCCCTTTACAGACTGCAAAGGGGGAAAACAATCATTATGTACTACAACCCCTCATATACAGTGTCCGTTTTCTCCCATGAGGTACAGTCTGCTGTGTGTCCATCATGTAATAGACACAAAGAATCAAACAAGGAGTTTGCAAATGTGGTTTCTGGTTCCACCTTCTCCATTAGCAGTGTGTCTCTGAGCACACATTTAAGCTTTCAGAGGCCTCTAATGTGAGAAAGCTGAACTATTAGATATTTATGATTCCTTCTAGCTCTTGAACGGGAAGTTTCTTTGAGCTCTATTTCATAGTTCATTATCCAGGCTTTTTCCTCTCTTCAGTGACATCCACTTGGCATCCAAGGTCCTAATTAGCACTTCAATTTGAAATGGAGAGAGGAAGGTAAGCAAAAAAATGTTTGTTTTTTTCCTGGATATTATCCTAATATATAAAGAGCCAGGGTCCATAACATCCAGAATGACCGAACACCAGGCTGCGTGAGCAGTAGGCCCAGGTGGGTGGGGACTGGCGAGCGGGCAGAATTGCTGACCTCTCGGTCCCTTCTGGGTTGTGGGTGCCTTGGCGACCCAGCACTGACTGCCACCACTGCGGGCGCCACGATGACCCAGCATTGACTGCTGCTGCCAAGGCAGGTGCAATGTGATTGGTTGGGGGGCCCCGCCATTGCCCCATGATTGCCCCGCAGAGGGAGTCCCAGGCCACTGGCCAAGGGGCTCTGCGATCGCCCCAAAGAGGGAGGCCCAGGCTACCCAGTCGGTGGCAGTGTGCAGAGCCTCCCTCTGCAGGGCAATCAATGGTGGGGCTCCCAGACTGCGAGAGGGTACAGGCCGGGCTGAAGGACGCCTGCCCCTTCCCCCACCCCCCACCCCAGAATGCAAGAATTTCGTGTACTAGGCCTCTAGTAATAAAATGTAAAAGTGGAAAAACTAGCATTACTAGAATTGATTATTAGGCCCAGAGGTTTTAGTTTTTACAGATTCACCGTATCCTATAGGTTATAGGCAATGTAAGTCCAGCTCCACACCAAGAAAGACCATTTAAAGCAGGTTTATTTAAATATACATAAGGATGTCCTTATGCATCTTTTTATATATATATATATTTTATTGATTTTTTACAGAGAGGAAAGGAGAGGGATAGAGAGTTAGAAACATCGATGAGAGAGAAACATCGATCAGCTGCCTCTTGCACACCCACTACTGGGGATGTGCCCGCAACCAAGGTACATGCCCTTGACCGGAATCGAACCTGGGACCCTTCAGTCTGCAGGCCGACGCTCTATCCACTGAGCCAAACCGGTTAGGGCCTTATGCATCTTTATGTCCCATGCATTTTTGTAGAAATCATGTTTTCCAATTATAACAGAGTTTTTGCTTGACTGCAGAGTATTTTACTTTTCAAAAAAAGAAAACAATCAACCAACCATACAATGAAACACAAAGCTCTCTCTTTAAATGTGATCAACATGACTTATGACCCAAAAAAGACCTGAAAAGAGAAAGACTAAGCTTCAACGGAACAATAAAGATGCATGGAACAAAATGTTGAGCAAAATGTTGGGAATTTCTCAGTATTGTCAACACACTATGTTCAAGCCATGGCAAAGTTCATTCACTGCGAATGAGCTTTATTCTGATTTGGGTGCAGTTTTTCCTGCAATGCTCTTTCCCCTGTCCTCTGCCTGAAAAATGCTTATACCCAATGTTCTCAAACTTAAGCTTGTATCAAATCCCATGGAAGGCTTATTGGAACACAAAGTGCTGGCCCCTAACCTCAAAGTTGGTGATTCACTAAGTCTGGAAGGGATCAAGAATTGGGACATCTAATAAATTCCCAGGTGATGCTGACGCTGCTGGTCCAGAAACCATACTTCAAGAACCATTGGCCCTATACCTGCACTATTTCAAAACCCAGCTCAAAATCATACTCCCTGGGTGAAGATGAGATGGAGAGGGCGGGTTTCACCTTCCTCTTCTCCTCCCAAGAGACTGTAGACAGCTCTATATTACAGCCATCTTACAGCTCTGGTCCTGAGTCTGCTCACCATGTCTATCTCCATCCCACCCCACTCTGGTCCTTTGCAACCTCCTGAAAGGAAGGCCCAGATCTTATTCATGCTTTCCTGTTTCCCAATATCTAGAGCAGTGTCTGCCCCGACCAGATACTAATGTTCTGCAGCTGATTTTCAGAATGATACAGGGAAGCTCAGTTATGCATTTGAGCAAATCAAAGCCTCTTGCAGGGAATTGAGACTCTTGCAGGTCTCTTATTCTTTAAGAATAAAAGATTGATATGAAAAGCTTTGAAAGACTAATAGTTGAAACTCTTCATTATGTACAACTGTTTTTGAAAAAAAAAAATTAGGGAGAGGAAAGGGGAGAGAGAGAAACATCGATGTGAGAGACAAACAATCGATCAGTTCCCTCCCCTCCACACCCCAAATGGGGAATCAAGCCTGCAGCCTGGTTATGTGCCCTGACTAGGAATCAAACCCACAACCTTTTGGTGTATGGGATGATGCTCCGACCAACTGAGCCACACTGGCCAGGGCTATGTACAACTCTTATGATGTTCCTTTTCTGATAATCTTAATATCAAAGCAATTTTATTTATTAAAGACATATTTGAAAAACATGACTTGAATATAAGAATGGTGCCAAGTTCAATAAATTGTGCTGTTATGAAATAACCACCTGATAGGAAGAAGTGCCAGAAATAAGTTTTGTAATGGACTGAAGTTCTTATTCTTATGGCTGAACTCAAAACAGAAAGAAGCTTTGAATTTATTTTTAAAAAAGCACTAGGAATCTAAGATCTGGCTTTTATTCCCCTCTAGTTAACACCTTAAAATCTGATTTCCAGTTTTATCCCTTTCCTGAAACTTTTCTAAGATCATCATCCATGACAGCCCAGAGATAAGAGAAGTGCCAGAAATATGAAGAATACCTCTTTTTATTCCTGATTTTCAACAAAGGGAAGAATATGTATTTTATAAAACCAAAGTGGGTGGTAGGTAAGCCCATCATTAATTCAATGCTATAATTGGGTTATTTAAAAGATATCTTTTTAAACAATATTAAAGAGAGAATTGTGAGTATTAGGAACTAACCTGAATTCAAGAACACTCATGACCAAAAAATTTTTCTAAGATTAGTGGTGTGGTAGGAATCACAGAGCTGCTATAAATATTATAAATCTGCATTTCAGCAATCATGATATTCTTGTGGACAAGATGGATAAATGTGGTCTGCTTAAATGTATAGGTAGAGCCAAACCCAAAGAATGCTGAGTTATGAGTCAAAGTCACCCCAGAGAGAGATTCCCAAAAGCATTCAGTAGAGCTTTATTTTTATCCCTACTTATTCATGTTTGTATAGGCTCTTTGAATGAGGGTATTTGTGGCTCCATGGTCTTCAGACAACTTGAAGATGGAAAAGAGAAATAATGGTCAATGGCTGAACTAGATCATGAAAAGGTCACAAATGTGTGCACCAACAGGCCAAATCAAAATAGGTTGAATTTAACAGGATAAACAGAAAGCTCCTTAATCCAGCTCATCTAGTATCTCCTGGACCAGAACTGAAAAGCGTGAATCTCTTAGGCCGATACTTGGAAGAAAGTGCTGGATGGGAGAAAATGCCAGGAGAGGCTCAGCAAAGGGCCTGGCATGTAGTACATGCCCAAAAGTGTTAATTATCATTTCATCTTGAGTATTCATTATTATTTCTTTTACCTCATGAGGCACTTCCAGGAAAGTAAATCTACCTTTTAAACAAGTTTCTAGCAACTGGAAAACAGTCATGCCCTTTGTTCTGTGCCATGTTTCAGCTCTGATGAAGGTATAAATGGCCTCTTACCTAGCTTCCTATATTGGAGGAGGAGAGAGGTGTCAATCATGTATTGGGGATCACCTGAACCACAGCTGTAGTGAAACACCCAAGATTCTGAAAGGATTCTTCATCAGAGTTCCAATTCTCATCTTGCTCGACTCACAAAGGCCATTCCTTATTGAGATATACGTCTCATCATGGTCACAAAAGGACTTCCTGTGTCTTCTCCCCTCCAAAAATTAAATGCCCCCCACCCCCATGTGAGAACATAGACTTCTGGCTAGAAGGCTGTCTTTGAGCCCCCAAAGCCACCTCATTGCAGAAATAACTCCCCTGAGGGATTGAGTTACATAGATAGTGTAATGGTAACGTGCAGTGAAAGAGCCATTTTCAGCTGAGATTCCGATTAGGAAGTAATTAAAGAAGATTGGGAAGAGCTCTTCATCACTGCAAATGGCAGAGATTGTTTATCTGTGAGACTAAATCCCAACATGTGCACAGACATCTTTCAAGAGAGACAAGAGCCAAAGCAGCCAGGATTCCAGGCTGATAAATTAGAGCTAGATTCCCAAGTCCCCAGCCTTCTGGGTTCACCTTTTGTTTTAACATCCAAATACACTGTACTGTGGGCAGTTCAGAATCTCTGGTGGGATTTTTATTCATTCATTGCAACAACTTTTTATTGAGAGATTACTGTGTGTTAAGCTCTACTCTAGGCACTAGAGATAAAGCATAAAAACACAGGTTAAAAAAATCCTGCCCTCATGGAGCTTACATTCTCGTGTGTGTTTGGAGTAGAGAAGTTGAGGAGGGGGTAGGCTATTCTGGTGGATCTACTTTGAAGCCCTGCAGTTCCCTGTATTCTGGTAGCTGCTGCCATCTCTCTCTGCCCAGGTGGGAAATACCACCCTCACTTTCTTCCCTCCCCATATTGCACCACTAATACTATCTGGTGTGTAGAGCAGGCTTTTGTAGGAGGGAAGGGTAACAGAAGGAGAGTATAGCATAATGAAATGCAAGCAACAACTTAAAATGGAATATGAAAAATCACTCACCTAAAAGCCACTATTCATTCTACCTGGTGGGCAGTTTCTTGCTGATTGTATTCTCCCTTGGACTCTGGCTTATTGCCTCTTTCTCCCATCTCTCTCCCAGGATCCTTTTCCTGGCCCCTAGTTCTCCTAGCCGCCAACCTCTGACCCACCCACAGCTTCCAGATTGTGCCCTGCGGTGAGGTGGGTGGAGAAAGAGGGGCTTCACTGTTCCCATCCAAAAAGTCTGCCAATATTTTTAAAACAAAGAGCCATCTTGGCTGCTGTGAATCATGCCACTCCCCTACTTTGTGAAGGCAGCTGTAGTCTGTTCTAGTTTCAGTAGGATTTTTTTCTCATTGGCTGTCAGCCAGCAATTGTGGGAAAACAATATGCAGAATGAATTGCTAAAGACTACCCTAAAGAGAAATTGAAGTACTCTCATTAACAAAGACTTGGATAAACAAAGTTAAAGATTCCAAACAAGTAACCAATCAATCTCTGTATAGTCAATATTGAACAAGTAGAAAGTGGAAAAAATAAAACTGGATCATTACTTCACATATTACATCAAAATGACTTTCAAATATGTCAAAGATTCGAATATCAAAAAATATTATGAAAGTAAGAGAACATGATTGAGGGTGTGTTTTTTTAAATAATACTCTTGGAGTAGAAAAGACTTTCAAGTATAATACTGAATCTATAAAAATACAGGAAAAAAGGGATCTGAAGCAATAAGTGAATAAAATACAGGAAAAAAGGAGACTGAAGCAATAAATAGTATTTACTAAATGTACATATTAAATTCCCACAGAAAAGTTTTTAAAAGTATGAGAAGACATTATAACACACACAACTAATTAAAGAATAATTTCCTAAATAGACAGAGCTCAAATCTTACCAAAATGAACAATTTTTTTTTAATGGGCAAAGATATGAATAGGCAGTATACACATACACATACACACACAACTGGTCACTAAAGATACAAAAGTATGTTCAGCTTCATTTCTACTTAAATAAATAAACTGGATCAGATTCTGAACTCTTCTAGTTTCCTCCAATATTTGGCTGCAACTCTCCGAACCAACATTTCCAATTTTCTCCCAGCCTTAACTTAGGATCATTGAGAACTATAATCATCCTTTTTCCTGAAGCCCTGCAAACTGCAGCTCGATGACTTGATGTCAACTTCAGAGAAATGGCCACAATAGCTCATGCTTAGGCAATTTTGATGCCTGAGGTAGTGAGAACTACTAAAAAGTTTGCCTGAACACCCAATGACATCATCAGAGACGGTTCAAACTACAAAAGATGCTTTGCGCCTGACAGCTAGAAATCTTGACTGGCTGCCCTCCAGGCTCAGAAACTGGTTTATCATTTGCTTCAGTCATTAACTTTTGTTTTTCTTTTGTTTCCATAGAAATGCCTCTTATTAAATACTGGATTGCTTGCTTACACAATAGAGGCCTAACTTTTGGGAACCCACCTGCATCACCACCTCCTGAAATGAGATACTCCAGTTCAACTGAATTGACCCATTTTTAGGACTGAGTAGCTGGTTCCATGAAATATGGAGCAATCTATCACCTTAGCATCTGGAATGTGAAATTTCTTATTCAAGGTTTCAAAGGTAGGACTGGGGAAAAGCAGAGTTTGACACCCCACAATATGCCTTTTGGGATATTGATTATTGTAAGCTGGCTATTTTTAAGAAGCAAGACTCAGAACGTTTGTCCCTATACTAGCAAACCCCAATACTATTTCATCTTTGTTGTCTATGAGGTTGTATATTTTATAGTTGTAGACCTGTGTTCTGCTTTCTTTGCTGTCCCTTTTGATCAAAATAGTACTTGTTTGCCATCTCCTGGGAAAATCAACACTGCACCTGAACTCTTAGGCCCCGGGGGTTTATTGAGGTACTCTCCCACATTTCACAAGCCCTCAACCGGGATCTGTGATTCTATTCTCTTGCAATACTTGGATGACCTTTCTGTTGTGTTCCAAAGATGAGGTAAGCTCTAAGACTAATCCTTCTATTAACTTACTGTTTTAGCTTAGAAAGACGTAAGATTTCCAAAGAGAAGTTATAATTTTGTCATTAGCTAGGACCTGGTTTATCCAGAGGTAAATCCTTTACGTTTGACAGACAATAAAACTATTTAAAAATTTCCCAGACTAGAAATAAGTAACAATTAAGAAGATTTCTGGATCTCACTGGCTACTGAAATTGCCATGCCATGGTATGAGTTAACTAAATCATAGGTAACCCAGCCACTCTCCTGTGAACTTAAACATTAACAGGCCTGGGCTTACCTAATTTTAAATCTTTCTATCATTTTTTACTTGAAAAATCTAGATGAGTCCTTGGAATTCATCAAGCACCAATAACTTAATACAGTCTCTTGACTCAGTGGCAAAACCTACAGGCCTTGTCTAAGGGCAATAGCGGCAGCAGCTTAACTGTTGAAGGTTGCTCTTGATCTTGTTTTAGGGCAGTGATGGGCAACCTTTTGAGCTTGGTGTGTCAAACTTCGCCAAAAAACTGAGCATAACTCGGGTAGTGTGTCACTTTGAGGAAAAAACATTATTTCGCAAATGTTTCATCCTCAGGAGCAGCAAATGTTTCATCCTCGGAATGCGGCCGCCTCAGCGGCCACGTGTCATCAGAAATGGCTACGCGTGTCAGTGCTGACGCGCGTGTCATAGGTTCGCCATCACTGTTTTAGGGTCTGCTTTAAACCTTATGGTCATTCATGTTGCATAATCTTTGTTGAACACTAAAAATATACAACATTCTCAGCTAGTAGGGTTACCACTTATAAAATCCTATTGTGTTCTCCCATTCAGCATGTGGTCCTTTAAATTATTCTATTCTTTCATTATCTGAAGAAAAAAAAACTCATGGCTGATCAACCTGTTTTTGAACTATTCATGCCCCAAACAGATTTCTTAAAATCCCTTTAGAAAATGCATACTTAATCTTGTTTATTGACAGATCATACCTTAAAACTGAAACAGAAAAATACCAGGCAAGATATCCTATAACAGTCTCCCTTCATCTCCAAACTATGGCCCCTTGCCAGAAGCCAAAATCTGTGCCCGTGGTAGAACTCATTGCACTTATCAGTTAGCCTGGAGTTAATATGTACACATTTTGTACAAGTCCATGTTTTTGGAATGCTTTGGATACAACAAAGGATTTTAAATTTAGTAGGAAATTCTATTAAAAGTGGTTAGCAGCTTAAAGAACTTTTGAGTGTCCTAATGCTTCTTTAGGAGGCAGCTCTTATAAAGGTTGGAGGTCTTGCAAAGGGTGAAAACATGGAAGCTTGGGGGTTAGGATTTCAACATGAATGTTGAGGAGAAGCAAACATTCAGACTCTAGTGCAACCCATAATCAGAGCTATATAAGAGTCAAAGAAGACTGGCTAGAATAAACGGAAGAATTTTGAACAAAAATAAATTCCCTTAGTTGTTAAATCAGCAAAATTAAACCTTCATCAACTCACTTTAATTTAGGAGAACTAGCTGTAAAAAGTTACCTTTGCATGATAATTTGAAAGAGTTTTGTCATAACTTATAATCATATATAGTGTTAACCTAAAAATAAAAAACACTTTCAAAGTGAGAGGCAAGAAAGTATTTACTTGAGATCAATAAGAATAGCTATTCGAGAATCATTGATTCAGGCAGAAACCCAAAGAATGTTTCAGTTAGGAGACAAAGGCAGTGAGTATTTATGAGAAGGGGAAGGGGAACAATTACATCAATAGAAGGAAGGCATTTCTATTGGTGCAGGTAACATATAGTGATATTAATTCTTAATAATGTTTTCAATTTTCAATCTGTTAGTCATCAGTCCAGCAGTCACAATAAATGCTTTCTTATTATCGTTGCAAACAGTTCGTTGAGAAATAAGGTTGCTTAGATCCAGTCCAAAGATTATTTTGCCCTGTTTTTAACATTCTAAGATTTGAGGTATGAGATGTGCAAGGCAATTCCTCTGGCATGGCAGCTCTGGCTCCATTTTATTTATTTATTTATTTTTTATTTATTTATTTATTTATTTTTAATCCTCACCCAAGGATATTTTTTCCATTAATTTTTAGAGATAGTGGAAGTGAGAGGGAAAGACAGAGAGAAATATCGATATGAGAGAAACACATCGATTGGTTGCCTCCTACACACACCCCAACCGGGGTGGAATCAAACCTGGGATACTTTGGTCCACAGGCCCAAGCTCCACCCACTTAGTCAAACTGGTTAGGGTTCCAGCTCCATTTTAAAGTGGCTTCATTTATATTATTGTTTACAAAAGCAATTCTTTTAACAACATGTCAAGGCAGCCTTTCCTCTAAATCTGCCTTAATAGCATATTTTAATTAGTAGGTATCTATATATATAAAAGCCAAGCGACCTGAATGACAGAACGACCGAAACAACCAGTCACTATGACGTGCACTGCAGCGGCCAACCAGCCCAATGGGGGCCCTGATCAGCCCCTCCCAACCTCCTGCAGCCCCTTCCCCTGGCCAGCCTAGCCCCCAGTCAGCCCCCCAACCCCGATCAGGGGCAGGGCTGGCCAGCCAACCTCCCACATCCCCTCCCCCCTGCTGGCCCGGCCCCGATCGGCCCCCATTGGGGCAGGTGGCTGGACCCCACCCATGCATGAATTTGTGCTCTGGCCTCTAGTTAGTATATAAACAAGAACTGAGTCAAAGCCCTTGTAACACCCCTTTTCAGATACAGGGAAAAAGTTGATACCTAAAAGCATAATCTCTATAGCAACACTTTATAGTTTGCTAGGGCGACCCTAACAAAAAGTACAACTGACCAGATGGCTTAAACAACAGAAATTTATTTTCTCACATTTATGGAGGCTAGAAGGCTCTGATTAAGGTGTCTTCAGGGTTAGTTTCTTCAGACACCTCTCGCTGTGGCTTGCAGATGGCTATCTTCTCCCTGTGCCTTCACATGGTCTTCCCTCTGTACATGTCTGTGTCCAAATTTCCATTTATTTTTTTTAAATATTTTTTATTGATTTTACAGAGGAAAAGAGAGAGAGAAAAACATCAGCTGCCTCCTGCAAACCATAACTCTAACCCTAACCCTAACCCGCATCCAGATAGAAACATCAATGGGAGAGAAATATCAATCGGCTGCCTCCCACACACCCCACTGGGAATCAAGCCTGCTACCCAGGCATGTGCCCTCATTGGGAATCGAACCAGTGACCTCTTGGTGAATGGGATGATGCTCAACCACTGAGCCTATCAGCCAGGTCAAATTTCCATTTTTTATAAGAATACCAGTCATATTGGATTAGGGCCCACTCTAATTTTAACCTCATTATGTCTGTAAAGACCCTATCTCCATATACAGTCACATTCTAAAGTACTGAGTGTTACAATCTCAACATATGAATTTTTGAGGAATACAACTCAACTCATAACATTAAGAAAATTAAAATAAAAAGATATTTGTATTGAAAAGGGATAAAATTAAGCTATATCTCTCCTTAGACAAGCCTAATAGGACAAGGAAGATAAGGCACTACACAGGTCTCTTTTGAAATCTGTTGTAAGTTGTCAACTTTAAAGTACAGACTTAGAACAAATTTGAAATGTCTTCAATGTTTTTTGCCTATGATTGTACATTGTACCTAAACAATGCTATTTTTTAGGAACATTATTGGAGCATCTTTTGAAACTTTGAAGAAGGGAATATTATTTAAGGAAGAGAATGGTTTTTAAAAGTGACATCTATTTTTTTTGTCTACTAAAAATAAAGAAAATGGTTAACTTTTAAATATTGAATCTGTCCTGGGTTTATATACTTTCATAAGAAATAGGGCATTTTAAAATCATTTTTTTAATTTAAGATGTGTATTGTCTTTTAACCCTTTGCACTCGCTTGCTTTTTTCTCGATTCCTTTATTCTAATGCTAACCGTGTCGAGTCACACTCGACATCCGAGGGCAAAAGGTTAAAAACATTATCAGTAAGTAACATATCTTTGGTCCTCTAAGCATTAGTGATCCATAATCTCTGGAGTAGTCGTGTATACCTTTGTGCCCTGACTGGGAACTGAACTGTGACCTCAACCACTGAGCCACACCGACCGGGCTATTCCTTCCTATAATAAAAGAAAATAACACAATTTCTATATAATTGTACTGATTCCCTATTTGATTGTCTTCCCTGCCCAATCTCCTTTCTAAGAATTCTCTTTTCCCCTACTTCACATTGTTACACAGGAAGTAATTGCCAATGTTGCCCCATCACCTGAAAAGTGGACACCTGTGCAAACTGGAACCCGTGAAACTCTGGTGTCTGGGTCAAAAGTCTATTTAAAGAACAAGAAATAAAAAAGACAGTCCCTCCCTGGCTGGTATGGCTCAGTTGGTTGGGCATCATACCATGCTGGTTGGATTTCAGTCAGAGCACATGCCCAGGTTGTGGGCTCAATCCCTGGTAGGAGGTGTGCAGGAGGCAGCTGATCATTCCTTTGCTCTCACATCAAAGTTTATCTCTCCCTCTCCCTGCCTCTCTCTCCAAAAATCAATTTAAAAAAATATTTATATAAAAAAAGACAATCCGCAGAATGGGATAAAATATTTGCAAGTCATATATCTGATAGTGGACTTGTGTCCAAAATATATAAAGAACTCTGGCCCAGACAGCATGGCTCGGTGGTTGAACATCAACCTATGAACCATGAGGTCATGGTTCGATTCCCAGTCAGGGCATATGCCCAGGTTATGCGCTCGATCCCCAGTGTGGGGTGTGCAGGAGGCAGCCAATCAATGATTCTATCTCAACATTGGTATTTCTATCTCTCACTCTGCCTTCTTCTCTGAAATTAATGTTTTTTAAAAAGAACTCTGACACTTGACAAATATTTCAATTTTTAAAGTGGAAAAAATGATTTAAACAGATATCTTTCCAAAAAAGATACACAAATGGCCAATAAGCACATGAAAAGATATTCAACATCATTAGTTATTAAGGAAATGCAAGTCAAAACCCCAAAGAAATATCATTGCACACCCACTAGGGTAGCTGTAATAAAAAACAAAAACATGTGGAGAAATTGGAACCCTCATACATTGCTGGTGGGATTGAAAATGGTGCAGCCACTTTGGAATAAGGTGAATGAATCTTGGAAACATTATGCTAAGTGAAAGAACCAAAACACAAAAGGCCAGATATTGTATGATTCTATTTACATAAAATGTTCCAAATAGGCAAACCCATAGAAACAGAAAATAGATTAGTAGATACAAGGAGCTAGCGGCAGAGGGAGCTGGGGAGTGTGACTGCTGATGGGTGTGGGGTTTCTTTGAGGGATGGTGAAAACATTCTGGAATCAGATAGTGGTAATTTTGTGACTATACAACACATTCTCATTTTTCATGGTAGTCTTATTATAGAAAGTTGTCACAAACACTAAATTAGTCAATAGTGAGCCAGTGCTCAGCATTGGGAAATACAGGAGTAGATTCCCACTAGCTTCTGGTCATAACATTTCACCAATTCATTATACCTAATCTTGTTTTACGTGTGTTTCTGTTTAAAAACAGCTTATTTAATATATATTTCTTATAATTAATTGTATGCAGTATTTCTTTATACCGAAACACTGGCTAAGAAGAGTTGAAGAACATCTTCCTCACCCTGCGTAATGTGACAGTGAATTTCTTTGGCTTTCAGCCTCACAACAATGCTATCGACTATATTTGTGCCTTTTAAAAACTGGTTACTATCTCGTGGATCAACAGAGTTAGCCGCTTTTCCATCTTCTCCATAACTTCATCACATGCTATGGATGTTAGTTTAGCACTTTCCAGAGCAGCCGATGGGAAGATGAGCAAATTTTCTCTCCTTTTTCTGAATGTACGGCATTGTTGATTCATTAACGTTGAACTCCTAGCCAGTGGCACTATAACTCCTGCCTGAAAAGAGTTTATCTAACACATGTGTTTTTCCATCAGCCTTTGCTTAGAAACACAAGATAGCACCTTAGCACTACACAGGGGGCCTTTTTAAACAGCAACCTCACCCAAAAAAGCACAAAAATGCAAAACTGTATACTAAATAGACCACACAAAAAGGGCTCTTGTCTTTAGTATAAAAGTCTTTCAACATTGGCTGGCAACGTGTATGTCCAGCAATTCAAATTCTTCGCCACTCTGCACGAGTCCATGAATGATCAACTGTACAATAAGTCACAGAGTTGTACACTTTAAAAGTGAACTTTGTGGTATGCAAATTTTAAAAGTATATCTCAATAAAGCTGTTATTTTTTTAATTTATAAAAAGAAAATTATCAAGTGTTTCACTGGGTAGTTCTACATGCAACATGAAACTCATGACTATTTGTGGCTTTTTTCTCCCATGCATCCTGTGAAACAAAAATGCCACTCTGTTCCTGGCTAGCAGAGAGAGGCAGGTGGAGAAGAAACCCAGAAGGAGGACTTCCCAGGCTCCGTACAGTGCTCTAGGCCCTGGTTTCTACCCTCTTGAGAACTGCTTATCAAATTCCTTCTTGAACCCACTGTAATCAATACCCCTTTTTGCTTAAGTTGGACCAAGTAGGTTTCTATTTCTTGCAACCAAAATAATTCTAATTAATACTGTCAAAGAGAAAACCACAGGCCCAAAATGGCATCGCTTGTGCTAAATCTACCAATCTTAGATTTAATATTTGACCTAATTGCTGTTTAACCTTGCCCAGAAATATAATATTAATCAACCAGTCTGGAATTTTTCTGGTCAACTCTAGTAAGTTACTCTGTCATATAGGACCCCTCCATCCACCCTTTCCCCCCCACCCCCAATAGACATAAGATGCAACCTGCATGATAAAAACCCTGGTCATTCCCTTTCCCTTAAAAAATGTCCTAACCTAAAAGTAATCCTTACTTTTCTTTTTTTTTCTTTATATATTTTATTGATTTTTTACAGAGAGGAAGGGAGAGGGATAGAGAGCCAGAAACATCGATGAGAGAGAAACATCGACCAGCTGCCTCCTGCACACCCCCTACTGGGGTTGTGCCTGCAACCAATGTACATGCCCCCGACCGGAATCAAACCTGGGACCCCTCAGTCCGCAGACCGACGCTCTATCCACTGAGCCAAACCGGTTTCGGCTCCTTACTTTTCTTTTGTTAATAGTTTCCTTGTCCCACCCTGCTTCCTATAAACACCTTCATTTTGTACAACTCCTTGGAGTACCCTTCTAATTGCTGGATGGGATAACCCTGGATTCATGAGTAGCTTAATTAAGCCAAATAGATGTTCAAATTTACGTGGCTCAACTTTGTTCATTAACAATACAATAGATTTTTAGATAAGTTTCTGGAAACTTTTCATAATAAAATGAGCCCTAGCCGGTTTGGCTCAGTGGATAGAGCGTCAGCCTGCGGACTGAAGGGTCCCGGGTTCGATTCCAGTCAAGGGCATATGCCCAGGTTGCATGCTCGGTTCCCAATAGGGGGCATGCAGGAGGCAGCCAATCAATGATTCCCTCTCATCATTGATGTTTCTATCTCTCTCTCTCTCCCTTCCTCTCTGAAATCAATAAAAAAAAATACATTTTTAAAAAATGAATGAGTATAATTAGTGTTGCTGACGATATTGGACCTCTGTCCTTGAATTTGGCAAAGAAAGAGTTCAAAGCTAAGAACTCTAGTGCAAAAAAAGTTTATTTGGCAAGCAAAGCAAAAGATTCTTGAAGAGAAAAATAGAGTGAAAAAAAAAAAAAAGAATTGAGTGAGCTGCTCAGAGAGCTGCCTTGGCCCTTTAGAAAGAAAGTCGTAGAGGCAGAAGGAGTGAGCCAGCTAGAAGTAAGTTACAGAGGCAAAGGAAGGACCCTTGGAGATAGGTTCAGGGGGTTAGCCCAGGATGAGCTGCTGCTGCCCACTGCTTCCCTGGTTGCAAGTTTTATGGGGACCCTTAGAGCTTAGTAGAAAGAAAGCAAAGATACCTGCCTGAAGAAAGAAAGTGCAGGCATGTTCTAGAAAGAATGTTCGTACATACTGGTTCTTTGTCTTAAGGGTTATTATCTGTTTTCTAAAAGTGTTAGGGGCGGTCAGAGGGAAGGATCTCAGTTGTTTTGTCTGGTTTTGCTGCTTTTTTGGGCGTGGAGCTGAAACACAACTGAGGCCTAGATGTTATCTCTAATTTGACCAAAATTTGTATCTCCGTGGTCAACAGACCCAACCAAGGCTTTGTTCCTATGATTATTTGATGCTGATCATAATCTCATTGTCCTGCGGGCTTAATGCTTAAGGTAGTGGTCATGTAAGAGAGAAGAAAGCAGATGAGTCTGGGTGCTGGATGAGGCTAGTTTGAATCAGCTATCTGACTCAGTTTCCCCATGCCACTTGCCAAGGAATTTTCCTAGCTTCCTACCATCCTGCCTCAATTAGGTCTTCAACTAGAACTTGGCTATAAAGATGGCTGTGAACCATCAGACTGAATTCCTTGAGGGCAGGATATCATCTTGGTCACTGGTGTACCATCCATTCCATGTAAGGAAAATGTTGAAATCTAATACTGAGTGGTATAAGGTATTTCTTACTGTGGGCACTGTAGTCAGTGTATTAGAATCCCTAGAACAAGCACTCCTTTATGAATGGTAACCTCTTGGTTTGTGGTCCTGGCTCTATCATTAACTGACTATGAGACCTCTGTAACATAAGGAGATCAGAAGAATAATCAGTTCCTAAGACCTTTTGCAACTCTGTTATTTTTGTTATGTGAATTAAACATACTTCTTAAAATAGTTCATATACTATTGATTATCTTATTGAACCCCTCCTTCATGCCATCACAAAGGATAAATGCCAACTCAGGCTGACTCAGCCCAGTGCATGCAGATCAAGTCACAGTGTCTAACTAAGCACTATTCCAGCTCTCAGCTGAACTAGCAAATCTCATAATTTAAGTGTTATTTTGGTACAGAGACCTTTGGGATATTTTTTCTTTAAATAGGACCAAAAAAAAAAAAAAAAGGAGAGTAAACTTTATTCCCCTTCTCACAAACATTCACTGTCTCCCCAAAGCCCAAGAGAGGTTTCCCCAGGTGATCTAAGCCACTAGTAAGTAGCAACTGGGATGGTCAGGATGGAGCAAACTGTAGCCTGAAGCACCTGGAGGTGAATCATTTAAAAAACAGACTGCTAGGGCACTCTCCCTCCCAGGAGCACACCCATGCCTTTCCCTTTTCTTTTCTCCACCCCTTCCCTGCCCCAAGCACGTTACCATTAGCTTCCTCACTGTCAAACTCCGAGGGCCCTTCCTTTACCTCTATAACATGTTTCCTAAGCCCATTTCTTCTAGGAATTACTTCTTCTACCTCTGTGATTTACCAAATAAATGTTCTCTTACAGATTGGATCTTGGCTCTGAATTTATTCCTAGCCAGAACACAAGTACCGAGCTTGCTGAACCCATTCCCGCTGTCTACAATTTAATGGTGCCGGGACTCGGATTGCTCTTACTGTGACTGCAGTTGTTTCATCACTGGTAAGCCAGTTGTCCTCACCACCTTGGCTTAAAGGACATAATCAACTGGGTCCTCTTTCCTCCCTGCATCTTTTTCTCCAGGCATGGGTTTTTGTTTTTGTTTCTCTTTCTCTGTGGATTGCTGCACTGTGTGGGCACAGGTCAAGCATTTAAAAGCTATTAGGGCGCTCACTGCTAAAGACTCCTGTGACAGGATGAGTCGGTTATGGACCAGGGAAGTTTGTATTAGGCACCCTGCCGACTGCAAGACAACGTCCATGCACCCAGGAACACTGTAAACTCACACAAGGCCCTTCCCAGTGGCTTTTCCCTGCCAGGTTACCAGTCCCAGTGAAGAGTGAGAGATCCTTGCCCTTTGGCTGGAAGGATGTTCTTTTCTTCCCTTTCCTTTCCTTTCCTTTCCTTTCCTTTCCTTTCCTTTCCTTTCCTTTCCTTTCCTTTCCTTTCCTTTCCTTTCCTTTCCTTTCCTTTCCTTTCCTTTCCTTTCTTTGTGTCTGGAGTTAAGTTCAGGTTGATTTTCTTTGAGCTTTTTTTTTTTTTTAATCCTCAAGGTGGAGCTAAGGGTTAAGAGCTGAGAGACCCAAGGCTATAGATAAGAATTGGGATAACTAAGGATGAGGGGGAGGGGGAAAGGGAGACATGGATGGCTGCTTTTTAACTTTGGCTTTTCAATTGGAATTGGCTTTCTGAGGGTCTGAACAGGACCATTTGCTGGATAAAGGAAAGCCTAAACTCATCCAGCTTGGAAAATAAGGGACAGCAGGCAGTTTCTAATAGGCCTACATGATTTGCCCATATGGCCCGAGGGGCCGTCTCTGTCTGGAAAGAAAGAGAGAGAGAGAGAGAGAGAGAGAGAGAGAGAGAGAGAGAGGGAAAGAGAGAGGAAGGAAAGAGAGAGGAAGGAAGGAAGAAAGAAGAGGAAAAAAATTTAACAACAAAAAAAAGAAAAAAGGGTAAAAATTAGCCCAGCTGGTGTGGCTCAGTGGTTTAGCATTGACCAAACCAGGAAGTCACAGTTCGGTTCCCGGTCAAGCCACATGCCTGGGTTTTGGGCTCAATCCCTAGTTGGGGCATGAAGGAGGCAGCTGATCAATGATTCCCTCTCATCATTGATGTTTCTAT
Organism: Eptesicus fuscus; assembly: GCF_027574615.1. NCBI lineage: Eukaryota > Metazoa > Chordata > Mammalia > Chiroptera > Vespertilionidae > Eptesicus > Eptesicus fuscus. The sequence goes on from NC_072477.1 coordinate 38,764,167, forward strand.
CTCTCTCTCCCTCTCCCTTCCTTTCTAAAATCAGTAAAATTCTATTTTAAAAATAAAATAAAAACAGACTGCTAGGCTCCATCCCAGAGTTCCTGACTTCGTAGGTCTCAAGAGAGTTTGAAATTTTACATTTCTAGCTAGTTCCAAAGCAACATGAACCATTAGTTGTTGGTTCAGAAGCACACTTTGAGAACCACGGAGGTAGAGAAGCCCAAGTAGTCAATACTTGGGACCAGGTTATACTGTGTCTGAGAGATTGTCAAGTTGGCATGTTATTGTATCAGAGAGTGCAGATAAAGAGAGCCTCCATAAAGGTTTTCATTGTGGCCTTCACCTCTCCTATTTTTTATCGTTCCTAGAGAGGTAGGGAACTTCTCCTACGAGCTCTCTAAATCATTAGGTGTATCTCCTTTCAAAGCCCCATGACATGACACACCAATTGAAAGAAACCTATTCCCTCTGGAAGCATCTGTCTAATTGCTATGTAATGTGAGAATAGTTCTTTAATGAAACTGGGTACGTTGAAGCCTTACATTAATGTTTTATGCCACATCCTTTACCAAGTAGTGACTCCCCTCCCTTTAGGTTCATCGGTCTTCTGGTACTACTTAATGAGTGCCTACTACGCAGAAGGTACCAGATTACCAGGGCTATGGGAAAAGCAGACATCTAAATATACTGGGCACAACGCATTTACATTGCATTGTATAATTAAGGGTACAAAGTAGAAAGTACGAAGATCGCACGTGGCATTAGGAGAGCATGAGCAAAGTTGTATCATAGTCTAGAAGGGGTCATGTTTCGAGGAGGGAATCATGGATAGCTTCATAGCATGAAAAAATTTTTAAGGTTTTGAGCTTCTAGAAATTTGGTCTTTTGTCACTTGGTATTTAATGCTTTTTATGTAACTAGTATATACTAATGTCACATAATTAATGTAACATTAGTATATAACATTTTCTCTTTAAGAAATAAAAAGAGAGCTAGCTGCATAGGACAGGAAAAAGTAAGGGGCTAGTTATCGAATGGGAATTTGGAAGTGATAGTAAGATAACTGGTTACCCACAGTAGTTCAGTAGAACTCTCTTCTCTCACAGTATCTCTTCTCCTTTCTTCACACACACACACACACACACACACACACACACACACACACTCATACACACAGATCTCCACCCACACTGCTCCTTTTTCAGCTTATTCATGGGCTAAGTTAGCTGGGCAATTTGCAATTTTAAAAACAGCAGAGAAGAAGAGCGTAAGAACAGGTTGCTCACCTTATAATTTGGAGCTTTGGAGCTGTTAAAACAAACATACTTGCAATTACACTGGGACTTGCATTTATAATTAATATTAGAATAAATAGCATTATACACACTCATCTCTTCAGTATTACAAAACAGATATAGGTGAGACTGTGTGAACTCCAAACTGTGACACAACTTTCCATTCAGTATGTATTTAGTTTGGTTAAATACAAGTTTCTGATCATAATTAAAATTGAGATAGAAAAGTATCTTAAAATTTTAGCAGCACATCGAGGGAAAAGGTACTTATACACAAATTATTACATTATAAATAAAAGTTTTAATGTGATCTCAATATACAATACTATGAGATTTTAAATTTTATTTAACTACTTTAAGTATATTTCATTTCAAAAGTCAGAATAGAACAAAAGAGACTATATCGTGATATAGTTCTGGTTTTTAAACCAAGTAAATGATTTTTCAGTTTCCTTTTAATTCCAGATCCTAGGAGACCACCCAATATAACCCTATTGTTTATTTAAATGACTAGGGACCCAGTGCACGAATTCGTGCACCTTGAAAGGAACTGTGGGCCACTGTGGGTACAAGGGCAGGTCTCAGCCCATCCTCTGCACCCCCTCCAGGCCCCTCCCACCACGGTCCCTGATCCCCTGTCTGCTGGCAGCCGCGCTCCCACCGCCGCTCTCACACACTGACAGTGCCAGCAGCAGAGCCAGGAACCGCCACTCACACCCACTGACAGCACCAACCAATCGAGATCGGCGCTGGGTACCGGCAGCAGGTGCGAGTGGCAGCTCCAGCGCTGGCTGCCAGTGCAAGCAAGGCCAGCGCTGGCCGTGGATGCAAGTGGGGCCAGTTCCGGCAGCAGATGCAAGCCCCAAGTGGGACCGTGGTGCACGGGAGCAAAGAATTTTCAGTAACCACCAGAGGCCCACCCTGATGACAGTGACCGGCGCCCTGCCTTGGTCTGGCGCCCCTGCTCACCTGCTCCACCATCCTGCTGTGGCCAACGCCCGCCATGTTCCATGCATGCCCCCTGGTGGTCAGCGCACATCATAGTGACTGGTTGTTCAGTTGTTCTGTTGTTTGGTTGTTCTGCCATTCGGTCTATTTGCATATTAGGGTTTTATTTATTTTTTTTTTTTTTTTATTGATTTGAGAGGAAGAGAGAGGGACAGAGAGTCAGAAACATCAATCAGCTGCCTCCTGCACTGGGGATGTGCCTGCAACCAAGGTCCATGCCCTTGACCGGAATCTAACCTGGGACCCTTGAGTCCGCAGGCCGACGCTCTTACTGAGCCAAACCGGTCTCGGCAATAAAATATATAGATTATTTGAGGTATTATTATACTTGCTAATTGCTGCTGGTGACTAGGCATACTGGTCCATTGAGAACTAAGCTTCCCTCTTATACAACATGCAAGAAAAGAAATATTTTTAATATATTTTTATGATTTCAGAGAGGAAGGGAAAGGGAGAGATAGAAACATCTGCCTCCTGCATGCCCCCTACTGGGGATCGAGCCCACAACCCAGGCATGTGCCCTTGGCAGGAATCAAACTTGGGACCCTTCAGTCCACAGGCCAACACTTTATCCACTGAGCCAAACCAGCTAGGGCAAGAAAAAATATTTTTATAATTATTTAGAGACCAAAGACTGTGTCAGTGGAATTCAGGCTATGGTAATACTAGCAGAAACATGGATATCTATGTGATATAATAGAAAATGCAATATTAAGTTCAGTCGCTAGCTGTGAGACTTTGAGTAGCTCACTTCAGATCTCTGGGTCTCTTAGTTTCTTCATCTATAAAATATAGTGATTGGACTTAATCAGGGACTCCAAGCTAGAACAGGCATCAGAGTCATCGGGAGAGCTTCTTAAACCCTTCGTGACTAGGTCCTGTGTCCTCCAGACCACTGCATCTAGGCTCCAGCAGGTACATTTCAGAATAATCTCTCTAAGTCAGTTGGATGGTCTTCTGGATTCTCCCCCAATTCTAAAATTCTCTAAGGTTATGAAATATATCTTTCATTTTATCTCAAAGTGGAGCCAAGTAACTGGAGCACTTGAACAGTTCAATGAAAACTTGTATATTTATTAAACAAAGATGCCTATCTTTTTCTGGTTGAAATCTTAGAGGTCATCATAAATGTAAAATACCCTCAGAGCTTTAAAATTAAGATGTGATTCTGTATTCTTTTCAAATTTTCAAAACTTTACTGGCCTCAACATGATCTATTTTAAGACTGGAGTGTCCTTTAAACACAAAACAAAACTTTATTTTTTTTTTAAAGTATCCTTTTAAGCTTGGAAAGAGTCACTTAATCATAACCAACATAGCATTTGTTAAATGCCCTTTTGTGCCTGACACACTGCTGGAAGATATACATAAAACAATTGAAAAAGAAATCACTGCTGCCCTCTGAAAATACGTTCCAAACTCAGTAGCATAAATAGCAAACTTTGAGGGTTTCATGATTCGAGGTATAGACTTTTCTCTTGACCCATCATCAAGTTCCAAAGCACTTGAATATTCATTATCCATTTTTATTCACAGGTCAGCCTTTTGAAATATACTCAGAAGGCATTTTTTATTCTGATACAATAAAGAAATTAAAAATCAGATTGGATCCCTTATCTTCTGTGAGCAACTTGAGTTCAGAAAATGTGGATGATCTTTGTGGCCCCGATGCCTACCACACTGCTTGGCATAAAGTAGGTGCTAAATAAGTATTTGAATAAGAGAATAAATGGGTGGGTTGCCTCCTTTCTCTGGCCACATCTCCCAGGCAAGGGTAGGGAGAGCTGTTCAAGCAGGAGTCTGCCTCAACTGCTCTGAATTCTCACACCGGGTACCTAGAAATCAGGAACCCAACCTTTCCTAGGTTGGGTTCCTGATTTCTAGGGTTTCCTTACAAGCGGTGATGTAGTGAAAAGACCAGATGAAACAATGTGGATATGCAAGCACATGATTTATTATTTTCATTGACTTTGAGTCAAGGATTCTTTTCATTGCTTCCTGGGGCTGCCCCAGCCTCATTTGCCTTTTGTAGCAGCTGCAGAAGCTACAACTTCTGAATAGTTCACAACTGCTAACAGCTGTTTACACTTACTCATCTTTGTATGCAGGGCATCTAACACAGTGCCTAGATTTAGAATCAATGGGCTTTTAATAAAGGTTTGTTAAACTGATACAGAAGCTGCTGTATCTACAAAATATGGATGCTAGACTCTCGTGCTTAGAGATTCTGACTTAATTGGTCTTGAGTGAGGCCTCGCATTAGAGTTTTAAAGTTTTTCAGGTGATTCTAAGGAGCACCCAAGGCTGAGAACTATTGAACAGACTTCACACACACTCCCCCCTATTAAGAGGGAGATGATTCGCTCATTAAAACCTCAAGGTGTTAAAGAGAGATTAGCACCCAATAGAAAATTTCTCTATGATGTAATCAGAATTCAAAGATTAGAAATGGGATGCTACAGAGGGAAATGGACACAATTGTCACTTTCTTTATTTATACCTTTCAATGGCATTCCATTGTTCCTGAGATAAGATTCAAAATCCTTAGCATGGTCTGCAAAGCCTCCACAAGACCCCAACCTGGCTTTCTAACCTCATTTGGTACTACCTCTTCCCTCATCTTCTTTGCATAAGATAAGCCCTTTTTCAGTTCAATAGACCACCACCCCCCTTCTCACTTCAAACCCAGCTGTTGTACCCTCTTCCTGGAATAATGCTCACACCTCTTCCTTACTCCCAGCCCATCCATGCACCATCCCTTTGCCTTGCTCACTCCTATACACTGTTGAGATTTGCAGTTGAATGTTTTCCCTGACCCTTCAGACCAGAGGTTATGTGTTCTTAGCACCTGGCATGGCACTCATCACAGCTGTCATCAATTATATATCTGGTTAATTGTTCAGTGTTTCTCTTCTCTGTACAGGGCTGGGATGGAATCTATCTTACTCACCCCTCCATGGGGCTCTACTGCTGAATCATTCTGTAACTTTGGGCATATCGCTTAACCTCTCCAAGCTTCAAGTTTCTAATTAGTAAAATGGTGATGTCAACAGTACCCATCTCGTAGGATGGCTATAAGAAATGAGATCATTCATGCAGGTGTGCAGCCCAGTGCCGGTCACAAGAGTAAGTGCTGAGAAAAACTGTTAAGGATGATTACTCTGTAGAAGTCTTTAGCATGGATGTGGTTACAGATGACTTCTTAAGGTCCCATTCAAACTCCAACTTAAAATTGTAGGATGCCATACAGCTTTTGATTTTAGGGAATGAATATATACCAGCTCCTTTATTTCATTCCAAAATCTATAACCAAGTAAGAAATAAAACACAAGAGACAGAAAATCAGTTAACTTTAGAAAAAGCCGATTGGATGTGATTTTAGATATGAAGCCAAAGGGGCTTATAACCAACACCCTCCCAAACTGAATTCACCCCAACTCCAAAACAGCAGGTCTCTCCTTAAGGGTAAAGCTGACTCAGTAGGCGAACCACAGGGAAGAGCCGAGGAAATGGGCATCCTGGAGACAAATTGGATCTGAAAGATAAACCCAAAAAGCTCAGAGCCAAACAGATTCACCAATCAGGGAAGTTATTTTATTTCCCTGGAGGAGGAAAGAGTGAGGGGGCAAAAGATAAAAGGGATCCTGGCAAGCCTGCCCCTTCTGGGAAGGAAATGGATGTGCATCCCCTGTATGGAAACAATGAGGAATGGGAAATAAGTACTCTCTCTCTCCTACCAGTAGAATGATGCCTTTGACAAGATAATTACAAATTTTACTTTGGAAAAATGTCCATTCATAGTGCACTACAGGTGGTATGTCTGCTCATAGTACGCAAGAATAAAGAAGTTTAGTGAATGACTTCTTTGGTTGTCTTTTAAACTAATTGTTGTCTCTTTGTGTCTATCTGTATAACAATATTTGAAGATAACATCAAAAGTCTAAATGTGAGCCCCCCAAATTAATTAATTAATTTGAGGCCCCTGATGAGGCAAAGGCCCAAGCCTACTCCAGACTCCCACTTCCACTGTTCTAGAGATACCTTGATGTTTAAACTAGTGCAGGTCTGTGATCAGGTTTTCACCTGTTGCTTTCAAATTTTTAAAAATAAGTTATATAACCATTTTTTTTAGTGAAGCTAAATGTAAGGCATTAGTAAGGCCAATCACATAGTTTTGAAAACCATAGACTTTGGAGAAATGAATCCAAATACTACCATTACTAATTGTGTTACATTAGATACATTACCTCTTTGTACATTAATGTCCTCATCTGTAAAATGGGAATAACGGTATCTATCTTACAAGGTTGTGTGAGTAAAATAGTACATTCAAATGGCTTAGAATAGCACCTTGCACATGTTCGATAAATGTTAGCCACTATTATTCTACTTGAAAGACATTTCTTATTCTGAAATTATACCCACCCTTTAATTTTGGTATTCAAATGTCTTTGTTCATGGAATTGTTGCAATAGTTTATAGTAAATCTCTTTAATTTCCTTACTTAACAAAATTTGCAAAACATTGGCAACCTTATTTTCATCCCTCCAATTTTTGTTTTTAAATTTAATTCATGAAAAACATATATCTAGAAACCACCGAACTATAGTACACTACCTCCCACTTTCCTTTTTTTAAGACCTTAAAGGTAAGAAGATAGCAATATATATTTTGTAATTAAGTAACTTTTAGAATATTACCAACTCTCCTGTCCCTTTATTTATATGATTTGCCTTTCTTACAAATTAACATCCTATGAAGGTCCTGCTTTGGTATTTCACGGGGGTCCAGAGGGCTCTGTGAAATTATCTGTGTGTTAGACAGTCTTTACTCAGGGCAATTATTCTGCCTACCTGCCTTCCCTTGGCATTGTGCAGTGATGAATTTATGATAAACACTACTCAGTGATGATAATGTCTGTGGTGACAGAGATTCTAATATTCTCCATGGCTTGACTTGAGGCAGTAGAGGCACTGCATGAACAAACCATTCTACATGATTGACTGAAGGACAGTGGAAGGGACTGAGTGAAGAGTCATGACCTTATGAAATCACTGTCACTCTGATGGTCACTAGCAGGAGGTAAGCTCATATTTTGAAATAAGCTAGTAATGAAATAAGGAAATGAGAAGCAATATAGTAAGGAAGTGAGAATCCATGTCAGCAATAATACCTAGAAGTTCTACAAATTTTATTGCGGTGAATTTTAAAGGGCCAGAACATTTTCCCAGGATTCTTATTCAGTTACTCTGCGGTATTGCAGATCAAAACTGTGATTGATTCTGGCCGTAGTCACAGTGAAAGCATAATATTTATCAAACCAGTATATAAGCCTTTGCTTCAAGTTAATGTGTAAAAGTATATTTTACTGTTAAAATATCTGGGCTCCTCCACCCTGTTCCTCTGGGCATCAGGCACATCTGTATGAGTGGGCAAAGGAGCGATGCCAAAACGGCAGTTCCTTATTGACCGAACTCTTGATTTGCCCTCCCTGACAGCCCTGCTTGGAGAGACACAGTGAGATTAGGGAGATGCCTGGCTCCTGGGATTGTGACAAGTGACAGTTTCCATCAGCATTTATCTCTACTTTGCAAAAATAAGGGAAGTCTGCGAAGGGCCTCTGTGAGACACATTGACGACCACAGACCATCCTGAGCTGAGCCTTCGAATCCAGGAATATACGTATATTGTCCATCATAACATGACAAAGAGCCTGCCAGCTGTGAGGGTGACTAGAATTCAACCTTCCTTCAAACTCCCGGGACCAGCCAATCTCCTGCAGTCCCTCCCCAAGGCGGGCTGGCCCCAATGGCCCCCATCAGGGTAGCTGGCCAACCTCCTGTGGCCCCTCCCCCCAGCCAGCCAACCTCATGTGCCGCCGGCTGGCCCCCATTGACCCCGATTGCCAGCCTGGCCGAGGGACCCTACCTGTGCACGAATTCATGCACCAGGCCTCTAGTAGTTAATAAGAAGATACATCTGAAAGCCATTATATTAAGATGAACTATGCTTGATACTTAAGGAGTATGCCAAATAGTAACTCTTGCAAATAAATTCTGAATGTATTTCAAAATGCAAGAAATAGCATATTTGCATGAAAGGAACTTTTCAAGAATGCTAAAGAGAGTCCACTTTTGTCATCATATTGTCATGACCTCGAACCAGTCTGACTCAGTGTCTTTGAGCCTATAGCACACACAAAGAGGAACATAAAGCAAATCTCCTTTCCTGTTCCCTGTGACAGACCTCAGCCCCTTCCATGCTTCTCAACCCGTCCTAACAGTCCAGTGGACCAGCTTGGTTCCATGCCTGTCTCTAAGTGGCTCCTTCTGACAGCAGCTCTGCAGTTCTGCCTCTTATGTCCTTGCAGACACTCTCACACATCAGCTCACTCTGCCTGGGGGATACTCCCATATCTGATTTGTCCCAGCATTTCAGGGGAGGGGGAAAGAATGCCTATTTCTTTACCTGAAAATGGAGTGGTTACTCCTGTAGTGAGAAAAATCTCTCCCCTACAATTTTCTTTAATTCCACTTTAAGTGTGTTAAACATGAGCTATCCCTACTGCCCTCTTTTAAAATTTAAATACTTCTATAGGACAAAGGCTTTTAGCATGAATGAATTTATTTAAATTTTTCCCCTGGGACAGAAGAAACTAGGATAACAGAAGCAACACCAGGAAGATAAAGCATAAGAAGACAGAAAAAGAGAGAAGAAAAGGAAAGGGAAATAGAAGTACCAGGCAACATCACCACTTTCCAGTTTCACTATTTATATGGACACATTGGACATTTTTTTTTGTTATTAATCCTCACCTGAGGATATTTTTTCCATTGATTTTTAGAGAAAATGGAGGGGGGGAGAGAGAGAGGAGAGAGAGAGAGAGAGAGAGAGAGAGAGAGAGAGAGAGAGAAGAAACATTGATGTGAGAGAGACAGATCGATTGGTTGCCTCCCCCACCCCCACATACCCCAAAAGGGGCCAGGTTGCATGCAATATTATAAAAATATGTATCTGCAACCCAGGTGTGTGCTCTTGACCAGGAATCAAACCCAAAACACTTTGATATGCAAGGCAATGCTCTAACCACTGAGAAACACCGGTCAGGGCAACATTGGACTTTTGAAAATGATATCCTATCTTAGCTAATTTTTTGGAATGAAAAAGTCAAAATAGTTTACAGGTTTATTATTGCTGTCTTGTGCTAAAAATCAAGAATTAAATACTCATTATTATTGATGTGGTGGGATAATATTTTGAAATACTAACCTAGAGTTCTCCCCCTTCCTCCCATCCCTTTCTCCCCACCCCCCACTTAATACAGTTGATCCTTGAGTAATGTGGGCGTTAAGGGCGCGCACACACACACACACACACACACACACACACATGCTCAAATGAAAATCCATGTGTAACTTTTGACTCCTCAAAAAGTTTACAATTGGCACTTCACATCCACAAATTCAACCAACTGCCGTTGAATAACCCGTATTTAACTGTAAATAAGCTGTATTTATTGCACACACAAAAATCGGTGTATAAGTGGACCCACCCAGCTCAAACCCATGTTGTTCAAGGATCAACTGTAATTCCTAGTGCCCCAATGCCCTTCCCTGGGCCCCGCAGCTGGGATCTTCTTCATTCATTGTTTTAGAGAGCCGAGGGAGCCTGCTGGGATCTTCATTTCTGCCACTCAGCCTAGTGTGAGAGAGTAGAGACGGCTGTACAATGGCATCCCTTGCCCGAAGGGCCTGAGACATCTTCAGTGCTCAACATGCTCAAGCTGAACAGTGCTCAACATGCAACTGAGAGAGCTATCCGGCTTGAAGAGGGCTTGAGGTTGGGACAGGGGAAACTCAACAGTGACCCCTTGATGAACTATTGAATATATGACAGAAATAGAGCCATAGATGCTGAATTTGGGAATAGAGCAAATAATCATAAAAGGCCATAGCTAGAATTAACCTTAGCTCAAATTTCTCGTATTACAAATGAGGAAAGTCAGACCCTGCGATGGTAAAAGGGTTTCCAGAGGTCACATGTCTAGTTAGTGGCCGAACCGAGTCTGTAATTCAGGTTTCCTAATTTCCTGTCCCATACTCATGCCACTCCTCGATCCCCGCGGGCTGCTCTTCTTTACATGTCTTGAAACACACACACTTTCCCTGATTTCTGTCAATAGTCCAACTTTTTTTCCCCTTTCGTTTCTATGAAAGACACTGTTAAGGATAGCTGGGATCAGCAAGGGCTACTGTATCCACCTACAAAAAAAAGTAAGAGAAAGTAACTATAGCCCAAATATTCTGTTTTTCCATACCTAGAGTTCTGCCTGGGAAAGTTCTGAAAAATGCTTTCATGCAATAGTAATAAACAATAGAAACTATGAATTAGCACTTGAAAAGAGCTGATGGTCTGGATGTCAGCAGGCCTCAGTTGGGCAAGGATAAGCCATCATTGCATCACCATGTCCTTAGGGGAATGTGGTTAAAGAATAGGAAATAAACAGAAGAAATCCAGGCAGGAAAAGGGGGAGTTTGCTCAATGTTATTGCCAATTAAACAGAATTGTTGTTCAGCTATTTCTTTGAAAGAAGGAAACAGTATTGATGTTCATTTAGAGAATGGCTCTTCTAGGAAGGTTGCAATATTTTAAAAATATGTGTCAGAAAACTCTTTGTCTTGGGAGTAAAGCCAAACTTAAGGAAGCCTCATTACAGTAGACTATCTCTGCCACGAAGCAGGCCCATTAAAAATGGATGGCATAGCCATTTTAAGGAGGCTGAGAAAACTGTTCCTCCTGGGTCACAGACATTGAGAAAAAAGGAAAATAAAGCACTTTCTGAAAATGGAAATCCCCTCATTCTCGATGCTAATGCCTCCTAATCTTTGTGGAAAGGCAAAGTTTCTTTAAAAGGACACTTCTGTTCAATATGAAAAATGAGTTATGGGCTGTTTTTGTGTGATGTCAATTTATACAGAGTCTCATGGTACATTAGCATCACTTATCAGGCAGCAAAGTCTACCTGAGAGACAGTATAATGGATGGAAGAAGTCAGTGCATAATGCAGTCCTTTCTCATGGGTTTTTCCAAAGCTAGATCTCCAATAACATACCTGCACAGACCGTTTCTGGAACTGTTCCCTCATCTTTATAATTATGGCAGGCAATGTCATCTTCCCTAATCCATCCTATACACCACTGACTAATTAATCTTCCTTTTTTAAAAAGGGAGGGAGCTAAGATGATGTTACTTTCCCACTAAAATAATTTGTCAGTGTCTTTCTATTGTGTACAGATAAATCCAGCCTTCTGAGCATGGTAATCCAGGTCCTTTCACAATCTGGCACAAAAATAACTTCACTTAGCACAAAGTGGCATGCAATTATTGTTTTATTTTATATTTTTTGTTAATGTGCCCAATGAACCTTTATCCTATTCTTTTTTTTTTTTTTTTTAGTATATTATTATTTATATCAGAGAGAAAGGGAGAGGGAGAGAAAGACAGAAACATCAATGATGAGAGAGAATCATTGATCGGCTGCCTCCTGCACACCTCACACTGGGGAATCGAGCCCACAATCTGGGCATGTGCCCTGACCAGGAATCGAACCATGACCTCCTGGTTCATAGGTAACACTCAACCACTGAGCCATGCCGGCTGGGCTATCCTATTCTTTTAACCATTTTTAAGTTTTCATTTCCTCTTTAGCTAATTTTCTGTTCATAATTTCTGCTAAGTTTTCTAATCGGGATTATTAATTTTTCCAATCTCTGACTAGGAGCTCTTTACTATTAAGATTTGTAATCTTATGTCAGGTATATGCATGACAACTTTTTCAGTTTGTTGATATTAACTTATGGGTGATTCATAAAGACAAAATTTGCAGCTTAATTGATCAGGCCAGAGTTTGTCTTCCACACAATTCATGTCTAGAATCTCTTTTTTAGAAGATTTCCCTCTTACTCTCTGCCTTTCTTGTTTTCTACCAGATTCAAATGGAACTACCCAGAGTTTTCTTGTTCCAGTTACTTCATACATGGACATTGACTGGTCTTTTTGATATTTTATTTATTTATTCATATTGATTTTGAAAGAGAGAGAGAGAGAGAGAGAGAGAGAGAGAGAGAGAGAGAGAGAGAGATATCAGTCAGTTGCCTCCCATACGTGCCCCAACCAGGAATTGAACCCACAATCTTCTGGTGTGTGGAACAATGCTCTGACCAACTGAGACACACCAGCCAGAGTGACATTGACTGGTCTTAAGAGTTCTGTGCCTCTACCAATCTGATAAACTATTGGGAATTTATTGGGTTAATGGAAAAGAGCTAACCTTTTCCTTCTGTATGGCAGAGCTTCCTTTGTGTTCAGGGTGCCCTAGGTGGGCCTGGGCCTTAAGATTTTTGAAACCTGGGTAAATGAATATTTGGGAGGAAGTTGTCATTTTAAGAGTTACAGGTTCTTTTTGTACCCGGAAGTAGAGTCTTCACCTTTGGAGGAGACTATTCCTTTGTTCTTGGGTGAAGATGCTTCACCTTGTGTGTTAACAACAGATGCTAGACGCTCCAATCTGACCACATACTTTTCTATGCTAGTTAACACCAAGCTTTATTTCTGAAGCTTTCTGTGATTTTATCTGGGGAAGGGAAGAGGACATAGAGGACAGGAAGCTGAGAGTTGACCCTGGGGACTGGAAATTGAAGGTTGAGTTGAAGGAGAAGCGGTGTGTCCAGGCAGAACATAGGTGTCTAGATTCCAGGTGAAAAGTGTGGCTCAGAGGTGAGAAGAGGGCTGATCCCTCCTCCCAACTCAGCATGACACTCTTCTGGCTCCTGCATGGTAGAGGCATAAGGGGAGTCAGAAGACAGCACCGTGGTAAGGCTACCACTAATATCAGGAGGGGTTGGCACCATTAGCAAGGCAACAGAAAGGTTTCTTCAAGCTACTTGGAGACCAGGAAGGGCACCTGGGTAGACACTGTGTTGCTAGAGTAGAAGAAAAGGAACTTAGAGGGTGAGGATGATTATTGTAGTGGACAGAACAGATTGTGAATTTATGTAAACCATCCTTTTGGGAACAAGAAGAAATATCTGACCAGCAGTTAAATCAGTGGGGGCCCAAGTTATCAGTTGGGCAGTAAAAACGTAAATGGCCTCATTTTTACTTAGTGAAAAGCTTCGTCATACCAGTTGCACACATTTTAAAGATATACATATGAGGACAATGCTCCTGCCTTTATTATGTAACTCAAGAAAGTGCTTTAAATTAGGGTTTGCCAGATGGGCAAAAGTAAGTTTACAGTCATTCAAATGGAAAATAATATAATACATAATAATACAAGAATAAACTCTGTGTTTCCCCTACTCACAACTATAAACCTACTTTTGCCCCATCCCTGTGTATCAGACCAGGTAGGAGGGAGGGACCCACCATGGCACACCTATTGAGGAAATATTCTAAAGCAGCTTGAGCTTTGCGATGCCCTTTCTATCAAAAGCGGAACAATGACTTCCGGAGCATGTGAGAATGATGATAATATCAGTGCAGGTCTCGAAATGAAACAAATATCGGAAAGTGCCCTGAGCAATATAGACCGAGTGGCAAGGCTCTGTGCTAGATGATGCCGGAGTTATCCAAGTGCTGACAACTGGATTGATTTAAGGAAGGTCAATTCTCTGATCATTGCTGGGCACTTAAGCCCATTATTTAAATACAGTGTGATGTGATCTTCTCCAAGAAGCACACATAAAATAATTTATCATTTTTTCAAAATACCTTAGACATCTACAGTATCTATTATTGTCTTATATTGTTTAGCTTTTCTGATAATGTGCATTTTTTTCATCTCTCCTGCCCTACTCTCTATTCTAGTTCTTCCAATCCTTTCTTGGTTCTTTCTGACTTCAATTTTCTTCTGCACCCCCACCTCTGCTCCCCTGTTCAACTACCTGTTATTCATTTCTCAGGTTCTGCTTAAGGCATCTCTTGCTCTGGGAAAGCTTCTGGGACTGAAAAGTCCCATCCTTGCCCTCGCAGGTGAGTGGCGCATCCATCTAAGTGTAACAGCCACCATCAAGACCATTCTCATGGCTCCTTTCAACCTCACCACTGCATGTTTAACTGTCAGTCCTTCCCACTGGAGTGTAAGTTCTGTCCCTAAAACAGTGCTTGACTGACACTTAATAAACATTTGATACATATTTGTTCACTTGAACTTTTGTCAGTTTCCGCTAATAACTGATACCACTGGAGAGAGAGGTCATTTCAATTGCCCTTCATTTTACAAGCAGGAAAAATTGCCTCACCATTATTTAAAGAAGTCAAAAGGTGCCACTGAGAATCAAATTCTATTTGCATCTTTTTCCTCCCTGAGAATTACAATAATTTCATGTTTTCACCTCTGACTCAGACTAGTAAGTCTTCAAATCAAAAAACTTCAAGTTTCACTTACCTTAAAAGTCATTTAGCTCTAATGAGGTTCTCATAGTTTTCATGATCTTTGGGGGAGATCAAAAATTTGTAGGTACCAAAGAATCTTGTGGGACCCTGGACTCCTTAGAAGATTTCAAAGCACATTGAATAGTGTGTTTTAGTTGTTAACCCCACAGCTGTGCGACCGGTATTAAGAAGGCCAGCAGTATTAAGTAGGGGAGAGGGCAGAGTTGCAACAAGTACTCCATGTCACCTACAATTTAAGCCTACGGCCTCTCCAAGGAGTTGCACTAAGATAAAGGAGCCAAAATGGGTTTATGAATAGCTCCAGAGAAAACAATATGAGTAATTATAGGCCCTTAGACAACTGAGAGGTGGAGTCCCTTTCCTTGACCTCTGTATGGATTGGCCAACAGTTCTGAGAAGTACAAGTTTAAGTAACTGAGGAATCACAGGGTTCGTTGAAATGTAAATAAATAAGGGCCCAGCCAGTGTGGCTCAGTGGTTGAGCATCGAACCAGGAGATCACAGTTGGATTCCTGGTCACGCACAGACCTTGCAGGCTCAGTCCCCAGTGGGGGGGCATACAGGAGACAGCCAATCAATAATTCTCTCTCATTGTTGATGCTTCTCTTTCTCCCACTCTCTTCCTCTCTGAAATCAATAAAAATATTTTTAAATAAGGTAACGATTATAAATAATGTACTTAATGTAAATAAATAAGATGCTGAATACCACTACTTCTAGTTCATAAGACTTATGGATACATAAAAGGAAAGCAAAGGGGGAAAAATAAGGAAACATTTTTTGAAATCTAGGAAGGACTTCTATTGCATAGTGTGTTTGCTGCCAGCTATGGCAGGTGGCAATAGTGGGAGGCTCTGTAAGAGCTTTTATACACTTTATTTCATTTTGTCTTAATTCTCACCACAACAAAGTGGGGCAAGTATTGTCATTATTCTCATAAAACTGATGGTGAATCTGAGGCTCAAAACTCACATAGCTCGTCTTTGACAGGACTGAGAATTGAGTCTAGGTCTGTCTGCCACCTATGTGTCATTTCTATGACACCTGTAGATAGTGATTTTATTCAAATATTTGAATCAACTAGGTTGACATGGAAAAGAAAAACCTCTAACAAAGGTGAAAGTGATCAATACTAAGTAATATTATTCTCCATTTTGTGTTCCTTGTTTTAAAAGTTATTTTTAATTACAAATAACATACAAATGTATTGTAATCATATGAAGTGCAAATAATAGAGAACCCAAGTCCAACATCATTTCTTTCCCACCAGCCAGAAGTAGCTATGTGTAGCTTATCCTTTCAAACTTTTACCAATGATTTACATAAATGTAGGTGAGTATGTACAAATATATACAAACTAGAGGCCCAATGCATGAAATTCGTGCAAGAGTAGGCCTTCCTTCCCCCGGCTGCCAGCACCCACATCCCTCCAGCCACCGGAAGGCACCTAGGACTCGAGCTTCCCTCTGGCTGCTGGCAGGCACCTGGACTCAGGCTTCCCTCGCAGCCCCGGCTTCATCCAGAAGGTCATCCGATCTAATTAGCATATTACACTTTTATTATTATAGATATGTGTATATATGCACACGTAGAATGTGGGTTTGTTTGCATTTTTAATTTACACTAATAAAAGCAAAATATGCAAATTGACCATACCTTCACGACGCCCACCAGCCAATCAGGAGTGAGTATGCAAATTAACCCAACTAAGTTGGTGGGTTAATTTGCATAGCAGGTGTGGAGGGGCCGGGGGCAGGGTGGGATGCTTGCGTCATCGCCATGGCGATGACACAGGCGTTTTGCACCACCCCAGCCACTCAGGGCCTCTGGGCAGCGTAGAAAGGCAGGCTGGAGCGGAAAGAGGCGGCTCTGGGACCAGAGCAGAAAGGCGGTGCCGGCAGCCAGGGAAAGGAAGGCCCATTCCTGCAGGAATCTTCATGCATCAGGCTTCTAGTGTAAAAATAAGATCAAACTACAAATCATTTTTCTGTAACTTGCTATTTTTAATTAATAATATGACATGGAAATCTTTCTGGGGTTTTTTCCCCATTGATTTTTAGAGAGAGTGGAAGGGAGAGAGAGGGAAAGAGAGAGAGAAACATCGGTGTGAGAGAGATACATCAATTGGCTGCCTCCTGCATGCTCCCCAACCAGGGCTAGCGATCAAGCCCGCAACTGAGGTACCTGCCCTTGACTGGAATTCAACGTGGGACCCTTCAGTCTGTAGGCTGATGCTCTATCCACTGAGCCAAACTGGTTAAGGCCCAGTACACTCTTTTTAACTGCTCTCTGCATAGACATACAATACATTATTTAACCATTCTGCTATTTTTATTCCAATGTTGGTATTTCCATCTATGGATTATTTTTTGGTTTTATTTGTTATTACTGTTTTCAAAACAGATAGTACACTGAGGAAGGCCATGTGATGATATAGGCAGAGATTGAAGTAATGCAGCTGTAAACCAAGGAACATGAGCACCAAGGACTGCCAGCAACCATCAGAAGTTGGGAGAGCCCAGCTGGTGTGGCTCAGTGTTTGAGCATCGACTTATAAAGCAGTTTGATTCCCAGTCAGGACACATGAACATGCACATGCACATGCCTGAGTTTGGGGCTCAGTCCCTGGTGGGGGGCATGCAGGAGACAGCCAATCAATTATTCTCTCTCATCATTGATATTTTATCTCTCATTCTTCCTTCCTCTCTGAAATCAATTTATATATATATATGTTGTTTTAAACTACACAGTTTGTGGAAATTTATTACAGCAGCCCTAGGAAATGAATATACTATTCCTCTATATCTTCATTAAAATGATCTCAAGAGCTCCTGTGGGTTAGTTTCTAACCAGGAAAGAGAGTAACATGAGGGATCAAGGTTTATCATTTCTAACTTAAGAAGTAACATGAATAACCAGATGAAGGACTGTTTATAAGGTATTGATGATTAAGAATTAGTTTAAAGCTGAAGTTCTGAACTTAAGAAAAATAAGTTACAGATGGAAGGCTGTTGTTACTTATTTCTCATTTAAATACAGGTTGTTTAGTCTTGAAGAAGATTAAATATCTGAAGAACTTTGCTTTCCTACCATCCCATTTTAATTTATTAATGATATGACCATAATGGCTGTCTAGTATGATTCAAAAAGCCAGTGGGAGAGCTGTGGAAAGGGCTATGGGCTTTTGAGTCCAGAATCATACATTGTTCAAGCTGAAACATTTGAAATGCTGACTGTGTAGATAATCACACTTTCTTAAGCAGCAGTTGTAAAAAGAGCAAATCGATTCTGCCATTCAGTCCTTTCAAAGCTCAGCAAATTACCCAGGGTTGGACTAGTAGAAATCTCTATTGAAACATAGCTTTTCCCCCCTTTCCTTTTTCACTTCTATGAAAGTCAGAACACACTACACACATACAAGATGCTACTTCTAAGTCTTTCTCAGCACAATACTATAGTTACATTTTGTTGAAGGCCCATATGAGTTAGGTACTCTGTGATTAATAAAAGTGTACTTTCAGTTTTTCTCTGGGGTGAAATAGGAAAAAATCCCGGAGCACAAAAAGTCATCAAATGCATCTACAAGGGATGCATAATGCAAACCTCACAGCAGCCTACACTATCATCTAACTCACTTTTTTACAGTGAATGTTCAGGAATACAGTATAGCCAAATCTCTTTTTTATAAAAATAAGCTGATGAGGATTCTGTGGCTGCCTTCATAGAGTATGCATCAATATTGTATTGATTTACATTTTCTTTCATTTAAATATATGTCACCAATAACCATTGACCTTTATTTCTAGAAAGAATATAAAAAATTATAGGGTGTTGGTAAGTACAGTTTTGTGGGCAAACCTCTTATAAATTTTTAAGTAAATGCATTTGATAATTTTATATTTAAGTAATTTCAGTTAAACATAAAAATTAAAACAAGCTATAATCAAGATAGCACTAAACAATATTTGTTAAATGAATAAGTAAAGTAGCAATGGCTTTGTTTATTATGTATTCCTATGTTGTTTCTGCTCAACCAGGACCTTTTGATTGTAATTTGGCTTCCTCTATTGATCTGTCTTTAGCAAAAGAATGACTCTTGTGGTCTGGCCTTACAATTATATTCCCCCATAAGAACTAAAAATTTGGCACTCTGGGTTTATTTAAAGACACCTCTAGTCTGTGAATACTTCACTGTAGGACGTAGCATAGTACCTGAAACTTAGTAGCCATCTAATGCACATCAGTGAATGTTCCTTGCTCCAGTCTAGGCTATCGTTCCATTTAGTCTGTGCACCAAAGAAGATACTCTCTGCTGTGTGTCCCCCTAACAATTTGCCCCTTGAAATTCTAATCCCCAAGGTGATGGTGTTAGGAGTTGGGACATTTGGAAGGTGACTAGATCATAAGGGCCATCATAAAAGACACCTCACAGAGAGCTCTGTAACTCCTTCCAACATGTGAAGACCCAGTGAAAAGATGCTCACCTATTAACCAGGAAGCCCTCACCAGACACCAAATCTACTGGCACAACGACCTTGGATTTCCCAGGCTCCAGAACTGTGAAAAATAAATACTTGTTGCTTAGAATCTATTTGTTTATGGTATTCCGTTATAGGCAGAGGAACAGGCTAAGACACTCATTTTAAGAAACTGGATAAATAATAATACTAAAAATAGAAAGTAAAATAAACTTGAAAATGTAGTGGATGGCTTACCGACAAGAGACACAACAGATGGTGTATGGTTATATAACTGCCCTCTTTCTTCTAAATATTCCATTATATACTTTGTGCAAAGCCATTCCAAGTGGTGTGGGTTAATGGCTCAGAATAAATTACATAGCATAAGGCTACCCCTAACATTTTTATACAGGTAAATATGGGTTAAAATGAACAATTTGGCGGGGAAAAACCTTTTGGGAGAAGAAAAAGGAAAGTTGGCACCAAGGAAAGAGGAAGCCAAAATTGCACCATGTAACATTGGAGAGGTGGGGAGGGGATGATGGCTGATGTTAGAGAGCCCCTGCTATATGCCCAATAGGGGCGGGGGGCGGGGGGGGGGGCGGGGAATGATGGCTGGATGTGCAAATGAGCTGTTTCCGTCTTTTATGGTACAAACCAGCTCACTTTGCCTCTTTTTCTCTCCTGCATCGATGAGAACACCCTCAGGTTTGGTTCCACATCCACCTGGTTATTGCAGCAGCATGGATCCACAAGTGCTAGAAGTCTGAACAATCATACTTATTTGGCTTATCCGAAGGAGGCTTGGTCTTGGGGAATTAGTAAAATGCAATAGAGTGCTTTACATATAACCATGGAAGTTCAGATACTGCTGTGTCAATTGCATACATTAATGATGTAGTGGTGAGAAGCCACCTGACATCTGTTCCAACAGTTGGGGACTATAATAGAGGAACCCTTCCCCCTCTTGTCAGGATTATATGACCTGAAAAATGCTCTAGAAAGCAAAAGTAGGAGAATAATAGAAGGAAGAATCAGATAAAGAATGACTTTCAAGTAGAAAAGAGCCCAGCTGATGTGGCTCAGTAGTTGAGCCTTGACCTATGAACCAAAAGATCATGGTTTGATTCCCAGTCTGGGCACGTGCCCGAGTTGTGGACTTGATCCCAGTAGAGGGCGTGCAGGAGGCAGCCGATCAATGATTCTCTCTCTTCCTCCCCCTTACTCTTTGAAATTAATAACATCATATTTTTTAAATAAAGTAGAAAAGAAAGTTGAGAGCAGCTTTATGGCATTTGCCTTCATATGGCTAAGGAATAACAAGGAAATTAACATACAGTTAAATGAAATTATATATTATATTTTCAAGTATCTTTTACTCACTGTCAGCCTGGGACCAACTACTAGGGTCTCTTCTTTTAGCCCCAGCTCACATCCAAGGTGCAGAAGCAATCTCAACTCCCACAAACACTGATTGGCATCTCTCCTCACCAAGGTCTACACCAAGATAGGAGAGAATCTGGGTTTCTCTTCTCCTGCCTGTGGTTTGTTTGAGGAGTTTTTTTGTGTGTGTGTGTTTTGTTTTGTTTTTTTTTTATCTTTGAGGATCAACATCTTCAAGAATGACTATACTACCTAAAAGAGTGTAGCCTTACACAATGGACCACAAGAGGATAACCTTCTCAATATGACCTAAAACACAACATTTAAACAATACATAGCAGGAAATAACTTTTTAAATAGAGGATAATATTCATTAACGGGAATTATACTATAGCTAATAGTTAAAATTTGGCTAAAATAATCTGACCAGATAGCAACACACAGGTTATATCCTATCAAGAAACCTAAAGGGATAGAGATATTTTAAACATTGTGATATCCCTTATTTTAAATCCCCTTTATAAAACTCTTTACACTGCACTATAATGTATCTGCTCCCTTTTCTGTTATCCCTCACTAGGTTCTAAAGCCCTTAAAAAAGAAACTCTTCCATTCTCTTTTGTATCACAACCTAGCAGAGATGCTTGACATATTGGTGACCTTCAAAACACTAGAATGAATGCTTTCATCACTAGTAAGTAGAATCAAAGCTCATACCCGATTTTATATTCTGCACATTGTCAACAGAAAGACTGGAGAAGAAATTGATAAGCAAATACTCAGAAAGGAGTATAAATGGAAACAAGAGCTCTGATCTTAACTGCTTTGAGTCAAGGCCATCGTGTCCAGTTGAGCAGGTTGTTCATTGCACAAGATTATCCAGCTATGGGCACAAATTGGAACAGAAATCCAGTCCATGTACATGGTTCTCTATCTGCCCACAGGAAGCAATGCCTTTAAAAAAAAACAAAAAAAAAAACAAAACAAAACAAAAAAAAACCTCATACAAAAACTGTACAAGCTTGAAATTGCTCTGCTTAAATAACTAAATCTCTGACATGTTAGATCCCAGCAATAAAAATGGTCCTACTAATCTGATTCTACCACAAAGGGAGGGAGGAAAAAACAGTGAATATTGTCTGATGTTGAATTGAGAATACTGAGGTTGGAGATTTTCTCAACATAAGGTGATACAGGGTTATACAACTTTTTTTATATATATATAAAAGTGGAGCCTCTGCATTCTACCTGAACCCAGAAAATGAGATAAAGAATCAGAGATACATAAAGAACAGGAAGAAACCTTGAAGGTCACAGAATTCCATTGCTAGAAGAGACTTTAAAGATCACGTAATCCAACAATGACTTTCTGTTATAGATGAAGAATCAAAGAGATCAAGGGGATGAGTGACTTGCCTGTGGCTAGTTAGCAAAAGTAAGTCTAGAGCCTAGTTGTTTTCTGGCTTTCAATCTAACCATCTTTCTATTACAACTGGCTGGACTTGCCAGCATTATAATGAACAGTGTGTACCCACTGTGTGGGAGAAATGGAGACATACTGACTTTGTCTCCATGGAGGGCCTTACACTGAGGTTGAGAAAACAGGAAATAAGTATTGAAAGATAAGCAATAATAGGAGGTGGCACATGAAGGGAGGTTTAGAATGGGGTTTCTGAGTGGGAGTGGTGACGCCAAGGATAGGAATTGGTAGGCATGAGGAGTGGGGCGGAGTGCCCTATTGTGGGCTGACAATTCTGGAAGGACCAGAACCAGGTGACTGAGAAGGTCCAGCTGGGGCCGCAGGCGGGTCTAAGGTCACAAAACCAAGGTCAGAAAAATGCAACTACCAGGGCCCTCCTCTCGATCTGTATCCGAATTGGACCTTTGGTCTGCTGTCCCCGATTGCCAGTGCGGGATTGGTGGGGGCCCCTCCACATCTGGGCTGACTCCCAGAAGGGAGGAGGCCGAGGCTGCTGTGCAGGGAGCAGAGCCGGGAAGCAAGCGGAAAAGAACTGAGGGATCCGAGGAGCGTCGCGTACCCCCCTGGGCGGCTGGGTGCCCCGAGCTGACGCCGAACCAGCCGCCCGAGGAGCAGGAGGCGCGGCTCGCCCGCGGCGCGGACCGAGAAGGGGCTTCCGGGGCGGGGCGCGCGGGGGGGGGGGGCGGGGCCAGGACCAAGCTCCGCCCACGTCGGGCTGCGTGACAATGGGGCGGACGGCGGAACGCGGGTCTCGGGTGGGGGGCGGAGCCACCGCCGCGGCCGCCGCAGCCCCGGTCGGGATTTGAAAGATTAAAAAGTCCCGTTGGAGAGGGCGGCGGCGGTGAATGTGTGGCGGAAGCGCCGCGCGGCCGGGCAGCGGCGGCGTCTCCTCAGCATGAATTACCCGGGCCTCGGGTCCCCGCGCGGCCCCGAGCATAACGGCCGGGACAGCGGCGGCGCCGCCTGGCAGCTGGGCTCGGAGGCGGAACCGGCGTTCCGCGGCAGCGTCCGCTGCTTCGAGCACCTGCCCAGCGGGGACCCGGGCGACGGCGAGGTGCCCCTGGCCCTGCTGCGCGGGGAGCCCGGGCTGCACTTGGCGCCCGGCGCGGAGGATCACAACCACCACCTGGCGCTAGACCCCTGCCTCAGTGACGAGAACTATGACTTCAGCTCGGCCGAGTCCGGCTCCTCGCTGCGCTACTACAGCGAGGGCGAGAGCGGCGGCGGCAGCTCCTTGTCCCTGCAGCCGCCGCAGCCGCCGCCGCTGGTGCCGTCGAACTCGGGGGGCTGCGGGGCTGCGGGAGGGGGTCTCGGGGAGAGGAAGCGCACCCGGCCCGGCGGCGCGGCCGCCCGGCACCGCTACGAGGTGGTGACGGAGCTGGGCCCGGAGGAGGTGCGCTGGTTCTACAAGGAGGACAAGAAGACCTGGAAGCCCTTCATCGGCTACGACTCGCTCCGCATCGAGCTCGCCTTCCGGACCCTGCTGCAGGCCACGGGTGGCCCAGCCCAGGCCGCGAACCCGGACCGTGGCCATGTGTGCGGCCGGGCCTCCCCGGCGGGCCCGGCCTCCCGCTTCGGGGGGGACGACGACGACGACGACGAGGACGACGAGGACCGCGCCTGCGGCTTCATCCCGCGCACCGCGAGGCGCGAGCCCGAGATGGAGCAGCTGGTGAACGTCGAGCGGGTGTGTGTGCGGGGCGGCCTCTACGAGGTGGATTTGACCCAAGGAGAATGCCACCCGGTGTACTGGAACCGTGAGTAGCCGGCCGGGGGCGGGAGCGGGCCGGGGTGCGCCTCTGCAAGGGGGGGGGGGGTCGGCACGCACCCGCGTGGGCTTGGGACTTGACCTCCGCGGAGGCGGCGGCGGCGGCGTGAGGCCTGGTGTGCGGCGGGAGCAGTTTGGAGACAGCGCGGGCGGCGGCGGCAGGTGAAGGGTGAGGCAGCAGATGGCGGTATCCCCGTCGCCCGGGGTCAGGAGGAGAGGATACTGCCGGGGCCGCGTCTCCTGGCTGGGCCGGCGCTGCTGCCATCCCCTGGAGACATCCAGGAACGGATGCCCGGCCCGAAAGGTTTCATTTCGTGATTCTACCTGAGCTGTGTTCCACCGGGGATCTGATTCGGTCTCATTTACCCCGGACTGCCTGTGATTTAAATAGCAGCCTGTTCTCTAAGGGTGGGGGTGTTTGGGAGGATCTGCTCGGGAATCACCAGTTCGGTTATGGAATCGGGTAAAGAAAATTAATCCCTGGCGGAGAGGGAGGGAGCGCGCGCGTTCCTTCCGGGTGCGTTTGGGAGAGATGGAAAGCGCCGCGTGAAGCAGTTCTGGCAAGTGCCTCTGCTCACTTGTGTATGTTTTTGTTTGTTTGTTTGTTTTTTGTCTCTTAGGCCTTTGTTTGCATATTTTTTATCTCGACTTCGAAAAATTACAAGGCCTCTGCCTTGGTTTCCTCGTCTGTAAAATACGGATAACTACCTCATATTGTTGCGGAGATTATAAATGAGATAATACACCTAAAGAACTTGAAACTGCCTGGCACACATCTGTGATATATGTTAGCAGTGGGTCCTTATTCATTAGACAGCAACACAATTAGGTATATAATTCTATTAAGGAGGAACACTATTAGAAATATCTGCTACTGCAGGTAGCAGAATAGGTCATATTCTCTAGTAAAAGGAGCTATTGGCCACCAATAATTTGTAATATACAGTTTTAATTTTTAGAGCCCAGTGCCATAACTCACATGTCCTCGTTGACTGTCTCTAGCCTGAGGTCCTCCATACATATTACAACATCCTTATCTTCTATAATAATAAAAGTGTAATATGCTAATTAGACGGGACGTTCTGGACGAAGTCAGGGCTAGCCCAAGTCCGGGGTGCCGGGCAGCTGGGGGAAGGAAGGCCTACTCTTGCACAAATTTCATGCATGGGGCCTCTAGTATTAATTATATGCATTGATGACTTAGCTTTCTATGTTTAGCATCTATGAGCAGAGTCCATCACCTTTATCTTGAATTGTTACAGGGCTTAGTGCAGTAAATATTAAGTAGATATTGAATTGCATAAGTGATTGCATAATATTAAAACATTCATATGGCAAGTGAGTCACTATAATAGCAATTACAATGTATATAAAAATCCCCAAATAAAATAAGCATAGTAAGAGATTTAATTTCTTACTACACTTTAAGATGACATTGAAGGCATTTACCATTTTCCCAAGGCCAGATTCGTAATGGATGTGTCACATCACTCACTTTTTTTTTTACTCCTTTTGACTATAAGCTTATTAAGGACAGGGTATGCTGTATTCACTCATTCATTCAGCTCTTTCATTTTACTAGTATTGGTATGTGCATAACCCAGTATGCTTGTAAAGGTATTAGGAAAGGTGAGGAAAAGGACAATCCTCATCTTTCAGGAATTTCCCACTTAGTCTTCTCTTCAAATGACCTAAACATCACTATAGGCATTTTCCCTTTGAATGTAGAAGTACAAGGACTTAGTGGAGCCAGAAAGTTGAATAAAATTTTAGGCATCCTTGGAAAAGGGACTGGAAACCAAGAATTGAATCTTCCCCTTAGGTCAACTGAACTATATTCACCTAGGATACTCTGTTCTTTTGGCATATGATAAAATTCTTAATGCTTGCATAGTGCTTTACTATTTACAAAGCGATTTTTCACATTCATTTTTATTATGATATCAAATTAATGCTAACATTCTATATATGAAGAAGTAGGCTCATTGAAATTGATGAACTTGCCCAAGGTCATGCAGCTAAAAAATGTTAAAGCAGTTCATAGTCTAGTGCATTCAGTATTCAAAGAGCATCTGACCCACCCAAGGGTAAAGGTGTAGGGAAAGCTTCCCAGATAATGTAAGTCTGAGTCCTAAATGATTAATTTAATCAGGCAAAAGAAATGGGGAGATAGAGGGAAAGTAATTCCAGCTAGGTGGGGTAACATATGCAAGGACACAGAAGCATGAAATTGCATGGCATTTTGAGGAAATTAGGGCCGCACAGGGTAGGTTTAGGATTTGACCACCACAGAGGCAGGTGTTGGTTGGGTCTGGGACAGGAAGAGTTTGTGAAAGAAGCACTTGCCTATGAATGGCACATTTGGGGAAGTAGCCAGAAAAAGAACAAGGGTGGATACCCAGTGCTAAGAAGTTTGAACTTTATTCTATGAGTAAAGGGGAATCAGACAGTTGAAGGTTCTCTGTTGGGTGATTAGTGACAACACAAAGGTTGAATTGGAGAGTTGGAGAATATCTTAGAATGCTAATATCATAAGTCAAGTGAGAAACAGTGAGGGCCTACAAAAGTTAACCTGAAAGGAAACATTCTTCTTTAACAGCAACACCTATTTTAGCATTTTCTAAATAATTTTATGTAAGATTCAATCCCATGGGTGTCCCAGGCCTGCATATGAGCTATAGTGAAAATACAACAGTGCTGCTTTTGGTCCATAATTTACCACTTTTCACAGAATCCCATGTAACTTTGATCTAATTGGTTCTTCAGGACTCTGTGTATTATGTTTTCACACCTCCTCAGGAAGGTTCATTCCCAGTATGGTTTATTCAGCCTTTCTTGAAATGGAAGGACTCTTATGATATTTGGCAGCTTTTGACCTTTATCCCATTTAACTTTTTTTTTTAAATCTTCTAGAAACTTTCTGAATAGTGGTAATTAAAGTTTTAAAAAGTCCAACAACTTCCTGCAGAGTGGTGGAAGCATTCCAGTCAGTGGTCATTTAGACTTTTGTGACCTAATTAAGTCCACTGCATCTGGGTGTCAAGGCCAACAAGTTACCTATGTCCAGTCTAAAAGAAAGGTGTTGACTTAAATTTTTAATATTTACTTTTCCTTTTGAACTCTTACTAGCAGATAAAATTTGAGCCACTTTGGTGGTGCATGAATCAAAAAGAGTACAGAATTAATCTTCTATAGATAGGAAGCAAATATTACATATGAAAAGGGTATTAATTATGGGAAATTAGTTTGTTTCATTGTCTGTTCAGATATTTTTCTGACTACATGTGGTCATTTTAGATAAAAACTGATCACTGCTGAGTAATCCCTAAGTGCATTCCCTTGCTCCCTGTGTTCTTCCTAAGCTGCTTTGTAACTACCTCATAGGCTTGTTTTAATTATTATGTATAATGTGCTTAGAACAGTAATTGGCCCAAACAAAGTACTAACTGTTAACTTTATGTGGATCTTAGAAAACTATACCTTACTTATAGAAACTCACATGAAAATTAAAAAGGCTACTAGTACATAACTGTACCTCATCACAGGCAAAAGAATGTAAAAAATATTAGCAAGAACATGGCCAAAGCATTTAGTAGTAGCAGGATGGCATGTGGAACATTATAGGGATATTTGATGAGTTTAGGATAGTATCATAGCAATTCTGATAGTAATAAATGCAGCATGTACTAGGGAGTTTGTAATATCCCTTCATTGACTAAGTTTGTAAAGTTATTTAATTGACAAATATTTATATGAAGGTGTAGTTTCTAGAAGCAGTCATTAACTATAAGTTTCAGATATTTTAAAAGTTAACTAGTCTTCATAATACAGGGTGGGGCAAAAGTAGGTTACAGTTGTGAGTACATGAAACAGAATTTATTCTTGTATTATTATTTCTTAATTATTGTGTTATTTTCCATATGAACAATTGTAAACCTACTTTTGCCCCACCCTTTATATTGAAGATCAAATAATATTCTCAATAAAATGAGGTAGAAAGACTTTTCTACCTCATTTTATTGAGAATATTATGTTTTCTGTAAGTACCCAAATTATATGATGTTTATTAGCTTGGCCTAGCTGTCACCATCCTTTTTCATTCAAGGATTAATAACCTTAATAATTAATTTTTTTTTAATCGTCACCCAAGGATGTGTTTTTATTGATTTGAGAGGGAAAGAGAGAAACATCTATTGGTTGCCTCCCATATGCACCCTGACCAGGGATGGAACTCCCAACCTGGGTATGTGCCCTGGCTGAGAATCAAATCCGCCACCTCTTGGTGCATAGGACAATGCTCCAACTGGCCAAGGCTAATTAATAATTTTTTATGAGGCACAATGCATCATAGGAAAGTAGTGGAATCCAAGCTGGTAGAAGGCATTCTTTCTTGATCAGTTTCTGCCTCCAATAAAGCAGAACTATAGGGAATAGAGACCAGGGATTGACATGCCTGACTGAAAAAGTATTAAGAGACTTTAATCTTATTCTTTTTTCACTATATTATCTCCTAGTAGCCCAAGCTGGAAAGCAGCTTTGGGTGGCACTAGAATCCTGGCTGCTCAGCTTTGTGGAACTGGCAAAGTCTTCTGAGCACCCCGTCCCAGATTAAGCCTGCTTTAGACAGCATTTTTCATTGACCTACTGAAATAACACAAGGATATGAATGACTAGTGAGTGACATGTATGGAGCACAGGACTTGGCACTACCTGACCAAGGCATTCAGGACGTTTCTTTCCCTTTGCAATGTACATTAGTTTAAAAACTCATCTAATGTCAGTTATTGATCCACCTTGTTTGTATATGGCCCAAGTGTAATATTGCATGTCATGCAAGTGCTTTATATGAATACTAGAGGCCCGGTGCATGGGATTCATGCACCAGTGGGGTCCCTTAGGCTGACCTGTGCCCTCTTGTAATCCGGGACCCCTCGGGAATGTTGGACTGCCGGTTTCAGCCCGATCCCTGCAGACCAGGCCGAGGGACCCCATTGGTGCATGAATGCGTGCACCGGGCCTTTAGTATGCATATAAGATCGTTGGTTAATCTCTTCCCACCTTCTCCCCCAACCCCCCTTCCCTCTGAGATTCATCAGTCTGTTCCATGTTTCCATGCCTGTGCTTTGAGCCTCTGCCCCCTGGTGGTCAGGGTGTGTAATAGCTACAGGTCGAATGGTCACGTAGCATATCAGGCTTTTATATAGAGAGATTCAAAATATTTAGTATGGTTTTCCTTCCTCCATCTGTTGCACCCTCTTTTCTTTCCTCCTTTACTATGTTGTCATAAAAGAGACCTTTTGTTACTCCTTCTTCCAAATTTTATTTCCTGGGACTTTAATCTCCACATCATGATCTGTCATTTCTACTTTGCTAAGATCTTTGATGTCTGGAACCCTACGGCTGATCCTTTCCTGTAGAGCGCAAGAAAAAGCTGGTCACAGAATCCTCTGAGAATTATGGACATTGGCTGAAGAGAGTAGGGTATAGAAAAGAGCTGGGGAAATGGGAATGTTTTCACATGAAGCCTACAATGAAAATTACTGGCAGAAGAAATGGAGAGATAGGCAATTCTAGAATCCCTGATTGTGGGGTAATCTGATTTAAGACCTGTGCATGTTTTCTTTTATCAAGAAAAACTTCAACACTGATGGAGAGTGTAGATACAGTCTCTTCTTTTTTGCCACAATACATTCCTAGAAGCTCAGTTAAAAGTAGAACAAGGAAGATAATTTTTATAGCCACTGTGTATAACCTATAATTCTACTTTAAAAAGTCTGCCTTAGTAAAGGGAAATTGTGCCAGCAAAAGATGTTGAGTCACTGACAAATGAATGGATTAATGCAGGGGTCCTCAAACTTTTTAAACAGGGGGCCAGTTCACTGTCCCTCAGACCGTTAAAGGGCCGGACTATAGTTTAAAAAAAACTATGAACAAATTCCTATGCACACTGCACATATCTTATTTTGAAGTAAAAAAACAAAACGGCAAAATGGGGTCCCGCGGGCCATAGTTTGAGGATGCCTGGATTAATGGATGAGAAGCATAATACAGATACTTTCTGATACCCCTGGCTTAGGGGATAAGTTAAATTCAAGGTTGTGAAAAGTAGGAATCATCTGTCAGAAAACTAAAGAAAAACAGTAGAAATATTGATATGATCATATAAAAATAATTGTTTTATGTATTGCTTTCTAATTTTATCAAATTTCCACATAAGAATAAATTATACACTCATTAATATTTGTCTTACTACTTTAAGCTATAGCTAGATGATTTTTATAATCATTGCACTTGTATGTTCAAATAAAATCTTTTGAATGATGGCTGTGGAGGCCAGGCCAACCTTTAAAAATTACATTGTTATTGGTACTTCTGTACCCTGAGATTTCAGATATTTGGAAATCTTAGAGAAATATAAATTCCATCTGAATGGATGGCTTTTTCAAGTAATTGAGAATTAATTTTTTATTTGCTAGAGTGAAATTTTAACTATGAATGAAAATCTCTCTATTACTAATACTCCTTGGGCCACCTCTCAGTGAGCCATCATCATTCTGAACATTGATGCAGGATAGCCCTTGGGACACATGATACAGGACAAAGAACGGATGAACTGTGCTAAAACATAAGACTTCTAAATCATAGCCCATGAAATATGCTGCTCAGGAACTGTAGATGATGCATAGGGAGCAAAGTTAGAATTACTTCTGAGCCTCAATATAGACATAGTTGAAAGCAGTCCCACTTTGTATTTTACTGCTTATTACAAATGATCAACTTTCAGTTAGTATTTTATTGACTGAATCTGTTATTTTTTTTCTCATTCTATAGAGTTGCTTCTAGGTGGGCCCAGGGTATCACACATCTACCAGATTCACCCACTTAGGCCTCAGTAAAACTTACATTTTGCCGAAACCGGTTTGGCTCAGTGGATAGAGCATCGGCCTGCGGACTCAAGGGTCCTAGGTTCGATTCCGGTCAAGGGCAATGTACCTTGGTTGCAGGCACATCCCCAGTGGGGGGTGTGCAAGAGGCAGCTGATCGATGTTTCTCTCTCATCGATGTTTCTAACTCTCTATCCCTCTCTCTTCCTCTCTGTAAAAAATCAATAAAATATATTTTAAAAAAAAACTTACATTTTAACACCTGGTATATGTTTTAACATTAAGTAACCACAGGTTTGTTTATGTTTGGAAAAAGAAAATCTCTGCTGTGAATCAAAGATAGTCATTGGAAAGAGTCTACAAAGAGATTGTTGAGGACCACTCAAACTGAAGAAAGAACAGGATGGATGCTCAAGCACTTTCCGTGGCACTCACTCTTCCATGCTGGTTATCTATTGCTGAAATGAAACCTTCCTCTATGGCCAGCACTAAATGAGACAGGTCTACCTATCTATAAGGTTTATGAAAGACACATACCTTTGCTTGACATTTTTTTTCCTTTTTCTTTTAAATATATTTTTATTGATTTTACAGAGGGAAAAGGAGAGGGATAGAGAGATAGAAATATGGATGAGAGAGAGAAACATCGATTGGCTGCCTCCTGCACACACCTACTAGGGATCGAGGTCACAACCTGGTATGTGCCCTGACCGGGAATCGAACTGTGACCTCCTGGTTCATGGGCCAATGCTCAGCCACTGGGCAACACCGGCCAGGCTGCTTGACATTTTCATTGTATAACCAACCACTGTTAACTCTTCTCACTTAAGATTACCACCACCACCCATGGTTCTGCTCTTTGCCTTTCGTTAGAAAAAACTAGGATCCTATATTTTAGAATATCTTTTTTTATATGGTTGCAGTTTGTTTTTAACCTGTTTACTATTTAGCCTGTTATGTAACCTACATTATTACACCTTTTTTTGTTGTTGTTGTTGGTGTTGTTGGAGAAGGGTGTAACTCACATAAAATGAATGTCCCTAATCCTGGAATACTGGATTGGATTGTTTGGAATTCTGATTGCCCAATAGGATTCTGTCTTCTATAGCCAGATGTAGAACCCATCAAAATGTATGATAGGTAACACATAAAGGATGAACCTGGTATACATTTGTTTTCAAGTAAATATTTACCCTACTTTAGCTCATCAATTTCAACTCTGCCATCTCCATTTCAATTTTTATTATTCTAGAGAGGCAATATTGTGTAGTGTTTATGAATGTAAATGAAGGCAGACTATCTAGGCCCAAATTCCAGCCCTGCCATGTACTATCTGCTAACTGGGCAATTTAAATTCTTTGTGTCACAGTTTCTTCTTTTGTAAAATATGGATAATAGTACCTACCTCTTAAGATTGTTGTAATGCATTAGTTAAAATATCTAAAGATCTTGAAACATCCCATGATAAATAGTAAACTCTATATAACAGCTATTATTACTTATCATTTGCCTGCCTCTTCTATCTGTTCAAATTTATAACCCACTTACATTCTTGGCTTTCAAGTCTCGTATTTCGATTTGTCTCTTTACTGACTTAGCATTTTCTTGGCCTTGACTCTAGGTAATTGACTGTCAATTAGGCATAGTCCTAGAACCCCTCTAATTGTTGCCTGCTCTTGTGAGAACTGACTGATTTGCCTGGTCTTTCAGGCCCCAGAAAGAGCTGTGCTGTCTTGATTCTTCCTGGCTTGTACACAGAGGAGTGCACCAGTGATTCTCTTACAAATCTGCCTGTGAGAAAAGAGAAAATTTTCCCCATAAAAAGCATTCTAAATTCTTGACCATTTACTTTTTTTGGTGTGTAAATCCTGTCACTAGATATGGGGAGGTACTGACTTCATCCCAAAAGTCCATTTAGAGCATCTATCTAATCAGCTATCAGGACTTTAGATACAATAGAGAACTTTACAGCTTTCTAAACGACTACTCAGTTTTCAGTGGAGGCAGAGCCAGTAGTGTTCTTTGCTTTCTGCCATGTTGGCAAGATGGAAGTGGCCCATAATTCCCCTTACAGTAGAGATCTCAGCATGAGAACTTTGAGGAATTTATCTTAATCGACCTGCAGTTGAACCAGCACTAGGGTTGGGTTCTGGCACCTGGTGCAACATCAAGCTTCAAAAATCTATCTACGCTTAGTCTAGGGACCTGAAACAGCAAGTGATTCCTTATCCAGAATTGGCAATAAAAGCTACATGAGCTCAGAAAATAGATCTTTGTTGCCAAATTCCTTAGTTTGAATCCTTGTTACTTTGGGTATATTATCATCTCTTTGTGGCCCAGTTTCTCCTTTGTAAATGGGGATCATAATTCCTGTTTCATGGGGTTATTATAAATATTGAAATACACATATATAGAGCACTTAATATGGTACCTGGCTCAATAAATGCTAGCTGTTTTACTTAAGCAAGGCTTGTATAGTGGCTCTTAACCTAGAAGCCTAGCTTCTAGAAATTTATTTGTAAAAAAGAAGAGAATCTATGGCTCTATCAACATTACTTCACCCTAAATTTGAGACATGTATACACATAACACATATATACATATATATATATATCACATACATATTCTCCCCATCTCTCCTACCTTTCTTTCTCTTCGTGCGTGTGTGCGTGCGTGCGTGTGTGTGTGTGTGTGTGTGTGTGTGTGTGTGTGCAAATCTTAAACCTGCTTAATCTCACCCCTGAGAGTTCTGGGAATCACAAAGTTTCACAATTCAAGGACCTTGATTACTCTTGTAGATGCTGAGGTTGAACAAAATGAAGACCTTTCCAGGTGAGATGAGGACAGTGGAAAACTCTTCAGCCTCTGAATTATCTCTCCTGGGTTCCCTTGCCTTTGGAATGGCATCCTATCGACCAGTAGTTTGCAGACTTCATTGAGCCTAACAGTCAAGTGCAATATTGTTAAAAATGTAGATTCTCAGATCATCTCAGGATATTACATTCAAGAGATCTGAACCTAGAGCCTGAGAATCTTTCTCTTTAATAGGTATCCCAAGTAATTCTGATTGCACAGGTTTATAGACCTTACATTAATAACATTGTCATTAATTCTGCCAGTCTAAGTGTCTCAAAGCTGCTTCACCTCTGTTCTTTTACCTACCTTTTTCTGCTCTGTCCTTCCAATTTAAAACTTCTGTATTCTTACTGATTTTCTGTAAAATCACTCTAGTGGTTATTGAGAAGAATGAAGTCCCCCAACTATAATTGTGGATTTATTTATTTACTCTTTTACTTCTATTAGATTTTATTTTATGTATTTTTAAATTCTGTTATTAGGTGCATACACATTTAGGATTGTTCTATCCTTTTGATGAAACATGCCTTTATCATTTTAAAATGTCCCCATTGTCTTTGGTTTATTTCTTGTATTAAAGTCTATTGCTGCTTTAATGGGTTGTAGGATAGAAGCAGTTGTTAAACTTGTACCTCAAAACTCTTTGCTGCTGCCTCTTTTTGTTGGCATAATACCTATGGTGTACCAAACCAATTGCTGCATTTAACTTCTCATGTTTCCTAGTGCCCACCTTTCTTTTTCCCTTATTTCTTACAGCTCATTGTAAAAAACAGACTCTTTAAGGATCCTTGTTTTCACATCAAAGGACCCATCTTTTACTGATATCACCAGGAAGTAAATCTGCATTAACCTGCCAGTCACAGTGTGTCTATAGTGAGCTCCTCTGCATGTCTTAGCTTAAATTTAGTTTTTGATTTTCTGAGCATGCTTCTCCTGTTGTTGAAGTGTGAGATTTTCATTTTGAAAGAAATATTAGGGGGAAAGGGAGTTTAGTTAAGCCAAATGGATGAGAATTCTAGAAGGCTAGTTTTCATATAACCAAATTTAACCATTGCATATGGTTTTAGAAACTTTAAAAGATATTATGTAAGTTAGTGTAATACCATAATTTGGAATAGGATCTTATAGTTTACAAAGTGCTTTCACATACATTATTTTACTAATTCCTAGTATAACCCTGAAGTGAGAAAGAATATCCTCATGTTACAGATGATAAACTGAGTCCCAGAGAGGTTAAGGGATAGAACTGGAATTAGAGCCTATGCCTTCTGAGTTCTTAGCCAGTTTCCTTTCTCCTATATCCATGTATGAACTCACAATTTATACCACCTGAGCAGATGTGAAGGTTATATGCCAACAATACCTAATATCCTGGATTATTTTGTAACCTATGTAAGAACTGCCTGCTTTTACTGCTTAATCCATCTAGTTGATGATTTTCTAAGTATATCGCTCAAATAAGGTTCTTGTGATTTTAGTCTTAGGAATAAATGTTTTCCTCAGCTTCTTTTTGCATGTGTTCAAGTTTTTGCTTTTATGTTTGCTGACAATCTGAATTTATTTTTAAAAATTAATCCTGTCTCCAGCTATAAACAACTGAACTACATGTTTATTTTTTATTATTGACTAGAGGCCCAATGCATGAAATTTGTGCAAGAGTAGGCCTTCCTTCTCCCGGCTGCCGGCACCGGCTTCTCTCAGGCACCTTTGACCAGGGCTTCCCTTGCAGCCCTGGAAGGTCGTCCGGAAGGTCGTCCGGTCTAATTAGCACATTACACTTTTATTATTATAGATTTTTAGAGGGGGGGGGGAAGGGAGAGAGAGACATTGATTTGTTGTTCCACTTATTTTGCCTTCATCAATTGCTGCTTACTAGCATATGTGACTTGACTGGAGATCAAAGTCTTGGCATATTGGAATGATGCTCTAACTAACTGAGCTACCCAGCCAGCCAGGGCACTGACGTTCTGAATTTTAACTACATAGATCTTTTTCTCCTTTTACTACCCGGTTCCTCTCTTTTACAAAAGATGTTTGTTTTTTATAACTTTATTCCAAAAATATTCATCTATACTAAGAAGGGAGTGAACTACCTTGAGTTTACAAAAAGCTTTCCGGAGAAATTTATGCTTGATTTGGGTATTAAAGAAGGGTGTTATTGGCAGAGAGAATAGTATGTTTAAAAGCTTAGAGTCATAAAGGAGGACTCATGCATTCAGCAGACTCCAGAGATTCTGTTTGACAAGAGCATTGGGAATATGGTAGAAAAGGGAAGAAGGAGGAACTGGATAGGTAGAGTCTAGATAAGAACAGGCCTTAAATTTTCATACTGAAAATTTAATTTTATCCTATGAGAATGAGACATTGGAAAGTATGAAATGAGGAAATTACTTGGTCAGATTACATATTGAGATTTTTTGGCAATAGTGTGGAACTTAATTGGGAAGCTGGAAAAGTGATATCATCAGGGAGACTAGTTAAGGAGTTTTTGAAGGATTGCAAGTGAGAAACAGTGAGGTCTAGGGCAGTACTCTGAATGGTTACTGGAGTGGTGGAGGTAGATGTTAAAGAAGTATAATATGTACACTATCAGTGCAGTCTGAGTAAGTGGAAGGGTAATCCTGGTTATTTCTATAATGTTTTTAACATGGGTTATGGAGGTTTCCTACCCAGGTTCACCGTAGAGAAGGTGAGGAAAGCTAAATAATAGTTTATTCTGACATATTGCATTTAAAGTGCCTATTACATATCCAGCTACAGAAGCATCTAGTGTGTGTTTTCATATATGGGTCTGGAGCTCAGAAGGAAACAGTGCTAAAATTAAAAATGCAAACATCCTTATAATTTAAGCCAATGGGCTCTAAAATGGTATATGCACTCTGTTGAAGGCGTCACAATGAAAATGTTTGAATTTATATTTACTTTTTGTTTCATTCTTTCAAATTTTTATTTCTGTGTGTTTTATACTGTATAAAACATTTTAGAACAGTAATTCACATGCATAATTTATATGTATATATGTGAGAATGTACTCAAAATATTTTTGAAGATTACTAATTTAAACTGAATAGTCACTGCTGAGCGTTTGCTTTACAATAATAACCTGGAGAATTTCATTTCTGAACCCTATCTTCAGAGACTGATTTATTGTATATAGCAAGGAATTTTAAAAATCCATCTTTTAATTTCATTCAAGTGATTCTGATAAGCTTGAGAACCACAGATTAAAGCTGGAAAATATAGAGAGTATAGAATGAGAAGGTAGGAGAAGATAAGATAAACAGGTTTGAATGACAAACTGCTGATTCTAAAAGTTCCAACTATGTTAATTCATTTTTTACTTTAATAATCTGATAGAATGTCCATAGTCAGTATTGCATTGAATATCTCCACTAAGCTAAAATTAACATTAAAAATTCAAAAATCTGTGTTAAGATTATATACTCCATTTTTGGCACAGGTTTCTCTCCCTTATATGCAGCATTTTTTGACTAGCTAGGTACCTAGAGAGAACTTTTTTCCTAAGCATGTAAAATTCTGCTCTGCCTAGAACCACCAAAATATTAAACTCCCAGGGGTAAGGACCAAAAGGCCTCTGATTTAAACCCATTTTCCATTTTGAAATGTAGAAATTGCTAACAACATGTAAAATCTGCCTTCTGTGAATTACAATTTGGGAAAATGTAATGTGAATGTCTGCAAGGATCTATATATGTTAAAGCCTAAGCGACCATTACAGCTGAACAACTGGAATGACAGGTCGACCAGTCACTATGACATGCACTGACCAACAGGGGGCAGATGCTCAACGCAGGAGCTGCCCCCCTGGTGGTCAGTGAGCTCCCACAGCCAACTTCCCATGGTCCCTCCCCCCAACTGGCCCCTTTGCCGCTCAGTACCTCCCCCTGACCGGCCAACCTCCCGCAGTCCCTCCCTGTGTCCCTCCCCCTGGCCAGCAGGCTCCAATCAGCCCAGGCCCAATGGGTATTGGGCGAGAAGGCCCCAATTGGCCCTGATCTCCAGCCAGGCCTAGGGATCCCACCCATGCACGAATTCATGCACCAGGCCTCTAGTTATGTAATAAAAACTCTTGAGGACTGTTACGGGCAGAATTGTGTCTTCAACAAAGACATCTATTAAAGGCCTTACTACCACTAACTTAGCATGTGACTGTATTTGGAGATAGGGCCTTTAAAGAGATGATTAAGTTTAAATGAGGCCATTTGGGTATGCCACAGTTTGTTTTCCTCTTTGGACACTTAGGTTGTTTGCATTTTTTTGCTCTTATAAACATTTCTGTAATAAAAATTTTTATATGCATCTTCTTGTCCAAATGTTCCAGAATTCCTCTAGAGTATATACCTTGACCAGAATCGAATCCAGGACCCTTCAGTCCTCAGGCCGATGCTCGGTCCACCAAGCCAAACTGCCTAGGGTTATTCTTTTGTTTTCTGTTATAACAATGCCGAGGTATATATCTTTGTGTACCATACCTTGAGACATTTTTGCAAGATGTCTATATTTCTAGAATTATTCTATAAAAAGATACCAGTGTTTTCGGTTTTAAAAGGTGTTTCTAATCCAGAGTTTCTCACAACCTCAGCACTGTTGACATTAGGGGTCAGATAATTTATTGTTGCTAGGCAGGGTGGCGTGGAGTGGGGGGAGCTGTTCCGGGCATTGTAGGATGTTTACCAACATCTGTGGCCTAGATGCCAGTAGCACTACCACCACCACCACCCAAGTTGTGACAATCAAAAATGCCTTTGAACATTGCCAAATGTCCCCTGGAAGACAAAATTGTGCTGGGTTGAGAACCACTACATTAGCCCTTCTCTCTTTTCCTCTTTCCATACAATAGGGTCAGTCTGGCATGGGGTTGAGTAAAGAGGTATCCATATGAGAAGCAGCCTAGTATGGGATATTGGAGGCCTGGTTGGGTAAGGAGGGCAGCCACAAGGGATGATGGCTTATTGTGGGATGTCAGAGCTCAAGTGGGGTTAAAAGTATATATAGGCATGAGGGCAGCCTAGCATGGGGCATTCTGAGCCTGAGCCAGGATGAAAAGGTATCTCTATTGGAGAGGTGGGGCAGTCTTCTCCAGTCCAAAACAGAGTTCTTTATTTATATGACCGATAGGCCCAGTTAGGTTGATTTTCCAGAATTAGAGCTTGGTCCCTATAGAGATCCGTTATTGACTTGATGATTGAATATCTGTTTCAGCATATAATTAGGGATTTGCTGGCTGATGCCTCTATTAATTACAGTTGTTTTAATGGTAGAAGTAGCTAGATCAGGAACATAGCTCACAGCCATGTGATGCTCACCTCTGGCAAGTACCTTAACCACAAAAATAATCCCATCTGTGTAGCTGACTCTTACGAACATAATGCTAAGCCAAAGAAGCTAAATTAAAAAGTAAATACTATATGATTCTATTATATAAATTATTAAAAAGTAAAACTAATCTGTGTTGCTAAAGTTAGGATTATGCTTACCCTTGGTGAGGGTTGAAGAGAGATGTGAGAAGGGGTCTTCTGAGGTGTTGATAATGTTCTCTTTCTTGATCTAGGTATAGTTAACTTGTAAAAAG
Organism: Eptesicus fuscus; assembly: GCF_027574615.1. Lineage (NCBI taxonomy): Eukaryota > Metazoa > Chordata > Mammalia > Chiroptera > Vespertilionidae > Eptesicus > Eptesicus fuscus. Next base: position 38,803,341 of record NC_072477.1, read on the forward strand.
CCATTGAGCTGTATCCTATGATTTGTATTATTTTCTTTATTGTCATCCTTTAACAAAATGTTCACCACCTCAAAATTCCATTTTTTTATTCTTGGAAAATAGACACATTCTTTCCTCTGAATCAGATAATTATCAGAAAATAGAATGTGACACACCCTGCAGCATAACCCAACTTAAACAGATAGGTGGCAAGCCACCACTTAACCTGAGGAAGGCCCAATTTGGAGCACTAATGAAAGTGCTCAGTCTTCCAAACCAGTGGGGTAATGCACAGTGAGATGTATCTTGTTGAGCAACATTCAACATCCCTTTATTGAAATCATACTTTATGATAGGTACTTATCTTCTGAAAACATTGCACCTATATCCAAGGATCCACTGAAGTGAAGAAGACAAAACAATACAAAAAGACCACACACACACACACACACACACACGTACACAAACATATACATACATACAAATACACACACTGGTAGATAATGTGCCTAATTAATTCATTGGAATCACAGAGGAGGGATCACTGTGATGAAAGGCTTCCTGAAGAAAAATATAAAAGTTAGCTAAGTGAAGAAAATGGGGAAGAGCATCCCAGCTAGGAGTAGTGCGTGCAGGATACAGAAGTACAACTCAGCATAACACATTCAGAGAACTGTCCTCAACGTGGAAGCACAGGAGCCATCAGCATCATCTCATATGTCCCTAGAGCCTGCTCTAGTACCTGGTTCATGGTAGACATTTAGTTAGATGAAAAAATACCTAAAGTACTATCACTGTGTAAAGAGGTATTTCAAGCAAAAATCATAAAGAGCTTATAAATCAGAGTTTCTCTGGAGTGTAGTAAGGAACCATAAAATAATTTAAGTGTTAGGATAACATGATTTGTTGTATTTTAGAAAGGTTCTCTGACAACTCTAGAAAATATGAACTGAGTGTCTAAAGAGAAGAAACTAGGGAATCTGTATATGTATGTATGTGCATGTACTTTTACATACATATGCTTGTGAGCAGGTATTTGGTAGTGGTGGTGAGAATTGAAGCTAAGGATATAAGTTTAGATGGAAAGTTTCTGAAATAAAACAGGTAGAAATGATAAGAGTGTGAACTCAGGCATTGACTGTAGGCCTGATGAGTAAGGGATAAGGGTGATTTAGGAGATACAATAAACAGTACTTGGTGTCCATTTGAGGAGGAGGCATCTTGGATGACTCCCAGATTACTTTCTTGAGTGACTGGCTGAATATTAGTCGTACCATTCGCTCTGATAGGGGATACAGGTGGAGTAGCAGGTTTGTGTTCTGTTCTGTTCTGGAGAGGGGGGGCAAAGAAAGGCTTTAGAGACTGTGAAAAATAGGAGAGGATATCAGAGATTAAAATGAAGTTCAAACAGAATTACCCTCAGAAAGAAAACTTCCTCCACACAACTGGCAAAATCTGAACAGACTTGGGACTTAGTGATTCATAGCAGCAGCTGGAGGGAAGGTGTGTGAAAGTGAGAGGGACCAGAAGTAGCAACATTAGGAAAACATTCCTCCTAGGGGAGAAGATAGAGAAAGTAAGGTGCCTCTTGGAGCCATGGCAGTGAGAGGAAAGAAGGAAGGAGAAAATTAGGGTCTTAGGGAAATGAAAGAGAAACAAGGCACACAAATTCCATACCCAGCCACCCACTACCACCTCGACATCATCCATTAAAACTTCTGTTTTTATTAACCTGCAGAAGCAGACACTCTTGAACTCTATCCATAAAATGCTCAGGAATAAAAATAAATCGAACATCATACAAAGCTACTTTAAGAGGAATACAGAAAACGTGAGTTAATGCATTTTCACTGATAAAAATTCTTCCCTCAAAAGCAAACACAAAACAAAGAGAAACTATATTATAACACTCCAACCAAATAAAATGTCCTCAAACTTCTAATAGAGGTATTAATGTAAGGGCATACTAATAGAGGTATTAATGTAAGGGCATTGATGAAAGGAAGGAAAACAACCAAAAGAATGAACATGAGATACAGAGAGAAGCAAAAAGTATCAGAGAGAAAGGGGGTGAAATGCAGTAAAGGCAAAGGAAGACCTAGAGTACTGATAGAGCCCCTAAAGAAGAAAAAGAGGAGGAGAGGAAAGATGGCGGCGGAGGTGAAAGGCTGATCTGTTGCCTCGCATGGCAGTTTCGGAAATACAACTGAAACATGGACTGGTGAGGGTGGCGACTGCTGCTCGCGTCTCCCCAGACCCGGCGGCTGCTCCTCTCAGTCAGCACCGCAGCCGGGGCCATGGGCTCGTGGGCGCCGCGGCAGCTGCTGTGGCGGCGGCCGCGGACTCGGCGCAGCGGCTCTCGGTGAAGGAAGAGACCATCTTTCTGCAGGAGGGGCTCATCCGCGCCACCGACCTGGCCGAGCTGCGCAGTGAGATCCTCGGGGCCCCGGAGGCCGCCAACACCGATTTGGAGGATTCTTAGGAGTTCTCATCTTACATTCAAGTCCTCTAGCCATTTTGACAGAGGAGAATCAAGAAGGCGGCTAAGTTAAACAAAGGAACTGCGATCTGCGCCGCGCACAGCAATTTCAGGGGCACGACTGGAGGACAGAGCGTCTGCCACCCAGAACTACAGGAGAGATGGCTGAATGGTAGATTTACAGCTAAGAGGGAAGAGGAATCCAGCGAAATCGGAGGGGACGAGGTGCGGAGGCGCGTGGGTCGGGCTGGTGGCGGGGGAAAGGGGCTTTTGTTCCAAACCTAGGGGAGATTAGCTCTCCATCACCCTGAAATCCAGCTTCTGGGGCCCCGCGGGAGACCCAGATGCCTGCGGGGAGAGGCGGGGCTCTTGCGGAGGTGCGCCCAGCAATCAGTGTTTGCTGCGCTGGAGCGCGGAACGAGGGGACTTAGAAACGTGGAAGGCAGAAGGAGCAGACTTCTAGCCATTGCGGTTCGCCGCGCCATGGCCTGTTGGCGCCCTGAGACCCCGCCCCGCCCTGGGACCCGCCCCGCACGTTTTGAAGACCCGCCCCGCAAGTCTTGCAGGCGCACCTGCGCTCCAAGCAACGGCTTATGCATGTGGGTGGCCTGCCCTCTGGCAGCAGACCAGATGAACTGCTGTTCTAGTCGGACTGCTCCAGGGCCACTCAGACAGGAGGAGGAAACTACAGTTTTTGCTGTAATCCCTGCTGAGTGCCTAAGGCAGTAGCTGATCTACACCCCATTGGAGACCCAGAAACGAGGGCATCTAGTGGTCTGTGGGAGATGACACCAGATTTCAACCACGCGCATAAGGGACACATTCAGTGAGCGCCAAAGCCTTGCTGCACCAAGACCCAGCCCATAAACGTGTCTCCTGCACAGCAACTCTTCCATTATAGACAAAGAGAGCCCTCCCAGTGACACCAACAACAATCAAGACTTAACTATACAAAGGAGGACCAAGATGGAGGCATAGGGCGGAAGCCTGATTGTTGCCTACCACAACAACTTTGAGACTACGATAGGAGAGCAGAGCAGACACCATCCAAGACCACCATAGGGCTGGCTGAGTGGATGCTCTACAACTAGAATAAAAGAGGGGTATGTGGGATGATGCTGATGCAGGTGACCCAAAGACCACACTTTAAGAACTACGGCTCAGGCGACACAATGGCGGCCTGGAACGTGCTCGGCGCAGTTCCCCCGGCGGTCTCCGGCTGAGGGGACGGCTCCACTGGCTGCCGAGCACGGACAGACGAGCCCCTATGAGACATGGGGTGGGAGACTCCGCGCTTGCTGACCTCTGAGTCCTTCAAGAATCTCAATGCCCCGGAAGCGGCCAGGTGCGCATGCTCGGCGACCGGCCACCACTGCGGACCCAAGGGCCGACGCAGCGACGCCGGACCGGCCCGCCGCCATGCACCGGGCGCACCGGAGCTTCGCCGAGCAGCCGCCCGACGAGTTCTGCAGCAGCCGTCCTGGAGCTCTGGCAGGATGGCCAGGGGAATTGCTGAGGGGGGGTTGACCGGCAGGAATTGGGATCGGGAGGACTGGGCCCCGCTGGGACCCGGGTGCGGGCGGGGTTGCGCGCCTCTGGGCTCGGGTGTGGTCACACGCCTCTGGGTATAGGTGAGGCCTCACGTCCCTGGGTCTGGGTGAGGCCACGTGCCCCTGGGTCCAGGTGAGGCCGGATTCCGGGTCCGGGTGAGGCCATGTGCCCCTGGACCCGGATGACACTGGGTCCCGTGCCCGGGTGAGGCCAAGCGCCCCTGGGTCTGGGAGAGGCCAAGCGCCCCTGGGTCCGGGTGAGACCATGTGTCCCTGGATCCGGGTGAGGCCTCGTGCACCTAGGTCCAGGTGAGGCCACGTGCCCCTGGGTCTGGGAGAGGCCAAGCGTCCCTGGGTCCGGGCGAGACCATGTGTCCCTGGATCCGGGTGAGGCCTCGTGCACCTAGGCCCGGATGAGGCCACGTGCCCCTGGGTCTGGGAGAGGCCAAGCGTCCCTGGGTCCGGGTGAGACCATGTGTCCCTGGATCCGGGTGAGGCCTCGTGCACCTAGGTCCGGGTGAGGCCACGTGCCCCTGGGTCTGGGAGAGGCCACGCACCCCTGGTTCCGGGCGAGACCATGAGTCCCTGGATCCGGGTGAGGCCTCGTGCACCTAGGCCCGGGTGAGGCCACGTGCCCCTGGGTCTGGGAGAGGCCAAGCGTCCCTGGGTCCGGGTGAGACCATGTGTCCCTGGATCCGGGTGAGGCCTCGTGCATCTAGGCCCGGGTGAGGCCACGTGCCCCTGGGTCTGGGAGAGGCCAAGCGTCCCTGGGTCCGGGTGAGACCATGTGTCCCTGGATCCGGGTGAGGCCTCGTGCACCTAGGCCCGGGTGAGGCCACGTGCCCCTGGGTCTGGGAGAGGCCAAGCGTCCCTGGGTCCGGGTGAGACCATGTGTCCCTGGATCCGGGTGAGGCCTCGTGCACCTAGGCCCGGGTGAGGCCACGTGCCCCTGGGTCTGGGAGAGGCCAAGCGTCCCTGGGTCCGGGAGAGACCATGTGTCCCTGGATCCGGGTGAGGCCTCGTGCACCTAGGCCCGGGTGAGGCCACGTGCCCCTGGGTCTGGGAGAGGCCAAGCGTCCCTGGGTCCGGGTGAGACCATGTGTCCCTGGATCCGGGTGAGGCCTCGTGCACCTAGGCCCGGGTGAGGCCACGTGCCCCTGGGTCTGGGAGAGGCCAAGCGTCCCTGGGTCCGGGTGAGACCATGTGTCCCTGGATCCGGGTGAGGCCTCGTGCACCTAGGCCCGGGTGAGGCCACGTGCCCCTGGGTCTGGGAGAGGCCAAGCGTCCCTGGGTCCGGGTGAGACCATGTGTCCCTGGATCCGGGTGAGGCCTCGTGCACCTCGGCCCGGGTGAGGCCACGTGCCCCTGGGTCTGGGAGAGGCCAAGCGTCCCTGGGTCCGGGTGAGACCATGTGTCCCTGGATCCGGGTGAGGCCTCGTGCACCTAGGCCCGGGTGAGGCCACGTGCCCCTGGGTCTGGGAGAGGCCAAGCGTCCCTGGGTCCGGGTGAGACCATGTGTCCCTGGATCCGGGTGAGGCCTCGTGCACCTAGGTCCGGGTGAGGCCACGTGCCCCTGGGTCTGGGAGAAGCCACGCGCCCCCGGGTCCGGGTGAGGCCATGTGTCCCTGGATCCGGGTGAGGCCTCGCGCGCCTGGCCCAGGTGAGGCCACGTGCCCTGGGTCTGGGAGAGGTCACGCGCCCCCGGGTCCGGGTGAGGCCATGTGCCCCTGGGTCCGGGTGAGGCCTTGCGCCCCTGGGTACGGGTGAAGCCGGATCCTGGGTCCGGGTGAGGCTGTGTGCCCCTGGATCCATCCGGGTGAGGCTGGGTCCCGGGCCCGGGTGAGGCCACGCGCCCCTTGGGTATGGGTGAGGCCAAGTGCCCCTTAGTCCGGGTGAAGCCGTGCCCCTGGGTCCGGCCGAGACCAAACCAGAGGGAGTCGGACCTCCGTTACCACCATTTGTCCACCATCCAGAGCTGAGGGGTCAGTGCTGACATGTACACATAAGGAACTGGTGGACATTGAAATTGGGTCTCAAAAGAACTGTTGGTCCAGAAAGAAACTCACTACAGACTGATTCATTTGCCTGTCAGCATAACTATTATTGCTCGTCTCACATTCAGTTCTCATAAGTATATATCTAGTGACATATGATCTCGCTAATCTAGGGGAAATGATGAACAACATAGACTGAGGAACAAGAACAGAACCAGAAGCAAGGAGGCATCGATCGGACTATCGGGCCTCAGAGGGAGGATAGGGGAGGGTGGGGGGGAGGGGGAGAGTTCAACCAAAGGACTTGTGTGCATGCATATGAGCCTATCCAACGGTTAAGTTCAACAGGGGGTTGGGGCATGCGTGGGGAGGGGGGTGGGATGGGAATGGGGGGATGAGGACAAATATGTGACACCTTAATCAATAAAGAAATTTAAAAAGAAAAAAAAAAAGAAAATGATAATAAAAAAAATAAAAAAAAGAAGAAAAAGAAATCAATAGAACAGAACAAATTTTTAAACCATAATTGGAAGACTTTTCAGAAATTAGAGAAAAATGGAAATCTACAGATTAAAAGGGCCTACCCTGAATGGATTGATCCGAAACAGTGAACTCTGAGTCATAAATTATTAGATTTTAAAGACTAGTGAAACTATTAAAGTTTAAAGACAAATTTTTTTCTGGGTCTCCAAGGGGGGGGGGGGAGACTGTATTGCCAATTTTTAAAAAGTAGAATGTGTATCATACCTCTGAAAAACAATATACAAAGGAAGGCTACATACAATAGCATTTTTTTATAAAAAACAAGGAAACAAAGTTCAAGCTAGCCAACCCGTCCTTCAAGTATCAGTTTTGAACATGAAAGAATTTAGGAAATATTTAATGAGAATTTAATATATTTCATTATAAATCCAAGACTAAAACACTGGTAACATGGATATAATTGTTATATGTTCCAACAAAGTAGAAAGAATAAAACTAAAAATAAATAAAGGGAAAAGTAAAATAATTCCCTATTGCAGTGGTCGCCAAACCGCGGCTCGCGAGCCACATGCATCTCTTTGGCACCTTGAGTGTGGCTCTTCCACAAAATACCACGTGCGGGCACGCACGTACAGTGCGATTGAAACTTCATGGTCCATGCGCAGAAGTCGGTTTTTGGCCTGGGCGAGTCTATTTTGAAGAAGTGGTTCTAACGCCGAGCCACACTCAAGGGGCCAAAGAGCCGCATGTGGCTCGCGAGCCGCGGGTTGCTGACCACTGCCTTATTGCATAAGTAATAAGTGGGAATTAGGGGATACCACTTAAAGGGGCCAGATGATAAAAAGTTAAGAAAGCAGAAGAGAGATTTAGGAAACTCTAAAATACATATCATGTACTCATACACACGCGAAGGCAACCACTAAAACAAAAAAGGCAAAAAATAGCAACTAGAGAAAGAAAAATGGTAAATATGAATAATAAAAATGGTAATTATAGAGTTTAAACATATCAATCATCAATAAGCTTAACTCACCTATTAAAAGAAAAAATTGTCAAATGGCTTCATAAAGCAAAACCCAGTCCTATGCCGTATACAGGAGACACATTAAAGCACAGTGATTTAAAAGGATAAAAATAAAGGGATGTGCAAAAAAAAAAAAATCACAGGCAAACTGAAATAGTCTGAAAGCAGAGATTGCCATCTCCAGTCAAAGAAGAAACTAGGCAAAAAATTATTAGATACAACAGAGTATACTTTTTAAAAAATCATTACTCAAGGATATGTTTATTGATTTGAGAAAGAGAGAGAGTCATCAATGTAAGAATGGAACATCAAGGTTGCCTCCTGTACATGCCCTGACTGAATCAAACCTGAAACCTGTGCCCTGATTGGGAATCAAACTCATGTTCGGTTTAAGGGATGACACTCCAACCAACTGAGCCACATCAGCCAGGCCAGAGTATACTTTTCAACATTAAAAGCCATAATTCTCAATGAAGTTGTAATATTTTTGAGTACCTTATATACAAAATAATACAGCAAGCACATCAACATAGCAGAATTGCTATACTAGAATACAATTAATCCTTAACCCAGGGGTTAGGGGTGCTGACCCCACACATTAAAAAAAAATCTATGTACTATAACGTTTGACTCCTCCAAAGTTTAACAGTAATAGCCTACTGTTGATCAGAATCCTTACTGATAACATAAACAGTTGATTAACACATATTTTCTATTTCATGTATATTATATATTTGTGTTCTTACAATAAAAAGCTAAAGAAAATGTTTGTTTGTGTGTTTTTTCTGATTTTCTGTTTCTTCAGTCTCTATGCGGTCTTCACTTTCGGTCCTTGGGTGACAGGGTTCTCTCCTGCGAATTTTCCGCTGATTATTCAGGAAGTTTTTCTGTATTTTAGTTGTAATACCAGTTTGTTCCTGGGAGCATGTCCATGCTGCATCCACTTACTCTGCCACCATTTTTTTCAAGAAAAAGTTTTTTAAAATTATGCCCAGCTTGTGTTGCTCAGTGATTGAGCGTCAATCGGGAACCAAGAGGACAGTGGTTCTGGTTCAATTCCCGGTCAGGGCACAGGCCTGGGTTGCGGGCTCAATCCCCAGTCCGGGCTGTGCAGGAAGCAGCCGATTGATGACATTTCTCTCTCATCAGTGTTTCCTTTATTCCTTTCCCTTCCTCTCTCTTTAAAAATCAATAAAACATGTTTTGTTTTGTTTTTAAATTATGTGTGTAATTGGGCCCTCGCAGTTCAAACCCATGTTGTTTGAGAGTCCACCATATAGCACAATGCAAGAAGAAATAGAAACACATAATGGATTTTGAATATATCCCAGTACAAGTCTGCTACAATAAAGATGTTTCAGGGCCATCTAGTTAATTTCCCATACTATACCTGAAATTAGTCATTTCTTCAAGGACTCTTGGTTCCTTTTAGTGGGAAATGATATTTAGAGATCACAGTCTTTATGTTGGGAGTACTCACTTATCCTGGATTGGTCTTTGTTTCTCGGCCTTATCAAGTGGGCAAAGCTTAGGATATTTTTAAAAGAGAGAATGCATCATTAGTTCATGGTGACATTTCTAATTGAAATTTAAAATTATATTTTTTTATTTCTTTGACTTTTATATTGTATCTTTTTTCTTGTGCAAAAGAATCTTGATTTCTGATTATATTAACAAAGTTAATTTAGTTATCGTAACCTACAGTTCTAAATTAACAATACCAATATTATAAAATTAACAATTATAAAGTGCAGGTACTGTAAAAGTTTTAAGATATGTTTGCATTTTTTATCCATGACAAATACCTAATATATATGTACAAATTACTGTTCGAAATAATTTATTTGAAATAATTTCTATACATGTGATTAAACCATCAACTCACAACTTAATTAAGTTCATTTGTTTCATTTTGCTTTTTATTTTTAGGGTTTTGTTATTTCCATTTTCTTTTTGCTTTATTTTTATTTATTTTTGTTTTTTAATAAATCTTTATTGTTCAGATTATTACAATTGTTCCTCTTTTTTCCCCCATAGCTCCCCTCCACCTGGTTCCCACCCCACCCTCTGCCCGCACCCCCCACACCCCTTCCCCCACAAGAATTGTCAGTCCACTCCCTTTCTATGCCCCTGATTCTATTATATTCACCAGTTTATTCTGTTCATCAGATTTTTTATTCACTTGATTTTTAGATTCACTTGTTGATAGATATGTATTTACTGTTCATAATTTTTATCTTTACCTTTTTCTTCTTCTTCCTCTTCTTAAAGGATACCTTTCAGCATTTCATGTAATCCTGGTTTGGTGGTGATGAACTCCTTTAGCTTTTTCTTATCTGTGAAGCTCTTTAGCTGACCTTCAATTCTGAATGATAGCTTTGCTAGGTAGAGTAATCTTGGTTGTAGGTTCTTGCTATTCATCACTTTGAATATCTCTTGCCACTCCCGTCTGGCCTGCATAGTTTCTGTTGAGAAATCAGCTGACAATCGTATGGGTGCTCCCTTGTAGGTAACTGTTTTTCTCTTGCTGCTCTTAATATTCTCTCTTAGTCTTTTGCTCTTGGCATTTTAATTATGATGTGTCTTGGTGTGGTCCTCTTTGGATTCCTTTTGTTTGGGGTTCTGTGCAATTCCTGGACTTATAAGTCTATTTCTTTCACCAGGTAGGGGAAGTTTTCTGTCATTATTTCTTCAAATAGGTTTTCAGCATCTTGCTCTCTCTCTTCTTCTGGCACCCTCATAATTCTGATGTTGGTACACTTGAAATTGTCTCAGAGGCTCCTTACACTATCTTCAACTTTTTGAATTCTTTTTCTTTTTGCTTTTCCGGTTGGGTGTTTTTTGCTTCTTTGTATTTCAAATCTTTGACTTGATTCTTGCGATCCTCTAGTGTGTTGTTGGATCTCTGTATATTATTTTTTTTATTTCAGTCAGTGTATGCTTAATTCTAGTTGGTCCTTTTTCATATCTTCGAGGGTCTCACTAAATTTATTGGCCTTTTCTAGGAAATTCTTGAAAAACCTTATAACTGTGGTTTTGGACTCTATATCCAGTCATTTGCTTTCCTCCATTTCTTTCATTTGTGATCTGTTTCTTTGTCTCCGCATTTTCGCTGCTTCCCAGAATTGATAGATTGTCTTTGTGTGATAGGTGTCCTATATGGCTCAGTGGGTCAGCCTCCCCAGTTACCGAGTTGGACACTCTTGGTGCACCCCTTTGTGGGCTGTGTGCACAGTCTTATAGTTAAGCCTTGATTGTTGTTGGTATCACTGGGAGGAATTGACCTCCAGGCCAATTGGCTGTGAGGATCAGCTGTGTCTATGATGGAGAACTTCTGTCCTGGAGACACCCTTATGAGGCAAGACTTGCTTCCGTGGGGCTTTTGTGCTCACTGAGTCTGCCCCCTGAGTGTGTCCCTTATAGATCTGAGGAGTTGTAATCTGGATGGTCCTACTCTGACCCCTGGGTACACTGGCTCTTGGATCTCCAAGGAGGTGCTAATTTAGCCTTTGCCTGAGGCCACCCAGCAGGAGCTACAGAGAGATCTGCAGATTCCTCCTCTTTTTTGGGGTTTTGGAGGTGCCCAGATGAGGCCCTGCTGTGAAGCAGTGCAAGCTGCTTTGAGGCCTGGGGCCTTCTTTTGAATGTTTTGGGTCTCTCTGACTCAGCTGCAGTTTGTTAGCTATGTTTAGATTTCAAAGAACCAGGCCATTCATATGCAAAAGCCTCTGCGCTCAGCTTGGATGGGCGGAGTCTCAGGGCGGAGCAGACAGCAATGGCTTCCCGTCAGCCCTGCCCTAAGAGGCCACCGGGTCTCAGTGTCCCTTGGTAATTGATTTGTTTATTTAAATAAATAGCAACTGAAAGTCTTAGGCTTACAGGAACAGTGATTTAATCAAAGAGTTATTTAGTTATTCAAAAATGTTTTCCTTAATTATTTTTAAAAATTGAGGCACTTACTAAAATTAAAGGTTTCAGTTATTCAGTAATTCTGCGAGCCTATAACCTACATAGTAGCTCTAGAAAGTGCACACACGTTATTACTAAACTACTTCTGGGAGTTTTTTGTTTTGTTTTAATATATTTTCAGAGAGGAAAGGAGAGGGAGAGAGAGATAGAAACATCAATGATGAGAGAGAATCATTGATCAGCTGCCTCCTGCACGCCCCTTCCTGGAGACTAAAACTGAAATACCAGTGTCCTGTTGAGAAATCGAACCATGACCTCCTGGTTCTCCTGGTTCATAGGTTGTCACTTAACCACTGAACCACACCAGCCAGACTACCTCTGGGAATTTTTTAGCAATACTAGAGGCCCAGTACATCAAAATTCATGCACTAGAGGTGGGGATGAGGGTCCCCTCAGCCCGCCCTGCCCCCGGGAGTCCTCAGGGGCAGGAGGCAACCTGGCGATCAGGGGAAGGTGACACCCCCATCACACCTCTGCTGCTGCCACTGCTGGCAGCACAAGCCTAAGCTGGCCCTGTTTACCTGAGCCTTGGGCGGCCCTGGGTGGTTCCGAGGCTTGCCTGCGCCTTGGGCCGGCCCTGCATGGCTGGAGGGCTAAGGGTGGGACTGGCCGCACCCTGCGCCTGACCCCAACCCCCTCGGGGCTGAGGGTACTGGGTGTCCCCATCTTGTGGCTATGGGTGCTGCCATATTTGTGACAGCATGACAGCAATTTGCATATTCCCTCTTTATTAGATAGGATTCTTAAACCCCTTAGCCTCCTAATTTGGTTACTCATGACCTCAGTTATATAGATAACTGCTCATCTACCTTTCCAATACCAAAGTAACTTTTATGTTTAATATTTAATGAAAGTAAAATTATATGCTGAAAAAATTATATTTTGTGGCTTAAAATCTGAAATTTAAAATTTTAGTCATGAAAGTCTGTTTTAGCAATACAAAACATAAAATTGTAATTCTGTTAGGAATTTATGGGAAGTTAGAGGATCTTATAATGTATAATTCTGTGATTTCTCTTTTTAGAGGCTGATAAAATACCAGTAATGCGTGGACAGTGGTTTATTGATGGTACTTGGCAGCCTCTAGAAGAAGAAGAAAGTAATTTAATTGAGCAAGAACATCTCAGCTGTTTTAGAGGTCAGCAGATACAAGAAAGTTTTGATACGGAAGTGTCAAAATCCATAGATGGAAAAGATGGTAAGACCAATTAATATATTTAATACATTATATAAGCCAAGTTGTTGATAAAGTTTAGAGTTGTTTTTAATTTTGACAAAGTAAGTTAGGAGTATTCAGATTTATAAAACTTCTCATTATTTTAAACATTTGATAATTATTTTAAAATTTAAAATGTCTATAAATTTCTGAACTATCTCAATTTCTATTTTACTTAATGTGTATGTTCAGTGGCATAACATGATTTACTATAAATAACAAGTTGTCATAATGTGCTCTCTAAATTCATTCTTTTCAGTAGTTTTTAGTTATTAAAGAAAATTGAACTTATAACAAGATCCCTTGTCATTATATCAAAAGAGCAGTTTTGTTCATATTAATTTATTTTGTATATCTCTTAGATGTCTCCATATTAATAACCAACTTTTTTTAAACAATCTACTCCTTACATTTCCTTATTCAGCACTTGAATATGTTTGCAGTAGTTTAAAATAATTATATAATAGCCAAGATTACTATGTTTTGTTATGTCTAATCTTTGAGTAAAATTCAAAATATGTGATACATTTAAAAATACTTCTATTGTTCCATTTACTGCAGGCAGTGGGATCAACTATTCTGGTGAGTATAACAGTATAGGTGGATTAGAATTTGTAGATTTCTCTTTTTTTAAGTGTTTCTTCATCCATGCTTGCCTTTATTTGGGAGGTTTCTTGGCAAGCCCTGTTAAATCTGGTAAATTAAGTGATTCTTTTCCTTCCCCTCTTAAACATCTCCAAAGCAGAATATTGATCAAGTAATTCACTGAATGCAGTTTGGAAGAAATGAATGTCATTGGAAATAGTTGTTTATAGTTTATATAACATAATTAATGGCAAAACAATAAGCTTTAAATTGGCTTATTTTTTTCTTACAAGTAATAAGAAACATCTCAAGTCTTTTCTCTGTCCTACTCTTTACTCTTATCTCTCCCTAAACACACACACACACACACACACACACACACACACACACACAGGCATGGCAACTATAATTTAGCTTATACCAAATTAAAATCTCTTTTGTATCTAGTTGATTAAAAGTTTACATAATTGAGGAAAGTTGTGGCTTCTGAATAAATTGGTAATTAAATCTAACAAATCCTATCTAATATAAGAGTAATATGCAAATTGACCATCACTCCAACACACAAGATGGCTGCCTCCATGTGGTCAAAGATGGCTTCCCCCAAGTGGACACAAGATGGCTGCCACAAGATGGCCGGCAGAGGAGGGCAGTTGGGAGAGACCAGGCCAGCAGGAAAGGGCAGTTGGGGGGGACCAGGCCTGCAAGGGAGGACAGTTGGGGGGGACCCAGGCCTGCACGTGGGGTAGTTGGGGGGGACGTGGCCTGTAGGGGAGGACAGATGGGAGGGACCCAGGCCTGCAGGGAAGGGCAGTTTGGGGGTGGGGGGAAACCAGGCCTGCAGGGGAGGGCATTTAGGGGCAATTGGGCCAGCAGGGGAGCAGTTAGGCATTGATCAAGCTGGCAGGGGGAGTGGTTAGGGGGTGATCAGGCTGGCAGGCAGAAATGGTTAGGGGCAATCAGGCAGGCAGGCAAGTGAGAGGTTGGGAGCCAGCAGTCCTGGATTGTGAGAGGGATGTCTGATGCCTGTTTAGCCCCATTCCCAGCAGGATCTGTCCTAAACAGGCAGTCAGACATCCCTCAAGGGGTACCAGATTGGAGAGGGTGCAGGCTGGGCTGAGGGAAACCCCCCCCCCCCCCCATGCACAAATTTCGTACACCGGGCTTCTCGTGTATATAATAATAGTTGTCTATTATGTACTAGATAACATAGTCTAAAAATTTTAAATATCATTTTCCTAACCTGCAGAGTCAAATACGTACTTATTTCAGTGTAAAATCCAACATCAATGTTTTTAATTTTTTTATTGATTTGAGAGAGAGGGGAAGGGGAAGAGAGAGAGAGAGAGACATCAATATGAGAGAGAAACATCGGTTATCTGCCTCCCTTAGGTACCCCGACTGAACTTGCAACCCAGGTATGTTCCCTGACCAGGAATCAAACCCCACCACCTTTTGGTGTACAGGACGATGTTCTAACCAATTAACCCATGTGGGCCAGAGCCAACATCAAGGTTTTTACATATCAGTGTATAAAGAGCAGTTCAGTGTCTACAGAGCAAGCTCTATGTACATTCCTACAGATTTCTGTAGAGACAATACTTTCCCAGTTATAGCACAAATAGTAAATTTTACATATCTGTGATCTTTTATTAGTGCCTAAAGTATTTACAACCTCTCATCACCACTACCAAAATAAACACAAAAGCCTACTTTATAGTATTTGAAGAACTGACCTTTATATCATTTCATTGCTATTGGAGAATGCTGAATTCTGGATTTGTCCCTTTCTATTAATTCTCCTTAAGTCTTGCCTTAATTAACCCAGTGTATCCACCCAAATTCTTTACTATTAATGTACAGTAGGTCCTCGGGTTACGTCGGAGATCCATTCCTACAGCGCAATGTAACCCAATTTTTGCCGTAAGTCGGAACCCACCTACATAAGCACCTACGTCACTCACACGGAGCATATACACTGCAGTAATGAAGTGAAATAGTAAAAAAATTTAAAAGAAAGATAACCATTCCTGACCTTTACTTGTGGTAAATAAATAATAAAAAACATAAAAGCACATATGTACATCTGTCGAAATGACGGAACTTTTTGACGAAACCGGTTTGGCTCAGTGGATAGAGCGTCGGCCTGCGGACTCAAGGGTCCCAGGTTCGATTCCGGTCAAGGGCATGTACCTTGGTTGCGGGCACATCCCCGGTAGGGGGTGTGCAGGAGGCAGCTGGTCGATGTTTCTCTCTCATCGATGTTTCTAGCTCTCTATCCCTCTCCCTTCCTCTCTGTAAAAAAAATCAATAAAATATTTTTAAAAAAAGAAATGACGGAACTTTTTTTTTTTATAAACAAATGGGAGATGGCGAGGTAACCACGAAATGACGTACGTTGAGTCCGACGTAACCCAAGGACTGTCTGTATGAAAAATAAACCCCCAAATCCTAAGAGCTTAGAGGAGAAAAAGTGTGGTGTGAATAATAAAAATATAAGTATATTGTTTCTCTTTCTCAATTTGTTTTCAAAACATTTTTTATTCCACTTGCTCATTCATCCTGTGCAAGTTCATCAGCTCTGTTTTATCTCTAGATCCCATGTACTTGAAATCTTGTTTCTATTACAGTAAAAATTAGAATTTCACGTGTCATCTATATTTCTACTCCCTATTAAAATGTTAAATGTAGTCCTCGCCAGTGTGGCTCAGTTGGTTAAGCGTGGTTCCCTGCACTGAAGGGTCACCAGTTTGATTCCTAGTCAGGGCACATACCCAGATTGTAGAACCAAGTAGGTGTGCTTGCAGAAGGCAACTGATTAATCCCTTCCTTCCTTCCTTCCTTCCTTCCTTCCTTCCTTCCTTCCTTCCTTCCTTCCTTCCTTCCTTCTTTCCTCTTTCTCTCTTATCTCTCTCCCTCTCCCTTTCCCTCTCTCCCTCTCCCCCACCCACCTCTCCCTCTCCTTTTCTCTTTCTAAAATCAATTAAAAAAAAACACACATTTTTTTTTTTAAAAAAAAGGTTAAATGTATCAGGATACTTCCATTTTCTTCACAGTACCCTAATATGAGCCGATCATTTAAATAAGTCTGATAAAGAACATAGTTTATTTGTGTGAGTAGATTTTCATTATGCCTCTGCGTGTGTATGTTGATTCTAGAGTATCAGTGTAGGATATTATAATAATATTTTTTGCTAGCTTTAAGGATATACCAAGTACACTGAGTGGTAAAATTCTAGTTAGTAATAACAGGAAATTGTTAAACTGTTAAAACACTTTTGCATTGTAATCTTTCAAAATGATGATTTTTTGAAGTTCATTAGAAGAAAACTTTCTTTTTTAAAATATACTATGGCATGTCAGCAAAATATCAGCATATTTTATTATTAACAAAGATTATAAATTCAATTCAGTATATATGCTGTTGTCTTAAATTTCCAACCATTTTATTCGTTATTCGGTATTATGTAAAACATTTATGTGTTAAAATGTGACATTTGACTTTGAAGATTATGGAAAATTTGGTTGTACATTTGAAAATTATCATTGGTTTTAAGGAAAAAACAGTTGCTGTCCAAAGAGATATCTTTGTTGGAAAAATAACTCAAATTTACAACTACAAAGATAAAATATTACAAACTTTCATTTTGCTTCTTACCACCAGGCTTCTTAAATTTCATATTTCATTAATTTGAGGGGGGAGATATCTTTTCCACCTAAATTTTCTCATGTATATGTGATAAAGCCTGGCTCTTCATATTTTCAGGAGAGTTTGAATGCTTTCATGTGCATATAATACTGTGTGCTAGGCACTTTTCTGAAAGAAATAGGGTTTCTAGAATCACAAGGGTATTAGCCTTTTGGGAAGGAAAAGCTTACAGATGAGAACAGTTACAATGAGTAAGTACAAGATAACACAGTAGATAGTGACTATTATACACTCTGAAAAGAGATTTGGAATAAAGAGAGTTGTTGATTACAGTGCAGTGGAGTTATTCAGGTGAGGCTTTCTGCGGGAGGGGGAAATCCCATTTAATAATTGAAAGCATTTTAAAATATAGTATTTAGCAACTCTTATTAAGTTCTATGGGGAATTGCTAAGAAACTAAACAGAATTCTTGCCTTGAAAGACATTAAACTAAAATAGTACTTTTTCTTTCTGACTTTATCTTTATTTTGGTTAGGGTAACTATTGCCACAAGTATAATGGAAATGTTTACTATTTTATCCCTGTTCATTTTCCTACTAATTTAAAAGTAAGCATTGAATTAAATAGATTGTGCATAACTCTTTTAGCACGCAAAGATTTGTGATTTAGATACTTTCATGTAATTTTTTTTTTTTTTTTGAGAGTTAAAATAAAAACACTGTTCTTTTCACACCACTTCCTAGGCTAGGAGACATTTATCTAGAAGCCAAACAAATGAAAGTCTAAATTTCACTGGGGATGAATCATACAAATAAAATCAGGCCTTCAAATAAGTAATTTTGTAAATACTGCAACCTAATACTAGATTAGTATCTTATTCATTTTATAATTCATCTATATAAAGCAGGAATCAGCAAAAAATAGCCAGTTGAACTAAAAGAGTTAGTCCTGCATCTCACTGTGGCCAAAAAATGCATAACCTCAATCTATTTGTGAAAAAATGAACTCAAATTGAGAGATATTCTGCAAAATACCTCTTCAAAAATGTCTAGGTCATAATTAACTAGCTGGAGGGAGCCTTTCACAATGTATATCTTCACCACAATAAATACTTTAAATATTTTGTCAATGATAACCTTGAAACTGAAATATTTTTAAAATGTCAAAGTCATGAAAGACAAGAAAAAATGAAGGAATTTGTCACAGGTTAGAGAAGACTAAGAAAACGTGACAACAAAATACACCATGGTGCCTGGATTGGGCCCTAGGACAGAAAAGGACATTAGTAAAGAAACTGGAGACATCTGAATAAAGTCTCTATTTTAGTTGATAGTATGGTACTAACGTTAATGTCTTAGTTTTCACAGTTGTTTTATAGCTAAACTAACATTAGGGGAAGCTGTACTATTTTTGCAACTTTTCTATGTCTAAAATTATTCCATAATAAAAAGGTATAAAAAAAAACATTTTTAAAAGTCCTAGCCAATTTGGCTCCGTGGATACAGAGCATCAGCCTACGGATACAGAGCATCAGCCAGGTTCAGTTCCAGTACATATCTCAGTTGTAAGCTTGATCCCCAGCCCTGATCGGGCAACCAATTGACGTGTCTCTCTCATATCGATGTTTCCCTCTCTCTGTTTCACCTCTTCTTCCACTCTCTCTAAAAATCAATGGAAATATATCCTCTGATGAGAATTAACAAAAAAAAGAAGAAGAGGAGAGAGAGAGTAGAGGGATTAAAATAAAATAGTAAAAAGCATTTAATTAAACCCCCCACACACAAAAAGAAAAAACAAAACAAAAACAGGAAAGAAGTAACAAAATACAGATGGAACAAAGAAAAAATAAATGGGAAATGATGGATCTAAATTTGCCCATATCGATAACTATAGTAAATACATATAAGTGAGCTAACAATCCAATTAAAAGGCAGAGATTTACAGATTTTTTAGGAATGCAGGACCCAACTATATGCTGTCTATACGAGTCACATTATTAATACCCAACTATACGAGTCACATTATTAATAATGTTGCAGATGGGTTGAAAGTTTAAAAGTGGACTTTTTACTGTTCAAACTAATTTGGAGTGCTATGACAGTACAGCTGTCACATTTGGCATGCAAAGTTGTACTCATTTCTGTCACTGTTGCTGAATAGGGATATCCCAAACATCAACATGGAATTTCAAAAGTCAAAAAGACTGGGGCAGGAGAGGAAAGGGGAAGGTTTAGAGAATTCCCACCATCTAGTTCTTAGTTATTAATTTTTATAAATTTATCTAACTTAATTTCTCTGCAGTCCAAGAAGATTGCCAGTTTTCTCATTACATTTGGCAGGTTTGAGATGTACAGGCCTTCTTCCCCTGAAGTTGAGTTTATCCAGATTGCCAGCTTTTATAAAGGGAAAAGTTACTGAGTTGTTCCATTCTAGGAGTTAGTATGCCATCAGCAACTGCCTTTTTGATGCTCTGTTGCTTTTAGAATTACATATTGAAGAAAGTGTCTTTAAGAGGTAAATTATAGTAAAGAAATTTATTAGAAATGCTGTATTTTATACTTTAAATATTTTATCTTTGTGCAGGACTTAAAAGAAAATTTTTATTAAATGCTAGCATCTAAAAAGTTAGCACTTCCAGTTGTATTTTGAGTTAATATATATTTTTGCTAACACAACATAAGAATTTCTAACTAAATGTTTATTTTAGAAAAAAGAAAAAAGTAATGCTTTCTGGCACTTGAATTTCTTTTAATAGTGATTTCTGTTTGGATTGATAGTAAACCCTTTTGTGTCTACTGTACTTTTGTGATAGTTTGAGTTGAAAAATTAAGCTCTCTAAGCTAACAGGATGTTGTAACAAATAATTTGAGCAAATTACTTTCAAGTGAAAATAGGAATTAAATTTGAAAAAAAGAACCGTATCTATTTAATTTTATAAAAATGTTTTAAATAAATATGCTCCTCTGTTTTTAATGTTTTGGGGTGTTTGCCCTTTTGTTAATTCCTAATTTATACTATTCCTTTAGAAAGGAAAGCCTTTCGTTTTTGCATCTTGACAAGCTTTCTGAAAGCTTTTGCATAATTTTAAAGTGGTCATTATGGTTCATATGTTTCCTATAAGTTCTCTTTTAGTAAATATGGAATTGGTTCGTGTTAGTTGTACTAGTAGATTTAGAAAATTTAAGTTCTGTTTCTTTGGTTAATAAACTGTCAAATCTGTGTCATTTTGATCTACTTGGATATGTTAGCTTTTTCCTATTGATTTTTTTTTTCTAAATGTTTTGTACAAGTAGTACATCTACTCCTCAGTAACTGACCAGAAGGCTCATGAACAAAGAAACATTTTCAGTGATGAAAATTGTTTCAGTTGTCATTTTCCACCCCCTGTGACAATGAAATGATTTTATAATCATGATATTACTACCCATTTTTAATCCTAGTCTATAGTTTTTTATATAAAGTGCCTTGTAAGCATTTCTCAATTACAGTGATTGCACCAATCTTTATACTTCATCTTTGTATGAAGAGATTTTTTTTATATTTCTAGTACCATACAACAGGAATTAAATATTTTCCCATTTGCACAGTAACTAACCTTTGAATGCCACATTAATGTAGAAGGGAGTGAGGATGAAAGTCAAATGTTTTAGAACATAAATTTAAACTAAATCACAAAGGTTCTGTGGTTCATAATAGTTCATATTAACTGAACTATTAACAAATGAATTTGTAAGTTCAAAGTGGATTTTAAAATAATTGCTTCCTTAAAGTATAAAAAAAAGATCTATAATTAGCAATATTTGACAGGGGAAGTGGTGACTTTAAGGTTCAAATTATCTACTGATTTGCCAAATATCAAGTCTGTCCAACTGTACTCTGTGTAGCCTGTTTCATGCTTACAAGATGTCAGCATATATTTTTACTAATGACCTTTTTTCATTATTCTATCACTAATCTTTCATTTTTTTATCATTAATAACTCAGTTAAAAGTAGAGCTTCCAATTTGATTTTTTTTTTTTAGTTTCATTTTTAAAAGTCTTTTAACAACTTGAACAGTTGTGAAAAGGATATTGTGTTTCTGTAGGAAGGCTCCATTATACTCCAGTAATCAAAAATATCTAGTGGAATGTATACTGTCATATCTTCTCACTGAAAGCTGAATTAGATATTTAAAATGTTATTTATTGCATTCTCAATTTGCACATCAGTTTTTAGCTGTCATAGCCACAAATTGGGTGAGAGTAAATAACCTTAGTATTGTAAAGATGGGGATTATAAATCTCTTGCACATACAAAAGTGCTGTGCTCTGTCTTTTTATTCTACCTATGCAGAGACATTAAAAATAATGGTTGCATAGTTGTCTTTAACTGAGAAATTTAGATATTGTTTGCCTTTTTTCAGTAAAAGTAGAGCATATATTTGATAAACATTGATATTTTGCTTCACTGACTTTTAATTAGAAATTATATAAATAAAGCATTTAGAATGTTTGTCAAATACAACTCATTTTTTAAAGTTAATAAAATAAAAAGGCAAAATAGCAAACCTCATTTAAAATATACTTTGAAGCTCAGTGTTTTTGCTTTCTTAGTTGCCTACCACCTCCCTCCCTTCTCCCTCCCTTCTCTGTTCAAATGGAGAGGATATAAGGCGAGTACAGATGCGGCAGGTCTTAAACGAAAGCGTTTCCAAGGTACAGTAATTGTAGTTTCATTTCTCCATGTAGTTATATTCCTGGCTTATAGCACTTAGTTGTATTTAGAGCATTCAGTTGTATTTAAGACATAGAAATTATTAGTATCAGTATTTAAAGCATAGAAATGTATACATTGTGCTATTTTTTAGTGTTAATTATACGTGCTATAAACATTTGTAAATGATGTGTGTAGTCCAATAATGGGATATTCGCCAGTTTTAAGAATGAAATTTTGTTGGCCTAACACTATTCTCTTAATATCTTGATCTTGAAGTTTCACTGTTTTCAACATATGTTGCTCAAAACTATTTTAACAAAAATATGGTTTAGAAACAGACAAAAAGGCTTAAATTAGTGACTTGGATTGGACATAGAATTGGAAAAGTAAATAATTGTTAAAAGTAGTCAAATATTTTCTTTAATTTATGGAAAGTTCTTTTATAAAGCTGAGTTTGTACGTTGTTTTCTTCGGAACTGAAGATGTTATTATTTGTTACGTTAATTGCATCTTGGTCTTGTGTTCAATGTTAGTAATGTGTCCTGGCAGGTAAGTTAAATACAAATTAGTTTCTCATAAATTTTTGAATTACATTTGTAGCATAGCTAATAAATACATTTTCCTGGAATGGATTTACTTTTCTATGTATTGTGGTAGGAAACAGGTTTACAGTCAAACCTCAGTTCTCGAAAATCTCACATCTGGAACAATTTGGTTGTTCACAGAAAAAATGTCTAGGTTGTCCAACCAAACTTCAGTCCTTGAACTGACAACCCTTTCAAGCTGATACATCAGCATGACAAAAAGCGTCTCTCAGGCAACAAAGGAAAGAATGCTTTTGTTGCTGATGAAATCTAGCACAATTTTTCAAACATAACGAAGCCATTAAGAGTGCTAATGTTGCTAAGGGTGTGAAAGAAGCAATGGTCACTGGCAACTGAAGAGGTAGAAAAACTTGTTGATTTGGATAAAGGAAAAGCAGTCAGCCAGTAACAGCCCTTTCCGAGGCAGTGATACATAAACAAGAAAAGATGCTGCATGCTGACCTAAAAGACACCCCTGAACCGAATGCTGAAAGTGATTCCTTTAAGGCTGGTAGGGGATGGTGGTTCAAAAAATTTAATGAAAGTATTTATAGATTAAACAGTACCTTAGACATGTACTGTATATAAGAAAAGTTAAACAGGAATTATTTTGAGGTCTGGAATGGATTAATCAACTTATATTATTTCTAATGGGGAAAAATGATTCGGTTTTCGATCAAATCGCTTCCAGAACAGCATTCTGGAACAAATTAAGTTTTAGAACCGAGGTTCCACTGTACATAAAAATGTCTTAGGATCTTAGATCTTGACCTAGGTTATATATATTTTTTCATATTTAGCTTGAGGTTACTTTCAGCCCATCTTCAAATCAAAAGAATATTAGATGGTCCAGTAATTATTCTGTGTCAAGTCACTTTATCTCTTTGTACCTATGTGTCTTTGTATATAATGGGAGATAATATTTTGCTTAAAGAGGATTTTTAGAAAATAAATCAAGCATAATGATCTGAAGATGCCTAGTTTTCTGAATATGGTATATTAATTGTTCTTACTTCTATACCAGAGATAAAGGAAACATTTAAGTTCTTCAAAATATAATCATTATTAAATTATGAATTAGTGGACATGTTATGACAATTTCCTTGGTTCATTGCTTCCACAAACATTACTAAATTTGTGATACATGTCAGACACTTTGTGAGGACACTGTGTTTGGTGCTAGTGATACATAATAATCAAGACATAGTTCCTGCCTTACAGAGTTTATGAATTTCTGGAGCATATAGGTTTGATTTTTTTTAACTCATTTTTACCGACCATACAGCAGTTACAGAAATGCAATAAAAGCATACTGATTTGAGCATTATAAAAAAAAAATTGATTTCTTACTAAAACATCTTTCAACTTTGAATTTTTCTTATGGTGAGCAATATCCAGTGATAATTGGCTTTAATATCCATTCCAGAAATATCTTATACTCTTGTAAATTAGATTATTTTCTTCTCAGTTTAAAGATAATTTTTTTTCTCTATGAGACTTGTTTTATTTTGCACTGAGTGAAATTTTCACAGATCCAAAAATAAAAATCAACAGAAGAAGTGGAACTTAAGTTTCTGTGTCAAAGCTATTGAGGACTTTGGAATAGTACATCACCTGGGAAGGCAGTACTTTATCAAAACCCATTAACTACTTGTTAGAGCAGGGGTCCTCAAACTTTTTAAACAGGGGGCCAGTTCACTATCCCTCAGACCATTGGAGGGCCGGACTGTAGTTTAAAAAAAAACTATGAACAAATTCCTATGCACACTGCACATATCTTTTTTGAAGTAAAAAAACAAAACGGCAAAAACACCCGCATGTGGCCCGCGGGCCGTAGTTTGAGGACGCCTGTGTTAGAGGTTAAAATTTATGGTAGTTAAGCCACTATTCCATGTTGTTATAATAAGTTGTCATTCCCTATTGCATGGCTAATCATTTACAAAATAAAGTCTCTATCCATTACTTGCTTTACATTAATATGTGTTTCAATGAAATAGGTTTTTTTTATTGAACTAAGTTCATACATAGATTCAAAAATCTGTGTATTATAATTTTTCACACAAATGGAATTTATCTTGGAGACCTTCAATCAGTTTTTCCTTTTTGCAACAGCTGTTCATAGTTTCAAGTTGAGTCGAAATCACGTGGACTGGCACAATATGGATGAAGTATATATTTATAGTGATGCAACAACATCTAAAATTGCAAGAACAGTTACCCAAAAACTGGGATTTTCTAAAGGTAATTGTTAAATATTGCTATAATTTGTTAAAATTTGGGGAATCTGAGTATTTCTCTTATATTTAGAATAGACTATTCAAATTATATTTTTAGTATATTTTAAGTATGTGTTATAGTTAATGACATTTACTGACCTGTTAAATGAAACATTTATTAAGGTGATTAACTTGACATGTATTCATCAATGAATAATTATATATTTAGAATGATTTGACAAGATTAATAAAAAATTCTTTTATACTTATAAAAGCAGTCAAATCCGAGGTACTAGTGTGAAAATAAAACTTTGATATGGAACCATAGCATTAAAGAAGATGAAGACTAAAAATTTTTCATTGGACTTAATGAAATGAAGGTCATTGGTGATTTAGATGGATTGATGGGGCAGAAGCCAGAGTGGCATGGGTTGAAGCTTAAGTACAAGGTAAAGAAATGGAGGCAGGGTAATAGACAACTCTAAAGACCTTTGACAAAAAAGAAGGAAAAGAGGGAATGTTACCAGGGAAGATATGAGAGCATTATCAAAAAATAAATTAAAAAAAAATTTTTTTTTCAAGTCTGATATAATTTATTTTATTATCCAATTTTTGATTTTAATTTCTTTGATAGCAGGTGTTCTTGAATATTGTTTTATATGTTCATTAGTTGGTTGTATTTGTTTTGTGAATTACCTTATATCTTTTTCCTGTTTTGCTGTTTGAATCTTTTTCATTTTTTTATAAGTAAGCTCTCTTTTTATATTTAGGCAATTAACTTACCGTGTATCATATTTTATATAAATTTTCCCAGTTATTCATCTTTTATTTTTGCTTCATGGTATTTTTTTATAGAGAAATTTAAAATTTTTAAATCTTTCCACCTTCCCATGCTGCCCAGAGGTCCGGAGCTGTGTTCAAGTCTTTCTTCTTTCCTTCCTTTTTTCCTTCCTTCCTTTGTTTTATTTTTCTTTATGGTTTCTGGCTTTGGTGTCCTGTCCAGTTTAACACTTCATATCAAAGCCAATCAATATACATCATCTTACAAATTTTATCCCTTCCTAACCCAGTGAAATTTTTTTGTAATACTTTATTTTTTTCATTATTTCTTTCAATATATTATGAGAATGCTATTTTTGGAATAAACAATAAATTTTGAGTCATAAATTTTTTACAGCATCAAGTAGTGGGACCAGACTTCATAGAGGTTATGTAGAAGAAGCCTCATTAGAAGACAAACCATCTCAGACAACCCACATTGTATTTGTTGTGCATGGCATCGGGCAGAAGATGGACCAAGGAAGAATTATCAAAAACACAGCCATGTGAGTTCTTTGATGAATACATTCTCCATCTAGTTTAGAATCTAAACTTTGTTCCTCACTATCTTCTTTCATATTTTCTTCCTTTTTTAAAAAAAGCCACTCCAGATAATTATAACCAAGTAATTCAGTAGACATGGCTGCTTGCCTAATCAGTACCTACTTATGTGACCATTGAGAACTATTAGTAGTGATGCTTGGAGTGTAGAATTGTGTAAGTTTACTGTAGAAAAGGACAGCATTTTAAACAAATGTATTGTTTTTGAGTTTTTAACTCAAAATCAGGGTTCCTCAAACTCATCACTATTGATGTTTTTGACCAGATAATTCTTTAATGTGGATGGCTGACCTATCAGTAGTTAGATATTTTAGCAATATTCCTGACCTCTACCCACTAGTTGCAATTAGAACCCCTACTTGTAACAACCAAAAATGTTTCTTGACATTGCCAAGTGTCCTCTGGAGGGAAAAATTGTCCATGGTTGAGAACCACTAGTCTAAATGAACTATTTTGTTTTTGTAAATTCAGATAACAAACTTACCACTTCCTAATAATTATTTCACAATGAAAAATATAAAAACTGTACAGCCATCAAAGAACTTGTGTGTGTGTGTATATATATATGTGTGTATATATATATATATATATATGTGTATGTATGTATATATATGCATATATACATATATATATATATATATATATATATATATATATATGCATAACCCATAGACACAAACAACAGTACAGTAAAGGCTTGGGAAGGGGCAGGAGCCAGGTGGAGGGGGGTCAAAAATGAATATGTGAGTAGAATAATAGAAATCTTAAAATATTTTTTCTTTTATATACTCATATTTGTTAAAACTGAACATTTGAGAGGATGAGAAAGAAATTGTTTTTTGGTAACCCAGAATGTATTTAGGTCTTTTAAAATGGCAACTTTGGGGATATACAATCAATAAAATATTACAGTTGACCCTTGACCCTTGCACAGCACAAGGGTTAGGTGCTCTGATGTCCTTTGCTATTGAATATCTGTGTATAACTTCAGTTGGCCCTCCATGTAGAAAGAGTCCCAACCGCCAAAACCGGTTTGGCTCAGTGAATAGAGCGTCGGCCTGCGGACTCAAAGGTTCCGGGTTCTATTCCGGTCAAGGGCAGGTACCTTGATTGTGGGCACATCCCCAATAGGGGGTGTGTAAGAGGCAGCTGATCGATGTTTCTCTCTCATCGATGTTTCTAACTCTCTATCCCTCTCTCTTCCGCTCTGTAAAAAATCAATAAAATATATTAAAAATATATATATATAAAAAAAAAGAAAGAAAGAGTCCCAACCACCGGTTGATCCTTGAACAACATGGCTTTGAACTGTGTAGGTCAGTGATGGGCAACCTTTTGAGCTTGGTGTGTCAAACTTTGCCAAAAAACTGAGCATAACTCGGGTAGTGTGTCACTTTGAGGAAAAAACATTATTTCGCAAATGTTTCATCCTCAGGAGCAGCAAATGTTTCATCCTCGGCATGCGGCCGCCTCAGCGGCCACGTGTCATCAGAAATGGCTACGCGTGTCAGTGCCGACACGCATGTCATAGGTTCGCCATCACTGGTGTAGGTCAATTGAAAAAAACCTGCATATAAGTACAATTGAGCAGTTCAAACTGGTGTTGTTCCAGGGCCAACTATATTATGTTGTAAATAATGCCTTTTAAAATATATTAAAAATGAAGAAATACTTTTTAACAAATAGAATTGGGATAGCTAGATAACAATATGGATAAAAATAAAATTGGGTTCATTTTTCACACTAAGATAAATTTGAATTAGATCACATTTAAACGTAAGAAATGAAACCATACAAGTATTGTGAATTTAAAAGATAGGGTTGAGGGGAGTTGGAATTCTTCTGCACCTTAGGAATAGAGAAAAACTGTCTTAACTATGACTTGATCCAGAAGCAATAAGGAAAAATATCGATAAATATTAAATCATCCCAAAGAAGCCATATGGCAAAACATAGACAAACTGAGAGAAAACATCTGCAACTTATATCACAGATGAACAGTTAATATCTAGAACTTCTAAAAATAAAAGAAATAATGTCTAACCACCTTACAGAAAAACGAGCTAAAGATGTGATCAGCCAGTTCCCAGAAAAGGAAATGCTCAACCATGCTCATAAAATGTATGTTAAAATTACATAAGATGTCATTTCTTGACTATTAGATTAGCAAAAACCCAAAATTTGACAGTATACTCTTTTGGCCAGGCTGTGGGTAATAGGCATTAACATACTTCTAGTGAAAAACAATGGAGGAGAGTGTATATGGCAATATCTTTCAAAATTATAGGTATACTAGAGGCCCGATGCACGAAGATTCATGCAAGAATGGGCCTTCCTTCCCCTCGCTGCCGGCACCACTTTGCTCTGGCCTGGAGCCGCCTTTCTGCCTTTGCTCCAGCCCGGAACTGCCTTTCCACCTTCCCACGCTGCCCAGAGGTCCAGAGCTGCTGGGGTGGCGATGACACAAGTGTCCCGCCCTGCCCCTAGCCGCTGGGCACCTGTGTATGCAAATTAACCCACCATCTTTGTTGGGTTAATTTGCAAAATCCTGATTGGCTGGTGGGCGTCGCGAAGGTATAGACAATTTGCATCTTGCTCTTTTATTAGTGTAAATGCATTTGTCCTTTGACCCAGCAAACTTACATCTTTTCTTTTTTTTAATTTATCTTTATTGTTGAAAGTACCCAGAAAACCTACTTCTAAGTCAAAGATATTATCAGCAAAAATACAAAAGAACTCTGGCCGGTTTTGCTTAGTGGTTAGAGCATCAACCCATGGACCAAAGAGTCGCGGGTTCAATTCCCAGTCAAAGTCATCTACCTCAATTTCAGGCTCAATTCCTGCCCCAGGTCAGGGCCCATGTGGGAGGCAACCAGTTGATGTCTCTCACATCGATATTTCTCTCTCTTTCCCTCCTACTATCCCTTCCTCTCTCTCCCTTCCTTCTTTCTTTCCACTCTCTAATAATCAATGGAAAAATATCCTTGGGTGAGGATTTAAAAAATATATACAAAAAGATATATGCACAAGGCTATTCATTGCAAATGTTCAGCAGTAAGAGATTGGTTGATAAACTACAACTATTTAATATATGATGATAAACTATGCATTTATAAAGCACAATGAAGAAAATATCTATATTTTTATGGTTCTTTGAAAATATTCACAAAAGTGAGAAACCTCTAGCTAGATTATACAAGAATAAAAAGAAAATTTAAATTACTAAAATCAGGAGTGAAAGAGGGGACTTTACAGAATTCAAAAGGATTATAAGGGAATGCTATGCACAATTCTATGTCAACAAATTAGATAACTTAGATGAAGTGGACAAATTTCTAGAAAGACGCAAGCTGACAAACTGATATGGTAGTAAGTAACAAGAAATAGAAAATCTAAATTGACCTTTAACAAGTAAAACATTTGAATTCATAATAAAAAATTTCTTCCAAAACACAAAAAAGCTCAAGACCAGATGACTTTACTGTGAATTCTACAAAACATTAAAAAAAGACTTAGCAACAATTCTTCACAAACTCTCCAAAAAATAGAAGACAGAAGACTTCCCAGCTCATTCTATGAAGCCAGTATTATCCTAATACCAAAACCAGATAAAGACATCACAAGGATGGGGGAACACTATAGACCAATAATCCCTATGAATAAAAATAAATATCACTTATGAACACAAAAAATTTTAACCAAATACCAGCAACATGTAAAGAGGATTATACACTACTAGAGGCCCAGTGCATGAAATTTGTACATGGGTAGAGGGGGAGTCCCTCAGCCTGGCCTGCGCCCTCTCACAATCTGGGACCTCTTGGTTAGGGTCCCTAGGCCTGGCCAGCAATCAGGGCCTATCTGGGCTTTCCTTTTCCCGGCTGGTGGCTGGCAGCTGGCCCCACCCCTACCGCTGCCACTGCTTGCCATCTGTGTGGCATTACCCCCCCGCCACCGTTCACCTCCCTCTGCGGGCGACAAGCAGGTGTGATCACTTGGCTGGCCTGGGCCTCCCTCTGCGGGGTGATCACTGGTTGGCCCTGCACACCCACCATAGCTTCACTGGTCAGTGGACTGGGCCGCTCTCTTTGGGGTGATTCATCGCGGGGCTCCATGATTGATCACCCAGCAGAGGGAGGCCCTGCCCACCTGACTGGGGTTCCATGACCGATTGCTGTGCAGAGAGTGGCCTGGGCCTCCCTCTTTGGAGTAATCACTAAGGCCCCCCCCCCGACCATCGATCGCCCTGCAGAGGGTGGCCTGGGCCTCCCTCTGCAGGGTGATCATGGGGCAATGGTGGGGCCCCCGGAATAATCACATCATGCCCACCTTGCCTGGCCTGGTGCCAGTGTGTGTCATAGAATGGTTGTCCGGAAGGTCGTCCAAACAGTTGTTCTGCTGTTCGGTAGTTGGGTCAATTTGCACATTATGCTTTTATTATTATAGATGGCCAAGTGGGATTTATCCCAGAAATGCAAGATTGGTTCAACATTTAAAAGAATCAAAACAAGAGTACTACACCACATTAACAGAGCAAAAGGAAAAATAGACACATGTGGCTTAACTAGAAGTAAAAGGAAATTTCCTTGATCTGATAAAGAGCATCTATAAGTCCACAACTAACATTATACTTTAACAGCAAAAGACTGAAAGCTTTCTCCCAAGATCAAGAACAAAACAAAGGTATTTCCTCCTATCACTTTCATTCAACCTTGTACTATAGATTTAAACCTGGGCAATTAGGCAAAAAACAATATAAAAGATATCCAGGTTAGAAAGGAAGAAATAAAACTGTTTACAGATGAAATTATCTTATATATAGGAAATCTTAAGGAATTCACAATACTACCTAATAAAAGAGTAGTATGCAAATTAACCATCACTGCTACACCCACAAGCCACGCCCACAAGCCAATCAGAGCGAGTATGCAAATAAACCCAACCAAGATGGCTACAGCAACAGAGAGCAGGAGGGAGGCTTGGGTTTCCCCAGCAATGGAGGAAGCCAAGCTTTCCGCCTGCCCTTGCCGGCCTAAGCCTCCACTCAAGACTACAAAGTTTCAATTATAGAAGGTAAACAAATCCAAATAGAAATGGCGGCAGCCATGGAGCTGGAAAGAGCGGGAGGCTAGGGTTGCCCCTGGCAATGGAAGAAGCAAAGCTTTCCGCATACCCTGGCCAGCCCAGGCCTCCACTCAAGGCTACAAAGTTTCAATTATAGAAGGTAAATAAACCCCAACAGAAATGGCTGCCACCACGGAGTGAGCAGGAAGCTTGGCTCCGCTCCAGGCTACAAAGTTTCAATTGTAGAAGGTAAATAAATCCCAGATACCAGGGCCTCTTCCTGGGTCGCCAGGGGGCATGGCCGGCCTGCATCATTCCAACACACAAGATGGCTGCCCCCATGTGGTCAAAGATCCTGCCTCCATTTGGACACACGATGGCCAGCAGGGGAGGGCAGTTGGGAGGCACCAGGCATGCAAGGGAGGGCCGTTGACAGGGACCAGGCCTGCAAGGGAGGGCAGTTGGAGGCGATCAACCCTGCAGGGGAGGGCAGTTAGGGGTGACCAGGCTGGCAGAGGAGGGAAGTTGGGGGCAAACGGGCTTGCAGGGGAGCGGTTAGACATCAATCAGACTGGCATGGGAGTGGTTAGGTGATGATCAGGCTGGCAGGCAGAAGCAGTTAGGGGCAATCAGGAAGGCAGGCAGGCAAGCAGTTGGGAGCCAGCAGTCCTGGATTGTGAGAGGGATGTCCGACTGCCCGTTTAGGCCCGATCCTTAAATGGGCAGTCGG
This sequence comes from Eptesicus fuscus, assembly GCF_027574615.1. Taxonomy (NCBI): domain Eukaryota; kingdom Metazoa; phylum Chordata; class Mammalia; order Chiroptera; family Vespertilionidae; genus Eptesicus; species Eptesicus fuscus. Next base: position 38,834,939 of record NC_072477.1, read on the forward strand.
ACATCCCTCGAGGGGTCCCAGATTGGAGAGGGTGCAGGTTGGGCTGAGGGACACCCCCCGCCCCCATGCACGAATTTCATGCACCGGGCCTCTAGTACAACTATAAAGGCTAAGAAATGAACTCAGCAAAGTTACAGGATACAAGATCAATATACAAAAATCAATTGTATTTATACACTAGCATTGAACAAACTGAAAATTAAATTAAGAAAGTATTTCCACTTACAGTTAGCATCAAAAAGAATAAAATACTTAGGGATATGTATTACAAAAGAAGTGGAAGATTTGCACACTGAAAACTATAATATGTCATTGAAAGGAATTAAAGAAGACCTAAATAAATGAAAATGGCAACCCATGATTGTACCTTAGAACATTTAGTGTTAAGATGGTAGTACTTCCCAAATTGACCTACAAAGTCGTCAAAATCCCACTAGTCTTTTTTGCACAAATTGACAAGCTGATCCTGAAATTCACATAGAAAGGCAAGGGACCCAGAACAGCCCACACTGTCTTGAAAAAGAACAAAGGGAGAACTCACACTTCCCAATTTTGTAACTTGCTACAAAGCTGTAGTATCAAGACATTGTGGTTCTGGCTGATAAAAAGATAGAACAATGGAGTAGAATTGAGAATTCCATTGATTTTTTTTTTAATTTCTTTATTGATTAAGGTGTCACATATTTGTCCTCATCCCCCCATTCCCATCCCACACCCCTCCCCACGGATGCCCCAACCCCCTGTTGAGCTTAACCATTGGATAGGCTCATATGCATGCACACAAGTCCTTTGGTTGATCTCTCCCCCCTCCCCCCACCCTCCCCTATCCTCCCTCTGAGGCCCGATAGTCCGATCGATGCCTCCTTGTTTCTGGTTCTGTTCTTGTTCCTCAGTCTATGTTGTTCATCATTTCCCCAAGATGAGCGAGATCATGTGTCACTAGATATATACTTATAAGAACTGAATGTGAGACGAGCAATAATAGTTATGCTGACAGGCAAATGAGTCAGTCTGTAGTGAGTTTCTTTCTGGACCAACAGTTCTTTTGAGACCCAATTTCAATGTCCACCAGTTCCTTATGTGTACATGTCAGCACTGACCCCTCAGCTCTGGATGGTGGACAAATGGTGGTAACGGAGGTCCGACTCCCTCTGGTTTGGTCTCGGCCGGACCCAGGGGCACGTGGCCTCACCCAGACCCAGGGGGCGCGTGGCCTCACCCGGGCCCGGGACCCAGCCTCACCCGGATCCAGGGGCACACGGCCCCACCCGGACCCAGGATCCGGCTTCACCCATACCCAGGGGCGCAAGACCTCACCCAGACCCAGGGGCACATGGCCTCACCCGGGCCCAGGGACCCAGCCTCATCCGGGTCCAGTGGCGCGTGGTCTCACCCGGACCCAGGGGCACGTGGCCTCACCCGGGCCCAGGGACCCAGCCTCACCCGGGTCCTGGGGCGCAAGGCCTCACCTGGACCCAGGGGCGCGTGGCCTCACCCGGGCCCAGGGACCCAGCCTCTCCCAGACTCAGGGGCGCGTGGCCTCACCCGGACCTAGGTGCGAGAGGCCTCACCCGGATCCAGGAACACATGGCCTCACCCGGACCCGGGGGCACATCCATTGATTTTTTATAAGAGTGCTAAAATGATTCAATGAGGAAAGAATGGCCTTTTAACAAATGGTACATGACATCAAAACTAGAAGCCATAAAAGAAAAAAATACATAAATTGGATTTGTCAAAATTTAAAACTTGTTCTTCAACAAACACTATTGAAACAGTGAAGACAACCCACAAAATGGGAGAAATATTTGCAAATTATATATCTGATAAGGGTCTAGCATCTAGGATATTTGAAGAACTCTTAATTCAACAGTAAAAGGAACGGCCCAATTTTTTAAATGGGTAAAGGATTTGAATAAACGTTTGTCCAAATAATTATACAAATTGCCCATAATTATAAAGGCAATGTTTTTATTAAAATGCATTTCATTTTCAAAATTGAGCTATCAGCTGTTAAAGTGTATATATATATATTTTTGGGACATCCTGTATATATAAAACCTAACAAACCAGTATTTTGAAAATTGTTAATAAAAGGGAAAAATTAACCATTTATCTTGCCGTTTTTGTGAAACTATTTGGGTATACCACAATATAGATAAATATCTGATGTGAGGAATTTTATTTTTAGAAGTATAAGGAGTTATAGCATTTAAAAGTACCCAAGCACCTTTTTCCAACCATAATAAACTAATGAATCTAATCAGTGGACATCAGCCAGCATCACCAAAAAGAGAGAAAACCAGATGTATGTACCTGTGGAATAGTAGTCTTGTCAAAACAGTAGAATTTGAATCAGAGCAAACCCTTATATCTCACTACCAAATTACAGGAAATAGGGAACAAAGAACAAGTAACACCATGGAGATGCAGTCATTAAAAATCAGACTCTGAGAAACTACAGGATATTAAAAAAATTACAAAGCAAAAGAGAGAGAGGAACCTACAGATTAAAAGCCATCTGCCAATTATAATGCATGGATTGTATTTGGAGCTCAATTTAACCAAGTGTAAAAAAAATATTTTCAGGGTTATTATAAATGTTAACGTTTATAATTTGAGAAAAGGGGACCACTGAACTATATATTTGCCGAAATAGTTTATTTGATACAATAGTACTGAATGGGTTATGTTTTCCTTATATTTTAGAAACAAATACTAATCTACAGGTGAGATAATGTGATAGCTGGGATTTACAAAGTATTATGGAGGAAAAGTGCTACTCTAAAGGAGTTTGAGGGGATAGAATTATTCTTTTTTCCCCCAGAGTTCAGCTTTTTATTAAGTATGTTATAAAAGACGTTTGTTTAGTCAAAAAGACCAAAGCCCATGTCAGACTCCTCAGATTCTTCTTTCTTTGCTTCCACTTTCTTCTCTTCAGTGGGGCAACAATGGTGGAGGGGGCAGGACCTCCTTCTGGTGCAGCACTACTGCTGGGGCAGGTCCACCAGCCCTTGCTGCAAAGGAGGCTCCCAGTGTTGACATTAGTCAGAGCCTTTGCAAACAAGCCTGGCCAGAAAGGTTCAACATTTACACCAGCTGTTTTAATGAGGGCATTGATCTTATCCTCCATCATTGGCACTTCATATGCAGGCGAGCTCTGAGACCAGGCCATGGAGCCAGCAAGTGCTGGGTGAGCACAGCCAGGAGCAGTGCTGGTCCCCAGATGAAGGGAGGGCCTCACCCCAACTCGGCCTTAGTGCTTCCAAAGGACCAAGCACTTACCAGCATCTGGGGAAAGGGGGCGATAGATTTATTCTGTATCTTGATTGTGATGGTGCTATCCACAAGATTAGCAGACATTTGGTCCACAACCAAAGGTTTTTGATATTTGCACCTGTCCAAAACGCCCATGGAGACTTTTGGTCCACGCCGATCCATCTAGGCTACCTAGGCAAGGAGAGGTATTGTTGGCATACAGTCACACGCAATTATCCTATATAATAAAAGCCTAATATGCTAAGTGTCCGATCGTCTGGTTGGCCGTTCAACCAATCAAAGTGTAATATGTTTTGAGGAGGGGAGGTTGATGACAAATATGTGATACCTTAATCAATAAAGTAATTTTTAAAAAACAAAAAAACAACAGTGTAATATGTTAATGATATGCTAAGACTGCTCAACCCCTTGCTAGACGTGTACTGACCACCAGAGAGAAGATGCTCTGACCGGTAGGTGAGCTTGCTACTGGGGTCCGGCTGATCAGGACTGAGCAAGACGGGCCGGACATGCCCTCCTGGGGTCCCTCCACAGCTGGCCAACCTCCCATATCCCTCCCTGGCCCTGATCATGCACCAGTGAGGTCCCTTGGCCTGGACTGTGCCCTCTTGCAATCCAGGATCCCACAGGCGATGTTGGAGAGCCGGTTTCGGCCCAATCCTACAGGACAGGCCAAGGGACCCCACTGGTGGACCCCACTGGTGCACAAAATTGTGCACCGGGCCTCTAGTTGAATTAATAAAACATGATATATCTTTTATGTATTAATCCTATAAACCAAAAGCATAAATAAGTGCTATGGGCTGTTAAGCCCAGCTGCATTGTCTTAAGCATGGACATTTTGGATAGGACCAAATATGAAGGAACATTTGGCATGGACAGAATATGCTTTGAAATGAACTATTGTATAGTATAGTGGTAATTAAAACATAATTGGTTGTGGTTATAAGCAAGTTTAAGTGTTATAATTAAAAACATTTTATACCGTATAATTACATTTGTGAAGTTACTCTGATAAAGTTTTGTTTTGTTTTCATTTTGTTGTTTTTTAGGATGAGAGAGGCTGCTAGAAAAATAGAAGAAAGACATTTTTCCAACCATGCAACACATGTTGAATTTCTGCCTGTTGAGTGGCGGTCAAAACTTACTCTTGATGGAGGTACATTATGTTTAAAACTTAAATGATTTGGCCCTGTCCAGTATGGCTCAGTGATAGAGCACTGGCCCACACACCAAAGGGTCAAGGGTTCGATTCCTGGTCAAGGTCCATCCCAGGCCAGAGTCAGGCACATATAGGAGGCAGCCAATCAGTGTGTCTTTCACATCAATGTTTCTCTCTGTCTCTCCCCCTTCCTTCCACTCTTTCTAAAAAATCAATGGAAAAATATCCTCAGGTGAGGATTAACAAATGATTTAGCCAATGGCAACAGGGTGATGCTCATTGGGAACAAAGGGTCTTTATTTAGTTGTCTTGAGGTATATTCATTCTTTGTTTTAGATCACTTAAGAAAATAAAACCCATTGATTTTAAAAATAGTTATATACCGACTTAGGAGCACCATATAGATTTCACATATAGCAGTTTCCATGCATGCCCTCTGGACTGGGGAGGGGGGAGGAGGGTGGGGGTGAATGGTATGTGGATAGAACAAAATGTTTTCTATAGTTTTTGACAAAAAAGTTATTTGTCTATTTTTAGAAGTCCAGTGCACTATCCATTACACAGTGGAGCCACCTAACTTGTTAATACACTTAAAACATATTGTCACAATTCTTTTTTTTTTTTTTTATTGATTTCAGAGAGGAAAAGAGAAATAGAAACATCAATGAGAGAATCATTGATCAGCTGCACACCCCCTACTGGGGATCGAACCCGCCACCTGGGCATGTGCCCTTGATCTGAATCGAACCCAGGACCCTTCAGTCCACGGGGCCGACACTCTATCCACTGAGCCAAATCAGCTAGGGTACAATTCTTATGAGCTTACATTCTCTTCCTAATAATTTTCCTTCCCTATATTTGGAAGGTAAAATATCAGGTTTTTTGTTTTGTTGTTTTTCTTACATTCCCTGGGCTGGTAATATTTAAGTAAATCATGTTTATTTCCTTCTTGAAGAATTGTTAGCCAAAATACATATTTTAAACAAAAATGTATCCTTTCAGTATGAAAACCATTAAAATAGAATGTTTAGGTTATTTACATCACCTGGAAATGAGAGAATTATACTAGATACAATAGCAACTGCCATTTGTGCTGCCTTTATACTGTGTGCCTGGCACTTTGCAATTCATTTTTCATGGAGTATCTCAATTTTCTCACAAATATATGAAATAACTACATTATTTTGTCTGTTTTAATGTTAAGGAAACTGAAACTCAGTAAAAGGTGAATTTACCTAAGAATAGTAAGCAGAGTCTAGCTTTGTTTGTTGCCAGAGCCCTGATTCATTCACATTGCTAAACTGCCTCCCTGGATGATTTTCAAGTCAGATTCTGTCTCATAGGCAAGAATGTCAGTTATAGCTAATAGACCAAAATGGCATCAAAAGTTGCAATAACTATAAAACAAAAATGCTAGTGATCAAAGAAGACTTCATATCAGCAATAGCTCATATGTAAAAATTGTAGTGTAAAAATACTATCTTTTGGGCTTTTCCCACTCATTTAGATAAGTTTCTTGGGCTAGTCAGGAATTCATAGATGAATTCATGTTTAATAAAACCCTCAAAAGTTAGTAATTTTTTATTGGGGGGTGAGGGCATGTATGGGAGTTGGGTGGGGGGGCAATGGTAAGATATGTACACATATAATACCTTAATAATTATATTTATATATATATATATATATACACACATATTTATATATATATATATTTTATTTTTTTTTTTAAAGAACAGTAACTTGCCTAAGGTCACATGGTGCTGAGGATCTGGATATAAATCTGAGTGCTGGACTCCAATGTCCACAGTATTTTCATCACACCACATTGCCAACAACCCTTATTTGATTTATCTGTAGAACTGCAATAAAAGCAGCAGCCAACTTGCCTCTTGGGGAATTTAATGGCAAATCTGTGTTTTCCTAATAACAGCTTTGTTGAGGTGTAATTCTCATACCATAAAATTCACCTTTTAAAGTATAAAAAAAAAGTTTGTAATTTTTTTGTTAGATTTAAATTATTAAGATAGAATCTTGAAGGTGGCATTATTCTGAGTGAAAGAAGCTAAAGGAAAAACACCACTCGCTATTCTCAATATTTCTGACACCAAATAAAGGTGTGGCGGGGGAGTGATTATCTACCAATTGCCTAATTCTTAGTGCACACCAACTGGGTGTCCAACAATTTAACTCATTTATTATACTACCCAGATATAGCACAGACAGATTAAAGGCACAGTACCACAAGACTCCCCTCACTTCAGATGCCAATCACAAGTCCCAGATTGATGCCTGCTATAAATTGGGAGGGAGGTCCTATGACCCCATCCTGAGGTTTAATTTACTAGATCTACTTAAAAAAATTCAGGAAACATTTACTTATATTTACTGGTCTAAAGGATATTACAAAGAATATAGATGGCCCTAGCCAGTTTGGTTCAGTGGATAGAGCATTGGCCTGCAGACTGAAGGGTCTTGGCTTGATTCTGGTCAAGGGCACATACATCAGTTGCAGGCTCCATTCCCACCCCTGGTAGGGGCATGTGTAGGAGGCAGCCAGTCAATGTGTTTCTCTCACATCAGTGTTTCTCTCTCTCTCTCCCCCTCTTCACTCTCTCTAAAAATCAATGGGAAATAATCCTCAGGTAAGGATTAACAAAAAACAAATATGTGTGTGTGTATAGATATATATATATGTTCACCTATCTGGAAGTTCTCCAATCCCTGTTGTTTAGGGGTTTTATGGAGGTTCCATTATGTAGACATAATTGATTTAACTAATTGACTGGTGATGATTAACTCAGTGGACAGAAACTTCAACCCTCTACTTACATGATTGGTTCCTCTGGCAACCAGCCCCATCTTCCAAGATTCACCTCATTAGCATAAGCTTAAGTATAGTTGAAAGAGGCTTATTATTATTATGAATAATAAAAGACAAACCAGTCACCCCTATTACTCAGGAAATTACAAGGGTTTTAGGAATCTTGAGCTAGAAACCAGGGACAAAAACTATAAATATATGTTTATTGTTATACACAGTCTCACAGAAGCCAGTCTCAAAAGTTTACATACTTATGCTGCATTTATGTGGCATACTGGAAAAGGACAGAGAACATATCAGTGGATGCCAGGGTTTACGGGAAGGCTAGGGTTTGAATTAAAAAGGGCAGCATGTGGGAGTTTTTTAAGGTGATGAAACAGTCTGTATCCTAATCATGGTGATAGTTATGTAAAACCATATGTGCATTAAAATTAAGAGTTATTTGCCCTAGCCAGTTTGATTCAATGGATAGAGCATTGGCCTGCAGGCTGAAAGGTCCCAGGTTCAATTCCAGGCAAGGGCATGTACCTCTATTGCAGGCTTGATCCGTGGGGGAGGCAACCAATCAATGTGTCTCTTTCACATCAATGTTTTTCTTTCTCTGTTTCTCCCCCCTCCCTTCCACTCTCTCTAAAAAAGGAGTCAATGGAAAAATCTCCTCGGGTTAGGATTAACAATAACAACCACCAAAAACCCAAGAGTTGTTTTTACTGTTTGTAAATTTTTAAATAATGATAAAAGGTATTTTCCTATAGCAAACATCATTTTTAAGTTCCTAGAAATAAATCTAATAAAATATGTACATTTATATTAAAAATGAAAAAACTGTTAAAAGATATTAAATACAAGTTAAATAAATATAAAGATCATTTTCTTAGATTACATGACTCAATATCTTAGAGTTGTTAATTTTCCTAAATTGATTTATAGATTTCATGCACTTCTAATCAACATCCTAATAGAGTTTTTCCTGAAACTTTACAAGCTGATTCTAAAATTATTATAGAAGAGCAAAGGTTCCAAAATAACCAAGATACAGAACAAGAGGGAATGAGGGGAGTCATGTTGGCACAAGGATAGGCCAGTGCACTAGCCTAGAGACTCCCGAAAACAGACCTGATATATAACTGAGCTGATATTATAGATCAGTGGTTGGTAACGGTGACTCTCGAGCCACATGTGGCTCTTTGGCCCCTTGAGTATTCTAACGCCACTTCAAATTAGACACGCCCAGGCCGAAAACCGACTTCTGCGCATGGGCCACGAAGTTTCAATCGCACTGTACGTGTGCGCCCGCACGTGGTATTTTGTGGAAGAGCCGCATGTGTGCCGACCACTGTTCTAGAGCATTGGTGAAAGGATGGCCTGTTCCATAAATGGTACTTGGTAACTGGTTATTCTTTGAGAGGAGAGGGGAGTAAAAACAATCCCTACTTCACATTCCAAATGGATCAAATATATGTGAAAGCCAGGACTTTTTAAAGTATTAGAAAAATATAGGATTGTATCTCCTTAAGACAGGAAACACAACTACAAAGTAACATGGATAAACCTGATTAAAATTATCTCAGTTGACATCCTACCTAATAAAACAGTAATATGCAAATTGACCGCACCTTCGCTATGCCAAAGCCACGCCCACCAGCCAATCAGGGTGGGTATGCAAATTACCCAACAAAGATGGTGGTTAATTTGCATATGCTGAGGGAGGGAGGAGTGAAGACTGAAGACAACTTAGAAGGAAGAGGGAGGAAAAGCGGAAAGCAAGGTGGCTGCCAGAGGGAAAGCCCGGGCGGGGCGGAGCGTGGTGGGGTGGGGCGGGCGGCAGCGGTGCGGGGTGCAGGCGTGGTGGCTGCAACAGCGGCAGCACACGCGGCCGCAGCGGCTGCTTGAAGGATTCTTCCTGCAAATGGGCTACTAGTAAAGAATGAAAGATCAACCACAAACTGAGAAAAGAGGTTGCAACAGATATAGCCACCAAAGTTTTAATATCCAGAATAAAAAAGAGAGCACTTAAAGAGATTATTTATATACAATATGTATATGTTTTATGTTAATATTTTAAAATATTTTATATACTACATATAATATGCATCTCACTAGTGTAGTAATAAAAGAAATGCAAATTAAAACCACAATAAAATATCATTGACACCCATCAGTTTAGCAAAAATTTAAGGTGAGGCTATGCATCAATGAAGATGTGTAGCAGTGAGGATTCTCATTCACTGTTGTTGGGAATGTAAATTGGTACAATTACGTGGGGAGTCAGTTTGACATTATCTTGTAAAGTCAAATGTGTATGTGCCTTATGATACAGCAGTTTCACTCCTAGATATGTATACCCTAAGGAAAAGCTTACACATGTGCACCAGGAAACATAAAACAGTGTTATTAGGAGCATAGAACTTCTTTGTATTTCTATAAGAAATGCAAATTTGTCTGGATCTCTAATTATCTTATTAAGCGTTTAATAGAATAGTCTCCCCATGGTAGAATTTCCATAAGTTAGCTGTAACTCAGAGTCTGTGCATATTTGCTATACAGTTTATTTACAGTTTTTTTCCGAAGTAACTTACACCAACTTTATCTTGTTTACTGCAGCTGCCCATTGCCGATATGCCTTTGTGCATATTTTTAATTTGATAGCTCTTCCTCATAGAATCTTTATTTTACTAAAAATAGATAAATGTAAAGTGTAAAGAAACTTTTTAATTTGTTGCTGGTTTGTCACCAGTGCCACTAGGCATTCTACATGGGTATTGCCAGGCCCTGTGCATAGTCCAAAACAGAAAAGGAGGTATAGAAAGAGTGAGATCGTGTCCCATAACACCTGTTCCAGGAATAGAGATGGCCTGGTTTGCTATGGGTACCCCTGAATATCATGCAAACTCCAGTACAGAAAATGGTCAGGCTTCATAGATTTGACAATGGCCTTCATCCTTTAATGCTGTTTCTCTTCCCCTTAATGTCTATTTTTTTCTTGCTATATTTTGCAAGAAGGAAAAGATCATTAGATCCAAAACTAGTCTTGCATATTGAAATGTTAACTTAAAGAGCTGTGATTTCAGAGAATGTAATTTTTTTCACAATTTATTTTTCCCCGAAGACAGATATCTTCTGTAAGTTTGTTTGTTTGTATGTTTGTTTGTAGACACTGTTGATTCCATTACTCCTGACAAAGTACGAGGTTTAAGGGATATGTTGAACAGCAGTGCAATGGACATAATGTATTATACTAGCCCACTTTATAGAGATGAAGTAAGTATAATGATTATCTTATTGCTGTTGGGTATTTTTTAGAGTGATAGGGTATATGTTCTGAATTTTAATATTTTATGCTTTCTTTTTTTTACAAACAAGTGTGAAATTACAGGAATCCATTAATCTATAAATAGCCTGTATTAATAGTGAATTTGAACATCTTCAAACTCTATATTAGTACCCTTAATAAAATGAATAATCTTGGAAGTAGAAGGTTGTTTAGAAAACAGCTCTCTGAAAAATACAGTTTTTATAAACCTAATTAATTATATCTGTGATTGTTGTCCTTACAAAAGAGTTTTATAAAGAAATTTTCTTCAAATTATATATATAAAAACCTAAGTGACCATTCAACTGGTAGCTATGATGCACACTGACCACCAGGGGGCAGATGCTCAATGCATAGGCATGGAAACATTGAACAGACTGATGAATCTCAGAGGAACCGGTGTGTGGTGAGGGGGAGACTAAGGCGGGAAGAGATTAACCAAAGATCTTATATCCATACTAGAGGCCTGCTGCATGGATTTGTGCACCAGTGGGGTCCCTTGGCCTGGCCTGCGGAAATTGGGCTGAAACCAGCAGTCCGACATACCCCAAGGGATCCCAGATTGCAAGATTGCAAGAGGGTGCAGGCCAGAGTAAGGGACCCCACTGGTGCACAAATCTGTGCACCAGGCCTCTAGTTTGTATATAACAGACTTGCTTTTATTGGCATGTCTATAGTAGATTCATATAGTTAAATGGTAATGTTACTTATGTAACACAAAATATAACCCTAAAGTGGATGAGGGCTGAAAATTTATTTAGAGGGCTGAGAGAATCTCTACCAGTGCATTTTCACTTTATTAGTAGTAAGAGGAAAAGAATTATGTTTCATAGGCATAACCTTGTTAATTATCTAACGTGCATTAACTTGTTTAATCCTGCTTAAAACCCTATGAAGTACATATGATTGTATCCTCATTTGAAGGATGGAGAAAGGGATGCAAGGAGTAATTACCAGTAGAGCTGCTCTGTACTGCTCCAAGACAACCCATTTCTGATTTTGTTCATTTGAAGTCATTACCTGACTTCATCCAGGATATCCTTTACATAGATAGCTACAGAAGTACGTTTGATTAGTTAACCACAGAAACTTCCTTCTCTTCTGGCTGCCATCTCCTTAGGATTTTTTTTTTATTCCTCTTTCTATATCACCTCATTGCCATACACCAATATTGGGCAAGGTATGCCTTGATCTGATTAAAATAGTAAAAGAAGCTATAAGGAGAACTGCTATTTTGGACCTAATTCTAGCCAGCCAAGGACGGCTTAGTTGGTGAAGTATAATACTAACAATATATATGTTCATAGTTTTTTATTGTGTCTACTGGGCCCTAAAGCTTAGGAAATTGAACTATAGTATTGCAAGTGAAACCAATGGGGGCAGGAGCAGAAATGGCTGAAAGCATATTATACACACACACACTATATATACACACACACACACACACACACACACACACACACACACACGTATCATTGGTACTACTCATAAGAAGGTATCCTGAATGTTCAGACTAAAATGTACTGAGATGAGTCCCCAAAATAATATTAAGGGTTTGTTTTTGTGTTTTAAGTTGACATTAATAGCAACAAAGCTGGAAAGAAAAAAGTGGATAGGCTCAAACCTCTGGCCATTGGCTAATGATGACTAAGAAAGTGGTCACTTCTATTTTGCTCTTATAATCTTTAAAGATAATTATCCTTAGAATGGAATTAAATGAATCTGATATTTAATAGGAAGAGGGAAATGGAAAGAGAACACCCAGTGTTTTAAATTAGTTTTTTATTCAGTTGAATTTCATGGAAAAGCACTCAGAACTTGTGACTGAGATTCACCAGCAATCTGTAGCAGTGTTTCCTGAATGTTCCTAATAAGATGAATTACTTGGGCCCTACCTGGTTTGGCTCAGTAGACAGAGCATTGGCCTGCAGACTGAAGGGTCCCCGGCTCGATTCCAGGGGGCGTGCAGGAGGCAGCCGATCAATGATCCTCTCCCATCATTGATGTTTCTATCTCTCTCTCCCCCTCCTTTCCTCTCTGAAATCAATAAAAATATATTTTTAAAAAATACATGAATCACTTGGGGTGCTCATTAAAAATGCCGGCATAAGCCAAAACCGGTTTGGCTCAGTGGATAGACCGTCGGCCTGCGGATTCAAGGGTCCCAGGTTCGATTCCCGTCAAGGGCATGTACCTTGTTGCGGGCACATCCTCAGTAGGGGGTATGCAAGAGGCAGCTGATCGATGTTTCTCTCTCATCGATGTTTCTAACTCTCTATCCCTCTCTCTTCCTCTCTGTAAAAAAAATAAATAAAATATATTTTTTTAAAAAATGCAGGCATAAAAGAACCCCCTGGGAGAATTTGGGCTATTGTGAATTTATGATTTGAAAATATGTGGGTGTGTATAGATATTATCTATATACTAGAGGCCCGGTGCATGAAATTTGTGCATGGGGAAGAGGTTCCTCAGCCTGGCCTGTACCATCTTGCAATCGGGTACCCTCTTGGCTCCTAACTGCTGGCCTGCCTGCCTGCCTGAGTGCCCCTAACTCCTGTGCCTGCCTGATCACCCCTAATCACTCACCTGCCTGCCTGATCGCCCCTGACCACCTCTGCCTCAGCCCCCGCCATCATGGCTTCATCTGGAATGATGTCTGGAAGGTCATTCGGCTGCCTGGTCTAATTAGCATATTACACTTTTATTATTATAGATTTAAGTGTATATTGTTTATACCTGCACATACTTCCTACATCTGTTCACTGAAAGGGACAAGGAGCTAACATTCCAATCTAATGAGCACATCTAGTACTCAGATCTTTGCCCCTAGAATTCCCCACCAAGAAGAACTAGAGTTACTTGGAAAAAATGGCTGGTTCTAGGGCTGGGACAGGATAGGTACAGGTCAAAGCTAAAAACAACTTGTTATGACAAAAAGTAGGAAAATCTTCAGAAGAATAATGGGGCAGGTCACAAGGTCAGGAGTCAAATTTTAAAAAGCAGGTCCCACCCTGGCTGGTTTGACTTACTGGGTAAAGCTCAGCCCCAGATTTGATTTCGGTCAAAGACACATTCCCAGGTTGTGGGCTCAATCCCCAATAGGGAGCATGCAGGAGGCAGCCAGTCAGTGATTATCTCTCATCATTGATGTTTCTGTTTCTCTTCCCCTCTCCCTTCCTCTCTGAAATCAATAAAAATATATTAAATAAAAATAAAAGTAGATCCCACTGGCCATATCTGGAACAACTTGAGCACAAAATAAATTATTAATTATTGTAAGGAATTAATAGTATTTTTAATACAGAATTATAATAAAGATAATGTAATAAGAGAATTGTAAATCATTGAGAAATTTGTAAGTTAATATCATTTACAAATTGATAAACAGGGTAAGGGAGGTCCTTTGCTTACAATAGAATGCCACAGGCTTACTGTTAAATGTGGAGGGAATGCTAGAGTTGTAAAATCCTCAATTTATAGGTATTATGGTAGGATCAAATAAGAGTGGTCTGGGCAAGAATCATAAATGAAGGCTAAATTAAGGACAAGTTTTAATGAGAATAGGATGTTTGCATGGACTTAATGTGTATTCTCACAGACTGCCTTATGAGTTAAAAAAATGAGAAAAGGTATAAAGTGGAGAAACCAGGGAACGCCTTTAATAGGTGTCACTGAGGGATACTCAGGACACAACATCATTTTGCAGTATACCAGTCCTGAGGAAACACCATGCAAACACAAAAGGAGGATGTTCTGATTAAAAAGTAGGATGGGATTGTATTCTTTCCAAATGTCACTATTATAAAAGACAAAGAATGGCTGTGGAAAATGTTCCAGACTAAAGGAGGCAAAAGAGAACTGATAGCTAAATACATCTCATCCTGCACTGTATTCTTCACTGGTGAGGGTAAAATGCTACAAAGGATTTGTTAAATCAACTGACAAAATTTAAATGTGAATATCTGATTACATGAAATATTTTATCAAAGTAAATTTATGAAGTTGATAACTACAATATTTCTAGTCTTAGGAAATATACACTGGAGTTTTAGGGGTAGAGGACCATGACATCTATAATATATCCTCAGATGTATTTTTTTAAAAAGGTGTGCGTGTGTGTGTGTGTGTGTGTGTGTGTGTGTGTGTGTGTGAGATAGAAACAGAACAAGTGATAAAATAGGCTAAAAATGCTAATAATAGATAAATGTTGGGTGAAAGGTACATGGATGAGCATTGTACTATTTTTATTTTGCCACATCTTATGAATTTGAAATTATTTTCAAATAAAATGTTAAAAAAATGACTAAAAGTTTCCCAGGTCCCTTCCCTGGCGATTGACTGGAAGTCAGTGGATCTGAGGTAGAGCCTGTGTATTTGATTTGTGTTTTGAACACTTCCCCAGGTGATAGCATTAGAGAAGTTTGGGAAACATTGCTAAGGCGGTGTGAAGAGTGAAAGAAACAAGAAAAACATAGTGAGAAGTGGTCAAAAATTGTTCTTAATTTTAAAAGGAAAAACTCATTCTGCAAATTAAAGTCCATTTAGTACAAGGTTGATGTTAGGCAGTATTTTAGAATAAATTATTCCTCAACAGCTTATGTTTTCTTAAGGAAGTTGTGATAGATAACAGCCAGCACTTCTTTAGGATTCATTTCTGCCTAGCCTATTGAATGAACCTTATGAGGTTAATTGGTAGGCATATGAAAACCTTTTTCTCCTTCCTCTCAGCCTTTGGAATCAAATAGATACAGATTCAAAACTTGCCACTTAACTAGCTATGTGACCGTAGATCCCATTTCTCACTATTTTAGCTTCCTCACTTATAGAATGGACATAAAACATGTACCAGATAATGGTTGCCATGAGGATTAAAGATATACAGGGTAAGGCAAAAGTAGGTTTACAGTTGTTCATAGGAAAATAACACAATCTATCCTAATATATAAAAATCCAGGGTCCATAACTACCTACCGACCAATGGCTCGACCAAACACTGAAAGTCAGTCCTGTAGTCAATGCTGGGTTGCTGTGGAGACCCAGCACTGACTGCCAAGGGGGCTGCGGATCAGGTCCAGAGAGACGCTCGAAGAGAGAGAGGCAGGGTCTGATCTGCAGCCTCCATGGCAGCTGTTGATCAGCCGTTGGCCTCTCTCTTTCTCTCCGGACTTCGCCAGCAGCCGCGCCTCTATTTCTCTCTGGGCCTCCACAGGGGCTGCTGATCAGCCCCGTCGCTCTGATCAGGCCTGGAGATAGGCCCAGAGATGCTGACTGGCATAGAAACTGATCAATCAGAACCAAATCTGGGTGAACTGTGAGGAGCCAATGGCTGCCTAGGAGGTGGAACTTTTGACACTGTCTGGCATAGAAACCGACCAATCAGAACCAAATCTGGGTGAACTGTGAGGACCCAATGGATGTCTAGGAGGCGGAGCTTTTGATGCTGACTGGCACAGAAACCGACCAATCAGAACCAAATTGGCCGGCAGGGGAGGGCAGTTGGGTGTGAGATCAGGCCGGCAGGGGAGAGCAGTTAGAGGCGAGATCAGGCTAGCAGGGGAGAGCAGTTGGGGGAAACCAGGCTGGCAGGGGAGGGCAGTTAGGGGTGATTAGGCAGGCAGTCAGAGGCAGTTAGGGGTGTTAAGGCAGGCAGGCAGAGGGGTTAGGGGCAATCAGGCAGGCAGGCAGGTGAGCAGTTAGGAGCCAGCAGTCCCAGATTGTGAGAGGGATGTCCGATTGGAGAGGGTGCAGGCTGGGCTGAGGGAACTTCTCCCCTACCCTGTGCACGAATTTTGTGCATTTTGCCACTAGTATCCTATATAATAAAACCCTAATATGCAAATTGACCCAATGGTGGAATGACTGGTTGAACTGACCACCAGGGAGCAGATGCTCAATGTAGGAACTGCCCCCTGGTGGTCAGTGCACTCCCACAGGGGGAACGCCGCTCCGCCAGAAGCCGGGCTCATGGTTGGTGAGTGCAGCGGAGGTGGCAGGAACCTCCGCAGCAGAACTAAGGAGCAGCGAGCCACGCGGTAGGGAGCAGCAAGCAGACAGGCGGTAAGGAGCGAGGGGTCTCGGACTGTGAGAAGGCACAGGCTGGGCTGAGATACCCCTCCCTCCTCCACACCCAGTGCACGAATTTCGTGCACCGGGCCTCTAATATATATATAAAAAAGCCTAAGCAACCAAACAACCGGTCGACCAGTCGCTATGATACACATTGACCACCAGGGAATAGACACTCAATGCACAGGATCGGGCTCCCTCCTGTCTGGATCAGGCCTGCAGCAATCGTGCTCCATCCTGTCTGGATTGGGCCTGCAGCGATCAGGCTCCCTCCTTTCTGGGTTGGGCCTGCAGGGATCTGGCTGAAACCAGCTATCCAACATTCCCCGAAGCCCACAGGCCAGGCCGAGGGACCCCACCAGTGCACAGATCCGTGCACGGGGCCTCTAGTAATCCTGTCTAATAAAAGTGATATGCAAATTGACCATCATTCCAACATACAAGATGGCCGCCCCCATATAGTCAAAGATGACCACCCCCATGTAGACATAAGATGGCCAACAGGAGAGGGCAGTTGTAGGCAATCAGGCCAGCAGGGGAGGGCAGTTAGAGGTGACCGGGTTAGCAGGGGAGAACAGTTGGGGACAACCAGGCCAGCAGGGGAGGACAGTTAGGGGTGACCAGGCTGGCAAGGGAGAAAAGTTAGGGGTGACCAGGCCAGCAGGGGAGGGCAGTTGGGGTGACCGGGCCTGCAGGGGAGGGCAGTTGGTGGGTGACCAGGCCTGCAGGGGAGGACAGTTAGGGGCAATCGGGCCAGCAGGGGAGCAGTTAGGCATCAATCAGGCTGGCAGGGGAGTGGTTAGGGGGTGATCAGGCTGGCAGGCAGAAGGGGTTACGCCAATCAGGCAGGTAGGCAGGCGAGTGGTTGGGAGCCAGCAGTCCTGGATTGTGAGAGGGATGTCTGACTGCCCGTTTAGTCCCGATCCCACCGGACATCCCTCAAGGGGTCCCAGATTGGAGAGGGTGCAGGCAGGGCTGAGGGACACACCCCCCCATGCACAGGGCCTCTAGTTAATTAATAATAATGTAGGAATAAACTGTGCTCACAACTGTAAACCTACTTTTGCCCCACCCTATGTATAGTTTCCAGTACAATTTTTTGTCCTTAGATTTTCATCTTGTGATTGTGTATCTCCATTTCAAGGGCTACCATTTTTTAAAAAAACGAATAGACCTTTTTTGTTTGGTTGGTTTTTTTAATCTTCACTTGAGGATATTTTTTCTATTGATCTTCAGGGAGAGTGAGAGAAACATGGAAGTGAGAAAGAAACATCAACTGGTTGCCTCCTGCCTGCATCTTGACCAGGACCAGGGATCGAACCTGCAAAGTGAGGTATATGCCCTTGACTAGGAATCGAACCCTTTGATCTGTGGACTAATGCTCTACCCACTGAGCAACCAGTCAGGGCTAGACTTATGTTTTTTAACTCTAGAAATAAATGAAATTAGTATCAGAGAATAGAAAATATGGAAAGGTCTAGCCGGTATGGCTTAATGGTTAGAGCAGGGGGTCCTCAAACTTTTTAAACAGGGGGCCAGTTCACTGTCCCTCAGACCGTTGGAGGGCCGGACTATAGTTTAAAAAAAACTATGAGCAAATTCCTATGCACACTGCACGTATCTTATTTTGAAGTAAAAAAACAAAACGGCAAGAACACCCGCATGTGGCCCGTGGGCCGTAGTTTGAGGATGCCTGGGTTAGAGCATCAACCTGCAAACTTGCACACCCAAGGGTCTTGGGTTCAACTCCTGGTCAAGGACATGTACCTGGTTTGCAGATTCGATCCCCAGCCCCAGTAGGGGCAAGTGTGAGAGGCAGCTAATCAATGTGTCTCTCTCACATCAGTGTTTCTCTCCTTCTCGCCCTCCTACTCTATCAATGGAAAATATATTCTCAGGCGAGTATTAATTAAAAAAAAAAGAAAGAAAGAAAATATGGAAAGGAGCACACTTGTTTACTAATGAAGGTCTTTGTAATAACTAAAGCTGCCTTTAAAAAATAAAAGTATCATAAGGTAAACAAAAATTGCATATAATGTGAAGTGGTGGGTTTTAACTAAACTTTATTGTGTTGATCATTTAACAATATATACATATCTCAAATCATGTTGTGTGCCTTAAACTTATATAATGTTATATGTCAATTATATCTCAATACAACGGGAAAAAAATGTTTTTAAATAGAAGTGACCACTGTAGAGTAGAGATACTTATTGGGGTGGGTGCTGAACAGCTTATCAGGAATGCTACTGAAGGGACTCCTCCCTTCACCACAGTTTAAATTAGCTCATCTCCAAGGTTCCTCTTCACTCAAGATTCTGAGGTGCTCATGGGAGGATTCTAACTCATAATTGTGCAAATAATCACTAAAAAAACATGGTTAGAGAAAAAGTGTTGTGTATAAATCAGTACTTCTCAGGTTACACTTTCTGAGAACTAGTTTCTAAAACAAAACTAAGTTTCTAAAACAGACTTTCAAAATATCATTAAAGAGCCTTTGGCCCTTACTTCAGCCTTAAATAAAGTGACGTGAAAAATCAGAGACAACTGTATTTCTTGCACACAACTGAACTCTCTTTTTAATAGCATTTAAAAATAAAGAATTATTTTAAAAATTGTTATGGCAGTATCTTGTCATTGTTATTTGAAAATTGTTTAATTGAATTCTATTGTAATTAAGAAACATAGTTTTATTTTAAAAATAAATTTGTTTAATCTATATATATATCTACAACTGTCTAAATAATTTTTTCTCATTAAAATATCCTGAAGGAGGGAGGACAAAGGATTAGTTATAGTTGTCAGCCATATTTTATGTGTTTGGGTTTTCTCTTAAAAATGCTGGGGTTTTTCCTTTTGGATTGATTTTCTTCATAAATTTTAACTTTAGAGCAGTGGTTATGAGATTTAGAAACTTAAGCTTTTGAAAGGCCATCTAATGCCTAATTTGTAAAAGGTTAGTTGACTTAATTAGATAATATTGTAGAGTTAATAAAATTAAGATTATAGGATATATCACTAATCTTGGTCCAGATGTCCCAAATGAGTATACTTGGTCACAAAGGGATCCTAGCTAGGAGAATATAATTGGATCAGATAGGAAAAAGGAAACCTAATTAGAAAAACCTAATCAGAGTTGACTTTTTGGATACAACAGAGAGTTGGATTTCTCCTTTTGCTGCTAAGTGGATGATTTATTAAAGCATTTAAAGAAGTTGGTATTTTAAAAAACAAACAGATTAAGTACCTTTTGCCAGAGTACTTAAGTATCTATCTTTTAGAGTTTCTAGATTTACATGGTATGAGTCTTAAAACCAGGCCTTCAAAAGTAAATACTATTAACAAATGTTGCTTTTAAAGGAACTAATTTTATCTAAACATTAGCTTTTTCTATGCTTTTAGATTGTAAATCAGGAAAATGATAAAAATTTTAAGAGTTTGTTGATATTCTTATCAAAGCCAAGGCATTATATTATCAGAACTAAAACATTACATTATAGCTCACTTTGAACAGAGCATATACTTTCATATCACACTGCCTACTCCTGAAACTATTTTGACTAGAATTACAACCCATGTCTTAGAAGGCTTTTATATGCATTTGCCACTAAAGCAGTAATTCTGGGATGGAGCCTAGTAATATGTATTTAACAAGCCTTCCAAGTGATTCTGCTACACATTGAAAGTTGGAGAACCATTGATTAAAGCATGGAATTCTTTTGCTTTTCCTCAGGAAAAAAAATTAAAATGTCCAATTAAAGTAAAATGTTTGCATTCCTCCCTAGAGAAAGGGTAGCTTATCATCCTTCCACATGCTACCAGCTCATCTTGTCCTTTTCTTCCTTCATTAGCTGAATATATTTTATCAGACCCAATACATGGTTTCAGTAGCTTTAACCAAACCCTCATTGTTGCTTGTAGAGCTCTGAGATGTCAACAAAGAGAACACCATGACTTCATTCATGTCACTGCTAATCCTGCTATGCATGAATGCTCAGATGATTTTCAGTTTGTGAGCAGGTAGAGAATGTTCAGTAAAATATGATGGAGTCTTGATGTCCTTGAGACAAAATAATAAGATTGCAAATGGAAGCCACACATAACTAATATTTGTATGTTGGAGTAACAGCTGGCATAAGAAGTACTGAAATGAGAAATTAAATGTCAAACAGGAAATTTACCATTAATTATAGTACCCAACAATGATAACGAAGAGTAGAGAACTGCCTTCAAATGCAGGTCAGGGCCCAGTATGGATTTGAGTAACAAAAAAACAAACTTCTGACTTCATGGCATATTTCAGCACCATTTGTTAAAGCTAAATTTCAAAGAAAACAGTTTTACAAAGAAAAATGACTAAAATACTTCCCACATTATGAACCCCTAAACCAGTGGTTCTCAACCTTTCTAATGCCACGACCCTTTAATACAGTTCCTCATGTTGTGGTGACCCCCGACCATAAAATTATTTTCATTGATACTTCATAACTGTAACTTTGCTACTGTTATGAATCGTGATATAAATATCTGTGTTTTCCAATGGTCTTAGGCGACCCTGCTAGCAGTTCTCAACCTGTGGGTTCCGACCCACAGGTTGAGAACCACTGCTGTGGAGCCCAAGACCATCGGAAAACACAGATATTTACATTACGATTCATTAATAGTAGCAAAATTACAGTTACAAAGTAGCAACAAAAATAATTTTATGGTTGGGGGTCATCACAACATGAGGAACTGTATTAAAGGGTCGAGGCATTAGAAAGGTTGAGACCACTGCCTAAACCTTAAAAAGCTCTGCTTTTCCAGCCATGTAAAACAACTTTTTACTTGTATCTGTATTACCAACTTTTGGTAATTTTGGAATATCAAGTAGATGGTTGTTAGCTTTTTCTTAATCATACAGTGACATTTTATTTCATCATTCTTATCTAAATGCACAGTGTAATAATATATATACTATATTAGTATACCTGTTATTGTAAACTCAGTTAAGACCTAAAAATTACAAGGTACAAAGATTTAGAATTGCATGTAAGTTGCAGTGAAGGAGAAATTTCCAGGGGCTCTTTGAAAATCTTACTGGAATCTTTGTGAATCTTTTTTGCTTAATGTATGTAACTGCTGGCTCATATAGCATGTTTAAGGATTATGAATGTATCTGTGTAATATATGCCTTTATTCTTTAATGATGATATGGATTATAATAATACATATCTTCATTTCCTGCTACATTTTAAGGCACCTGAGTTAATTTTAATAATCTAGGTATATTTGGCCAGTAATGTATGTTTAGAAATAGAGTTTATAGTATCAGTGATTACTCTAATATGGTAATGTTCTCTTATTTCAAACAGCTAGTTAAAGGCCTTCAGCAAGAGCTGAATCGATTATATTCCCTTTTCTGTTCTCGGAATCCAGACTTTGAAGAAAAAGGGGGTAAAGTCTCAATTGTGTCACATTCACTGGGATGTGTAATCACTTATGACATAATGACTGGCTGGAATCCAGTTCGATTCTATGAACAGTTGATGCAGAAGGAAGACGAGTTGCCTGATGAAGGATGGATGAGCTATGAAGAACGACACCTTCTTGATGAACTCTACATAACAAAACGACGGTAAAATACCCTAGTCTCTTAAAAGAATTTAAAATGTCTTCATGGAATTGCAGGAATTCTTAGGAGAAAACTAAGATTTTCACGATAAATAAAAAATACATTGTTCATGGTACAAAGATTACTAGATAACATGGCTAATCAAGGAGAGACTGTTTTCATGCTAATTATATGCATTTTCCTCTAGCATAAAATAAATGGTTTTGTCATCTGCCTCTTTTTCTGTCTGTCCTTCACAACTTATTAGGAGTGAAATCTAAAACCTATTCCAAACTGAGTCACTATGTAGAATCCTTTGTAGTTTTACTAATCTTAAAGATGTGCCCTTACCTATCTTATTATTCTAGAAATAATTTTCTAGCCTTTTTTTTTCCCTTGGCAAATATATTTTTGACAGATTTTATAATTATCTGATCATTTGTGGCCCTCTGGATATTACTTTTAGTTTGCTACACCCCTCATCTATAGTTACATGCTCTTTCTTCTTTGTCCTTTTAGTAACTATCCAATCAATTTAATAAAACAGTGAAAAATCACTCATTTTGGTAGTTAGCATTATATAAAAATCACCAATTTATATAATACCCAATTTTTACTCAGGAAGCCTTGGGTTTGTTTTAATCTTATGGAAGTTTAAGGGTTCTATATATAATCTTATTCAGTACCAGAGTAGATACATAAAGTTTACCATAGCAAATTAATTTATAGTTTTGAAAGAAAATGTCATATTGGCAAACCTCAGAACAGCATTTTAGATTTAAAATTCAGTAAGAAAAAAAAAAATTTAACAGGCTTATAAAATGAATTGCACCCTTTTTTTTAAACTTAGTTCTATTGTTTATTAAATGTAAGTAGATATGGAACATTTAATGGGGAAAATTGAAATAACCCAAATGTTCACTAGCAAAGAAGGGTTGAAAAAAACTATGGTTTGTTCATGAAATAGACAGTTACACAGCTGTTGTAAAGATTAAAGTAGATCAGAAAGTAATGAAATAAAAGGATCTCTAAGATTCATTATTAAGTATAGAAAAAAAAGAACAATATATATGGTATGAACATTTGGTGTGATTTTTTTAAGATATATATATATATGTATATGTGCTATTTTTATTTTTCGGTTTTTTTGAGGGAGAGGAAGGGAGAGGGAGAGAGAGAAATATCGATTGACTGCCTTCTGCACACTACCTATTGGGGATCAAGCCCAAAACCCAGGCATGTGCTCTAACTTGAAATCCAACAGGGACATCTTGGTTCATGAGATGAAGCTCAACCACTGAGCCACACCAGCCAGGCTATAGGTATGCTTTTATTTGCCTCACATTTTACTAGAGGATCCACCAAAAAATACTACTAACGGCAGGTATTGTAAAAAGTAGAAATACTTTTACTAATTATTTTATAAACTTTTATAGACTTTCTTACTACAGCACATGCATTTATTAAATACTGTCATTAGGAATTGATTTTGAGGAATTAGATAATGGGTCTTTAATTCTTTAGACTTTAGTGAACTAGTGAGCATTTAATATTTATGAAATCATAAATATAAATGTGTACATAATTTTATACTGCTTCCTAGGCTGAGAGAAATAGAAGAAAGGCTAAATGGATTGAAGTCATCATCTATGACACAAATACCTGCCTTGAAATTTAAGGTAAGAAAAGACTGGTGAGATTTTCATTATCTGTCTCACTTTTTTTCCAAACAGCATTTGCAGCATGACATTCAGTGAAATCTAAATTATTGTTCTATCAAATTAGTTTATTGAACATATATGTTGGACATTGCTAGTTTATAGATTCTACAAAGAAAATAATGGACAAGACAGTTCCCCAGCCCTTAGGATATGTAACACAGTGTTATTGGTGTTATTGGCAGTATGCAGAATGATGTATGTATGAAAAGGGGGTTTTAATTTTGGCTATAAAGGATTACAAGGGAATGACACTTATACTTGTTATCAATAAACTGGAATGTTGCCAAGTGGAGGAAAGGAAAAATGCTATTCTGTGTAAAAGAAAGAACATAAGGATATGGAGGGATATAATGTTAGTACCTCCAAGAAAAACAAAATAATCTCAAGTAGTGGCGGGGGGAAATAAGAGGCAGATCTGGGAAATATTTAGTAGTTAGAATTAACAAACCTTAGTGACCAGCTATTTGTGGGTTGTAAGAAAACTAAGTGGATGATTCTAAGGATGGAAAGCTGGTATTTCAATCAATGAAAAATACGTAACCAAAGCACAAGATAACACACGTGGTTAGTTTTGGAACAGGTTGAGCAAACCATTTGGGCTGTCATGGACAGGACTCAGGGCAAGGGGGCTGTTGAAGAGCTAGAAATAAAGAACTTAACCTATCTAATAAAAGAGTAATATGCAAATTGACCATCACTCCAACACACAAGATGGCTGCCCCCATGTGGACACAAGATGGTCGCCACAAGATGGCCAGCAGGGGAGGGCAGTTGGGAGGGACCAGGCCTGCAAGGGAGGGCAGTTATGGGTGATCAGGCCAGCAGGGAATGGCAGTAGGGAGGGACCAGGCCTGCAAGGTAGGGCAGTTGAGGGCGACCAGGCCTGCAGGGGAGGACAGTTGGGGGAGACCTAGGCCTGCAGGGGAGAGCAGTTGGGGGCGACCAGGCCTACAGGGAAGGGCAGTTGAGGGAGACCCAGGCCTGCAGGGGAGAGCAGTTGGGGGGGACAGGCCTGCAGGGGAGGGCAGTTAGGGGGGACCCAGGCCTGCAGGGGAGGGCAGTTGGGGGGGACCAGGCTGGCAGGGGATGGCAGTTGGGGGGGACCAGCCCTGCAGGGGAGGGCAGTTAGAAGCAAACAGGCTGGCAGGGGAGCAGTTAGGCATCAATCAGGCTGGCAGGGGAGTGGTTAGGGGTGATCAGGCTGGCAGGCAGAAGCAGTTAGGACAATCAGGAAGGCAGGCAGGCGAGCAGTTGGGAGCCAGCAGTCCTGGATTGTGAGAGGGATCCCAGATTGGAGATGGTGCAGGCTGGGCTGAGGGACAAACCCCCCACCCCCGTGCACAAATTTCGTGCACCAGGCCTCTAGTATTTGATATGTACAATGGGAAGCTTTTTAGGGTTTTTGAGCACCAGAATGGAGCTGTCAAAAGCAAATCACAGGAACTTAACATACAGGTTAAGTAATGGAAAGATACAGAATTTTTTTAAATAGTAAGAATTTGGGGGAATGCTTTGTAAAGTATATGATTATCTAACCACTGTGCTGTATCCCTGAATCTAATACAAAATGATATTGCATGTAAACTCAGGATTTAAAAAAAGTTTTACATTACTAGAAATTATGCACCATAATTGTGTATCTTTATATATATAAAAGACTAATATGGAAAGTGTCCCCTCGGGACTTTGGCCAGGAGAACGGGAGTTCAATCACACACTATGATGTGCACTGACCACCAGGGGGCAGCGCAGAACATGGTGGGCGACCAGTGGTGGCAGCAGGGCTGCGGGAGTGAGGGAAGGAGGAGGCAGGGAGACAGGGAACCTGATTGGTCCTGATCACCAGCCAGGCCTAAACACCCTACCCATGCACGAATTTTGTGCACTGGGCCTCTAGTCCTACGTAATAATAGAGTAATATGCAAATTGACCATACCTTCGCTACACCCACAAGCCACGCCCACCAGGAAACCATGGATCACAGGCAACTGGAGGTCGGCTCCTGCAATCCATCACAGGGACGCTGGGGTGCGGCCGAGCCCAAGACCGGGAAAGCCTCCACCAGAGGCTTTTCTGGCCTTGGGCACCAGCAGGGAGCCTGCAATGGATTTCAGGCAACCGGGGGTTGGCTCCTGCGATCCATGGCAGGGAAGCTGAGGTGCGGCCAAGCCCAAGGCCAGAAAGGAGGCTTTTCCGGCCTTGGGCACCAGCGGGGAGCCTGCGATGGATCGCAGGCAACTGGGGGTCCACTCCTGCGATGGGTTCTGCTACTGTGGTGGATTGCAGGGAGCTGGGGTCCCCTGCCCAATGGGTGGTGTCTGCAATCACAGGGAGCTGGAAGTCCCCTTCCCAGGCCTAAAGCTTTGGCCAGAGGCTTTAGGCCTGGGCAGGGCACAGTCGATGATTGGTGTGAACTATAGAGGAAACACCTTTTCTGACTGCCCATTGGCTAAGCTTCCTGTATGCCACTGGTAATATTCTTAGTAACTTGGTTAATAAGAATCCAAAAAAGTGATCTAGGGTTTTTCCACCACACTTCTGGAGAAAAAAAACAAAGGTCCGCTGCTGGAGGGCTAAAAAATGTCATATCCTGCCCTAGCTGGTTTGGCTCAGTGGATAATGCCTAGGCTTGCCAACCGCAGGGTCTGGGTTCAATTCTGATCAAGGGCATGTACCTAGGTTGCAGGCTCCTCCCTGGCCGGGGCCCAGATCAGGGCTCATGCAGGA
The DNA here is from genome assembly GCF_027574615.1 of Eptesicus fuscus. Lineage (NCBI taxonomy): Eukaryota > Metazoa > Chordata > Mammalia > Chiroptera > Vespertilionidae > Eptesicus > Eptesicus fuscus. The sequence goes on from NC_072477.1 coordinate 38,861,621, forward strand.
GGCAACCAATCAAAGTGTTCCTCTCACTTTGATGTTTCTCTCTGTCTTTCCCTTTCTCTTCCACATTCTCTAAAACTCAATGGAAACATATCCTTAGGGGAGGATAAAAAAAAAAGAAAGAAAGAAAGAAATGCATATCCTATGAAAGACACATCTTGAAAATGCCTAAAGAAAGTTGTCATTTTTTCTTGGTGAAGGGACTGGAGTCGTGTTGATGAAAATACCTTGGTAGCTGTGGTGACTAACAGTGGCTGCAGCAGTAGGGTGATGGGGCTGGTGCCTTCCCCTGACCAGCCTGGTTGCCTCCCACAAAGGGAGGCCAGACTGCGGCTTAGGCCCGCTTCCCGTGGGGATCGGGCCTAAGCCATCAGTAGGACATCCCCTGAGGGCTCCCAGTATGTGAGAGGGGGCATGTTGGGCTGAGGAACCCCCCACCCTCAGTGCACGAATTTTGTGCACCGGGCCCCTAGTATAATATAAAGTCATATGTAGTCTAATAATTTGGATTTTTAATTGCTATTTAATTACTCATAGAGGAAAAGTATAGAAATCTGAAGTTTAAAAAGGAATATCTGATGAATTGGCAAATTAATATTTAGGACTCCAGAGTTCTAATTTCTGTGCCTATTAATTAGCAGATAGATTTACTTTCAGAATACAGGTGTTAGAACTCTTACGGGTGACCACTGAACTTAATAGAAGAAAAACAGATATTGACAAACTTTGGTCTGGAGAGTGGGAAACTTTGATTCTGATCATGAGGCTTTGCCACTAACTAGTTATGTAATATTAGCCAAATCATTAAACATCTCTGAATTCATCTGTTTAGTCATCTCTGGACAAGGAGGATAGACTAAATGTCTAAAGCTCTTTTTCATCTTTAAAATTCTTTGATGGAAAAAAAAAATTAGTCCACGCTCGGGGTGAAGTGAGAGTATTAATACATGCTCTCTCCAATTGGAATCTTCTGCATATCCCTTTCTTCGTGGGGTTGGTGTTTGAAGGAAGTGTTAACAGGAGGATGCAGCCTATGCCGAGCAGATAATCGTATCAAAAGTTAAAGATTTGGAGCTCCAGAACACAGGTCCCCAATTGGCACAAACACACAGATTCAGAGGAGCTCTACCCTCCACCACTGAAAGATCAGATTTCATCTAGGATAAGGAGAGAGAGAACTACATAACCAGACATCCGGAGAAGAGAGACCATGGGGCGACAAAGAAACAGCCCGGATATGAAAGAAAAGCAGGCATCACCAGAAAAGGAAGTAAACAAAATAGAGGCAAGCAACATGTCAGAGAAAGAATTCAGAGAAATGGTCATAAGGTGGCTGAAAAGAATGGAAGACAAATTCGACAATATGAGTAAGAACCAAGAGGAAATGAAGAAGAACCAAGAAGAAATAAAAAATGACATCACTGCTGTAAAGAACTCAATTGAAAGCATCAAGAGTAGACTAGAAGAAACAGAGGACCACATCAGTGAGCTAGAAGACAAGGTGGGAAAAAATACCCAATTAGAGCATCTTCTAGAAAAAAATAATTAAAAAGCAGGAGGAGAGCCTAAGGCAGTGATGGCAAACCTATGACATGCGTGTCAGCACTGACACGCGTAGCCATTTCTGATGACACGCGGCCGCATGCCGAGGATGAAACATTTGCTGCTCCTGAGGATGAAACATTTGCGAAATAGTTTTTTCCTCAAAGTGACACACTACCCGAGTTATGCTCAGTTTTTTTGGCGAAGTTTGACACACCAAGCTCAAAAGGTTGCCCATCACTGGCCTAAGGGAACTTTAGGACAACACAAAACAAAATAACATCCGCATAATCGGGGTTCCAGGAGATGAAACTGAGCACGGAATAGAAAACCTGTTTGAAGAAATAATGACAGAAAACTTCCCTGCTATAGGGAAGAAAAAACCCACACAAATCCAAGAAGCTCAGAGTCCCAAGCAAAATGAACCCCAAAAGACCGATGCCAAGGCACATTATAATTAAATTGGCAAACGACACATTATAATTAATATAACGGCACATTATAATTAATATAACCAACGACAAAGTAAGAATCTTAAAAGCAGCCAGAGAGAGACAGAAAGTTACATACAAAGGAACCCCCATCAGACTAGCAACTGATTTCTCAACAGAAACTCATCAAGCCAGAAGGGAATGGAATGAAATATACAAAGTCATGGAAAGGAAGGGTCTGAATGCAAGAATACTGTACCCAGCAAGGCTATCAGTCAAAATTGAAGGTGAAATCAGGAGCTTCACAGACAAAAGGGGACTAAGAGAATTTATCACCAGCAAACCAGCAATGCAAGAAATGCTAAAGGGTCTGCTGTAAAAAAATATATAGGAAGCAAAGAAGGAACATGGGGGTAAAGAATAAAAATGGCAACAAATAAGTACCTATCAATAATAACTTTGAATGTAAATGGATTAAATGCCCCAATCAAAAGACATAGGATAATGGATTGGATAAGAAAACAAGACCCATATATCTGCTGTCTACAAGAAACCCACCTGAGAAAAAAAGACGCACACACAGACTGAGGGTGAAGGGATGGAAAAAGGTTTTCCAGGTGAATGGAAATGAAAAAAAAGCCGGGGTAGCAATACTTATATCTGACAAATTAGATCTCAAAGTGAAGGACATAACAAGAGATAAGGAAGGCCACTTCATAATACTAAAAGGATCCATCCAACAAGAAGAAATAACTCTGGTAAACATATATGCACCCAATACAGGAGCACCCAAATACATTTAAAAAAATTAGAGGATATCAAGGGAGAGATTGACAACAATACAATCATAGTAGGAGACTTTAATACCCCACTATCACCATTGGACAAATCCTCTAAACAAAAAATGAGCAAAGAAACATCAATCCTAAATGACTCACTAGACCAGATGGAATTAATTGACATCTTCAGAACATTTCACTCCAAAGCCACAGAATATACATTCTTATCAAGTGCACATGGGTCATTTTCAAAGATAGACCATATGCTGGGACATAGGCAAAGTCTCCTCAAATTCAAGAAGATAGAAATCATAGCAAGCATCTTCTCAGATCACAGTGGCATAAAACTGGAAATCAACTACAATAAAAACAATCCCAAAAAATCTAACACATGGAAACTAAACAGCATGCTATTAAACAATGACTGGATTACCAGAGACATCAAGGAAGAAATAACAAACATCATGGCAACAAATGACAATGAAAACACAAAAATCCAAAATCTATGGGACACAGCGAAAGCAGTCTTGAGAGGGAAGTTCATAGCACTACTACAAGCCTACTGCAAAAAAAAAACAAGAAACAATGGTAATAAATTACCTAACCCTACAAAAGAGTTAGAAAGAGAGCAACAAGAAAAGCCCAGTGTATGCAGAAGGAAGGAAATAATAAAGATCAGAGCGGAGATAAACAACATAGAGACCAAAGAAACAATACAAAAGATCAACAAAACCAAGAGCTGGTTCTTTGAAAGGATAAACAAGATTGATGAATCTCTAGCCAGGCTCACCAAGAAGCAAGAGAGAGGACCCAAATAAACAAAATCAGAAATGAAAGAGGTGAGATAACAACATACCCCACAGAAGTACAAAGGATTGTTGAAAAATACTACGAACAACTTTATTCCAACAAACTGGACAACCTGGAGGAAATGGACATATTCCTAGAAAAATACAACCTTCCAAAACTCAATCAGAAAGAATCTAAACAGCTCAATAGGCCAATATCTATGGAAGAAATTTAAATAGTCCTCAAAAAGCTTCCCACAAACAAAAGCCCGGGGCCAGATGGCTTCACAGGGGCGTTTTACCAAACATTCAAGGAAGAACTAAAACCTATCCTCCTCAGACTATTTCAAAAAATTCAAGAGGAAGGAACACTTCCAAGCTCCTTCTATGAAGCCAGAATCACCCTAATACCAAAACCAGATGAAGACAACACAGTGAAAGAGAATTACAGGCCAATATCCCTCATGAACATAGATGCCAAAATCCTCAACAAAATTCTAGCAAATTGGATCCAGCAGTACATCAGAAAGATCATACACCATGACCAAGTAGGATTTATCCTAGGAATGCAAGGAAGGTACAATATCCGCAAATCAATAAATGTGATATATCACATAAACAAATTGAGAGATAAAAGTGACATAGTCTTATCAATTGATGCAGAAAAGGCATTTGACAAAATCCAACACCCTTTCTTGATAAAAACTCTCAACAAGGTAGGAATAGAAGGATCATACCTCAACACAATAAAAGCTATATATGATAAACCCACAGCTAACATCATACTCAATGGGCAAAAACTAAAACCATTTCCCCTAGGAACAGGAGCAAGACAGGGATGCCCACTCTCACCACTCCTGTTTGACATAGTACTGGAAGTATTAGCCATTGCAATTAGACAAGAAGAACAAATAAAAGGCATCCAAACTGGAAAAGAAGAAGTAAAGCTGTCCTTATTTGCAGATGACATGGTATTGTACATAAAAACCCCAAAAGACTCCATCAAAAAACTAACAGACTTAATAAATGAATTCAGCAATATAGCAGGATACAAAATTAACGCCAAGAAATCTATGGCATTTCTATACACAATAGTGAACTTACAGAAAGAAAGACTAAAAAAGCAATCCCATTTAACATCGCACCAAAAAAATTAAGATACCTAGGAATAAATTTAACTAAGGAGGTAAAAGACCTATATGTGGAAAACTACAGGACACTTTAAAAAGAGATAGAGGAAGCCATAAACAGATGGAAGAACATACCATGTTCATGGATTGGTAGAATCAACATCATTAAAATGTCCATACTACCCAAAGCAATCTATATATTCAATGCAATCCCCATTAAAATACCAACAGCATATTTCACTGACCTAGAAAGAACTCTCCAAAAATTCATCTGGAATAAAAAAAAAGACCTCAGATAGCCACAGCAATCCTGAGAAAGAAGAATAAAGTAGGAGGGATCTCAATACCACATTTCAAGCTGTATTATAAAGCCATTGCTCTCAAAACAGCCTGGTACTGGCACAAGAACAGACATGTAGACCAATGGAATAGAATTGAGAATCCAGATATCGACCCAAACCACTATGCTCAATTAATATTTGACAAAGGAGGCATGAACATACAATGGAGTCAAGACAGTGTCTTCAATAAATGGTGTGGGGAAAATTGGACAGATACATGCAAAAAAAATGAAACTAGATCACCAACTTACACCATACACAAAAATAAACTCAAAATGGATACAGGACTTAAACATAAGATGGGAAACCATAAAAATACTAGAGGAATCCACAGGCAGCAAAATCTCAGACATATGCCGAAAGAACTTCTTCACTGATACTGCTCCTAGAGCAATGGAAGCTAAAGAGAAAATAAACAAATGGAACTACATCACAATAAAAAGCTTTTTTACAGCAAAAGAAACCATCAACAAAACAACAAGAAAGCCCACTCTATGGGAGAACATATTTGCAAATGCTATCACTCATAAAGGTTTTATCTCCAACATCTACAGGCAGCTTATGCAACTTAATAAAAGGAAGATAAATGATCCAATAAAAAAAATGGGCAATGGACCTAAATAGAATCTTTTCAAAAGAAGACAGAAGGAAGGCCAAGAGACACATGAAAGCATGCTCCAAGTCACTAATTATCCGAGAGATGCAAATCAAAACGACAATGCGGTACCATCTCACACCTGTCAGAATGGCTATCATCAACAAATCAACAAATGGCAAGTGTTGGCAAGGATGGGAAGAAAAAGGAACCCTTGTGCACTGCTGGTGGGAATGCAGACTGGTGCAGCCACTGTGGAGAACAGTATGGAGTTTCCTCTAAAAACTAAAAATGGAACTCCCGTTTGACCCAGTAATCCCACTCCTAGGAATATATCCTAAGAAACTGGAAACACCAATCAGAAAGATATATGCACCCCTATGTTCATAGCAGCACAACTTACAATAGCTAAGATTTGGCAGCCTATGTGCCCATCAGCAGATGACTGGATCAGAAAACTATGGTACATCTACACAATGGAATACTATGCTGCCATAAAAAAGAAGGAATTCTTACCATTTTCAGCAACCTGGATGGAACTGGAGAACATTATGGTAAGTGAAATAAGCCAGTCAATGAAAGAAAAAAATACCACATGATCTCACTCATTTATGGATAATAAAGAACATTATAAACTAATGAGCAAAAAGATAAATACAGAGGCAGTAAAGCATCAAACAGACTGTCAAATCACAGCGGGAAGGTTAGGGAGAGGTGGGGGAGATAAGAGATCAACCGAAGGACTTGTATGCATGCATATAAGTATAACCAATGGACGCAAAACACTGGGGGGTGAGGGCATGTATGGGAGTGGGGTGGGGCAATGGTAAGATATGTACACATATAATACCTTAATAAAAAAATGGGGGAAAAAATAAAACAAATAAAATTCTTTGATGGATATAGATATCACTAAAACAGTCATTAGTCTTCTCTGAGAATATTCCTTTATTATAGTGTCTATCAAACTGCTGACCAATCATAAAGAAAGAAAAGTTGTTTATTCCATGAATTGAACCATTTAACAAACATTTGTTATGTGTCTGACCAATGCATTTGCTATAGTATGCATGTGTGCATCTGTGTATATCAACTAGAAAGGATTTACATAGCTTTGTCTTCTAGCTCTACTATTAAAAAATTTTTTTAATATATTTTTATTTATTTCAGAGAGTGGGAAGGAGAGAGGAATAGAAATATCAATGATGAGAGAATCATTTATCGGTTACCTCATGCATGCCCCCTACTGGGGATAGAGCCCACAACCTAGGCATACTTTATTTTTCTCTCTTTATAGAAGAAACTAGTGTCCTGGTGCACGGATGTGTGCACATGGAAAGAAAATTAGAAGAAAATTTTAATATCACTATTCGCATCTTGCTAATGAAAATAGGATTCTACCAAATCTCCTATCTCCAGGGCTTCTGTGAGGATCAAATGAAATGAAGCATAGTAAAATGCTTCATAAACATTTGATTAAGCTGTAAAATGTTTGCCCCTGGCTATAAAGCAAGTCAGGTTTCTAGGCTGAAGAAACTCCAAGGATGCTAGTTGCTAGGGAGAGGAAGCCAGGCGTTGCTACATGATGTCATTACCCGGCGCCCACAGCAACCGTTTTCAGGCTGGGCTGGGCTGGGTGTCGCATTTTGTGCCATGGGGTCTTGGCAGCATTGGCTGAGATTTGGTGGGGTGTCTCTCCAGGGTGGTGACAGGGCCTGTGTCCCACTTGGGGGAAGCCAAGTGTTGGTTTGTTGGCACCAGGTCCATGGTGCCATTTATTTTTAAATGGCCAGTACGTATCATGGCAGCTCCTGTGTTGAGCATCTGCCCCCTGGTGGTCAGTGAGCATCATACCTACCAGTCAGATGGATGAACACTTAACCTTTTATATATATAGATGACCTTGATTTTTTTCTTCAGAAATTGATCCTTTATCTCTTTCACTCTGATTTTAAATGCTTTTTCTTATATTTTTAATTTTTCTTAACACAAGTTAATTTTCTTCAGCCTTCAATTCCTTAGAAACAAATAAAAACAAAAACTTTCTCAAATTTCCTTTAACATAAAGGTATCATTTCAAAATATATATTTATTCTTTTTCCTTTTTTTCATTTGGAGAAAAAGAAGAATCACTCCAGAGGCTTTGTAGGAAGGGATTAAAGATAACATAAAATTGAAGGCAGGGACACCATCATAATCTAGTCCAGATGAGAGGAGATAAAGTGAAATGTTAGAATCTGTTGGAATGACTTCTTCAATATTTGGGATTAGAGGGAAGGATGAATTTGGGATGTCTCACTCATCAAGATATGGAATCTGAGAGAGTTAGGGTGAATCTAGAAGGAAAACATGTTTCATTCTATATGTAATCCAATGCAGTTGACCACCCTATTTTTCTTGAAGCCCGCTACTTCCTTGTTTTCCATGATACTATTTTCCTGGTTCGTTTTCTCCTTTCACTCTTCCCTTTGTTTTTTCCTCCTTTGCCTGCTAATCAAATGAAGACATTCCTCAGAGTTCTATCTAAAGCCATTTTATTCTGTGCACTTCCTAAGCAGTCTTTTTTAAAAAAATATATTTTTATTGATTTCAGAGAGGAAGGGAGAGGGAGAGAGAGATAGAAACATCAATGATGAGAGAGAATCATTGATCCGCTGCTTTCTGCATGCCTCCTACTGGGGATGTGCCCACAACCAAGGTACATGCCCTTGACCAGAATCGAACCTGGGACCCTTCAGTCCACAGGCCCGATGCTTTATCCACTGAGCGAAACCAGTTATGGCTTCCTATGCAATCTTACCCATTCCTTTGGTTTTACACATCACTTCTATAATGGCCAAAAATAGACTTGGATGGTGACATATCCAGTTCTATATCTCTTGTCCTAAATTTCAGCTACCTGTTAGAGATGTTACAGGTATCTCAAACTTTTTATGTCTTCACCCATTCATGCTGACTCCACCCTGGCCCCTCATAGTTTCATTTGTGAATGGGACAGCTAGTCCTACCTGGGTTCAGATTATCTTTTGCCTAAACTTTTTCAGTAATTTCCTACCTTGTCTCCAAATCACCAGCCTCTCAATTTTTTAATTTAAACTCCTAAAACATGGATCAGATCCTATTCTCCTTCACTACCTATAAAATAAATTTAAGTCCAATTTTCTTAGTCAAATAGCCAAGGTTTTATAACATTCTCTCACTCCAAGTTACATTTTCCCCACACCCAATTTTTCAACCATGTCGGACTATTTCTGTTCTCTAAATTAAACCAGCTTCTTTCCTGCTTCTGTTCTAGTTCATGTGGTTCCATCAGTTTGGAATATCCTTTAACAGTGACCCAACCCCAACTGTGGAAATTCTTTTCATCTTTTTGACCCATGCAAATGCTTCCTTCTTTGTAAAGCCCTCAGAGTTGGAATTAATTATTCCTTTCTTTGTTCTTATATAGCAGCAATTTTCAACCAGTGTGCCATAAGAATTTTTAAAACATGTAATACCTGACTCTTTAGTCAGAGGCACTGACCTCTTTTCCTTTAGAATGCCAAATTAATCTCAACAGCCAACAGAACAATAGCTGTCCAGTATGAATGAATCAAAATTATACCTTTTTTTTGTCAGATCGGCAAAAAAATATAATTAATTTTTGGTATACCGCAGAATTGTAGTAATTAGTTTATTTGTGCCATGAAATGAAAAAGGTTGTAAATCTCATACTTTCCCTAACTTATGAACTTATTTTATTTTGCCATTCACACAAGATTATAAAGTCTGAGTGTAGAAGCTCTGCCTTATTCATCTTTTTTAAAATTTATCTTTATTGTTGAAAGTATAACAGATGTCCCTCTTTTTCTCTCATTGCCATATTTGTCTTTATATCCTCCATAGAACCAAGTATATTACTTCACACAAAAGAGTAGTTTAATAAATCTTTGATTAGTGTGTAGAAACACAATGGAATTAATTATCTTTCTTCTCCTTAACATTCTCATTCTTCATTTTCTATTATACTAGAGGCCCGGTGCACGAAATTCGTGCACTGGGGGGGTGGGGGGGTGTGCCCCTCAGCCCAATCTGCACCCTCTTCAATCTGGGACCCCTCAGGGGATGTCCAACTTCCAGCAGTAGGACATCCCTCTCACAATCCGGAACCGCTGGCTCCTAACCACTCATCTGCCTGCCTGCCTGATTGTCCCTAACCCCACTGTCTGCCTGCCTGCTCGCCCCTACCTTGATCTCCTGCCAGCCTGATTGCCCCTACCTTGCCCTCCCCTATCAGCCTGATCACCCCAAACTGCCTGTGCCTTGGCCCCCAGTCTGGCCTCCCTCTGGAGGCACCACCCCCATAACCCCAATGCTGCTGCCACTGCAGCTGGTTATGGCTGCCTGAGCCTTGGCCTTTGTAGCCACTGCGGCTTTGTCTGGAAAGATGTCCGGAAGACAACCACTCTAATTAGCATATTACCCTTTTATTAGTATAGATTTGGGGACCATTACAACCACGCAGAACTTGAAGAAAACACATGGCCCTGGTCAGTTTGGCTTAATGGAGAGAGCATCGGCCTGTGGACTGAAGAGTCCAGGTTTGATTCTGATCAGGGGCACTGGGTTTCGGGCTCAATCCCCAGTAGGGGGCCTGTGGGCGGCAGCTGATCAGTGATTCTTTTTTTTTTTTTTTAAATATATTTTATTGATTTTTCACAGAGAGGAAGGGAGAGGGATAGAGAGCTAGAAACATTGATGAGAGAGAAACATCGACCAGCTGCTTCCTTCACACCCCCCACCGGGATATGTGCCAGCAACCAATGTACATGCCCTTAACCGGAATCGAACCTGGGACCTTCCAGTCCGCAGACCGACGCTCTATCCACTGAGCCAAACCGGTTTCGGCTGATCAGTGATTCTTATCATTGATGTTTCTATCTCTCTCTCTCCCTCTCCCTTTCTGAAATTTTAAAAATATATATTTTTTAAAGAAAACACATGATCTTCACTTTGGGCTTTGTCATCTTACAATATCCTTTGTGCAGTGTTTTAACTTCCCTCAACTTTCCTTTACCCACCTTTAAAGTGCAATCTATTTTGGGGAAGATGATCAGGAAAGTGATTCCAATGGGTAGAAGTTTTTTTTGGAGGGGATGGGTCATGAAGATATTTAAAAATTGAGCATGGTGATGGTTGTACCACTCTGAATTTACTTTAAAAAACCAGTTCATTGTACACTTTAGGTGACATGTACAGTATATGGGTTATATCTCAACAAAGCTGTTCTTTTATTTCTTTTTAAATAAAGACCAGTCTTATAATCAATTGCAAATGTTTTCAGAGGCCCCTCAAGATTTGCTCACCATGTCCCAAATCACGGCTGTGATTCCCAGTTGCCTCCAGTCCTGGTGGATCTGGATGGTGTGGTTTGCAAAAGAGAAGGTGGCAAGAGGCTTATGGAATTTCGACAACCCCATTCCCCCGGTCTCCTCATAGGGCACCAGGGCCATTCCCACTGTGCCAGCTCTGTTCCCTTTAACCTGTTGGGCAAAAGAATCCTGCGTGCTCTGGCCAGAAAGTGCATTCTTTCTTAGGTGGCCCGGATGCTTTTTTTAAGGTCGTTTTATGGATTCAAAAGAATAAACAGAGATGTGGAAAGCTTTTGTCAAAATCCTTTTACATGGTTCTTCCAGTCTCATGGGAAATGAGATGTGGCTCTGAATTCATCCCAAAGTGTGTCTTTGGGCAAAAGCACCCAGAACGGCACAACTCCTGCAGAATGCCCCACACACTTTGCTGTCAGGACTCAGGGGGGCTTGAGGGTGAGCGAGGCGGCGGTGCCAGCACAGGACCTGGGAGAAGGTAGCGCTTTCTACACTGCCCAGGCCACGTGGACTACAGCAGTTACCCGCCCAGGTGGGCAGGGTGTTTCTGCTGTTTTGTTTTTGGTCTGGCCTCCACCCCGTCAGCCACGGACCTGTGCCTGCACTGAGACTGAATGGTTTGATGGCCCTACTTTTTGGTGGACAGTGGATGCACTCCCAGAGACTGGCAGTTAGACTCTGGCGGCTTCTGAGTCCCTTGCGGGGAGAGCCTGGCCCTAGGTCAAGAACAGACTCAGGCGTCCTCGGCCAGGAGGCCTCCTTGGGCTAGGGGCCGCCACAGTTTGAAGGCTGGCCATGACCCCAATCCTGGTAGGGGTCTCCTCTGGGGTGCTGGCAGGCCTGGGCTAGGGCTGCAGGTGGTTTAGAGGCTGGTCACGCCCCTGATCCTGGTGGGGGTCTCCTCTGGGGTGCTGGCAGGCCTGGGCTAATGGCCGCCCTGGTTTAGAGACTGGTCAAGCCCCCGATCCTGGCGGGGGTCTCCTCTGGGGTGCTGGCAGGCCTGGGCTCTGGCGCCGCAAAGGGAGAGGTTCCTGAACCTGCTTCCCACACACCTAGGCTAGGATACATCTTGTAGGAGGCGGCTTCAATGCCGGGGGTCGGTGACCAGGTCCTCCAGAGCCTCGCTTTCTGGGCTGCAGTCCCACGTCTCCCAGTGCCCCAGCCTCGGATGCGCCCACGCAGTTGCCCCCACCACCAGCCACCTCAGCGCAGGCCACAGCAGCTAAAGCCAGCCCCTTGGAAGCCAGGCCACCACACCCACCACCGCTAGTAGCTCTCTGCTGCTCGCTCTCTGTGCCCTGTCCACTGGGGTGGGGGAGTGCTCCCAGGCCAGAGGCCCTCCCTCCCTCCGCAGCCTGGCTTGGGAAGCTGGCCTCATGCTGGGGCTACTATGCCAGCATGCCCACTCTGCTACTATGGGTGCGACACGGGCCCCACGGAGGCCAACCTGGAGAACGTGGACCCCAGCTCTGCATCCGGCTGCTGCAGATGGCCTCGGTGGTCAACTACCACCTGCTCCTTCCACTGGCCCCATTGATCCCTCTCAGCACCAGCCATTTAGGCCAGGGTGGCAATCGCCCGGGAACCCCGGCCCTGGAGCAGCTGGCTGGGCCCGGCCACGCCCCCCGGGTCCCTGATCTGGCCCGGGACCCCCGGGAGGCTGCTGGCCGTGCCCGGCCACGCCCCCCCGGGTCGCGATCCCACCTGGGACCCCCGGGAGGCTGCTGGCCGTGCCCGGCCACGCCCCCCCGGGTCGCGATCGCTCCCCAGGACCCCCGGGACTAAGAGGATTTGGCGCCGCCATCTTGGTTTTCTCAACGGCCAGATAGGCCACCCGGAGTCCCGCCCCCAGCCTCTCGCAGGCCCAATCATGGGCATAGCGGAGGTGCGGTCAATTTGCATGTTTCTCTATTATAAGGTAGGATTGAAAGATATATTTGAAGTTGTTGCTAGGAAGATTGTATAGAATAACTAATGATTAGCATATAGTTATCATGCAGATGCCATCTAGACAAAGCTCATAGAAAAAGACATACTTGAAGATAATTTTATTATTTGTATTTTACCATATGTTATATTGTGCTCAAATTCTGTTGAAAAACACTTCACTATTTTTTAAATTGTCAATGGCTTGAATATTTTAGGTTGAGAATTTCTTCTGCATGGGATCCCCACTAGCAGTATTTTTGGCATTGCGTGGCATTCGCCCAGGGAACACTGGAAGTCAAGACCATATTTTGCCCAGAGAGATTTGTAACCGGTTACTAAATATTTTTCACCCAACAGATCCAGTGGTGAGTTGCACATACAGACATTTTTCTCTCAATATTAAATTGTTCCTAAAAGAATCTGTAAGAAATTTACTAGGTATTGAATTAATGAGAAAGAGTTCATTTATCTTTTGTATTTGCATAGGTTCATATTTTTAAAACATTTGTGTTTTGGATGATGTGGGACTCAGGAAGTAAAATACCTTAGAGATGACCTGTTTATGTTGTACTTATAGTATAAGAATATAATGTAAAAATATTATCTTGATAACTAATACAAGGGATGAGAATCTTCTGTACTTCCAAACCATAACCAGTTGTAATACCAATAACATAGCAATCATAAATTTTGAGAATCCCACTTTAAATATTTTTTTCTCTAAAATATGCTACAATATTGAAATGTATGTGGTAGATCCCCTTAGAAGTGAAAATATTTAAATATTATGTATTAAACATGAAAAGATGGAAGAGCTTGGTTTAGCCTGGTGGGATTATAAATTTTTGGGTTTTTACATGTTCTATTGTAAATAATTTTTTAATACGAACAGTCCAAGGGGCTTTCATCTAGGTAAATAGTTTAATGCATCATTTTTCAGATGAAAAAAATGATTCCTTAAACCCTTTGGGGGACTAGGCTAGATATGCCTAAAATTAAAACAAACTATTTTAAGTAGCATTCTGAAAAATAGCTTTATATAATTGTGTAAAGTCTTTTAAAAGATTGTTAGCTAGTACCAAATAAATAAAACACTGACTAAACACTAGAATTTTAGAAAATTTCCCATATGTTAAAGAATCAAAACTGCTATCTTTAAGAAATAAATTTAACTGAACTGGAATCTAATATAAGGCTTAAATACAGACTGCACAGTCTTAGCCCAAGTCACTTCAGAGACTGTTTCTTATCTAAATGATGCAGATGATAATGTTTACTTCATAGGTTTGTTAGGATTAAGTAATATATATGAAAACATCTAGCTAGATGTTCCATGTCTCATTAATATACATTCATTTTATTCATTCTTTTTATAACTTGAAAGTGAACTTGAGTTCATAGGTAAAATCTGAGCTTTCATTGTCCTTTGTATAATGTTAAAGTTTGTTCCATTATAAAGGACGGTTCCAAACTCATTTCGTTAATATAAATTATTTTTATTATTCATTTTATAGTTTTTTGTGATTTTTTTAAGTAATGCTTTTTTAGTGTTTATGTCATAACTGTGCTAGGCAGTTTTTACAAACATTATCTATTTCCAACATCCTTGTGCGGGAGGAAGTTACCGCCTTTCTATAGCTCAGGAAACTGAGACTGAGACCTTGTGACAGAGGCTAGAATATGAACTCAAGGGATACTGACACCAAATCCATTGCCATTTCTGCTGTATTGCCTCCACTTCACAGTACACAAATAGTCTTCTATTGGGATCTTATTTGTGTGTTACTATGTTAATCTATTTGAAAATGGAGTTTCTAAGAGATTCTGAGTTAGTAATAATTGCCTTTATTTACTGTGTTCCAGTTTACTCTTGACTGCTTCTGCTTTATTTGTGAGACTAAAATTAATCTGTTAGATGATGTCAGGGCATAATAAAAATGAATTTTTTTTCTCTGAGTACTAAACTAACTCTGGTTTTTTTTACATAGTCCCATCATTAAGGAAATATTAGACCAACTACTATTATTAAGAGTGAACAAATTGGAAATACATGTTAGAAATTATCAGGTTTTTTAAAATTCCCTAAGGTCTGCTGAGCATGCAATCGAATAAGAATAAACAGAGTTTACTAAAATCCGAGCCTTAATGTTGTATTTCTTTTTTTTTTTTAATCAAGGCTTATAGATTAGAACCATTAATACTGAAACACTACAGCAACATTTCACCTGTCCAGATCCACTGGTATAATACTTCCAATCCTTTACCATATGAGCATATGAAGCCAAGCTTTCTCCACCCGTGCAAAGAATCTACCTCAGTTTCAGAGAATGAAGGCATTTCCACAATACCAAGCCCTGTGACCTCACCTGTCTTGCCTCGCCGACACTATGGAGAATCTATAACAAATATAGGCAAAGCAAGCATATTAGGTAATTTATCTTCAGTATTCCTTATCAATGACTATAAGCACTTCTTATTCAGGCATTAAATTTGGGAGATTTGGAAATATTCTATGTATTACAACCCATCCAGTAGTTAATCCACGTGTTTAGAATTAACTACCCTCTCGCTGTTCATATTTGAGGGCCAAAAACCTTGAATTTCTCTAATTTAATCCAATCCAGTAGTTTTAGAGGTAAGATAGCTGAATGCACAAGGGTCTGAGAATCAAGTCCCTCATTTTAACTTGTCCCTACTACTTCCTGTGAGATCTTGGGCAAGTCCCATAGATCTTAATGCTTCCTCATCTGTGAAATGAGGAGGTACTTGAGTTCTAAGGGTGTCCCTGCTATCTAGTTCTCTGATCCATGTCCCAAAAGTCTCTTAAATTGTGTCCTTCCTGAGGGCAACAAGGATATTTCATTTGTCTCTGAATGCTCTCCATTACCAGCTACAATATTTGTTGTAGCACCTGGAGTTCAGTAATGTGCCACTTGAATTTGTCCATTGCTTTTGGTTATAAGTTGCCTTAATATAAAATGCCACAAGATGGCACTCTAAATAGGCTTTACCTGCTGGTTTAATTGCTATTTCACTTTGTCATACAGATTGTTTATTGATAACTTTTTATTACATACCCACCTAACTTCAGTATTAAGCATATCAACAGTAAATATATGCCCGTGTCGTATATTTATAATCTTACCAAATACTTTAATAAATAATGATCACTTGAGTAAAATAGAATCTTTATTCTTTTGTAAGCTATATTCTTAAAGTCTGTACACTCTCTTTCTGTTAAACACCATTTTTATTTAGAAACGTACAATTAAATTGTAACTTTTTTATGTTCCCACTCTGGAAAAACATGACTAGAGCTTGGTGCCTCTGCCAATTGGCAAATAATTATGGGTGGTGCTCTTTGGCTTGGTATGTGGTGTAATTCAGCAGAATGACTGCCCTGTTTTGTGAAATGCAGGGGCTGCTAGCATTGGAAAGGGACTTGGAGGAATGTTGTTCTCAAGGTTTGGACGTTCATCTACTGCACAGCCATCTGAGACACCTAAAGACTCAATGGAAGACGAGAAGAAGCCAGTTGCCTCGCCTCCTACTACCACTGTGGCAACACAGACCCTTCCACATAGCAGTTCTGGCTTTCTTGATTCTGCATGTTAGTTCATACTGTTTTTTTATGCTATATCTTTTTTAAATTGAGGAGAGCAGAGAGGATTATGATATCAACACAGGCAGTCAACTCTAAAATCTAAAGCTTTAAAAAAAATTTATATCTGCTGCTTATGTTTTTAAGACTAATCCCAGGTAAATGCAGTTTTATTCTCTGCATTGGTGAATTAATAATAATCAGGGCCTTATGGCATGGGGGTCTTAAGCATCAAGCATAAAACAAATCTCTATGAGGTAAGCACCCCCTGGTTTTTATAAACTAGATTTTTAAAAATATGGTCTTCTCAACCTTAAAAATTCATGTATTTGCATCAAACCTATGCTGTATCTACTCTTGATACTTTTTAAAAACCACTATGCCAAAGCCATTCTGCTACTTATCCCACTGTTCCTTTTATCCAACCCAATACTAAAACCATGGCTTCCAGTTCTAGCCCCACTACTGGTGCAAAGCAGGTACTCAAGAGATGAGTGAATGAATGGATAGTTTATTCTGGACGTGGCATTGGAATGGAGCTATGTTTAATTTTTTTCCAGTGGACTTAAAAGGTCTAAAACCTTGAATTGTTGTGAAACACTAATACACTTACTTAGTATATATTTACTTCCAAGGTTGTAAACTTGACCCTCAATTTTAAGTGTCCAGTAAAATAAGACTAAAAAGTCAAGTCCTGTTTTCCCATTAGTTTATATAAGGAAATGTAGATTCTGAAACTAGCCTACTTCCTTTCTGTAACTATGGGAAGAGGAAAACTTTCTCTAGAGATGTTTAAACATTTTATTTCAGATACTTAAAGACTTGTTTTCTTACTGTGTCTGCTGCTCTAAATTTCAAAATGGCCAGCATTGCCATCCGTAAAACATGCTTAAAAGGAAGTTCAGTTGTGGCCTCATAGAGGCTGGATCTTTCTCCAAGTGAACCCCACCCCAGGATTAATTATCCTGGACATTGGACATTTCTATTTAGACCAATGGCATTTTTTAACTTGATCTTATCTTTGTCAGATTCTAAGTGCTGGAAATTCTTTAATTGCAAGCCTTTTGAATGCTGCCTAGAAAATTCATTTTATACTTTGATATTTGTACAAATTTCATATGTCTTGCAATTCCTATACTATTGGTGACTTAAGCTCTCACTTCTACTTAATATCAGGATTGTGATTGTGAAAATACAAAAGTCTGTTGTAACATGCAGATGTTAAAAGAAAACTACTGAGGAAAAATAATTTTTCTCAAAGAATTTTGTGACAGGATAGATAAAAAGTCACAATTCCTCATAATGTTAATGCACAACAAAGATGCTAGTCAATAGTGGGAGGAATGAGAGAACAGGAAGAGCAGCCTAAGTAGCACAAGAGAAAGGATGATGAAGACAGAGACAATCTATAGGATCTGAGGGAGGAAAACTATTTTTTAGTTTTTGGGGTTTTTTTTTTAACATAGTAATATTCAAATGATAAGAGAGAAACCTATTCTTTCAGGACAACGGTGAATAGAGGTGCTTAGCTGTATTGTATCATATATTTTGATAGCTTAACAAAATACATTTGCTGTCATTCTTACATGTAAATTCTTTGTTGGGCCTAATGGTAAATTTTTTGTCAACTATACACACAACTAAATCTGAGCTAACCATGAATCTTAGTTGCATATATTCATCTCTAGATATAGATATAACTATTAAAACTGTGCCACTACTCCTATAGTAGAATTCTGTCTTTTAAATCAAATCCTCAAGATTTGCCTTACTAATTCTTGGACTTGCCTCAAAGATATGCTCTTCTGTGTAATCCTGATTTAAACAAATTGCTTAAGTCTTACTTGCTATTTTGGCTATCTCTTGCAAATCATAAAACTTGCTTAAATCTTCCTTTTGGAATTTGGTCATTGTGATTAGGTAATTCTGGCTTCTTTCCTTCTTTCTGCTCACCTTCATTGCCTCGGTTCTTCTCCATAACCTTTATTCTGAAGCTACCAACTTTGATTCTCTCTTTCTTTGAAGGTAAGATGGACACAGGCTTTGAGTTCATGATCAATCAGGGTTTCTCTCTTTGAAGAGTAAGTTCTATCAGTTGTCATCAAGTTGATGGCACTAACTAATCTTCATTTCTTTTTAAAAAGTCTAGGTTTATTCCCAGTGGTTTTACTATTTCATTTCTTATGCTCCTCCGTGTTTGTAACAAAAAGGAAAGATCTGTTTGTTTCAGCATTTTTTTCCCTCTAGATCAGAACTTAAATGAACTATACATTTTGGGGATATCTTGATGTTAACAGATTATGACATTTTATTTCAAAATTAATTAGGCTTACATTTTCCATGAAAGAAATCTTTACAAAAATCAAAATGTGTACTTCTTTATGTATGCTAGGTTCAATCGGCTTATTTGAGAGGACTGTTCTAACTTTTGGCCACTGCATCATTGAAGGCCATTTGTAACTATCAGCCAACACTTTACAGCATCTTGTGTTTTTTTTTCACAGATTTCAAACTTCAGGAGTCGTTCTTAAATCTCCCACATCTTCTTTTTCCGGAAAATGTAATGCAGAATAAAGATAATGCCCTCGGTATGGTATATGTTAGGAATAGCATTCAGAATACTATGAAAATGCTCTCTACTTAGAGAGTTCTGCTCATTGAAAAATTGTATTACTTCTTCTATGAAATCAGCGTATAGACTATTTTATATGTTTCTGTATTTTCTAATCTTAAATGGTAGTGATTCTGAAACCCAACTATTGATTAGTGCCTTATGTGCTAAAATATATGATACTCCTACAAAGAAGGAACCTTTTAGAGAGGGAGAAAAGCACAAGCCATTTTTTCCTTCTCTTTTATCCTAAAGGCTTCACTATACTTCTTATGTACTACACTAGCTATAAAAGGTTTTCATAGCGTAAAGGATGTAGTTATTTCTAGCTACTTCAGATATTAGTAACACTACCACTTAGTGCTGATACTAAATATGTCATAGCTGATATCTGGTTTCAGTACAAATACAGGGTGTCACCAAAAAATGTATACATATTTTTAATAGCTGATAGCTCAATTTTGAAAATGAAATGTATTTTAGTAAACACTGCATTAAAAATTATTCAAAGTGCGTGTACATTTTTTAAGACACCCTCTATTTAATATTCTTTGGAAGGGTAGGTTTGCTTAAAAAATTAGTATTGGATGCAAGAGATGTTTTCACTCTCTTTCAGTAGATTCTAAATATCATGAAGGATTAATCTTGGCAGTTTAAATTATTTTTATCAATTAACTTTTCCTTTTTCTACAACTCCTTACTTTTTCCATTTTTTTTTTAAATAGTGTATTTTGTCTTTAACAAAAAATATAGGTTTTTCTTTGGATGTTTTAACTATATCTAAATTTACAATTTCTGTATTGCTTACTTTTTTTTCTGTTTTCAAAACAACTCTTACTTGATACAAGTTTTTAAATGTTTTAGTATAACAAGCTGATTTCATTTTGTTTGTGTTTGTTTCTCCCTAGCTACAGTTTGTGTTGATCTAACTCAATGAATTCCCCTCGAGAAATGAGCTTATGAAAGTGCTCAGTCTGGTCTCTGCTCAATAATTCAGTTTTGCATATTTAGTTGGAGAAAGGAAAATCAGTCTACTCATACATTTGTCCTGCAGCCGTTATATCCACTGTCTTAAAGTCTTCCCAACTACATAAGCTGTTAGACCACTAATCATAACCACACCAAAGTGATTCATTTGGTAATATGTATATGGCTCCTTTTTCTCTTCCCCTGTTTTTATTCATTCTACAATTATTTATTAAATGTTTACCAGGAGCCAAGATACCAAGGTAGTCAACTAGAAAAGATTCCAAGATGAAACAGACTTAGGTACTGCCCATAAAGATGTTGCTTACTTTTTAGTACAACATCCATGTTGACAAGCCTTGTGCGCAAAGGAATCCTCTGATGAAAGCACAGCATTGAGGACACTTCCCTTCCCACTGGTGTGGACTGCAGACATTTGCTTTGGAGAATAGGGAGGAAAATATGCTCATCTGCATGACTCCCCGGGAAAGAAAATAATCCATGTTTTAAAGCGTATAAGCAAACTGCTGATGATTATTAAAAGCCAACATTTTTTTCTTGTTTTTACTTCTCTTCGGCTATTCAGGCATCTCATTCTTTTCTTTGTGAATAGGAGAATTCTAGCACTTAGTCATCCAAGAAAGAGAAAGGACAAAGTGACAATTTTATGTTCTTTTTTCTCTTTAACCTAACTCAGAGAAACTGGGGGAAAACTACCAAGCTGTGTTGTGCTGCCCATTCTTTATATGGTAACTAGAGGACCGGTACATGAAATTCGTGCGCTGGTGAGGGCCAGGGGGGCCACGGAATCCCTCAGCCTGGCCCGCGCCCTCTCGTAGTCTGGGACCCCTCGCTCCTTACCACCCACCTGCTCACTGCTCCTTACTGCTGGGCTCACTGCTACGGAGGCGGGAGAGGCTTCCGCCGCGGCTTCTGGCTGAGCGGCGCTCCAGCTGTGGAGCGCACTGACCACCAGGGGGCAGCTCCTGTGTTGAGCGTCTGCCCCCTGGTGGTCAGTGCACATCATAGTGACCGGTCGTTCCACCATAACAGTCGCTGGGCTTTTTTTTTTTTTTTTTTCAAATATATTTTATTGATTTTTACAGAGAGGAAGGGAGAGGGATAGAGAGTCAGAAACAGCAATGAGAGAGAAACACTGGTCAGCCGCCTCTTGCACACCCCCCACTGGGGATGTGCCCGCAACCAAGGTACATGCCCCTGACCGGAATCGAACCTGGGACCCTTCAGTCCGCAGGCTGACGCTCTATCCACTGAGCCAAACCGGTCAGGGCAGTCACTGGGCTTTTATATAGATAGTAGGAAAGGAGGTCCATGGCAGTTCCAGATAGTTTTGGGCCCACTTTGGGCAAGACATCTCACAGCACATACAGGGTGGAGCAAAAGTAGGTGTACAGTTGTTTGTATGGAAAATAATATAATAATTAATAAATACTAATACAAGGATAAACTGGTTTTGCATACTCACAACTATAAACCTACTTTTTCCCACCCTGTATAGAATGGTGCTGTCCTATAGAATCTCAATCACTTGGGAAATCTCTATACACAGGGGAGAGAAGGTGAGACATAAGCCCATCTAATTCTATCCATCCACCTGCAGAATCAAAACAAATGTGAGGTTAACCACACCAGCAGCCAGACTGCCTGGGGTAAACTGTTTAAGTAAGGTGCAAGTCAAACAGTTTCATCAGATACAAGCTGGCTACCTAGATCCCATATGGTAGGGACAAACTAAGATAAAAAGAAAGGGATAGGGAGGGCCGGTCAGTTAACAATTATTAAAGTCCCTCTAGGTGATAATAACAAGGGTAACAATTAAATTAGGCATTTTAGTGTCTAATACATGAAAGGCAGTGCTGCACATAAGAATAGCATAGTAAGAGTAAATTTTAGGTACATAATATTAAAGTGGAGCCAATAACACTTGTTATAACAAGAAAAGCCTCACACTCTGACTTTAAAACACAGTTCAACTTAAGACTAGTTAGACTAGTAAGATATTCTACAGTAGCATTTTAAAGGGAATTCTTAGAAGTTATTTGGTGGTTTTTACCAATATTCATGCATGGGTTTCTCATCTTTTCAGTTTCTCTTATTTCTCCTTTTCCTTTATAACTAACTTCACCTTGACTCTTTCTCATCGTGCTTGAGAATTCCAGTTTCCTCTTTTATCATCTTCCTGTCTGTTGTGCCAGAATGTACCTCCAGTGTCACATGGAATACAGAAGATAAAAGATGCAGACATTACTACTCCACAGTTCCACATACGGCTTTCAACTATTTCTAACTTATGGATTAGCTTATTATAATTTAAATGAGGAAAATAACAGTTTTTTTTTAAAAAAAAAAAAACCTTATAAAAGCCTATGTCGATATATCTAACAAATGGTTTAATAACCTTATTGGTATTTTATGCTGCTGGAGTGTAAATTTTACTTGAGAATGTATAGATGGATACATGGACATTTCTTGTCAGAAAAGAACAATTGAATAGAAAAGTAACAACTGTAGCCCTGGCCAGATAGCTCAGTTGTTATAGAATGTTGTCCCCACACACTAGGGTTGAGGGTTCGATCCCCAGTCAGCGCACACATAAGAATCAACCAATTAACTTGTAAATAAGTGGAACTAAAAATTGATGTTTTTCTCTCTCTAAAATTCAAATTTTTTAAAAAAAGAAAAATAACAACTGTAGATGCATTTTTAAGTCACCAAATAGTATTGTCACAAAATAGTTGTTAAAATAAGTATTTGCTAAACATTTATATGAAATTATTCTCTAGAACGATATGATTTCCTATATGCAATTACCAAAGTCTCAGTGTAAAACAAAACCCAACTTCTTTTCCAACCTCCTCCTCAATTTTTGCCAGTTTTCACTTTTCACATCTTCTGGCTCTGGGCAAAGAACAGACTTTGTATGTCTAAGTGGTAGTGACTTGGGTGTTTTTTGTTTTGAAGATGGACCCTTCAAAATACTGACTATATGGCTCACTCACAATTTTAAAGGAGTTAGTTCCTGAAGATCAAAATACCAATTTTCTAAGTGTTTTTTCTCTAAGGATTTATTAAATGAATTGATTGAAATTTTCCTGTAGCCTTGATTTGTTACGGTGATTATTTTCTCTAACAGGTATTACAAGGACTTTCTATGGATTTTAGAAAAGATTTGATTAAATTCACTGAATTGTTGAGAGCAGCATTGTTATAAATGAAGTCCTTCCCCCTAAGGATCAGCACTCTTCCTCCCAGTTTAATGTTCCCAGCCACAGCAGACATTTATTGAGCACATGTATGTTCCGCATGTTAGGCTCTGCTAACTGCACAAAATCTAGGCTGCCAAGTGGGGAAGGAAACTATGGAACTGTAAGAAGATGGTTATCTTCTAGTGTATCCCCCAGAGCCCTGGAGGGGCCATTAGTGACCTCTTGCACTCCCACAGGAATTATTGCATGAAAGCCCATAATTCTGCAGGAGGGCTGCTTTCCTTATTTTATAGGTTAGGCACAAGGGAAAGCCAGCATTTGAGCCCACCCCCCCCCTTTTTTTTTTTACCCAAAATATACCAAGTGAAATTACTTAATTTTAGGGAGAGAAGGGAGCGGGAGAGAAAAATCATCAATCGGCTGCCTCCTGCACACCCCCTTCTAGGGATCAATCCTACAACCCGGGCATGTGCCCTAACCAGGAATCGAAT
Organism: Eptesicus fuscus; assembly: GCF_027574615.1. Lineage (NCBI taxonomy): Eukaryota > Metazoa > Chordata > Mammalia > Chiroptera > Vespertilionidae > Eptesicus > Eptesicus fuscus. Next base: position 38,885,415 of record NC_072477.1, read on the forward strand.
CATGACCTCCTGGTTCATGGGTTGACACTCAACCACTAAGCCACACCGGCCCGACAGTGAATTTTTGTCTGTTTGTTTTCTTCAGTTATTATTCCATATTAACCTGGGCACACAAAGAAAGGACTCACCACATAGAATCCTGAGGTAATAAGGCTCTTCTGAGTTTTTCCCATATAATTGGAGTGGAAAGTCACTTTAAAATATATATACATATTTATCATTAGAAGAATCACTTCTATTAGCTCAATTTTCATCCTCAGCTCGTAAGTCTATATGGAACCTATTTTATTGTAATATTTATTCATTTGTTTGATTCCTTTTTTTTTTTTTTAGTGGAATTGGATCACAGAATTGACTTTGAACTCAGAGAAGGACTTGTGGAGAGCCGCTATTGGTCAGCTGTCACGTCACATACTGCCTATTGGTCATCCTTGGATGTTGCCCTCTTTCTTTTAACCTTCATGCACAAACATGAGCACGAGGATAATGCAAAACCCGATTTAGATCCAATTTGAACTCATGAAGGACATTAATGGCCCAATAATGATTTTTTTCTATTAAAGTATGTGTGTCAAGATACAGAGATTTCAGGTTTAAGTATGTTTCAGTTTTGTTTAGAGCAAGAAATATTTGAATTTAAAAGCACTTTATTTTATTTAAAAACAAAACATTATTCAGTCCAAAAGAAGTAATTTACAGTTTTCATCATTTTAATTACGAGTCTGATAGAACCCCCTGCAGAGAATCAAGTAAGACCTGGAAGTAAGGAACATTTGGGTGAACTTCAAGGTTATAAATCGCAATCTAATTTCTCCCAAATATAAAGGCATATTAATGGGTTGAATGTAATGTATTAATCAAAATATGTTATAAATCTAAAATGGTCACTATGTAGTATATTCTATGTAAAGATCATAAGGTGGTATCATTGTTTTAGATTTCCACAATTCCTTTGAAAGAGGAGTATAACAGATTTAGTGTTTTGAATTTAACTTGTTTAGCAAAACTAATGCTAAAAAAGAAACAATATTTGAACTACTGTATTTATAATTTATTATCTCTGACAAATTGCTTTATTTCAATGTATGAAACATTACTTTTTTAAATGTTTTCTTTGAACAATTTAAGAAGCACATTTATTTTCTATAGTGTTGAGACCCTTTTTTTTTCAGAACTTCATCTTTGTACTCTTCAGATGAATATATAGACACTGTGGCATACCTTGAGTATTTTTTTTTTTCATTAAAAACTTATAGTTTCACACAAATAACACTAGTTGAATTATTTTGAAAAAAATAACCTTTTATTATGTGACATGTATCTCAGAGAAAGCTAAAGTCTTCTAAACTTAACATAGTACTCCACAAGGAGTACATTTCATTAACTTTACTGGAAAATTTAGTAAACTTTTTTGGAATCAGGAGTATGACAACTATTTTAAATATATAAACATCTATGTGCCAAACAACATAAATAAAGGGACAGAGTGCCACTAACAGGTTCTATTTTAAAAGTGTTTCAGAAAACATGATTGAGACATAAGGCACAATAGATCAGAATTCCAAGGCATTAGAAGAGTTTTCCTCAGCTTAATCATTTCCACAGTGCTTTTCATCTGAGGAGCTCAAAGTGCTTTAAGAGTCAGTAATCTATGTAGTAGCTCCTCGAGGTAAGTAAATGAGTGTTTTTCTCATGTTACATGTTAATACCCTAAGGCACCAAAACATGTAAAGTGCCTTGAATTAGATAACAGAGCAAATCAGAAGAGCTCAGATTGAAGCCAGACCATATTCTTTGATAGCAATGACTAATAATTCACAGGTTACCTCTTAGTAGTTTGCAAACAGTAAAAAGTTGTGATTCCTAATTTGGAGAAATGACTGAAGCTGATATTTTACTCTGCTTGTCTTACACGTTCTTGGGTTCTCACACACAAAGGAAGAATCACCTAGAGGGGATCAGTAGCCGTCTCTGCCACAACCATCCCTCACTTCTGAGTGGCTTCCACTAGGTTCCACTTAAGGTGCTGTCTTCACTTAACACACAAGGATCTTTCTAGCTTCCAGAAACCGTCAGCCTGGTGCACAGTTGGCCAATTGCACATCTCGCCTTCTTTCTTTATAAGGCAGTGGGATCTGTGGCTTACCTGTAGGTTTTACTCAGCACCATCAGTCCTCTTGTCTATTTTGGCCTTTCATTGAATTTGCACAACATAAAACACTCCTTTTTAGTGTTTAAAAAGATCCCAAGGCTCCATGACCAAATATGTGACTACGAAACCCTTGCTATAAAAGGCTTTTGATGAGATCTTAGCAAAGCTGAAGTAATCTCTTCTGAATTTAGAGATTCCTGTGAACTCAGGTCATTTTCATACCCTGCTTATTTCCTAGGTCTAACTTAGTTCTCAGGAAAGTTCAACGCATCTCATACAACTGTTACTAAATGCTTGAGCATATGTTGCTGTTGGTGGTATGGCACTCAAATGCCTAAGAGCTTTAAGGAATTCATTCTTAACCACTGGAGTGTGAAGAGCCCTTTTTGAGAAGAAAGTCTATCAAATATTTAAGTTTAACCCTTTGCACTCGCTTGCTTTTTTCTCAATTCCTTTATTCTAATGCTAACCGTGTCGAGTCACACTTGACATCCGAGTGCAAAAGGTTAATATTGAGTAAAAAGAAAATTATATTCCCATGACTGTAGAAATATATCGGCTTCCCATTTTTCATATCCAGAAAAGAAAATCAAACTTAACCACATGGAATTTGAATCCTTGAAAGAAACAACATTCAAAATCCCCTTTTCAAAATGAGATATCCCAGATTACTGGACAGGTGTTTTGTTTTCAGCTCATTACTTCATCAACAGAGATGGCAATTCTGACTTCATGGTACTCTTTCTTGTTTCCATGTCTGCATGTTATCATGTAATGTACTTGTTTATACTCAAGTAATATACAGAACATGTATGATTCTGGCTTGATTTAGAAGCTAAGTCAGTTACTGAGTAACATTTTACAACTTTATTCCAGCAAGTACTAAATTGGCCAAAAAGATTTGTTTTTTTATACCATTAAAATTTTATTCTCTATTTTGTGTACATGCTATGATGATTCTTCTGATTACTGGTCAGATCATTCAATTTTAATCCGATTAGGCTCCCTAGGGTTATTTAAATTTAAAATGAGAATGTTTTGGATTAAATTTTGCTTTATTTTAACTTTAAAATTAGCCTTTGCTAAAGCCTTTTCTTAGTTCTTACCTTTATTTTCAATAGTAATTATACTTATAATCCAGTGTCACTGTGTTTTGGAACATAATTACAAAGTATACTCTTTTCCAATAACTACTCCTTTATATGTGAAGCAAGCCGTAGGAATCTTATATTTTATTTATTTCTGTCAAACTGCATCTGTCAGCCTTTGAAAATTCTCACACTGAACATGTTCTATGGAAGCCCTCTGTGACATGTAAACATTCATTCTCTTCCTCGCTGTGTTTCTATTGTGGGCTGAAGGATCCTGCTCTCCAAGGCATTGCTTCAAAACCCCACATCCCAGCTCTGTGTTCCTGCGAAGAGTAGACAGGAAAAGAAAAGTCGCCAATGCAGTGTCACGGCCAGTGCCCCCATGCACCGCTGTGGAGACAGACCTACCCCAGGGGTTTCATTGGAAGGCCTGGACTAGGGGAAATTAGTGAATTGCTGTTTGATTAATTAGGTTGGTTAATATTTCTGTCTTTCCAGCTACTAATAAGGCTTTGGGACAATGGCGGAAACTAACGTGAGTGTATGTTTTACTGTTGTTTTTTAATAATCTTTTGTTAGAACGGAAATGAGCGTTAAAAAGGGGGATATTAAAGAAGGGTCAGGGCAGAGTACAAAGAGGATATGGCAATCAGACACTGGAGAACTAGAATATGACTAACCCGTGTGACTGTTGGATAGTTGACTTCTGCAGTTATTCTCAAATTGCCTCTTACCTTGCTCTGCTGCCATCTCTCAGCCTCAGCCTCTGCCAGGAATCAGATGATACCCTGGCTGAACTGGAAACACATTCATTAAATATTTTTGTGATTAGGTATGGGCAGTACGTATAGTTCCCTAACGTTTTATAATCCTTTACCTACAAGAAAAACAGCACACTTGGCAGGAAGCATCCCCATTGAACCCTGTTACCTCGAAGATGGGTCTAGAGCAGTGGTCGGCAAACTCAGTCAACAGAGCCAAGTATCAACAGTACAACAATTGAAATTTCTTTTGAGAGCCACATTTTTTAACCTTCTAACGCCACTTCTTCAAATTAAACTCGCCCAGGCCGTGGTATTTTGTGGAAGAGCCACACTCAAGGGACCAAAGAGCCTCATGTGCTCACGAGCCACGGTTTGCCGACCACTGGCAAACTCCCACACCATCTTCCTCATTTCTCCTTTTGCATCAGCCAAGGGCAGAAGGAAGTTGCCAAGGAAATGTTTATAGTATTGAGCTTAGGGTAGTATACAGAATGGCAGGATATAGGATTTCATCTCAAAGGTCCCAGTTTGTAAACATTAGTGCTGTGATGGAACAGCCTAGGTTATGTATGTCTTGTTTCATACTTTAGTGGATGTTTGTGATCGTTTTCCAAAAAATCTTAAAATTTCGGTGTTTGAACAAATTTTAGAGGTCATCTAGTCCAACCCTGTTGTTTTTTTAAATATATTTTTATTGATTTCAGAGAGGAAGGGAGATGGAGGGCGGTAGAAATATCAATGATGAGAGAGAACCATTAATTGGCTGCCTCCTGAATGCCCCACACGGGATTGAGCTCACAACCTGGACCTATGGCCTGATAAGGAATTGAACCGTGACCTCCAACGCTCCACCACTGAGCCACCATGGCTGGGCACCCTATTTTAGTTCCATGCGAGCATTTAAATAACATAGAGGTCATGAAAAGGAAAGTGATGGGCCGAAACCGGTTTGGCTCAGTGGATAGAGCGTCGGCCTTCGGACTCAAGGGTCCCAGGTTTCGATTCCGGTCAAGGGCATGTGCCGTGGTTGCGGGCACATCCCCAGTAGGGGGTGTGCAAGAGGCAGCTGATCAATGTTTCTCTCTCATTGATGTTTCTAACTCTCTATCCCTCTCTCTTCCTCTCTGTAAAAAATCAATAAAATATATTTTAAAAAAAAAAAAAGGAAAGTGATGGGATAGTACATTAAGTTCAGCCCAAAGATTCAATGAAAGACTGACTACACAACAGAAAGGGGGGAAGAAGTGGAGTCTCCAAGGAAGAATATCATGAACAGCAGGATTCTAGAGCTGGAGGGGGTATAGAGATCATTTTCCAAAGCATGCTCTGCAGATGTTAACAAGTCATCTCAGAAAATAAGTTGGGAAATGCCAAATTTAAAAGATTCCTTTACAGCAAGGCTTTGGGAGCCTTTGACACACTAAATGCAGTGTGAATCTGGTGCTATGGGGTATGGAGGAGGAAGGAGAGTTTTTCTAAGCTTATTTAACCAGACTTTTAAAAAATTGGAATATACTTAGAGAATTGCTGATACACTTCCTTTATTATGAAGATTTATCCCTTCCTGTGAATACTTCATTTGACAAGTGATAGGATAGTACCCTTTAAGATCACATGGCCAGCCAAAGACAGAGTCCAAATTAGGACCTTGTCCTAATTGCCAACTATGTCTAAGACCACACTACCTATTTCCTTCCCCTGGTAGATAGGGAATTCCTAAAGGTAGAAATGGCCTCTCTGTTTTTGCGCCTCCTCCCCATCCCTTACCCCAGCCCTCTTTGTAATTTGATGCTTTAGGTGCTGCAAACTCAGAATACCTCCAGGCTTGAGTTCCCCAGGTTCCCCTCTATTCCCAGACCCTCTTGAAAGATGCCCTCCCTGGTCTGGACAGCCTTCCTTTCAGTTTCAGACTCAGAGTATCCAGGAAAAAGAAAAGCAAAAGGGTGAAAAAAACAAAAATGCCCAGGGAACATTTTGTTTTTCACTCTGGTGTCCAACGCAAATCTGGTAGGGAAACAAGTTGCATAGTGTAAAATGTTTAATGTTCCTTTCATTCTCATGATGTTTATATATAGCCTTTTAGCAATGTATTATAAGCAGGACCCTTTTAAAACAATTACAACATAGATTAACTAATAGAAATTTTAAATTCTAAGTGCTATACATTTTGGAGAACAGGAGAAAAGGTTTTGCTGCTGCGTGTGTGTGTGTGTGTGTGTGTGTGTGTGTGTGCGCGCGCGCGCGCACTCTCCCCAAAAATAGTCTCTTGGCAAATCATTAGACTTTTCCTCTGTCTTTGTGTTTGAGGAGGTATGGGAGTGTGCTTAGCATTGTCTGTTACCTTATGGTTTTTCGTTTATACATAACAGGGTGCAACTTGCTTCCTCCCCACCCTGCAGTTGTCAGGATGTCTTGGAAAGCTATTCTTTAGGAAGATTACATCTGGTCTTCTGTTGGAGTAAGATGAAAAACAAGTATATTAACACTTCACCTTTAATGCTTTCTCCTGCAAACATCAGATATCCATGAGCACCATTCATCTCTTCCCTTGACTGCACCCACACTCACTACCATCTCTGCTTGATCTCTGAGAACAGTTGATTTCCTGTGAGCTTTTTGTTAAAGGTGTAACCATTTTCTGGTTCTACGGCTGTCATGGTACATACAACTCTGCCAGGAAGCGCCTGGGGAGTCCTTTGCTCGTAGGTACATTTCTCTGAAGCAGCTGGCACTGACTCTCCTGAGACCCCGAAGGTGTTTTCTCCATTCATTCATTCATTCATTCATTCATTATCCAAAATGCGTTTATTGGGATGGTTTCCCACTCATCTTGGTTTGAGGTGCTTTCAGTGCTGCTTCCTTCTGAAGGGCATCCTTCTGTAAGCCTTGCTTTTCCTCCTCTTGGCGGACAGAGAACAGTGAAGCAGAGCCAATGCACAAAACTGCCGTTTGTGCGTGGCTACAGATGGTGGTGGCTTTATAGCATCCTGGGCATTTTACATCCATGAAGTAGGAACTGGGACTCTGCACCGGGCGCTGCTGCTGTGTCTCCTCTTCTCTTCGGGAGAGGGATGGAGGAGATCCTTAGAGAGAGGCATGTTGTCGGGGGAGGTCGTCACCGCCAGAAAGGCATGTTTTCTTTTCTCAGCTTCTGTGGCCTCCTCTTATGGTCACTCTCCTTAACAGTACTAATCGCTGTCATGACTGTGGTACCAACTAAGTGGCCTTTTTCCTTTCCTTCGTTACCTTTCCTTTTCAATGGTCAAGGCAGGTTAATTTTCTTAGCTCCTCAGTTTTACTGAAGGATTATTCCTGTTTTTATCTCTGGAGTGATCAGTTTGGATGGGGGGAAAAACACACACACTGTAACTTTGATTTTAGAATTGTCTGGTTTTTATATTTCTCAATTAGAACTAAATAATTTCTTTTTGTTGTTGTTAATCCTCATCTGAGGGTATTTTTTCCATTGATTTTTAGAGAGAATGGAAGGGAAGGAGGAAAGGGGGGAGAGAAAGAGAGAAACTTTGATGCGAGAGAGACACATCAATTGGTTGGCTCCTGCACACACCCCGCCTGGGATCCGGGGTAGAACCTGTGTCCCTTGGGTGCGCGGGCCGACACTCTAACCACTGAGCAACACTGAATAATTGTAAGGCACTGAGTTAAGTGTAATTTTCTGGATTATACTGTGTTTCTCTAGCTAAATTGATCCATTTGTCACCTCATTCACCAAAAGCAAGTAATTGTGCCCTAGAGTAAACAGCCTACGAGAATAGGCTTATCTAAGCATTCCTGGGAATGTAACCCTCCTGACTCTGTACAGTTCCTGGTAATCCTCCCAAAAATTTTATGAAGAATGAATAATATTAAAATCTACCTACTGATGAGCTATGGTCACCAACCTCCTACTAGGCGGGTTGGTGGCCGTGGTGGCACACTGCCTCGCTCAACGTCAGAGGATAAAGTACACATAGAGGAAAAGATTGGCACATTCTGATCTTACAGAATATAATCCACTCACAACTCCTCAGTTCAGGGTTCAGACGATGCAGTTCTCAGGCTAATCTGAATGTGGGTTGACTAGTGGGAAATCAAGCCCAAAAACCCATGCAGATTGCAACTACTGCTGCATCTCCATTCACCTTCCCATTCCCCGCCCTTTGGGTGGCGCCAGACTGACTGAACAGTGGGATTTTTTAAATTATATTTTTATTGATTTCAGAGAAGAAGGGAGAGGGAGAGAGAGAAGAGAGAGAAACATCAATAATGAGAGAGAATCATTGATCGGCTGCCTCCTGTACACTCCCCACTGGGGATCAAGCCCGCAATCCAGGCATGTGCCCTGACTGGGAATAGAACTGTGACCTGGATCATAGGTTGATGCTCAACCTCTGAGCCACATCGGCCAGCTGCACAGTGGGATTTTAGATGCAGGTAAGAACCCAGGAACTGCAGTGCTAGTTAACTATATTTTTAAATACTTACACCATCCCCTGAAATGGTGGTATTAGATTGGAAAAGAAATGTCCAGGATGTAGGGATGATGTAGCATTGAGGTGGAACAATGTGAGGATGGGAGGAGGAAATGGCAAATGTGGGGAAGGAAAGAGACTTGGTGCATGATCATGATGGTCTGACAACTTAGACATTTCAGAAAAGTTAGCCCGAAGCTGTTTCTGAGAAAGGGGAATGGGGTGCTGTATGTCTGATCACAGCATTCCCTTGACTGAAGCCCTCTGACAGCTACATTTATCATTGGAGGTTCCTCACAGCCCAGTCCAACTCCGGCCTGATCTGCCACTGCCTGCCTTCAGCATCAGATTTCTGTCACAGCAAACTGCACGCTGTTCTCCTAAGAGTGCATGCATTTTAGTTATTGTAGTGGTTACCTGTTGTTTTTGTCTGCCCAACAAACTATTTCTCCTGGGTCCTCTCCTCCCCATCTCCTTAGGAAGGACTGCCCTAGCCCTGCTCACGCCATGTGAGTCTAATAGGCTATAGATCCTAGAACAGTCTTTGCAACTTTCCTCACCCCTGGGTAAAATTATGCTCTGCTTTGTGTAAGTCCCTATTAGCACAGCTCAGGTGCAGCACCATGTACATGACCAAGTGAGAAGTACCATACTTCCCGCCCCATGAGCCAGCATGAGCCCAGAGATGGGCACATGACCCAAACTAGACCAAGCAGCAGCCTTCCATAAGATTTTATTTGCTGGCCCTGAAATGCGGATAGCCTTCTACGGCTATTCAATATAATCCAGTGGCACATGATGTGATATGAGCATGGAGCCATCAGTGGCCAGGTTCCATCCTTTTTCCTGCCACACGGATTATGTCCACCTGCCGTGGGGGAGAAGGCAGTTTATACACAAGGACAGGGCAGGAGGTTTGGGGAGCTGAAGCAAGTGCCATCCCTAGATTTCCCAGTTACACTTTTTTTGCTTAAGCTATTTTGAGATGGGTTTCTATCTCGGATCCAGAAGAGTTCAAGTTAGTCATCATTTGAGCAAAAATAACCTCCATATCCCTAGTGGGAATTCTGTCCTTGAGGGCAGTGTCTCATGAAGCCTTTCTCCAATCCTCTGAAATTAATAACTGCTTCTGAGTCTCCTGTCATAGTTCATTCAGGCTACTATAGAAAAAAAACAAACATACTGGGTGGCTTATAAACATTTCTCACAGTCTTGGAGCCTGGGAAGTCCCAGATCATGGCACCAGCAGACTCGGAGTCTGTGAGAGCCCTCCATCTCCTGGCTGTCGTCTTCTCCCTGCAACCTCACATGCCAGAAGGCACTGGGATCTCTTTGGGTCCCTGTTATAGGGCACTAATCCCATTCATCCTCTACCTTCATGACCTAATCACTTCCCAAAGGCTCCACCTCCAAACTATCACATTAAGGATTCGGTCTCAACATGTGAATTTGGGGAGATGTATTCAGTACATAGTGCCACCATTAACAATACCTCAGTAGCTGCACTGCATTTCTTTTGCCTTGATTTGGGGTTTGATTACAGGTCTCATTCCAACTCCTTTGCAAGTTCTTTGAAGGTAGGGAGCATGCCTTAATCATCATGGGACCCTCCACAGGGCATCACCTCATAGGTGCTTCAGTTTATTCAGTTATGTATATCTGGACTGGTACTATGCTATGCTTTTAAAAATATAAACACTCCTGCTTTCATGGAGTTTACACGCTAGTAGGAAAATCACATGTCCAAAATCCATGGAAATTGCTGAATTGGAAGAAACCTTGAGAAAAGGTAAACTCTACCTGGGATCAGACAAAAGGGACCTTGCTTTGTTCACCACCAGAGAAAGGGATTAAAATAGCTCTCATGATGCAGCAGAAGAGCGTGAAGGATACATCAGGATGAGCTTGAAAATAGAACTTGGGTGTACCACTTTAAAAGACTGTTGTACCTGTGAAAATCAAAAATGCCTAACCATATGTTGAGAATTACAGGCACTCCCCAGCCTGTGCCCCCCAGTGACTCAGTGACAGTTCCCTACTGACCAAGTACTTCCTTCTTGCCATATGCTGTTCCCTAAGCATAACCACGCATGTTCACAGCTCTCTACCTTTGTACTTGCTGTCCTCTCACCCCGGCATTTGCTCTGTTTCCCCCCATTTATTGAACTTTTACTTATTCTGAAGTATTCACTGCATTCACAATTGGGGGGAGGGTCTTCAGTACATTTCCAATTCCTTCCAGCTCTCTATACCAAACAGTACTTTAAGACTTAACCTCTGCAACTGAAACGTTATGGAAGGGAGGACTCGCAAAGAAAAGATGGAGTTCATGGGAAGTGAGAGCTGGTCAATTAATTTGCCTTTGTGAGAGACTACCACGTTTTGTTGTGTTTTATTTATAAAGAAGGGAATGTATTGTAAGTGTCAAATAGCAATTAACTTTAGGTCCACAACCTTTTTGGAGGCTAAAGATCACCTGTACCTCCATATAAATGCACCCCAAGGTAAGTCCCTCCACAAAACATCTGCCTCTGTTGGTTGACTGGCCACGAGGTGTACTAAAGATGACTTCTGTGGGAAGAATCCGCAGCACAGCGCAAAGAAGGGCCTAGTCCGGGAGTCAGCACTCACACAGGTGGTGCGAGTGGACAGTCGCCTAGGCAGCAGAGGGCATCTTTGGGGCCTGTCCGAGCCCTCTCCTCAGAGTAACGCCAAGTTGGACATTCGTTTCTGACACCTCAAATCCTGGGAACTTTTCTCAACCAGATAGATGCTTATAAAGATTTGCTACTGCCACCTGTTTCGAAGGTTTCTCTGCGCATGTTTCCTCTGTTAACTAAAAAGATTCAAGGATACATCTACATACACAGGAGTGGAAGCTTACTAGCTTGCCAGATTGATTAAATCTTCAGTCGTGTAGCTATTAAAGTCACTGTTAACATGGACCGGTCTGCTGTTCTAGATGCCTTAGGTGTGTTTCCTCATTCAATGTGCACAGTACCCCTATAAGGTAAATAGTGTAGTTGGGCCTTATTTTCCAACAAGGAAACCAAGCAAGAGACAGGAAAGTTTAGGTAAAGCCCCCGGTCACACAGCTGCAAGATGATGGTGGCGAGGCCCCGTGGAAGTCAGCACTCACACGGGTAGAGCTTAAACCTGTGCTCCCCACCTCCCCGGCTGTTCGCGCATTCTAGGTGGGCCTCGGGACCAGACCCCACACACCTGTTTCCAGGTAGAGGCCTGAGCATGGTAACCCTATGTCAAAATTCTAGCTAACTCTCCTGCTGGTGGTCTTGATTGCTGGGGAGAACACCCACAGTGCCAGCAAGTGGGAGAGAAAGGAGCCTGTTTCCTAAGAAGAAGAAAACAAAGCGAGCGCTTCCTGCTTTGCCTCCGTCAGCTGTGAGGAGGACCCGTGTCTTCACAAGTGAGTAGCCCAAGGAATGTAATCTTATCTGTGTTCCTTGCAGCACAAACAACCGCTAAATATTCTTACCCAGGAGTAAAATAGTCCCTGGGATGGTCAGGCCACATTCCCCAGGTTTAAGAAGGCTGAAAATACCCTGTATTGTAATCTGTCATAATCCCCTGTCTTTTCCAGAATTCAGACCCTGAAACCTTTCCGTCAGTTCTCTCCAATGATTAATATAGATAAAGGCACTCAGGTTCTCAGCTGCACAGGGTCCCTAGGGGAGTGAAAAATTGTCACCAAGAGAAACTAGAACTCCTGTTCATTTAAATCATGTTTTAGTTTCTCTGAGAGGCTTGTCAGACTCAGGTTTCTACTCATCTGAGATTTGTAGAATCCTGTGACCACAGAACTTAATGATACTTAAAGCGAATTTTTAAGACTCAGGAGCACAGTTGTGTTTGTAGAAAAGTATGTCTCATATGACTTGGTTGATACAACAATCTTATTAATATTGAGAACCATAAAATTTGTGTTATTTGTCTAGACTTGTGAAATTGACATATGCCTCGTTTACTTTTGCTACTCATTTCTCATTTAAAAATCGTTAATATTTACAGCCTACGTGTTACCATTATAGTGGGAATAAAAGGCAAGTGATATATGACACCATCACCATTCTCTGTTTGGAGGGGCTTCATGATTTTGGCAACACTCTTTTTTTTTTTTTTTAATTTCTTTATTGATTAAGGTGTCACATATTTGTCCTCATCCCCCCATTCCCATCCCACACCCCTCCCCACGGATTCCCCAACCCCCTGTTGAACTTAACCGTTGGATAGGCTCATATGCATGCACACAAGTCCTTTGGTTGATCTCTCCCCCCTCCTCCCAACCTCCCCTATCCTCCCTCTGAGGCCCGATAGTCCGATCGATGCCTCCTTGCTTCTGGTTCTGTTCTTGTTCCTCAGTCTATGTTGTTCATCATTTCCCCTAGATGAGCGAGATCATGTGTCCCTAGAGATATACTTATAAGAACTGAATGTGAGACGAGCAATAATAGTTATGCTGACAGGCAAATGAATCAGTCTGTAGTGAGTTTCTTTCTGGACCAACAGTTCCTTTGAGACCCAATTTCAATGTCCACCAGTTCCTTATGTGTACATGTCAGCACTGACCCCTCAGCTCTGGATGGTGGACAAATGGTGGTAACGGAGGTCCGACTCCCTCTGGTTTGGTCTCGGCCAGACCCAGGGGCACGGCTTCACCCGGACTAAGGGGAACGTGGCCTCACCCAGACCCAAGGGGCGCGTGGCCTCACCTGGGCCCGGGACCCAGCCTCACCCGGATGGATCCAGGGGCACACAGCCTCACCCGGACCCAGGATCCGGCTTCACCCGTACCCAGGGGCGCAAGGCCTCACCCGGACCCAGGGGCACATGGCCTCACCCAGGCCCAGGGACCCAGCCTCATCCGGGTCCAGTGGCGCGTGGTCTCACCCGGACCCAGGGGCGCGTGTTGGCAACACTCTTAATGCTCAGCAGTGAGATCACTGAATCAAATAACTATGCTGTTCATGGCTCATCTATATACTTTCATAGCTAGATTTTACAGCCTGGTCTCAGCCTTGAGAATTAAATATTTCAACATCCATACGCTTTTAACTTCATTGCTTAAAAATTTGCCCCACATTTTTGCTGTTGGCCTTTGTCCTACTTTTTGGTATGGCACTAACAGGCTGAGCCTTCAGTAAACTATGCTGTTCAAATTCTTGCATAACATTCCAGCTTAGAACACAGTAGTCCTTTTGTTACAGAGGAACCAGCTAAAGAATGTTCTCATTTATGGGGTAGCAAAAACCTCAGACATTACCTATATCATACTGCTCTACATGTTAAAAAATATTTTACCTAAGTAGGCTCTTAATTGCACATGGCACTGAAGAGAGGAGTGTTGACTAAACACAAAATTATGAAAACAGTATTTGTGGTGAAAATGTAATCCAAAAATACACTCAGAGACATATGTCAACACGTACGTGTGTCCTAACTAATTCAGCAACGAATGCAAGCTCTTTCTCCGCCCTCCCCATATTAGCCGAACTGGGGTGATGGTAGGAAGTGCCCAGGTAGCTGGCATAATCAACTGTTTATCAAGTTTTGGCTGACCTTTAGTGAGTGGCCAGTTGTCAAGCAAGGGTGGCATAAAGATAGTTCTTAAATCCTTCGGTTATTTATTTAAAGACTTTACGGTCCTCCAGCTGCAATGCCAGCGAGCCCAGGTATAACTCAGTATTTGCAACAGAACGTTGTCCCTCAGGATCTTTGCCTTCCATAACCAATTCGCAAACTGCCCTTCCTGTCTGCACCCTGTACCACGGCTGCCTGAGCACCAGGTCAGTAAAGACTGCAGTATGTCTAAAAATCATAGTCCTAAAACCCTCGGGCAGACAAATGCCATTGATCCCAATGTCACATTCAGGAAGTCACTGGTCCAAGTACCATCTTCAGCAAATTCCCAGGCATGACCAAACTTGCTAGGAAACCAAAAGAGAATTCTGGGAAATAGGCCAGGATCCTGGGTGTTATTGTACAGCGTTCAAGCCAATACTGGTTTCAAAATTCTTTTGAGATGGTTACTCAATGATCTAACTGCATTCAACAGTGCTGGGCCACAGATCATGATGCAAGAAACACACCGCAGACGCGTGCTTGCATATCAGTAGAAGAGTTTGTTTTGTGTTTGAATTTGAGTGAAACCTACTGGTGAGGCATTACCAAATACTAGGTATAAAACTGGATTAGGGCTTTCTATCAAATATAATCGGGCTAATCCCTTACCTTCTGTCTTCCCTGTTTTCAAAGATGCTGTGAAGAATGAATAAGAAAACATTTTACTTAAGATGTTGTTATAAGCACAAAGAAGACAGGACTCAGAAGATATGAACAAGAAATGGTAAGCCTTTAATAAGCTTTTAACAAGTGAGTCATAGTATTCCTAAATAATCTATTAATGGTGATGTGATCTCAATAAAAATGCAACAGGATTTTTTTGGAAGCCAGAAAAACTTTCTCAAATTCATATAGAAAAACAAACAAACAAACAAACAAGGATTGCCAGGAAACCTCTTAGAGGAAAGAAATGTAATAAGGGTGATCTACACCTGCTATAGAGTAAGACATAGCAGAAAGCTGCCGTGATCAGAGAGGAATGGTGTATGACAAGACAAGAGAGACCAGGGGGATACACTAAGAAAAACCAGAACTGCATCAAATAGACAGATTTAGTTTATGAGGAAGATGGCATTTTAAGGAAGAAGAATCTAAATTGAAAGGACAAGATACCACTTTTCACCTATAAGAATGACCAAGTTCAAGACGCTCGACAACATGCTCTGTTGGTCACGGTAGTGGGGAACAGGCACTCTCAAATGTGTGCTGGTGGAAATGTGAACAGGTACAGCCCCTTCGGAGGGCAGTTCGGCAGCAGCTATTCAAATGGAAAATGCCCCTACCCTTTAACTCAGCGATTCTGCTCTCGCAAAGCTATCCTTCCGATATTCTCACACAAGCAACATGGCCTACATATGAAGTAATGCATTGCAGAAGTGGTGGCAGCAAAAGATTATAAGCAATGTAAATGGCCATGGATTGGGAATTATTAAATAAATGATGTTACCTCCATAAAGTGGAATGATGTGCAGCTTAAAGGTTAAGAAAACTAAAGGTCAGGCAGTTCTATAAGTACAGGCATGAAACAATCTTTAGGCTACATATTAAGTGAAAACCAAAATGGAGAATAGTATGTATAGAATATAGAGTGTATAGTATATAGAATGTATACTATTGTGGGGAGTGGGGGTAATAGAAAATACCTCTGAAAGATAAACTAATTCTTGTGGTTTTCTCTGCAAATGAGAATTAGGTAACTGAAGGACAAGTGGGGAAGGAGATCACCTTTAGCTAGATAGTCTTCTGTGCCTTTTGAATTTTTAATTGTATGCATGAGTTACCCATCCCAAAGTGGGTGTGAATGTCTTCAAGAAACAACAAACAATACAACCCTGATAAATTTACATACCACCATCTAAACACTCTTCTTCTTTTGAGAGAATTGAGCAATATGGGAGATTGGAGAATGTAAGAAATGGGAAAGAAGTGTCTTTCCCAGACATTTAGAGAAATAAAGGGCCAGGATCTTTAAAAGTAGAATGGTTTAACTATCTGTCTGAACATTCTGAAAGAACTTCAGTAACAGGATTGTTGGCCCAGACATGGCTGTAAGTCAATCTAATAATCTAAATAACTTTTAAAATCATAACCCTTGCCCATGAACCCTAGGCTTCGAGTGGTCCAAACATTATAAAAATTGTATTTAAATATGCTCAATAGAATTTAGATCCCGTACTTTCTCATGAACCTGGGAACTCCAAAATGACTTTGTTGTTTTGTTTTGTTGTACCTTTGAATTGTTTGTTTCTTTTATGTGGTGAATAATGATAGGCAATGGGGGGAAATGTATCCAGATGACTATGAAATCCAGTTCTTCCTATGATGGAGAAGAAGCAAATTATGTAATATCAAAACGGCCTGGCTGGAGTGGCTTAGGGGTTGAGCATCAACCTATGAACCATTAGGTCACAGTTTGATTTCTGGTCAGGGCACATGCTTAGGTTGCAGGCTTGATCCCCAGTAGGAGGTGTGCAGGAGGCAGCTGATCAATGATTCTCGCTCATCATTGATGTTTCTCTCTCTCTCTCTCTCTCTCTCTCTCTCTCTCTCTCTCTCTCTCCCTCCCTCCCTCCCTCTCCCTTTCTCTCTGAAATCAATAAAAATATATATTTTAAAAAACTGATTGTAGCCACTACCAGTGGGGGAATATTTGCTCCCAACTTCACATAAAAGCCAAAGAAAAAGTCTTTGCCAGTATTCCACCTTGCAGCCTCAAGGTTCACATTCCCTTAGAGTAAGGTGACCAGATTTTAACATTGGCAAAGCGGGACACCATTGACGGGGGAGGGGGGGGGGGGGGTTGCTTGATTAAAAATTTGGTCTATATTGTAATCGCTTTTGGTTTTTTTAATAAAAGGAAATTCACTTCTTAGATCATCGTTGAATTTGCATCCTCTTTTCTTACTCATTATGTTAAAAATCTAAAAAAGATAATTTAAAATTATATTATAAGTTATTATATACATATTGCTTAAAAACTCAGTAAGTAGGTACATAATTACATGAACATATTTTATTGTTAGTTTATACATTAAATTGATTGTTATAAAGTAACTATATTTTTTAAATTATTTTAATTTTAATCCTATATTTCTTTCTAAATAATAACAATACTAACTTGTATTATTTTTCCTCTGAATTTGCCGTAACGTAAGTCATAAGTGTCACTTTCAAGGCTGGCGCTAGACTTTTTGCCGCCACTATAAAATATAAATAATACGAGTACTGTCTGCTAAATTCAAGAAAATTTATGTATTTATGAAATAAATAAATAAATTACTTACCTAAATTATCTGAATAGCTGATTTGTAATGACATCACTTGTTTAACTAGCTTACTAGCACGCAGTACGATGTGTATCGTCTGAGAGACAGTTCCAAAATGTTTTCGTCGTTGCCAATCCCAAAAAATGCCATTGTTCATTAAGTCCAAACAATGGTGGTCGAATTCTAACAACTGATCAACAATGCGAACTTTGATAAGCAGTTCTCGATAATCAGTTCTCAACAATTATTTGTTATTATTAAAGTTTAACATTATAAAATTAACAAAAATAATATAAAACTCATATCCTGGCTAAATAGCCACATGGCCGCTGAAAACCGTATATTCCCTTCCCGTTCTCCCGCCGTTCCCTAGCTTGTCGTGCATTCTTTCCAAAAATCAGGACTTTTTTAAAACGCCACGGGACAAATTGTTAAAAATGGGGACTGTCCCGCCAAAAGCAGGACGTCTGGTCACCTTACCTTAGAGGAGCCATTGTTTTTGCAAAACACACTAACATGTTTTGGGATATTCAAAGACAGGCCTGGAAAAGCTCAAAATAGTTCTGTATATTAGGAGAACTGAGCTGAGGAGTGGAGAACCCTAGAGCCCAAGTAAATTGAAGGTAGGAAGATATGAAAGGGGTCTCCAAGGGAAATGGAAACCAAGCAACCTCTGTAAAGTTTGCTGCACACACAGATGCCTGTGTGAATGATAATTTAGGGGAACAATGGGGAAAGGGCTGATACTCCTCACTCGGGACAAAGCAATGTAGAATAGTAAAAGCATGTGGTAAAGCAAAACAGTTGATAAATCAAAGTAATTCTTCAAATCCTGAGGTGATTGGAAATTGCTTAAATTACCCAGAGTTCCCTGAGGAGGAACAAAAGAGCTCAAGTAATTTCCTTTGAATTTCAAAGGAGAAAGTAATCCCACTGACATCTGGGTTACACCCACCTCCACTCAAAACCTGCACAATGAGATTATGAAATAGGCAATACATTTCTATATCAACAGCATTAAGCAGGCAAACGGGAGTGCTTGGTATTCCCCACTCCTTTCTCAAGAAACATTTAGAGATATAAGTTCACCCATTCTCCAATTCTTAGTCAGGAAATTAAACTTCTCAGGACTTTCCTGAGATGTTTTTTAAATACTTGCTTCCTCCAAAGAACTTAAATTCTCTCTCCAAAGAACTTTCTAAGTATTTACTCATAAAAATATTTTCATGTTTTTTTTCTAGTACATTTATGAATCAGTTTGTTGACATTTAAATCTGCTGATCTATTTCAAATTTACATTGGTATACAGAGTGAAGTATTTTCTTCCCATCTCAGTTAACTGTTGAAACACTTTTTATGGGATAACCAATCCTTCCCCTATTTAATTAAAATGCCACTTTTATCATGCTAAAATTATTCATATGTAAGTCTATTTCTGGATTCTGGAATTGA
This sequence comes from Eptesicus fuscus, assembly GCF_027574615.1. Lineage (NCBI taxonomy): Eukaryota > Metazoa > Chordata > Mammalia > Chiroptera > Vespertilionidae > Eptesicus > Eptesicus fuscus. Next base: position 38,904,252 of record NC_072477.1, read on the forward strand.
TGCCATTGACTTCATTCACAGAGCACACTGTTTTGATACAGTTTTATAATGTTATGCTTTCTTGTGGGGATAGTTTTCCCTCATTATTCTCCCCCTTTCTTTAAAAACTTGAACAAAATGTATTGCTTTTCCTGATTGTCTCTGGTCCGGCTTTGGAAGAGCTTATTGGGTTCATCTGGCCTTGTTTCCAGGCTGCTGCTGCTTTCAAGGCCCTTTTTTGCTTCTTCAGCTTTTGAACCTCCTGGTAAACCTGAATGCACAGTCTTCTTGGTCACCCAGCAATGGTGGGCTTTTCGGCAGTACAGAGGGGCAAAGGTGTACTCAATCCCCATGCATATCGTCTCAAAGGCATTGCAGTTGGTCTTACGAAGTGTTTGAGCATCTTTTTCCTCTGGTCAATGCTCATCAGCAAATGGCACTTGAGAGCTTTGTCCTTTCCATGTTTCTGCCCGTGTTCTTCGGAATTGTGGATTTTGACTGTCAAGGCAACAATTCGAGCCTCTGGGAAGCTGGTGTCCTCAGGGTTTGCCACAACCTTGTTCAACAATTGTTCTTTCTTGATTTTAGTTTCTCTTTCTGGTTCCCCATTCCCAAAGATAAGAGTCTTTTCACCACATCATTAACCTTCTCAGTTCCAAGGACCTTCTGGTAATCTTTGAGGAATGTGGAAGGGGGCGGGTCATCTTCTTGGCTGGGCCGGACTGGTTTCTGGAAGAGGAAGAGACAACAGGGAGGTGAGGGGAGGACCTGGAGGGTCAAATGGAAGCTGGGTGCACCCTCCACCTATGGGCTGGGGCCTGGGGCAGAATGGAAGTCAGCACCCTCCTCGCAGCCCTCAGCCTGGTGGCTTCTGACCCCAGGGCTACACCATGGCCTTCGAGGTGCAGAGCAGGTTACACGGACCTGTTCTCCTTTTATTTTTAAAGTAAGGTTCTCATTTATAACTTTGAGGGGTTTTGTTTTGTTTTCTAATAAGAACTTTGAAATCTTTTAAGAACTTTAAAAGTTTTTCTACTTCTTTTTTTTTAGAAGAAAACATAGGTACTATTTTATTAATTTGACCTCAAAGGCAAGGGAAATAAAAGCAAAAATAAATGAATGGGACTATATCATACTTATTATGACTTTCTTTTTTTTAATCTTTGAAATTTATGATTTTTTAAAAATGTTCTTTATTGATTAAGGTATTACATATGTGTCCTTATTCCCTCATTGCAACCCACTCCCCCACTCATGCCCTCACCCCCCTGTTGTCTGTGTCCATTGGTTAGGCTTATATGCATGCATACAAGTCCTTTGGTTGATCTCTCCCCCTTACCCTTACCCTCCCTTCCCTTCCCTCGTTTGATGGATTCTTCTCTGTCTCTGGATCTGTTTTTGTTCATCAGTTTATGTTGTTCATTATATTCCATAAATGAGTGAGATCATGTGATATTTATCTTTCTCTGCCTGGCTTATTTCACTTAGCAAAATGCTCTCCAGTTCCATCCATGCTGCTGCAAATGGTAAGAATTCCTTCTTTTTTATGGCAGCATAGTGTTCCATTGTGTAGATGTACCACAGTTTTTTAATCCACTCATCTGCTGATGGGCACTTAGGCTGTTTCCAAATCTTAGATATGGTGAATTGTGCCACTATGAACATAGGGGTGCATATATCCTTTTTGATTGGTGTTTCTAGTTTCTTGGGATATATTCCTAGAAGTGGGATCACTAGGTCAAATGGGAGTTCCATTTTCAGTTTTTTGAGGAAACTCCATACTGTTTTCCACAGTGGCTGCACCAGTCTGCATTCCCACCAGCAGTGCACGAGGGTTCCTTTTTCTCCGCATCCTCGCCAGCACTTGTCGTTTGTTGATTTGTTGATGATAGCCATTCTGACAGTCCTGAGATGGTACCGCATTGTCGTTTTGATTTGCATCTCTCGGATAATTAGTGACTTTGGGCATGTTTTCATATGTCTCTTGGCCTTCCTTCTGTCTTCTTTTGAAAAGTATCTATTTAGGTCCATTGCCCATTTTTTGATTGGGTTGTTTATCTTCCTTTTGTTAAATTGTATGAGTTCCCTGTAAATGTTGGAGATTATACCCTTATCAGTGATAACATTGGCAAATATGTTCTCCCATGCAGTGGGCTTTTTGTTGTTTTGTTGATGGTTTCTTTTGCTGTGCAAAAGCTTTTTATTTTTATGTAGTCCCATTTGTTTATTTTCTCTTTAGTTTCCATTGCCCTAGGAGCGGTATCGGTGAAGAAATTGCTTCAGCATATGTCTGAGATTTGGCTGCCTGTGGATTCCTCTAGTATTTTTATGATTTCCTGTCTTATGTTTAAGTCCTTTATTCATTTTGAGTTTATTTTTGTGTATGATGTAGGTTGGTGGTCTAGTTTCATCTTTTTTGCATGTATCTGTTTATTTTTCCCAACACCATTTATTCAAGAGACTGTCTTGACTCCATTGTATGTTCATGCCTCCTTTGTCAAATATTAATTGAGCATAGTGGTTTGGGTTGATTTCTGGGTTCTCTATTCTATTCCATTGATCTATATGTCTGTTCTTGTGCAAGTACCAGGCTGTTTTAAGAACAGTGGCTTTGTAATACAGCTTGATATCTGGTATTGAGATTCTACCTACTTTGTTCTTCTTTCTCAGGATTGCTGCAACTATTCAGGGTCTTTTTTTATTCCAGATGAATTTTTGGAAAGTTCATTCTAGGTCTGTGAAATATGCCATTGGTATTTTAATGGGGAGTGCATTGAATCTATAGATTGCTTTGGGTAGTATGGACATTTTAATGATGTTGTTTCTACCAATCCTTGAACATGGTATGTTCTTCCATCTGTTTATGTCTTCCTCTATCTCTTTTTCAATGTCCTATAGTTTTCCACATATAGGTCTTTTACCTCCTTAGTTAAGTTTATTCCTAGGTATCTTACTTTTTTTGGTGCGATAGTAAATGAGATTGCTTTTTTAGTCTCTCTTTCTGTAAGTTCACTATTGGTGTATAGAAATGCCATGGATTGCCAAAACTGGTTTGGCTCAGTGGATAGAGCGTCGGCCTGCGGACTGAAAGGTCCCAGGTTCGATTCCGGTCAAGGGCATGTACCTTGGTTGCGAGCACATCCCCAGTAGAGGGTGTGCAGGAGGCAGCTGGTCGATGTTTCTCTCTCATCGATGTTTCTGGCTTTCTATCCCTCTTCCTTCCTCTCTGTAAAAAATCAATAAAATAAAAAAAAAAAAAATAAATGCCATGGATTTCTTGGCATTAATTTTGTATCCTGCTACATTGCCAAATTCATTTATTAAGTCCAATAATTTTTTGATGGGGTCTTTAGGGTTTTCTATGTACAATATCATGTCATCTGCGAATAAGGACAGTTTTACTTCTTCTTTTCCAATTTGGATGCCTTTTATTTCTTCTTCTTGTCTAATTGCAATGGCTAGTACTTACAGTACTATGTCAAACAGGAGTGGTGAGAGTGGGCATCCCTGTCTTGTTTCTGTACTTAGGGGAAATGGTTTTAGTTTTTGCCCATTGAGTATGATGTTGGCTGTGGGTTTGTCATATATGGCTTTTATTATGTTGAGGTCTGATCCTTCTATTCCTACCTTGCTGAGAGTTTTTATCAAGAAAGGGTGTTGGATTTTGTCAAATGCTTTTTCTGCATCAATTGATATCACTATGTGATTTTTATCTCTCAACTAGAGGCCCGGTGCACAAAATTCGTGCACTTGGGGGAGGGGGTCCCTCAGTCCAGCCTGCACCCTCTTGCAGTCTAGGAGCCCTCAGGGGATGTCTCACTGATGGTGCGGGGAGCAGGCCTAAGCCATCAATTGGACATCCTTAGCGCTGCTGCAGAGGTGGGAGAGGCTCCTGCCACCACCGCTGCACTTGCCAGCCATGAGTCCGGCTTCTGGCTGAGCAGCACTCCCCCTGTAGGAGCGCACTGACCACCAGGAGGCAGCTCCTGCATTGAGCATCTGCTCCCTGGTGGTCAGTGTGCATCATAGCAACCGATTGTTCAGCCTTTGGTCGATTTGCATATTAACCTTTTATTATACAGTGTTTGTTTATGTGATGTATCACGTTTATTGATTTGCAGATATTGTACCATCCTTGCATCCCTGGGATAAATCCTACTTGGTCCTGGTGTATGATCTTTCTGATGTACTGCTGGATCCAATTTGCTAGAATTTTGTTGAGGATTTTGGCATCTATGTTCATGAGGGATATTGGCCTGTAATTCTTTTTCATTGTGTTGTCTTTATCTGGTTTTGGTATTAGGGTGATGCTGGCTTCATAGAATGAGCTTGGAAGTGTTTCTTCCTCTTGAATTGTTTGGATAGTCTGAGGAGAATAGGTTTTAGTTCTTCCTTGAATGTTTGGTAAAACTCCCCTGTGAAGCTATCTGGCCCCAGGCTTTTGTTTGCTGGAAGCTTTTTGATGACTGCTTCAATTTCTTCCATAGTTATCAGCCTGTTGAGATTTTTAGATTCTTCCTGATTGAGTTTTGGGAGCTTATATTTTTCTAAGAATATATCCATTTCCTCCATGTTGTCTAGTTTGTTAGAATAGAGTTGTCATAGTATTTTTTAACAATCCTTTGTATTTCTGTGGGGTCTGTTGTTATTTCGCATCTTTCATTTCTGATTTTGTTTATTTGGGTCCTCTCTCTTTGCTTCTTGGTGAGCCTGGCTAGAGGTTTATCAATCTTGTTTATCCTTTCAAAGAACCAGCTCTTGGTTTCATTGATCTTTAGTATTGTTTTTTTTATCTCTATGTCATTTATTTCTGCTCTATCTTTATTATCTCCTTCCTTCTGCTCACTCTGGGCTTTTCTTGTTGCTCTCTTTCTAATTCTTTAAGATGTAGAGTTAGATGATTTACTGCCATTTTTTCTTGTTTTTTGAGGTAGGCCTGTATAGCTATAAACTCCCTTCTCAGTACTGCTTTCATTGTGCCCAATAGATTTTGGATTGTTGTGTTTTTATTGTCTTTAGTTTCCAGGATGTTTTTAATTTCTTCTTTGATCTCTTTGGTAACCCAATCATTGTTTAATAGCATGATATTCAGCTTCCAAGTGTTTGAATTTTTTGGATTGTTTTCATTGTAGTTTATTTCTAATATTATGCCATTGTGATCTGAGAAGATGCTTGATATGATTTCAATCTTCTTGAATTTGGGGAGACTTTGCCTGTGACCCACTATGTGGTCTATTTTTTAAAATGTCCCATGTGGCCGAAACCAGTTTGGCTCAGTGGATAGAGCGTCGGTCTGCGGACTGAAAGGTCCCAGGTTCGATTCCGGTCAGGGGCATGTACATTGGTTGCGGGCACATCCCCGGTAGGGGGTGTGCAAGAGGCAGCTGGTCGATGTTTCTCTCTCATCGATGTTTCTAGCTCTCTGTCCCTCTCCTTTCCTCTCTGTAAAAAATCAATAAAATATATTTAAAAAAAAAATAAAATGTCCCATGTGCACTTGAGAAGAACATATATTCCGTGGCTTTGGGGTGAAATGTTCTGAAGATGTCAATTAAGTCCATCTGCTCTAGTGAGTCATTTAGGATTGCTGTTTCTTTGCTGATTTTTTGTCTAGAGCAGTGGTCGGCAAACTGCGGCTCGCAAGCCACATGCGGCTCTTTGGCCCCTTGAGTGTGGCTCTTCCACAAAATACCACATGCAGGCACACACGTACAGTGAGATTAAAACTTCGTGGCCCATGCACAGAAGTCAGTTTTCAGCCTGGGTGAGTCTATTTTGAAGAAGTGGCGTTAGAACGCTCAAAGGGCCAAAGAGCCGCATGTGGCTCGCGAGCCACAGTTTGCCGACCACTGGTCTAGAGGATTTATCCAGTAATGTCAGTGGTGTATTAAAGTCCTCTACTATGATTGTATTGTTGTCTATCTCTCCCTTCATATCTTCCAGTAGATTTTTATGTATTTGGGTGTTCCTGTATTGGGTGCATATATGTTTATCAGGGTTATATCCTCTTGTTGTATCAATCCATTTAGCATTATGAAGTGGCCTTCCTTATCTCTTGTTATGGCCTTCACTTTGAGGTCTATTTTGTCAGATATAAGTATTGCTACCCCAGCTTTTTTTTTCATTTCCATTTGCCTGAAAGATATTTTTCCATCTCTTCACTTTCAGTCTGTGTGAGTCCCTTGTTCTGAGGTGGGTCTCTTATAGACAGCATATATATGGGTAATGTGTTTTTATCCATTCAGCCACTCGACGTCTTTTGATTGGAGCATTTAGTCCGTTTACATTTAAAGTTATTATTGATAGGAACTTGTTTGTAGCCATTTTTATTTTTTGTGCCTGTGTTCCTTCTTACCTTTTTATTTCTTCTTTTTACACCAGTCCCTTTAGCATTTCTTGCATTCTGGGTTGGTAGTGATAAACTCCCTTAGCCTTTTTTTTTTTTGTCAGTGAAGCTCCTTATTGCCCCTTCAATTTTGAATGATAGCCTTGCTGGATAGAGTATTCTTGGACTCAGTCCCTTGCTTTGCATCACTTTGTAAATTTCCTTCCATTCTTTTCTGGCCTGATGTGTTTCTGTTGAGAAATCATTTGATAATCTAATGGGAGAGCCCTTGTACGTAACTTTCTGTTATTTTTGTTGAGTTTTGGTATCAATCATAGGCTGGCTTCATCATGAGGCCCTGCAGGTTTTTCTTCTTTTCCACATGCTTTTAGAACATTTGATGTCACCTATTACTTAAAAGTTGGTAAATTTACTAGTAAAATCATGTGACATTAATTATTTGTTTATTTTTTGTAGGGAGGTTGACAAATTGCATAGTAATTGCTATGTTTTGATTATCTCTCTCCTGGGAATGACATTGGTAATTAATATTCTACTAGAAAGATATCCATTTTGTGTTTTTTAAAATTTTGTATTTTCATAGAGCTGAGCAAATAGAAGTCTTTTAATTTCTCCTTTGTGGTTGTTAAACCATTTCCCATTTTTAATATGTGTGCTTTCTCTATTAAAACATGGCTTACTTATTAATTTTGTTGTGTGTTTTTTTAAAGGGGAAGAATTAAATTTTAGTGAAGAGAATGAAACTCTTAATTCTTCTTTTTCTATTAGGTAAATATAATTATAAATTTAAATGTCTTGTGGTTGTTTTTATTTTGGAATTGTTGGCAATTAACTTTTCCTAAACAACACACCTAATGATAATTGAAATTTTAAAAAATACACTTTTTATTGACTTTCTTTAAAATGTCCTTTTCCTGTTCCCTACTATCTTAATAAATTATTATACAACTAGCATTCCCGTTGCAGGAAAAATCCTGCAATAGGATTTCCTGCTGCACTCTACCCCGCCTCCACTCCTCCCTTGTCGCCCGCCCTGCCTTCTCCGCCAGCCCGCCTGCTTTTCCCTTTGCCCCCAGCCCTGACTTCGCTCCTCCCTTCTCCTCCCCCCCCCCCCCCCCCCCCCCGCCTGCTTGCTTCTTCGAAGCTTTATTCCCTTCTGCAGCTCTTGGCTTCTTTCGACGCTGTCTTGATATGCAAATTAGCCACCATCTTTGTTGGGGTAATTTGCATACTCATCCTAATTGGTTGGTGGGCGTGGCTTGGGTGTAGCGAAGGTGCCGTCAATTTGCATATTTGTCTATTATTAGATAGGATAAATCAAGCTATAATCTGCAGATCAAGAAAAAGTACATCTCTAGCTTCTCTCCCTGCCAAGAAGTTGCTTTGTCTATTAACTTAATTCTTTAGCAACCTAGCCAGTATTCCTTGTTTGTGTATGTGGCTTTGGTATTATCATGAACCAGTTAGTTCTGTTCCTTTTAATTCAAATCAATCTAACAGTCTTTTAGTTTTTACTTGTGACTGTCCAAAGTGCTGGAGAGAGAAAACTCAATAAGCCAAACTTCCCTCTCTCCACTGCTTCCTACCTGAAGGAGCTCAAAGCCTGTCCTATTGGTATAGATTGCTCTACTAGCCTCAATCAGACTTTGTAGAAATATGTGTCACAAGACAGGACAGGGAGAAGGGGAATGGCTTGACCCAGATTATTTGCCATAACTAAAAACAAGAAACAGAAGTTAAACTGATTAATATGCATGCTCAGTAGTCAGAGAGATTCTCACAGCAGTATTATTTGTAGAAACCCTCATGAGCCTGAATGAAGCTCTTGTTTGGCTCCCTAAATTCTGCCAGTATTGAATCCCGGATTGTATTTCTCAAAGGGAAGCCTTGGTCCTGCCTGCTCTGCCAAGGAGAGTTGAGGGTAGAGAGGCCTCCATTTCTCCACTTCTCTTGATTCTCGATACCAATGGGCTGGGAGTAAGAGAACCAGTTTACATAGAAGCTAGCAAAATAGCTTAATTGCCTTCAGAGATTTTAATTTCTAGCAAATGCAAAATATCCTCAATTATTTTAATTCTTACATTCCACATAGAAGTTGGAAGAAATGTGCAAGTAGTATATGCACAAATGAGATACATTTATTATTTCTTACTTAAAATAGCGAATTCAAAATAATCAACATTCTCCTCAGAGACACTCTGATGATAGAAGTGGCCTTCGATGTGTTATGATGTTGCAAGGAAAGAACAGGATTTGGGGCTTATTACTCCTTTGAACACATTGGAAACCAAAAGGCAAAGCAAGAATACAATAGTATACCTTTGGAACATTTCAGTAAATTTAGGTTTTGTATTTTTTTCTCTGAGGATGAGAAACAGTGAGTCATCTGGAGTCTCTGGTACAAGTAGTTAGTTTACGAACACTTTGGGGGAAGAAGTTATCTGCACCCCATGAATAAGTGCCCCTGAGAGGAAAGTGTTTTCTAGTCTGGTTGGAAGTTAGTGTCCACACAACACTCATTTCTCATCCTTGTCCCATCTGGAAAGTCTCAGCTCTCACTTTCCCTCACTTTTTAGAATACACACACAGAGCCAAGAACGTGTGTGGGACGTTGTTCTGTCTTTAAGGCCATTTTGCATCTGCTTTGGTACCGTTACATTTTCATGAAATTGTTGCAGTGGTAACATAACTCCAACTGTACACATTTTAATTTGTCCCTTTCTGCATTAAAATAAAACCCTTGACCAGTTAAATATATTCTAGTTGTAGTTAATAAGAGCAAGAGAATGAAGAAGTAGGCTCTGACCGTCCTTGTCCTGCCCACCATAGCCACTTTATTGACACCCATTACATCACAGTGCACTAAAATTTCTAGGTCTTTTTCACATTAATGGCCAATATCCAGGTCTTCTCGGTTGAGTTTTGGATCCTGAACTCAAATATATTGTGCTTGTCAAGGTTTTTGATTGTAAATAACAGACACCAACTACGGTTCCTTAGGCAGAAATGGAATGTACTAGATGGGTATGTGGTAGCTTCTAGAATCAAAGAAAGGTGGCCGAAACCGGTTTGGCTCAGTGGATAGAGCGTCGGCCTGCGGACTCAAGGGTCCCAGGTTCGATTCCGGTCAAGGGCATGTACATTGGTTGCGGGCATATCCCCAGTAGGGGGTGTGCAAGAGGCAGCTGATCAATGTTTCTCTCTCATCGATGTTTCTAACTCTCTATCCCTCTCTCTTCCTCTCTGTAAAAAATCAATAAAATATATTTAAAAAAAAAAAAAAAAGAAAGGTGGAAGTGGATCAGATAGGACAAAGGAGGCAAAGCTCAGACAAGTTGTCACCATGGGAACAGGCTGCTGAAGACATGCCACTGGCCAGCAAGGCACTCACCACCCCTCGACTGGTATCGGCACCCCTGGATACCTACACCCTGTGCTTTCGTTTTGCATCTTGCCCTTCCAGACTCTACTCCCTGTGGACTCAGCCTGAAGAGTCCCTAAATGACCTGAGCCTTGCGTCACCCCCTCAGGATACAAAGTCCCAGGTGGCAGCATTTGATTGGCTGTGCTTAGGTCTTATCCTGGTTCACGCTCCCAAGGAGATAACTGCCCATTTTTCTTCCAAGGTGAAGCACGCTTTCCTATTATTCTCTTAGGGTTCTTCCCAAATATGAACGTGTCAGATACTGGGCAACCCACATTATAAATATCTACTATATGTACATCATTTGGTTAATTTGGATTCATCACTTGAGAATAATATATTTCAAGTAATGATTCATTCTATCATTCAGTTAGATAGTTTTCATTCCCAAGTTTCTGTTGTTACACACTAGTCTAACCTAGTCTTTTGAGTTTCTCTAGACTCAACCAAAGGATTGCACAGCATAGGGTTTAAGTAAGCATTGTGACCAGGCTTCCCTCTGGTTTGAGAACCACACATTAATCTTTAAGAAATGGTTGTCCAAACAGCTATGGTTCTCCGGGTTGCCTACTCACCCTATATACACACCTCCATCCTGCCACTTAAATAACAAATATTAAGAAAGGTTTTAGCCGAAACCGGTTTGGCTCAGTGGATAGAGCGTTGGCCTGCGGACTCAAGGGTCCCAGGTTCGATTCCGGTCAAGGGCATGTACCTTGGTTGCAGGCACATCCCCAGTGGGGGGTGTGCGGGAGGCAGCTGATCGATGTTTCTCTCTCATCGATGTTTCTAACTCTCTGTCCCTCTCTGCTCCTCTCTGTAAAAAATCAATAAAATATATTTAAAAAAAAAAAAAAAGAAAAGAAAGGTTTTAGCCCTAGCTAGTTTGGCTCAGTGGATAGAGCATCAGCCTGCGGACAGAAGGGTCCCGGGGTTCAATTTCAGTCAAGAGCACATGCTCGGGTTGTGGGCTCAATACCCAGTAGGGGGCAGCCGGTCAATGATTCTCTCTCATTATTGGTGTTTCTCTCTCTCTCCCTCTCCCTCCCTCTCTTAAATCAATAAAAATATATTTTAAAAAAGAAAAAGAAAAAAAGAACTAACATGAGTTACTAACGTAGAGCAAAGGTTTGAGTAATCACAATAAATGTAGGTTTAAAAAAAACTAAGAGATTAGAGAAAGAAGGAGGTAGGTAATGGAGACTAAAGATTATCTAATATAATCACAAATGGTGTCCCTGAAATATTAAACCCATCAAATTAAACAAAAGTATTCAAGAGAATATTCCTGAGACAAAGAAAACTGAGTTTGCAGAGTTAAAAAACATATTGTGTGTCAGAAAACTTCAACCTTGAAGAATACCCAATACTGAGATACATGTTGGCCTACCTATTAAAATTCAAAAGTAAAGGATTCCTTCAGGCATTGAGACAAGCAGTATCAAATTATCTACTGGGGATGGCTGGACTTCAGAATTTAATGTCAGAAAACAAAAGCAATGACTAAAGGAGTGTAAACCCAAGGATATCTTATCTCCAAATAAGTGGTCATTCTGGTATGCATGCAAAACAGATTTTCCTAAACATAGAAATCAGGAACCACAGCACCCATGAACCTCTCTCAGAAAAACTACTTGCTGATATCCTGGCATTCAAGAGAATTAAAATGAGGGGAAAAAGGCACACAAAAGCCATGTACAGGGCTTTGGGGAATACCAAATCCATTTAAATGTAGACCAATACCAACTGATGGACTGTCACTGAAGAGAATGTTAATGTTACAAACTCACTGATATAAAAATAATAGTATAAAAGTTGGGGAGAGCTCTTGCAGCTCGGCCACAGACATGCCATCCAGACTGGGGAAGACCCGAAAACTTCGGGGCCACGTGAGCCACGGCTACGGCCGCATCTGGCAAGTACGGGGGGCGGGGGGGCGGGGGGGGCACGCAGTAATGCTGGTGGCTTGCATCATCATGGGATAAACTTTGACAAATATCACCCAGGTTACTTTGGGAAAGTTGGTATGTGGCATTACTTAAAGAGGAACCAGAGCTTCTACCCAACTGTCAACCGTGATACTGGTCAGTGAGCAGACACAGGTAAATGCTGGCAGAACAAGACAGTAGCTGCTCCTATCATCGATGTGGTGAGATCAGACTATGACAAGTTCTGGGAAGGGAAGGCTCCCAGAGCAGCCTGTCATCCTGAAGGCCAAGTTCTCCAGCTGTAGAGCCGAGGAGAAGATTAAGGGTGTTGGGGGGGCCTGTGTCCTGGTAGCTTGAAGCTACATGAAGGGAAGTTTATTAAAATGTCCTCAAGTAAAAAAAAAAAAAAAAAAGTTGGGGAGAGAAGAAATGAAGATGGGAGAATGTATTATCTCCAGCATTTCTAGAAGGGGGTCAATCAGTGTATGAAATTAAAACATCTGGTTCAAACAAAAAATAATGACTTTCAAAATCTCTCTGAAAGATCTTTAGGCCCTAGCCGGTGTGGCCAGTTGGTTGGGTGTCATCCCATGCACCAATGCACCAAAAGGTTGTGGGTTCCTTTCCAGATCAGGACACATGCCTGGGTTGTGGGCTTGATCCCCACTAGGGGGCGTGCAGGAGGCAGCCGATCAATGTTTCTTTCTCCCTCTTCTTTCCTCTCTCTCACACACACAAAAAAAGATAAAAAGTGGGTGGGTGGGGGGGGAGGAAAAGATCTTTTAGGAGTTAATATTTCTCATAAAGAAGAAAAAAATTATTGGAAATTGAGCATTTTTTTCCATTTCACTTCAATTTTGTTTTCTATAAAATCCAAGTGTGTTCTTTTATGAAATCCAAGGGAAACTAAATTGAATAGTATTATTTGTTTGATAGTAAAGGGGCCTAGTGTGATGATGTCACACCGTTGGGGTTAGGACATCATAGGCAAATATTAACTTCTGTTGATCCCCCTTTTAAAATGTACATTTGTTCTATTGTGTTTATATCTACTAAGCCAGTGGTTTCTCTTTTATTATCATTATTGATTGATTTTTTTTTAGAAAGAAAAAAACCACATCGATTTGTTGTTCCACTTATTTACGCATTCATTGGTTGATTCCTGTATGTGCCCTGACTGGAGACTGAACCCACAACCTTGGCGTATCAGGGATGACACTAACCAGCTGAGCTACCCGGCCAGAGCTAGTAGCTAAGTGGTGTCAAATTATGCCTTACATGAGTAAATAAATTTGCCCAAACTCACCAAACTGTATTTTACTATATGTAAATTTATCCTGATACAACTTATTTAAAAGACTTTTTAATATATATATATTTTTTTATATTTTTTATTGATTTTTTACAGAGAGGAAGAGAGAGGGATAGAAAGTTAGAAACATCGATGATAGAGAAACATCGATCAGCTGCCTCTTGCACAACCCCTACCGGGGATGTGCCCGCAACCAAGGTACATGCCCTTGTCCGGAATCGAACCCGGGACCTTTCAGTCCGCAGGCCGACGCTCTATCCACTGAGCCAAACCGGTTTCGGCTAAAAGACTTTTTAAATGATGCCCCATTGGAGTCTGCGTAGAGGAACAGGGAAGAAAAGAAGGTGAGTGGGCAGGACTTTTCCCTCCCCCATCTCCTACCCATCTCTGTGTCATTAACCCGGGCAGTCTGGCACTTATGTCTTTTACACAAAGTCTTCAACATTCGGTTCCATAGCTTTAAGGGAGAAAACAACAACCCATTACTGTTTTAAAAGTTGATGTCAATCGATCTGAACATAAACATAAATTGTGTATGGCCGTAGGTGGCAGGGAGGAGGAACAAGCTAACAAAATAATTCCAAGGAGTTAAAGGTAAGCTAATATTGAAGACATTTCTGAATGAGACGCACATTTCTGCTTTTCAGCAGCTTCTGCACAGTCCTTCCCAGCCGAATGGAGATGGTCTCCAGATGGCGCACGGTGCTTCTAGATGTGTGAATGGGCCTCGAGGGCCGCACCACCCCCTGACTCAGCCTCCGCTGTCCCCAGCTCTGATCAAGTTACCAGCAGGCCCACGCCAGGGAGCGGCTGGCTGGGGTCCTGGCAGCACAAAACCTTTTCAGTTTCCCTAACAATTTCCCCCCTCATCCTTGCAATGTTTTGGCAGCTGTGGAGCCTCTTTTTCAATTTGCTTTCAACTTGCCTAATGCTTCAAGCCACAGGGGAGACCCCAAACCCTGCAGAACATCCAGGAATGCAAAGCATTTGCAATGAGTCACAGCTGCAGAGGTGCCAGCAAGGACTCTTCCAGACTTAGAGAGGGAAGAGGAAGGAGGGGCCCGTGGCAGCAGCTGCAGAGCCTTGTTGCAGGCTGGACCCAGGGAAGAGGAGCAGTGGCATTGGCTGGAATGAGGATAGAAAATGTATATGTAAGAAAAGAGCTGGAGGGGGACCACTCCTCTGAGGCATCCATCCCCACCTGCTCCGTGTGGGGGCTGTGAGCTCTTCTAGCCACATTCTCCAAATCCTAAAGATTTCGCAGGAAAAACCACCTTCTGGAATACAGAGAATTGCAAGTTGGCGCTTGGAAAATGATCCCTGGCTGTCCTCTAACCAACAATCATAAAGGGCTCAGCCCACTGAGCTTTGCAACACACTATTTTAAGATGCCCTTTAAAAATGCAGTGGGCGTTCCTTCCTTCGATGCCAACAGAGGGGGCATTCACTGGCTCTTTCTTGCTGCCTGAAGGTACTCCTCCCTTTAAGCCCCGGAGAGGGCATTTGATGTCAAAAACCTCTCTTTCACTTTTTATTAACAACGAATAGAGGACACATTTATAATTTTCATCTGAAATATTAACGACTCTAGAGAATAAGAAGTTTCTCTCTCACTTCTGCCCACCTGGCCACCTGGTTCTCCATCCCAGAAGCAAGGACTGTTACCTACTTGTGTATTTTTCCAGAAGTGTTCTTTGCATGTTCAAGCATGTCTGACATATGTAAATTTTTGTGCCAATAACAGATGTTACACAACGTTCCATTCTTTGTTTTTAACAACCTGGGAACCGTTTCATATCTGTACAAGTAGGACTCCCTCGTTTATATGTTTATCTTAACTAGATATTTATTTGTTTATTTTAACTAGATATTTCAACAGTACCCTGTTAATACACATGTTGGTTGTTTTCAGTCTTTCCTATTACAAACTGTGCTTCAGTGAATATCTTTGAACATATATCGTGGGCAGGTATATATGTAGGTAAAATTTCTAGAAATGGGATTGCTATGTCATGTTTTGGTAGATATTTTATGAAATTGCCCTCCTTGGAGACTATACCAATTTATATTCACATACATGAGAGGGCCCATTTCCCCTATTCCTCAGCACATGGGTTATCCAACCTCTGTCAACTGATAGGTTAAAAATGGTATCTTATTGTCCTTTTACTTTGGTTTCCCCTTATTGCAAGTGACACGGAGTGTCTTTATCTGTGTTTGCGAGCCCTGGCATGTTCTGCTCTGGGAACTGCCTTCTCTGCCCATTCTCCGCTGCACTGTTTGCCCTGGTCCTGTGGCAGGATTCGGTCTCTTGTAGGTTGTCCGACTGAGGGCTCAGCTCCTTGCTGGCTGGCTGCTGGGGCCACAGGAAGTTCCTTGCCCCCTGGGCCCCTCCCAATGTAAGGGAGGGAGTCTGTAGAGTCCACTAGCAAGATGGAAGTGACCATCTTATCCATCTTGTGCAACGTACGGAAGAAACATTCCATCACCTGTGCCACCGTCTGCTGGTCAGAAGCAACTCACAGGTCCCACTCACGCTCAAGAGGAGGGGGTGACACGAGGAGTGAGTACCAGGAGGTGGGGGCTCACTGGAGTCATCCTTGAGTCTGTCCACCCCCGGCCCTCGGTGACCCAAGTCCCGCCCGCAGGCAACATGCACCTGCCTCCTCTCAACGTTCTCCAACAGTCTCATCCCATTGGAAGTGCAGAATCTCGTCGTCTGAAGCACGCCCACGTGTGACTGAGGCTCCTCAGGGAGCTCACGGAGTCCAACAACTAGAGCACAGTTCCTCCCCCCGTGGACCTATGGGATAATGTGACAAGTCACCTGCCTCTGCGCCTAACACGTCCAGTGGGGGCCAGGCCCGGGATGGCGGCAGACACACTCCTGTTCCGAAAGGAAGGACATGGGAGGCACCAAGGAGTCACGGTCCATAGCATTTCACAGGTCTCGACCATGGTTTTTTCTGCTTCGTCTATGCTTAACCAGAAGTGTTCTTTGCATGCTCAGGTATATCTGGTATATGTAAATGTGCCCAAAGTTTACATATATCACAAGATCCCTGTGAGGGTAGGTACTATTATCCTTATTTTACCTCAAAGCGAACTGAGGTACGGAGAAGTTAGACAACTTCCCAAGAGCACACAGGCCGTCAGTGGCAGAAACAGACACTGGATCCTCAGATGAGCATTCCCGGAGGAGCAATTTGTAGGAGGTTTGAGTGAAGGAACTAAAGTGGTATTCTCAGCTGGCAAAAATTCTCCCCTGTCCTTGTAACACAAGGGGTGTGTGTGTGTGTGTGTGTGTGTGTGTGTGTGTGTGTGTGATGTTTCAGCCCCTTTTGTACCCCAGGCAGCAGCAAGTCAACAACTGTGGGGCTATTCACAATTCATCGGTATTTTTCCTACCCTCCTTCACTGACGGGTCCCTGCACCTATAGCAGGAGTGTGTGTCTTTATTTCATCCCCCTCCCCTGCCACTCCTCGGTGCCACCTGGAAACTCCAAGCATCCTGTCCCCATCATTCCGAACAAGGGAGTGTTGCATTCCTTCTCCTGGCACCTGAGACCCCCTGCAGGTGTCCTCCGGTGTCTTCGCCAGCCCCCCTCAATCTTCGCTGCATCTGGCAGCCCTCTGCGTTAGTGTTTGTAGATCAAAGTTTGCGTTGTCACTTTTGGTAGCCCCCTCCGTATCCATTCTCCTTTCCCTCCTTCTTAACAGAACCCCAACTTTGTCCAGGCATCGAACACCCCCACAGGCAGCCAGGAGATTCAGGGAAAGATGGCTCCGGTCCGTCTGTTCCCACTCAGGGAAGGCACTCTGACCTAAGCCAATTGCAGTCATTTCTGCTCCCCCCTTTTGCCAGTGTTTGGTTCAGTAACTGAGGTTTGGGCCACCCAGCAGGTAGCAGCCCCTTTGGGGACAGCTGCTGACTCAGAGGCGGGCGTCTGGACTGCGCTGGCCCATCAGGAATTTCATTTGCTCCCTCACCTAGAGGATGTGGAAAAGAATTGTGTAGCCGGAACTGCTGTGGAACCAGCCCTCAGATGAACCCTGTGGACACCAGCGAAGAGAGGCAGAAAACATCTGGGTGATTGATGCTGTTGTTGACCCTGCCATACCTGGAGTTCCTGTTACATGAGTTACTACGTGTCCCTATTACGTCACTCTGAGTCAGACTTTCTGTTACTTGCAGTCGTAAACTTCCTAATTAGTACAGAATTAAAGAGGTTGCCTAGTTTGGTCGAAAATACATCTTGTCTTTTTATTGTTTTAGCTTTTTTGGTAACTTTCACATTGGGTTGGTTACCACCACTTATTTTTGAGGGTATTCACAACTGACGAGTAGTTCTACTTACCTTCGTGAACTCTGCTAGCTCACTCGGGATTTTAAACTATCCAGAAGGATGGTGAGCTGCACAACACAGAGCAACTGCATCGCCCAGGAGAGCTCAGCCCTGTAGTCATTGTCATACCCAAGGAAGCAGGGGCACCCCATGGCATCACATCTGTGCGCGCCCCTCAGACTTGCCACCCCGGCCTTATTAACCTCTTTATGTGGCAGTCATCCACCCCTGGGGTGTGGAGAGCTCGCCAATGTTCACTTCCAAACTTCAGAGTCATTCCGAAGGCCCCTAGGGTGCCCTGCGTATAAAAACCGAAGTCAGAATGGCACCCTGAATAAACAAGTGGGGGCTGGATGGAGTAAAGACTTCTCTGAATTTTCAACACCCATTGCTATGGTGGAGGATGGGGAGAAATGTTACACCAGGGTTTTGTGTGCTAAATTTATGTGTTGATTCTAAGATATGAGGGGTTCTTACTTCTCCTCCCGATGAAGAGTGAAGAGTTTTTTCCCTTCAGGGCAGCATGGATTGATTTAAGTGAGGCCCGAGAAGGATAAGCTAGAGGCTGGCCACGGAATTAGGTATGTCCCCAAGGACCCTATACGCACCGTGTCTCAAGGGATTGATAAGGATGCCTGATTCTCTGGGGGTGAACTTACCCAGTGGCAGAGTGGACCACTCCAAAGAGCTACTGAAATGGCCCAAATAAAATTGTCTGAAAGGGTGACCCTGGAGGCCCAGCAGCCCACAGCTGTAGCAGGGAGCAAAAAGTGCAACCTCAACAATGTCCAGCAAATCTTGTTTTAGCTATCGGGTTGTGCTTTTACATTTTAGAAGTCCTTCCCTAGCCTGGGTCACAACAATCTATGTATTTTCTGTTAGCTTCATGATGACTTTGAAAAGAGGCCTTGTTGGAGCCAACATTTTTTAAAATATATTTTTTAATTGATTTCAGAGAGGAAGGGAGAGGGAGAGAGAGAGATAGAAACATCAATGATGAGCCTGTAACTCCAGTATGCCCTGACCAGGAATCAAACCAGTGACCTCCTGGTTCATAGGTCATGCTCAACCACTGAGTCACGCCAGCCAGGCTGGGCTAACATTTGTTTATATAGTAGGTGGGGATTCAGTTTGATTTTTCTCAATATAATAAGCCAGTTTTCCAATCTAGTGAATAGTCCACCCTTTCCCACACTTATATATGTGAGACCAGGTTTCAATTAAACATGGCTCTGTCTCTGAGCCATCTGTTATTCTGTTCCAATTGTCCATTCTGTCTGTTCTTGAACGAGAACCATAATGTTTGAATGATGTGACTTAGTATGACTTATCTCCTTTCTCAATGTAGAGATAGCTAAATCATATTTCTAATAAAAAAAGATGTTATTTTGATAGAGGTTGGATTTAATGAATAGATTAATTTAGAGAGAATCTGCATTTTGATAATATTAAGCCATTCTATTTATGAGCATGGGAAACCTCTCCATTTATTCAGGTCTTCTTTTATGTCCTATAATAATTTAAAATTTCTTCTTATAGAGCTCTAATACATCCTTTGTTAATAGTTTTTTTGTTGCTACTGTAGAAAATACCTTTATTTTCCTATTATATATTTTCTTCTTGCATATTGCTAGTGTAAAGGAATGCTATTGATTTTTATCTCATCACTTATTTATACCTTGCTGGTAACAAAGTTCCATAGTTTCTTCACTAGTAGGAGATTTTAGTAGGTGGGAAGGGGGAGAGGATGCCCTGGCCCAGTTGGTTGAGGGTCATTCTGTGCAGCAAAAGGTTGCTGGTTTGATTCCCAGTCAGGGCACATACCCAGGTTGTGGGTTCAGTCCCCTGTTGGAGGCAAACAATTAAGCGCTCTCTCTCTCTCTCTCTCTCAAATTAATAAAAACATATTTAGGGGGGAAAAGCAGGGGAGGAAAATCAATGTGAAGATTCATGTGTGAGGACAAGAAGCCAAAAGGACAGAGAAGAGATTGCCAGGTGCTTTGGAAACCAATTTTATGACTTCATCCTTTCCCCTGAATTCTTATAGAATTATCCTAATTTTCGAATACAGTCCAGCCTCTATAGAAATGTGTCACTCTTTCCATCAGCAGGACTGATCTGGAGTCCAGTCACCTCTCAGCACCACCAACACTGTCTAACCCACGCTCTCACTGCTGAGCCAAGCAGTCACCTATGACAATAGCCTTCCAATTGCTCTCCTCTTTCAACACTCCCTGTGCTCTCCCAGCGGGTCTGTTCTTTTATCATGTCAATCCTCTACTCAATTCTCTGCAATCTGTAACCGCCCCTCATTCAGATGAGAGGCCAGGGTCTTTCTTTCTTTTGTTTGTTTTTGTTAATCCTCCCCTGAGGATGTTTTTTCCATTGCTTTTCAGAGAGAGTAGAAGGGAGAGAGGGAGGGAGGGAGGGGGAGAGAGAGAGAGAGAGAGAGAGAGAGAGAGAGAGAGAGAGAGAGAGGGAGAAGGGAGAGAGAGAGAGAGGGACATCAATGTGATAGAGACACATGACTGGTTGCCTCCTGTACATACACTGGCTCAGGGTGGAGAATGAACCTGCAACCAAGGTACATACCCTTGACCAGGAATCGAACCCAAGACTCTCACTGGCTGGAGCTCTAACCACTGAGAGAACACCAGCCAGGGCCCAGGGACTTTCTTGTTGCTCACGGGACTCTGTGAGCTGGTCCCCCATTTGCTCTCTGAACTTGTCACCAATAAATACTCCTCCTGCTCATCTTGTTCCAGCATCATTGAGCCCCTTGCTATTCCTCCAACTTGGTAAGCAAGCTGCAGCCTCAGGGCCTAAGTACATTATATATTGCTGCATGACAGATTATCCCAACACTCACTCAACAGCTTAAAATAACAAAGCTGTATTATTTTATTATTTCTCACAGTTTTTGAGGGTCAGAAAGCTGGGAGTGCTTAGCTGGGTGGTCCTGAGTCAAGGTCTCTGATGAGGCTGTGGTCCAGCTTTCTGCCATGGCTTTAGCCTCATCTGAAGGCTCGGCTGGGGGAGGGTCCACTATGCTGGGTTCTCTTCCCCCTCCTCCTCTCTCCCATGAAGCTGTTGGTAGGCCTCCAGTCTTCATGGATTTTTGGACCTCATTTCCCCTCTGGCTGCAGGCCAGATACCACCCTCAGTTTCTGGCCACATGGCCCTCTCTGTGAAGCAGAGAGCAGCTCTCCTGGCAGCTGGCTTCCCCCAGGGAGAGTTATCTGAGAGGGAATGAGCACCCAGAATGGAAGCTATAATCTTTTTAAAACTGAACCTCAGAAGTAACACTCCATCAGCTTTGCCATAGGCAGCCCACACTCCAGGGCAGGCAAGCAGGAGCTCCCTCCCACTCTGGAAGAGTAGCAAGCATTCACGGGCATCCTCTATAATAAAAGCATAGTATGCAAATTGTCCCCTTGACCAGGAGTTGTCTGGGAGTTCGACCAGGGTGCGGGGCCAGCCAGGAGAAGGGAGGGAGGCCCCAGCCAGCGGCAGTGGCAGGTGGCCAGGGGAAGAGGAAGTACCCGGCCGGCAACCACTAGGGACCCTACCAGTGCACCAATTTTGTGCACTGAGCCTCTAGTGTTTCTTATAACAATCACAAGATTTTTGTACTTGTTCGCTCTGCCCCAGGTCACTACAGGTTGGCTCCTCTCATTCAGGTCTCTGCTCAACACAGGTGCTTCTTGTGACCTTGTCTAAAACAACACCATTTACCAGACCAGCGTGGCTCAGTGGTTGAGCATCAACCTATGAACTAGAAGGTCATGGTTTGATTCCTGGTCAGAGCATATGCCTGGGTTGTGGGCTTGATCCCCAGTAGGGTCATGCAGGAGGCAGCTGATCAATGATTCTCTCTCATCATTGATGTTTCTATCTCTCTCTCCCTCTCCCTTTCTCTCTGAAATCAATAAAAATATATTTTTTTAAAAATTATAAAAAAAGAAAGCAGCATCATTCTATCTCTTTCCTGATTTTTTTTTTATTTG
Source organism: Eptesicus fuscus (assembly GCF_027574615.1). Lineage (NCBI taxonomy): Eukaryota > Metazoa > Chordata > Mammalia > Chiroptera > Vespertilionidae > Eptesicus > Eptesicus fuscus. The sequence continues at coordinate 38,925,594 of NC_072477.1, forward strand.
TTTTGTTTTTTGTTTTTGCCCTTATCATCTGACATACTGGGTTTTATTTGTTGATAATTTGTCTTCCCACTAGAATATTAGCTTGGTAAAGGCAGGACTTCATTCTACTTACTGTTAAATTCCCAGTACCCTAGAATTATGACAGGCATATAGTAAGAACTCAATAAATTCTTGTAGGGAGAGAGGAGGAAGAAGGGGGAAGAGAAGCCAGCATAGGGGTTCATGTCTTCAGTGTCTACCAGATGGAGACCTGGTTGGTGTCTAGAGCAAGCTACCCATCCACCAGCCCCTTGGGTGTCTGCAGGAATCCTGAGTGCCACGTGGCAGGCCAGAAAGGAACTTTCTCTACACGTGGGGATTTTCAGTTGGTTGAATTGTGTCCCCAAAAATGATATGTCCAAGTCCTAATCCCCAGCACCTGTGAATGTGACCTTACTTGAAAATTAAGGTCCTTACAGAAGCAGCTAAGGATCTTAAGATGAGATCGTCCTGGATTTAGGATGAGCCCTGGATGCAGTGGCTGATGCCCTTATAAGAGGAGAGGGAGATTTGAAACACAGGGACATATAGAAAAAAGAAGGCCAATGGAGGCAGAAGCAGAACTTCTGTTTATATGGTTACAGCCAAGCAATGAGGTGATCAGAGTGGGAAGAGGAAAGATTCTCCCCTGGATCGGGCAGAGGGAGCACGGCCTGTCAGCACCCTGATGTCGGACTTCTGGCCTCCAGAACACATTGTGGGAGATAACATATTGTTGTTGTTTCAAGCCACCCTGTGTGTGGCCATTTGTTAGGCGGGCCTAGGAGAGGAATACAGGATCGAACCGCTTCTCTGAGGCCCGTCCCTTGGGCCTTGGATTCTAAGTGATTAAGAAGGATCAGCTCCATGACTTCCATAAAAATGAGTGACTCAGATCATTTTTCATGACCCTGCATGCCAAATGACAATTAAAATTGCTCAGTATATGTGTAACTTTTTAAGAACAACTTTCGATATCTATTTATAACCCTCTCTACATTCTAGAATGGAGGAGCAGAGGTAGGAAGGAGACATTTTGAAGTATGTCCCCTCTTGTGCTATTAGAATGTTTTCTTGTGTCTTTTATTAAACCTATGCAAGCACATAACAAAGAAAAAAATAACATGGCATTCCTATTGCCTTTCTAAACCATGATGTAGCTCCCACAGAGTTACACAAAAGTATCTTTTAGCCAAAAGTTTCTTAACCAAAATCAAACATCTGTCAAACTATTAATTTGTGTATATGAAGAGCAGTGATAGAAGCAGAGTAGAGTGGTTGTTACTAGGGGCCAGGGGGAGGGACATGGGGGAGATCGTTGGTCAAAGGGGTACATGGTTATATAAGATGCATAAGCCCTAGTCATTGATTCTAAGTGCAGTTAACAAGTTTGTGCTATATATTTCAAAACCTGTTACAAGAATAGATCTTATGTTAAACTAGAGGCCCAGTGCAACAAATTCATGCATGGGGGTGTCCCTCAGCCCAGCCTGCACCCATTCCAATCTGGGACCCCTCAAGGGATGTCTGACTGCCCGTTTAGGCCCAATCCCACCAGACATCCTTCTCACAATCCAGGACTGCTAGCTCCCAACCGCTCACCTGCCTGCCTGCCTGATTGCCCCTAACTGCTTCTGCCTGCCAGCCTGATCACCCCCTAACCACTCCCCTGCCAGCCTGATCGACGCCTAACTGTTCCCCTGCTGGCCTGATTGCCCCTTACTGTCCTCCCTTGCCAGCCTGGTCACCCCTAACTGCCCTCCCCTGCTGGCCTGGTTGCCCCCAACTGCCCTTCCCTGCAGGCCTTGTCCCCCCCCAACTGTCCTCCCCTGCAGGCCTGGGTCCCCCCCAACTGCCCTCCCCTGCAGGCCTGATCACCCCCAACTGCTCTCCCTGCAGGCCTGGTCCCCCCCAACTGTCCTCCCTTGCAGGGCTGGTCCCCCCACAACTTCCATCCCCTGCTGGCCATCTTGTGTCTACATGGGGGTGGCCATCTTTGACCACATGGGGGCAGCCATCTTGTGCGTTGGAGTTATGGTCAATTTGCATATCACCTCTTTATTATATAGGATGTTCTTATTACAAAAAAAGGGAGGGGAGGGAGAAAACACTTAGAGGCAATGGTTAAGTTTATGGCATTGTTTATGACATTTTCATAAGTGTCTACTTACCTTTAAACTCATCAAGACGTAGACATTGAATATGTATGGGTTTTTTTGTATGTCAATCATACCTCAATTTAAAATATTTTTTTAAAACAACAGTGATATTATTAATAACAGCTTGGTAAACAGTTGTGCGATTTGGTGCTTTGTTTTGTTGATACTGCCTAAAATGTTTGCAAATCAAATTTGTCTTCCTCTACTTGTTTAATGTCTTTGTTATAACTTTGGATTGTTAGACTATGTTGGCACCTTCCTGAATATGGTTGAATAAAAGTGAGGGCACACCAGAAAGGTTGTTACAGCTAGATTCACTTTTTTAAAATATATATTTTTTTATTGATTTCAGAGTAGAGAGAAGAGGGAGAGAGAGATAGAAGCATCAATGATGAGAGAGAATCATTGATCCCCTGCCTCCTGCATGCCCCCTACTAGGTATCAAGCCCACAACCTGGGCATATGCCCTTGACCAGGATCAAACCCGGGACCCATGCACTCACTGGTTATTTCTTGTATGTGACCTGACCAGGGATCAAACCCACAGCCTTGGTGTATTGGAATGATGCTCTAATCACCAACTGAGCTACCTGGCCAGGCACAGCTAGATGAGAGAGAGAGAGAGAGAGAGAGAGAGAGAGAGAGAGAGAGAGAGAGAGAACAGTGACTTCAGAACACAGGCTGTTTTTTGGTTATTTTCTCCCCCAAAATAGAAAGGTGAAACAGGTAAATGTGTGAATGTTAAGTTTAAGGTTAATGGCTATTATATCACTCAATAAGTATCTTCAGAGACCCAAAATAAAGCTGCACTCATTGATAATCATTTATTCTTTCTTTCATTTAAATGCATTGCCTGCATGTGCCTTGTGATGTGTTAGAGGCTAAGGATAAAAGCTACAAGGCAGGGAATCTGCTCTCAAGATGTGGCCGACTTATAACCGAGTATGTGTGATTCACTAGGTTGGGCACAATAATAGCACACAGCAGCCCACATGAAAGGAGTGATTGCCTGTCATGCAGAGGAACGTCAGGAAGCTTCGAGAAGACAGCGTATGCAGTAAAAGTCATAGAGATGATCAATTGTGTTAATAGATCCATGATGGAATATTTTGCAATACTATAACCAGAGTACTAGGCCAGCTAAACAGAATCCCCTTACATTATGAACTTCTGTCATTCTTGGAAGTGTCTATTCCTGATGTGCTCCTAGTAACCTCCAAAGGCTTGATTGGGCTCACTCACATATGTTATGGGAGGATGGAGACCAACAAATAGAGATGTAAATTGGAAGCAGGGAAGGGTTTCCCCACAAGAAAAGTAGAATAAAGGGCTAAATATTTTGAAATTAAAATGTACCATTCTTGCCCCGTCAGTGTGGGTCAGTGGTTGAGCATTGACCTATGAATCAGGAGGTCCTGGTTTGATTCTGGTCAGGGCACTTGCCTGAGTTGTGGTCTGGATCCCCCGGGTGGGGAAAGCAGGAGGCAGCTGATCAATGATTCTTTCTCATCATTGATGTTTCCTCTCTCTCTCTCTCCCCTCTCCCTTCCTCTCTGAAATCAATAAAAATTATTTTTTTTAAGGTAACATTCTTAGCTAAGTCAGATCTTTAGTGATTAGTTCATGCACTACACTATACTTCACAATTTTCACTGTCAGAAGCTGGACATAAACATCATAAAACCATTTAGAACTTAATCTGTTACTTAGAAAAAGCTAATTTTGCTAAAGGACATTATTTCCTCACAATGGCAGAAATGCCAACTGCTTCCTTGCCACGATCTCCTGTTCTTTCTGGGCATGTGACTAGACTACATGTCCCAGCCTCCCTTGCAGATAGGAATGGCCATGCAACTGAGTCCTAGCCAATGGAATGAACTGAAGTGATAGTGCCACTGCCAGGCCTGGCCCATTAAAACTTCCCTGTTGCTCTTTGACCCTTGCAACTGGCTGGAATGCAGATGACCCCCAGGGCAATCTTGGAAGACACCAGGACAAGACAGCAGATCCTCCGTGAGCCGGAGAGCTCAGACATCTACACCAGGAGCCACCCCACTGGCCCGTAGAGTTTACCTAGCACTGCACTGTGATGTGAACAAGAAATAAAGTCTAAGGTTCTTGAGCTACTTTACATTTTAGGGACAATTTGTTTCACTAGTAAGTCTTTTTTAACTCATACTTTCCTAGCAAAATCCTTCTCTTTTACTTTTTTGGAGGAAGGAGGAGACACACAAGAAAGGATGAGTTGAGGGAAATTTAATTATAGTGTTGGTGCAGGGCATCTATCATTTGCCCCTTTAGACCCATGCTTCAACCTCAGGACCCTGCTTTCAACCCCTGCAGGCTGACCTACATTCTGGGCCTCTTAGCCCGAGGAATGCCTGGGAGATAAGGGGGAGGGAGGGGAAGAAAGGTCAGGATATTTCTGGTGCTGGTTCACTCCCTGTGAGGTTCCCACAGAAGGTCACTGCCCCTCTCAATCTGTGTTACACGACTGTCTCACTCCCGGGTTCACGTAGCAGCTCCCTGCCCTTGTCCACGTGGGCCTTGTCTCATCAGCCCAGCTTAGTCAGCTCCAGCTGTGATAGCTAAACATTATAGACAGGCTGGCTTAACAGAAATGTATTACCGTTCGGGAGGCTGGGAAGTCCAAGATCAGGGTGTCAGCTTGGTTGGGTTCTGGTGAGAGCCCTCTTCCTGGCATGCGGACGCCTGCCTTGCCATGTCTTCACATGTCAGGGGACAGGGGAAGATGAAAGGGGGTGGGAATAGACAGGAGAGTGTGTCTGCTCTGCTCCCTTCTCATAAGGGCACTAACCCCATCATGAGGACCCTGCATGACCTCATCTAACCCTAATTACCTCCAAAGGCCCCACCTCCTAATGCCATCACATTTGGGATCAGGGCTTCAACATCTGAATTTGGGAGGATGCAAACATTCAGTCCATAACTGGCCTAGGCATGTGCTGTCAGCCAGGCTGCTAGGAGACCCAGGCTATTACAGCATTCTTTGCAGCGACTCTACGCCCACACTTCGTAAACAAACCCTCCTGGAATCGTCCTACTTTGAGTGTGCCATCTGTTTCCTGTTAACACTCTGAATCAGACAATATTGCTTTGTCTTCACTCTCAAAAATAATAGTAGCCAATATTGTACATCTTACCACAACCTAGTAAGGTGGTACATTTTAGGGCAATTAACAACCATCACAAGCAATAACTCACAGGCAAAGGATTACATCTCTCTCTTCAGTTGGTACCTTGAACTTCTTGGCATCTCCAGATTCACCTCCCTCCACAACCCAAACCTGACATGTAAGTCCCACCTTAGCCTTTAGGTCACAATTCAAGTCCTTAGCCTGGCGTTCAAGGCCCTTTGTAATCGGGTCTCTATCTCCTCTCCGGCATTATCATTGCCACCCTGCAGGCCCCCTGTAAGCCAGGAGAAGCTTGACTCTGCTTCTGCACGTCACACACCCGCCCCCTGGATAAAGCTGGGATGAAGATGGGAGCATGTCCCTCTTCCCTTCACATTCGCTCCTCTGCGAGAGCTGGAGATGTCACTCGTCCCCATGAAGTGAAAAGATAACTCATCACCCCTGCCTTTCACACGTTCAACTCACCGCAAATTCCCAACGAGCAGCACCTGAATTGCTGAAGTTTTACTATTATGAATATTTAATCTTTTTTAAATTTAGTTTTTTGTAGAGGTAATACATGTTCATGGGTCAAAACCAAAATTTATAAAAAGTTCCATCGTGAAATGTTTCCTCTACTCCAGCCCATGTCTCTAGTAACAAAATTCTTACCCTCCATATGTAACCACCCTTCTTAACATATACTTAGTTCCAGAATTGTTACTGCACCTAAAAGTACATTGCAAATACACATTCTCATGTTTCTCCTTTCTTTACCATAGCGTGACATGCTTTTTGGAACTTTGATATATATTTTTATATCATGTTTTATATATGTTTTATATCATGATATATATTTTTTTATGTTAACATGTTCTGGAAATCTTTCTTTGCCTGTGTTGATTATAACTTGCTTCCTCATTCTTTTGTACAGCTGCATAGTATTCCAGTCTGTGGATGCATCATCATTTCTTTAACCAAACCTTTATTGATAGACATTTGAGTCACAGCTAATCTTTTTTGCAAATAATGTTTACAAATGATGCACACTTACTCTTGCTATAATGCCGTAGGATTCAATGTGTAATTCTTTTAACATTTCAACTTTATACTTTATTTTTAAAAATTTGTCATCTGCCGAAACCGGTTTGGCTCAGTGGATAGAGCATCGGCCTGCGGACTCAAGGGTCCCAGGTTCAATTCCAATCAAGGGCATGTACCTTGGTTGCGGGCACATCCCCAGTAGGGGGTGTGCAGGAGGCGGCTGATCGATGTTTCTAACTCTCTATCCCTCTCTCTTCCTCTCTGTAAAAAATCATTAAAATATATTAAAAAAAAAATTTGTCATCTGAAGGCCAATCAACACATGACATTTACTAAACGCTAAATTAAGGTTAGACCATAGATCAATGATCTGAAAAAGTTACTTAACTTTATGAGTTCATTTCTGGGCATTTCTCCATAAGGCTGTTGGATGATATAGCAGAGTATGAGTTCATTCAATGGAGCAGGCAGCCTATGTGTAAACTTTGCAGTTTCTGCCAAGGTCATTTGAATGGAGCAGCATTCCCAGATTCCCCTTGGGAAAAAGCTCAGTGATTGTGGTACTTGTGATGATCAGTAACACTTTCCATAATCTTCGGGATGCTAATACATTGTACCCCGCAGAGATTTACAAAGCGGGGAGGGCTCAACATGTGTATCCACTGCAGAGCCCCACGAGCCTTTGGAGGAAGGCATGGTGCATCAGTGTCAGGATCCTGCTCATTTCAGAGTCGGAGAGGTCAGCTGGGGTCCCCTGTCTGCTCCCCAGTACAGACCAGACACGTGTGGGATTCTGTATGTTTATCCTGCACATACTTGCTGCTATAGAGGCTGGTGTTCCATTTGGCTACAGGAGAACTGCATCTGGCTGGCCCCGTCTATGCAGCTGCTTGGCAGGGTTGCCTAGTGAGGAGAGCCCTCAGGCATGGATGGCACATGCTACATCTGCTGGAGGGCCGTGACGGGTTGGAAAGGACCAATAACACACAACTAGAATTGACTAAAAGCTTGTAAAGGCTCATTTCCTCCAAGGGGGGACAAAAGGGGTCTTGAGAAGCTGCTCAGTCTAAACGATGTCTGAGCTCACAACCAAACCTGTAAGACCAGGTGCATCTCCCGTCAGGAAAGCTGGGCCCTCGGAGGCAGAACCAACTGAGGACGCTCAGGGAGGCCACTGCCAAACCTTGTTGGCGGGGCCTGGAGAGCTAAAGCAATTTAAAGCAGAGAGATGCTCTCATGTATCTCTTTACGTGCTTGTTTTATCCTTTCCAATTGGAAATCTTGCTCTGATTTAAGAAAATAAAGCCAGCCCTGGCTGGTGTTGCTCAGTTGGTTGGAGCATCCTCCCGTACACCGCAAGGTCTCGGGTTCGATTCCTGGTCAGGGCACGTGTGGGAAGCAACTGATCACTCTCATATCGATATTTTTCTCTCTCTTTCTCCCTTCCTCTCTCTCTAAAATCAATTAAAATAAAGAAAGGAAGGAAGCCACAGAATGAAGTGTAAAATTAGAAGTCTAAATGAGAAGAAACTAACTTGCTGCAGAAACGAAGTTTATAAATAGTTTTTACAAGCCCTTGGCTTTATTTGGAGCTTTTAGCCTGCCTAGCCCTTTTTGAGTTTCTGGTAATGGTATTATATCTATTTTATGAATTTCTGGAACTCTCTCCAATTTAACTCTCTCCACTCCTTCCCGTCTCACCAATCATCAGTTTGGAAACCCTAAATTGAATGAACCACTCTATTACATGTCTGATATTTAATAGGTAAAAAATTTGAATCATATTGTGGTTTCCATGTTTGTTTATTTCCTGCCACAGGTGTTCAGTGAGGCTTACACAAGGCAGGCCCAGTTCCAGTCGCTTGGGATACATCACTGAGCAGAACTGGTAAAATCATGTTCCAACCAACTTCTACACTGAAGGATGGAGTGGTTGATGGATGCTGTTGCGTGATCAATCACTGAGCATAGGTCAGTTTAATAAGTTCACACACGGTCCTGAGGTAAAGGTGAGCCCTTCCTGTTGACGGCTTTCTGTTTTCTTCCATTCTCTTCCTTCAATTTTCCAAGACATCTCCTTTACCTTCTCCCAACACACACACACACACACACACACACACACACACACACACACACACACCTGTCTTTGTAAATCTCCTGACTGAAATCTCATGCAATTAAGTGCTTAATTACAATTTTGTATTGTGACAATGTTTTTACGTTTTAGCGATCCATTACTGTGTAACAAACAGCTCCCAAATTTAGGGGTTAACACAACAGCCAGTTTATTTGCTCATGATTCTGTAGGTCGGGGCTGGGCTCAACTGTATGGTCCTTCTGCTTCATATGACATTGGCTAGGCTCACTCATAGGGTTGCATTTAGCTGTGAGTTTGGCCAGGGCTGGAGTGTCTCTCCTCTGGTCTCTCTCCAACCGAGTGGTGGGACTTCCTCCAAGATAGAGACCTTGGAAATTACACACCATCTCTGACACATTTTATTGGGCAAAACAGGTCACAGAGCCAGTGCAGATTCCAATGGAGAGGAAACCTTGCCTCTTGTTGGGGGAGTGGCAAGGTCACAATGCAAAAAAGCACGTGGGATAGGAGATACCATTGCAGCCATCTTTGGGAATATGAGCTACCACACTGGATAGCCCTGCTTTCTGTTAGCTGGTGATCCACTATAAATCCCAGTCCTGAGCTTTCGTAATAAATCTGGTATTACTTTTCTCTCTGCCTGTCTGCCTTCTTTTTACGAATCAGCACGTTAGCTGATAAAGGATGTGTTGAATTATAATCCAGAGTTCCATGAGTATCATTCAGTATTTTCAGTTCCGAAGTACAAGAAGTGATTCAGTTTATCGAGTAGTTTACAAAGGAAAGGAAGGTTTGAGAACTAGCCTCAGGGCAGAGGCAGAACCTACGGAAAGCTAGGTGGGAAGGCACATCCATGATAACACCACAGGACACTGGGCAGGACACGCTAACACAGGGCTCCCAGTGCTACTGTGCATGCCCCCGAGGTTTTGATTCTTTCCCTGTGGTCCACGTCTTGGTAAATATACAGTTGTCAACATGTATTGGCTCTCTCCTTAACTAGGAAGTGGGGAAAGAGTTCTTTCCATGTCAAAGCTTGGGTCTCAGGTATTCTGCCTCCTACACGGACTTACATGATGGAATATTCTCCCCAGTGAGCTACCCAGCGCTGAGCAGACAGTAGTCATTGCTGAGAACAGTACATTGTCCTGATCCGGCCCCTGCTACCTCTCTGACCTCAGCTCCTGCTCACTCCACTGAAGAAGCCATGCAAAATATCAAGTATGTTTCTGCCTCAGGGCCTTTGCACATGCTCTTTTCATATCTGAAATGCTCTTTCCCAATATCTGCATAACTGTCTCTCTCACCTTAAGTTTTTTTGCACAAATATCACCTTCTGATAAGGCCTTCCAATAGCCATCCTATCTAAAATTGTAACTCCTCACTGCACACCTTTTATCCCCCTTCCTGATATATTTTTTTTCTTAACTCTTAACGTTACCTCATATGCCATATGTATATCTTCTCTTCTACCTCTAGATTGTAAGCTCAATGGGGTAAGGATTTTCATCTGTTCTGTTCAGTACTGTATCCCCAGCATTTAGAACAGTGCCCAGAAACTAGTAAGTGTCCAATAAATATGTCTTTCATAAATGAATGTAGAGCCGGTGTCTACAGGATCCCTTGGAAATCCCTTTGAAGCACATTTATTATACTGTTGACAATGTTCCTTCTTAGAGTTTAATCCTCCTACCAATATATCTGCCTAGAATATGTTTTTCTCATTTAAATTGTTATACAAGACAAAATGAAAAATTTTGATAAGTTAAAAAATTGCTTTATTTATTGCTCTCTGCCCTTCAACCAGAGTTAACTGTCTGCCTAGAAGGAAATTAGATGAGTCAGACAAGAATCATTTATTAGAAAACTGTGCCTTATGCTTTGTTCTCTTCTCAACCTTTCTAAATTAACATTTTGCTGATTTATTGCACTACTTTTCAAGGTATTGCTGCAAGCTTAATACTTTTCAAGGTCATCTCTTTCATCCTTCATGCAAAAAGACACGAAGTTGGCCTTTCTCCAGTTTTCAGGAATGTCTCAGTCCTCCGGCGCTGCCACGAGCAGGGCAGCACCATGGCGACCTTAACTAATTCATGATGTATCCCAGAAGGCCAAACATCAGGCCCCATGGCTCTGAATACATTGATAGTGTTCAAACGCTCATCAGTGAGTCAAAAATGTTTGCTGAGCCTCTGCCGAGTACAAAGCTTGTACTGGTTCTTCCCTTTCTGTGGTTTGATGTCCTGTCTTCTCATTAGCTGGCGTGACAAGGATGGAGGAGTTAATCAAGCTCTGACATTTGCACAGCTTGGCCAAACAGGAGGCAGAAGGGAGAGGATCCAGCCGGCTTTAACAAGCCCTTCATGACATTTCGCATTTGTCTCCCTGGCAGGGGCCCAATTTCAGTGGCTCTGCTTCAGATGATAGTATATTTCCCTGTTTGTATAGCTAGTAAAGATGATCTCCCCATTCATTCATTCATGGAGCACATATTTATTAAGCCCCTATTCTGCACCAGGTATTGTGGTTATAACAGTGACCAAAACAAAGTTCCAGCTCTCAGGAATCGTATGACTAATTGTACACCTATTTTTATAATTCTTGTTTTAATGACTACAAATACATACAGAAGAGAGTGCTGATGGCTGACACCCCATAACCAAAAAAGCCTTGGGCCAAAAATGGACAAAAGAAAGAAAGGGGGCGCTGAGCCCAATTCTCACTCATCTTCCTAGCAAGTGTTACCCAGACAAATTGAGAAGAGATGAGTGTCATTCCACCTGCCCTCTCACTCCAGGCCTCTGTCACACCATAACACTGCCTCACCGTTACCCGTCTTCCCCCAATGATGACGCCCTGCTGCTCTGGTCATGAACTGTTGGTAGGGATCTATGCAGGGGGCAGGACTCAAGTATTGCAATGATGAGAGCATTTGGAGCAGCATCAGCTCATAAAATTCAAACTCTTCAAAGCAAAACCAAATATTTGCAATCATTTTCTGTCCCCATCCTGCCTCCTTGTTTGGTGCAGACCGTGGGTTTCCAGAGCGGTGTAGCTTGCTTGTTTTTCATCTAACATTTGCCCCTAAGAAGCCCTGCCCGCGAGCCTCAGGGTCCATCTCTCCAAAGTAGAGGAGGCGGTGCTAAATAAGTAAGCAAACTGGCATTTAGTGAGCGCTGAGCACACAGAATGTGAGGCAGAGCATTTCCAGCATAGGTAGTGAGCAAAAAGGGATACAAATTAGAATGAATGACGCACAGTCATGTGTTAGATCTTCGATTCAGTGCAACATGCGTTCTCTTTGAACACTCGGCTCCCACACTCTCCCGCTCTCCTTCCCACCTCCCTACCTGCTTCCTCTCAGTCTGTTTGGGGGTTGCTCCTCCTCCATTTGACCTCTACCTGTCGAACTCCATGGTTCAGTCTTGGGCCACTTGCTCTTTCCCATCTATCGGTACTTTCTTCCTTACTCAATTTCACCCCATCCTAGTCTTTAATTACTACATAAAATTTTAATTTAATTATATATAGATTACTTTATAGAGAGGGGTGAAGGAGGAAGGGAGAGAGTAAGGAAATCAATTTAATCTATGTATATATAACTTTAATTGCTACATATAGAGAGTGCATATATTGCACAGTGACTCACAAATGCATCGTTTCAGCCCTGCTCTCTCCTCTGTACCCCAGATCCATATATCCAATGCCTTCTTAACACTGTCACTTGGATGTTCCAAAGGCATCACAAACGAAACATGTTAAAACTGAACTCATGCTCTGTCTCTGATCTTTCCTTGCTCTGGATGTCGGTGAATGGCGCTTCCAACTCATTCAGGTATGCAAGCTGGAAACCCAGGACGTGGACATTTCCATCTCTTTTATTGCCCACATCCAATCCACCACCAAGTTTTTATGTTTGCCTCCTACGTATTATTCATACTTTCGTCATACTCTCGTCACTTCAATCCACACAGAGATCATACGTTTTCTGGATTTGACTCCTGCTGGTCTACCCATATCCATTTTGGTCTGCTCCCTCCACTTTCCACAGAGCAGCCAAAGAGATAACTTCAAAATGCAAAGGTCTCCAATGGCATGTCTGCTGGTCTTAGGATAAATCTGGCCCTGCCTACCTGTATCAGCCCTCATTTGACCTATAGTCCCCTTCATTCTCTCCATCCAGCCACCCAGCCTTCTTTCAAGCTCTCATGACCCCTATCATAGGGCCTTTGTTCTTCAATCTGGAAGTCTTTGCCATATCTTCTTGGAGTCTACTCTAATTCATGTTTTAGATTTTGACTGTCTCTTCCCCGACATCACAAAATTATCTGTTAAATGATACTGGGTTTAGAAGTGGGGATTCATAAGTAAGACTTACTTTTTCCCTGCCTGGGTTTAGGACCAGTTAAGAGATAAGATATGGAGGAAACAATCAGATGGAGATCAAAATATCAGTGTTATGACCAATAGAGTTATTGAAAAATGAGGCTTAGGTGTGCAATAACATTCGTATCCCCAGTACAGAACCCCATTTACCTAGCCTCTGCTATGCTGGGAAATTCCATGCCTGTGCCCATGGGACAAGCCCCTCAGAGAATTCACCTCCTAAAGGAAGAATAGAATATGTGTTCAAGAGAAGAGAGGAGAAAGGTATCCAGGCTATGCCCTACCACCCCACCCCCCACTCTCCACCCCCCACTCCCCATCCTTAAGAGCCTTCCCAGACTCACCAGACAGGTAACCCACTCCATCTCGATGGGGCAGAATAAGGAGTGTGGCAAGAGGCCAAGTGTTTGGGGAAAATTCTTCCTCATAGAAACCAGAGGAGTGGGTATGAAGCAATATGCCTCTAACAATTCAATAAGTTCTTGGATATAAGGCTGAATGAATGAGTGAATAAACTAGACATCTACCAAGTGTCAGGCACAGAGCTATGCATTAGGGATACAAAATAAAAAAGAATATCCAACATGTATCAATACTACACACCTAGCTCTCTTTCAAGTGCTTTGTCAGTATTCATTTACTTAATATAGTAAATGCATTAATATTATATATATATATAAAAGCCTAAGCGACCATCACAACCGAACGGACGCAGACAACCGAACAGGCTGTGTGGGGTGACCAGGCAGGGAGGTCAGTGAGGGGCAACCAAACAACCGAGCAGCAGGCTGCATGGGGTGACCAGGCCCGCGGGGGGAGGCAGTTGGGGGCGACTAGGCCAGCAGGGGAGGCAGTTGGGAGTAACCAGGCCAGCGGGGGGGGGAGGGGGGGAGGGGGTGGTTAGGGGTAATCAGGCAGGCAGGCAGGTGAGCAGTTAGGAGCCAGGGGTCCCAGGTTGGAGAGGGTGCAGGCTGGGCGGAGGGGACACCCCCCACCGTGCACGAATTTCATGCACCAGGCCTCTAGTATATTTATATTAATATTTTAATTATATTTATTAACATAATTTATTTCATTTTAATAGGATTTAATACATTATATTCATTATTATATAATAGATTTATTGTAATGTATTTTATAATTATATAATACATAATAGCAAATATAAAAATAATGTACTATCTTTTTTCTTTTTAATCCTTATCCAAGGATATATATATATTTTTTCCCATTGATTTTTTAGAAAGCATGGATGAGAGGGAAAGATAGAAAGAAATATTTATGTGAAAGACATTGATTGGTTGCCTCCTGCATGCACCCCAGCCCGGGCTGGGGAGGAGCCTGCAACCAAGGTACGTGCCCTTGATAGGAATCAAACCCAGGACCCTGCAGTCCACAGGCTGGCACTCTATCCACTGAGCCAAACTGGCTAGGGCAATGTACTATCCTAATATATAAAAAGCCAGGGGCCGTCATGACCAAAACAACCAGACAGATGACTGAACAGCAGGCTGCATGGGGCAACAAGGCCGGCAGGGGGTTTAGTAAGGGACAACCAAAGACTGAACAGCAGGCTGCATGGGGCGACCAGGCCAGCAGGGTGGGGGGGGGCAGTTAGGGGTGACTAGGCCTGCAGAGGGGGGCAGCTGGGGGTGACCAGGCCAGCAGGGGGGGGCAGCTGGGGGTGACCAGGCCAGCAGGGGGGGGGCAGTAAGGGGCAACCAGGCCGGCAGGGGGGCAGTTGGGGGTGACCAGGCCAGCAAGGGGGGCAGTTAGGGGCGATCAGGCCGGCAAGCAGAGGTGGTTAGGGGTGATCAGGCTGGCAGGAGGGGCAGTTAGGAGCGATCAGGCAGGCAGGCAGGTGAGCAGTTAGGAGTCACCGGATTGTGAGAGGGATATCTGACTGCCGGTTTAGACCCGATCCCCTGGATCGGGTCTAAACCAGCAATAGGACAACCCCCCAGGGGTCCCAGATTGGAGAGGGTGCAGGCTGGGCTGAGGGGTCCCCCCCCCCCAGTGGGCTGAGGGGTCTCCCTGCCCCATGCACAAATTTCATGCACCAGGCCTCTAGTTTATTTGTAATATATAGATAAATATATTTAATTTCCACAGCAACTCCCTTATTCCCCCTCCCCCCTCATCTTTCTGCCCCATGGTAGGAGGCCTGACTGATGGGAGCTGTGATACTGGTCAGGCTCCACTCTTCTGTACATCAATCAACCCCTCTGAATGGTTTGAGATTGATCTGGTTGCCCAGGGTGCCAGGATGCTAGTATTTAAGTAGTTTAAATAACACCCTGAATTAAATCAGCTGCAAGAAGGTTATTATTATTTTTGTCATCATTTAAAATCACAGCATGTTAGAGTTCAGAGTTGGTAGTTCCTTTAAAAAAACAAGAATGAACTTATATAAAATACCTAGAATAGTCAAATTCATAGAGACAGAAAGTAAAATACTGGTTGTCAGGGACTAGGGTTAGGGGGAATAGAAATTTAGTGTTTAATTGATATAGAGTTTTAGTTCGGAATAATGAAAATGGATGGATGGTTGGATGATGGATGGATGGATGGATGGATGGATGGATGGATGGATGATGGAAGTGGTTGTACTACGTGAATGTGCTTAATTTAATGCTACTAAACTGTACACTTAAGGATGGTTAAAATGATGAATTTTATGTTATTTATATTTTACCACAAAAAGTCACTATAAAAATAGACAAGAAAGGAATGAGAAGAAAAGGATTTTCTATCCTTTTATTATCATATATATAATAAGAAGATAGAAAAAAATGATAGGTGTTCAGAAAAACAATAAAAACAAATGATTAGGGATATTCATTTTTTTAAACACACTAAAGAAATGCATTGTCTACTGGGAAAGTGTTGGTATACTAATATATTTGTAATTTTTAACTTTTCACGTAGAGGAAATATGTAATCTCCAAGAGAACAAGATGAAATTTAAAAATTTGGGTTGATTACCAGAAACACTCCCTCTCTGAGAGATAAATATTAAATTATGAAATGGTCTCCTCAGAGAAATTGTGAAAGTCGTCATCCAAAATATTAAAAATTAAATCACCTAAAACATTAGACTGGCCTAATGTAGGAAGTGATCCTGTTCTGGTTTGGGGGAGACAGACTGCAAGACTTGCTGGGGCTTTTCTATTATTTATTTTAAAGATTCTGCCAAGAAGCAAAACCCATACACTCAGTTTCAGGAATAAGCTCTGAAACTGCTGCTCAGAATTCCGGAAGAAACAAAGTTTTATTAGAGGTTGGAGGTCTGGTTTAGGTTCTATTCTGAGTGTGCTAATCTAGAGACCCAGGAATGCCCAGATCCTGCACTGTCCAGCATCCCTTGCACTCCGTGGGCTCAACCACATGAAAAGAAAATACTAAATACAAAGCAAAGTTCCACTTCATTCATAGCTGACTAAGCACTTCATGTTCCCACAGAGCGGGAGGGGGTCTCTGGCTGGATTGGACAACGTGGCTTCTGCTTAAGGTCTAGGCCAGATCCTATTTCTTTACCCCAACTAAGAGGGGCCTGAGTCAGTGAAAGCCACATAGAATGGAAGAGAGGAAGGTGTTGAGCCTGCCACATGTGTGGTAAATCCACCACCAAAAAAAATGCTGTTTAGCCAGGCTGGTGTGGCTCAGTTGGTGGAGCATCATCCCATGCACCAAGAGGTTGCTGGGTTGATTCTAGGTCAGAGCACATGCTTGGGTTTTGGGCTTGATCCCCAGTAGGGGGCATGCAGGAGGCCGCTGATCAATGTTTTTCTTTCTCATGGATGTTTCTATCTCTCTCTCCCTCTCCCTTCTCTCTCTCTCTCTAAAAGCAAACTTTAACGTTGACCTTGCCTATTGACAAAACTGTCCCAACAACTAATCTGGGCTCTGAACATCAAAACTACCACCTTCTCTCTTGAGGCATGCAGGCAGGCAACAGAAATGGGCAAAGACTTACAGGTGCCGGGAGAGGGGGGACATATCCTCCTCCCCATATTCTCAAACAAAGGAATAATGTATGCGGACTGATTAAATCTCAGAAAAACAAAACTATTTCATATGTATCCATGTGCTCACCTCCTTTAGAAGTGAGAAGGCCAGTGGAAACCTGCCATGAAAAGCCTTTACAGGTTTGGAGGATTGATGTCAAGGAATGTTATGCTTGTTACAAAAGGAGTCTTGTCTACAGTTAGGTTCGGAAGACAAATGTATTGGTTGGAAAGGAAATACTTTAAAAGATAAACTCAGACAAAATTAAAGAAAAGTAGAACTATTATGTGGAGAATACCATAACATGAAATGAAATGAAATTTAAAAAGTGAACTTAGGAAAGAGGAGAAGACTAGAAGAAACATAAAAGGAAAATGTTTAAATGTAGATCAACAACCTGAGACTTTCTCTGACAGCCCTTCAGCAAGTTATGAAGGAAAGGGTACTATCTATTCATTCTCATTCATTCAATACACATTTATTGGGTGTCTGTTTTGTGCCAGACACAGGTAGGTGTTGAGACTAAAACAAGGGTGGGACAGATACTGTTCCCTCAAGGTGGGGATGGCATATATTAACCAAAGAATGGCACACGTATCTAATTATAAACTGTGAAAAGTGCTGTGATACTAGAGGAGAGGTGTGGCTCAGTGGTTGAGCATCAACCTATGAACCAAGAGGTAATGGTTCAATTCCCGGTCAGGGCACATGCCCTGGTGTGGGCTTGATCCCCAGTAGGGGATGCACAGGAAGCAGCTGATCAATGAGTCTCTCTCATCATTGATATTTCTCTCTTTCCCTCTCTCTTCCTCCCTTCCTTCTGAAATCAATAAAAATATTCTTTTTTTTTTTTTTAGAGAGAGAGAGAGAGAGAGAGAGGAGAGAGAGAGAGAGAGGAGAGGGTGAAAAGGAGCATAGAACAGAGTGAACTGATCCAACTGGAAATGGAGCTTCCTTTATTTACATGGGCATTTGCATTGTGTGTCTTAAGCGGAGTTTCTCAAAAGCAGATCCATTAATGTTAACTGGGGATCAGTCCTACTGGGCACTCTCTGAAAGACTTTATGGAACACCCTTAAGAATGTTTCACTAAGGGGTATAAAGTTGGAACATTTACTCACCACTCCCACCCCTTCTTAGTTAAGGGTCACTCCAGGTGTGTTAAAAGGTCAGCACTTGCAACTTGTCCCTTAGGCAGAGGGACATAGGAAGCTTGAGTGGACAGTATAAGCCAACGGTTCTCAAATAGCCAGAACCACCTGGAGGACTTGATAAAACAGATTTCAGAACTCCACTCCAGAGTTTCTAATTCAGGAGGTCTGGGGTGGGGTGGGAGAATCCATTTCTGACAAATTCCCAGGTGGTGTTGATGCTGCTGGTTCAGGGACTACACTTTGAGAACCTCTGCTCTAGACCAGCTGTGGGGTAGAGCATCAACAGTATCTGCCACCACTAATATGGGAAAGATAATGGTCATTGGGTAGACAAAGAGTTAGAGAGAAACTAGAGTTGTCTAGGTAGAGGAACCCTCTCCAAAGACCCTGAGGCTGGAGGGAGTCTGTGTGTTAGAGGAACTGAAAGGGAGAACCAAAGGGGGAGAGAGAGAATAGAACAAGATGAGACTGGCAGCCTGGCCAGTGTGGCTCAATAGTTGAGCGTCAACCTAGGAACCAGGAGGTCATGGTTCAATTCCAAGTCAGGGCACATGCCCGGATTGTGGGCTCGATACCCCGTGTGGGGTGTGCAGGAGGCAGCTGATCAATGATTCTCTCTCATCATTGATGTTTCTCTCTCTCCCTCTCCCTTTTTCGCTGAAACCAATAAAAAATATATATATATTTTTTAAAAAAGATGAGACTGGCAAAGTGTGCAGGATCGGGTCAGTCAGGGCTTGGGGGCATGGTCTGGATTGTGGACACACTACATTTCATTCTTCCATTCCTTCCACAACTATTTATTGAGCACTTGCCACGTGCCAGGCACTGTGCTAGTTGCTGGGGGTTATGGCTAGAAACAGGCAGATGATGGCAAGTTGCCATAGCGTCCTTCATTCACATGGACTACAGTAGGAATGGTGCCCGTGGAGCTGTGCATCATGATGCAATTGGAAACTCTCCACCTTCAAGGAGCTTACATTCTTTTTAAAATTGTATTAATTACAGTTGACATTTAATATTATTATATATCAGTTCTAGGTGTATAGCATAGTGGTTAGATAATCATATACTCTACATAGTGTTCCCCCAGGTATTTCCAATACCCAACTGGCAGCATACATAGCTATTACAATACTGGAGGCCTAGCGCACGAAATTGTGCGAGACCCAGACCCGCCCTGCACGAGCCACGGCCCCACCTCTGCCGTGCAAGCCCTGTGCAAGCCCCACCAGCTGCATGCGAGCCCCACCTCGCCACGCAAGCCTCGAGTCCCCGCCCGCGAGAGGTGCTCCAAGCACCTCCTGGTGACCAGTTGTTTGGTCGTTCCTCCGTTATGGCGTCATGACCACAGGCCTTTTATGATATAGATTATATTCTCTATGCTGAACTTTACATCCCTGAGACTATTTTGTAACTACCAATCTAAAGAACAAAACAAACAAATAAACAAAACAGAAACAGACTCAGAAGTAGAGAACAAACTGATAGTTGCCAGAGGGAAGGGGGTGTTGAACTTCATGGAAGAAAAAAGCAGATGAGGAAATAGAAAATAACTGGGGGGCAAAGGCTACTATAAACCGTGTGGCCGGGAAAGCTCTTCTGAGGAGATGACATTGGGACTGAGAAAGATAAGAGTACTGGGAAGAGCCAGGGAGAAGGCCAAGGTCAGGACAATGGCAAGTGCTGAGACAAAAGAAAGAGGAGTCCTGGGATACTGGAGACTGTCAGCAGGTCAGTGAGGTAGGTTGGCCTGGATCCTGTGAAACCTTTTGAGCCTTTTTAAGGAGTTTGAATTTTATTCTAACTATGACAGAAAGCCACTGATGCTCCTAAGATAAGAGTAAATGTTGTGATTTGCATATTTAAAGATCACTCTAGCTATTGTGTAGGGAACAGACTGGAAAGAACAGAGACTACTTAGGAGGCTACTGAATAAATAATCCAAGTGAGAAGACTGTGGCTAGAACGAGGGCGGTGACAGTGGAGATGGAGAGAAGTGGATCAATTTGGGGCCTATTTTGGAGACAGACTTAGCATTAAATTAGTCACTGGAGCCCTCAGTTGGTTGGAGCATTGTCTTGTACAGAAGGTGGCAGGTTTTATTCCCAGGCAGGGCACATACTCAGGTTGTGGGTTCAATCTCCAGTGGGGGCACATGCAGGAGGCAACCAATCCATGTTTCTCTTTCTCTCCCTTCCTCTCTCTCTCTAAAATAAATAATAATAATAAATTAGTCATTAGAGAGGGGTGTCAAAGAAATTTTGGGAAATCGAGGCTGAGCCCTACATTTTAGTCTGAGCAAATGAAGGAATGGTGGTGTCATTTACTGAGATGGAAAACATGGGCACAGAACTAGCTGTTGGAGGAAAATCAGTCTCACGTTGCACATGTTAGTTTGAAATGCCTATTACACATGGATCTCCAAGTCTGGAGCCCCAAGGTCAGGTCTGAGGTTCGGGAATCATCAGCATAGAGACAGTGTTTCGAGTAGAAGGAAATCAGGTAGAGAGAGAATATGCATAGAGAAGAAAAGAGGTCCCAGACAGGGGCCCATACCTACCGTGCTGACTGTAAAGATCAGCTAGAGGAGAAGGAGCTAGCAAGGGAGACTGAAAAAGGAGGACAGAGAGGTAGGAGAGAAACAAGCACAGGGCAGTGTCCAGACTCCAAGGGGAGCGAGCGTTTAGCAAGAGCACAGACAAGTATCTAAGCACCTGAGTAAGAAGAGGATGGAAAAGGCACCGCTGTTTGCAACACAGAGGTCATTAGTGGTGCAAGACCAGTTTCCGTGGAGTGGTGGAAACCGAACAATTTTGGGGTGAGTTACAAAGTAATTTAGACTTGAGGAAGTAGAGATAATGCATGCAGGTATTTTGTTTGAGTGGTTTTGTGTTCAAGGGGGCCATAGCAGTAAATGGGTAGTAGAGGGATACATGTGATCAAGAGCAACCTTTTCCTTTCTTAGAGTCTGTTTATGGTGATGGCAGTGGTCTGGAAGCAAGTCAGGAGAGAATTAGATGAAATACAAAAAACAGCTGATGCAGGAATAGGGGGGATACCTCCAAGAGGTCCGTCCTAAAGGGAGGACGGGATCCAAAAGTGAAGCGTGTGTCTTTACATTGATGCAGGGACACTCTTTCCATTTGCTCACGAAGTTCTTAATGAATTATTTACTGAATGTAGTTCAAGGGAGAAAAAAGATTTGTAGTGACACCTCCCAGGCACCAGATGGTGATGTTCGGCTGTGGTCAAGCCTCTATCATCTGAGCACCTTCTTAGGAGCAAGTAGATAAAAAGCACTTTTGTCCTTCCACTTGGGACCGAGTTGGCCCCCGAGGGCAATTGGAGGTTGTAGGTGACTTTCTGGTTTGGCTCCGTTAGTGGAACTGCAACTCCGGATTTGGGAAGAATAGAGGGTTTGTGCGTCTGAAGAGGACAGTGTGATACAAAACACAAAGGGATCACTTCTCAGAACGGGGGTTGGGAGGCGGCAACGTACCTGCTACCCAAAACTGGGAGGAACCAGCCCGACGATAAATTACACTGAAATTCAGGGAGGCGCCCAGTGTGCTCGTTAACGAGGAAACGCTGATCTAGTCGGGGGTTCTGCTGTGTCGCAGGAATCCAGGGCCTGAAAGCTGTGGGGATTGGCCTCTTGCCCTGAGTCCTTCCAGTGACTTCATACTGATGTGATGGCCACACTGTCCCCAGGCCAGCTGATCCCCAGCACCTCTGGGCCAGGCCCGTTGGCATCTGTGCTGTCACCACTGGTTTTCCTTTGTGGGTCTTTGAATGGCTGTCCTAGATGTACTGAAATAATCTCTTAATCACATCCTTCCTTTTTTACATCCTGGCCCCAAGCTGACCTCCGAGGGAGACATCCATTTGGACGGCACGATAACCCAGCCAGCCCCACCCGCCCGTTGACTAATATTGACGGCATTTAATTTAAATATGTTTACGTGCCCCTTGGCTGTATCCTGCTGTGCTTCTCCACTTCTATAAAGTTAGAGCCTTCCCATCACCCAGGCCCGTCCCTGCAAACTGGTGCGTATTTCTTCTGCCCTGGCAAGGACCGCTCCCTTTCCCCACTAAACCATTGGGATGATCCTGGATAATCCCGGGAGGGATCTTGCTTTTAGTTTTAAGCAACCATTTCCCCCTTATATTTCCTATAGTCTTTTTTTTTTAATTTTTTTTATTGATTACGGTGTTACATATGTGTCCTTATTCCCCCATTACCCACCCCCCCCCCTTATCCCCACCCCTAGTCTTTATGCATGCTCAGGTCTCCTTTGCCTTGAAAAAGCATCTTTGCTCCTGCAGCACCTCCAAATTACCACCCTATATCTTGCTTTCCTTTCCCTGATAAACTTCCCTTTTTCTTTTTTTTTTTAACTCTTTGAAACCTGTCTTCAGTTGACTATAAAAGTATCTTCTAGCAAGTTTTTTCTTTTTCTTTTTAGTGTTTTTATGTATCTACTTATTTATTTATTTAAAATATATTTTTATTGATTTCAGAGAGGGAGAGAGAGGGAGGGAGAGATAGAAACATCAATGATGAGAGAGAATCATTGATCGGCTGCCTCCTGCACGCCCCCTACTGGGGATTGAGCCTGCAACCCAGGCATGTGCCCTTGATCGGAATCGAACCTAGGACCCTTCAGTCTGCAGGCCGAGGCTCTATGCACTGAGCCAAACTGGCTGGTAATGTTTTTATTGATGAGAGAGAGAGAGAGAGGGAATCATCAATAAGAAAAATATGGATCAGCTACCTCCTGCATGCCCCCTATTAGAGATCGAGCCCACAACCCTGGCATGTGCCCTGACTGGGAATAGAACCTGTAACCTCTTGGTATATGGGACGACGCTCAACCAACTGAGCCACACTGGCCAAGGCTCCTCTACAAGTTTATACATATAAACTTTCAGAGAGGAAGGGAGAGGAAAAGAGAGTTAGAAACATCAATGATGAGATGTTGCTCCATTTATTGATGCTTTCATTGGCAGATACTTACATGTGGCCTGACCGAGATCAAACCCGAAACCTTGATGTATCAGGAGGACGCTCTAACCAACTGAGCTATTCCGTCAGGGCTCTTTCAATCACTCTTTATTCTCCTGTGCTTCTCTGCATCATTTGATACTGCTGACCACCTTTTCCTTCTTGAAAATGGTTTCTTTCTCTCTCTCTCTCTCTCTTTTTTTTGGCTTGCCTGACACTGGACTAACCTGATTCTTTTCCCATCTCGGATCCGTTCTTCTCTGTTGCCTTAGATGACTCTTCTTCTTGCTTCTGCCTTTGGGGTGCAGTTACCCAAGGGTCAGTCGCATTTGGGGAGTTGACCCATCCATTTATGGCTGGCTTCCATGTTAATGAATTCTCTGTGTGATCTGATCCTCTCACAAGGTTGTCAGGCTTATTTACCTAACATTCGTGCACGGGGTGGGAGGGGGGTGTCCCCCGGGAGGGGGGTGTCCCCCAGCCCGACCTGCACCCTCTCGCTGTCCGGGACCCCTCGGGGGATGTCCAACTGCTGGTGTAGAGCGATTGAGGACAGCGCCAGCAGCAGGTGCAAGTGATGGCTGCTGCCCCATCACTCCTCAGGAGCAGGGGGAGGTGGAGAAGGCCAGAGGGCGATTGGGCCAGTGGCCGCCACTCACACCCGCTGACGGCACTGAGCGATCAGGACTGGTGCCGGGCACTGGCAGCGGGTGCAAGCGGGGCTGGAGCCGGCAGTGGGTGTGAGAGGTGGAAGCAGGGGGAGGTGGAGAAGCCCTGAGGGGTGATCAGGGCCAGCAGCCACCACTCGCACCCGCTGATGGCACCGAGCGATCAGGACTGGTGCCGGGCACTGGCAGCGGGTGCAAGCGGCGTCTCCAGCTCCAGCTGTGGGTGTGAGTGGGGCTGGCGCCAGCTGCGGGTGTGAGCTCCAGGTGAGACTGTGGTGCCCGGGAGCAAAGAATTTTCAGTAACCACCAGAGGCTCACCCCAGTGACAGCGACCAGCGCCCTGCCTTGGTCTGGGGTCCCTGCTCACCTGCTCCACCATCCTGCCGCGGCTGATGCCCACCATGTTCCGTGCGCACCCCCTGGTGGTCAGCGCACGTCATAGCGCCCGGTTGCTCGTTTGTTCGGTCTATTTGCATATTACCCTTTTATTACATAGGATTGTGTCTAAATGCTTCCACTGGGATATATGTCTTTTACCCAAGTTTAATATGTATTTTTTAAATGCCTCATCTTTCCCTTGCTCTCTGAAGTCAGCTCCTCACAACTTCCATTTCTCAGTTCAGTAACTCCACTGTTCTTCTTGGTCAGCCAAATGTAAAAACTTTGGAGCACTCATGACCTTTCCTCAGACCCAGGTTTTGATTCCAGTTCTTTCATAGACCAGCTGTGTGGTTTAGGACAAGTTACATAGCCAGACGACTAATCTGGCCATCAGTTAACTCACATCAAATAAGGATCATAATAAAAACTCAAGGTTGTTGTGAGGAACATTTAAAGCACAGCACTTACAACATCAAAAATGCTCAAGGGCTTCTGATAATAATTGTGTTGAAATTCTCTCTCCTCCCCCCCCCCCCAACACACACACACACACACACACACACACACACACACACACTTATCTTACCCATCAAAGGCTTTTTTCTTACATCTAAGTTATGAACAAATTTCAAACCAACCTTCTGGATTTGATTCCATAGCCCTTCCAAATCCACCATGCATATTTTTACTAGATTAATCTTATTTGAACATTGCTTTCATGATGTTACTACTGTGCATTAACCTTTTTTTAAAATTGATTTTAGAGTGAGAGAATGAGAGAAACACCCATGTGAGAGAGAAACATCCATCAGTTGCCTGTTGCACCCACCCCAACTGGGGACCGAACCCACAACCTAGGTATGTGCCCTGCCTGGATTAGAACCTGCCACTCCTTGGTGTATGGGACAATGCTCCAACCAACTGAGCCACACGGGCCAGGGCCAGCCAACTTTTTTTTTTTTTAATATATTTTTATTGATTTCAGAGAGGAAGGGAGAGGGAGAGAGAAATAGAAACATCATTGATGAGAGAGAATTATTGATCAGCTGCCTCCTGCACACCCCCAACTGGGGATCGAGCCCACAACCCGGGCATGTGTCCTTGACTGGAATCAAACCTGGGACCCTTCAGTCCGCAGGCTGATGCTCTATCCCAGTGGTCGGCAAACTCATTGGTCAACAGAGCGGCAAACCGCAGTTGGTCGACCACTGCTCTATCCAAACCAGGTAGGGCCCAGCCAACTTTTCAATGGCTCCCTTTTTCTTTCTCAGAATCGAAACTTCTGTCCTCCCTAGCCTGGCCTCCCTATGCTCATTCTTCCCCAGCATCTCTCCCTGGCTGTTCTCCCTTCCTTCTCCCCAGTTGGTGAGCAGGCCAAGCTCACTTCAGCCTCATGATTTTCCATCCTACTCTTTATAGATCTAACTCTGCCTACCCCTTCATTCCGTTTCAATTTATCTTCTTCATACACGGTTCCATGGCTTTATTGGTGACCTCCTTTCAGAGGCTAGCTTACCACAGTCTTCAAAGTGGGTCTGTACTTCACAATTTAGCCTTAGAGTAATAGAGGTTTCCTCCCTTGTGATTTTTTAAAATCCTCACTTGAGGACATGCTTATTGATTTGAGAGAGAGGAAGGGAGAGAGAGAGAGAGAGAGAGAGAAGCACCAATCGGTTGCCTTCCGCATGCACCCCTTCTGCACTGATTGCCATTGCGAACCTGCAACCTGGGTATGTGCCCTGACCTGGAATCGAACCCACTACCTTCTGGTGTACGGGACAATGCTCCAACCAACTGAGCCGCACCGCCCAGAGCTGGAGCATTTTATTATGTGCTTATTGGCCATTTTTATATCTTCTTTGGGGGACTGTTTACTCAGGTCATTTGTCCATTTTTAATTTCGGTTTTTAGTCTTCTTACTGTATACTTGTAATACCTCTTTATATATTCTAGATATACGTTCCTTAAAAGATATATGATTTTCACCCTGACCAGGTGGCTCAGTGGGTTGGAGTGTCATCCCAAAAAGGCTGGGGGTTCTATTCCCGGCCAGGGCACAAACCTAGCTTTTGGGTTTGATCCCTGGTCCGCACATACAGGAGGCAACCTATCGATGTTTCTCTCCCTTCCTCTCTCTAAAATAAGCAAACAAGCAAAAAAACAAAAACAAAACAAAACAAAACATTATGCTCAGGTGAGGATTAAATAAAAGATGTATGATTTTCAAAAATGTTCCCTTTCTGCAGTTTGTTTTTTCATATTTTTGATGTCCTTTGAAACATTGGCATTTTAAATTTTGATAAAATCCAATTCTGTTTTCTTGTGTTGCTTTTGCTTTCATGTCTTACCTAAGAAGCCATTGCCTATCCTAACCCAAGGTCACAATGGTTTACTCGCATGTTTTTCTCTAAGAATTTTATAGTTTAGCTCTTACCTTGAGGTCTATTATTTATTTCGAGTTAGTTTCTGTTTAAGGTGTAAGGTAGGGGCCTAATTTCATTCTTTCTGTTTGTGGCTATCCTTCCTGATGTTTTAAATATAAGCCTCCTGCATTACATAGATGTTCCTTAAGAGTTTGTTTGTGGCAGGTCTGTCTCGGTGCCCTGCCTGCACTGTGCTAAGCGCACAATTAGCTGCCTTGTTTGTGTGAGCACATGTGTGAACATTCCATACTTTAGTCAGGGGCAGAACTTTTCACAAGATGACAGGATGTTCAAACTTGTATCAAAGAAAAATAATTTTTTTTAAATATATATTTTTTTATTGATTTCAGAGAGGAAGGAAGAGGGAGAGAGAGAAAGAAACATCCATGATGAGAGAGAATCATGGATCAGCTACCTCCTGCAAGTCCCCCACTGGGGATCAAGCCCACAACCCAGGCATGTGCCCTTGACTGGAATCGAACCTGGGACCCTTCAGTTCACAGGCCAGTGCTCTATCCACTGAGCTAAACCGGCTAGGGCGAAAAATAATTTTTTAAGAGTGTAATTTTATTGATTTCAGAGAGGAAGGGAGAAGAAGGGATAGAAACATCAATGATGAGAGAAAATCATTGATCAGTTGCCTACTGCACACCCCCTACTGGGGATCGAGCCCAAAACCCAGGCATGTGCCCTGACTGGGAATTGAACAGTGACCTCCTGGTTCGTAGGTTGACACTCAACCACTGAGCCACACTGGCAGGGCAAAGAGAAATAATTTTTAAGTATCACTCAGCATTGTTTCCTACAAAACACTTTCTATAATCTAGAGCAGTAAATGCAAACAGTGTATTTCTTTCCTCTTGAAGTAGAGATTTCATTGTATCTCAGAGCCCTTCTTTAGGTCTATATAGAAACAGCTCCACTCCTCGCAAATCTCCCTAGTTTCTCAGTTTGCCAGCCCTTTCCTTGCTGTTTAAAGTGACTGCCTACTTCTATCAAAACAATGTTGGCCCCTACAACCTTCCCTCCCATTCTGAGTTCACACCGCATGCCCCTTGATTTCTCCCTCTTTAGTAGCTTTACCAGTTTGTTCCAATTTTGGCAATCCCGAGACAGAAAGAATTCGGCTCACCTGGTATTTCACAGGATTAATTCATTACAATTCATCTTGATGGCCTCATATGGCCTTTTTAAGAGCATTTTTAACCACCCTTACGCATTCATACTCACATAGATCTCTTCTTTTTCTTATATCCCCCAACCTCTCTTTTTTTTCAAACCCCGTGGTTATATGTTTGTATTAACCTTTTAGAAATAGAAAGCACAGTTTTGGCTCAGAGAAAAAGCTGAAGTCAACCTGCAGATCACCAAGCCAGAGGGCTGCATTTGACGGCAGATCTGTGAGGTATCATTTAGTCTAAATCTAAGTCCAGTGCTTGGTACCTTATTTGGATATTGCTGCTTTCAATGCTTGAGCTGTTCTTCCAAACACTGGAGTTCTCGGCTACTTTTCAGTATGATGTAAGTACCACAAGTATTGCAGCCTTAGAGTTTCTAGTGGGGGATTTCAGATAAGATTCCACATCTGAATACACTGAAAAACTTTAGGTGGAAGTAAACATTTAAGAAATGCACTTGAAGGTCTCACTTGATAAACTAGGGGGGGGAGAGGGAAGGGGAACGTTTGAGATTCAAGTCTGACTCTTCTTTAATCTTCAAAGCAAGCAACAACTTGAAATATTCAAAAAGAAGGCCCCCAGGGACCAGCTGCACCCATCCTCATCTAATTATTCTCCCAGTGGTACTTACCAGAGGGCCTTTGCCTTCCTGTGCTTTATACTGCTCAAACACAAACGGCTGGTTTTCCAAAGCTAGTAACGTCTCTTCTAACGCTATAATTAAGCTATTTAAATGCTAAGAAAGGGGGCTGTTACTCACAATATTAAAACCCACCCCCCTCTGTCACTAAATGCAGGGAGCATTCATACAAGTGGGCACTGTGGGAAGTTGAGAAAGTAAGTCACACGAAAGTGAGAAAAGAACTAGACTGTAGAAGGTGAGCATTAAAACAGTTGGCTTTGACAAATTTGTCTAAGTATATTCAGAAAGGACATAGATTTTTTTTTTTTTTTTTTAGTTCTATAAAGGCATGTTTGAGAAGGTACAATTCTTGGTCTCATTCCAGCTTCCACTATAAATCTCTGTCCCTCTACCTCTGGCCATTATTTTTAATTTGTGCCATTGATGATGTATTCTATCTCATAGTTTATGCATCCTTATACAGTGCCAAAAATCTTTTTGGGATAAGGCGTGGAAATAAACAGGTAAAAGTGAAAAGCCAGGATTTCCTCAATAAGGAGATTTCTCCATGGGGAAAACCTCCTGTTTCCTTGACATTTGTGTTGTGTTGATTTGGTACCGGCGTGTTTTCCATTTCCCTTGTGCCAAGCTATTTGTAAATTTGTGGGCAATGCAAGTAATTTGAAGTCCCTGCTCTCAAAGAACTTGTTTTATTTGTGGATATTAAAGAACACACGAAGAATCCCCTGACAACCCTGCCCTAGCATTGTGCACGTAATGACATGCACAGAGAAGCCGAGATGCTGAATGCAATTTGAGCTGGTGATAGAAGGCTTCTGAACGCAAAGCTTTGGCGTTTTTGAAAAATAAAGAATACCCCCCCCCAAAAAAAAAAATCTCCCATGATCTCAACATCCAGACAGCTTCTGTATTTTGTGGTGTTTCCTTCCAGATTTTTTCTCTGAATATTTAAGAATAGATAAGCTTGTGATTTTACAGCTGCATGTACAATATTGTACCCCCGACAAGCAATTCCCTATTAAAAACACTTTTCTATATATTTCCAACACCGTAATTTACATAAACATTCTCTCCTCTCTGGTTCCAAGTCAAGTACTTGAAACCTCCATGGGCAGAGATAATTGGAGAGTGGAGAAACTAAGACTCGAGGCATCAATTTCTCCGTGATGACTAGCTGAAAATGCTGCAGTGGTTTTCCCTGTCTTTTTGTGCCAAACCTCTGGCATCTGACTAAATTTCCGCTGCTCTCCTTTCACCCCTTCTTGAGGCCTCTTCTGGCTTCCCAATCGTGTCCATGAACGGAGGCTTATTGACCCGGTGGGTTCCTCTCCCAAGGGTTCGACTCAGCGCAAGGCGACTTGGAGACTTTGAAGACGGGGGTCCTTTATGGGGGCGGGGGTATCCGCTCTGAGTCTTCCTGACCCACGTTTTCCGAGCCGTGCATTAGCCGGGGAGGCCGCTTCCCCGGCTGTTTCTGCACAGAGCGCACTCCCCGGAGCGCAGCCGTAACCGGGGGAAGTGGCACGTCCGGTGGGAGGCAGGAGGACCGTTCCCCATCGCTCCTCCGTCTCCGCAGGTAAGAGCCTCCGGTTCCTCCCAGCACCGGCTGGCGCCGCGCCCGAGCTATTAAAATTCCTTCCAGGTGTGGCTGCGGGTGGGGTAGGAGTGCGTCCATCCTAAAGCCTTCGTAGACTGTTAGGTTTGAGTTGCGTATAAATATACAGAGACGTAGGAAGAGCTGAGAAAGTTTCTGAAACCACAGCACTGATTCCCCTCCCCACCCCCCCACCCCCGAAACCAGAGCATCGCGGGGCGTCTCTGGCTCGCTTCTGGTTGGAGCCTCCGAACGGGTTAAGAGCGCGTGCAAACTCCTGGGAGTCCGGTAGGAGTTGCTGGTCGCGCCGGACGTTGCCTCTGGGTTGTGCCATTCTTTTTCGGGATGTCCCCGGAGCTGGCCTGGGCATTTACTTTTTAAAGTTTTCCCGTCCCAAACCCTGCTCTCCGGCTGCCCGAGTGCGGCACGTCTCACCGCCCCTAGACTTTTGGACTCGCTCCAGGCGTGGGGAGGGGGCGGGAGGGACTTGGTTCCCCGAAAACGACCCTGCCCGGGGACTCTGCTGGGGCCAAGCCCCCTCCGCCGGCGGGGAGCGCAGGCACCCACCGCCACGGGTCCCGCGAAGCGCGAGACGCGAGCGGGAAGGGAGCGCCCCGCCGCCCACCGCGCTCCCCCCCCCCCCCCCCCGCTCCCCCTCCTCAGTCCCGCCGAGAGCCCGGATGTTGGAATCTCTCCCTGCGCCCGGTCCTTCATTTCCATAAAAGGGCAGCGGCTCCGCGGGGCCGAGATTGCAGCCGCCGCGGGCGCCCCCCGCCCCCGCGCCCAGCTCCCGCCCCCGCGCGCCGCCCCGCCCCCAGCCGAGCCGAGCCGCGCGCCCCCCGCCCGGAGCGCGCCCGGGGACGCGGGGGAGGGGGCGGCCGGCCCGCTCCGGGCGCTCGGCGGGGCGGAGGCGGAGGGAGCGGGCGCGCCCAGCCCAGCCGGACTCGGGCCGAGGGGCGGGGAGAGAGGGTGGAGCGCGGGGAGGGAGGCAAGGGACCGCGACGACGGGACTCCATTAGTCGCTCCCGCCGGGAGGCTGCGCTTCGCCGGCTGAGGGGGAACCCGACGCGCTGCCCGCGAGCCACCGCTCCCGCGCCGGGTGCCGCGCGAGCCGCAGGTCTGCCGCGCGAGGGGCGCGCGCGCGCGGGGCCGGGACCCGGGGGGAGCGCGGGTGGCAGGAGGGGGAGGAATGTGGAGCCCGCGGGCGGCGTCGGCGGGGCGGGTGCGGCCGGCAGGTGAAGCCGCCGCGGTCCGCTAGGCGGGGGCCGTGCGGGGCGGGCGGCGTCGTGGCCGCGGGGGCCGGCGCGGGCGGGAGCGCGGGGCGGCCGCCGGGGAAGGGCGCGGGGCGCAGATCGCTGCCCGCAGCCGGGCCCGCCGCCGCCGCCGCCGCCGCCGCTCTCCCGAGTTGGTGCGCAACCCCCGGGGTCCTTCACCGCCTCCCGGCCCGCGGCCGCCGGCGCGAGTTCGGTGGGGTTTGCCTTCCTTGGGAGGAGTGACGCTTACGAGAGCCATTTCCTCCGTGCGCGCAGGAAGGAGCCATGGCTCTGGACGGGATAAGGATGCCAGATGGCTGCTATGCGGATGGGACGTGGGAACTGAGTGTTCATGTGACGGACCTGAACCGCGATGTCACCCTGAGAGTGACCGGGGAGGTGCACATTGGCGGGGTGATGCTCAAGTTGGTGGAAAAACTCGGTGAGTAGCATCCCAGCCACGTCCGAGTGACGACCACCCAGACTCGGGGCGGGTTGGGGGTGGGGGGGGGGGAGACTTTCGACTGGGGGGGGGAGGGGTGGGTTTTGGAAATGTTGGTTGGCCTCCCGCAAATAACTTCTTTTAAAAATGTAAGATCTTTTCAGTGTTTAAACAAATAGACCTTTCCCCCTTCTGCTTCTTGTTTTGTGTTGCTACTCTTTGAAATTTTCATAATGTGGTTCCAGCCTCCCGATTAATGCATTTAATTACGTAGTTACCCGGGAAAACTTAATTCTTTACCTGTAACGAGTTCACATGAAAAGAAGTGAGAAAGGCGCGCAAGTGGATGGTGAGAAGGGGATATTACAGGGCTTGTGGCTGTCAGTTACCTTCAGTTTACCTGAATGTTGGTGACGCTTGGTATCGAGTAGGAGGCAGAGTCTATCTAAGAATAAAATGTACGGGGAAATGTGTAACTTCTGGCGCCAACCTGAAGGCTCTGTGGCTGTCCTGCGTGATGGAGGGGATTAAAATAACGTTCCAGTCATCCACTCTCACCAAGGGGTGGGGCAGTGTTTGACTGTCTGTAGTCCATGCTTCCAGTAAGCTATTTCGAGTGTTCGGTTTTATATTAATTACAAGCTGGTGAAAGGATTTTGTGTTAAAAAATAGGCATTGAGCTAATTCGAGATGGACAGTATTTGCTTGGGCACAAGTTAAATATATATTGAGTTGATTGAAGACGGACTCATTTTTAAACGATAGGGTGTCCCAGCAGTATGAAGTGAAGGGAATTTCACAGTACACATTTTGTGTGATGGGTGAAACCATTTTCAGCTGGAAGAAGCTACTGAAACGATCCAGTACATACTTTTCTCACAAGAGCAGTGCTGGGAGGACTGCCTTCTGAGCTTTAAAGTGCCTTTTTATGTAGTGCGGCTCTGATAAGGTGACATGTGTAGCACAGTCTTTGTGGGCTTTTGGACTTTTATTATTATTATTATTATTTTTAAACAGCATTCCTTCAAGCCACTCTGGAAAAGTAGAGAGGTGGTATTTATTAGGAAACATTGCTTACCAAGGGATTGTTGTATACCTACCACATACACACAGGAAGAGTGTTCCGGTGCACATTTGCAGAGTAAGACGGTTCATTCAGGTGGACTGTCTTTGTATCCCTGCAGGAAATTTAATTATTGAAGTGCTCCTCAAAAAGAAGCTCCTCACGCGGTAGCGCCCTCCTCAGGACTGCATTGTTGGGCTCCCTGAGACAGCCCAGGAAAGAGATCCAGCGGGGGTAGCTCTTTGAAAATGAGATTTTTGCTGTGTCGTTTATCCACTGACTAGTAACTGGTGGTTAAGATTTTTCTCATCTCATTTGAATAAATCAGTCACTGTTTGCAAAATACTGTGAAACTTTTTTTCTTGTCCAGCACTAGTGTGGGGTTATTTAAGGAGAAAATATCAAATATAATTGTTTATATTTTCTTTGTTTTCAAAGGAAAGAAGCATTTACATCATAGATTGCTTTATATATGATAAGTGGACCTTGTTAATAACACTGGTTTCAACAAGAGATATTTCTTATTATGAAAAAGGAGCTGTTGAAGGTGACTGAGACAACATGTAGTTCTTGAAAGCCAGCCTTTAATGAATAAGTAATGACTTCTATATTTGTATTGCACTGGTTAGAATTGTTCATTACAGAATCACAGGCATAAATAGAAATACAGAGAAGAAACTGTTTTCCGAGAGAACTGATGTTAATTTTAAGTGAGTAGTATAATCTTAAATCTTTTAATGTTCATGCATTTTTAGTATTTTATTTAGTGAAAGTAAAACATTCCAACATGGTAGGAAATGCCATGTATGGGGAAATCTTGCATGTTTCTTGAACGAAACCAGTACTGATCTTCTTAATATCTTGACTTCCAAATAGAAAGTGCTTATCTACATAATTCTGACTTTCCTGTTTGGTATAAGTAGAGCTAAATTATTTTTTGCTCCTGGCCTTAGGATTAGATACTTTGAATGGTAAGCTATTTTATTACCCATTGGCGAGTAAGGAGAGAAGACACTCAGTAGAGCGGTATTTAAACTGTATAAAACAGTCTCCAGTAAAATTAGAAAAGAACATGAAAATTCTTGCCCTGACTGGTTTGGCTCAGTGGATAGAGCGTCGGCCTGTGGACTGAAGGGTCCCTGGTTCGATTCTGGTCAGAGGCACGTGCCTGGTTTGCAGGTTTGATCCCCAGTGGGGGGCGTGCAGGAGGCAGCTGATCAGTGATTCTCTCATCATTGATGTTTCTATCTCTCCCCCATGCCTTCCTCTCTTTAATCAATAAAAATATAAAACAAAAAACAGAACGTGAAAACTCTTCACGTTGCCTAGAACTGGGATGACCTGCCTTCTGAAGCCCTAAGTTGTGTCACTTCTGTCAAAGGGCAGACTGAGTAGCTACTTGTTAACAGTAGCTAAAGTAGATCAAAGCAGCTTGCAGAGTCTAAATGATAAGAGGTGGAGATTATGGTGGGGATAAGAGGGCACAGGGTCTGTGTCTCTGGATTGCAGAGCAGGGTGGACAAATTCGCAGAACCAATCAGCGGCTGTAGCCTTGGAACAGTTACGATACCTCAGAACAGAAGCTACCACAGCATTCACCGACAACTGCCAACCCCAAATGCCTGTGTGATACCCTTGTTCTCATGAGAGTGTGTATAAATACCAAAGTATTATGTTTTAAGGCTGTAATAGCAATTGTTTCTCTGGGATTAGTAGATTTTACAATGAGTCCTCCCCTTAACATTGCATATTAAAATTTTGTGTGTATGGGCACATGTGGGATTTTCTGGGAAGAGGCTTCTTAGCTTCCTGTTAGATTCTCAAAAGAGGCCCATGATAAAAAAAGGGTTATGACACCACTGAAGGTACAGTGTTCATCCCAGAATTGGGTAATTTAATTAAGCAAGTTAAAAAAAGTAAATAATGCTTCCTTGGTATGTGTCAGCACGTCTTTATATTCAGTTAGAATTTTGTAAAGAACTTTAGCACCTCAGTTAAGGTCATTACACTATGATTCTTAGATTTATGACTTTTAATTTAAAGATCTGAAAGGTCCCTTTTAAATCCTATATAATAAAGAGGTGATATGCAAATTGACCGTCAGACCATCACAGGATGGTGACACTCACAGTGCGGGCGGGGCTGGCTGCTCTGTGCGCCTGCTGCCGGAGTCCCCTCAGCCCCGCCGCGGGCCTCGGGGCCTCCTGCACCCCCCTCCCCCCACTGACTGACAGCTCGCCCAGGCTCCTCCAACGAGCTGCCCATCCCTCTCTTCCTCCCTCCCCCGAAGCTGAAGCCTGACTGTGGTGTCCAACAAATTGGAAGTTATAACTCAAGTCGTTGAGAGTATCCTCCATTCCTCAGCCGGGGCTGGTCACTCTGCGTGCCTGCCACCAGAGTCCCCTTAGCCCCGCCGGGGTCCTCGGGTCCTCCTGCACCCCCCACTGACTGAGGCTCAGGCAAGCAGGGCCAGCCGAGGCACAGGCAAGCCTTGGGGCAGCCCGGGGCCGGCCCGAGGTGCAGGCAAGCCTCGGATGGTGGCTGCCCAGCCGCCCAGTGCTGGCCCGAGGCTCAGGTAACCAGGACCGGCCGAGGCTTGCGCTGCTGGCAGTGGCAGCAGCAGAGGTGTGATGGGGGCGTTGTCTTCCCCTGATGGCCTGGGTCGCCTCCCGCCCCTGAGGGCTCCCAGACTGTGAGAGGGGGCAGGCCGGGCTGAGGGACCCCCCCCTCCAGTGCATGAATTTTCATGCACCGGGCCTCTAGTCTTAGTATAAAACACCTTTGTCATTCTGCACTAATCTTTTAAAAGAAAGCAAAGAGTGTACACCATGAAGTGGGCTTTAGGGAATTATATCATGATGTGACGGAAATGTTTGCCTCTGGGACTTACTCTAGGCTGATATTAGACAAATGTTCTCAACATTGATCTCCTTAATGTTTATACCTCATTCTAAGAATGAAAAATTATTCACACATTTTTGTTTTTTAGAAATACAAGTTGAGTGCTTGAAATACAATTTTAAAAATTTATCACATGTTTTGTTAACAATTTTCAAACTTGTATAGCATTTTTATTTTAAAGTAAAGGATTAAAATGTCAGGGATAAGGATTATAAAAGTAAGATATCAGAGAATAGAATTGTAAAGTAATTATATTCAAAAATAAATTTTGTAAAGAAGAGGCTCAATTTTATGGGCTTCCCTGACCTTCCTCTGGAGATCATTGAGAAGTATTAAAACTGTTCTCCATAGAGTTAGAGTTTAGTCAGGACTGATGATTCTAAATTCCAAAGAGATACTTTGTTTCCTTGCATTCTAGTATCACTTTATAAAAATTGTCTTTTTAAAACTTCTGTGTATAATTAAATTTTTACATTTCTATAAAAATTCATTTTAGTTGACGAGTAAGGAATGTTTTATAACATGAAACTCACTGAATGGAAGTCTCCAGCCAACTCAATGAGCTTGGAGGGAAAAATAGACAATGTGATTTCTAAATTTCTTCTAGCTCTGATTATAAGTAGGAAGAATGTAGAAATTGGCTTAGATCAGGTTAAATGATATTCCAGAGGAGAAAATGTAAGTTGGAGGACTCAAAAGGAACTAAAAAGAAATGTACTATGGAATTGACTTACAAAAATTTGAGGAATATGTTTCTGAATGTAACCTTTAGAAAAGTAGTCCTTGCTTTAAAGTGTGTTATGTTCTTGCCATAATAATGAAATGAGTACATTTATGTTGCAGTTGTATGTTAGAATAGAGTTAGGTTGAGAAGTTAACACACATGATCAAAAAAAGAAATTTTGGTTAAAATTGTCTTTAAAAATCCCTTAAAGTAGTTTTTTTGTTTTTGTTTTTAATCCTCACCCGAGGACTATGGTTTTATTGATCTTTAGGTAGAGAGAGACATTGATTAGTTGCCTCACTCATGGCACCCTTCCTTGGGATGGAACCTGTAACCTGGGTATGTGCCCTGTATGTGACAGGAAATCTACCCCCAAGACCCTTCAGTGCACAGGACCACACTGAACCACACTGGCCAGGCCTCTTAAAGTGATCTTTTTAAAATATATATATTTTTATTGATTTTTTACAGAGAGGAAGGGAAAAGGATAGAGAGTTAGAAACATCGGTGAGAGAGAAACATCGATCAACTGCCTTCTGCACACCCCATACTGGGGATGTGCCCACAACCAAGGTACATGCCCTTGACCGGAATCGAACCTGGGACCCTTCACTCTGCAGGCTGACACTCTATCCACTGACCAAACTGGTTAGGGCTTAAAGTGATCTTGAAGTATGGTATTCAGTCATTCTATCTCAGAGAAGGACAAAATAACTAGATTTTCCTTTAGAAATTACAAAAATAAATTTCTTTAGTTGAGCACCAAAAGATCTTGTTGGAAATGTACTGTATAATAGCTATTAAAGAAAATTGAAAGAGAATTAAAAGTTTTACCTTTTATCTAACTACTTTTTGAAATTTCAAACTTTGTTCAAGAATAATAATAGTAAATATTATATAATTTTCATATATCACCAGTTAGCATTTTGCCATTTGATTTCTCTTTGCGCACGCACGCGCCCGCACGCGCACATACACACACACACACACACACACACACACACACTATTTTGAACCATTTAAGTTGCAGACATCAAAACCCTTCATACCTAGATACTTACTAGTAAAATATGTATCACCTAAGAACAAGGACTTTCTCTTAAAAATTACAGTACAATTACGAAATCCAGGAAATTTAACATTGAATCAATACTGTTGTCTACTATGTATCTATATTCAAATTTGCAAATTGTTTCAGTAATGGCTTTTGTTTCTTCCATTCAGGATCTCATTCCACATTTAGTATAACTAAATTGGCCTCATAGGGTCCTTTAATAAACCTAACGGCTACCAAGTTTGGAACCATAGGAGAATATATAATAAGTGGTTTAATAAAATTACATTAAGATACATGTAATAAATAGTACCTGTTTCCAAACTTTATTGTCACCCTATAGAACAGTTCCTTAGCCTTTGTCTTTCAAGACATTGCTTTACCTTTTTAAAAAAATGTATTTTTATTGATTTCAGAAAGAAAGAGAGAGGGAATTAGAAACATCATTCCTATATAATAAAAGCCTAATATGCAAATTGACCAAACAGTGGAACGACCGGTTCCTATAATGTGCACTGACCACCAGGGGGCAGATGCTCAACACAGGAGCTGCCCACAGGCCCCAGGCCAGCCAAGGTGGGTGCCAGCGGGGGTCCCCTGATCGCCCCGCTGGTCGCCCTGCAGAGGGAGGCGACTGGTGGTGGGGGTCAGGGCCGGCGAGCGGGCGGCGCCAGGCTGGCCAAGGCAGGTGCCAGCGAGGCCCCCTGATTGCCCTGCCAGTCACCCCACAGATCTGCTCTGATTGCCAGCCAGGCCTAGGGACCCTACCCGTGCACGAATTTCATGCACCGGGCCTCTAGTCAATGATAAGAATCATTGATTGGCTGACTTCTGCACACCTCCTACTAGGGATTGAGCCTGTAACCTGGGCACATGCACTTGACTGAAATCGAACCTGGGACCCTTTAGTCCACAGGCCGACACTCTATCCACTGAGCCAAACCATCTAGGGCGCTTTACCTTTTTTAATAAGATTCTTTATCAGTGCAAATTTCACTTCAGAATATTTTTATAGGTTCTTTGTTTTTAAAGTTTAATTTTTTCTAAGCTGCTTGGTAAGATAATATTTTTAGACATCATTTGGTATAGATTTCCCATCTCAGCTGTCTTCAGGCTGTAGTAGATGCTAATGGATTACACAGAATAGTAAGAAAACTGTTGAGCCTTGCCGCTTATTGGTGTGATATATGGACAACTAATCCAACCACTGAGCAACACCAGCCAGGGCAGGTGTTTTTTATCTTTATTTTTCTTTAATTTTAGCCAGTCTAATAAGAATGCAGTGGTTCTCATGATTTTAATTCACAGTTCCCTAACGATTAATGATGTTGAGGAGCTTTCCATATGCTTATATGTCATCTGTTTGTCTTCTTAATGTAGTGGCTTCATATCTTTTGCCTTTTTAAAAAAATTGTGTTTTTCTTGCCCTGGTCGGTTTGGCTCGGTGATTGGAGTGTCAGCCTGTGGACCACAGGGCCGAGGGTTTGATTCCCAGTCAAGGGCATGTGCCTTGGTTGCAGGCTCAATCCCTGGCCCTGATTGGGCTGTGAATGGGAGACAACCAATGGATGCATCTCTGTTACATGGTTTTTCTCTCTCTCCTCCCCCCTCCTTTCTCCTCTCCACACTAAAAAATAATAAATAAATAAATAATAAATAAATAAATAAATGGAAAAAATATCCTCAGGGTGAGGATTAAAAAATTGTTTATCTTACTGAATTTTAAGAATTCTTTATATATTATAGATACAGGTTCTTTATCAGATCATGTGTTTTACAATATTTTCTCCTAGTCTATGACTTGTCTTATCATTTTCTTAACACAATATCTTTCAAAGAGCAGAGTTTTTCATTTTAATGAAGACCATTTAATCAATTTCTTTTCTGGATTGAGCTTTTTTAAAAAAATTATCATGTATAAATCTGCCTATTCAAGGTCACAGATTTTGTTCTCTAAGTTGTATAGCTTCTGTTTACTATCTATAATAATAAAAGCATAATATGCTAATTAGACTGGACAGCCAAACGACCTTCCGGACGTCATTCCAGATAAAGCCACAGTGGCGGGGCCAAGGCAGAGACGGTTAGGGGTGATCAGGCAAGCAGGCAGGCAAACAGTTAGGGGTGATCAGGCAAGCAGGTGAGTGGTTAGGGGCGATCAGGCAGCCAGGCAGAGTGGTTAGGGGCGATCAGGCAGGCAGGCAGAGTGGTTAGGGGCAATCAGGCAGGCAGGCAGGCTAGCGGTTAGGGGCGATCAGGCAGGCAGGTGAGCAGTTAGGGGCGATGAGGCAGGCAGTGAGTGGTTAGGGGCAATCAACAGGCAGGCGAGTGGTTAGGGGTGATGAGGCAGGCAAGCAGAGTAGAGTGGTTAGGGGCGATGAGGCAGGCAGGTGAGCGGTTAGGAGCCAGCAGTCCCAGATTGTGAGAGGGTGCAGGCCAGACCCCCACCCCACCCCCCATGCATGAATTTCGTGCACCAGGTCTCTAGTTATATATTGAAAGGAGGAATATATGGGTATAATAGTGATTATTGGAAAGGAAATAATTGTATTATATCAATTTAAGATAATGTTTTATCAATTTAAAATGTAATTGCTATTTTAATTTGGTAGAATCTGAGGTATAAAATAATAGTCCAATGAAAATGATTTATCATTAATATACTGGAAAACTTAGATATTTAGAACTTAAGTCATAAAAATGAGCCAGTAGTGAAGCATCCTATATAATAAAAGCCTAATATGCTAAGTGGCTGATTGTTCGACCAGTTGCTATGATGCCCACTGACCACCAGGGGGCAGATGCTCTGACCAGTAGGTTAGCTTGCTGCTGGGGTCTGGCCAATCAGGACTGGGTGAGACAGGCCGGATATGCCCTGGAGCCCTTCCGCAGTCCTTCCCTGGCCGGCCAACCTCCTGTGGTCCCTCCCTGGCTGGCTGGCCCTGATTGGCCCGATCGGGACTGGGCGAGATGGGCCGGACACGCCTTGGAGTCCTCCCATGGTCCCTCTCTGGCCCCAATCATGCACCAGTGGGGTCCCTCAGCCTGGCCTGCGTCCTCTCGCAATCCGGAACTCCTTGGGGATGTCGGAGAGCTGGTTTCGGCCCGATTCCCACAGGCCACATGCACGAATCCGTGCACCAGGCCTCTAGTCTTTGAACAATAGTTTTAGATATTAATGATATAGAAGGAAATAAGTCTGGGTTCCAATCCTGGCCGTATCACTTAATACCTGAGTGGTGTTTTTGTTTTGTTTTTAAAACAGGGTTTTCAATATTCAGAATCTCAGTTTCCTTATCTGTACAGCAAGCATGTCAGACTCGTGGCTGGCCAAAAGTTTGACATGCTTGCTATACAGAATAGATAAATAAGTTGGTTCCCTTTACTTTGTAATGTATTAGAGTTCTCTAAAATTGTTTTTTCAAGTATGGTAACTGTCTAAAGTAGAGGATACCATCCTGAAGCAATACCATTGTGGATAAAAAGGTCATTATTAGTCTATGTTACTGCATTGAGAATGTTATACTGGTAAAATGCTTTGAACATTGAATCTTCTGGGACTTTCATTTTCAATTCTGCTTCTTAGTGAATTAGTGTGTCTGAGAGAAGAAAAGCAGTAAAGGGATTAAAATGTGAGGCTTATATTTGGATTTCCTTTTCTTTTGCGATTCAGTTTTCAGATTTGATTA
Organism: Eptesicus fuscus; assembly: GCF_027574615.1. Taxonomy (NCBI): domain Eukaryota; kingdom Metazoa; phylum Chordata; class Mammalia; order Chiroptera; family Vespertilionidae; genus Eptesicus; species Eptesicus fuscus. The sequence goes on from NC_072477.1 coordinate 38,966,619, forward strand.
TTTACTTGTAGAAGGACCAGCTAGTTTCAGTGTATTCTTGGGAGATTCTTACAGGTTTCAAGGTGGGGAGCTAATAATCTCTAGCCGGGAGGAGGTGACATCTGCCTTAAAATCTTTAGTCAATCTTTGCTCACATAGTATTTAACTATTTTATTTATTTATTTATTCATTCATTCCTCACCCTATGCTTAGCCAGAAGGGAGGGAGGGAGGGAAGAAAGGAGGAAGGGCGGGAAGGGAGAGGGGCATCTCTGTGAGAGACATCCATCTGTTGAGAGAGAAACATCTATCTGTTGCCTTCCATATGCTCCCCAACTGGGGATCAATCCTACAACCCAGGTACCCTGACTGGGAATAGAACCAGCAACCCTTCAGTGTACAGGACGATGCTCAACCGATTGAGCCACTATGGTCGGGCTTATCTATGCTATGCTTATATTATGCTGCAGCTAAAAATTACATCAGGTATTTTAAAGATCAATTGTAATTTCAGGGCATCAGTGTAATGATGCTTTTGATACCTTTTTCTTAATGGAGCACTCAGGGTTATGAATAAAATACCAATAAAGTGCCAGCATTTTTTTCCCCCCCTCTAACATTTTTTTTCTTTTTTATTGAATTTATTGAGGGTGACATTGGTTAATAAAATTATAGGTTTCAGGTGCACAATTCTGTAATACATTATCTGTATATTGTATTGTGTTTCACCACCCCAAGAAAGTGCCAGCATTATTAGATGATGTCTATTGGATAAGTGCCTTCCAGCTTCATTTTCCTTAACGTAGTTCCTTAAATTCAGATTTAAGAATTTCATAACTTTTTGAAAATTAAAAATAACTTGGAAAAAAGGCAGACAGTTGCTATGCCAATTTCAAAAGTTTTGTGCGAAGTGTTGATGACTTTTGTGGCTAGTGATAGAGTTCCTTGTTGTGGATTTGAACACTGACTACACTACCTATAAACTTTGTGACCTTGTGCCAAGCTAGGACTTGTGACTTAGTTTCCTTATAAGTGAAATGGGGATAATATATGTACCTCATAGGGTTGCTGTGAGGATTAAATGAATATGTGTGTGTGTAGTACCAGTTACAATAATTGTTACTATTTTATTGAGATCCTAATGGACCTCTAAGTTATCTCACTCTTAAATATCGTACAAGTTTGAGGGAATAAATGCCTTAAATAAGTTAGACTAGGAAAGAGGGGCCTTAGCATGAGAAGGAACATTCATGTGTACATGTTCCTGCATAAAGATAATTCTATACACTCTATTTTTGATAGGTTATGGAGACTTCTGTGGGGACAGGATTTGACCTCTCATCAGTAGCAGCAAAGCAGACATTTGTGGAGGGCCAAGCATTACATTAGGTAATGAGAAATAGTCCTCACTCAAAATGTCAGTGGTTTTCTAATACCAAAATGAAAAGATTGGTTTGAATGGATGGTCTGGCCGTGAAGTGCCGAGTAAGTGGTACAGGAAGGTGACGGAGCTTTAGAAGCAGATCAATGACTGGCCTCGTCTGAAGGAGCGTCGGGGTGAAAAGTTCGGAAGAAAGACACTCCAGGTTGAGGACTGCTGTGTTTATTGGAAACTAGCTTAGAGAAGTGGAAGGTAAGATAATAGAGAAGAAACATATAGCTAAGTGGGGAAATTGTACTGTTATTCCTTCCCTCACCCACTTAATATTTTAAATGAGAACCTACTAAATGCTAGGCACTGTACTAGGGATAGAAGAGACAAAATGTGAACAAAATTAACTCATTCCTTAGCCTCACTCAACTTGAAGTCTTAGGGGCAAGACAGTCTTTAAATAATTCATTGCTATAATGTGATGAGTATTATTAAAATTGAAATGGTTACGGGAGTATGTACCCAGGAACTTGACATAGGGTGTAGGGGAAAATTTCTAGAGGAAATTACTTTTAAACTGAGAGCTGAAAGTGGAGTAGGAATTAGAAGGGTGGCAAAGGACGTTAAGTGTGAGGCTATGGGGTGGAAAAACAGTAGGTTGGGAGATGAGAAGTCCCAAAAAGAGAGGTGGACCAAGGGAGGGTGGCCATTTGAAGAACTAAAGTCTAATGGAGGAGCCGTACTGGGGAACCAGTGGCCGGGCAGGCTTAAGAAATAAGCAGGTACTTAAAGTGCTTTGATAACCAGGTTTAAAAGATTGTGTTTTGTCCTGGTTGGTGGGCTCAGTGGTTAGAGCATCGGCCTGGGGACAGAGAGGGGAGGTCTCAGGTTCGATTCAAGGGCATGTACCTGGGTTGCAGGCACCCCGTCGGGACGCTTACGGGAGGCAACCAATCGATGTGTCTCTTTCACATCCATGTTTCTGTCTCTCCCCCGCCCCTCACCCCTTTCCTCTCCCACTCACTCCCTTTTACTCATTTAAAAAAAAAAAAAAAAAGAAACATTGGAAAAAATATCCTCGGGTGAGGATTAACAACAAAAGACTGTGTTATAATAAGAACTGTGAGATAGTATAAAAAGATTTTAAACAGGAAGAGACATCAGATTTTTATAAATTTGAAGTTCCTTGGGTACATATAAGTCAATAACAGAAGATATAAGCCTCTTGGATTCCAAGAAATGTTTTTTTCCGGTAGTCTACACTCCAGTCCTATATTAGGATTTGTTGGTACTTTCTGAGATAAATTTAAATTATCAAAGGCAATAAAATATTCAAAGTGATATCTTTTTTATACTATTGAATAGCTTGTGCCTTAGATCACCTTTAAAAGACAAATCCTATTAGCACTTCTATGCGTCAAATATTAGCTGATGAATTCAGCCCTGATGTTCCTCTCAGAATGTCAGATGTTGACATTGTATGGACCTGAGTCCAGTCTTCTAGGAACTAAGCCAAGTTGAACCAAATAAGTAGTAAGCCTTCAGGATTGGATGGAAAGTTACCCACCCTCTGGAAATGAATAATCGGCATACTTTCTATTTGTGCGCATTCTGTAATTGTATGCATGGTTTATGTGATAACACTTCTCAGCTACTTTGAGTTAGTATATTTTGTATCAGATATTAAGTTGAAATTGGTAGACATTATTTGGGGTTTGTAAGTAACTTGAAAAGATGATTTTGTTTTGAGGAGTGAATTCCTTGATTTTCAGTGTTAGCTATGTCACAGGAATATCCATTTGCCAACTTTTTATCAGAAGTTTCCTTTCTTTTTTAAAAATATATTTTTATTTATTTCAGAGAGGAAGAGGGAGAGAGATAGAAACATTAATGATGAGAGAGAATCATTGATCGGTTGCCTCCTGCATGCCCCACACTGGGGATGGAGCCCGCAACTCCAGGCAGGCACGTGACCTCCTGGTTCATGGGTCGATGCTCAATCATTGAGCCAAACTGGCCAAGCTTAGAAGTTTATTTTCTAAATGTTTTGCCTACTTGGTCAATTCATCTGCCTTAGTTAGTCATTGAAGCCTTAAAAGTTTGCTGAAACTCTCACCAGAATTTTATTCTGCTGCAGACCTTTGCCTTTAAGATTGCTTGAAATCTACCTCATAGTAGTCCTCTTACCTAGTGCAGGCCACTTAGCTCTGAGGTGGGAAAGATACCGAGGGAAGGCAGTAAATACATGCCCACGTGACACATACCTCATTGATCCCCGATGAGACCTGGTGTTTCCACTTTAGCAATCTCTTTACCTCCCTGTAGATGTACAGTCTATTTTCTTTCTCACCCCTTAATATCTATTTTTGTGAGAATGTGTTAAGTGCTGCTGGTATATATTAAATCATTAATAAATGTTTTAGTGCTGTTACTCAAGCCCTGGGCATTTTCTAGCTTTCCTCTTCCCGTTCCAGCTGTCCCCTCTCATCTCTTAATGGTCATCGTTACAACCTATGATTCCCTCGTAGACACGGCTCTCGTGTTTGGCTTCTCTTCAGGTTGTGCCTTAGGTCAGGTAGGTCCAGCTTGCAGCTGGTCTTGCTGCCAGCTCTTCCTTCTTCGGATGCATTCTCCACAGTCCCATCATGACCACCTCAGACCACAGTCTGATTGAGAGCCTGCGTTTTCTATACGACAGTTACTCTTAGCACATGTTGGAACCCCCCGCCCCCCCTTCTCTCTCACGACCCAGGTAAAACGTCACCTCTTCTTCAGAGCCTAAATCTTTCACATTTAAAGTTGGTGGCCTCTGTGGCATTTATCTGTTTAGCTCATTTGACTAATTGTGTCCCTCACTTGGACTATATGCACCTCTAGGATGGGAATTCTTGCTTACTAGTGTTATATTCCCAGGGCTAGCTTTATGTCTGGCGTACGGTAAGTACTGGGAAAATGTTGGTTCATTCATCTACTGATTGTGTACCTGAAGAGCAAAGCATTTCATTCACTTTGCCCCCTCTTGCCCTGAAAAAGAAGGAACAAGAACGCACATTCTAAAAGCAAGGGAGGGGGGGTCCTCACCTTTCTCAAAGCGGAAATGAAAAGGCGTCTGGGGAGAGAGAGACCAAAAGGCTGGAGGATAAGGAGTTTTTAAGAAAAAAGATTGTGATTCTATGGTGAAATTATTATTTAAAGTCCTCTATATTTCGGGAAATATGAGGGATACCATTGTAGAGTTAACTTTTAAAACATTTAAGCATTCATTTTACTTGATACACGTTATTGCCAATAATATCTCATTAGAAACATTAGAAGATTTGTTTCAGGAATTGAAGAGGAAAACAGAAACTGAAAGTTGTCTATTGTCAGTAGCTTAGTAAAGGAAAAAAACCTTGGCCTAAGACGACAACGTGCAGCTGGGAAAGAGGAAGGAGGCCGGTTAATTCTTGGAGTTTGTGGGAGGAGGACTGGGGAGGAGCCGGTTGCCTTACGTTAGCAGGAAGTCCCTGTCTCCCTCACAGTTTTCCAGCAGCATCTGCTCTCTTCCCCTCCAGTCCGCTCTCCGCCCGTGCCACTGCTGGTAGTTCTCACGAAGCATTAACCGCAAACGCCCATGATCAGTACAGTTTAATATTGCTGGTAATATTCTTTGGGTAACGTTAGATTGGGTAACAGTCTGATTTGGAACCTATTGTTTATAATGTTTCTCTGTGGTGAATCAGAATTCTAGGACTAACAAAGGAATGTTTGGAACATCATCATTTTGCACAGTAGGAATTGTCTTGAGCAAAGGAATCCATCCTTTTTAGAAGGGAGAAAGTCAGTTGTTTGATTCCCCATGTCTGGGGGAATCTCTGCCACATGTCTAGTTACATGGAAGCATGTTTTAATTCCGAAGTTAAGATAAAATGGATTTTTAACCATACAATTAAATGAACAAATCTTAATGTATTTCTTGATGGTTTAAGAATAATTTCCTTGTTGGGATTAATGTTTTCTTAGAGTAATGGAACACCTTTAACATTGGCAGTATGAGGATTCATTCATTTCTCAGCTGTTGTGTGCCAGGCACTGGGCTAGGTGCTAGAATTACAGGGTGGGGCAGAACACAGAGTTTATTCTTGTATTATTTATCAATTGTTGTATTTTCCATACGTACAACTGTAAACCTGCATTTGCCCCGCCCTGTATAAGGGTGATTGTCAGCCCCCGGGGAATGACAAGCAAGTGTTGAATAGCTCTTGGCTATTGTGTGGAAAGTACTGAGTGGAGTCAAGGAGACCCGTTAGGGGGCCGCTGCTGGGTCATTGGAAGAGATGATGGCTTGAAATAGGATGGTGCAGTGGAGATGGAAGTGGAGATTTTTGGAAGTGGAACTGAAGGGCTTGCTGATTAATGCAGGGAACGCAGGAAAGAGAAGAAGCCATTACTTTTAGGTTTCTCACTTGAGCAAATGGGTTGATAAGTGCTACTTTGTAACCATAGGGATAGGAGAAAATTGGGTTAAGTTTGGGGATACTAAGTTTGAGATGCCTGTGAGACATCCAGAGGGAGATGTGGAATAGACAGTAGGTTGTATCAGCTGGCGCTCTAAGCAAAAGGTTGGGCTGGTGAAAAAATGATGAGGGCAACATGCCATTTAAAGCCACGGGAATGGTTGAGATGTCTAGGGAGCCAGTGTAAGGAGAGACGTGCATGGCTCCTAGACGGCGGGAAGGCCGCAGAGCAGGTGGCAGGGTGGCTTCAGATAGGTAGGAGGAGAGAGGCTTCTTTCCTCCTAACCCAAAGGCAGGTGACCCGCTGGCTGCAGGTGGAAGGAGGTCTGTAGATCTGGTTGGCATGTAGGTGAGACAGTTCCAGTCTGATGGCATCTGTGTCCTCGGAGGTAGAATCCATGGTTGTCTACTGAGAAGGAGGATCCTCAGGAGTTTGAGGAGGGTTGAGAAGTTGGACGTACAGTGGCGGACAGAGGGACGGAGTGGGATTGCCCACTGATGTCTTGGACCCTGTTGACTCTAAATTTATAGTAATTGTTTCAGTCTGCCTGGTTGTGAAACGAAGGAGGAAAAAATCTTCTAAGTTTGGTAGGTGAGTGCCTCGGTGGTACAGTAAGGTGTGTGTGTGGGGGGGTGGGGGTGGGGGAGCGTGCGGTGGAGTTAGGAGGACACTGGCCCATGATGTCTGGTCTGGTCGGTTTGCATGACTCGCTTGGCAGTCGTGTCAGACCAGGCTGCTTAGTTTTGTTACTCGTGCTCCAGGATTGGCATGTTCTTTTTTTTGAGGAAGGGAGAGGGATAGAGAGTTAGAAACATCGACTAGAGAGAAACATCGATCAGCTGCCTCCTGCACACCCGCTACTGGGGATGTGCCCGCAACCAAGGTACATGCCCTTGACCAGAATTGAACCTGGGACCCTTCAGTCCGCAGGCCGGTGCTCTATCCACTGAGCCAAACCAGTTAGGGCGGCATGTTCTTTACCATCAGTAAAGACAGGCAAAAAACTCTTGAATATGGTAATAGTTGTTGTACCTAATTTGTGGTTCAAGAGGATTGTAAACAAAGGAAACAGCAGAAAGTGTCAACAATGTTAGCAAAATTAAAAAATGTCTATTTACCAAAAATAAGGCATGTGCCCAGAAAGCTTTTTTCTGTACTTAAGATTTAAAATGAAATGTTTGCTTACCAAAGATTATCTAACATGATATAAACGTTGCTTCTGGCCTATGGAAGTTAAGAGAATACTGAACAAATTTTACATTTCCTTCTTGATTAAAATTCTTTCTTAAATGTGCCGCTAGAACTAGAAGCCATTAAAAGTAATATCTTGTCTTCTCTTATTCCAAACTGTTACTAAGAGTTACTTATTTTTAAAATGTGGGTACTTAAGAAAAACAAGTTATTTGGTTAATTATCTATTTACCAGTTTCTTGACTTTTTAAACAAAAGTTTTTGTTCAAATGAGAGCAAAAAGTTGTATTTTAGAAGGCCATACCAAGTAGTAATTGCTGTAGCCCTATTAGGAATAGATTAAATATGTTATTATCAGTAGTGTATCTCAGCCCAGATGGTGTGGCTTAGGGGTTGAGTGTTGACCTATGAAGCAGGAGGTCATGGTTTGAGTCCCAGTCAGGGCACATGCCCAGGTTGTGGACCCGATCAGTGGGGTGGGGGTGGGGAGGCGTGCAGGAGGCAGCCAATTAATGATTCTCATTAATGTTTCTATCTCTCTCCCTCTCCCTTTCTCTCTGAAAATCAGTAAAAATATATTTTTTTAAAAATGGTGTATCTCAGTGAATTTCAACCTTTTCATCTCATGGCACATATAAAGTAATTACTAAAATTCTGCAGCACACCAAAAAAATTTTTTTTTTTTTGCTGATCTGACCAAAAAATCCCAGCGTATAACTTTTGATTCATTCACACCGGATGGCTCAATTGTTGTGTGGCTGTTGTCATTTTTATTTGACAGTCTCAGGGAAAAGAGGTCAGTGCCCCTGACTAAACAGTCAGGAATTGCATGTTTTACAAATTGTTGCAGCACACCGGCTGAAAATCGCTGTGGTACCTCCTTTCTTCCTGCTCCTCTTCTCTGCCGTGTGAGCTAGCTGTCATTGTATAAAGACGGACACATAATATTTTCTCTGTAGCAGGAAAAATTTTGAAATAGTTGTTTTCTTTTGTGACTCGTGGAGCAGGTGAACGCTTTGACACCAAAAGCTATTTGGTAGTAACCAGCATACAACCAATATCTGTGTGCTCAGCCCCCGATGATGAGTCCTACGCCTTCTGTTCCTTAAAACACACACGATGTCTTTGTGGAATAAATATACAACCACTTCTTGAATTTGAGGAGCATTCTATCACAGTTGAGGGAGGAGATTTTTATTGACTCAGGTAATGTTTAGCCATTTGCAATTTTAATTATATGAATTTGAGTGCCTGTCAGATACAATTTTATGTGCCACAGAGCACGGCATGATTGGCTCTACTAAGTAGGGGAGGGACACAGGAATAATGCTTTCCAGAATCCTGGCAAAATGGTTTGAAAAATTAACATGTTTTACCAAAAGTTATTATAGAAGACATTTGTCATCTCTATTATACCAGAATCTAAGTAATTCTTGACTTCTAAAAATTACTGAACAGGCTAAATGTATAAATAAATAATGAAACCCCTTTATTTCTCCCCTCACCAAGGAAAATAAACAAGAACTTCATAATAGTACAACATTTTTCCCCTTCAGTTTTTCTTTCTGAAAATGTTTGTAGTTATGGTAGGTTGCTTCTGAAAATCTAGAAATAATAATTTAAAATCACAATATACCAAATAAAAGAAAGTTATACGGTACCTGGAGCATAACTGAAAATCATAATATCGGGAAAATTGACTATTAGAATATGTTGCTGAGCACGGTCTACCCTTGAATGCTTTCATAAGACTGATGGAAACAAGCCTACCTTGGTGATGTCTGCTAACGCCTACCATGGCAAGTGTCTGGCTGATGTTTTACGTGTGTGTGTGTGTGTGTCTGTGTGTGTCTCTCTCTCTCTCTCTCTCTCTCTCTCTCTCTTTCTCCCTCCCTCCCTCTCCCATTCAGTTGTTTAATGTTATGTTTGAAACCAAGGCTGCCATTCCCAAAACGCAGAAATGTTTGTTTATTTTGAACATGGTTCGGGGCCCACGTTGTGATGGGGCGGGCGGTTAACCAGTTAACTGCCACAGTACTTTGAATTTAATTTAAAAAGTTCCGCCGCTTGCGTCTATAGACACTTATGGTTAACATGTATGAAAAGTAATTTCAACGTTTTAGAGTATGCAAATACAGGGATGTCAATAATTATTCCTTTATAAATCCTAATACCACACAAGAAAAATAAACTATTATTTAACTAATTAGTAGCATTTTCTTTTGCTTGCCATTATTTGTTCGTAATTATTTGAGAAGTCAATGTTCCTTTTAGAGTCAGCATGTTTTTATGCTTGTGGTTAGTCTGTAACTAGAGAAATAGGTAAATGTGTGTGTTGATATCAGAAATCTATTGTGTACACAGTGTTTATACAGGTTACAGTTGCATAGTGTGTTATGGTTTAACTTGCCACTGTAGAGACAAGTAGTGCTGTGACATGCTAGATAACCTAAGTACTTTAACGGCTATTGCATTGACATATGTTGCTTTATACACACACACACACACACACACACACACACACACACACACACAAATACACTTTGTGCAGTTAAGTATTTTTATTGTGCACTTAGGTGGATGGTTCTCAGTTGGTATAATATCATTTTTCTCAGGATTTTGGTCAGTTTAAACTTGGTTTTTGCTACCTCTGAGTAGAAAAGATATATTCTTGTGATATCCTGAGTGGAGCCATTTGTGGGACTTGATGTGGAGATACTATTAGCTTCAAAATAAGATATATAGTATAATACAAAGCTAGCACCAAAGAAAGATTTTTCTAGAAGGTGGGAAGACATTGTCTTGCAATTTAAGAGAGCCCAGTCAAGTCTCTAAAAAGTTTTGAAGTGACACTGTGACACAGTGACCTTCAGCTGAGGGTTAGTCAAATTAAAGAAGAAGAATTGTAAATATGTTTTAAGCTTAACAGGATCATTCCAGTCTGTTTAAGTAACCTCATACTAGCTTTCCCTTCTTAAAAAGAAGATTAAAAATACTGTTGGTCTTGCCGCCCCCTGTCTGCCCCTCCACCATCATTATTCTCCCCTCTGTAACAAAATGCTCAGGAAAAGTTGTCTCTTCCTATTTCTGTTTCCTTACTGCTCAACCATGGTAATTCGAACTGTCATGATTTCCACACCCACCTTAACTTTTCGTGTGGTCTCATTTCCACTCATGCATATCCCTGCCCCTGCAGTTCTTCAAAATTATCAGTGGTTATGAAATGTAAATCATTCCCTTCCTTAAAACCAAAGTAGTGTGGGCTGGGTCCAGGCATTCATGTATTTGAAAAGTTGCTCAGATAATGCTTATGTGAAACTAGTGGCCTGGTGCACGAAATTCGTGCACGGGGGGCGGGGGTTGTCCCTCAGCCCAGCCTGCACCCTTTCCAATCTGGGACATCCCTCTCGCAATCCAGGACTGCTGGCTCCTAACCGCTCATCTGCCTGTCTGCCTGATTGCCCCTAAACATAATGCCTGCCGGCCTGCTCGCTCCCAACTGTCCCCCCCACCCCCCGCCGGCCTGCTCGCCCCCAACTGCCCCCCCCCGCCAGCCTGATCACCCCCAACTGCCCCCCCCAGCCTGCTCACCCCCACCTGCCCTCCCCATTGACCTGCTCACCCCCAACTGCCCCCCCCCGCTGGCCTGATTGCCCCCAATTGACCCCCACTGATGGCCTGCTCTCCCCCAACTGGCCCCCCCTGCTGGCCTGCTCACCCCCAACTGCCCCCCACCCCCCGCCGGCCTGCTCACCACCAACGGCCCCCCCACCAGCCTGATCACCCACAACTGCCATCCCATCCTGGCCTGATCACCCACAACTGCCCTCCCCTCTTGGCCTCTAACCGCCTCTACCTCAGCCCCGCCACCATGGCTTTGTCCAGAAGAACATCCGGAAGGTCTCCTGGAAGGTCTCCTAGTCTAATTAGCATACTACCCTTTTATTAGTACAGATAGGCCGAAAACCACTGCTCTAGTGGCTTCTCTTGCACTCATAATAAAATCTAAATGACTCTGACCTTGTTCTGATGCCCTCTCCTCTTTTCTTTCCCTCCTCCACCCTAGTCCCCTTGGCTTTCTTCAAAGATGATGGAACTTGTTCTCATCACTCTCTGGCACTAGGACAGTGCCTACTGCTGAACACAGTACCTGTTCAGTAGATAGCTGTTGGATTAATGAGTATTTTATAGACACTGTTGTTATTCTGTAGCAGTGATCGCCCTATAATAAATGCTGTGTAGGTTGCTGGCATTTTGAATCTTCAAGAATGCTACTGAGCCGAAACCGGTTTGGCTCAGTGGATAGAGCGTCAGCCTGCGGACTGAAAGGTCCCGGGTTCGATTCCGGTCAAGGGCATGTACCTTGGTTTGCGGGCACATCCCCAGTGGGTGGTGTGCGGGAGGCAGCTGATCGATGTTTCTCTCTCATCAATGTTTCTAACTCTCTATCCCTCTCCCTTCCTCTCTGTAAAAAAGCAATAAAACATTTTAAAAAAAAAAAAAAAAAGAATGCTACTGAAAATTCTGCTATGGGAACATCTGTCACAGTCTAACCTATGAACCAGGAGGTCACGGTTTGATTCCTGGTCAGGCACATGCCCGGGATGCAGGCTGGAAACCCAGTGGGGGGCATTCAGAAAGCAGTTGATCAATGATTCTCTTGGATCATGGATGTTTCTAGGTCTCTCCCTTCCTCTCTGAAATCAACAGTCTAACTGTTCCGTCTTCCAGGACTGTAAATGCCTGATTTTCCCTGTTTCCTTACTGCTCAACCATGGTAATTCAAACCATGTATACCTTGGATTTCTGTCTCTTGGCATGTACACCATTGACACTTCCGATCTTTTCTGGTGTCCTGTTTCTGCTTTTGTTTTGTGTAATTTCTCTTTCCTATATTGTTATTTGTCCACTATTTTCTGTGGGTAAAAAAGACTGATCTTGCTAGTGTTGCCAGTCAGTGAGAGACTCTCCTTCTGTGGGTACACTACTCATATGGTGTCTAGTACATCTTTGTCTCATTATTTGGATTGTATGCCCATTCTTGTCTCATTATTCTTGCTGTGTGCAGCTACTAGCTGCTCCTTTGGTGTGAAACACCATGATGGTTGGACTTTAAAGGGAAGATGGCATCGGGGGAAGTATCTGTTTCTCAGGTCAGAGTTTGAAGCCTAATTGATGGAAAGTCGAGATTTTACATCAGGGGCCCCGCAGAGTTTTTCTGTAAAACTCCAGAGAGTAATGCTTTGGGCTTTGTGGGTACTGAGGTCTCTGTCACAACTACTCTGCCCTGCTGCTGTAGTGCAGAGCAGTCGTAGACGCTGTGAAACATGTGAGCGTGCCCGTGTTCCATAAAACTATGAACACGGAAATTTGAATTTTATATAAAAATTATGTGAATATTGTTATTTTTTTATCCCCTGTGACATTGTGATTTATAAAAAATATATATTTAATCATTTAGATGACCAAAATATATTTCTCATATCCATTTGGTCTTCCATAATTGCTGGCTCTCAGCTCCTGGGACTCCTGGGACTCCTGGAACATTTCCCAAGTGTTGGGAGGTGTATTTTGTTAATGAATTGCCTTTTGGAAAGCACCTAAGGATGGGGGCTGGTTGCCAGGAGACCCAACCATATAATTAGAGGGTTGGAATTTTTTTTCTTTTTCCCAATTATAGTTGACATACAATATTATATTAGTTTCAGGTATACAGCATAATGATTAGACATTTATATGATTATACTAGAGGCTCAGTGCATGAAATTTGTGCACAGGGGCGGGGGGGTCCCCTCAGCCCAGCCTGCACCCTCTCCAATCTGGGACCGCTGGCTCCTAACTGCTCACCTGCCTGCCTGCCTGATCGCCCCTAACCACTTCTGCCTGCTGGCTTGTCACCCCTCACTGCCCCTCCCCTGCTGGCCTGGTTGCCCCATGCAGCCTGCTGTTCAGTCATTTGGTCGTCCCTCATTACCCCACCTGCCGGCCTTGTCGTCTCAAGCAGCCTACTGTTCGGTCGTTACTGTGAGGGTGTCCTGACAAATTTGCATATTACCCTTTTATTAGTATAGATAACTTAGGAAATGAAGGGTTGGAAATTTCATATATATATATATATATATATATATATATATATATGTATATATATATATAAATATAAATTGATTTCAGAGAGGAAGGGAGAGAGCTAGAAACATCCATGATCCAAGAGAATCATTGATCAACTGCTTCCTGCATGTCCCCCACTGTGTTTCGAGCCTGCATCCTGGGCACAGGAATCAAACCATGACTTCCTGGTTCATAGGTTGATGCTCAACCACTGAGCCGCACCGGCAGGGAGGTCAGTTTGATTCCTGGAGGTTAGAGGGGCTGGAGGTTGAATCCGTTGCCAATGGGCAATGATTTTAATCAATTGTGACTACATAATGAAGCCTCCATAAAAATCCACAAGCACAGGGTTGGGAAAGCTTCTGGTTTGGTGGAGATGCAGGGAGAGTGGCAGCCTGGAGATGGGATGGGAGCCCTGCGCCCCTTCCCACATTCCTTGCCCTATGCGTCTTCCCATCTGGCTGCTCCTTGGTTACACAGTGAGCCAGTGATCTAGTAAATAATGTGTTTCACTGGGTACTGTGAGCCATTCTAGCAAAGTTATCAAACCCAGGGGAGGGGGTCACGGGAACCTCTGGTTTATAGCCTGTCATTGAGAAGAACAGGTGACAACCTGGACTTGCAATTAGCATTTTGAGTTGGAGGGGGTTGCTGGTACCTTCCTCTGCAGCCAGTCCGTCAGAAGTACATAATCTGGGCTTGCATCCAGCGTCTGAAGTGTGTGTGGTGGGGCAGGTCTGGGAGGACTGAACTCTTAACCTGTGGAACCTGATGCTGGCTCCTGGCGGATAGCCTCAGAATTGAGTCGAATTCTTGAACACCCTTCTGGTGTCTGAGAATCATTTGCTTGTGTGGGAACACCTCTCTCCCCCCACCGGGCAATTGGATCTGGGAACCCAAGTCATCCTCAAATCATATAAGAGTCTAAAAAAAAATGTTCTTAGCTGGTGGGCCATCCAAAACCAGGCAGAAGGCAGGATTTGGCCCTGGGGCCATTCACACTAATGACCATCCCTATATAGTTTTGACTTGAAAAGTCCGATTCCTGACCTGCTGTGAAAAGGCCTTTTAACACTCTACATTGTTGATGCTGTCTTTAAATTTTAAACTTCTGGTGTTGGTGACCAATGGCCTCTTTATGAATTTTATCTGTAACTTATTCCAAAGAGCTACTCGGCTCCTTATCACGCAGTGTCTTAGACTCTGTTTCAGCACCTTGCTTACTGCTGGGCCACATTCGAGACGGCAGTTTAGTATGTCTTTACAGTACTGCCTTCTGTCCTGATACCATTGTAAAACAGCAGTTTTGTCTGTTTGTACGAGCATTTCTTTTAAGCTTGTACAAATGCTGTGAGGGCTCCTCCCCCGCCCCAGCTCACTGGCTGCCGTGACAGCGGACAGGTCCTGAGGTCTCTGAGTTTGCTCTGCCTGAGTGTGGGTGGTCAGTCCCTTGCATGGCAGCCAGGAAGTGCTGGGAACTTAATGGTCCTGAGAGCAACCCTCAACCCAGGAAGTGTAGGTTTGAGTTTTTATAGGCAAGTATGTTATTTTCTAGGGTTTTGTGTGTTTTTTTTTTCCTTCCCCTGGAAGGCTTTGTTTGACTGTTCTTTTTTTTTTTTTTTTTTTTTAAGTATCATTTTCCCTTTTTTTGGTTCATAGTGTAACATGTCCGGAAAGTTTTCACTATTATTGCTCCTTTAAAAACTAGCTGGCCACGCGTGGCTCAGTTGATTTGGGCATCGGCCGGTGCACCCCAAGGTCATAAGTCCCATTCCTGTTTGGTACATGTGCAGGACGCAGCCAATCCGTGTTTTGCTCTCATCCATCTTTCTCTCTCTCTCTCCTCCCTTCCCCTCTCTCTAAAAATCAGTTAAGAAAAAAAAAAAAGAACAAAACTAGTTGGAGTTAGATTTAGATTGTATGTGTATTTTGCTGGTTGACTGTTAACAGCTGCCTTATCTGGGGTAGCCAAATCTTACATAAATTATATTCTTTATTTGGTTTTATTTAATTGCATAGGGCTGTTAAATAGTTTAACAAATATTAACATTTTCTGTTACACTTGTACCAAAATACATTGGGGGGAAAGTTAGCATGACTTTACAAATTACTTTTCTTGGAATATATTTGGGACATCATGTAGGTTTTTGTTTGTTTTTTGTCTTTCTCTTAGATTGTC
The DNA here is from genome assembly GCF_027574615.1 of Eptesicus fuscus. Lineage (NCBI taxonomy): Eukaryota > Metazoa > Chordata > Mammalia > Chiroptera > Vespertilionidae > Eptesicus > Eptesicus fuscus. The sequence goes on from NC_072477.1 coordinate 38,981,944, forward strand.
CTGTTACCTGTGAGTGGCTTTTTCCCCATGCTCTCCTTCCCCTAGGCAATTGGTGTTTGCTCACTCTGGTTCCCTGTCTTACTTTTCACCGCTACTTACCCACCTCAACACACTTCTGCAGCTTCACTAACTTCAGCCTTCTCACCTACTCTATCATCAGAATATTGTCCATTCCTCAAGGCGGGGCTCAGAATCCACCAACTCCACTCTATTATTTATCCTTCAGATTCCTGCCCCCAGGGTTCTCTCTGTTCCCTGAATGACTAGAGAGAGTGTTTACCCTGTCATCCTGGAGTCCCCTCTTCTACCTCCCGTAGGCATTATTAGGGGCCCAGGGTCTTCTGCCCCAGCTACCTGTATACTGGCTTCCTGGGCAGAGATGTGTTTTTCAGCTGTTAGTATTTCTTTTGTGCCTGTCCCATAATAGGAACTTAGTATTTAATTGTTTATATTAAATACCCAATTATTTAGTTTTCTGCTTTTAAATTTCTCTCTAGGTAATCTTGGTCATTTTTTAAGTATTTTGTTTGTACCTTTTTTTTTTTTTATAGATGTAAAAAAAGATTGGTCTGACCATGCTCTCTGGTGGGAAAAGAAGAGAACTTGGCTTCTTAAGACACATTGGACCTTGGATAAGTATGGCATTCAGGCGGATGCTAAGCTTCAGTTCACTCCCCAGCACAAACTGCTCCGACTGCAACTTCCCAACATGAAGTATGTGAAAGTGAAAGTGAATTTTTCTGATAGAGTCTTCAAAGCTGTTTCTGACATCTGTAAGACTTTTAGTAAGTATTCGATACATTCTTCATGAAAGTATGAGTTGTGTGAAGCATGTATGCTATGACTGATGACTGACACTTAGCTTATCTCAAGGAGCAGGGGTTGGGGTCCCCTCTCTATGTCTGTATATTTATGAAAGTTTTACTTTATTCTTTAAAGTTTTTGTATTACTTTAAGATAAAGAAATATGTAGATTTTTTTCCTTTCTAGAAGTATATCGGGTATTTATTATGTAATACTTCATTCTGATGACGTATTTTTATGGGAAAGAGAAGAGGACAGGGAAGGAAACTGGTATTATTTTCAGAGGGATGTAGCTTTTGCAGTGTTTCCTTCACGTCAGTCACTATTTGATTTTAGCGATTCAGGCAGATTATGTCACTTCCCGCATCCAGGGCCTGACAAAGCTCCTAAGGAAATGGCTATGAGTGTTGTCTTCCTTAACCAGCCTACAATTTGAATACTCTTTTAGGAATTCTGTTTATGCTTTCTGACATGAGATGTGGATTAATTTTGGCTGACCCAATTATGTCATGTGACTAAAAGAATTCAGCCATCAGTGAAAATGTGAATTGTCATCTTTATCACTAGTTTATAACTATTGTGCTATAGATTAGAGTTGCAATTTTCAAACAGTGTGCCATAAGAATTTTTAAAACATGCAATACCTAACTATTTAGTCAGGGCACTGACTTCTTTTCCCTTAGATTATCAAATAAAAAAATGACACCAGCCAAAACAATAGCTGTCTGGTGTGAATTAATCAAAATTATACCTGTATTTTTTTGGTGTGCTGCAAAGTTTTAGTAATTAGTTTATGGGTGCTGTGAGATGAAAAAGGTTGAAAATCGCTGGCTTAGGGGGAGATACAGGTATGTTGACATTACTATTTTGATCTAATGACTCTGAAATTATAATGGTTTTTATGTTAATGAAATTTATTTATTTATTTATTTTTTTGTTAATGAAATTTTTAAGAAAAATTAAAGTAACAGAAAAGTACAGGTAACTGTATAACAATTACCTACTTATAGAATTAATTATCTAAATTAATAGTTTATATCATTTGCCAAACTTTTTTTTTAATATATATTTTTATTGATTTCAGAGAGGAAGGGAGAAGGAGAGAGAGATAGAAACATCAATGATGAGAGAGAACCATTGATTGGCTGCCTCCTACACACCCCCTACTGGGGACCAAGCCCACAACCCAGGCATGTGCCCTTGACCAGAATCCAACCTGGGACCTTTCAGTCTGTAGGCCAACACTCTATCCACTGAGCCAAACCGGCTAGGGCCATTTTGCCAAACTCTTCAGTCAAAATAATAAAGATAAAGTTTTGAGTTACATTCTCTTAATTTCCCTTCAAAAGCAACTACTATCATAAATGTAATGTGTATCTTCTCAGTACTTTTAAATCTACATAAACACACACATAAGCATGTATTTACAGCTATGTGTAAATATATACCCCAAAATAATATATGTTAGTTACTTCCATTGCTGTGTGGGTATTTTCTTATACTGTTTTGAACATGTGTGCAGGAATTTCTCTTGTGTGCTCAAGTAAAAAGTAGAATTGTTTTAAGTGTACACACAATTCATTTCAGAGGACTGACAAATTGCTCTCCCAAGAGGTTCCACCTGTTTACATTCCAACCCACAATGGATGAAAACCCCTCGTTCCAAATCATCACTAACATTTGAATGTTGTCAGTTTTTAGTGTTTGCTTCTCTGAGTGAAAAAAAAAATACACAATTTCATTTTCGTTTATAAAGTTAAATATGTTTTTGTATCTTTGTTGGCCATCTAATCTAAGTTTCTTCTATTTTAAATTGCCTGTTTATTAATTTTTTAAAAAATAGATAAATGATATGAACTTGATTTTTAGAGTAGCTTTAGGTTCACAGCAAAATTGAGGAGAAAGTACAGAGTTTCCATTTACCCACATTCCACTGTCAACATTCTCCACCAGAGTGGTACATTTGTTGCAAAGAGAAGCCTCCATTGACACATCATTATTATCCAGAATCAGTGGCTTACATTAGATTTCCTTGGTGTTATACCGTCTGTGGGTTTGGACAAATGTATAATGACATGTATCCATCATTATTGTATCATACAGAGTAGTTGCACTGCCCTCAGAATCTTGTGTTCTATTCTTCCCTTCCTTCCCCAGCCCTTGGCAACCACTAATTTCTTCACTGTCTCCATAGTTTTGCCTTTTCCAAAATGTCTTACAGTTGGAATCATAGAGTATGTTTTTTCAAATTGGTTTCTTTCACTTAGCAATATGCATTTAAGTTTTATTCATGTATTTTCATGGCTTGATAGCTCATTTCTTTTTGGCACTAAAAAATATTCCAGCCCTCGCCGAAACCGGTTTGGCTCAGTGGATAGAGCGTCGGCCTGCGGACTGAGGGGTCCCAGGTTCGATTCCGGTCAAGGGCATGTACCTTGGTTGCGGGCACATCCCCAGTAGGGGTTGTGCAGGAGGCAGCTGATCGATGTTTCTCTATCATCTATGTTTCTCTCTATCCCTCTCTCTTCCTCTCTGTAAAAAATCAATAAAATATATTTTTTTAAAAATATTCCAGCCCTGACCAGTGTGGCTTAGTTGGTTGAGCAACGTCCTGTGCACCAAGAGGTTCGATACCCAGTCAGGGCACATGCCTGGATTTTGGGCTCTATCCTAGGGGGTTGGGGGACAGTGCAGGAGCCCGCTGATCAGATATTTCTCTCTCACATCCGATGTTTCTCTTTCTCTCCTTCTCCTTTCCTCTCTCTCTAAAAATCTAAACATTAAAAAAAAAAAAAGAAAAGAAATGAGTAACTTTAAAATATATATATTCCATTGTCTGGATGTGCCAAAGTTCATACATTCTCCTATTGAAGGACATCTTGGTTGTTTACAAGTTACACAATTGTAAATACAGCTGCTATAAGCTTTCCATGTGTAGGATTTTGTGTGGACATAATATTTTCAACTCCTTTGGGTCAATACTAAGGAATGTGATTGTTGGATCAGATGGTAAGAATGTGTTTTGCCAAACTGTCTTCCAAAGTAGTTGTGCCATTTTGCATTTACACCAGCAATGAACGAGAGTTTCTGTTGCTTTAAGTTGTCACCAGCATTTGTTGTTGTCAGTGGCCTGATTCGTGGCCATTCTAATAGATGTGCGATGGTATCTCATTATTGTTTTAATTTGCATTTTCCTGATGACGTGATATGGAGCATCTTTTAATAAGCTCCTTTGCCATCTACATCTTCCTTGGTGAGGTGTCTGTTAAGGACTTTGGCCTATTTTTTAATCAGGTTGTTTATTGTCTAATTGTTGCGTTTTAAAAGTTCTTCATATATTTTGGATAACAGTCCTTTATCAGGTAAGTCTCATGCACATATTTTCTCCCAGTCTGTGGCTTGCCTTTCCATAACCTTTGACAGTTTCTTTCAGAGAGCAGAAATTAATTTTAATGAACTCCAGCTTATCAGTTATTCTTTATTTTATTATGCTTTTGTTGTATCTAAAAAGTCATCACCAGCCCCAAGGTCATGTAGATCAGCGGTCGCCAATCTTTTGGACCTCACGGACCATCGGTTGGCGGCCGCTGATCTAGATTTTTTCCCATGTTATCTTCCAGGAGTGTTATAGTTTGCGTTTTACATTTAGGCCTGTGATACATTTTGAGTCAATTTTTGTGAAGATGAAAGGTCTGAATCTAGGTTCATTTTTTTTGCACTTGGATATCCAGTTGTGCTAGCACCGTTTTTTGAAAAATTATGTGATAGTTGGCAGTTTCTTACAAAGCTAAACGTAGTCTTACCACATGATTTAGCAGTTGTGTTCTTAAGTATTTACTCAATTGATTCTAAATTTTTGACCACATAAAAACCTACCTGTGTAAACTCACAGATACAACAGAATGGTGGTTACCAGAGGCGAAGAGGGTTCGGGGAGGATAAAGAGGGTAAGGGTGGTCAAATATATGGTAACTAGACTTTGGGTGGTGAATACACAATGGAGTATACAGATATTATATAAAGTTGTGCATCTGAAACTTACATCCTTGATATTTTCTAGCCATATACCTTTTTTTAATATATATAAAATATGTTTTTATTGATTTTAGAGAGAGAGGGAGGGAGAAAGAGAAACATTGATTGGCTGCCTCCTACATGTCCCCTACTGGGATCAAGCCTGCAATCCAGCATTTGCCCTGACCGGGAATTGAACTGGTGTCCTCTTGGCGCATGGGTTAAAGTTCAACCATTGAGCCACACCAGCTGGGCTCTAGCCATATACCTTTTTTTTTTTTTTTTAAATATATTTTATTGATTTTTTTAACAGAGAGGAAGGGAGAGGGATAGAGAGTTAGAAACATCAACGAGAGAGAAACATCGACCAGGTGCCTCCTGCACATTCCCCACTGGGGATGTGCCCGCAACCAAGGTACATGCCCTTGACCAGAATCGAACCCGGGACCCTTCAGTCCGCAGGCCGACGCTCTATCCACTGAGCCAAACCGGTCAGGGCCATATACCTTTTTGAAAGCCATCATTTGTTCAGTGAAGCATTATTTATAATAACAAAACCATTTCTTTTACAGAAATTTCAAATTGAACATGTTCAAAACCGAGCTCCAAATACTTTTCCTATCTTATGCTTTTTTATTTATCGTTTGCTTAGTTGTCAACCAGTATCTTGCTGATTCTTACACATTCCACATTCTCTAGAATTTTCATGGTCAAATACATTACCTGATAATAAACCCCCACCCCCGCCTTTTCCCCTTTTCAGTTACTCTGAAGCCCTCCGTCATCTGCTCCAGTAATCTGGGGTGGATGTTTTCTAGGCTAAGGTGCACCGTCATAGCCCCGGGACTTCCCTTTACCTTTGTCCAAGGAAAATGTCTTTATCTTGGTTTCTTTGTGGTAGACTATATCCTCCGTCAGTGTACTAAGAAAAAGGTGAGTTTTTGAGATGATATATTTGAAAATGTCTTTATTTTGCTCTTTGACAGAGTTATTGGGTTGAAATTTATTTTTCCTCAGATTTGGGAAGTCATTTTCAGTTGTATTTTAGCTTCCAGTGTTGCTCTTGATAGTCCTGATAGAGTTCTTACATTTTATTTTCCTCCTTTCTTTGTGGGCTGCTTTTTCTCTTTGGGAACGTACAGGATCTTTTCTTTTTCCTGCAGTTTTGGAATTTCACAGTAATGTGCCCTAATTCCTCCTTTGTTTCCTCTGTTCTTTCTGTTACTAGTACTTAGTCAGACTTGGTTCTTAGATTGACCCTCTTATATGACTTTATATCTCTTCTGTTGGATTTTTTTATGTGAATATCAAATTTTAATTTTCAGTGGTGTATATTTTTATCTAGATGTTTGTTACCAGGTATCCATGAATACATTTCAGATTTGTTGACTATATAAATTAAGCCTCAACAAAATAGTAAGTAAGTGAGTAAATAAATAAATAAATAAAACAGGAAAGACCCCTCCCTCCCCTTGTTAATATCCAAGGTCTCTCTTTAAAGCCCCAGTTGTTCTTTATAACATCCTATATATCTCTCATAGATGTCATTGTCCTATCTTTCTGACAATTGTAATTAAGCGTTTTTTGTTTTATTCTTTTACTCAAGTTGTTTTTCTTTTCATTTGGTATCTTTTATGTTAGAATCTCTGTGAGTTTTCCATAAACTTAGCAGCCTAAGTTTACTGCCACATGTAAAGACACAAATGTATTGTCTCACAGTTTCTGTAGGTTAAAAGTTCTGGCACAGCCAGGCTGAGCTGAGTCCTACACTTAGAGTTTTATAAGATGTCCATGGGACTATGTTCGTTCCTGAAGGTTCTGAGAAAGAATTCTCTATGGAAGAATTTGGTTCCCTGTGGTTGTAGGACTGAATTCCCCCTGGTTTGTCTGCCAGAGGTCATTCTTGCTCCTAGAGGCCTCCTGAATTCGTGGGCTTGTGGCCTCCTTCCTCGGTCTTCAAAGCCAGCAACAGCGAGAACAGTTCTTCTTAGGCGGCGAATCCGACCTTGCCTTCTGTCTTGTCTCTCCTCTGCTTCTCTCTGCTTCCTTTTCTGTTTGGAAGGCCTCCTGTGATTTCATTAGACCTACCTAGACAAGCCAGGATATTCTCCCCAAAATCAGTGGATTAATAACTTTAATTCCATTTGCAAAGTCTCTTCCCAGCAGTTCCTCAATTAGTGTATAATTGTATACTCAGGGACTGGAATTTTAAGGGGATATCTCTAGAATTCTTACCACAGAGGCCTTTCTCAGATGTCTGCCAATCACTGACAGTTCATTCATACATCTTAATGAGGGGGCGCTACCACTGGGTTAGGAGTGGGGTTTAGTTTGTCGCCCCTCTGCAGGGGATTCTCCCAACATGGGCAGTGGTGGCATTTACAACTGTGGGTACACTGCGAATTATTCAGTGTGGGCCCACTAGAGTGCAACGCATAAACCATTAGGTCTCTTAGAATGTTAAATCTTGTTTCTTTTCTGAGCAGTCTAGAAAATGATGATTTGATTTTACTAATTAAATTAGAAAATATGGCTTAAAAGATATACCTGAAATATAAATGAGTTTCTGAATCTACATAATCCTAACAATTAGTGTTAATGCATCATACCCCCCAAATTACATTTGAGGTTAAGTGGGTTAACTTCTTTATACTTTGAATATATAAGATTTAAGAAAATCCTTTATTTTTAATTGTGTAACGTTAAAGAATATGCTGCTCTATTTTTAAACTTAAAAAAAAAAAAAGAAATCAGATACACCTAGAAGCTTTTGAGAAAGTGGTAGAATTTAAGGAACATTTATTTTTAACATGATTTCTGCTGTCTAATACTTAAGATGTACTTACCCAAAGTTATTAATAATTAAAAAGAAGTTAGCCCGGTTTGGCTCAGTGGATAGAGCGTCGGCCTGTGGATTGAAGGGTCCTGGGGTTCAATTCCAGTCAAGGGTACATGCCCGGGTTGCAGGCTTGATCCCCAGTAGGGGGCGTAATGTTTCTCTCTCTTCCTCTCCCTTCCTCTCTGAAATCAATAAAAATATATATTTTTTAAAAAGTAATTATGTTCACCTACTGTCTGGGTAACCTCTCTGTTTAGGATGTTTTTTTCTGGTAATTTTATTTTGATGTTTCAGAAAAAAATTCCCCAGAAAATAGCCTGTAACATACAGAACAAAACAAAAACCTAATGTGTATCAGTTTTCCTAATGGTGGAATTCAGATAACCAACAGAGAAACAAAAGACCTGTATAGTTATTAATATATTTATTTGGGCTTCTTTTTTTATTAAACTTGGGATAAGGTATATATATATATATTTTTTTTAAAAATTCAAAGTTGTTTGCCAATATGTTAATTTTTACAGCAAGTTAACTTTGATTTGAAGAAATCTAATAGAAAAATGAGCAAAGAGAAGAAATAGATATAAATGGCTAAAAACCCTTTAGGAAATGTATAACATCATTACTTATTAAATGTAAATTAAAACAAGGAGATAAACATAAGCAAGCTTTTAAAAATAACACATGCCCATCTTTTGTACACTTTTGCCTTAAAATTATTACAACCTTTGATCCAGGATTCTACTTCAATGAATTCCTAAAGAAAGAAAATGTGGGAAAATATGTACATAGATAGATGTTTATATAACCATTATTTATAATGGACTCAGTCTTAAAAGAATGGTTGAATTATGATATATCTACACAGAATTTTTTACATCTATTAGAGTGACCACTTATTTACATAGTCATATCCCATTTTTCAAGAACATGTTTTAAGGGACTTGATTATTTATACTTTTTGTAATTTCTAAATGATTGTATAATTTTTAAAGTTAGAGAAAAGCATTAACATCTAAAACTTACAAAGTACTTGTTATATGCCTGCCCTGTTCAAGGAATGTTACCCGTATGAATCATTTAATTTTCACAGCAACTGCCTGAGGGGTGCGATTATTTTCATTTTACAGATGAGGAAACCAAGACACTGACAGTTGAGTATCTAGCCAAAGTCACGCAGCTAACAAATAGTGGCGCTGAGATTTGAATCCAGGTAGTTTGGGTTGGTACTTCTAACTCAAATTGTGCCTCATTAGCCCTGCAGCAGTATGTCCATCTAAGTTTCAGGTCCCCTACAAACAAAAAGCTTCCTGAATTTGTGATACTGGATTGCATCTGGTGGATATTGTGGGCCTCCGAAGGTACAAACTGCCACATGTAAAACTTGGATCTAGTAGCATTACAAGTTACACAGTGATTTGTATTGTTTTCTGCTCTGTTCATACCCTGACAGATAATGTAGTGCCGCCAAACATTATACTATACTAGAGGCCCAGTGCATGGATTCATGCACCAGTGGGATCCCTCAGCCTGGCCTGCAGGGATTGGGCCAAAACTGGCTCTCCAACATCCCCCGAGAGGTCCCAGATTGCCAAAGGGCTGTTCTCGGGTGACGCACCCTGGAATCGGGCTCCCTCCTCTCTGGTTCCAGGTGCATCAGCCAAGAACTGCAACTGCCAAGTCACCATAGCTCAACAGCTCCTGCATTGAGCATCATCCCCCTGGTGGTCAGTGCACATCATAGCTACTGGTTGGATGGTCGGGCGGTAGGATGGTCACTTAGGCTTTTATATATAGAGATAGACCCAGTGCTTCTCCCTTCTGCTATTTTTTTTTCTTAGCTCTCCCAGTCTTTACGTTCTTTATTTTTATAATTAACTTTATCCTGGTATAATTGGTATAAAATAAGTTGAACCTATTTAAAGTGTACAGTTTTTTGAGTGTTGACATATCTGAGAAACTACCATAATCAGGACACAGAACATTTCATTTAGCCCTCAAACTTTAGCCAGACAACCACTGATGTGCTCTGTCACTGTAGATTTGTTGTCATGTTCTTGGAATTTTATGAATGGAATCATACAGCATGCACCCTTTTCTCCTTGGCTTCTAGCAGTTAGTGTGATGGTTGGGCGATACATTCGTGTTATTGCATGTGTCAGTAGTTTGTCTCTTTTCCTCATGCGTTGTGTTCCATTGTATGAGTATTCCACTGACATGAAAGAAAACATTTTGTTTATCCACTTGGGTTAATACAATTCAGGCTTTTATGAATAAAGTGATTACAAATGTGCTGTTCATTTTCTTGAGATAAGAACTAGTAGTGAATGTTTGAGTTGTATGTGTTTAACTTTATAAGAAACTAGCGTTCCCGTTGCAGGAAAAATCCTGCAATAGGATTTCCTGCTGCACTCTACCCTGCCTCCGCTCCTCCCTTGTCGCCCGCCCCGCCTTCTCCGCCAGCCCGCCTGCTTTTCCCTTCGCCCCCCACCCTGACTTCGCTCCTCCCTTCCCCTCCCCCACGCCGCCCCCCCCCCCCCCCCCCCGGCTTGCTTGCTTCTTCGAAGCTTTACTCCCTTCTGCAGCTCTTGGCTTCTTTCGAGGCTGTCTTGATATGCAAATTAGCCGCCATCTTTGTTGGGGTAATTTGCATACTCGTCCTGATTGGTTGATGGGCGTGGCTTGGCTGGTGGGCGTGGCTTGGGTGTAGCGAAGGTGCGGTCAATTTGCATATTTGGCTATTATTAGATAGGATTGCCAGACTGTTAAAAAAATTTTCTCATTTCACATTCCCACCAGCTGGGTATGAGGGTTCCTCCTCCACATCCTCACCCACACAGGGTATTATCAGTCTTATAATAATGTTGGCTACTCTGATGCGTATATAATGCTATCTCATGGTTTTAATTTGTATTTTCCTGACCAATAATGTTGGGCATCTCTGCATGTGTTGCTTAGCCATTCTTGTGTATTCTTTGGCAAAGTGCTTGTCCAAATCTTTACCCCATTGGTCTGAGTTGTATGGGTTATTTTTATATTTTAGATATAAGTCCTTTGTCAGGTATACATAAATGTTTTGTGAATATTTTGTCCCAGTATACAGCTTGCCTTTTTGTTTCCTCAACAGTATCTTTCAAAGAGCAGGTTTTTGTTTTTGGCTTCTTAAAAAAAATTTTATTTAATGGTTTTTTTAAGAGAGAGAGAGAGAAACATGAATTGCCTCTTCACTCATTTGTACATTCATTGGTTGATTCTTGTATGTGCCCTGACCAGGGATTGAACTCACAAACTTGGGCATATTGGGATGATGCTCTAACCAACTGAGCTACCTGGCTGTTTTTTGTTGTTGTTGTTTTTTTTAAAAAAAGAAGAAGGAGGAGGCCCTAGCTTGTTTGGCTCAGTGGATAGAGTGTTGGCCTATGGACTGAAGGGTCCCAGGTTCGATTCCGGCCAAGGGCACATGCCCAGGTTGCAGGCTCAGTCCCGTTTGTTGAAATTATTATCCTTTCCCCTTGAATCGCTATGGCACCTTTGTTCAAAATAACTGACCACCTATATATGGGTCTGTTTCTGGGCCCTGTCTTCCGTTCATTTATATGTCTTATCACTTAGCCAATAATTGCACAGTCTTGATTGCTGTATCTTTATGATGTCTTGAAATCAGGTAGTGTAAGTTTTCCAACTTTATTCTTTTTAAAAATTGCTTTGACTATTCTAGGATTGTTCTTATTTCCACATACATTTTACAGTCAATTTGTGCAAAAAAGCAAGTTGAAATTTTGAATAGGATATTCCATTGAGTTTTTAGCTCATTTTGGGGAGAATTGACTTAACAATTCTTAAAGTTCATGGACATGGTAATATATATAATATATAATGTCATGTATACCTATTTGAATTCCTTTTATTACTTTCATTTAACTGTTTTGCCTCTAATCAGATTCTCCACATAAATTAATAGAATCAACACAGAAACTTGTAGCCATTTGATACAAGGCAGAAAAGTTTGACTCAATTAAAAATTTGAGATTTGATAATGATATGAAAGTATTTTCATTACATTTACTTTACATGCAGAATGAATGAGGGCTGCCATATATTATAAAGCTTATTTCTTATGGTTTTAGATAAAAATAAATATATAAGTAAGAATTCTTATATTTTCTTTTTGTGCCATAGATCATTATCTTGTCACTTTGAGGTTACTACATGTATTAGATAGGTGTGAATTAAGAGTGCTTTACTGGTAGGGGAGGGTGGGGGTAAGGAGGAGAGATCAACCAAAGGACTTGTATGCATGCATATAAGCCTAAGCAATGGACACAGACAACAGGGTGGTGAGGGCATGAGTTGGGGGGTGGGGGAGGCTATGTGGGGAGTAAGGACACATATGTAATACTTTAATCAATAAAGAAATTTTTTAAAAGTGCTTGAGTAGATTATTTTTAAAATGTCATATTTCAGCCTTGGCCGAGTAGCTCATTTGGTTGGAGCATCATCCCGATATCCCAGGGTTGTGGGTTCAATTCCTAGTCGGGGTGCATGCAGGAATCAACCAATGAGTGCATGGATGGGTGGAACAACAAATCCATGTTTCTCTCTGTCCCTCTCCTCTCCTCTCTCTCTCAAATCAATAAAGAAAAAAATTTAAAATGTCATATTTCAGTCTTTTGCATGGCATTAATATGTGGCAAAACAAGCACACATACACAGAAGGAAATTACAAAGTCTTATTTTGAAATGGATTAATAGATAGATTTACCAAGTGTAAAGTTTAAGTTTTCTCTTATTCTAGTAAAATAATCTTATCTTAACAGATATCAGGCACCCTGAAGAACTTTCTCTCTTGAAAAAGCCCAGAGATCCAACCAAGAAAAAAAAGAAAAAGCTAGATGACCAGTCTGAAGATGAGGCACTTGAATTAGAGGGACCTCTTATTACTCCTGGATCAGGTGAGTCTCTCTTACTCAGCAAGGGTTCAATGTGAGAACCATGGACTGTATGTATGCCTGTGTGCCTTTTTAATAGTGAATACGAGGATTGCATAGGTCAGGAGACCCTCCAGCATGAAATTACCACCAGGGTGTGTCACGTGCAGATTATCTTGCCATTGTTAATAGTTGCATCAGTAAAGATAAGGCTGCTCAGGAAGAGTCAAAAAGGGACAGTACCATTACTGGGCTCAGTTCTTTACTTTTCAGAAACTGGATAGTTTTTGTTTTCCAAATTATAAGAGAACATTTATTTGAAAAATACAGAGGTAAAAGAAGTAATTTGTAGAAGAAATGGAAACAAGTTATAGAGGTAAAGGGAGGGCCCTTGGAGCTTGGGAGTGAGGAAGGTGATGGTTACCGCCTGGGGAAGTGGGAGAGCACTTGGATACTTTAGTATTTAGTTTGTTTTTTCTGCATTCGGTGAAAACCGCCACTGTTTCGTTAAGACATTCTAACTTTTGTCTGGTTACTTAAATTCTCCTCTGTGCTTTGCATATGCCAGTCCCTTTGCTTCCATGCCTTTTTCCCCTGATGGTTTGCTCCTTTAAGAAGCTTTTTCAAATTTCCTTCCATTACCTCCCCAACCTGGGTTAGGTATTCTTCTAATTTAGTTCATTCTTGGTTTTTTAAATTTTGGAGGGACGATGATGAGGATAACAAAAGCAAACACTTCATATCGTGCTTACTGTATGCCCAAAACTATTTCACATACTTTGCCTGTGGAAATTAATTCAGTTCTCACTACAGTCCTTTGAAGTGGATTATATTAGTACTCATATTTAAACGATAAAGAAATTGTGGCGTAGTAAGGTTAGGAATATCTAAGGTCACATACCTGGTCACTTTTATGTCACTACTCATGTAATGATTGCATCTGATTAACAGATAATCCTTGCTCTTAAGTAGGTTATAGGCTAGTTGAAAAACAGTTACTATATTTTGGGAGGTAGGGATTTAGAAGACAAAATAATTCTAAATAGGGTGTACTGCATTCAGTTTTTATTGGGGAAGTTTGTGGATTGAGCTGTTAAGTTCCAATGGTTAGGATTTGATGGGAAGAAAAGGCAATCCAAGCAGAAAGAATGATATTAACAAATAACATGCTGGCTGAAGAAAAGTACAAAACATGAACAAAAACCAGTTGAGCCAGTTCACGGGGGAGAGAAACCTTCAAGGAACTTCAGGATCACACTGGCAGGTAATTAATGTCAGGCTGAGGAGTTTAGAATAGTGCATTGTAGAGTCATTGGCTTCTGAATATGTTACAAAATGAAATCACTGTTTTAAAGGAATACCAAATTCACCTCTAGTCAGTAAACGTGTTGGAGGGAATGAGGGGAAAGGTTTCAGGTAGTGGTAGAAGCTACAGATTGAGGAGGTAAAAGAATATGTTCATTATTAGAATAAGGTTAATTTTAACATTCGATTTAGACATGATTTATATTGATAAAGGCACCTGACAGTAGACACAATCCCTGCTTTCAGTTACTTTATATTTAAATGGAAACGCATCTGATTCCAACAACATAGAACTACATAGAAAAGTATATAGGGTGGGCAAAAGTAGGTTTATAGTTCATATGGCAAATCCTACAGTAATTAATAAGTAATAATGTAAGAAAAAACTGTTCCATATATTCACAACTATAAACCTACTTTTGCCCCACCACGTATTTGTGGGGTGATTTTGGGGTGGTTGAAATCAGGCAGGATTGGTCCTAGAATTGCAAATTAGAGATTTTGTACAGTACCATTTGAAACAAAGGATGATGAATTTAGATGAGGGAAAGCCAGAAATCTTTGGACTGAGTAGCTGTAGGTTTTGTTTTTATTGAGGTGTTACATACAGTAAAATGCATAAATTTTAAATTACTGATGAATATTTGCAGACGAATAGACCTTGTAATCACCCAGGATATGATACAGCATATAGCATATAACATGATACTAGCCACCCAGGCCTCCCACATGCCTTTTCCCAGTCGCAATCCCGCAAAATAACCACTTTCTGCCTCTGACCACAGATTAGCATTTCCTGTTGAATCGCATGAATGAATCATAGACTCTGTGCTGTCTTGTGAAGCAACTGTGTTTTGAGTGAAGGAATTAAAAAAATAGGTTTTAGTTATCTACTTCCAAGCAGTTTAAAGACATTTGAGGTGTTCCAACAAGTTAATATGGAATATTGAGAAAGTACACAAAGATAGTGATATGTAGAGGACTGATGATCTGTAGAGAAGAAAGTCCACTGAGTACCATACACACATATAAAAGTAATGTGCAGTTAATTTTTAAAAGAAATATTAACTATCTAGTTTGCCTGCTTTCTATGATTTGTTAGGACTTGAATCAATTATTGGACCAAATATTGAAAAATATGATCAGTTGCATGTTGTGTCAATAAGTAGCATCAGGTCCAAATATCTCAGTACGTTGACATCTTCAGCGCATCAGACACTATGCTCAGTGCTTCACAAATGTTCCTCTGCTGCAGGGGTGGTGAGGATTAGATATAATCTTCATTTTCTGAGGAGAACGTTCCCCTTAGTTCCCACATGCATCTTGAATTGTGAGCATCTCACAGTGTGCTCATGGTCAACAGAACTATGTATTCAGTAAATGGTAACGATTATTTAATTACATACATTATTTTTTCATTTGAGCCTCACAAAACGCCTGCAATTCTGGGGTATTATACCTGTGTAACTTATAAGGAAAGAATATATAAGGGTTTGTAGTTTGTCCAAGGTCACAAAACTAATAAAGGGGCAGAGCTAGAATTAAATCTAGGTCTGTCTGGCTCCAACACTTGTGTTTCTAACCATTATGTGACATTCATCTATCCAATTATATTTAAAGCAAATGTTTTGTGAATTCTAATAGGAACATTTGGTAAAATATTAATGTGTAAATTATAACACAACAGAGCTAATTTTTAACAAGTAATGCTTTAGGAGGTAAAGGATCACGTGTATGAATTAATGATTCTCAGACTATAGTAAAATTGTTACATAGAATTATAATAAAATTCTATGAAATACCTTGCTTACACGGCTGTGGTCAGATAGCACATTCTTGAGTGGCTTTGCCACTTCTAGCTGTATCTAAGTAAATATCTAATTTCCAACTACCTATTGGAGGGGACCCATTGAACTAGCCTGATCCCAGGTCTGGGGAAAACAATTTTTCCAAAAATAAATTAATTTTACAGTATAGTACTGATGTACAAATTACTAATTTCAGGATGTATTATGTAAATAGAAATACAAAATGATTGCATCAGAACTTTAAAAAAAAATCTTAAAGGCAGGAAAACTCTGGGTCCTAAAATAATACATACAGGAAGTAATCAGTATTCACTTGCTTTGCACTGTCAGGAAAATCACTTATGCAGGATGTCTTTTTTTAACTGGAACTTGCCATTTTAAGCATCAAAACATTTTTTAAAAATACTATTCTTTAGTTATAAAAATAATGCATGTACATAGTAAAAATTTAAATAGAATTATGTATTCATTTTTGTTCTTAATGAAAGTGAGACTGTTATACATACATTTTTGTAATTTTTATTTTTTCACTCAGTGATATAAATGGACCTCATATCTTTTTAATTTCAAAAGTCATACTTTAATACAGCCTTTTGAAAATTTTAAATAGTGCAGAAAATTTATTAAACTGAAGGTGGAAATTACACTTCAACTTATTCTGTTACTCCTTTTCAAGAAGTAGCCATTTCTTTTTTAAAAAAATATATTTTTAATTGATTTTTTAGAGAGAGGAAGGAGGAGGGATAGATAGAAACATGGATGAGAGAGAAACATCATTGAACAGCTGCCTCCTGCATGCCCCTCTACTGGGGATCGAGCCCGCAACCCAGGCATGTGCCCTGACGGGGAATGGAACCAGAGACATATTGGTTCATGGGTCGATGCTCAATCACTGAGCCACACTGGCCGGACCCATTTCTTGATTGCTGTGCATAACTATGTCATAAACAGTTGGAGTGCAACTTTCCAGTACCTATTCTATGTGTTTATGTATACTTGTATGTCTAGTTTTGTTTCTTACAACATGAATGAGAGCCCAATATTATATTGTACCAGTGCATGAAATTTGTGCATGGAGTGGGGTGGGGGAGGTGGGAGGCCCTCAGCCCAGCCTGCACTCTCTCGCAGTCTGGGACCCCTCGGACATCCTCTCACAATCTGGGACTGCTGGCTCCTAACTGCTCGCCTCTAACCACTCTGCCTGCCTGATTGTCTCTAACCATTGAGCCTGTCTGCCTACCTTATTGCCCCTAACTGCTTGCCTGCTTGCCTCATCGCCCCTAATCACCCTACCCACTCTGCCTGCCTCATTGCCCCTAACCGCTTGCCTGCCTGATTGCCCCCTAACCACTCTGCCTGCCTGCCTGATCGCCCCTAATCGCTCTCCTGCCTGCCTGATCTCCCCTAACCACTCGCCTGCTTGCCTGATCGCCCCTAACCGCCTCCGCCTCTGCCTTGGCCCCCACCACCGCAGCTTCATCTAGAAGGATGTCTGGAATGACGTTCGCAAGGTCGTTTGGCTGTCCGGTCTAATTAGCATATTACACTTTTATTATTATAGATATTATGCAATTTGCGTTTTTTCATTGAACAGTATGTTTTAGTGATCTTTCTGATCAGAGTAGAGAGATCTCCCTAGTTTTTATAAATGGCTTCAGAGTTTTCCATGTAGAAAAATTGTTTAACTGTTTCTCTGCCTAGATGGTACCTAATTTTTGTATCAAATAATACTCCAAAAAGTTTCCCCCAAGTTCAAATGTATTTCCAAAATAGAGCTTCCACATTCCCATCAAGAGTATATGAAAATGCCCTTTTCCTACATTCTGCCAATATTAAATGTTGTAAGTCTGCACAAATTTTTGCTGATGTGACAGTATTTCTGAATTGCTTTGTTTTCTATTTCCTTGATAAACACTAGTATGAATAGTATGTCATATATTTATTAGCCATTCTTGTGCTATTAACTTTCAAATCGTGTACTTTGCTTTATTTATATTTTTGTTTTTAGTGGTATTAATAATTTGATATGTTAGATATTTTCCCTATATTGGCATTTTGTTTGTGATATTTTCTACTACACTAAAGTTATACATTTTTATGTAGTCAATTCTGTTATTTAGTTTATAGTTCTGTGTTTTCACTCTTGCTTAACAGAAACAGACTCAGATACAGAGAACATTTTGACAGCTACCAGGTGGGAGTGGGGTTGGGGAGATGGGTGAAAAAGGTGAAGGGATTAAGAAGTACAAATTAGTTATTACAGAATAGTCATGGGATGTAAAGTACAGCATAGGGAATATAGTCAATAATATTCTAATAACTATGTACGGTGTCAGATGGGTATGAGATTTATCGGCATGATCACTTAGTAAGTTATATAAATGCCTAATCACTGGGGTGTACACCTGAAATTAATATACTGTATGTCAGCTGTAATTGAGAAATAACAAAATAATTTAAATATTTTAAAAATCTTTATAAATATAAAGGTTTTTCTATATTTTCTTTTCATACTTTCAAAATTATTTCATATTGATATTTTAATTTATGTCATGTCAACATTTTTTTAAATTCACCTGTAATTTGGTATGAGAGATATTTTGATGAAAAATTTTCTAAAATGTATTAGAATTAATACTTTCTTAAAAAAAAATATATATATATATTTATGTATATATGAATATAATCCTAATACACTGTGTGGCCAGATTATTATGATCTCTGAACACATAATTATCTGACCACTCAGTATGTATATATATATTTTATATATATATACACATATATACATACATATATATATATATATTAGAGGCCCGATGCATGAAATCATCCATGGGTGGGGTCTGGCCAGCCTGGCCAGAGGGAGGAGACAGGGGCGGTTGGCCAGCCTGCCTGCTGGTCAAACTCCTGGTCGAGGGGACAATTTGCATATTAGCCTTTTATTATATAGGGTATACACTGAGTGGCCAGATTATTATGTGTTCAGAGATCATAATAATCTGGCCACTCAGTGTACATAAAAACCCTGGGTCATAACGACCAGTAACTACCGGAGGCTGACCAACCGGAAGTCAGTGCTGGTCCCGTGCCCAAGCAAGTGGTAAGGGGCGATCAGGCAGGCAGGAGAGTGGTTAGGGGTGATCAGGTAGGCAGACCGGCGGTTAGGAGTGATCAGGCAGGCAGGAGAGTGATTAGGGGTGATCAGGTAGGCAGACCGGCGGTTAGGTGTGATCAGGTAGGCAGTTCAGCAGTTAGGGGTGATTAGGCAGGTAGGCAAGCGGTTAGGGGTGATCAGGTAGGCAGACAGCCCCTCGCCGGGCTGGCTCCGCCCCCAAGCAAGTGGTTAGGGGCAATCAGGTAGGCAGACCAGTGGTTAGGGGTGATCAGGTAGGCAGGCCAGCGGTTAGGGGTGATCAGGTAGGCAGATGGCCCCTTGCCGGGCTGGCCCCACCCCCAAGCAAGCAGTTAGGGGCAATCAGGCAGGCAGACAGCCTCTCACAGGCCTGGCTCCGCCCCCCAGCAAAGAAAGAGGGAGGCCCAGGCCAGCCAAGCCATTGCACCCCAGCCTGTCACCTGCAGAGGGAGGCCACGGGTGGCAGGGGACAGGGGGGCAGCACTGCACAGGTGGCAAGTAGTGGCAACGGCGGGGGTGGGGACAGCTGCCTGCAGCCCGGGGAAGGAAAGCCCCGATAGGCCCTGATCTCAGGCCAGGCCTAGTGACCCTACCTGAGGGGTTCCGGATTGTGAGGTTGCAGGCCGGGCTGAGGCCCCCCCCCCCCCTCCATCCCGCCCCGAGTGCATGAATTTTTTCGTGCACCGGGCCTCTAGTCTATAATAATAAGTTAAGAGGCAGATTCTCCTATATTAACATATAGCATTACTCTCAGGAACTCATATGTTAAGGTAGCCTGAGACTGTTGTGCTCATTGAATTCTTTATTTCTTCTCCTAGTTTTAAGTTATCTTTCAATGCAGTTCAGCAAACTCATATTTTGTTGCTAAGATATTTCCCCATCTAAGCTTGTATTAGTTTTCTGTTTCAAATATGTTTTAAATGGGGCAATCAGAAATAGAAGCTAGTTGGGGTTGTCACTGAACTGAGACTTAAAAGGAGTTGAAAGTGCACATACCCTCTGACCTAGCAGTGCTGCTGGAATTGGGAAATAAGCACAAAAAATGTGTATTAGAAACCTTTTTTGCAACAGCAGTGGTCACATCAGTAACAAAACACTAAACAAATAAATGCACAATATTGGGTATGGCTTAAATAAGTTATAGTTCCCTGGAGGCAGTGATTATAGCTGCAGACTGGCTGATTTATAGCAGGCTCAGCAACTTAATAGTTCTTGACATTGGACAAGTTGCTTAACCTCTTTGTGCCTCCGTCTGTTCCTCTGAAATGAGAATAACAAGGTTGTTGGGAACAATAAATGAGTTATTATCATAGAGTGCCTAACAAAAATAAGAATAAATAGAAACAATGAAGTGATCAAATGTGAAGTGTACAAAGAACATGAAATGGAGAGAAAAGAGATTTGAGTGAGAGGCTGATTCTATTAAATGTGTGATTTAGGGGAATGTATTTTCTGCTTGAGAAGCTTCATAAAGTAAATGATCAGTTCTAACTTTGCTCAAGTACCCTTGTAGTTTTTAAAGCTATGAGTAATATCCCAGTGTTCTTTTAAAGGCCTAAAAAGGAGAGTTCACAGCTTATTTTGTTGCTTACCTAAGTTTAACAATGTTCAGATTCTACAAGTAGCTTTAGTACTAACATTGGAAAAACACATATTAGGGACACCAAGTCAGATATCCTGTAGCTAGCAAGAGGGTTTTTTTTTTTTCTTCTTTTTTATTGTGTTCCCATCCTACAGTAGGTCATGACAACTGCAAAAATCTCTAGCATCACCGCCACTTTTTCATAGGTAATTGTTTCTATCATTGTGTGGCGTGGGAGTTAGGAAAGGAGAGAGATTCCTAAGCGTATTCCTAAATCAGGTAAAGGAAACAGCCACCATTATCCATTAATAGTGTGATACCCATTTTATTTTTTAATATTACGACTACAGTCAAAATATAATTAACTAAGTTGGGACTTTGGAGAATAGGTTGACCAATTCAACAAATTATTACTTATGTAGCTACACTCCTAGCTCTTTAATACCAAGGAATCAGAAGATAAAAGAGACAATATCCCTTCAGGGTTTTTCACTGTAAAATGTACCTTTGTTAGCCTGTTTCCAGGGCAAAATTTTATCTACCCCTTTACTTTTTTAATTTTTATTATTTTTTATTTAGTTTTTTTGTTGAGAGAGAGAGAGAGAGAGAAACACATCAATTAGTTGCCTCCCACATACACCCTGACCAGAGCCAGGGATCAAACCTGCAACCCAGGTACGTGGCTTTGACTGGGAATCAAACCCAAGACCCTTCCCTGCTCAGGCTGATGTTCTAACCACCAGCCAGGGTTACCCCTTTACTTTTAATATTTTGTTTGTAAATCTGCTGGAACCAGTTTAGCTATCCACTGGGAAAACATTAACATACAATTATTTGTGTGAATTAATTCACTTACATTGAGCTGTCTTAAAACAGGGTGTGGATGTCAAAGGTGATAAACATGGACATATTTGTTACTAGACACTTGACCAGTGCACAGTTTCAATTGTTTAATTGGGCAGAAAACTTACTGTACTTAGGTTTTCTCTTCTAAGGTTCTTTACTCTCAAATCCACTTGAAATACGTACTTCAGTTTTTGATTCGCCACTAGGAAAAAATCTGTTTTTTCTTTTTCCCACTTCCTTTTCATTTTCATTCTTTTGTTTCTGTCTTCTATTGTTGCCTTTCCTTTACCTTCTGAATTCCTTTCTTTCCTTTCCTATAGGCACTGATGTTCTTTACATTGGCCCTCTGAAAGGTGAGCCTTGCCACGATTAAGAACAGAAAACACGTTGCTCTGCTTTAGCTATATCCTTCACTTGCCTTCTGATTCTCTTGAACTTAATCCCCCCCGCCCCCCGAGTTGCCATCAACTTAATTATATTCATTTGGCCTTGATATTATATGATCTAATATTACACAAGTAGAGTGTTAAAGTTAATTTTACATGTTTTCAAGACAGGTAAAGTAATGTACTAAGCTTTCTTACCATTATTGCATGTGTTAATTGAAAACTAAGATTCTGTACTTCCTACTTACTGCCTATTTTTCATGTTGTTTATTAGGAAGCATATATTCAAGCCCAGGACTTTATAGTAAAACAATGACCCCCACTTACGATGCTCATGACGGAAGCCCCTTGTCGCCGACTTCTGCGTGGTTCGGTGACAGTGCTTTGTCAGAAGGCAACCCTGGCATACTTGCTGTCAGCCAGCCAGTCACGTCACCAGAAATCTTGGCAAAAATGTTCAAGCCTCAAGCTCTTCTTGACAAAGCAAAAATCAACCAAGGGTAAGTTTTAAAATCTGCATACAATTGAAGAATTTCTTTATCCAATCAGAGGTAGAAATGGTTTACTAAATGTGTGTTGCTTTGCTCCACGGCCCTTGTTAACTGTCCAGGTGGCTTGATTCCTCGCGATCTCTCATGGAACAGGATGTGAAGGAAAACGAGGCCTTGCTACTTCGATTCAAGTATTACAGCTTTTTTGATTTGAATCCAAAGGTACCTAGGGTTTAGAGGAATTCCTTTTCCTTTTTGTTTTATTCATTTGGATGCTTGTGTTTTAGAAGTTGGTGGGAGAAGGGAATGTTTGTAAATAGCCAATCTTGAATTCTAAAAACCCAAAGGATTAGACAAAGGCATCTGTCTTTTAAATAAATGTATTGTTTTAGTAGGTTGAAAGTATAAGTAAACCTTTTTATTTTTAAGATAATTTAATTTTTGGTTGATTTGTATTTTAAGGGCACTAATTTGGTAAAAAGAATCAGAATTGGTAAAGTTTGTTTTTTTTCATACCTCTCTTAAAGTGCACTTTAGGTTAAAGAAACATTTCTGAAAGATTACCTTTTCAATTACTTTGATTTCTAATTATATACCCAAAGATGTTGCTTAAAGAAAAAATTGTTCTTTAAGTCTGTGTGTCTTTCTGTCTTATAACCAAACATTGTAATATATTTTTACTATCAACTGATTGCTACTGAGGCACTTTGTTTTCCTGATAAGATTTAAATTTACCATGAAAATATGGAGTATTTTACCCAAAAAAAGACATGGCACAGATATTTGGATCTTTTGCTTCCCTATCATCCATGATGGGGAGTGGAGTCTCTTGCCTACCTTCTCATCCTTTCCATGCCTAGATTTTAAGTCTATATTTTAATGTATATTGTTATATATTTTTTAATTATTATATTTTTATTTAAAAATTTTTTTAAATCTTTATTGTTCAGATTATTACAGGTGTTCCTCTTTTTTTTTTTCCCCATAGCTCCCCTCCACCTGATTCCCCACCCCACCCCATGCCCTTACCCCCCGCCACTGTCTTCATCCATAGGTTTAAGACTTTTGTCCAATCTCTTCCCACACCCCTCAGACCCCCTTTCCCCTGAGAATTGTCAGTCCACTCCCTTTCTATGTCCCTGATTTCATTATATTCACCAGTCCATTCTGTTCTTCAGACTTTTTATTCACTTGATTTTTAGATTCACTTGTTGGTAGGTATGTATTTGATGTCTTTTTGTTGTTCATAATTTTTATCTTTACCTTTTTCTTGTAAAGCTTTAAAGTGAATATTCAGAGTTTTCAAACTTTTGAACATTAAAAGTGATATATTATAAAAGAATTGTGTCTCTTTTGCTGCAGTATGATGCAATCAGAATCAATCAGCTTTATGAGCAGGCCAAATGGGCTATTCTCCTAGAAGAAATTGAGTGCACAGAAGAAGAAATGATGATGTTTGCAGCTTTGCAGGTAGTGAAGAGTATTGGTGAATGGGACATTTGTGGGGGAAAGGGTCGACGATCACTTTTAAATAGTCAAGTGGCATATTAATCCAGTAGCATTTT
Organism: Eptesicus fuscus; assembly: GCF_027574615.1. Lineage (NCBI taxonomy): Eukaryota > Metazoa > Chordata > Mammalia > Chiroptera > Vespertilionidae > Eptesicus > Eptesicus fuscus. Next base: position 39,005,648 of record NC_072477.1, read on the forward strand.
AAAAGTGTTTACTTTTTACTATGTAGAAAGTGAATAGACTCTTAGGAAGGCAAAATAAATATTTGGAATTTTGTTTTATGTAAGAGTTTAGTGATATACCTAATAGTTACTTTTCTGCATCCTGTAGAAGAACAGTTATCCTCCAACACCCCAGATGTATGTTAACCAGTTTTCCTTTGGGAGCAGTCTATATTAAAAGTCAGATTTCTGAAAGCTTACTTGCATAAGTTCATAAATAGTTGGAGATAATAATATTTATAAAGTGGGCTATGGGAGAAATAATACCTTTTAAGAAGATAAAAATTTAAAAACTAGTGAAACTAACCATAAATATCAGTAAGTATTTAGAGTCATAATCCTTCAGAGTAAATAGGCAGATTAAATCAGTGGTTTTCTGAATGTAGTTCTTGCATACCACCTGCTTCATAATTACAGTACGGCTTATTTAAAAAAAAAAAATCCACTTCATCACTGCTACCCCCTTTGATAAAATAACTTTAGGGTGGCATCCACAAATCAGCATTCTTAGAGGCACTGAGGTCTGATTAACCACTAGATTAATCTTTTATATTTCTGATACCTAAGTAAGGCTTCAGTAAATGTTCTTAGATATGGTGGAATTCTGGTTTCACCTAAAGTATTGATTAATGCAATAATCAAAATTGTATTCCGTTATGAAAAGTTTTCACTATGATTTTTCCCCTTAGAACACAAAAATGCTCTTAATATCCCAAATGCTTCTGTGCACTTAGAAAAGTTTCTAGTTAAGACTCAAAAATTACCCACTAGAGAGGAAGATCAGCTAATTTCTTTGTAGTTTACATGATGAAAGAAGACAGTGGAAATGAAGCCCAGAAAAGAAAAATCTGTGATGACAGATGAATTAGTTTAATCAGATATTTTCTGGAGAGTAGTTAAGACTCTTCTATTGTGCCTTTGGATGTGATTCAGACTGTCTGAAGAATTTCTTGAATTAAATTCTGGAGCTCTTTTATTTTGAAAGTCCCTCACGTGGCTATGACTTTCTACCTACATCTTTCTTGCTTAGAATGTGGGCTTGTAGCCGAAACCGGTTTGGCTCAGTGAATAGAGCGTCGGCCTGCGGACTGAAAGGTCCAGGGTTCGATTCCGGTCAAGGGCATGTACCTTGGTTGCGGGCACATCCCCAGTGGGGGTTGTGCAAGAGGCAGCTGATCGGTGTTTCTCTATCATCGATGTTTCTAACTCTCTATCCCTCTCCCTTCCTCTCTGTAAAAAATCAATAAAATATATTAAAAAAAAAACAAAACACACACATAGAATGTGGGCTTGTAATTTTTTAGTGAGGATTTTGTCAATGACAGAATAATAATACATGTAAAATATACGGGAAAACTACAGATTTTTTTTGGTCATATTTCCTTTTGTCTTTTTATTGTAAAAACTAGAGGCCCAGTTGCATGAATTTGTGCATGGGTGGGGTCCCTCGGCCTGGCCAGCGTTCGGGATGATCGGGGCCATTGCGGGGAGGGGCCACAGGAGGTTGGCTGTGGGAGCGCACTGACCACCAGGGGGCAGCTCCTGCATTGAGCATCTGCCCCCTGGTGGTCAGTGTGCATCATAGCGACTGGTCAACCAGTTGTTCGGTCACTTAGGCTTTTATATATATAGATAATGCATTCTTTTTTAAAAGCCAACATATTATAGTGTTTAGCACATAGTAGTTGCTCAAAAAGTATTTGTTGAATGAGTATTCCTAGACATATTGTCATAGAAATGGGATTATTCTGCAGCTTCCCCAAGCCAGTGTACAGGCAATATTCCATTTGAGTGTAGTAAAAAAACACCTCAGAAACCATAGATTTTTAATTCGTGGAAACTGAATATCCCAAAGCACAGCTCTCTTGGGCCATTTTAGAATCTAGATTTAATGAGAGAATTTAATACTGCAAATTCTTGAGTTGTTAGAAGCCTTCCCAGAGACTGACCTGAAGGCTTGAGATAGCCATCTAGTATCAGAAGGGGGAAACTTTGAAAGTATGGCAAAGAGATGCCTACTGTTTATTTCATACATAGCCTACACTCTGAACTATTCTGTCTTAGGGGCTTCTGGTTCCTTGTGGTGTAAAATCTACAGTAGTAAAAAGAAAAAGTAATTCAAGTAAAAAGCTGTGGATAAAAAATGTAGTAGTTAATAACACTGGTTTGTTTTTTAAAAAGTGGTATTTAGAGAGAAGGAGGGAGAGAGAAAAACATCAGCTGCCTTCCACACACTCCCTGACCAGGGATCAAACCTGCAACCTGGGTATGTGCCCTGACTAGGATCGAACCTGCATCCTTTTGATGGCATGGGACGATGCTCCAACCAACTGCACCACCTGCTCAGGACACCACTTTGTTTTTAAAGCATTTAATCGAAGAACTATTGCATCAGAATCACCTAAGGCACTTAGTAAAACTGCAGATTCCAGCTGAACCCCTGATTGACTGAATCGGAATCTGGGAGTAAAGCAAAGAATCTACATTTTTAACCTGCTCTCCACATGATTCTTATATTCTGACATTTGAGGCCACTGCCTGTGAGAGCTTCAGCCTACCTTATTCTCCATGATTTGTGAACTTGAAAGTTCTTACCACTGTAAGGATCTCATTTCAGCACAACTGAAGGCATAACCACAGACTTTTTAAAATGCAGAGGAAAATTGATCATCGGCCTCAGATTCATTAATTAAATGTTCTCACAAATAGATTATATGCTGTGAATATACTTTAGACATTTGGAGTGCTACTTAGGGCTTTGAAAAGTAACTGATTAAGGGGTTTAAGGTGCTGTTTAATTTTGTATAAAACCGCTGTAAGGTTTAACATCAAAATGTAATCGATCAGTAATAGTTGTTCTAAGTCACTCACCTAAGTGTATTTAAAATCATGACTAGTAATTCTATACCCAAAGATTTTTCTATTTACATAAAGGATTGTTATCACTACTCATGTGTATACATGTGTATATGTCAGTATTTATGGGTGGTAAACATTGTCTTATCATTCTTATGTAACAATATAAACAACATCTCCCTCTGGGCGTATTTTTAGCATTGAATTACGGAAGGGGGAAAGTGCAGCTTTAGCTTTCAATATGATCGTGATAACTAACTTTCCCTCTCTGGGTAATAGTGTGATTATAAGGTAATCAACATTATTTCTACAAATGGCTTTATGCATATTCTGTTCATTCAGTATTTATTGGTTCCAGGCTCTGTTCAGGGAATAAATAGTGCAGTGGGCGGAGGGGCGGAGGGTGTCAAAAATCTCTGATGTGTAGAGCTTAGTGAAGGATGTGTTAATACTCTAACGCCTAGGCCTCCCATGAATTTATTTGAATATGCTCAAATACCCTATTCTTTTGGATAAATATTTATTAGCAGACTTAGGGCTTTGATTTCCGGTGCCGTGCCCTTTATTTTCCTACCATTCTAGTTCCTGTGTACTTTTATCTTTTCAAATTAGGTGATGAAAAGCATTCACTGTAGCTGTAGGTAATAATCTAATTTTCAAGTTTTACATTTAGAACAATCATTTAAATAAAATGTCATTTCTGGTTTCAGTATCATATCAATAAGCTGTCAATCATGACATCAGAGAATCATTTGAACAACAGTGACAAAGAAGTTGATGAAGTTGATGCTGCCCTTTCAGACCTGGAGATTACTTTGGAAGGGGGTAAAACATCAACAATTCTGGTAGGGTGAATCTTTTAACCTACTAATTTACTTTGAATGCTTACCTTTTTGTCAATTTAGGTTCTGGTGAAGTATTAAGGGGATGTAGAGAAATATTTAATGCTTTAGAGAGTCCAGACATCAGTGTTTCTGAAACTTTTAAAATTAATATTGTGCCTCCAATAAAGCTGCAGATTTTCTGATACTCTGCACATTCTCTTACAAGTAGTAGTAGAACATTTCTGCAGAGGAGAAGTTACTCTCAAGTCATGGATAAATCCATTTAGTGCCCTCCAAATTTGAAATAGTACAAAAAGAAGGGAGGAAATTTTTCAAATGTTAAGTTTGGTTTTATGGCTTTAAAGCTTAGGAATTAGTTATATAAGAAACACTTATCTTGGGCTGTTAGGATTTATAAAATTTCCACGTACAGTTTTAGCTGCATTAGAATCAACAATGTATTCTTGTGGGTTTTATAAATTGCCATTTGATCAGATTTTATTAGCTTATTTTTTTAGATTTTATTAGCTTTTTATGACATTTAAAAATACCTTTGTACTATATGACCATATAATACAATTGTATCTTTAAAATCATTGTAATCTGTATTTTAAGTAATTTCGTTTATTAAGTAAGCTGGTTCTTGATATCAGATACCAAATATTAGAGTTTCTCATTTGAGGAAAAATAAGAAAGAGAAATGATTAAATTCTTTCCCTAGGGTGACATTACTTCAATTCCTGAACTTGCTGACTACATTAAAGTTTTCAAGTAAGTACGCAAAACGGAGGAATTCCAAATACTAATGAATAATAAATGTCAGTTTTATAGTTATATTCACATTATTGAAATTTATGTTTGGCCAGTCAATCTGTAAAAACTCTTACCAAATAGAACACTGCATTATAATGAGGAGAACTAACCATTTTTATCAACTTAAAATCACAATACTCATTAAGTTGTTTTATCTGGTAAATATTTTTCTTAAGGCAAAAAAATAAAATAAAAAGACTATAACCTAGGTTGCAATATGTAGATTGTGAAATGTACAGTGATATATCAGTATAAAGCAACTAGTCTGGGCAAAAGCATAGTATATAACAAACCGTTACTGCCAGTTATTTCCTTGAGCCCTAGATTGTGTTGAATTCTATTCATTTTTTCATGGAACATTTTATAATTAAGGTTTCAGTGTATGTTACCTAATCTAGACTTTTATTTTTTTTTAATATATTTTTATTGATTTTAGAGAGGAAAGGAGAGGGAGAGAGAGATGGAAACATCAACGATGAGAGAAAATCATTGATTGGCTGCCTCCTGCACACACCATACTGAGATCAAGCCCACAAACCAGGCATGTGCCCTGACCAGGAATCAAACCATAACCTCCTGGTTCATAGGTCGATGCTCAACCACTAAGTCATGCTGGCTGTTAGACTTTTAAACAATCTAGGCGTATTTCACAGAATCATGAAAGCTAGGCATTAAGGCAGAGGAAAGGAGGGGTGTGGAATCCTATATAATAAAAGAGTAATATGCAAATTGACCATCACTCCAACACACAAGATGGCTGCTCCCATGTGGACACAAGATGGCCAGCAGGGGAGGGCAGTTGTGGGCGATCAGGCCAGCAGGGGAGGGCAGTTGGAAGGGACCAGGCCTGCAGGGGAGGGCAGTTAGAGGTGACCAGGCTGGCAGAAGAGGGCAGTTGGGGGGGACCAGGCCGGCAGGGGAGGGCAGTTGGGGTTGACCAGGTCAGCAGGGGAGAGCAGTTAGGGGTGACCAGGTCAGCAGGGGAGGGCAGTTAGGGGCAATCAGGCTGGCAGGGGAGTGGTTAGGGGGTGATCAGGCTGGCAGGCAGAAGCGGTTGGGGCAATCAGGCAGGCAGGCAGGCGCAGTTGGGAGCCAGTAGTCCTGGATTGTGAGAGGGATCCCAGTTTGGAGAGAGTGCAGGCTGGACTGAGGGACACACACACACACACACACACACACCCCGTGCACGAATTTCATGCATCGGGCCTCTAGTATAATATCATGGAATAAAACATTTGCTGTAGCTAAATATCAAACAGTTCAACATACATAACATTTCTGAAATAAGGGTATGATTTCAGATGCTGCTGCTTCTCCCCCGCCTTCTTTGCCATTTATACACCTTTTTCATCTACCTGTACCTTTCTTTATCTACTCTCCTCCTGACTGCCCTGGTCTTCGTTATATTTGACATGGGAGTGGCAAGTTAAAGTCACCATTGAGCTACAGCCCTGAGAGACACAGGCACTTGCCTCACTTAGTCATGCGAGGTAAGCTCGCTCGTTCAGAGAGGCTCCGAGGCAGCCTTCAGACACCGTGAACCTGTGGGTACTCACAGGACCTAGGATATTTCCAATTCCTGACATTTACTTCACCTTTCTTTTCCCTTCCTTCCCGTGTGACCTGCTCGTGATACAGTGGCTACAGCTATGGGAGTACTGAAATGTTGGCCCTGCCGTCTTTCTCCTCTGCCCACTCGCTATTTGTGAGGTCCTCCCGGGCAGATGGATTGGGAGCGAAGGGGCAAATCAGGAACAGCAGGATTGGATAGAACACACTGGCCGAGGGGAACTGATTCAGCAGATGTAAAACCTGGCCTTAGACTTTTAACATTGTGAAGCTTGGTGCTCAAACAAAGCGTTGATAACGTTATTTCATTCTATTTGACACACAGGCCAAAAAAGCTGACTCTGAAAGGTTATAAGCAGTATTGGTGCACCTTTAAAGATACATCTATTTCTTGCTACAAGAGCAAAGAAGAATCCAGTGGCACGCCCGCTCATCAGATGAACCTCAGAGGTAAGCCTTGGGATGACCGCTGCTGGCGGTAGAATATCTATCAGCTAATATTCAGTACCCTACAGTTCGCTGGGAGGAAAAGTTTTTCAGCAGTTTCTGCACTCCTTACATACTTTCACATTTTATATATATAACTTCGTTCTCGTCTTAGACTATTTCTGTTGCTCCTTCTTCAGCTCTCACCTGATTGGAGCGCTGGTTCAGGTGGAAGGAGCATTTCTCTCCAGGTTCGCTGGCTGCTTCCACAGCTGGAGGACACCTGCTTGCCTCATGCTGTGACTTCTCTGTAGGGCCTCCGGCTAGTCTTGTAGATTCTTGATGAGCTGCTCTCATTGTGATGTTGTTCACCAAAGGCACCTGGCTCACTTCCAGTTCAGATACCACTTCCTCTAGGAAGCTGTACCCCTGGGAACCACTCAGATAAACCCGTCGTAAGTTGAAAATGCATTTATACACCTAATCTACTGAACGTCATAGCTTAGCCTAGCCCACCTTAAAAATGCTCAGAACACAGTACATCCCCCCCCAAAACAAACAAACCAACCAACCAACCACTGGCAACATAGTATACTGCAGCCAATCGGTGGTTCACCCTGGTGATCATATGACTGGGAGCTGCAGCGCTGCCCAGCATCGAGACAGAGTACCATTCTGATCATTCTGCATGTCACTAGCCCGGGGAAAATCAAAATTCCAAATTTGAAGTACAGTTTCTACTGCGTGCACATTGCTTTCACACTATCGTAAAGTCAAAAAATCATTTTAGGTGGAGCCATTGTAAGTCGGGGACCGTCTACACCCGTGGCACCGGCATGCTTGGTAAAGGAGGCAGTAGATGGGCGCCTCACTGCTCCATACTCTTTACAACAGAGGCTAGAAAACTAACCTACATTTTCCAGACTCATTTCTAGATTCTAAACAGATGCATTCGCATGAGCCTTGAGTTCCCAGCCGAGTCAAGGATTGGAGAGGCAGAGCTGAGGAAGGAGTGGGGAGCGGCAGGCGCTGGACCAAGGCTGCTCGGCTCCGGGATTGCCGTGCAGCTGCACTCCCCCGGGAGGCCAGTTCTGTAGTGTTCGGGGAGTGGGTTATTCCTATCAGCCCAGCCCAGGCTCTTCGGGTTGCATTTTACATGTACATTTATTATACGTAAGGCAACTTGGACCGAAGCACCAAAGAAAAAGGTCCCCTAATTCATTTCACAGAAATGATTCCCCAAATAATGTCACTTATCACTTAAAATACAGATGTGTTTTTCCTGATCTTTTTTTAGTACGTTGAACGTTAGGGTATTTTTAGTATGTTTTAACAAAATTTCCAAATCTCTACTTTATCTGTATTTGCCCAGTAGTTACCTGAACTGTTTTATAGTTATATGCATTGTAAAATAAATAAATAAATTAGAAAACCTCTGTCTTGGGAAGAAGACTGCTATGCCCGAGTGTTGGAATTCTGTAATTTTCCTAAAACTTTTCATTAGTCTCCCTGCCTTTCCCTCTCAGTCACGTGAATTTAACTTTGGGTCTCAACCAGTGTTTGTTACTCAGAATCCATGTTAGCTTTCTTCTTGCTCACCTCCTGAACTACCCAGGCTCAGCTCAGATTATCCACTCCTGAATCAGAGAGGAGCTCTGTCTTCTGGCCTCTGTCCTTTCTGTCCCTGTTATATCCTCAGTCTTCTCCCGGAATGACTGAAACGTCAAGTCCTGGTGTGGAGAACAACTCCCACCTCTCCCACGTCCTCCCATAGGAGCACTTTGCCGGCACCTCACACTGAGGAAGAGAACCCTAGAGAATCTAATGGCCAAGGCTCTGCCCTGCCACCAAACACACCTGGTGGTTTTGGAAAAAATAATCTGTGTGGACCTCAGTATCTCCCTCTGAGAAGAAATGAATCTGTTGGACTAGATGGTCTAAGGCCCCTGAGAGATATAAAATGCAAAGTTCTAAAAAATTCAGTGTAGCCCGGCTGGTGTGGCTCAGTGGTGGTTGAGCATCGACCTATGAACCAGGAGGTCATGGTTCAATTCCCAGTCAGGGGACATGCCCGGGTTGTGGGCTCGAACCCCAGTGTGGGGCGTGCAGGAGGCAGCCGATCAATGATTCTTTCTCATCATTGATGTTTCTATCTCCTCTCCCTTCCTTTCTGAAATCAATAAAAATGTATTTAAAAAATAAATAAATTCAGTTTAGCAAATATGAATTGAACCCCTGTGCCACAAACTACTGGGTACTATTGAGACATGAGCAAGAACAAATAGTAGTTCCAGCCCTCAAAATGTCTAGAGCATGTTGGGAAGATAAACAATTACAATTGAGGCAATAACTAGTACTTTAAAAATTAAGTAACAGGTCAAAGTGGGTAAGGGTATTGTTTCGGTTAGTCTTCAGGAATGGTGGGGAGAATTAGGAAAGACTTCACAGGGGAAATGCCGTTGGACTTAGGATCCAAAAGAGAAAACTCGGATCTGGGGGAGGAAAGAGGGGGCTGGAAAAAGAGCCTTCCAGGCAGAGACTGGGGTAAAACGTGCCTGGAGAAAAGCTGGGATGCAGAATGTAATCAGGAGATGGATACTTCCTAACAGCTGTTGAAGCTGGTTCTGCTAGCATGAGAGGAAACGCAGGAGAAGTTGGCAAGAATTAGTGGATAAAAATGTTAAGGAGGTTGTTTCTTAAACTGGCAGCAATGAAGTGCCACTGAAAAATTAACCTGAAGTGACAGCATCCATCATAGTTATATTGGCTGCAGTTTAGAGGAATAATTTCAGATAGTGCTAGTGATCCAAGTTAAGGCTATCAGTACGGATGGAGAAAGGGTACAAATTCAGGAGATACTGAGGAAGTTCAATCCATAGACGAGGTGATTGACTTGGGAGGGGCCAGGGGGAAAGGACTTGTTTCTAGCTTGTGCAGTTAGGTGGATAGGGTGTTACTGAGATTGGGAAGAGACACGAGCTAAGTTTGGGGAGAAAGATGAGTTTAATTTTGGGATATGTTAAATCTGAGGTACTTTGCCCTGGCTGGTGTGGCTCAGTCAGTAGGAGCATTGTCCCATACACCGAAAGGTTGCAGGTTCGATTCTCAGTCAGGGCGCACACTTAGGTTGCAGGTTTGATCCCCAGGTCTTGTCCAGGTGTGTGTAGGAAGCAGCTGATCGATGTTTCTCACATGGATGTTTCTCCCTCTCTCTCCCTTTCCCTCTCTAAAAATCAATGAAAATGTCCTTGGATGAGGATGAAAAATAATAATAAATAAATAAATTTGAGGTATTTGTGGGATATCTTTCTGGAGATAACCTGTAGGCCATTGGATCATGGGAGAGATCCATGCTGCAGATACTGCTATGGTAGCAGTTAGCATGAGTGGTAAATGTAGCCATTGGAATGACTGTCTAAAATATAAGAAGGCTGAGAACAGAACCTGCGGAAGACTCATTTTTAAGGGACAGTGCATATTAGAGGAAGAAAAGCTTGTAAAGGAAACAAAAAAAAGTGTTAAGATTATAGAAATAATATACAGTAGAAGCTAAGGTAAAAGTTGATTCAAAAAAGACACAGTAACTCAGCATCAAATGCTACAGAAAAGATAAAGATTGTTAGCTTCCATAGGATTTAGTCACATGGAGTGGTGGCCTTGATTAAGAACAGATTCAGCAGTTTTGAGTGTGAGAGTCAAAGTTACAGTTATTGAGAAGTAAGTAGGAAACAAAGACACCTTTTTTAAAAATTGATTTTAGATAGGGGAAGCGGGGGTGGGGGGGTGGAGGAGAGAGAAAGAAACATCGATCTGTTGTCTCCTGCATAGGGATCGAACCCACAGTCTTGGTATGTGCCCTGACCGAGAGACGTGGACTCAGTACAGTTGGAATTCCCTCTAGCGAGCTTTGACATGTACATTGTCTGACTTACCCTTACAGCATCCCTGTGAGGTAAAGGCAGGAAATTTGGGCTTAGAAATGTTAAGTAAATTGGTCATAATTATTAAATGGTAGAGAAAGCTCCTCTCCACTATATTACACTGGTCACTACTGGTTTATGCCGACCAATACCCCATTATCTAGCTGGGTATATGTTCAGTAAACCTGTGTTTTCTCCTGGAAAGCTACCAGCTAATGCTTAAAAGAGTTGAATCACAGAGCTCTGAAGAGGCTCCGTATAGGACTCTAGCTCAAACTGGCTAACCCCCTCACACACTTTTAAGGCATAATAAAAGTCTTTTTTTTTTTTCCTAACCCAAACACAATTAAGTTAGAAAATAATTAAAGAACGATAGTTTAAAATTCCTATACATTTAGAAACAGAAATCCCAAATAACTAAAGATTCAAAGAACTGAATGATACTAAAACAGCACATACCAAAACTCGTTGGAGTACAAGTTGTGGTTTTTGGTCATGTCTTTTCAGTAGGACCCTTTCCTTCTCTTCGGGTTTTGTGGATTGTGAGGCCACAACCTCTGAGCCATTGCCTCTCTGGATTAGATCTCTCTGATTCTGCTCCATCCAAACAAAATCCCTGGGCATAAAGAATTCAATCCCTGCCCTGGCTGGTTTGGCTCAGTGGATAGAGCGTCAGCCTGCAGACTGAAGGTCCCAGGTTCGATTCCGGTCAGGGGCATGCACATCCCCTGTAGAAGGTGTGCAGGAGACAGCTGATCGATGTTTCTCTCTCATCGATGTTTCTAACTCTCTATTCTTCTCCCTTCCTCTCTGTAAAAAAATCAATAAAATATATATTTTAAAAAAAAGAATTCATTCCCTGATTTATAGATTCCACAACAGCAAAATTCTACATGATAAGATGATGCCATTAAGATGAAGGATCCGTGTATTGGCTTGGGATTTCTTAAAAGTAAATTTAACTATTTTAATAATTATAATTTATTTTTTTTTTTTACAGGATGTGAGGTCACCCCAGATGTAAACATTTCAGGCCAAAAATTTAACATCAAACTCCTGATCCCAGTTGCAGAGGGCATGAATGAAATTTGGCTTCGTTGTGACAATGTGAGTTTTCCAGTTCCTTAGTGAATTATCCAGTCGTCCTTATGTTTTATGCTCCAAGGACCCATCCTGACATCCAGCTCACACCTGGGTATTCCTTTTCAACAGGAAAAGCAGTATGCCCACTGGATGGCAGCCTGCAGATTGGCCTCCAAGGGCAAGACCATGGCAGACAGTTCCTACAACCTGGAAGTTCAGAATATTCTGTCCTTCCTGAAGATGCAGCATTTAAACCCAGATCCTCAGTTAATACCAGAGCAGATCACAACGGATATAAACCCTGAGTGCTTGGTGTCCCCTCGCTATCTAAAAAAGTACAAGAACAAGCAGGTACTTGATTCGTTTTATTCCAGCTACCGCTTTCTGCTGGTTGGTTTTACACTTTTGTGCACGTACTTTACATTTAGTTTCTCCTCTTACACAAAACTTTTTAGTCTTAATTGGAAGTGTAAATGTCACCAGGTGGTTAGAATATAAAATTGGAAATAAATAGCTTTCAGTCAGTTTAAACTGATAATTTAAAATTTATCATTTTTTAATTATTAAAAAAAATATGGAACACTTCACGAATTTGCATGTCATCCTTGCGCAGGGGCCATGCTAACCTTCTCTGTATCGTTCCAATTTTAGTATATGTGCTGCTGAAGCCAGCACTGTTACCTTTATCATCTGAATATGACAGCTAATGAGGTAGAATAGTTGGGAGTATGTTTATTCTAAACAACTTGAGGAAACCACTCTGTTAACAGGAATTAAATGTGGCCTTAATGCTTTGTGTTCCTTAATTCATGCAGTTGATTCATTTCCCACCAAAAGCTATATTGACTCTTTTTGCTGTTGACGTTGACTTTTCCAGCTTTGGGAGTAAATTTTACAAGGTAGAGATAGTCTACATTTAAACATCACCTTTTCTTAACATTAACAGTCAAAACCTAACCAAGGTTTGCATAAAATGGCAATATTTGGCAAATTTTCCTTGAAATGTACTGCTTTTGTTCACTTTGTTTAGAATTCCTTTCCTGGAAATTCATACTATAAAAGGATTGCTATTTAGGAAAATGGTTCTTCGGAAACAACATAAAAAGGTTTCTTGCAGGGGAATTTCACTTGGGGTAACCCCAGTGTTTTCTACACCAAACATCCTGCCATAAAAGGAAAAGCTGCAGTTTGGAGGATGGGGTGGGGAGTGAAGATCTTTAAAATAAATATTTTTATCTAGTATCATTTTGATCTTTTAAGAAATAATTTGGAAACATCACTGAAAAGGCCCAGAACAATTAGTAGTTCTCAACTTTAAATATAATGCTTATCATATGAGTCTAATGCCACTTAAGTAGAAATTTAAAATGTTCGGGAGTTTTAATCACCAAGTATTTCTTTAGGTTTCTGAGGTTGTGTAAGCGACATGGAAATTGTTTATCACACAGTCCTACGATGTGGGAGTAGTAAGGAATGGAGGAAATGCTGCCCTGGGGAGCTTTGTGGAATGTAGATTGTAAATTAAAAGGCAAAGTGAATCAAATACTAATTTACTTGTTTTTATTCTTAGTAATTTCATTTTAAGATTTGAAAAGAAACTTGTTTCAGAAAGTAGATTCATTTACCTTCAAAGGCAATTAGTAAATTCAAATCTTAGCAATCGTATTTTCACTATCAAGTATCAGTGGGTAAGGATCTTAAAGTATAGTTATCAAAACAGCCAAATTTGGGTTTAGGTATTGTTTTCTTAGAAATTTTTTAAATGGTAGGTTTTCACTTTGAAAAGTTCTCAACACTTCATGTTTGACTGTCCTTAACTGGCAGGATGGCAGGATGTGTGTAGTCGTAGTTAAGGATTCTTCTAGCCTGTCTCCCACATTGGCATCTTATCAAATGCACATTCTTCTTAAATATGTTTTTATTGATTTTTAGAGAGAGAAGAAGGGATAGGCAGAGAGAGAGAATCAGCTATGAGAGAGAAACATCAATTGGCTGCCTCCTACACACTCCCCACTGAAGATCAAGCCTGCAACCCAGGCACGTGCCCTGACTGGGAATCAAACCAGTGACCTCTTGGTTTATGGGTCTACACTCAACCACTGAGCCACACCAGCTGGGCACACATTCTCTTTTAATCCTCCTTTCCCTAACCAGACTTACATGTTGCTCTCAGAAGGTAGAGACCATGTATTGCCCTATCACTTATCGGGGTCATTGGACAAAGTGCTCAGTAATTATTTAACCTGTATAATCCAGTGGCCTTTAGGAGTTAGTTAGGAAGGTGTGTAGGCCTGGGTTCATTCATCCCTACCAGGGCATAAGTGCATTGTTTTCTTTTGGGTCCATCATTATAGCCTTTGTTATATATGTTTTTTTAATATATTTTTTATTGACTTCAGAAAGGGAGGGAGAGATAGAAACATTGATGATGAGAGAATCATTGACTGGCTGGCTGCCTCCTGCACGCCCTCCACTGGGGATTGAGCCTGCACGTGGGGCATGTGCCTTGACCGGGAATCCAATTGTGACTTCCTGGTTCATAGGTCGATGCTCAACCACTGAGCCATGCTGGTTGGGCTAGCCTTTGTTATATTTAAATCTATTTGAATTCTTCAAAGCTACATATTAATTAAACTTGCTATGGATATTTTCACATGAATATGACTCCCAAACTATTAACATGGTTTTATCCATGTTAATCCAGACTGCAATGGACTAATATGTTTATAGCGACCATTCCTAGTGTAGTGTATGGCATCTCTTTATTTTCCCTTCCAGGAAAAAGGATGCAAAAAACAGATGGTAATTGAGGTGTTCGTTTTTCTTGTGTAAATAGTGTGGGTCCTACCTATGTTATGCCTTCAACTTATGTCTGAAGAGCGGTGCATGGATCATGTTATCTGACTCAATCTGAGACAATATTGAAGGCTTTTAAATATTAATTTTGATTTTGCTACTAAAATAATTAGTTTTATCCTAACCAGTAAGAACTGGTACATGATGGGGAAAAGGTATTTGCTCTTTTAATTTTCTCCCTCAACTTTCTCTACCCTTAATTTTAGTAATACTTAACAACCTAGCATAACGTGGAGTGTCTCTCAGTATTCTAAATGGAAATAACCGCTGCTTCCTCGCTCTCATTCTCATGCTCGCATTTACTTTGCTTGGCTTCCACCTACAGTAACTTCTGCATGGTTTTTGGCTGGAATTTTGGTTTGCAGGTTACCGCAACTTTTCCTTTGCTTCATTGCCGTTTTTTCTGACTGCCTTTTTTTCTTTCTGCTTCCTTTTTCTTTTCCTCGCATTGCCATCTACAGCCAGGCTATATAAGAGACTTGGTAAGTTCTCCATATTTACCAAAAAAATGAATGAAAATATTAAAGCCCTAGCTACAATCTCCCCTCATGTATTAACTTCCTTCCATTCCTATGGGAGTAGCCTTCCCGAGTATAATTTAAATTAAAATTGAACTTTTCTAATGATTCCTTTAGAAAAACTTTAAAATTATGATGGCAATAAATATTTCTTCTATAAACTTGTCTTCTAGGTACTCATTCTGATCATATATCTTGATGCTAAATTTAAAACTTCCCGTGTATGTGAGGATTACAACATGCCCTTTTATAATAGTTATCAGACATGTGTGTACTTGGAATGTGTCGAGTGGCAGTTTTGTATTCCTAATAGTACTTTTTGTTTCATGATATATGGAAACTGAAATTAAGAAGAAAGACATCAAGGTTTATTTGGAAAAGTCATTTTACTAAAATTCCCAAATGTAGGTTTTTAATTTCAACTCTTGCAACATAGGATTTTGGGGTGGGACACATAGTTCAGTTTTTTTAATCTTTGTCTTGAATCTGCCAGGAAACAATACTGTCTACTGTTAAGGTGATGTTGATGTTCAATCATGTTTAGATAACAGCGAGAATTTTGGAGGCCCATCAGAATGTAGCTCAGATGAGTCTAATTGAAGCCAAGATGAGATTTATTCAAGCGTGGCAGTCCTTGCCGGAGTTCGGCATCACACACTTTATGGCAAGGTCAGTGGTTCTCTGAGCACCTACGGGTAAACCTCAATCTGTGCCTTTTTACTTAATCTACTTCACATAATTAAATGAAACCTTTTAAAGCCACCAACTGAGACCCATTAACCTATTTTACAGTAAAATTTAAAGATGTTGGAATATGTTTTCTAGACTTACAATTTTTACATTAAACATTCAAAATGATTGCATTTCTGTTTTTAATTGTATAAGATTGGCACTATTTTTTAGAGCTAACGTGCACATCTGGAAGAAACACAGGCCAACATGTCCCCTCACCCCTAATATGTTTTTAATGCTGTAGGTTCCAAGGGGGCAAAAAAGAAGACCTTATTGGAATTACATACAACAGGCTGATCAGGATGGATGCCAGCACAGGAGACGCAATTAAAACCTGGCGTTTCAGTAACATGAAACAGTGGAATGTAAACTGGGAAATCAAAATGGTAAGCTGCAACGGTATTACTGGAAGACTGCTAAAAAAAATTAGTAAATGTAAGGATAAAAAGCCCCATAAGTTCTGAGGATTATATGTACCTTTACCTCTTCAAGTATAAAACACGGTTAGGTATTCATTCCCCACTTAAACTTGCCTATTTCATAGTTAGCCCATTTATTAAAATTCTAAGAACATAATGATCTACTTGGAATATTGGCTTATCTTGTTTAAGGTTGTCTTTCTATGGATAAATCCCTTTCACTCACAATAGCAGCTACTCTTTAATGAATGCCTAGTTTGTGCCAGGCATATGAGATGTTTTACATTTGTACCCTATTTCTGAAGCTCTGCACAGCTTTGTGAGGTAGATGGATTATCCCTACTTTCCAGATGAGGGCATAAAACGTAGAGGGCCTAAGGGCTGTCATTGTCCATGATCACACACTTAGTAACAGAATCAGGATTCAAACAGATGTTGAGGGCGCTAAAACCTGGCACTTCTACCATATATCATGCTGTCCCTAGCCTTAGAATACATGCATTGCTATCATTTAAAATAAACAGAATCTTTCACTAATTAATCATTTGTTTTTTAAGATCTCTGGGTTTATTGCATCAATTCCTATTACTTCATTAGAATCTCATATTTCTGAAATATTTAAACATGATACCTAAAGGTTAAATATCTAAAGCAAATATTAAATTAAACACAGGAAGTAGATTTTCTCCCAGGCCTTGGAGAGAGACAGTCTCATTAATTGAATCACCAGAGACCATTGGGAACTTAATGACCTAAACCCCTTGCCTTCCTTTTCAGAACATGCGTGGGGGAGAGGCTCATAACCTTTACTTATGCTTTTGGACTTAAAGGCATTATTAGTTTAGGATTAAAAAAGAGTATTTGAGGATCAAGTATTTTATAATAGAGCAGACCTTCTCTGGGACCCACTCATCGGGAGTTTTACTGGGATTTAACAGTTCTCTGTCTTTGTTCCAGGTCACTGTAGAGTTTGCAGATGAAGTCCGATTGTCCTTCATTTGTACTGAAGTAGATTGCAAAGTGGTTCATGAATTCATCGGTGGCTACATATTTCTCTCCACACGGGCAAAAGACCAAAATGAGAGTTTAGATGAAGAGATGTTCTACAAACTTACCAGCGGTTGGGTGTGAATTGAAGTACTGTGTAATGAAACTCCATGGCCATAACAATATTTAACTTTAAAAGCTGTTGTTTGTTATATGCTGCTTAATAAAGTAAGCTTGAAATTTTATCATTTTATCATGAAAACTTATTTGCCTTACCAGACCAGTTAATATGTGCACTAACAAGCACGACTATAACCTGCTATCATGATACAGTATATGAACTTGAATATGGCACACATTCCTTAGGGCCAAGAATTGAAAACCAAAGTAGTGGGCAAGTCAGGAACGAAATATCACTGATGTAAGCTAGCCAAACTAAGAAACTCAAGCCATCTACTTTACAGCTATCCAGGGCTTAAACTATATGAAGTCTATTTATCATGTTTAATGCATGTGTTTTAATGTATGTTTAATTTGACCTAGTGTTCTTAAAATCATACTTCTGGTAGCCATTTGAAACCCCCCCCCCTCAATAAATCAGGCCTACAAAAGATGCCTGATATTTAATAGTGTCATTGTTTAACCTTGAAGGAAATGCTATTAGTCTGTTACACTTGGTTTATTTGTTTTTGTCCTTGAATGAGCATGTATGTATATTGTCTTGTGTTTTTATTTTTACACCATATTGTATTACAACACTTAGTATTCACCAGCATATTCACTGTCTGCCTAAAATATGCAACTTTGCATTACAATATGAAGTAAAGGTCTATGAAGTATGCATTTTGTGTAACTAATGTACAAACACAAATTTTATAAAATTGTACAGTTTTTTTTTTTTAAATTACTCACAACTAGCAAATGGCGTAGATATGTAGCATCTTTACATTAATTAAATGCTTTAAAAATATAATTAATATGCAGTTTTAATATCTGCTAAATTAAGAATGACTTCAATATAGTCATGATTTGCCACAATGTCCTTAACTCTGATGCCTGGACTGGCCATGTTCTGGTCTGTTGCGCTGTTACAGTCTGCATTGGTGCTAGTCAAAAAAATTCCTAGCTCACATGGCCCAAAAGGGTGCCAGGGAGGGGTAGATTACCAGTATTGTCCAATAACCCATGGTTTAAAGACTGTATAAATGCATTTTATTTTAAATAAAAGTAAAATCTTTTATTTAATGTTTCTTTATGTATTTCTTGTTTTCACGGTTTACATAGTGTTTATTTTGCAGAAATGAACTTCTGCCTTTTGGAAATGCCTACATCTTATGTTACGAGAAACAGTTTGCTAGTATTCCAAAGTGTTACTAGACAGGATAGATTCTTCTTGAACACGTTAAGCGCCACGCCTGTTTTGTCTTCCTTTCCGTTTCAGTCACCGGTGACTGACATGGTGCTTAACGTGTTAAAGTGAGAATTTCTCATTTTTCCTACTATTTGAAAAAACGAGCTGTATAATATTTAAATGTTAGAAATGTAGTTGTAAACAAAAATATGACATGAACAGAATTACTGACTTGAGCAGAATTTGTTTTAAATAGCAAAATGACTCTTGGTTTAAAAAGACACCCCATTTATTCATTTCCTCCCTGTTACTGCTATCACTTCATCGTTCAGACTCAAAACTTTACTCCTGGACTTTCTCCTTTATCTGTTGCACTTAATCAGGCCAGGTCTTACTGATTCCCCCCTCAGACAAACTTGTGTCTTTCTCCTGTCATTCATCGCCAGCACCGAAATGCAGGTCTTTGTCCTGTGCCTGCCAGGATGCCGCAGACTCTTAGAGCAAAGCTCTGATCACATTCGCCATGGCTTCTCTTCGTACTCGTACTCGAAGGCCAGGTCATAACAGGCCTTGCCCCGGAATTGAACAGCTCCTTTCCATTAAAATAGGCCTAAGTAACATATACCCTTTCCTTATCTTAAGTACAGGTCACCGTGTAGAATCACTTGCTAAAGGCCCTAAACTGTACTTAGACTAGGACAGCCCAAGTCCTTTATAGTCCCAACTGCTTCCCTCAAGCGAGGACCGTCTCTGCGGATGTTTCGCCTCTGGTTTGCCCCACTGCCCTCACTGCGATTTTGCGGTGAATTCAGCCCCAGCACAGCACCGGCTGTATTTTAGCTCTGACTCCTGGTTGCCCAAAGCACAAATGCCAAGTCCTCAATCAGGTGCTCAGAGGTCTCCCGTGGTCTGTTTCCCAGCTCAAGTTTTCATCCTTATCTCCCAACATCCTGCAGTCCGATCAAACTGGGCAGATCACATTTCCCAGACACTCACCCATCTCCATGTCATTTCCCAAGCCTTCTTCTAGCTCAACCTTTGCAATCTCATCTTTCTAGCATTTTAGAAAGAACTCAAGTGTTCTTTCTTCCATTAATACTTCCAAATTTCGGGGGAGGGGGTGAGCTGAAGGGGGTCAATGGGAGGGAAAAGGGGACATACTTTCAACAATAAAGAATTATCCTATCTAATAATAGAGTAACATGTAAATTACCATCACTCCGCTACGCCCACGATTGGGCGGCGGGAGGCTGGGGGGCGGGACTCGGGGTGGCCTATTTGGCCATTGAGAGGCACGGATCCGCTGCCACTGAGGGGGGCTACCCTGCGCCTCTCAACGGCCAGATCCACGGCCGCTGAGGGGGGCTGCCGCGGACACCCAGCTGCGCCTCTCAACGGCAGGGTAGCCAGGTGTTCATGGCAGCCCCCCTCAGTGGCCGTTGAGAGGCACAGGGGGCGGGACTCCCGCCCCCTGCACCTCTCAACAGCAGGGTAGCCCCCCTCAGCGGCCACGGACCATCAAAAGTGGGGGAGCTGGGTGCCTGTCTGCTCCGGCACCAGGCCTTTCAGAAGCCTCCACTGAGCCGGAGGCTTCTGAAAGGCCTGGTGCACCAGCGGACAGGCACCCAGCTCCCCCGTGAAAAGCGAAAGCGTGTAGGGGACCCTACACGTGCATGATTCAATCATGCATTGGGCCTCTAGTTTAAAAAATAAAAAGATACTTCCAAGTTTCCTTGCAGCCAGAAATTTTCTCTTACCCCTATGAACTGCACTGAGTTTGGTCCTTTGTGGAACTTAAGAGCAATCATCCTTATTAGGATTGAGTCTGTCTTATTGTCCCTATTAAATTATTAGTTCCTTTGGAAATCAAGAAATTATTACAATTTAGTATTTTTATAGCTTTAGCAGTTTAATACAGAGGAAATGAACATGTTTTCTGCACAGTAACTGCATTATGAGTTTTTGCTAAGTGCTTTCACATACATTACTACTAAAGAGTCATAATAGCTCCTCATTTTATAGCTGAGGCTCAGAGGCCATGTGGCCTGTTTAAAGTCACAGCTATAGTTAGTGCCAAGGCAGAGTTGGAAGTGAACCCCAATTTCTATCTCCCTATCCAGTCCTGTTAAAGACAAGCCCTTCATTCCCCAAAAAATAAAAAATAGAACCACCATATGGCCAAACATTTCCACTGCTGGGTGTTCATTTGAATAAATCTAAAACACTAATGCAAAAAGATATATGCACCCTATTTCATTGCTTTATTATTTTTAAAAATATATTTTATTGATTTTTTACAGAGAGGAAGGGAGAGGGATAGAGAGAGAGAAACATCGATGAGAGAGAAACATTGATCAGCTGCCTCCTGCACGCTCCCCACTGGGGATGTGCCCGCAACCAAGGTACATGCTCTTGACCGGAATCGAACCCGGGACCCTTCAGTCCACAGGCCGACGCTCTATCCACCGAGCCAAACCGGCCAGGGCTGCATTATTATTATTATATTAATTTTTAGAGAGAGGAAAGGAGAGAGAGGAACATCAGTCAGTTGCCTCCCACAGGCACCCCAACTAGGGATCGAACCTGCAACCTGGATATGTGTCCTGACTGGGAAGCGAACCCACCACCATTTTGTGTATAGGACGACACTCCAACTTACTGAGCGACACTGGCCAGGGCCGTTGCACCGTTACAATAGCCAAGATATGGAAGTAACCTAGGTGTCCATCAATAGATGAATAAATATATACATACAATGAAATATCCTAATAAAGAGGTAATATGCTAATTGGCTGTCATGCCCTCACAAGGATGGCAACGCCCACAGCCAATAAGGATGGTATATGCTAATTGACTGCCATGCCCTCAAAGATGGTGGCGCCCACAGCCACAAAGATGGCAGCGCCCAGTCCCCTCAGCACCCCAGCCGCCCAGGGCCGGCCTGAGGGACAACCAAACGACTGAACAAGCAGGCTGTGTGGGGCGATCAGGCCAGCGGGGGGGGGGGGGGGACGTGAGAGGTGACCAGGCTGGCGGGGGAAGGGGGGTTGTTGGGGGTGACCAGGCTGGCAGGCAGTTGAGCGATTAGGAGCCAGCGGTCCAGGATTGTGAGAGGGATGTCCATCTGCTGGTCTAGACTGGCAGTCAGACATCCCCTGAGGGGTCCCACCCCCTGTGCACGAATTTCATGCCCCGGGCCTCTATACCAGGGGTCCTCAAACTATGGCCTGCGGGCCACATGCAGCCCGCCGAGGACATTTATCTGGCCCGCCCGGTGTTTTTGCCGCCGCTGCCTGTCCTGCTTAGCAGCTGACTTAGCAGTGTGCATAGGAATTAGTTCATAGTTTTTTTTTTTAAACTATAGTCCGGCCCTCCAACGGTCTGAGGGACAGTGAACTGGTCCCCTGTTTAAAAAGTTTGAGGACCCCTGCTCTATACTAATAAAAGAGTAATATGCTAATTAGACCAGGAGACCTTCCGGACAGCCTTCCAGACAAAGCCAGCCTGCAAACCGCCCCCAAACAGCCCTCAGCCCCTCGCCCAGGCCGGCCACACCCCCCCTGCAGGGAACCTCACCCTGATGGGTGTGTGGCCAGCCTGCAAACGGCCATCAGCCCCTTGCCCAGGCCCACCCCTTCCCCAGCTGGGACCCTCACCCCGATTGGGGTGTGGCCAGCCTGAAAATGGCCCTCAGCCCCTAACCCAGGCCGGCCACACCCCCCACAGGGAACCTCACCCCAATGGGAGCGTGGCCAGCCTGCAAACCACCTCAGCCCCTCGCCCAGGCCATCACTGCCCCCAGTGGGGACCCCCACCTGATCCAGGACCCCCTTCAGGGCAGACCAGCTGGCCTCCACCCGTGCACCAGGCCTCTATCTATACTAATAAAAGGGTAATATGCTAATTAGACCGGGAGACCTTCCGGATGTCCCTCCAGACAAAGCCATGGTGGCGGGGCCAAGGCAGAGGCGTTAGGGGCGATCAGGCCAGGAGGGGAGGGCAGGTGGGGACGAGCAGACCGGTGGGGGGAGGGGCAGTTGGGGGCGACCAGGCCAGAGAGGGTGGAGGTAGTTATGGGCGAGCAGGTCGGCAGGGGGGCGCATTTGGTGGCGAGCAGGCCAGCAGGCAGAGTGGTTAGGTGCGACCAGGCAGGCAGGCAGGTGAGTGGTTAGGAGCCAGCAGTTCCAGATTGCAAGAGGGATGTCCCAGATGGGAGAGGGTGCAGGCCAGGCTGAGGGACACCATGCATGAATTTCGTGCACCGGGCCACTAGTTAACCATAAAAAAGAATGAAATCTTGCTATATGCGACAATATGGATGGGCCTAAAGGTTATGCTAAGTGAAATAAGGGAAAGACAAGTACTGTATGATTTTGCTTATATGTGGAATCTAAAATACAAAACAGACAAACTCAGATACAGAGGATAAATTGATGGTCGCCAGAGAATTCCTCTCTAAAAATTAATATAATAATAATGCAATGAACTATGCTGTCAGATCAAGGTGATCACCTTGTAAAGTATGTAAATGTCTAATCACTATGTTCTGCACCTAAAACTAATATTGATGGGGGGGGGGGGGGGGGGGGGTGACTGGGGATGGTGGTGGAAAAGGTAAAGGGATTAAGGAGTACAAATTGTCAGTTATAAAAATAGTCATGGGGCCAGGACCAGTGTGGCTCAGTGGTTAAGCATTTACCCATGAACCAGGAGGTCACAGTTTGGTTCCCAGACAGAGCAAGCACATGCCCAGGGGTTGCGGGCTCGATTCCCAGTGGGTATGCAGGAGCCAGCTGATAGATGATTCTCATCATTGATGTTTCTATCTCTCCCTCTCCTTTCCTCTCTGAAATCGATAAAAACATTTAAAAAAAGAAATAGTCACAGGGATGTAAAGTACAGCAGGGGGAATGCAGTTATCCAATCATATACTAACTATGCTGTCAGATCAAGGCGACCACTTCGTAAAGTATGTGAATGTCTGATCACTACGCTATGCACCTAAAACTAATATCGGTGGGGCAAGAGTGGGTTTACAGTTGTTCGTATGGAAAACAATACAATAATTAATAAATAGTAATACAAGAAAAAGCTGTTTTTTTGTACTTGCAACTGTAACCTACTTTTGCCCCACCCTAGTAAGACTTTTAACAACAACAACAAAAAGGGACAAACACAGTCTGCCACGGTGTCGCTCTTGGTCTGTGTCAGAGCAGAAGGTCAAGAATGGCAAGTGGCTTTCCTCCTACAAAGTTCATGTCTCTAGCATGGGTGGGGAACCTTTTTTCTGCCAAGGGCCTTTTGGATGTTTGTAACGTCATTCGCAGAGGCCATACAAAATTATCAACTTAAAAATTAGCCTGCTCTATTTGGTCAAACATTTAATTAACTCACCCGTAATGCCTTGGCAGGGCCAGACCAAGTGATTTCTCAGGCCTCATACAGCCAGCCCACGGGCCGGATGTACCCCACCCCTGCCTAGGGTAATGGATGTGTAAAGCAGATGGTGGGAATCCTTTCATTGTCAGATCACCAAGATGTACTTTAAACCTTATAGTTTTGTCAGTTATACCTCAGTAAAATGGGGGGTGGGGGGGCTAATGTCTCTAGGTCCCTGACTTCTGAAGTTCAAGGTTGTGCAAAAAATAATTTGTAGCAAGTTAAGATTACTGATTAACAACAACTGCGGCTTCCAGGTGTCTGACCTGCTGATTTAAGGGAAAGAGAGGCCAGGGAAGGTGGGTCGGTCCACAGGACACCGAGTCGCACGCAGCAGCGTCCTGAAACTGCGTCTCTGGAGGCCCAGCCAGGGCTCTTCCCACAGACTGAGGTTGCCTCTGGAGAGACCACTACAGTAGGATTCCTCAGGATTCATTCACAGTTTAAACAAATTAAAAAAAATTTTTTTTTAATTTGTTTTTCAGTTACAGTTTACGTACAGTATTACAGGGTGGGGCAAAAGTAGGTTATAGTTGTTACCAGTTAATGATGAAGTGAGATCAGACCAACCTGGGTTCTTGACTTAATTTAACCGGAGAAATACCTTACAACGTTATATAAAATATTTCAAGTGGCCACACTACACCTAATTGAATATGGCAGTCACCCACTAAAACATTAGTTGTTTCTTTTAACCCAACCTTTTTATTGATCCTCTGGAATGCATCCCTACCCTGTGCCTTTCCTGACTATTTCTACCGTCTGTAAGGCTGACGAGGGCTGCTGCTGTTTCTAATCCAGTGACTTAACACGTGGGCACATTTTCACCACTCTGATAACTCAGAAAAGAGAACGGGGCTTCCTGAAACCCACCCCTTTGTGACACAGTGTCGTCACCAGTCCTGAATGCGTCTCCTAAAAGCATAACCCTGCACAGCTGCCATCTAGGCTCTGCTTTATTCTAAAAAACGGTGATGCTGATTCCAAAAAACCCTGCCACCTGCAAACGGCCGTAGCTATTGCAGTCATTCCTCCTCTGTAGCTGTGCCGCTGTGAAGAAAGGCAAGGATGAGCTGACTTGCTCCAAGGGTGTCCACCTAACAGACACTGCACAGCCTTGCTCTGCGGAGAGTCCTGTCATCTCTGCATAGCAGCACCCAGGAAGACGCTGTTTACTGAGGCTCTGTGCTCTCCGACAAATGAACTGTGTGTCTGTTTGAACTGCTTTGGTTTGGCAGCTCAAGAATGGGGGAGGGAGTGCAGAAAGTGACGGGAAATGGGAAATTTTAAGTCTGGGTAAGAGGAGTGAAATTCTCAGAGTGGATCACAGAGCAACCCAGAACAGGAAACTGAGTAGCAAAAAAAGAAAAAGAAAAAAGCCTTATCTGGTGACCTTATTTCCCATGTGCTGATTCCTCTTGCTTTCTCTGCTTTATTTAATAAACAATTCAGACTTTCCCAGGCTGAATGTATATATTAAAATTCTGTTTCCTTAGTAAACAGTTACCAGCACACACATACCCCTAGCTGAGCTTCCCTTTTGATATTTTTGCATGAGCCTGCATATACTAAAAATTACAAGCACTTAAAATAATTTGAGACCATTATTTCATGAGATCTAATTATAGTCTCGTGTGGCTTCATTGGCCAGGCATTATCTGCATTTCTGCTCAGGGAAGTGGTCCAAGTTCAATGTTAATTAAATTTGTGATAAAAATAGCAAAATGGGTTGAACATATCTGTATTAATATGCTTTGTAGATCGTGCACAATGAAGAAGAAAACACTTCATGAGCATAAATTCTCAAATCTAAATGTTGTAACCTTTATGATCAAGTAAAAATCAAGTAAATATATTCACGCTCAGGTTTACTGATCAAATCTTGTTTATCTGAATCTTATGTCTATCTTCCTTGCCTAATTATAAATTCAATTAGCTCTGAGAAGGAACATTTGGAAAACAGCATTTCTTCTATTCTAGGAGAGCAAACAGCCAACCATAGCCAAACACTCCTAAGGAACAATAGGTGGGGGGGTGGCTTTAGCAGATAGCAAGAAATCAGTATAAAACCATATTAAAGTGTGATGTTGGCACAGATATAAATAAAGTAGCCAGGTCCAAACATGCACACGGATGGAAACTTCATTTCTGAGAGCCGGCCTTGCAGGTCAGGATGGGCTTCCAATGAATGGTGCCGGCGGTTAGCTTTATGAAACAGAGGAATTTGGACCATCAATTCCAAACGATTAAAGACTTCAATGAGAAAACTAAAACTAAAACTTTTAAAAGATGATGACATAGGAGAGCATTTATATGACATTGAGGAAAGAT
The DNA here is from genome assembly GCF_027574615.1 of Eptesicus fuscus. NCBI lineage: Eukaryota > Metazoa > Chordata > Mammalia > Chiroptera > Vespertilionidae > Eptesicus > Eptesicus fuscus. Next base: position 39,031,790 of record NC_072477.1, read on the forward strand.
TTTGTGTATTAAGGCACAAAACATATAAATGAGAACTATAGACTATAAAGTATAAAAAGGCAATTCAAATTGGGAAAAGATATTTGCAACCCATAACGGACAAAGGATTAGCATCTAGAATATAAATACACGCACATGGTCAGGCCAAAAGAAAAATGGACAAAGAGGAAAACTTAATGGCCACAAAAATCTATGGAAAACTGTTCAACTTCACTAGAAGTGTAGAAAATGGGGGGATGACAACATTTAAATACAATTAAAATAAAGTTGCACACCTAGTGTGTAAAATGTTCAGTCTGGCCCTGGCTGGGTTGGCTCAGTTGGTTGGAGTGTCATACACCAAAAGGTTGGTCCGATTCCCAGTTGGAGCGTGTACGGGATGCAGCCAATCCACGTTTCTCTCTCACATTGATGTTTCTCTCCCTCTCTTTCTAAAAATCAATTTAAAAAAAACAACAACACATATATCCTTGGGTGAAGATTAAAACATTTTTTTCAGTCTGACAATATCAGGTATTGCTAGTATGCAGTTCACTGGAATACTTAATGTTGGTGGAAATATAAATTGAAAACTTCAGAAACACTTTGACATCATTTAGTAAAATTCAAGATGTATCTTGCAACCCAGCAATTTCACTCCTAGGTGTGTGTGTGTGTGTGTGTATGTGTGTGTGTGTGTGTGTATACATATATCCTTGAGAAATTGCACGTGCATACCAGGAAATATGCACAAGACTATGCACAGCAGAACTACTTACAATAGCAAAACCTGGAAACAAATGACCATCACAGTAGCTTGGACCAATGATAACACACTTCTAAATGGAATAAAATAGCAGCAGTGAATAAATTCCAATACAAAGCCAAAATGGATGAATTGCAACCTAATGCTGAACCCAAAATTTAGCTGCAGGACACGTAGTATAAATAAAGGGTTTAAATGTGTAACATTTGTAAACATTAAAAAGAACAGAAGTGGCAAATCTTTTTCTCTCCTATTGGAGAGTAAACGCTGCATTTCTAAAAGATAGATTGTTGGTGATTCTAAAGTCCCGTGTGACACTGACACCAACAGTCACCGTGGCCTGATGAAAGGAAGCAGGCTTGCTCCTGGCAGCTGCCTCTCTGCTCTTTTGTTATACGCACTTGACTGGGTCGGACTAGACCGGCACATGAGCCTGGCCCCTGCTGCCAAGTGAACCACAACTGATGGTCTGGCTGCCCTGGTTCAAGAATGGAGCTACTGATCCAGGGTCAGGCGTTCAGTTCCCTGTCGTCCAGCCGGCTTTGCCCTGTTTCATGTTCACAGGCCGCACCATTGTTCTGTAAATGTGCGTTAGTCACAGGAGGGACTGAACAGGAGAAGGCGAACAGATCAGCTCAATTAGAAAATCAACGTTAAGCTCAAGAATACAATCACAGTGTTATTACCCATAAGCGGTTGTGAAGATGTCAACCCAAATCTTATTAAACCTTCAAGTCATCGGAGAGGAATCAAGAACTTACTTGACACCTACTCTTGCTGTCTGGATGAACATCGAAGGTGCCCCTGTACTTTAGATCCAGCCTTCTACTAGTATATGTAGATGCGGACTTGACGAGAGAGGAATTCTGAACAAGATGTGGATTCTCAAGAAATTCAGTTTTCATGATTTGAAAGTGCTTTATAAATATATCAGCACAGAGTCAAAGGATGGAAAAGGTAGATAAAGACCACTGCTATATAGCAGGACAATCTCGAAAATACCCAGAGTCTATTTTGGTTTGTTTTTAAAATGTTTCTGGTTCATACAGAAAGTACCAGAGTAAGGAGGATCTACAGTAAAAGAAGACATTTTTTCTTTTAAATTGACCATTTGCTGTAGTTCAGTGCAGGTTCAGTGCAAATGAAAAAGATACATAATATCATGGATTAAACGAGATGTATATAAAATTTTCTTACAAAGTATACAGTTGACCTGGAACAACGTGGGGGTTAGGGGCACCAACCACCTGTGCAGTTGAAAATACACATAAAACTTTTCACTCCCCCAAAACTTAACTACCAGTCATCCCTCAGGATTGGCTCCAGGACACCCCCACCCCCACCACCTCAAGGATGCAAAAATCTGAGGATGCTCAAGTCCCTTATATAAATGGCATAAATCAATGCATACAGTCAGCCCTCTGCATCCATGGATTCAACCAACCACAAATTAACAGCATTTTCAGGAAGTCCTAGCCACAGCAATCACACAAGAAGAAGAAATAAAATGTATCTAAATTGGAAACAAAGAAGTAAATTGTCACTATTTGTAGATGACATGATACTATATGTAGAGAGAACCTTAAAAATCCCACCAAAAAACTACTAGAACTGATAGATGAATTCAGTATAGTAGGATACAAAACAAATATTCAGAAATTGGTTGCATTTTTATATACCAACAATGAACTATTGGAAAGGGAAACTAAGAAAACAATCCCACTTACAACTGCATTAAAAAAAATACCTAGGAATAAATCTAACCAAAGAGGCAAAAGACCTTTACTTCGAAAATTATAAGATACTGAAAAAATAAATTGAAGAAGATACAAATAAGTGGAAGCAAATACCATGTTCATGGATAGGAAGAATTAACATTATTAAAATAACCATACTGCCCAAAGCAATCTATAGATTTAATGCAATTCCTATTAAAATACCAATGGCATTTTTCTAGAACTAGAATAATCCAAAAATTTATATGGAACCACAAAAGACCCCAAATAGCCCCAGCAATCTTCAGAAAGAAGAACAAATTTGGAGGTATCACATTACCTAATATCAAACTATACTACATGGATATATGGTAATCAAAACAGCCTGGTAATGGCATAAAAACAGACACATAGATCAATGTAACAGAATGAAGAGCTCAGAAATAAACCCACGCCTATGTGGTCAATTAATGAATGACAAAGGAGGCAAGAACATACAAGGTGGTAAAGACAGTCTCTTCAATAAGTGATGCTGGGAAAATTGGACAGATACATGGAAAAAAAAATGAAACTAGAAGTGTAAAACTCAAAACCATAACATTTCTAGAAGGAAACATAGGCAGTAAAGTCTTGGACATTTATTTTAGCAATATTTTTTTCTGATATATCTCCTCGAGCAAAAGAAACAAATGGGACTACATAAATCTAAAAAGTTTTTGTACAGCAAAGGAAACTATTAACAAAACAAAACAAAAAACCCACTGAATGGGAGAAGATATATCTGATAAGGGTTTAATATCCAAAATGTATAAAGAACTCATTCAACTCAAAACACACACACACACACACACACACACACACACAACACACACACACAACCCAATTAAAAAGTGAGCAGAGGACCTGAATAAACAGTGCCTATTGGGTACTGGATATATTGGGGGGAACACTCTGTAAAGTATATGCATGTCTAACCACTCTGCTGTACACCCAAAACAAATATAAAATAATATTGAATGTGAACTGTAGTTAAAAAAATAGAAAAAGAAAAACATGGTTCTTGGAATAATAAATTCTGCCTTCAAAAAAAACAAAAAGAAAACAGAATTCTCGATCTGCAGTTGGCTGGATGTGCAGATGTGAATGAAACCCAGGGATACGAAGGGTCAACTATATTTATTGGGAAAATCCACGTATAAGCAGACCCATGCAGTTCAAACCTGTGTTGTTCAAGGGTGCACTGTATTTTGAAAAGCCATCATTTTACTGGAGGGCGACAATACCAGCTGATCTGTACCAAACAGGGGGAGAAGTTAACTCTTCAAACGTAACCTCAACAGGGAAGACACTGCACGGAGCCAAGGACAGGCAGCAAACAGGAGGCAGCTGTTGAGGTCCCCTTTGCCACTCAGGTTTGACTTTGATTTCTAAGCTTCAAACTCAATAAATAAGTTTGTACCGTCAGTCTGTGTGTCTTCATGGAAGGGTTGGAAATGCTTCAGTTTCCGGTGTTCTCAAGAGAGGCCTGTCTTGTCCTAAATCTGTTAGGTTTCTTTCTGATTGGGTTTCATTTCAGTGCTCCAAGTACGTGCCATCTGGCAGTAGTTTAGAAACTTCCTTTTGCTTTCTCATAAATGTTGTTGAAAGCAACCACATAATGAAGAGTAAATGCCTGCTAGTTATTCCTCACAGGAAGCCGGAACTAAGTTCCTGCAAAGCAGGGCCCAGACCTTAGGGCACCACATACATAGAGGCCTATACTGTGAACGTGCCTCCTTTCACATGCTCAGAATTCCTCTTACGAAGATCTTTACCGAGACAACTGGACAGATGTTTTCTTTCATCTTTCCTGGTTAAGACAATCTGTGGGATACAGAACTTGCAGAGTTGTAGGTTTTTATTGTTGTTGTTGTTTTAGGCAAGCAACATGAGTGAACAATGCTTCCTCGATCCCCAGAACTGCTTGGGATCAAATTATGCCGATCTCTATTTAGAAAAATGATTCCTAAGCCTATTGGATTGGATTCTAAACCTTGCCCTTGATTCCTATTCTGAGAAATTGCTCTGAGAAGCTGTGTTCTGTAAACGCCTCGAGCATAGTCTTTTGCAATCTGTTAAGCAACCGCTTTTTAAAAACAGGACGGGTGTTTAATAACGAATGGTCGAGTCCTGTCTCTGCGAGGTCACAGATCAGTGGAGGCCAGTCAGCTCATTTAGTTCCAAGAGATCTATCAATTCTCATCCCTTCCTCAGAGGCAGGTAAAGCTCCGTGATTGAGAGGCATAGCAGGCTCCTGAAGCTGCAGGTGGAGAAGTAGAAAGCAAGGAGCTATTATCCTTTCAATAAATTCTAATATTTCAGCACCAGAGGAAGAGAATACTGTATCAAGTGATAATAGGGCCCAGAGATGAAAAGACTCCTATAAACATGGAAGACAGCACATGAGAAGTTTGATACGCATCACAGGGCGGTTTATGACTAACGGCCAAGTGGGCGATGGAGGTGATAAGTGCTCGTGAGTCAGAGAAGCTGCGGGCCAGCAACTGGGAAAACTGCCTGACCCAGGGGACACGGCGGGCAGGATGGACAGGAGCCCAGAGCAAGGGCATGAACGCAGGAGGGCTGGAGGCAAGGTTCGGGGTCAGCGAGAAAAACCCAGTCCCAACACGAGGAAATGGTAGCAGTTCAATAAATATTTGTGAAAACCTAAAACAGAGAGTGTCTGTGTTTTTCAAACTGATTAAGGTACTAAAAAAAGAGAAATCGTGTGCAGTAACGTGGTATGGATTGGAGTTATTCAAAAGAAGCTAAAATTAGGCAATTATATCCGAAGTACAGACAGGGAAACGAAAATGTGAGGGAGACAAACCATTAAAAACCATCCCGGAGAAACATGGAAAATAAGATGCCGCCTGTGAGGCAGCGTCAGCTGTAACCTTAGTGCGTGTAAATGCCTGTGTTTTTAAAAAGCAGCAGAGGAACAAAGATGAGAAAGCAACAAAATGGGTGCTACGGAAGCACGAGATAAAGCAGGGGGACACACGGAAGCTTCCCAGAACAAGGTGCCCTGGGGAAGAGGCAGGGGAAGGCCAGCTTCCACGGATAAGATAGATGCTCCTTCCATTTCGGGATGAGGAAGGCCAGGGACTGGAAACAGACATGAGCCCTGGGCACAGCCTCAGGGGAGGCGGGGGTGGGGGGAGCAGGAGAGAAATCGCAGGACTGTTGAGGCGTGGGAATCTCTGCAACATCTCTGGGGTCCATGGAGAACTTCGACCCTGAGCAGATGTGCCTACATCTGCTTTTCAAGAGCAAAATATATCGTGGTGCACAGAGAAACTTCTCTGAAGGGATTTGGAAAGATGATCACGACAAGGAAGTCTTCAAAGTAGTTCTATCTGGCAAATTCCATTTAGGACTTTGAATGAGAAATGACAACAACACCCAACACTGTGTAAAGCAAGAAAAAGACCAATGGAGTTCCTTCCCATCTCACATCCGCACTCATGGCATCTGGGAGAGGCCTTCCTGACAGCCCTCTGTGTCCCCACGAGTTACTCATCATTGACTAAGTGTCTGTCTCCAAGCCATCGAACCAAGTGGGCGGCGAGCTCATCCTTTCTCCCCAGTGCCTCTGGTGTGTGTTGTGGGGGAGGGTGTGGGGCGGGCACAGAGAGGGTGCTCTAAATGGATTTCTTGAATGAATAAGGAAAAGAATTCCAGCCATAAAGGAAATGGTTAGCCTTGAACAGTGTGAAAGCGTGGAGTGCAAGCTGCTAAGGAAAGAAACTCAGAGGGAACTGCACTCCAGGCCTGAGAATGAACATGCTTATACACTTGTTTTTTTGTTAGCCAGCTGGGGATTATTTATTTTGCTATTTTTAGGTCCAAAAATCTTAGCTTTCTCTCCCTACCACTAGCTGTTTTGAAGTTAGAAAACAGAGCCAATTTAAATATTGGCCCAAGCAAAACCTTCCAGAGACAGGTGCTCTCAAAAGGAAAAAAAAAAAATCTAATTCTAAAAAGCAAACAAAGAAAAAACCCCCACGATTTTGGGATTGTATGCATTATCAGTTTATGAGCAAATGTGAAGTCTTGTGGAAATAAAGTTTAGGTGTTAATTCTCAAGTTAAACGTAAAGTAGAAGAGTTCACTGCAAGGGCAGGAATCCTTTTCTGATTCTTCTCAGCCCAACCTTCCCCTCTGTGACCCCATCATGATGATTCCCCAAATATCACAGACAATGACATTTGAATTAAACAGGAAAGGATTTTTTTCAAAGCCAAATAGGAAATTTTAAAAAAGTGATCTCTGCCACATTTGCCCTCCACTAATAACAACTGACATTTATCTTTTTTTTTATTGATTTCAGAGAGAAGCAGGGAGAGGGAGAGGGAGAGAGAGAGAGGGAGAGGGAGAGAGAGAGAGAGAGAGAGAGAGAGAAACATCGATCAGCTGCCTCCTGCACGCCCCCTGTTGGGGATCGAGCCCACAATCTGCGCATTCTGCCCTGACCGGGAATGGAACTGTGACCTCCTGGTTCATGAGTTGAATGACACCCAACCACTGAGCTACACTGGCTGGGCAACAACTGACATTTATTGAGCAAGACCTTGGCAAAGCACTTTACATGTATTTCATCTCATTTAAGCCATATGAGGGACCTGGACTATGGAGAAATCAAGGCATTTTCTCAAAGCCAACTAGCTAGTAAACGGTCCCAAAGCTTGTGATTTTAAACCACTGTATTCTGCTCCATTAACATGGATAACTGAATGTTGCCCAGGAAAAGTACAGCAACGAGGAAAATCCGTGACCCTTCCCATCAATTTGCTTTTTTAAATGTTTTATTATGCAAGGAATTCAAACACACATAAAGTAAATAGAATAGAATCCCCATGTATCATCACACAATTTTAACAGTTACTAATATCTTGTCATTCTTGCATCATCTTTACCACTATCTACTCTTTACTCAATTATTTTTGTGCTGCTTTTTGAGGCAAAATATGAACTGACATGAACACAAATTTCAGCTGTACAATTTGATAAATGGGTACACGGATGAAATCCACAGTCCTCTTATGATTCAGACATTTCCATCTCCCCAGAGAGTGCCTCCACGTGCCTTCCCCATCCCTCCTCCCATTCCCATGGGCAACCACTTCTACTGTCTTTTTGGTTTTTTTCCACCTTAGATTTGTTTTGCCTCTTCTAGAATTTCTATAAATGGAATCACACACAATGTCCTCTTGTGTTTGGCTGCTTTTGCTCAGCATGTTTTTGAGGTTTATCCAATGTTGTTGAATGTATCAGTGGTTCATTCCTTGCCTGAATACACCACAATTTGTTTATCCATTTTCCTATTGATGCACATGTGGAATGTTTCCATTCTGGAGCTATTATGAATAAAGCTACTGTGAACATTCATTTTTGTGAACATGTGTTTCATTTCTCTTAGGAGTGGAATATCTAAGCCAAAGAATAGGTGTATGTTTGATTTTTATGTGAAACTGCTAAACCTTTTCCCAAAGTAGATGCACTATTTTAAGTTTTCACAAGCAATGTATTAGAGTTGCCTGCAGATTCACCAACATTTGACGTCAGTCTTCCTCATTTTAGCCATTCTAATGGTGTATAGTACCAGTTCATTGTGGTTTTAATATGCATTTCTCTGATGACTAATGATGTTGAGCATCTTTTCCTGATTGCTGACCATTCATATATCTTTGAAGCGTCAGTTTAAGACTTTTTGTACATCTTTTTAAAAGTGGGGTGTTTTTATTATTTCATTACCAAGTTCTTTATATATTCTGGAAACAAGTCCTCTAGTAGATACACATTTTGCCACTTCTTCCAGGCCATGGATTACTTGTATCTTTTCTTTTCTATTTAAATCATTTTTCAATTGCAGTTGACATACAATATTATATTAGTTTCAGATGTACACCTCAGTGATTAGACATTATATAACTTACTAAGTGATCCTGAAAAATCTTGTATCCATCTGACACCATGCATAGTTATTAAGACTATTGACTATATTCCCTATGCTGTACTTTATAACCCCATGACTATTTTATAACAACCAATTTGTACTTCTTAATCCCTTCACCTTTTTCACCCATCCCCCATCCCACTCCCATCAGGCAACCATCAAAATGTTCTCTGTAACTTTGAGTTTGGTTCTATTCTGTTTCTTCATTTATTTTATTTCCTTAGATTCATTTGTTAATGGATATGTATTTATAGCCATTTTATTGTTCATATTTTTGAACTTTTTCTTCTCCTTCTTCTTAAAGAAGACCCTCTAACACTTTATGTAATACTGGTTCGCTGGTGATGAACTTCTTTAGCTTTTTCTTGTCTGGGAAGCTTTTCATATGACAGATTCTAAACGATAGGTTTACTGGTTAGAGTAATCTTGGTGGTGGGTCCTTGCTTTTTATCACTTTGAATATTTCTGGCCTACAAAGTTTCTGTTGAGAAATCAACTGACAGTCTTATGGGAGTTTCCTTGAAGGTAACTGTTTTTCTCTTGCTGCTTTTCAGATTCTCTTTGTCTTTAACCTTTGGAATTTTAATTATGTTGTGTCTTGGTGTGGGCCTCTTTGGGTTCATCTTGTCTCTGACTCTGTGCTTCCTGGACTTGTATGTCTATTCCCTTCACCAGGTTAGGGAAGTTTTCTATTGTTATTTTCTCAAAGACGTTTTCAATTTCTTGCTACCTCTCTTCCACTTCTGGCACCCCAAATGATGCAAATACTGGTACACTTAAAGTAGCCCCAGAGGCTCCTTACATTATCTTCATTTTTTGGATTCTTTTTTCTTTTCGCTGTTCTGATTGGGGTTTTTTTGCTTCCTTATATTCCAAATTGCTGATCTGATTCTCAGCTTCATCTACTCTACTGTTGAGTTCTTGTACATTATTCTTCATTTCAGTTAGTGTATCCTTCATTTCTGAGTGGTTCTTTTTATAGTTTCCCTGTCATTTTTTATGTCACTGAAGTTCTAAGTTCATCTACTCTTTCCCTAAGTTTATTGAGCATCCTTATAACCAGTATTTTGAACTCTGCATCTAGTACATTGCTTGTCTCCATTTTGTTTAGTTCTTTTTCTGGAGTTTTGTTTCGTTCTTTCATTTAGGACATGGGTTTGTTTGTTTTTTGTCTCTTCATTTTGGCAGCCTCTCTGTGTTTGTTTTTATGTATTAGGTAGAGCTGCTGTGTCTCAGGGCTACATAGAGTAGCCTAATGTAGTAGGTGTCCTGTAGGGTCCAGTGGCACAGCCTCCCCATCACCCAAGCTGGGCTCTCCAGGTGCACCCCCTCATCCACTGTTGTTGTTGATGGCTGTTGGCAAGTCAATGGGAGGGATTTACCCCTAAGCCAATCAGCTGTAAATACTGGCTCCAACCACTATGGAGGATGAGCTGTGCAGGGGCCCACTTCACAGAGCACTTACTTCGGTGGGACTCTGGTGCCTTCTGAGTCCGCCCCTTAAGTGTGTCACTTGTGGAGGTGGTTGGGTGGTACTCTGATGTTGTCTGAAGCTGTCCAAAGGTTGCACTGACTCTGGAGCCTCCAGGAGGAGCAAACCAAAGTCAGCTGCCACCTGTGTTCTACCCAAGGTCACCTGGCTTGAGCTACAAAGTGATCTGCAGATGGCTGTTACTTGTGCTGAGCTTGGAAGTGCCCAGGAGAAGCCAAGCTGTGAACCACAGCCCCCTACTGCTAGTGCTGGGCCTGTAGTCACTTAGCGAGAGGTATAGGGCATGCTGAGGCCAGATGTTACTTATTTTAGAGATTTTAGAAAAGTCTAAAGACAGGACATTCATATGGAAAATCCACTGGTGTGGGCCCACTAGTTTGGTGGGCTGGAGTCTCAGGGAATCATTGGGGTAGGGCAAACAGTGTGAGCCAGGTTAATGGAGACTCAAATTTGGCTGAGTCTCTGCCTCTGGGCTCTGTGGGGGAAAGGCTCATCAAAGGAACACTGGCCAGTACTTTTGTCTGGGAGAAAGCTGCCACCTAGCTCTTGCCCTGAGGCCAGACAATTCAGTTCCTCCCCTTATGCCCCTGGTGCAGGCCCTTTAAAAGGAATTGCCTGGAACTCCAACAGCGCTCCATCTCACTCAGCCTCAATTCACACTGGTTTTTATAGCCAGAGGTTGTAGGGACTTCTCTTCCTGGCACTGGAACCCTGAACTTGGGGGCCTGGTGTGGCTAGGACCCCTCACTCCTCTGGCAGGACCTCCACATTACTTTGGGGAGAACTAACATTTTAACAATATTGAGTCTTTCCAATCCATGAGGATGGTATCTCTTTCCATTTATTGGAATTTTTTTTTTGCGGGGGGTGGTTGGGGCGGGGGGAGGGAGGCAACATTAAGCCTCATTTTACCTGACAAAAACAAAGTTATTCTTTTCTTGTTAAAGGAGAGCTCAATTAAGGCATAATTAATATACAAAAAAAACTTCACATACTTAAGGCATATAATTTGAAGAGTTTGGATATATGCATTACACTTATGATATCACATTGGAATCTTTAAAAGAAAAAATGTTATCAGAAATATTTTATTCCAACGTTAAATGTGCTTTCTATTCCATTCTACCACACTCAAACACTTATTAGCTATTCCATTATTTTAGTCAGAGATTATCTCAAAGAGTAGAAATACATTTGGCCCTTAACACGGGTTTGAATTGCATGTAGTTCAAGGGTCATTTCCTTGGTTGGGAGTCTGAGTATGGATTTTCAAAGGTGCAGAGGTCTTCCCTCTTTCCCCCTGCATTGTTCTAGGGCAGTGATGGGCAACCTTTTGAGCTTAGTGTGTCAAACTTCACCAAAAAACTGAGTATAACTCGGGTAGTGTGTCACTTTGAGGAAAAAACTAACTCCAAGACTCTAGTCGCAAATGTTTCATCCTCAGGAGCAGCAAATGTTTCATCCTCGGTATGCGGCCGCGTGTCATCAGAAATGGCTACGCGTGTCAGTGCTGACACGCGTGTCATAGGTTCGCCATCACTGTTAGGGTCAACTGTAATTCTAAACAGGGAAAAATGTATTCCCCAAAATATAAATATATAAAATATACATTAGCTAATCAACAAAGATGCCCACCACTGTGTTAAAAAATATTTTTGTTTCCCCTAGCTGATTTGGCTCAGTGGATAGAGCGTCGGCCTGCGAACTGAAAGGTCCCAGTTCGATTCCGGTCAAGGGCACATGCCCGGGTTGTGGGCTCGATCCCCAGTCGGGGACTTTCAGGAGGCAGCTGATCCATGATTCTCTCTCATCATGGATGTTTCTCTCTCTCCCTCGTCCTTCTCTCTGAAATCAATAAAAATATATTCAAGTACATATGTATTTTTTGCTTGTTTGGCATGTACATTTTTTCTTTTAGCAGTGTGTTAAGGGTTGTTCACAATCTAGGAGAAATTAGTCACTAGATTTGAGGGCCTGAAGTGTTGGACAACATAAGTAAAAAACACACAAAAACAACAACAAAGTAGATACTGGATGAAAGATACTGGAAAGTAGAAACCCCAGCCTCCTAATGATAGCACAAGATAGCCTCTCTCATTAACTTCTTAAAAACAGTCAAGTGTGATTTGTTAAAGAGAAAAAGCATTGGCCAGAGTGATTTGTGATATCTTGCACTCCAGTGTCACAAGTCAACTCTCTTATAACAGTGCGAAGACCACAAAGTGAGAGATAGAAGTGGTTCTGTAATAGATAAGGGAGAATGCTTAGCCCAGAACTAAGGGAGTACAGGTTCCCACTCGGTGGTACTTTTTATGGGACTAACACCCAACAATGGTCAATGCCTGTGTGGTCAAATTAATGGGATTACTGAAGCATTAATGAGATATGAATTTTGGATATGATCTAGGCACACCTTTTCCTTTGTGAATAAAAGATACTTTAGAGATAACTGAATCAAAATTTAAAGCTACTTTCTTTAATGTGTAGTAGAGATGACTCTGGTTAGAAACAGGAGCTTGACAAAATGTCAAACTTTAATAATTTAAAAAACATTCTAATGCTTGAAATGGAAGAATGGAACTATTAAAATATTCATTACCAGGCCATCTCGGTTCTGTGTTCCCCACATAAAATGCCCATTGAAGTCACAGAAACCGTCCCTGCTGCAGAGCACGAGTTGCCACAGCCGCAGGCAGAGATAAGGTCTGGAACAGAATCTGGCAGCGATGAATCAGTACCAGAGCTCGAGGAACAAGATTCTGCACAGGCAAACCACACAACAAGCCCAGCTGGCAGCCGCTGAAGTCGGTGAAGAACTGGTCAGTAAAGCCAAACAGAGCTGGAGTGAAGGGAAGGCGCAGAGGGCTGTGTCCAAACTTGGTCTTAGACAAGTTACAAGGGTTACTAGGGTCATTATCTGAAAATCTAAGAATATCCTCTTTGTCGTCACAAAACCAGATGTCTACAAGAGCCCAGCCTCAGATACCTACGTAGTTTGGGGGGAAGCCTAGATCGAGGGTTTATCTCAGCAAGTCCTGCTAGCCGCTGGTGAGAAATTCAAAGTTCAAGGTGAAGCTGTCTCAGACATTCAAGGAAACACACAGAGGCCAACAGTACAAGAAGAGAGTGAAGAGGAAGAGGTTGATGAAACAGGTTATGGTAGTTAAGGACATAGAATTGCTCATGTCACAAGCAAATGTGTCAAGAGCAAAGTCAGTCCAAGCCCTGAAGATCAACAGTAATGATATTGTGAATGGTATGAAATTCACACTGTAACCATGGTTTTTGTTTGTTTGTGTTTTTGTTTTTTGATGTTTTCAAAAGAGTAATTGCAGTCTGGTTTGAAATCTGTACTATTTCTATCATTAATAAAGTTATGGCTCTCACATAAATGTTTCTTGCCCTCTCCCTTCCTCTCTCTCTTTCTGAAAAATCAATAAAAAATATTTAAAATTAGGGCTTCTTGTGGGTAAAAAATATAAAAATAAAAATATATAAAATAAAATATCCAGTTCTCACAGAGGATCCAGCTTCAACAATATAGTCTACATTTCAAATATATGCTATATAAATATGTCTAATAAATAAATATGTGCAATCCACTCAAATTAGAATCATTACAAAATCATGACAAATCCCCCAAACAGATACATGTGTGTGTGTGTGTGTGTGAGTGTGTGTGTGTGTGTGTGTGAGTGTATATGCGCACGCGCACGCAGGAGGATGAGGTAGGGTCACAGAAAGAAAATCCGCTCGTTAGATGTTTTTCAGCACTGAAATCTTTTTATTTTTCCCTAAAAGAATGATTGGGCTGACAATACCTAAAAGAAATGTTGCCAGGCCTGGAGAAATATGTGCTACTACTTAAAAATAAACACGCAAGGGCCAGGTCATGGTCATGCACATCTATGGATTACTCATACTCACTTCCAGGGCCTCTCCCTGGCACAGCTGCGGAGTAGGCAAATTTATCTTTAGATCCTCCAACTTCCCCTTCTGGGCGATGGTCCTCTTCTAGGTCCATCCAGGGTGCTCAGTGTCTCATGCTGTCCAGAGTAACGCCCTGGCCTGCCCTCCTTGGAATGTGGCCTTTCCTCTCCCTCTCCTTCTCCCCAGCCCTCCAATTCAGTTCAACTGGGAGGAAAACAATGTTGTAAATGAATTCACACTGGCATTTAAGTGACTAATATTTTTTTATTTCTCCCATGTGTGCTGGCATTCTAAAAGTTTGTTAAGCTGAAGAAATGTGTTCCTTAGGAGGAAAGTTCAATCTGTAGGATACCCAACAAAAAAATGCAGAGAGGTCTGGGTTTCCTCAAACCATACTAGTGCCATCAGACTGGCAGAGGCCTTCATATGGCCAGGCCTCATCACCCCTAGTAGAGGGGAAGTCACCACCCCCATTGATTCTTGAGCAAAGGGTTGGTGAAAAACTGGCAGATGCATAGATTTTGAAAAACTGATGGAAAAGTGAAATGTACATCTAAAAATAATGTTATTCTAACAGTTTCCTCTTCTCAATAGAAGATAAAACTGAATGATCAACAGGGTGCCAAGACCATCCAAAGGGGAAAGTACAGTTTTTTCAATAAATGGTGCTGGGAAAACTGGATATCCACGGAGGGGGGGGGGGAGTGAAAGAAATTGGACCCATACCTTATATCATATAAAAAATTAACTCTAATGGATTAAACACCTAAATATGAGACCTAAAAGTATAAAACTCTTAGAAGAAAACACAGGGGAAATGTTTTATTACATCGAATTTAGTAATGAATTCTTGGATGTGACACCAAAACACAGACAACAAAAGAAAAAAATAGATAAGTTGGACTTTATCAAAATTTAAAACTTTGTATATCAAAGGATACTATCAACAGATTGAAAAGGCCACCTACAAAATGGAAGAAAGTATTTGCAAATTATATACCCAATACGGAATTAATAGCCAGAATATATATTTATATATATACTTCCAATATTTTTAATGCATTAAACTAATGAAAAGTGACTCTTCCTCTTTGTTTGGCTGCTCTGGTGGAGATGGACACAGTGGACAGAAGGCCTAAAAGCTCTGCGGACCCAACTGCCGACCCCTGCATTCATAGCCATCCCTTCAGAGAGAGGAAGTCAGGGGCCCTTGCACAGCAGCTCTGTGTGCATTGGCTCCCAAGCTCCAGTCTGAAGAGGGCTTTCCTCCTTCTCAGATGAACTGAACCAGAGCCCCCAATCTCCTCTCTGCAGTGGACAATCAGATGCAGTACATATTACGAAGACTCTCTTCTTGACCAAACTTTAGACAGACTCCTCTGAGCCCTCTCTCGACTAGGCATCGACCTTGGGCCTCATCCTTGCTGGGATCAAGTTCCTCATCCCCCAACTTTGATGTCCATGTCTTTGACCTGCCTTTGGCAAGAATCCTGGTAAGTTGGTTTTGCAAGTCTTCCACCCTTGATTTCCATCTGCTGAGCCCCTCACTCCACTTGTCAATTGTTAATCCCCAACTGTGTTTATTGTATTTGGAGTTGGGTCCCATCTCTCTCCTTTAGTGCAATGCTCTCTACAACAGTCCTCCTCATCATTTTAACAAGTGTCAGAGTATTTTTTTTCTTTAACACGGATTGGCAGGAACCTTGGAAGTTTAAAAGTTTTAGCCTTTCAAAAGCAATAATGCCACAAGAATTATCGTTACTGGCAAAGTAACAAACAATTACTCCAATCATCTGATTGGGTTCTGGTAAATAAAATCCAACAGTGATTGAACCCACAGGTTCACAACCTTCTAAAAGCTAGAAAATTAAATGATTATATCTGGGCTCTCTTGGCAGATTGGAAAAGAAATTATTCATAGTGATTTAAAAAGCCATGCCTAATTCTTGAAATACTGTTTCGGGCAATCCAAACCCTTGACCCATTTACAATCGCCACCAGTCTATCCCACCCATCCTGCACACTGGCACACCTACTGCTCTTGTAAAATGGGCGCGCGCGCACACACACACACACACACACACACACACACCGCCCCCACTTTTCCTTCCCCTTCTGTAGGGCACTTAGACACCCGCCTTGGGTGCTCAGGGTGGCCCTAGGCAGAGCTGGCCACCTCCTCTGAGAAACTGGAGGGAGCTGCTGACGCTATAGGCAACATGAGACCCTGTCTGTGCTTAGAAGGGAAAACGCCCTGGACGTTGGTGTGTGTTTGTCTGCATGACTCATTGGAGGAGCCATCTCTCTGGGAGGAAGTGGGGAGCAGCCTCTCCAAATCCCATTTAGGTGCATTAAGGGATGGAAAACCACTTTAAGAAGCAGGAAGGCAAAGGCCAGAATCTATTCCCGGGCACATGACTGTGTCCTGCATTCAGCCTGCACAGACTCATTCAGAAGGAAACAATCTATTCCATTTACACAACGAGAAAGAGGTGCGTCTGTCCTCTGTCAAGGTGTCCCAGGGAAGGCGGGGAGCCCTCAGAAACAGAAAGGAACTGTCTTTCATTTGCATCACATCTAACCCCCTGTAGGGTAAATACAGAAGATGTTTTAGAAATGTGTCTGGAAACCTTTGTTTCATCAGGGATGCTTTACACTTGGTATTAGTAGGTTTTCCTTTGGCTTAAGTCCATTTGGGTTTCCAGAGCAAGAGGTACCCACTGAATTAGGAAAGTGAGCCAATTTATCTTAATAAACATTATTACTAATTTCCTGACCTGGGTTATAGGCCCACAATTAGTTGCTTTCTAAGTGAGAATGGTATTCAGTTGTTTTAAAATGGCATTCTCTTTTTTAGAATTGATTTTCAGAGAAAAAGGAAGGGAGGGAGGGAGGGAGGGAGGGGGGAAGAGAGAGAGAGAGAGAGAAAGAGAGAGAGAGAGAGAGAGAGAGAAACATCATTGTAAGAGCAAAACATTGATTGGCTGCCTCCTGCACTCCCCCTACCAGGGATCCTGGATTGAGCCACAACCTGAGCTGGGAATCCAACCAGCAACCTTTTGATGCACGGGATGACACCCAACCAACCGAGCCACACTGGCCAGGGCATGACATCCATTTTTGGCCCAAAAGGTACCATGACAGTGATTTAAACTAGATTATAAGACATTGCATAAAAACGTATTTCAAAACTAATGACTTTTTCTTATCTGCATTACAGGATTGAATCTTTGTTCCCAATTAACTATTTAATGTAATCTGTCTTTATGCATCTAATGGATTGTTTTCCCCATCGAATAATATTTTCAGATGAATAATTTAATCTAATGTTCCTGTTAAAAAAAAAAAAGAGAAAGAAAAAGCCAGAACTTGTTATGTGCTAAATCTAGCTTAATTATATTTGTTTTTTAATAAAATATATTAAATAAAGCTGAAGGGAAAAGCCTGTTCCCAATCACGTCAATATCTTCTCATTAATTTTTTTAAAAAAACTCAAGCTCTTAGTTTTTTTTTTCTCTTATGTTATAAATTAATTAACTGAAAAACAGATCTGGTTCTCATTCGAAACCCAGCTCTAATTCAGAATGAGCTTAGTCACAGAACTCCAGACGCAAAGTCTGTCTCAGCCATTGACTGTGCCCAGGGCAAAGGGGGAAACCTAGACAGGAAAGCCTATTAGCGAACAACAGGACCATTGGCTGATTGAGCCAGGCATCATTAGGGTGTGTGTTTCATGTCCAGAATTCTGTGTGATCCTCACGAAGTCCTAGGAGGAAAATGACATCCTATATTGATTTATCTCTGACTCAAAGTTTTATTAAAACCAGCATTAGCTAACAATCAATTTCCCTGGAAATTATGCACCAAAACTGATGGCACCTATGTCACACAAGACAAAAACAGGCTGCAGAAATGTTCCAGATTAAGAGAGACATGATAACTGATCCAATACTAGAGAAAAAAAAATTACTTAAAAGACAATATTAGACCAAGAAATACAATTTGAATACACATGACGGAATAGATATATAAGTATCAAATTTTCTTCAGCTGTTAACTGTACATTATCCCTATTCTTAGGAAACAGACACTGAAACATTTAGAAGTGAAGAGTTACCGTGAGTTACTCTCAAATGGTTCAGAAAAAGAAACTGTGTGTGCAGGGAGAGAGACAGTGGGTGCATGATGGCACAGGAAATGGGTAAACTAGATGAAGCTAGTAGAGGTTATATGGGTTTTCTTTGTACTATTCTTTTTTTTTTCTCTCTAAATATATTTTTATTGATTTAAGAGAGGACAGAGAGAGATAGAAACATCCATGATGAGAGAGAATCATTGATCAGCCGCCTCCTGCACACTCCCCACTGGGGATCGAGCCCACAACCCAGGCATGTGCTCTGACCAGAATCAAACCATAACCTCCCGGTTCATAGGTCAACTCTCAACCACTGAGCCACACCGGCTGGGCTCTTTGTACTACTATTTTTGCAACATTCCTTTAGGTTTGAAATGACAGATGTTCCTCAATTTATGAGGGGGTTATGTTCTGATAAGCCCATTATAAATTGAAAATATTGTAAGCAGAAATGCATTTAATACTACAGAGTATGGGTTGTTCACCCTCGGGATGCTGGGGCTAACTAGGAGCTGTAGATCACCTTGACTGGTGTTTGACCAAATTGGGCACCACAGCCTAACCAAGCTGGCACATAAAATTACACATCACAACGCTGGAAACAAGGTGTTCAGTGATCAGCATTGTTTAAGCCACTGTGGGGAAATGGAGATAAAGCTTAGAGTGCTCCCTAAAGTAAGCTGCAGAGACAAACCTGTACTAAGTACCCATGAAATCACTATAGAATACTTTAAGACGACAGAATGAAAACCTGTCCAGCACAGGGATTCAAAGCAGGAGGGAGGGCCTGGAAGGGGGAGGGGGAGGGGGAGGGTTGAGACCAAGGCCTGGGCGGGATTTAAGAGAAAGGTTTCCCTTGGGAGAGGAGACCAAGGCTCTTTCAGCTGAGCTCAATTAACTCTTCCCTGTCCCCAGTCTTTTTACTTTCGAGGAGGTTTAAAACAAACTAAGAAACAAAACAAGCCTCCTAAGTACCAGGATGCTATATGTAGGGCTATATGCCCTACTAAATGAGCATCCCCAGCTAATGAATCCGGCAGATTTACACGTGACTTTCATACTATAAAGGGCTACAGAACTGAAAGCTTGGTTTACAAATTTCTAATTGTCTTAATTATTTAAATATGTGGGAAACTTCTGTTTGCTTTTAATATGAAAGCCACAGAATTCAATTTGTTAAATTCAGTATTTTTCAGTCTGTAAAAGTTTTCGGACCTTTGAAACTTCATTATGAACCTATTATTTTATGACTTTGCCGTGGTTTTCTTAATTGAAAATCCAAGCATAATTTAAAAAGAGAATCTATTCACTATATCTAATTACCAAAAACGGCTAGTTCTGACATTATGGCATTTAACTTAAATACAACTTTTAAAAATAATGACTCCCAGATGGACAGGAAGTTGCCATTAGAACAGCTGGAGTTGAAAGAAGCTTATGTTATTAAAGAAGCCCCTTTAAAAATCTCAGCCTAATCCATGTTAACTTTCCAAATTGCATCTGTAAACTCAATCTTAAAATATCAGGGGAAATTGTGGATCTCCAGGCCTTTGACTCCTTTTTGTTGTTGTTAATACTCATAGCTTTTCCACAAGAGAAACACAATTCTGTCTCGACAGGAGACATCGAATCCTCATTGAAATCTGCAGCTACTGGATACAAGTCCGTGGGACTCTCTGGGAAGTCTTCTTGTATTGCTTTTGCATGTGCCAGTAGAGTAAAGCCTTGCATGTATTATTAATAAGTATTTATTCGTCTAACAATCATTTATTACTTGCCTGTTAGGTGTTAAAACTTTGTATAAATGTTTGTTGAGCTGAAATGAGTTAGGTGAGTGGGTTGCTGAGACCAGGTGAACATGTGCAGTTTCTTTCTTTTTTTAAAATTGTTGATACTGTTACAAATGACCCCATTCCCCACCCCACCCCCACCTCCTTTGTCTACCTCCACCTAGCCCCCACACCCCCTCTGGCTATCTGTTGTCTGTGTCTGTGGGTTATGCATATATGTTCTTTGGCTAATCCCTTCACGTTCTTTCCTCCAGTCGCCGCCCCCCCTCCCCTAACATGTGCAGTTTCACGGGGAGCCTTCTCGGAGCCTCGGAGGCAGAGGACCCTGCAGGTGCTCTCCCCGGTGGCAGGCCTGGAATCACACTGACCAGACTCCACTGACCCAGAAAGGGCATCTGGCAGATAGTGAGGCTGCATTTGACACTTTAATAACACTCCCTTTCTCCAGACTCTCTCCCCTCAACTTTTCTTTTTTTTAATTAAATCTTTATTGTTCAGATTATTACAGTTGTTCCTCTTTTTTCCCCCCATAGCTCCCCTCCACCAGGTTCCCACCCCACCCCATACCCTTACCCTCCCCGCCCCACTGTCCTCATCCATAGGTGTATGATTTTTGTCCAGTCTCTTCCCACACCCCCCACACCCCTTTCCCCCCAAGGATTGTCAGTCCACTTCCTTTCTATGCCTCTGATTCTATTATATTCACCAGATTATTCTGTTCATCAGATTTTTTATTCACTTGATTTTTAGATTCACTTGTTGATAGATATATATTTGTTGTTCATAATTTTTATCTTTACCTTTTTCTTCTTCTTCCTCTTCTTAAAGAATACCTTTCAGCATTTCATATAATACTGGTTTGGTGGTGATGAACTCCTTTAGCTTTTTCTTATCTGTGAAGTTCTTTATCTGACCTTCAATTCTGAATGATAGCTTTGCTGGGTAGAGTAATCTTGGTTGTAGGTTCTTGATATTCATCACTTTGAATATTTCTTGCCACTCCCTCCTGCATAGTTTCTGTTGAGAAATCAGCTGACAATCATATGGGTGCTCCCTTGTAGGTAGCTGTTTTTTTCTTGGTGCTTTTAATATTCTCTCTTTGTCTTTTGCTCTTGGCATTTTAATTATGATGTGTCTTGGTGTGGTCCTCTTTGGATTCCTTTTGCTTGGGGTTCTCTGAGCTTCCTGGACTTATAAGTCTCTTTCTTTCACCAGGTGGGGGAAGTTTTCAGTCATTATTTCTTCAAATAGGTTTTCAGCATCTTGCTCTCTCTTCTTCTGGCACCCCCATAATTCGGATATTGGTACGCTTGAAGTTGTCCCAGAGGCTCCTTAGACTCTCTTCATATTTGTGGATTCTTTTTGCTTTTTGCTTTTCTGGTTGGGTATTTTTTGCTTCTTTGTATTTCAAATCTTTGACTTGATTCTTGCGATCCTCTAGTCTGCTGTTGGATCTCTGTATATTATTCTTTATTTCAGTCAGTGTATGCTTAATTTCTAGTTGGTCCTTTTTCATATCCTCGAGGGTCTCACTAAATTTATTGGCAGTTTCTAGAAAATTCTTGAAAAACTTTATAACCATGGTTTTGAACTCTATATCCAGTCATTTGCTTTCCTCCGTTTCTTTCATTTGTGACCTGTTTCTTTGTCTCCACATTTTGGCTGCTTCCCTGTGTTGATAGAGTGGGTTTGTGTGCTAGATGTCCAATAGGGCCCAGTGGCTCAGCCTCCCGTTACCTGAGGTGAACACTCTTGGTGCACCCCTTTGTGGGCTGTGTGCACAGTCTTGTTGTAGTTAAGCCTTGATTGTTGTTGGTATCACTGAGAGGAATTGACCTCCAGGCCAATTGGCTGTGAGGATCAGCTGTGTCTACGTTGGGAGAACTTCTGTGCTGGAGACACCCTTATGAGGCAAGACTTGCTTCAGTGGGGCTTTGATGCTCACTGAGTCTGCCCCCTGAGTGTGTCCCTTATGGATCTGAGGAGTTGTAATCTGGATGGTCCTACTCTGACCCCTGGGTACACTGGATCTCCAAGGAGGTGCTAATTTAGCCTCTGCCTGAGGCCACCCAGCAGGAGCTATGGAGACATCTGCAGATTCCTCTTCTTTGTTTGGGTTTTGGAGGTGCCCAGATGAGGCCCACCTCTGAAGCAATGCAAGCTGCTGTGGGGCTTTGGGCCTTCTTTTGGATGTTCTGGGTCTCTCTGACCCAGCTACAGTTTGTTAGGTAAGTTTAGATTTCAAAGGACCAGGCCAATCATATGCAAAAGCCTCTGCGCATAGCTTGGGTGGGGTGGAGTCTCAGGGCAGAGCAAACAGCTATGGCTTCCCATCAGCCCTCCCCTAAGAGGCCCCTGGGTCTCAGTGTCCCTTGGTAATCGCTGCAAGCACCTCTGAGAGAAAGCCGCCCTCGAGTTCCACCCGCTGCCAGACAGTCCAGTTTCTCCTCAAATGAGTCTGGGTCCCCAGAGTCTCACCTGGAACTGGAGTTCAGAGCAGTCGAAAGCTTGTGTCTCCCTGCAGATTGGAAAGCCAGCCGCATACTCAGTTGCCAGCCCTTTCCGCGTGTGCCTACGTACCTCTGCCCTTTACTTCCAAAGCTCCTGTAAGTCTCAGTGTGCTTTTCTCTTCCCTTCTAGTTGCAGAATTTCCACTTAACTAGCCTTCCTGTGATTCTGGATGATGTCCATTTTGTCTTTTAGTTGTAGTTTTGAAGTGGTTGTGCGAGGCAGAAAGTTCAGGTGTTTACCTATGCCGCCATCTTGGTTTCTCGCCCCTCAACTTTTCTGATGCCATTTTCCCCTGGTTCTCCTTTCTTTGGCTTCTCTCGTTCTGCCTACCCTATGTCAAGGTTAGACCACGCCTCCTTGGAGAGACCTCTCCTCCTCTCATTCCACACACTCTCCCAGGGTACAGTTGTCCACTTCAGCATGGGTGATGACTAAAGGCAGGCTGATGACTCCCAAGTCCCCACTTCAGTTAAGACCTCTCTTCTGCAATGCCTGTCCAGTGGAGCCAGCACCCCACCTCACAGATATCTCTTAAATGTCTCAGAGAAATTTCAGATGCACATGGCCAAGGCAGGACTCACCATGACCCTCCCCTACTCTCCCACCAGCTGCCATCATCCCCCTCTCCACCCTCACACCCTGACCTACCCACTTCTGAAGGGCCTTTGTCGACTCCCCCTGCCCAGCACCACAAACATCTAGTCAACCACCTAGGAGTCTTTCAAGCCCACCCACTAAATAATTCTTGAACCTATCTATTCCTTTCTAGCCCATGCCTTAGTTCAGGGCCACCTAACACTGTCTGGATTATTTCCATTATCTGACACTGTTCTTCCTAATTCCAGTTGTAGCCCTTACGCTCCGGCCTCCATACCAAAGAATCTTTCTAAAATGCAATTGCTGCTGAAACCGGTTTGGCTCAATGGATAGAGCGTCGGTCTGTGGACTGAAAGGTCCCAGGTTCGATTCCGGGCAAGGGCATGTACATTGGCTGCGGGCACATCCCTGGTAGGGGGTGTGCAGGAGGCAGCTGGTTGATGATTCTCTCTCATCGATGTTTCTAGCTCTCTATCCCTCTCCCTTCCTCTCTGTAAAAAATCAATAAAATATATTTTAAAAAAAAATAAATAAATAAAATGCAATTGCTTTCAGTAGTTCCCTATCACTGTCAGGATTAAGGACAGAAAGAGAGGGAGAAGGGGCGGGGGAGGGAGGGAGAGAGAGGATGTGTTGTGTGAAAGTGTAATAGAAGCACTGGATCTCCACCTACTTTTCAAGGCAGAACAGTATAGTTCAGCTGCAGAGACTCTGGAGTTTGAATGCCTGGGTTCAAATTTCAAATTCTTAATTTATGAGTTACAAGACCTTGGAAACGTTACTTAATATGTTGATGCCTCATTTTCTGTATTCGTTATTTAGTGCTACATAACAAATTCCCTCAAAACTTAGTAGCTTAAAACAGCAACACATCATCTCAAAGGTGTTTGGGGTCAGGAACTTGGGAGCAGCTTAGCTAGGTAGTTTTGACTCAGGATTTCTCATGAGGTTGCAGTCAAGGCGGCTGGGGCTGCAGTCACCTGAACGCCTGATTGGGGCGAGCAGATCTTTCCAAAATAGCTCCCTCGCCTGGCAGATGGCAGGAGGCATCGGTTCCATGATGGCTGTTGGCAGGAGGCTCAATTCCTTGCCCCGTGGGCTGCTTCAGTGTCCTCATCATATGGCATTCATTCATTCCTCCAGAGTGAATGATCGGAGAGAGAGCAAGGAGGAGGCCATAACACCTCTTATGGCTTTGTCCCAGGAGTCACAAATGATCACTTCTGCCATATCTATTCAGGTAGAAGAAAGTCATTAACCAGCCCACACTCAAGGGGAGAGGAGGGAGGGTCTACTTCTTAAATGGGAGAGTATCAAGTAATTTGTGGATATATTTCAATGTTACCACAATATCCTCTTCTGCAAAATGGAGGTAATAAGAGTAACTACTGTATAGAATTTTATGAGGATTAAATGAGCTAATACCTGCTCCAGGTAGAATGGTGCATGGCACAAGGGGAGAACTCCATCAGCACTGGCTACTGCTGTCATTGCCAAGTCTCTCTCCCACCACTCCCCCCTCATCAACTTCCCTCATAAACCCTGTCTCCCAGCATTTCGGAACTACTTGTAGCTCCCTGAGTAAATGTGCAGTCACCTTTGTGCCCTGGCCCTCCGTCTGCCTCCCTGGAAGGCTCTCCTATTCCCTATTTCTCTCCAAGCACCTTCCCAAACCTCTCAGGCTGGGCGAAGTGCCCTGCAGCAAGAAGCCCAGGGCTCCACCAGCCACCTACTTCCTTCCTCTCTCGATCAAGATGGTAGGTGTATCTTTCTCCGATAAGTGTTCCCTCCTTGGGAAGATCTCCCCTGATATTCTCAGAAGTTCCTTCCCGTGAGATTTCTTGGAACCTCAAGCACTTCTATATCATTATGCTGTAACAGTCTCCCACTACCACTGAGAAGGTCGTTGTCTTATTCATCTTTGTGACTTCAGGCACAAGCACAGTGCCCGGAACAAAGCGGGTATCCAACAGATGATTTGTTAAACAAATGGATAAGTATCTAAAACGTCAGAGAATACTTTTAGTGTACAGGAGGAATCACAGAAAAATCAGCAAAACAGTCAGTTCAGTACTTCGTAAGTCTCTGTAGGAGAGCTCTGGCCAAAGAAGGTCACACTAAATTATCTATTTGGGTTGCTCAGAATTCTGTAAACTACACATTTATGTTGTAAGTTTATAAGATCACTCCGTTTATAAACTATAAATAGTTTTAAGAACTTTGAGAGGAAATAAAGTCTATTCACTGTGTTTAATGCCATAGATATTCCCCCCTATATTTAATACATTTTCATAATCTTGTTTAAAAGTTTGTTTCATTATTAATGTCCAAAGTAGTTGTTAGAACAAAGCACCCAGAGATATATGTGAGAAGTTTGCCTATAAACACACTAATGGCCAAAAATGCAATATGACTCAGATCAAAGAAATAATTTTAACAACAGCCACAGAGCAAATCATAATCTAAAATCTCTTTTTCAACAGCAACTCAAACAGGAATGGGCAAACTGAGAGCTGACTTTGTGACTTACCGGGAAAGCACGGTACACGGATAACACAGGAATGAATAAAGGGAAATGTGAAACGCGAAGATGCTCATGTTGTTAGAAGTGGCTGCTGCTGGCCTCCTGTCAGAGGAAAACACACCAACATCTTCTTTAAAGTCTCACTTGGAGCTTCACCAAAGTTTTAGTTTGAACTTGACTTAGTGAGTTTTCTGTTCTCCCAAGTAGATGTCTTTCCACTTTTTGAAAGATGTGTTTTAAAGCAATTGTGGTAGCTTTCAAGAGCCAAAGTTAAGCTCAATAATGCTGGATTAAGAGCTGGCTGAGTAGGTTTTTTTTGGATGAAGCACCCTGTCTGGCGTGCCCTCAATCATGCCTTGTAGGTAGCCGGCAATGTGTTCCACCTACTATAAGGCAGGCCCCGGATGAGGATTAGGGAATGGTTACACACTGGACTTTCTGCTAACATTTCCCCATGCCCAACAAAGGAATATTCATGTACAGCTGTTGTACCCTTCCCGATGTGTTTAATGGCTGCAGCTGACACATTATTTTAGGAGTTTAGTAGCAGCTTCTATGACCCCAACTCCAACACATAAGCCCTGCCTTCTCTGAGGAACTCAGAATATAGAAGCAAACAGTGGCTTCCAAACTGTGGGATCTGGGAGCAAACGTGAGAGACAGTTTCCTGCTGTAAACACTCCTATGAAGGGGCTTCGTGAGCAGAAAAGCATTTCAAAATCAGAAGAGATCTTGAATATATGGGAGCCGCGTGACCCAGATTTTCCAGAGCGAGCAAGATTTCAGATATTCTGCTCCTGTAAGATCATGAGTCAGGGGTCATTTGGGCCACCATCTTAATTTTATAGGCAAAAGAAACTGAGGATGAATAATTTGCCAAAGATCACACAGTAATTAATGCCAGATGGAAATGCTAAACTGTTCATTTCTCACTGTCCTTCTAACCAATTCCCAGGACAAGAGTCAAGGTCTCCTACATTCCATTCTAGACTTTTTTCACTACATAACACTGACTGTGCTTTTCATGAATTGCATCATTACAAGACAATCTGAATTGAAAAAGGAAGTTTCAAATGAGCCAACATTTCCTCCTACAAGAATGAATGGTTTAAAGTTGGAGATTGGGAGCCAGCAAGAGGCTATTTCAATGAAACTGAGAACCTTGCAGTAACCAATTCAAGAATGAACTAATAGCTAGCAAAACATGCAAAAATGTGAACTTTGTATTTGTTAGAAAACTTATTATGAATTGTAATTCACAAAAAAACTAGACTTTAAAAATTGAGTCAATACTGATCATACAATAAAATAAAGAAGAAAAAAAATCTTGAAGAAGAAAAGTAGACCTCATACAGGGTGGGGCAAAAATAGGTTTACAGTTGTGAGTACGGGAAACAGTTTATTCTTTTTTAAATTTTTATTATTTATTGATTTTTAGAGACAGAGGGGAAGGGAGAGAGAGAGGAACATCAATTTGTTGCTCACTTACTTATGCACTCATTGGTTGATTCCTGCATGTGCCCTGAGCAGGGATCAAACCTGCAACCTTGGTGTATCAGGACGGCGCTCTAACCAACTGAGCTGGCAGGCTGGGGCCAGAGTTTATTCATGTATTGTTTATTAATTATCGTATTATTTTCCACATGAACAACTGTAAACCTACTTTTGCCCCACCCTGTACATTCACCGACTTTTGTTTTGATGTCATGATTATTTATGACTATCGAAAACGAACCTTAGACTTGGGGTTTAGGAGTTTTCTCAATCTTAATCAAAGAGTTAAAAAGGAACGCAAGTCAGACATTTGTAGTCTGACTGGGACCTAAGGCTGTAGGGTTCCCTCACTCTGACCACCAGGACAAAAGAACAAACCGGGAAGGAAGAAAGGTCTCAGATGATCGACAGACTCACAGTTTTCAAAATCATTTAAAATGCTATTTATTTCTTTAAAAAAATAACTTTTTTTCTGGCTATAAATCTACTTATTATACTTTTGTAGAAGGTATACTTTGTAGAAATCTTGAAATACTGGGCGGAGGGGTGAATAGAAGAAGCAAAGCACCCATTCTTCACACATCTGTTAGTATTTGCCTGTTTTTCATTCTTTTTCTCCAAACACAGTAATATTTTTATATAGCTGAGATAATACCATGTGTATAGATTTTAACTTTCTCTTTAATTCAGTCAAGTATTACGAACATTTTCATGTTATTTAAAATTCTTTGCAAGCAGTTTGCAAATGGCTGCCTGATAGTATAACCATACCCTAATGTATGTAATGACATTTTTCTGTGTAAGTACTATAAGTAATGCGGTGAGGAATATCTTTGTGTATAAGTCATTGTCCACACTTCTGGTTATTCCTACCGAGAGGAACTCAGAAGTTAAACTACGAGGTAAGAGTTGGGACAATGTAGGGTTCCTGATAACATCTGTTAGGCTGACTTACAGACAGTTGTACCGATGACACATGACACAGCGGTGTGTGGCTGTCCGGGGGAGGTTCCTCACCACTGCCTCAGTATCTCTGAGTTAATCATTACAGGCTTGTTGCTGGTCGGGAGGAAAAAGGAGCACAGCAATGCCATTTTAGTTCCATTTTGATAATTAGTGTGTTTTCATGTAATTATTAGCAATTTGCATTTTCTTTTCAGTGAATTACCTCTTGTGTGTTCTTTAACCATTGGGAGTTGTTCTTTGATAAAGTACTTTAGATATACTATATGTAATGATATCCCATTATCTTTCCTCACAATCTATTTTCATGTCACTTGAGCAAGTGGTTTTCTTTTAGAGCTTTCCAAAGAAAACTTCATGACTCCATGTAGTAAAATAAATTCTTAAACCTGTCACTGTAGTATAAGCCTGAAATAATTATGAAATGACTAATTTTTACTCAAATCATACATTCGACATTTTACAAAAAAAGGGCATTAGTCCTGGCTCTGTCTTAAACCAGAAATGTTGCCTTAAATAAGACAAGATTTCAGTGACCCTCAGTTTGTTCAGCTGTAAAATAAGACGCATAATCTTTAATACTTCAAAACTAGGCAGTCCTGTCCTTACATAAAACAATACATAGCACCACCTAGAGGGAAAAAAAGAAATAATTTTATACATCTTTCCCTTAGGTAAAAAAATAAGTCTTTATTCTTTAGCAAAATATCAAGTTGATAAAGTTTATGTTAGCATAAGTTGCCTGAGTAAATGCATAAGAATTTCAATAGCCTCTGTAAGACAGAATAAAACTTTTCTCATGAATCTGCAACAATTCTTAGCTCCTATATAAATCTAGCTCATCTTTTTTTCCTATCATCACTTTTTTAGGAGATCAACCAGTCTTCGGCACTGCTTGAGAAATCAATGACATTATCTTAAGTCTGACTCTAAGGCAGTGGTCGGCAAATCGCGGCTCGCGAGCCACATGCGGCTCTTTGGCTCCTTGAGTGTGGCTCTTCCACAAAATACCACGTGCGGGCGCGCACGTACAATGCGATTGAATCTTCGTGGCCCATGCGCAGAAGTCAGTTTTCAGCCTGGGCGAGTCTGTTTTGAAGAAGTGGTTCTAACGCCAACCCACACTCAAGGGGCCAAAGAGCCGCATGTGGCTCGCGAGCCGCGGTTTGCCGACCACTGCTCGAAGGGATTAAAATGTGATATATTGTAGTACACAATATATATTGGTTATCCTAGACACATTCTTTATCCTTTGGGGCTTTGTGGACTTGATGAAAACCCTCGTAAAAAAACAAATTTCTCTATGAGTAGATACACAATGTCACACTCTCTGGTTTCAACTTCAGGGAAAAGAATGCCTAAGTTGAAAATGTGGGCAGCATCAGAAAATTCTAGTGGTGATGCTCTGTATGTACCTGGACTTGAAGATGTAATGGATGGAAATGTTTGAAATCTATGGCTGTCCAATCCTGCTAACATCTAGAGTATTACAACAGTTTGTTTCAATGCTGACGTTAGCAACAGCATCCTCTTTTTAACCCCCTTTGGAACTGCACTATTTTAATTTCTACTTTCTAAATTATTCTGAGTGTTTTTCATCTTCATCATGTTTAATCTTTCAATTGAGCTGTAAGCTCGCCATGTGACACTGTGTCTTCTGATTGTCTTGGATTCACTCTGCGCCCCCCCTCCCCCCCCGCCACCCCGCCCAGGTGTGCTATAATGTGAACGACTGTGTGGATTGATAGTACCTTGCTAGTCTACGGCCATACCACCCTGAACGCGCCCGATCTCGTCTGATAGTACCTTGCTAGTGACTATGAAGACACAATTCCTCTGGCAAAGGTGAATGTACATAGTAAAATGGAGTTCAGGCAAATAAATGTTTAAAAACTGCTGTGACAAAGGTCAGGGAGAGTGTTGCCAAAGATCTGAGTTGACCCTTGGCTGAGATAACGTAGATTTAGAAAAAAGAAAACAAAGTCCTTTTGGAAACTGGCTTAAATTTGTATGGGATCCAACTTCCAACTCATATTTTGGGGAATAGATTCCCTTTGGAGAATTGCATCATTATAAGTTGTTCTGAACAGGGAAGAGTAAAGGGATGGAAAGACTCTCCCAACTATGTATCCTGAAAGTTTTCAAACATCCAGAAAGATTGAAAGAATAGTACTATGAGCACCCATAAACCTACCCCCACATTTAACCACTGTTAACATTCTTTAACTATATTTATTTCTAAAACATTGAAACTAAATTGCAAACTACATATATACATAAATATACATTTTGCTTAATCCCTTCACCTTTTCTTCTTAAAAATATATTTTTATTGATTTCAGAGAGGAAGAGAGGGATTGAGAGAGAAACATATATAATGAGAGAGAGTCATTGATTGACTGCCTACTGCACGCCCCCTACTGGGGATCATGACCCAGAAGCTGCAGAGAGTCACCTGGCTATCTTTGGAAATTACTGATGCCCGACTCCCACCCCCATTCATTCTCATGTAATAAGGTTGGGGTATCACCTGCGCATCAGGATTTCTCAAAGCTCTCAGGAGAGTCTAAAGTGCAGCAAAGTTTGGGAACTGTTAAAATACAGTATTTCTTCAATGTTATTTCTTCAAGCTTTTTTCAACACCTAGGTTTCATGGACAGCATCCTTACAGATTCTGCTTATTATAGATGGCATATTCCTCTGTTTTAATTAATGATGTCTTTCCAACTGCATCCACTAGACATTCTGTAATCCTCATTAGGATGTGATCTCCGGGAGGCAGGGATTTTGTTTGACTTTTCTCCGTTATATCCTCAGCATTTAGCATGCCTAGATACACACATGGTAGACACCTGATAAACATTCAATGAATGAATGAATATTCCTTCTTTACATTTAGTTCCCTGATAAACTCATTCCTCACACAACTTCCAGTAAAAGTGATGTATATAGATGACTTTAAAAAATTAAGCAGGAAAAGAGTATCCCGTTTGCTTTACCAGGCTACAGGGGGTACCAAATTAGGACAGCAATAAAGGACAGGGAGCCAGTAGCAAACATCAGGTTTAGCATCCAGGCAACTTCTTTCCTCTTTTTGAGGTCCCCATATTTTGAGGACTAAGATTCACATAAAGATATACAGATAATAACAACAATAATATTTTAATGTTTGTGAGTTATGGCAGGCTAATACCTGACAAAATATATACTGACTATTGCAAAAGAGAAGATTAGAGTGTAACAATTTCAGCTTAATTTTGGTAAACATTTTGATAAGTCTTATCTGGTAGGATGGTAAGTCATTTATGTCATTTATGACTAGGCTGTTCTCTGATTCTTTGTGAGTCTCTTTTATAATCTAGGAGACATATCTGTCAAAGAACTGTTCTAGAAAAGAAGATGACTGATGATTTTTACCACGAAGACGATAATTTCTGTGACATGTAAGTGAAGAATCTGAAGTAACTCGGAGTTTGAACCAGGATAAATATTCATCACAGCAAGCTGGTTCAGAAAGGTATAATTCTGCCTTCCAGTTGTTGGCGGAATCTTGGAAGTCACCCACCATCATTTAAGGTGAACAATGGGGTCATTCACTCATTTAGATTTTTACAGTTTGATCTGATATCTTTTTGGTCCTCTATGAAGGGGAATTCTTTAAACCTGAATTGGAAGAAATTCCAGCCAGCACTTTTCCCTGAGCCAGCATACATCTGTCCAAAAGAACCATTTCCAGTCACTTCTTTGTGTGATAAGTTTGCATTAAGAAGCCAGTAGTATTACGACGGTTTGCAAAATTTACTTTTTGTGTGTGCTAAGCGTCGCACTTCACAGACTGAGAGAGGAAAGAGGCACGTGTGTGTCCAGGTTTTGGTGGCAGCCTTGTCACGCCTGCGGGTTTTCCCATTAGAAATGTGGCCCCAGTGACGCAGGTATTGGTAAATTGTTTTCCCGTGAATGCTGTGCTCCTGAAAACACTGACCTTTGTTGAGGATTGCGTCACCAGCCAGGATTGCGTCACCAGCCAGCAAGCATTTTCCGAATTCACACGTCTTCAGAAATATTAGAAATGTGGACAACAAAGACCAAGAGGAGCAATTTTCATTAGTAATCGTGGAGAAGGCCCTTAGTATATTTTTAGTAAAGCACTATACCCAACAACAAAAATAATTATTTTCTTTTTTAAGTTTTATTCTTATTTTTTTATTAATCCTCACTCAAGGATATTTTTTTCTTTGATTTTTAGAGAGTGTGGAAAGGAGGGACAGAAGGGGAGAGGGAGAGCGAGAGGGAGAGAGAAAGAAACACATTGATGTGAGACACATCAATTGGTTGCCTCCCATACCTGCCCCGACCAGGGCTGGGGATTGAACCTGCAAGCCAGGTACATGCCCTTGACCAGAATCAAACCCGAGACCCTTTGGTGTGCAGGCCTACACTCTAACCACTGAGCAACACCGGCCAGGGCTAATTATTTCCTTTTAATAAACTAGAATAAAAATGTCCTGAGAACAGAGATTTTTGTCTATTGGGTCATTGCTACATCCACAATGCAAGCAGAGAGTAGGCATTCAGTACATACTAGTACTTACTGAATGGATCTGTTGAAGGTTCAACTATTGAGGCACACATCAGGGTCTGGGAAGGCAAGGGCCACCAGCAGACTTCAGTCTAACGGTACCATGAAGTGTGCGCTTCTGTTCCACTAGCTGTAACCTGAGGCACCTCCAGAAATCCAGCAGAAACCACATAACTGAACTGAGCCAAACAGGCCCCGAAGGCGCAAGCACAGTGATGAAGTAGGTGCTTTCTTCTGAACCTGTGTGTCTGCCTCTACTGCTCCCCTCCCAACCCTCACCCACTGGGCTGTGGGAACGCCCTGTGCCAGGGGCTGAGGCTAGGAAAACCCAGACCTACCAGGTGAAGACATCTGTCTCACCAGGCGTTAAGAAGTATTTTCACCCTGGCTGGTTTGGCTCAGTGGATAGAGCGTCGGCCTGCGGCCAGTAGGGGGCATGCAGGAGGCAGCCGATCAATGATTCTCGTTATTGATGTTTCTATCGCTCTCTCCCTCTTCCTTCCTCTCTGAAATCTATAAAAATATATGTCAAAAGATAAAATAAAATCTCAAAGAAGACCTAAATAAATATACAGGGATTGGAAGATTCAACATTGAAAATATTGAGCTCCACTACTGATCACGAAGAAGTAACTGGTGCAGAATTTACTCTCCCACCTGGAAACCTGGACAAAAGATATGAGACAACTGTTTTCAGCCACTGTGACGACAGACAGGAAAAGACTCCGATCTCTGAGAAAAGGAAAACTTCTTCCCATCTGGTGACAATTTTGAGATGACAGCACAGGGAAGGAAAACTCAAAGCACAGTGGTCTCATTAAGTTGATGAGCTAGAGATTGGATTTTTAGGAGGGGAGGAAGCTGGAATGTATAAGGCAAAGTACCAGAGAGGAGGGAGCTATACAGAGAAAGAGCTTCCAAAATGTGCACAGCGTCTTCCTGAATGTTTGGCTGAACATCGATCTGCACAGGCATAGACTGAAACTGCAATGCTGGGCAAAGAACTACCACCAGAGGCTGTAAGCTGAGCCATTCTCAGAGTACACAGAGGGCTAGGAGATGTTCAAATTACCCAACCAGAGTAGACTGGCCTCCCTAGGCCATTGGGCAGTAACAGAAATTCCAGAGGGGTTACAGTTTATTATTAAAACTAAAGTAGCCCTAGAGGGAGTCAATGGGGAAAACAAGGGACATCTGTAATACTTTCAACAATAAAGATAATTTTTTAAAAGACAGTCCTAGCCCAGCGGGATTGACTCAGTAGTTGAACATCAACATATAAACCAGGAAGTCGTGATTTGATTCTGGATCAGGGCATATGCCCAGGTTACAGGCTCGATCCCCAGTGTGGGACATGCAGGAGGCAGTCAATCAATGATTCTCTCTTATCATTGATGTTTCTATCTCTTCTCTCTCTCTCTCTCTCTCTCTCCTTTCCTCTCTGAAAATAAATAAATAAATAAATAAATAAATAAATAAATAAGTAAATAAATAAATAACAACAGCCCTGGCTGGTTTGGGACAGTGGTTAGAACGTCAGCCCATGGAATGGAGGATCATGGGTTCAATTTCCTATAGGGGTGCATTCAGGAGGCAACCAATCGACATGTCTCTCTCACGTAGATGTTTCTTTCTATTCCCCCCCCCCCCCCCCACACACACATACACACCGCTCCTTCCCTTCCACACTCTCTAGAAATCAATGGAAAAAATATCCTCTGGTGAGGATTAAAAAAATAATAACAAAATTAAAAATAATAAAATAGCCCTAGAGTAAAGGCTATTCTAGGAACACTCTAACAAAGCTTAAAATAAACCTCCAAAATATCAAGTTGATCCACAACTAATCTAAACACTAACCTGTGTGCCAAAACAAACTTCAATACTCTGAAAAAAGACAACAAAATGAAAACACTTAACATAACGTTTATCACGTCTGATGCCAAATGAAAAATCACTAGACAGCCCTAGCTGGTTTGGCTCAGTGGATAGAGCGTCAGTCCCGGGTTCAATTCTGGTCAAGGGCACATTCTCGATCCCCAGTAGGGGGCGTGCAGGAGGCAGCCGATCAATGATTCTCTCTCATCATTGATGTTTCTATCTCTATCTCCCCTCTCCCTTCCTCTCTGAAATCAATAAAAAAATATATATTTTAAAAAATCACTAGACAGAAAAAAGCAAGAACCTGTGAACCAGAAAAGAACTTTAAAGTGATAGATATGAAATATGTATAAATTATATGTAAAGTGTTCATATATACATAATACATGTACATATTTTATATTCACACACTCATGTATTTTTTCACTTTGACTTAACTTCAGTGCTAATGCCACCAGATTTCCTGATAATACAAAAGTGACCACTTCATGTACACAAAATGTTCTTTCCATGCTTTAAAATCAAACAAAAACAACATAATTATTAGTGAGTATGGAAAAGACATTCTAGTGATTTTGCTTATTCTTGTTTATCAAACCCTTTACAAAAAAAAAAAAAAAGCTAAACTTTTCTTCTTGTTGTTTTCTCTGGCTTTACCTAGTCCCAGCATGGGCACTGCCAATCCCAAGCACCTTTCCTAGTTCCTGGGATTCTCCCTTACCCTACCGTGGGAAGCATGACATTAATAATAATCAGAACAATGGCTCTCAAAGTGTGGTTCCCAGACCAGCAGCATCAGCATCCAAGGGGGATGTGTTAGAAATGAAAACTCTTGGGCTCCACCTCACAACTACTGAATCGGGAAATCTGGGGGTGGTTCCAGCAATCTGCGCCTTAACAAACCCTCCAGGTGATTCTGGTGCTCGTTCAAGTTAAGAACCGCCAAATTAGAAAACACTACTATTAGTGGACATTAACATCATGGATCCAGGATCTTTCAGAGAGAATTTTTCAGGGAGATAAGAAAAAGAAGATAGAACAACTTTAGGCAAACACATTAGAACACTTGGGACACACAAAAGTGGGCCATCTGAGCTCTTAAACCCGGGCATGGGCAGCTTTCATCACTACAGTCCGCCCTTCCTGTGCGCTGCTAATACAACAAGAGGCTTAAAGGAAGTCCCATCTTCTCTGATTTAAAATAAATTGCTTAAGAATTTTCAACTTAGTTGGATATTTGATATTTGCTCTTATCTTTTGTACCTCCCTTTTGTACTAGCGATAATTATGAATTAGGGGTAAGAAGATGGAGGAATGTAAGAATCCCCCAAGGAGCTTTCTCAAAATATACAGGGGTGAGCAAAAGTAGGTCTACAATTGTCACGCAGGTTACGGTTTACAATAGCTTAATCAACTCAACAAGAATAAACTCTGTTTCACACACTCACAACTGTGAACCTCCTTTTCCCACCCCTGCATATGTCCCATTCACTCCCCCAAATGAAATGTTGATGCAGGAGCAGATGAGCACATAGAGCTGAGAAATCTGCCTTGTGATTCTACTCTACTTTCATCCTCACCTCTCCCCACACCCCACCACCTATGTTAGCCTCTTGTCAATGCAGGAGGAAGTATCGGATCACCTGATTTCTCTTCTGTCCTCCAGGACTTACTATCATCCGCCCACTGTGGTGGGAGATATGGTCTCTGCCCTGGAGATGACATTTTCTACATAAAAGAAACAACTAGTGAAAAGTATTAAACTAAACGCAATCAAGTGCTATCCTGTGTGATAGAGACTTTAGGACTATGAAATTTGGAGAAGGACAAGAGCTAGGCTTCCCACTCATTTTCACGTTATCTTCTCATCTTGGAATATTGGGGCCAGATAGTTTAAGAGGCCAACAGGACAAATATGTACTCACATTTCACTCATGCCTATAAACAAAAAACACAGAAGAATAACAGCAGTTACATTCAAAACACACCTGAAAATTACAGATTAGAGTTAGGGCCAAGGTAACCCAAGAGAGGAAACAAGAAAGTATTTTCACTGAGAGCTACTCTCGAGCTCATGTGCATTTCATGTTTCTCCACGCCTTTCCTGTTGCCTGGTTCTTTGACAATTTGCTTCTGGTTTATTCTTTTAATAGTGGATAAGTAGCACAGGGAAAATAGTAGATACATTTTAGTATAATTTATCTCATCCTTTTTAATAATAAAAGTCCTAATGGTGAGAACATTTCAAAGTATTGGCTAAACTTTATGTGGAAATATGGATGTGAATTGAAGATGCATTGTTAAGTGAAAAAAAGAAACCTAAGGTGAGTGTGTATCCATGTAATTTCTGTTAAACAGAAAAATAATACTTATATTTATGCATAACTGTTTTGGGAAAGATACACATGGAACTGGTAACGTTGCCCCTGAAAAGAGGAATCGGGTGACTGGTGGACAGGGTAAAAAAGGAGAGCTTTCACTGAAAAGTCTTTTGTTTTTCTTTAATTTTTAAGCCAGGTGTTTTTATGACCAATTTAAAAAAATAAATAGCATTTTTAAAAAGTATTGGCTAAGAAGAGATTTAGGAATCTCAACCCTTTCTTCTAAGAGGCTTCACGGTATAATAGAAAGAGCATTGTTTTGGGAGTTTTAGAAAAACAGACCTGGGTCCAAGACCTGGTCTGCTACTTACTAGTTTCATGACCTTGGCCACGTTCCTTAAATTAGTGGAGTCTAATTTGGGGCAGTAATAAAATCATTGTAACAAAAACTGCTTTGTGAAGATGAGACATTATATAAAAACTGCCTTGTGCTTACTAAATGGTAGCTATTATTCTGTGGATTTCAACGATCCCTGCTATCCATTACCACCAATTATGAGTTGGACGTTGATGAAAGGGAACCTGAGGTATGAATGCAGCCTAAGAGAATCTTAATTTACAGATATCCACTAACTACCTGTGGAGGGGAGGCCAAACTTTAAAAAAATGTATTCAGGTTCTTTTGGGGTCTTCGGGTACAAAAGTCCAAAGGCTTTTCAAGGCTTCTTAAAGACTATCCCAAGACATCAAGCAATTAACGGCATTTAATGATAACTTCCTCCATGATGCAATGTCATATTGGTTCTCCCTCCTCTGATTCACCCACTTTTCCTACCCCTGTTTCTTGGACGTGCTCGGCCTAATTAAGTAATAGCATATAAGCCTTTGTGCCTCAGTCTCGGTATCCTTTCTGGGAATCCCTAGCTAAGACTGAGGCCTGCCTAATCCTACTGAAGAGTCTGGCCCTGAGGAGCAGATACTACTACTACTGGTGCCCTACCATATGCCTGCAGGCTTTATTTATAGGGTTTGCTTTCTGGACTGCCAGCATTTACATCTCTTGCTCTGCTACCGGGCTTTCTTTGCCACCTGAAACCAGTATTTTCTCCCATTCTATGGGTTGTCTTTTAATTTTCTTGATGGTATAGTATGCAGTACAAAAGTTTTTAATTTTGATGAAGTCCAATGAATCTTTTTTATCACTTGCCCTTTTGGTGTTGTAGCTAAGAAATCATTGCCAATCCAAGCTAAGATTTATGCCTATATTCTCTTCTAGTAGTTTTACAGTTTTTTGTTTTGTTTTGTTTTTGTTGTACATGTAGGCCTATGAACCATTTTTTGTGTATGGATGAGGTAGAGGTCTAATTTCATTCTTTCACAAGTGAATATCCAGTTGTCCAAGCACCATTTGTTGAAAAGGTTATTTTTTTTCTCCATTAAACAATCTTGGCATCATTATGGAAAATCAACAGACCATAATGTAAGGATTTATTACTGGATTCTCCATTTTACTCCATTGATCTATATGTCTATTCTTCTACTCGTCCCACACTATCTTGATTACTGTAGTTCTGTAATAAGGTTTGAGATTGGGAGCACTCCAACTTTATCTTCTTTTTCAAGATTGCTTTGGGTGTCATCTTTTGCCTTTTAATTTTGCCTTTTAACTTATACTTTTTGGATCTTTTAAAAGAAATAAATTTAGAGCCCAAAGCCATAAAATATTTTCTATATGGTTTTCTAAAAGTTTTCTTGTTTGCCCTTCTCATTCAGACTTTTGACTTTAGAATTTATTTTAGTGTGTGGTGGGAGGTAGGGGTCAAATACCATGCTTTTAAATTGTACTAACACTTAAAAAAATTGTATTGTTGAAAGTATTATAGATGTCCCCTTTGCTCCCATTGATCCCTTCTAACCCACCTCTGCCCCTTGACACAGGCCTTCACCACCCTGGTGTCTGTGTCCATGGGTTATACATATAAGCATACAAGTTCTTTGGTTAATCTCTTCTCACCTGCTCCCCGACTCCCGACCCCCACATTTCCTCTGAGATTCCACAGTCTGTTCCAAGCGTCCAGTCTCTGGATCCTCTCTGTTCATCAGTTTAGTTTGTTCTTGAGATTCCATATATGAGTGAGATTATGTGATACTTGTCTTTCTCTGACTGGCTTATTTCACTTAGCATAGTACTCTCCAGGTCCCTCCACGCTGTCTCAAAGGGTAAGAGATCCTTACTTTTTACTGCTGGATAGTATTCCATGGTCTAAATGTACCACAGCTTTTTTATCCACTCATCTACTGATGGGCACTTAAGCTGTTTTCAGATCTTAGCTATTGTAAATGGTGCTGCTATGAACATAAGGGTGCATACATTCTTTCTGATTAGTGTTTCAAGTTTCTTAGGATATATTCCTAGAAGTGGGATCACTGGGTCAGTTCCATATTTAATTTTTTGAGGAAACTCCATACTGTTTTCCATAATGGCTACACGGGTCTGCATTCCCACCAGCAGTGTACTAGGGTTCCCTTTTCTTCACATCCTCGTCAGCACTTGTCATTTGTTGATTTGTTGATGGTTGCCATTCTGCCAGATATGAGGTGATACCTCACTGTTGTTTTAATTTGTATCTCTCTGGTGATCAGTAACTTTGGGTATTTTTTCATATGTCTCTTGGTCATCTGTATGTCCTCTTTGGAGAAGTGTCTATTTAGGTTCTTTGCCCATTTTTTAATTGGATTGTTTGTCACCCTTTTGTTAAGTTGTATGAGTTCCTTCTATATTTTGGATATTAACCCTTTATCAGATGTATCATTGGCAAATATGTTCTTCCATATAGTGGGCTCCCTTTTCATTTTGTTCATGGTTTCTTTTGCTTTGCAGAAGCTTTTAATTTTTATGAAGTCTCATTTGTTTATTTTCTCTTTTGTTTCCCTTGCCCTAGGACCATGGTCGGCAAACTGTGGCTCGCGAGCCACATGTGGCTCTTTGGCCCTTTGAATGTGGCTCTTCCACAAAATACCACGGCCTGGGCGAGTCTATTTTGAAGAAGTGGCATTAGAAGAAGTTTAAGTTTAACAAATTTGGCTCTCAAAAGAAATTTCAATCGTTGTACTGTTGATATTTGGCTCTGTTGACTAATGAGTTTGCCGACCACTGCCCTAGGAGATGTATCAGCAAACATATTGCTATGAGAGATGTCTGAGATTTTTCTGTCTATGGTTTCTTCTAGGTTTTTTTATGGTTTCATGACTTACATTTAAGTCTTTTATCCATTTTGAGTTTATCCTTGTGTATACTGTAAGTTGGTGGTCTAGTTTCATTTTTTTTGCATGTATCTGCCAAGTTTTTTTAAACACCATTTATTGAAGAGATTGTCTTAACTCCATTGTATGCTCTTGCTTCCTTTGTCAAATATTAATTGAGTGTAATGGCTTGATTTCTGGGCTCTCTGTTCTATTCCATTGATCTATTTGCCTGTTCTTGTGCTAGTACCAGGCTGTTTTGATTACAGTGGCTTTGTAATGTAACTTA
The DNA here is from genome assembly GCF_027574615.1 of Eptesicus fuscus. Lineage (NCBI taxonomy): Eukaryota > Metazoa > Chordata > Mammalia > Chiroptera > Vespertilionidae > Eptesicus > Eptesicus fuscus. The sequence goes on from NC_072477.1 coordinate 39,071,997, forward strand.
ATATCAGGTATTGTGATCCCTCCAACTTTGTTCTTCTTTCTCAAGATGGCTGCAGCTATTTGGGGTCTTTTTTAGTTCCATATAAATTTTTGGAGTATTTGTTTTAAATCTGACTAACACTTTTTTTTTTTTTTAGAAAAAAAGTACATTCTTTCTGCCACTGATTTCACAAAGCAAGCCTGCCATAAATCAAGTTTCCATTTAGGTGGGTTCTGTTGGATATCCTATCCTTCCTGTTTCATTGGTCATTTTTTTCTATCCCTGAACCAGCATCCCACTGCCCTAATTAGTATAATTTTTAAAAAAGGTAATTTGTAAAGCAAATCTCTGCATCATGTTCTTCTTCAAGAGTATATTTTTGGTTCTCACATATAAATTATATAGTTTGACAAGTCACACACACAGATTTTGGTTGGAATTGCATTGACTCTATTGATCAATTTGAAAAGAACTAATTAAAAAAATTATTGAACCTTATCATCCGTAAACATGATCTATTTCTTCATTTACTTAGACTGAGCCACAGTATTGCAGTTTCAGGGGTATCTTTCACACCATGAAGTCCATTTAGATCTTCTCTCCTTTATGCCACCTGTCTTCTTCCTGAGCTAAATGAGAATGCTTTCAACACATCAAATTAAGAATAATGTTAGCTGCCATATTTGGTAGATAACCTCTTTTTGGTTAGAAAGGCTATTTTTATTCCTTGCTTAAGAAGCTTTTTAAAAAAATCATCTGTGTTGAATTTTGTCAAAATTCAAGTTTTTTTTAATCAAAATTCAATTAGTTTTTTTCTAATATTAAACTAATGGATTTGTGAGATACATCCATCATGATACCCTGTAATGATGTATTATTATCTCTTTTATACATTATCAGATTCCATTTTCCAACTCAGCTTATTTAGGATTTTCACTATTATGATTTTCACTATGGTCATAATGATTCTCTGTTGTTTTTGTCTGGTTATACTGATATAGTGATATATTGGCATCAAGGTTATACTAGCTTTTTAAAAAGAGCTGGGGAGTTATTCCTCTTTTTCTGTTCTCTGTGGTAGTTTGTACAATATTGGAATTGTATGTTTCCTAGCTAATAAAACTCTGTCTAAAGTTTGCTTTGCAGGAAGATTTTAATTTACTGACAACTTATTTCATGGCTATAGAACTATTATTCAGGATTTGATTTGTTCTTGAGATAGCTGTAGGAAGTTATATTTTCTATCAAATTTTATCTAATTTTCAAGTTCTTTTAGCATAAACATGTTTATAATATCTTATTAGCTTTTTAAAGTTGGGAGCATTTCTGGCTAAATCCCCCTTTTCATTCCTAGTATTGTTTATTTGTGCATCCTCTTTTTTTCCCTTTGATCAACCTTGCTAGAAGTTTGCTGCTTTTATTAATCTTCTGCATTGGCCTGTATAAATTTGTTTACGTCATAACTTGTTCCTCTTATTCTTAACAGTTTCCTTCATTCTGTTTGTTTATTCATCTGTTTCTTTTCTAACTTAAGTTTTATGCTCTGGGCATTAGTTTTTAGCCTTCATTTCTAATAGAACCATCTAAGACAGTACGTTTTCCTCTAAGCTCTGTTTAGCAGTAGTTTTTCAGTTATCAAATTTCCATTTAGTTCTGTTTTCCTAGTTTCCATTTTCTGCTGAGATTCCCCATCTGTCCACTTACTTTAAAAGGAAAACTATCTCTTCTTCTAAACCCTTGAACATACTTATTATAGACTAGAGGCTGGTGCACGAAATCCCTCAGCCCAGCCTGTACCCTCTTGCAATCCGGGACCCCTCGGGGGATGTCTGACTGCCGGTTTAGGCCCAATCCTGCAGTGGGATCAGGCCTAAACCAGCAGTTGGACATCCCTCTCCCAATTCCGGACCACTTGCTCCTAACCGCTTGCCTGCCTGCCTGCCTGCCTGATCACCCCTAACCACTCTGCCTGCCTGCCTCATAGCCCCTAACCACTTGCCTGCCTGCCTAATCGCCCCTAACCACCTCTGCCTGCCTCATCGCCCCTAACCACCTCTGCCTGCCTGCCCGATCACCCCTAACCACTTGCCTGATTGCCCCTAAGCCCTCTACCTGCCTGCCTGATCACCCCTAACCGCCTCTGCCTGTCTGCCTGATCACCCCTAACTGCTCGCCTGCCTGCCTGATCGCCCCTAACTGCCTCTGCCTTGGCCCCCGCCCTCTGTGGCAGCCACCTCTGCCTCGGCCCCCGCTGCCGTGGCTTCGTCTGGAAGGACGTCCGGAAGGTTGACCAGCCTGTCACCATTTCCCCACAGTCTAATCCATCTAACTAGCACATTATGCTTTTATTATTATAGATGCTTTGGAACCCACATCTATTCTAACATCTAGGGTCATCTCTCTTTCTATTCACTATTTTGTCTCTTGATTAAGGATCACATTTCCCTCTGTCTTGAATTACTTGCCTAGTAATTTCTTACTGTATATAAAACAATTCTCAATACTACATTATGAGGAACTATGTTTATTGTCTTTCTTTAAAGAGTGTTGACTTTTATTCTGGTAGGTTATTAATTACTCTGATTCAACTTTATCCTGTTTCGGTTTTGTCTTTAGTCTTAAGAGCATGAACCTTACTGGAGTTTCTACTGAATGGCCAAGGCATTTGATAAGATCTCTCCATCGAATGGAGTTCAGTCTTCCAGCACTGGTATTTCTGCTAACTGCTCAGTCCCCTAACAGTTACTACAGGTAGGCCTAACATGGTCTGCCTTGCACATGTGTAGCCAAGCACTTAGCCATAGCCCTGAACATAACCTCCCCACAGACCTCTGAAATTCTCCTCTTCACAGCTCCATCAATTTGGACATACTGACTCACAAATTACAGCCGGCTCAGCAGTGCAAACTCTGATCTCTGCCTCTTCTACCTAGCAATATTGCTGCTCAGCACTTGCACCCACCTTCCTGCACCTCACATCAGAAAGTGCCCCCAATCAGAAAGGCAAGGCAAAAATAAAGGGCACCTACCGATTCTGTCTCCTAAATATCTCTTGAATCAGTCCACGATTTCCTCCTCTTCTTTGCCAACCCCCTAATTCATTTCCTCCAACTGCCTCCTAACTGGTTTCCCCATATACATTATTTGTGTGCCATCTTCTCCTACACATAGTGCCTAGAATGAGCTTTTAAGTTTTTAAAACTGATTTGAGAGAGAGAAAAAAAAAACATCGATTTGTTGTTCCACTTATTTATTAATTCATTGGTTAATTCTTTCATGTGCACTGACAGGGGATCGAACCTGCAACCTTGGTATGCTTCAAACAACTGAGCCACCTGGCAAGGGCTAGAATGAGCTTTTTTAAAATGCAAGTGATCATGTCACTTTCCATCATAAATATACAACAAAAGAAACAAAACTAAAACTTCAATGGCTTCCCATTACTCTCAGAACAAAGACCAAACGCTTAATGAGGCCTCTGAGCTCTGGATCCTGACTCTACACTGTAGCCGTGTTGGCCGTCCTTCCAGTACTTCCGAATCAATTCAGTGCTGTTCTCTCTGCCTAAACCACTTTCCCCTGTACTCTCTGCTCAGCCAACTCCTCCCTATTTTTCTTGCTTCAGCTTTGATATCTCTAAAACCCAAATAGGCTAAGAAATCCCCTGTTGAAAGCTCTCATAACATCCTGTCCCACTTCTGCATAAACTCAGTGCAATGCTGCTCTCCCCTGCTCTATTACAAGTTCCATGCGGCTGGAACTGTGTCTACCTTAGTCCTTTTTGTATCTCCAGGCCCTAGCACAGTGCTTAGCACATGGTGGGATCTTAATATTTGGCAAATTATCAACTCCCTAGAAGAATGAATAAAGGAAGGATGACTGAATAGAGAATTTGTAATACGACAGGGGAGTATTAAGCAAAGCTTGAATCCTCAGGTAGAAATCTAAAGAAATTCTCCCTTGGGATGATGATTAGCAGTTAATAGGGGAACGTTATGTTTGAGTACTTTCATATTTATTTTTCCCTTTGCTCAGGTTTCTGCCTGAAGAACGAGGCTCAGAATTTTGGTATATGTAAAACACACCAGTAAAATGCGGGAGAAAGATCATCTGTGTGTCCATTTTTAAGATGAGGAAATTGAGGTTCAGAGATCAAAATTATTGTCTGTGGTCTCAAAGCTGTTTGGTGACTTTTGAATTATAATGGTGTCATATGTCTTCTGTGTTTGACACTGAGGTATGGCCACTGTTCTGAAAGCGTTTTGTTGTTGTTGTTTGTTTTTGTTTGTTTGTTTTGTTTTGTTAATCTTAACCCTAGGATATTTTTTCCTTTTTTTTTTTTTTTAGAGAGAGTAGAAGTGGAGGGAAGGAAGGAGAGAGGAAGAGAGAGAGAAACATCAATGTGAGAGAGACACATTGATTGGCTGCCTCCCGCATGCACCCCAACCAGAGCAGAGGATTGAACCTGCAACCCAGATTCATGCCCTTGACCAGGAATTGAACCTGTGACCCTTTGGTGTGTGGGCCAATGCTCTAACCACTTAGCAACATGGTCCAGGGCCTAAAAGTATTCTTATGATTGGATAAGGCTTATGATTAGACAGTCTGATACTGATAATGAATCATCGTATACCCTAAAAATGTTTCCAACTGAATGTCAGCATAATGCAGTAATCCTTCCTTCCTGATGTAAAGACACTGTTCTCAAAAGAGAGATTTTTGCCTTATATAAAATAGATCCTAACTAAGGTGAACTAAATTATAAAAACAAAACTTTTTATGCACCAGACTTCCAAATTATCTGTGTCATGGAAGCACAATTCTCCCTAAATTTGTAATTCTCTTTTCTTTGGCCACAGCTCTTCCAACATAGCTTCCCAGGGGTGTCATGCATTTTCCTTTAAACATTATGTTCTAGTGCGTGACTAACACTGACAAATTTGTCTGTGACAGGAGTCTTCCTCATGCTTGACCAGCCTGTCACCATTTCCCCTCAATGTAGGGTGGTTCTAAGTGAGTGATCTTTTAGTGACATTTCTCTTTGGTGTCTGGGTGTGACCTGACAATCTAGCCAAATAACTTTTAAAGAGTCCAGTAAACTCTTTGGGCTGGACAAGGCTGATTTCATTTTTTTAAAATTCAATCACAATCATCTAATTGTTAAGACTCATGGTCATCTTAAGGAAAAACTGACAGAACTGACTCAAAATGTTTGTGCAATTTAGCCTAGTTCTATGGCAACAGAAAGTAAAGCACTAAAAGAACAAATTTTTAATGGAAGAATCATGATAAGTATGTGACTAAGAAAAGTCTCCATTCAAATTATACCTCACATCTGGCCAATTACTGGGGAATGGGGGGAGCCTAAAGCATTTTTGAACTAGCTCTCTAATGCTCAAAACTTTTAAATTGTTTGTGGGTATACTATTTTGTGCAGCTTTTTTTTTTTTTCCCTCAACACAGTAAAATGTTATAATAACTAAGGTTACATTTAATAAAACTTAATGATTCAAGTTTTATTTCTCAATCTGTAATTTTTAAAGGGAATTTATTATATGTCTAATCACTTTAAAGGAAATGATAGAAAGGTGAATTTTAAAAAGTCAGAAACAATATATAAAGTCCTCATACAACTAAACGAAAGACAAATAATCCAATTTAAAAATGGGTAGAAGACCTGGATAGACATTTATCCAAAGAGGACATACAAATGACCAAGAGACATATGAAAAAATGCTCAAAGTCACTAATCATCAGAGAAATGCAAATTAAAACCACAATGAGATATCGTCTCACACCTGTCAGAATGGCCATCATAAAAAAATCAACAAACAACAATTTTATGCTGGCGAGGATATGGAGAAAAGGGAACCGTAGTACACTGCTGGTGGGAATGCAGACTGGTGAAACCACTGTGGAAAACAGTATGGAGTTTCCTCAAAAAAAATAAAAATGGAACTTCCATTTGACCCAGCAATCCCACTTCTGGGAATATATTCTAAGAACCCTCCCCCAAAAAATCAGAAAGAATATATGCATCCCTATGTTCATAGCAGCATTATTTACAATAGCTAAGATTTGGAAACAGCCCAAGTGCTCATCAGTAGATGAATGGATAAAAAAGGTGTGGTACAGTTACACTATGGAATACTATGCAGCTGTGAAAAAGAGGGATCTCTTAGCCTTTGGGACAGCATGTACGGACATGGAAAATATGATGCTAAGTGAAATAAGCCAATCTGAGAAAGACAAATATAATATGATCTCCCTTATTTGTGGAATCTAATGAGCAGAATGAATTGACCAACAAATAAGACCTGAAGCATGGAGGCATGGAGCAGACTGACATACCTTGATGTGGGTTGGGTGGATGAGAAGAGATGAACCAAAGAAGTTATATGCTTCTAGGCATAGCCCATGGACATGAACAATAAGGTAGTGAAAACATGGCGGGGGGGGGGGGGGGTCGGGCTAGGAGGATGAGGGTAAAAGGGGAAGAGGAGGTATCTGTAATTCTGTCAACAATAAAAAGTATATTTTAAAATGAGATAAAATAAAATTGGAAAGAGAAGACTAACACACACACACAATTATGCAGTAATAAACAGCAGTCTGTAATCAAGGGCTAGGCTGTATAGTAGCCAGAGTTAGTGAGGATGTTAAAACATTTTTTCTGAGGAGGTAAATTGGTGAAACCTTTTTACTCATTTTTTTAGAAAATTAAGAATATCTATTACATTTTCTGTCATGACCCCCCCGCTCCCAAAAAAAAAAGCAGAAATAAAATCTAGATACAAGTTTTATAACCAGGGCTATGTTCTGTTATAAATGTTTTTTCATGGAAAGTTTTAAACAGACACAAAAACAGAAGAACCCATCTTCATGCACATATCACCAACCACACTGACAGTTTCATTTTCTTGGCCTGCTCTTCCTCTAGCTGTATTTACACAGCTCCCTTCGCAGCTTTCAGGATGAACTCAAATCACCTCACAGAGGCCTTCTATGCACATTTGACTTAAAACGGCACCCCCTAAAACACCCTCCACCTTTTCTCTTTTTAAAGATTTTAAAATAGATGTTTAGAGAGAAAGTGAGAGGAAGAGAGCGAAACATCAATCATGAGAGAGAATCATTGATTGACTGCCTCCTACATGCCCCCTACTGGGGATAGAGCCCAGAACCCAGAACCTGGCATGTGCCCTGACCAGGAATTGAACCAGCAACCTTTCAGTACATGGGGTGATGCCCAACCAACTGAGTCACACCAGCCAGGGCTACCTTTTGTCTTTCTTATTTCTCACTATAACATTTCTTACTTTCTATACTTTTTCAATGTATTTTTATCTGTTTGCAATCCAGTAAACTACATGAAGGGAAGGACTATCAAATGTTTTCATTGGTATAATCCACTACCTAGAATAATGCCTGACACCCAGAAGGGCTTAATAAATAGTAAATGAACGAATAAATATGTATTGATATGAGGAGACATCCATGATATATTACATTTAAAAAAAAAACAAAAACCTGCAACACTGTTTGGATAATATCATACCATGCTGGATGGAAGAAAGCGGACTGCGACTGAGGGAGAAGTACTCACTACACAGTCTGCACTCCACACTACACATTTCCCAGCTCGCTTTCTGTTGGGCAGGGCTTTGGTTACTCGTTATGGCCAATAAATTGTGATTGAAAGTGGAATATGTCAATTATGGGCTGGAGCAATAAAAACTCCTTGTGTGATTTTATAGTCTCTTTTCACTCCTAAAATGAGCAGAGGAGCCATGTATGGCCGATGATGACCACAGCATGGTGGACTCTCCAGTATCCTGGGTCCCTGAGTGACTGCATGGAGAAACCACTCTGCAACCTGTGTGAGACGTGCAGCATGAGCAAGAAATAAATTGTTGTTGTGTTAAAGCACTGAGATTTTGTTGTTGGTTACTGCACCATAATCTAGCCTATCCTAATACATGTACAAAACTAGCATTTGTTAAGCATTTACTATATCCCAAAAACCATGCTGGATACTTTACATATTCTTATTAAACCCTCACAAAACCCTGGAAGCCAGTACTATTACACCGAGATGAGGAAACGGAGGAAGTAAGAGGACAAATAGCTTGTTCAAGGCTGCCAGCTAAATGGAAATGGTACCCAGGCAGTCTGGAGTATGATCAACCAAGCTATTAACAGTAGTTATCCCTGAGGGCAGGATTATGGGGATTAATCACTCTATCCTGTATTTCTGTAATGTTACACATGTACTTTTGCAGTGAGTAATAAACAAATAAATAAACTATATGTTAGATACTTAAAGGCTACGAATTCAGAGATGAAAGTCAAGTAATGCTGGAAGCCAATTCCAGCATGTCAGCAGGGCTGAATCATCTGGGAATGGCTAAAAGGCATTTCCCCAAAACCTGAAAAGGATGCATAAAATGATTGCTTGCTGCCAGACAGCTCAGGGCTTCTTAATCTACATGTTATTGCCTCCTACTGGCCAAACACCTGAACAGCCATAGGCAAATTCTTCCAATCTGACAATGGATTCTGTACAAAACCCTACCCTTTGATGTGTATATCTCCACCTTGCCTTAGGACAAATTGTGTTAATAAAAAGCAAGGGGTCCTGAGACAAGGAGAACTTGGTTTATTCAGCCAAGCTTCTCTGACTCCCCATAATGCCTTCCAAAATTATGTCTCGTCTCTGGACTCTTATTTAATTTATGCACAGCCCTTCTCCAGATTGCTGAACCCTTCTAGATGCCGAATCAAGACCACTAGTGTTAAAGTAACCCCTGGAAACTGGTGTAATCAAGGAATGTCTAAGAATGACTCTACCAATCTGTAGGCATACCTGGTTTTATAGGTGAATTCCAGCAAATAAGGTGAATCATATTATACTTTATGATAAAATTGGATTAGTTTCCTAGGAGAAAAAAACACTCCTACTTATTTTAACTTTTGGTGTTAATTAAATAGCCACCATAAAAGAAAAGAAAAGCAATAATAATAGAACAATTCCTTATAGCTAAAAATGGCTTTATTAAATGTTTATTTAAAATGTTCTATTCAGTCCTATTTAAACAAAATATATACGGCAAAATATACAATAATCATATGTATCTCTAGTTTTCCTGGCTGCCCAGAAACATAATCCCCATTTGGCTATTCAACAAAGTAGAATTCTTAACAGGAGTAAAACGAAAGTCCAAAATATTGGTTGTCCCAGACTCTGGGCAGCCAGGTGCATGTGTGTCACCTGAGTATAGTGCTACGATGGTGTGACGATCTAGCAAAGCTACTCCCACAGTGTGACCTTGGCTGTGTCCTTGGCTGCCTAGGTTCTCTTGGCCTCTGTCATTTCCTGAGTCTGGCTCTCCAGCTCCTGTTGATTCTATAAACTAACAATTCTTCCAGAGTTGGTTTTTGTTGTTGTTGTGTTTTTGCTTGGAAGCAAGAAGCTGACTACCAAGCAGTAACTTTTGGCAGCTATATAATTTGAAGGCACAGCATGTAGGAGAAAATGAACCACCATGGAAGGACTAAACAATAAGACCTAAATCTATAATAATATGACAATGAATATCAAAAAAGCACCTTGCCTAGATTTAAGATACTTTCCATACCACACATTTCTCCCAAGTTTGATCTTTTGTTCCCTTTCCAGGAATTCCTGTCATATCTGAGTATTCCTTAACTTCACACATAAGTCTCCCTATGCTTAACGCCCATCTTTCATTTACAATATCATAGACTTTCAAAATGGTGTCATTATGTAACATGATCTATTCAACAGTAGAAATGCTTTAAATTTGTGGCTTACTGTTATAGAAAATAAATTACTGAACTATTTTATTAGCTCACGTTCAAAAGTCTATAAAACAAAATAGGTGAGGCTATAAGAAAATCAAAATTACCCGAGTTTCATTTGCCAATGGAAATAATAATGCCCACCTTATTTCAGAGTATTCATATAAAGATCAAATAAAATAATTTGTGAACATGTTTAGAGAATTATTATTTTAAGGTATGTTCTGTATTCAAATCTTAAGAAACATTTGTGAACATGTTTAGAGAATTATTATTTTAAGGTATGTTCTGTATTCAAATCTTAAGAAACATTGTAAGACACACCATTGGTTTACATACCACTAAGAAAGAAACAATGTAGCCAATTAAAAACTATAACATGCTTCTTTTTCATTTACATGCATGTAAGATGCAGCATTAATTTACATACCACTATGGAAGAAACAATGTGGCCAACTAAAAACTATAACACATTCTTCCTTATTACTTGGAACTTTTCTTAATACCTATTAAAAGAACCCTTAATTAGACATGGATTGCTATATCTAATTCTTGTGCAAACATTAAGAGGAAAACATGAATGAAATAAATTGGTGAAGGTACTCTTAAAACTTCTCATTGGGTCCAACATTGCTGAATCATTTCCGATTCAATCACTAATATCAATGTATTTCCACATAATAGGATTATCTGTGCCATCAAAAATGGTGGTGACATAGCATTTCTTATAAGAATCCATAAAAGTTAAAAAATAAAAAAAAGAAGAAGAACCACCCATAAAATGTTGTTCTGGCTCTTGAACTCACCTCCTCCCACGAACACATCGAATCTACAGCTGCATAAGGAACAATTTCCTCTCAGTGAAATTCAGAAACTAGTTGAGTGACTTCTACACAGCAGCAAACAAGAAAATACCCACATTGGAATGGGTAGAAGAGGCTAAGTAACAGATTCTCACCATAAACCCTACACTTGGCATAGCAACACATCAACACACAACCGGGAGGGAACTCACAATTCCCAGACTCTCCCTGAAGAACAAAGGGTATGGACCTCAGAGCCGGCATTACAACTTTTAAGACTTCCACCTGAGAGATGGGCCCCAAAACATCTAGTTTTGAAAGCCAACAGGGCTTGCACCTACAAGACACACAAGGCTATAGTGAACTAAAAAACAGTTCTTACAGGGCTCACGGGAATTCACCGTGGCTAACCACCCAGGGCCCAGTGTAGAGGCAGCAGAATGAAAGGCTCTCAGGCTTTCCGCGAGAGAGGGAACTGGCTTACCTTAAAAGCTTCGGCGTGAGGAGCAAAAGGAGTTCATGCACATGTCTGGCACGATGGTTTCTGCATCTGCCACCCAGAGGATGCCCCTTGATTGCCTGGCTCTGGTGGCCAACGAAGGTGATGTTTGCAGATCCCACAGGTCTGTAACAAATAAGAGAGAAATCGTTCTTAAGGGCACAGCACAGAGGCAGCAGACAGAAATACCCAGTCTTTCTGTGGAAGAGGTTATTAGTTCACCTTAACAGCTGCAGCCTGAGGGGCAGGTATCTAATTTAACACACACATAGGGACTTAGTACCACCCTATCCAGAGACTGGGTAGGGTGGCAGACATCATAGCTATGCTATACCCAGCTCCAGGCCACTGATGTCTCCAAGAAAGGAGCTTGTGGACAAAAGAAGAAACCGTTCTTAACTGGCTAGCCTCTTTCCCCCACACAGCCCCAGAACTCAGTACATAGGGAGCAGACAGAAATGCCCATCTCAAAGTCTTCCCCTAATAGAATTATATTCGTGTATTTTAAAAGATGCTGCTTGAGGATTTGACTTCCGATCAGCCTGCACACTAGGTATTGCATGGAATCTTACTCTCTGGGACACGGACAGGTCTTGGCACACCATCAACTACTGGGAGTCACTAAGAAAAAAGAAGGCCAATTACAAAGGTTTAAGAGACAGCCAAGAGCTTGTAGAGGGTTAAAATATGTAAGTTTCATCTCCAACATGAGACTGTTCCTTTAAGATTAAGAGAGGCCACAGTTTTACCTAACACATAGATACCAGCACAGAGAGTCACAGAAAATGAAGAAACAAAGGAATACACTCCAAATGAAAGAACAAGACAAAAATCTCAGAAAAAAAGAACTTAATAAAACAGAAATAAGTGATTTACCTGATACAGGGTTTAAAAGAATGGTCATAAAAATGCTCACTGAGGCCCTGGCTGGCTTGGCTCAGTGGATAGAGCGTCGGCCTGCGGACTGAAGGGTCTCAGGTTCGATTCCGGCCAAGGGCACATGCCCAGGTTGTGGGCTCGATCCCCAGTGTGGGGCGTGCGGGAGACAGCCGATCAATGATTGTCTATCATCACTGATGTTTCTATCTCTCTCTCCTTCTCCCTTCCTCTCTGAAATCAATAAAGAAGTATATTTAAAAAAAAAAAAATGCTCACTGAGGTCAGGAGAACAACACATGAACAAAGTGACAGAAAATGTAAGAAAGTACCAAACAGAAATCACAGAGCTGAAGAATTTAATAACTGAATTGAAAAATTCTAAAGGATTCCATATCAGACTAGATAAAGAAAAAAAAAAATCAATGGATTTAAAGACAGGGCAGTGGAATTCATCTAATCAGAAAAGCCAAAAAAGAAAGAGTGAAAACAAGGGAAGATAGCTTACGGGACTTTGGGACAACATCAAGCAGACCAACATTCACCTTATAGGAGTCCCATAAGAAAAAAAAAAAAGAGAAAAGGAAGGCATAAAATTTATTTTTAAAAAATTCCCTAACCTAGGAAGGAAACAGACATCCAGATCCAGGAATCTCATAAAGTTCCAAATAAGATGAACCCAAGAGAGACTCACACCAAGACACATTATAATTACACCATCAGAAGTTAAAGACAAGGAGAAGCCCTAACCAGTTTGGCTCTGTGGATAGAGCATTGGCCTGCGGACTGAAGGGTCCCAGGTTTGATTCCGGTCAAGGGCATGTACCTTGGTTGAGGGCACATCCCCAGTGGGGAGTGTGCAGGAGGCAGCTGATCGATGTTTCTCTCTCATCGATGTTTCTGGCTCTCTATCCTTCTCCCCTCCTCTCTGTGAAAAATCAATAAAATATATATATTTTTTAAAAGACAAGGAGAGAATATTAAAAGCAGCAAGAGAAAAACAACTTGTTATAAGGAAACCCCCGTAAGACTATCAGCAGATTTTTCAGCAGAAACTTTGCAGGACAGAGGGAGTGACATGATATATTCAAAGTGCTGAAAGAAAAAAAAACACTGCCAACCAAGAATATTCTACCTAACAAAGTTGTCCAGAATAAAGGAGAGAGTTTTCCAGACAAGGAAAAGCTGAAGGAATTGCATACCATCAACTACTGGGAGCTAGACTGGCCTTATAAGAAATGTTAAAGGGACTTCATTAAGTTGATAAAAAGGTACTAATTATTTACAGAAAAGCAAATGAAAGTATAAATCTCACTGGTTAAAGTAAATATAGAGTTAAATTCAGAATAATCTAATGTAATAGTGATGGTTGTTCACTTAAAAATCTAGTTATGGGAGAAACCAAGATGGCGGCATAGGTGAAACACCTAACCTGCAGCCGGGCACAACAATTTCAAAGGCACAACTAGAGGTCAGAACGGACATCGTCCAGAACCACAGGAGAGCTGGCGGACTGAAATGCCCACAGCTGGGGGGAAGGAGAAGGCCACGGGGACAATCGGGGGAGCCGTAAAAGCCTGAGGTATGGAGAAACTGGCGGAGACACGAGCACGCGCGCCTGCGGGGAGGATGGAGCCGGAGAGGAAGGGGCGGCTGACGGCCTGGCCGGCGTTCACTGGCAGGAAGGAGATAAAGGCTCCGGAGTGTGCTAAGCGCCGGCTCCGACTGCACTGAGCGCCAGTTCCGGGCGAAACCCTGGGAAGCCAGGCGCAGGCTGGGGGAATGAATCTGGGCTGTGGGGCGCAGGCACAGAGGAGCGGGGGAAGGCAGAGCTCCAGAGGCGCGCACGGGAAGGGGCGCAAAGGACGGACTGTTGCCTGCGCCACTGAACTGCCCTAGCGGGAAGGAGACATAAGCTCAGGACCGTGCTGAACCCCAGTTCCGACTGCACTGAACCCCAGTTCCGGGCGAAACCCTGGGAAGCCAGGCGCACGCTGGGGGAATGAATTTGGGCTGTGGTGGCGGAGGCACAGAGAAGCGGCGGCTCCAGACGCGCGCACTGGAAGGTGCGCAGAGGACGGACTTTTGCCTGCGCCACTGGGTGGCCCTGCTGGGAAGGAGACAGGGACGCCAGACTGCGCTGAGACCCAGTTCCAACTACACTGAAACCCAGTTCCAGGCGAGAATCTGGGAGTCCAGATTCATTAGGGGAGGGACTGGACTGTTTGGCAGTGGGCGAAACTCCAGGGCGCGTTTCTCTCAGAGGTGTTTGCAAGGAATACAGAGGGACACAGACACAGGAGCCTCATAGGGCGGGGCTGACAGGAAGCCAAGGTTGTAGGCTCCACCCTGTAGCTCCGCCCCAGCCAAGCTGAGCAGAAGCTTTTTCCTGCTGAGTGCCTCAGGTAGTGGCTGACCCACACTACATTGGAGACCCAGAAACGAGGGCATCTAGTGGTTGGTGGGAGATGACACCAGATTTCAATCACTTGCATAAGGGAGGCATTCTAGAGGCAGACTCAGTGAGCGCCAAGGCATTGCTGCATCAAGACCCGGCCCACAAACATGTCTCCTGCACAGCAACTCTTCCTATATAGACAAAGAGGGTCCTCACGGCCAATTGGCCTGGAGGACAATTCCTCCCAGTGACACCAACAACAATCAAGACTTAACTGTACAAAGGAGGACCAAGATGGAGACATAGGGCGGCAGCCTGATCGTTGCCTACCACAACAATATTGAGACTACGACGGGAGAGCAGAGCAGACACCAGCCAGAAAGACCGGGGGGCTGGCTGAGCAGATGCTCTACAACTAGAATAAAAGAGAGGGGTACGCAGGATGATGCTGATGCCGGTGACCCAAAGTCCACACTTTAAGAACTATGGCTCAGGCGACACAATGGTGGCCTGGAACGTGCTCGGCGCAGTTCCCCCGGCGGTCTCCGGCTGAGGGGACGGCTCCACTCGCTGCCGAGCACGGACAGACGAGCCCCTGGGAGACATGGGGAGGGAGACTCCGTGCTTGCTGACCTCCGAGTCCTTCAAGAATCTCAATGCCCCGAAGTGGCCAGGTGCGCACGCTCAGCGACTGGCCACCGTTGCAGACCCAAGGGCCGACGCAGCGACACCGGACCAGCCCACCGCCGGGCACCGGGCACACCAGAGCCTTGCCGAGCCCGCCGCCCAACGAGTTCTGCGGCAGCCGCTCTGGAGCTCTGAGAAAATGACCGAAGGAATTGCTGAGAGGGAATTGACCAACAGGAATTGGGATCAAGAAGACGAAACCCCGCTGAGACCCGAGTCCAGGCGAGCCTGTGAGCCTCTGGGCTCAGATGTGGTCACACGCCTCTGGGTCTAGGTGAGGCCTCACGCCCCTGGGTTTGGGTGAGGCCACGCGCCCCTGGGTCCAGGTGAAGCTGGATTCCGGGTTCGGGTGAGGCCATGTGCCCCTGGGTCCGGGCGAATCTGAACCCTGGGTCCGGGTGAGGCCGTGGGCCCCTGGATCCGGGTAAGGCTGGGTCCCGAGTACGGGTGAGGCCGTGAGCCCCTGGATCCGGGTGAGACCACGCGACCAGGGGTCTGAGAGAGGTAACGCGCCCCTGGGTCCGGGTGGCTTCGTGCACCTAGGTCCAGGTGAGGCCACGTGCCCCTGGGTCTGAGAGAGGCCACGCACCCCTAGGTCCGGGCGAGACCATGTGTCCCTGGATCCGGGTGGGGCCTCGTGCACCTAGGCCCGGGTGGGGCCGCGTGCCCCTGGGTCTGGGGGAGACCAGGCGTCCCTGGGTCCGGGTGAGACCGTGAGTCCCTGGATCCGGGTGAGGCCTCGTGCGCCTAGGCCCGGGTGAGGCCACGTGCCCCTGGGTCTGGGGGAGGCCAGGCGTCACTGGGTCCGGGTGAGACCGTGTGTCCCTGGATCCGGGTGAGGCCTCGTGCGCCTAGACCCGGGTGAGGCCACATGCCCCTGGGTCTGGGGGAGGCCAGGCATCCCTGGGTCCGGGTGAGACCGTGTGTCCCTGGATCCGGGTGAGACCTCGTGCACCTAGGCATGGGTGAGGTCACGTGCCCCGGGGTCTCAGAGGCCAAGCGTCCCTGGGTCCGGGTGAGACCATGTGTCCCCGGATCCGGGTGTGGCCTCGTGCACCTAGGCCCGGGTGAGCCCAAGTGGCCCTGGGTCTGGAAGAGGCCAAGCGTCCCTGGGTCCGGGTGAGACCATGTGTCCCTGGATCCGGGTGAGGCCTCGTGCACCTAGGCCCAGGTGAGGCCACGTGCCCCTGGGTCTGGGAGAGGCCAAGTGTCCCTGGGTCCGGGTGAGACCATGCGTCCCTGGATCCGGATGAGGCCTCGTGCACCTAGGCCCGGGTGAGCCCAAGTGGCCCTGGGTCTGGGAGAGGCCAAGCGTCCCTGGGTCCGGGTGAGACCATGTGTCCCAGGATCCGGGTGAGGCCTCGTGCACCTAGGCCCGGGTGAGCCCAAGTGGCCCTGGGTCTGGGAGAGGCCAAGCGTCCCTGGATCCGGGTGAGACCATGTGTCCCTGGATCCGGGTGAGGCCTCGTGCACCTAGGCCCGGGTGAGCCCAAGTGGCCCTGGGTCTGGGAGAGGCCAAGCGTCCCTGGGTCCGGGTGAGACCATGTGTCCCAGGATCCGGGAGAGGCCTCGTGCACCTAGGCCCGGGTGAGCCCAAGTGGCCCTGGGTCTGGGAGAGGCCAAGCGTCCCTGGGTCCGGGTGAGACCATGTGTCCCTGGATCCGGGTGAGGCCTCGTGCACCTAGGCCCGGGTGAGCCCAAGTGGCCCTGGGTCTGGGAGAGGCCAAGCGTCCCTGGATCCGGGTGAGACCATGTGTCCCTGGATCCGGGTGAGGCCTCGTGCACCTAGGCCCGGGTGAGCCCAAGTGGCCCTGGGTCTGGGAGAGGCCAAGCGTCCCTGGGTCCGGGTGAGACCATGTGTCCCAGGATCCGGGTGAGGCCTCGTACACCTAGGCCCGGGTGAGCCCAAGTGGCCCTGGGCCTGGGAGAGGCCAAGCGTCCCTGGGTCCGGGTGAGACCATGAGTCCCTGGATCTGGGTGAGGCCTCGTGCACCTAGGCCCGGGTGAGCCCAAGTGGCCCTGGGTCTGGGAGAGGCCAAGCATCCCTGGGTCCGGGTGAGACCATGTGTCCCTGGATCCGGGTGAGGCCTCGTGCACCTAGGCCCGGGTGAGCCCCAGTGGCCC
The DNA here is from genome assembly GCF_027574615.1 of Eptesicus fuscus. Lineage (NCBI taxonomy): Eukaryota > Metazoa > Chordata > Mammalia > Chiroptera > Vespertilionidae > Eptesicus > Eptesicus fuscus. The sequence continues at coordinate 39,089,185 of NC_072477.1, forward strand.
TGGGTCTGGGAGAGGCCAAGCGTCCCTGGGTCCGGGTGAGACCATGTGTCCCTGGATCCAGGTGAGGCCACGTACACCTAGGCCCGGGTGAGCCCAAGTGGCCCTGGGTCTGGGAGAGGCCAAGCGTCCCTGGGTCCGGGTGCGACCATGTGTCCCTGGATCCGGATGAGGCCTCGTGCACCTAGGCCCGGGTGAGCCCAAGTGGCCCTGGGCCTGGGAGAGGCCAAGCGTCCCTGGGTCCGGGTGAGACCATGTGTCCCAGGATCCGGGTGAGGCCTCGTGCACCTAGGCCCGGGTGAGCCCAAGTGGCCCTGGGTCTGGGAGAGGCCAAGCGTCCCTGAATCCGGGTGAGACCATGTGTCCCTGGATCCGGGTGAGGCCTCGTGCACCTAGGCCCGGGTGAGCCCAAGTGGCCCTGGGTCTGGGAGAGGCCAAGCGTCCCTGGGTCCGGGTGAGACCATGTGTCCCAGGATCCGGGTGAGGCCTCGTGCACCTAGGCCCGGGTGAGCCCAAGTGGCCCTGGGTCTGGGAGAGGCCAAGCGTCCCTGGGTCCGGGTGAGACCATGTGTCCCTGGATCCGGGTGAGGCCTCGTGCACCTAGGCCCGGGTGAGCCCAAGTGGCCCTGGGTCTGGGAGAGGCCAAGCGTCCCTGGATCCGGGTGAGACCATGTGTCCCTGGATCCGGGTGAGGCCTCGTGCACCTAGGCCCGGGTGAGCCCAAGTGGCCCTGGGTCTGGGAGAGGCCAAGCGTCCCTGGGTCCGGGTGAGACCATGTGTCCCAGGATCCGGGTGAGGCCTCGTGCACCTAGGCCCGGGTGAGCCCCAGTGGCCCTGGGTCTGGGAGAGGCCAAGCGTCCCTGGGTCCGGGTGAGACCATGAGTCCCTGGATCTGGGTGAGGCCTCGTGCACCTAGGCCCGGGTGAGCCCAAGTGGCCCTGGGTCTGGGAGAGGCCAAGCATCCCTGGGTCCGGGTGAGACCATGTGTCCCTGGATCCGGGTGAGGCCTCGTGCACCTAGGCCCGGGTGAGCCCCAGTGGCCCTGGGTCTGGGAGAGGCCAAGCGTCCCTGGGTCCGGGTGAGACCATGTGTCCCTGGATCCAGGTGAGGCCACGTACACCTAGGCCCGGGTGAGCCCAAGTGGCCCTGGGTCTGGGAGAGGCCAAGCGTCCCTGGGTCCGGGTGCGACCATGTGTCCCTGGATCCGGATGAGGCCTCGTGCACCTAGGCCCGGGTGAGCCCAAGTGGCCCTGGGCCTGGGAGAGGCCAAGCGTCCCTGGGTCCGGGTGAGACCATGTGTCCCTGGATCCGGGTGAGGCCTCGTGCACCTAGGCCCAGGTGAGCCCAAGTGGCCCTGGGTTCTGGAGAGGCCAAGCGTCCCTGGATCTGGGTGAGACCATGTGTCCCTGGATCCGGGTGAGGCCTCGTGCACCTAGGCCCGGGTGAGCCCAAGTGGCCCTGGGTCTGGGAGAGGCCAAGCGTCCCTGGGTCCGGGTGAGACCATGTGTCCCAGGATCCGGGTGAGGCCTCGTGCACCTAGGCCCGGGTGAGCCCAAGTGGCCCTGGGCCTGGGAGAGGCCAAGCGTCCCTGGGTCCGGGTGAGACCATGTGTCCCTGGATCTGGGTGAGGCCTCGTGCACCTAGGCCCGGGTGAGCCCAAGTGGCCCTGGGTCTGGGAGAGGCCAAGCGTCCCTGGGTCCGGGTGAGACCATGTGTCCCAGGATCCGGGTGAGGCCTCGTGCACCTAGGCCCGGGTGAGCCCAAGTGGCCCTGGGTCTGGGAGAGGCCAAGCGTCCCTGGATCCGGGTGAGACCATGTGTCCCTGGATACGGGTGAGGCCTCGTGCATCTAGGCCCGGGTGAGCCCAAGTGGCCCTGGGTCTGGGAGAGGCCAAGCGTCCCTGGGTCCGGGTGAGACCATGTGTCCCAGGATCCGGGTGAGGCCTCGTGCACCTAGGCCCGGGTGAGCCCAAGTGGCCCTGGGCCTGGGAGAGGCCAAGCGTCCCTGGGTCCGGGTGAGACCATGAGTCCCTGGATCTGGGTGAGGCCTCATGCACCTAGGCCCGGGTGAGCCCAAGTGGCCCTGGGTCTGGGAGAGGCCAAGCATCCCTGGGTCCGGGTGAGACCATGTGTCCCTGGATCCGGGTGAGGCCTCGTGCACCTAGGCCCGGGTGAGCCCCAGTGGCCCTGGGTCTGGGAGAGGCCAAGCGTCCCTGGGTCCGGGTGAGACCATGTGTCCCTGGATCCAGGTGAGGCCACGTACACCTAGGCCCGGGTGAGCCCAAGTGGCCCTGGGTCTGGGAGAGGCCAAGCGTCCCTGGGTCCGGGTGCGACCATGTGTCCCTGGATCCGGATGAGGCCTCGTGCACCTAGGCCCGGGTGAGCCCAAGTGGCCCTGGGCCTGGGAGAGGCCAAGCGTCTCTGGATCCGGGTGAGACCATGTGTCCCTGGATCCGGGTGAGGCCTCGTGCACCTAGGCCCAGGTGAGCCCAAGTGGCCCTGGGTCTGGGAGAGGCCAAGCGTCCCTGGATCCGGGTGAGACCATGTGTCCCTGGATCCGGGTGAGGCCTCGTGCACCTAGGCCCGGGTGAGCCCAAGTGGCCCTGGGTCTGGGAGAGGCCAAGCGTCCCTGGGTCCGGGTGAGACCATGTGTCCCAGGATCCGGGTGAGGCCTCGTGCACCTAGGCCCGGGTGAGCCCAAGTGGCCCTGGGCCTGGGAGAGGCCAAGCGTCCCTGGGTCCGGGTGAGACCATGTGTCCCTGGATCTGGGTGAGGCCTCGTGCACCTAGGCCCGGGTGAGCCCAAGTGGCCCTGGGTCTGGGAGAGGCCAAGCGTCCCTGGGTCCGGGTGAGACCATGTGTCCCTGGATCCGGGTGAGGCCTCGTGCACCTAGGCCCGGGTGAGCCCAAGTGGCCCTGGGTCTGGGAGAGGCCAAGCGTCCCTGGATCCGGGTGAGACCATGTGTCCCTGGATCCGGATGAGGCCTCGTGCACCTAGGCCCGGGTGAGCCCAAGTGGCCCTGGGTCTGGGAGAGGCCAAGCGTCCCTGGGTCCGGGTGAGACCATGTGTCCCTGGATCCGGGTGAGGCCTCGTACACCTCGGCCCAGGTGAGCCCAAGTGGCCCTGGGTCTGGGAGAGGCCAAGCGTCCCTGGGTCCGGGTGCGACCATGTGTCCCTGGATCCGGATGAGGCCTCGTGCACCTAGGCCCAGGTGAGCCCAAGTGGCCCTGGGTCTGGGAGAGGCCAAGCGTCCCTGGGTCCGGGAGAGACCATGTGTCCCTAGAACCAGGTGAGGCCTTGTGCAACTAAGCCCGGGTGAGGCCACGTGCCCCTGGGTCTGAGAGAGGCCAAGCGTCCCTGGGTACGGGTGAAGCCAGATCCTGGGTCCGGGTGAGGCCGTGCGCCCCTGGATCCATCCGGGTGAGGCTGGGTCCCAGGCCCGGGTGAGACCACGCGCCCCTTGGGTATGGGTGAGGCCACGTGCCCCTTAGTCCGGGTGACGCCGTGCCCCTGGGTTCGGCCGAGACCAAACCAGAGGGAGTCAGACCTCCATTACCACCATTTGTCCACCATCCAGAGCTGAGGGGTCAGTGCTGACATGTACACATAAGGAACTACTGGACATTGAAATTGGGTCTCAAAAGAACTGTTGGTCCAGGGGGAAGCTCGCTACAGAGTGATTCATTTGCCTGTCAGCATAACTATTATTGCTCGTCTCACATTCAGTTCTTATTAGTATATATCTAGTGACATATGATCTTGCTCATCTAGGGGAAATGATGAGCAGCATAGACTGAGGAACAAGAAGAGAACCAGAAGCAAGGAGGCATCGATCGGACTGTCGGGCCTCAGAGGGAGGATAGGGGAGGGTAGGGGGAGGGTGGGGGGGAGGGGGAGAGTTCAACCAAAGGACCTGTATGCATGCATATAAGCCTATCCAACGGTTAAGTTCAACAGGGGATTGGGGCATGCGTGGGGAGAGGGGTGGGATGGGAATGGGGGGATGAGGACAAATATGTGACACCTTAATCAATAAAGAAATTTAAAAAAAAAAAAAAAAAAAAAAAAAAAAAAAAAAAAAAAAATCTAGTTATGAAGACCAAAAAAAAAACCCCCCAAAATACCAAAAACTATAACCATAATAATTTGTTAATGGATGCACAGATAAAAAGATACAAACTGTGACATCAAAAATGTAAGATGTTTAGGGGGAGAGTAAAAATATAGTTTTAGAATGCTTTTGAATTTACATTGTTAGCAACTTCAAAGACTTTATTATATATATGATATTTTATGTAAGCCTCATGTTAACCATAAAGCAAAAACCTATAGTAGATGCACAAAAGAAAAAGGAATCTAAGCAAGCATACCACTACATAAAATCATCCAATCACAAAAAAACAGATCAAAAGAATAAGAAAGGAATGAAGAAATTATAAAATAGTTAACAATGAAAAAAATGTCAAAAAGTACATACCTATCAATAATAACTTTAAGTGCAAATGAACTATATTATCCAATGAAAAGATACAGAGTGGGTGAATAGATTATTATACAAGACTCATTGATATACTGCCTACAAGAGACCCATGTCAGATGTAAGAACACATACAGACTGAAAATGAAGGGGTGGAAAAAGATATTCAATGCAAATGGAAACCAAAAGAAAGCTGGGGTAGCTTTATTCATATCAGACAAAATAGACTTTAAGACAAAACTATAAGAGACAAAGAAGTTCATTGTGTAATAATAAAGGGGTCAATCCAACAGAGAATATAACATTTGTAAATATTTATGCACCCAACATAGGAGCATCCTATATAATAAAGAGGTAATATGCAAATTGACCCTCATGCCCTCACATCACAAGATGGCCGCCCCCATGTTGTCACAAGATGGCCATCTCCATGTAATCACAAGATGGCCACCCCCACATTGTCACAAGCTGGCCGGCAGGGGAGGGCAGTTGGGGGTGACCAGGCCTGCAGGGGAGGGCAGTTGGGGGCGATTGGGCTGGCAGGGGAGCAGTTAGGTGTCAATCAGGCCAGGAGGGGAGTGGTTAGGGGGCAATCAGGCTGGCAGGCAGGCAAGCGGTTAGGAGCCAGCAGTCCTGGATTGTGAGAGGGATGTCCGACTGCTGGCAGTCGAACATCCCCCAAGGGGTCCCAGATTGGAGAGGGTGCAGGCTGGGCTGAGGGACACCCCCTCAGTGCACAAATTTCACGCACTGGGCCTCTAGTCTAAATATATAAAGCAAATATTAACAGACAAAAATGGGAAATAGACAGTAATACAATAATAGCAGGAGAATTTAATACCCCCACTTTCATCAAAGGATAGATAATCCAGTTAGAAAGTCAATAAAGAAACATTGGACTTCAACAACAAATTGAGCCAAATGACATCATTTATCCCAAAGCAACAGAATATATATTCTCTCAAGCACACATGGAATATCCTTTAGGACAGATCTTATATTGGGCCATAAAATGAGTCTTAATACATTTAAGATCAAAATCATAGAAAGCACTTTCTTGGACCACAATGGTATGAAACTAAAAATCAATTACAGCCTGGCCAACGTGGATCAGTGGTTGAGCGTCGACTTATTAACCAGGAGGTCACAGTTCAATTCCTGGTCGGGGACATGCCCAGGGTTTCAGGCTTGATCCCCAATATGGGGCATGCAGGAGACAGCCAATCAATGATTCCCTCTCATTATTGATATTTCTATCACTCTCTCCCTTTCCCATTCCTCTCTGAAATCAGTAAATAAATCAATTACAAAAAGAAAACTAAAAATTCACAAATATATGGAGATTAAACAACATGCTACTGAACAGCCAATAGTCAATGAATAAACAGAGAAGTAAAAAATACCCTAAGACAAATGAAAATGAAAATACAGTATACCAAAACTTACGGAATGTAGCAAAAGCAGTTCTAAGAGAGAAGTCCACAGTGATTAATGCCAACATAAGATCTCAAACAAACAATACAACGAACTACCTAAAGTTAGCAGAAGGAAGAAAACAACAAAGATCAACGTGTAAATAAAGAAAATATAGACTAAAAAGACAATAGAAAATAAGAGGTGGTTTTTTGAAAAGATAAACAAAATTGACAAACCTTTAGCTAAGACTTACCAAGAAAAGAGAGGACTTAAAATCAGACATGGAAGAGGAGACATGGTTAACATGAGGCTTACATAAAACATCTTGATATCGGCTAAATACAAAGAACCGTAAGTGACTATTATGAACATTACACACCAACAAAGTGGACAACTGGTAAATTCCTAGAAACATACAACCTACTAAGACTGAATCATGAAGAAACAGAAAATCTGATCAGAGACTGATTGAACCATTAATAAAAAAAAAAACCCTCCAAAATATATAAAGAACTCATACAACTCAATAGCAAAAATAAAAAAAAAAATCTGATTTTAAAATGGGCAGAGACTCTGAATAAACATTTTTTTTAAAGAAGACATACAGACAGCTAATAGATACATGAAAAAGTGCTAAACATCATTACTTCTCAGGGAAATGCAAATGAAAACCACAATAAGACATCACCTCACACCTGTTAGAATGGCTATTATCAAAAAGACAAAAAGAAATAACAAATGTTGGCAAGGCTGTGGAGAAAAGGGAAACCCTTGTGCACTGGTGGTGGGAATGGAAATTGGTGCAGCCACTATGAAAAACAGTATGGAGGCTCCTCGAAAAATAAAAAACAGAACTACCATATTGTTGGGAGCACAGCTCCTCAGCCAGGGACTTGACCCTTCTGGGAGCAGGGAATTGGAAAAACACTCGGGTAACAGGTCCGTGGGACATGCTTCATTACCAACAAAGCAGCCGTGCACCGACTGGTCAGTGGCGACTTACAGACGCGCTCAAACAGAAGAGGCCTCACACCAATTAGTGATACACGCTGGTGTTTCTACTACTGAGTCACTGCCCTCGCACCTGCATAGGGCAAAGGGGCCTTTCACCTAATAACACTCTGTGTCCTCACCTGCATGCATGGGTGAGGCAAATTGACTTGATCATCTGGCGTACTCTGATTAGGGTTCCCACACATGACCTGGCAATCCCACTTCTGGGTATTTATCTCAAGGAAACAAAATCACCACCCAGAAAAGATATCTGTATCCCCGTGTTCTTTGCAGCATTGTTTATAATAGGGAATATATGGAAACAACCTAAATGTCAATCAACAGATGAATGGATAAAGAAGATGTGATATATATTCATAATGGAACATTATTCAGTCATAAAAGGGAAGTGATTTGCTACAAGGATGAAGCTTAAGGGCATTACTCTAGGTGAAATAAGTCAGACAGAGAAAGACAATACTGTATGATCTCATATCTGTCAATTCTTTAAAACACACACACACACCTCATAGACCTCATAGACCTCATAGATACAGAGAACAGATTGGAGGTTGCCAGAGGTGCCGGTAGTTGGTAAGTGAAATGGATGAAGCTGGTCCGAAGGTACAAACTTCCAGTTAATAAGATAAATAAATCCTGGGGATGGTGACTACAGCTAATACTACTGTATTGTACACTTGCAAGTTGCTGAGAGTAGCTCTTAAAAATTCTCTTCACAGGAGAAAAACAAATTTGTAACTCCATGTGGCGATGGATATTAACTATGAGGTGATCAGTTTGATCAGATTCAATATGTTGAATCATTATATTTTACACCTCAAACTAATACATGCTATATGTCAATTATATCTCAATTTAGAAATCCATAAAATAAATAAAAATCATTAGAGGACACACCAATGATCCCATTAAAATAGAAGTTGTGATTGTCACCAATCTATGTTGGGCTCCTATTGCAAGTAAACCAACAGGCAAAGAAGGGGGCCACTTTACTGGCTGGAGTGACTGAATTTGACTATTAAGGAGAAATTGGGTTCCTATGGCACGAAGGGGGTAAGGAGGACAATGTCTGGAACGCAGACAGTTTGGGGTGCTTCTCAGAACTCCTGTGCTCTGTGATGCATTTTATAATTGTTTCCCTCTTCGCTCAATTGGAAGATTTACAGGACTCGGTTGGTCAGGAGGAACTCATTGAAAACACAGGGCCAGAGTCTGGTAAGAAAAGAAGGCTATCTATTTCTTAAGCTAGTGGTGTTTATTTTTGTCTCATATATTCTTCTGTATGTATGGGTAAAAACAAGGATGGATGCAGAGATGTGAATGCCACCAGCCACACTGATGTTTCAAGTTGTGAAAAATGCATGAATCAATAAAAGAGTTAATTGAAATGTAAATCTCAAAAGCAAACTATACCATTTCTGGCAGACTATACCTAGTGTTAACTCTTTGAACAATATTGTTTTAGACCAAAATACTTTGCAAATTTACGCTACAAGGCAAGAAAGGGGGGTTACTAACGATGGAACTTGGTTAAATTACCGAACCGGTTTCCCAATCAGTAAAATGGGTACACGTGCTACTTCGGTAAAAAACGCTTTGGAAATGGGAATTCACCGGAAAGGCCTTTTCTTCTCCGAACCCAGGGTTTCTCCATCTCAGCAGCACTGACATTTCAGGCCAGGCAATTATTTGTGGTGGGGCGCTGTCCTGTATAAGGTGGAAGGTTTAGCAGCACGCCTGGTCCCTCCCGCCTGTGTCCTCCGCCATCTGGAGAGATGCCCGTACCAACTCTATCCCAGACAGGAGGCTGGAATGACCTCCCCCAAATGGCCTTCTGGGAGGCGAAATCGCGGCAGCTGGGATTAGTTCAGACAAAAAGAATTTTGAGGGAGAAACAGAACAACAGCCCCCAAGGAGTAACTTGCAGCCTCACGGAGGCTGGATTTGTGACTCAGAAAACGGGCTGAGGAGCTCCAAGGTCCCGGTTAATGAACTATCCAGTTCAGGGGCAGCAGGGGAGAAGGGAGGGGGACGGAGGCCCGTGGCCCTGCACTCCGCGAACCCGAGGCCCACACCAGTCACCACGGACGGCGCTTCGCTGACTCCGGAGCAGGATTGTTCCCACCGAATCAACATACCGTCGCCCTGGGAAAGGCCTGGGGGAGCGAGGACAGAATGCGGCCTCCCGGCGCGGCGGGGCGGAGTCCCCGGGAGGTGCCCGCCCCCGCCGCGGGCGCGGTCTTATAGCCGCAGGCCCCGCCCCGCCCCGCCCCCCCCCGGGGCGCGCCCCGCCCCCAGATGCCCGCGTCTCCGCCCCCTGCGCCAGGCCCTGCGTCAGCGGCGGGGGCGGGAGGGAGGCGTTGGCGCTGCCACGTCTCGGCGGGGGCGGCGACGGGCGACTGTGGCGCGGGAGGTGCAGGAGGTGGTGCTGGCGCCGAAGCAGGACCCGGATCCAGGGCTGTGTACCCAGGTGGGTGAGAGCCCGTCGGTGCCGGAGGGGAGCGCAGCGTAGCGTGCGGGGCCTCCACGGGTGAGGAGGGTTGGGGGCCCGGGAGCGAGAGCGGGGCGCGCCGGGGGTCCTGGGGGCCGCGGAGGGCCTGCCTTTGGATTCATCAAACAGGTGTGCCTGCCGCCGGGGCGAGGCGAGGTAGGCCCGGGTCGGGGTGGGGGGGAGGAGGGGAGCGGGCGGTTCCGTGTGGGGAGCCCCGCATGGACCCTTGCAGCTGGGTGCGTGCACACGAGGTTGTAGCGCGCGGTTCGGAGCAAGTTGAGCAGACGCGCGCCTGGAGCGGAGGTGAGGCATGATGGCCAGTGGTCCTGCCTTTGCAAGGGTGTCCCTGGCAGGGCCCGAGCAGGGGCCGGGGTCGAAGCTAACTCTTCGCTCACCAGGCTTCGGCAGGGGAATCGAGACAGCTGCTCAGTCTCTGTCGCCATCGGTGCTGAACGGGCACGAAACCCACAGCCCCTTCCTCACCGCCCCACCCCGCTCCTCCCCAAGACGCACCCCGCGGCGGTTGTGAGCCCCTTGAGGACACGCTCCTGCTTCTGAGATCACCTGCTGCACTGACTCCGTCCGGCTTTCACTGCGGGAACGCGGGACATCCTTTGTCTTTTTTCACGGGGCCTTCTACCCCGAGAAACACCGAGTACTGTGATTTTTCTTATAGGAGCTTATGTTTATGGGTGTAAACCGAACTCCGTTTCATACTAAATTAAACAGGCGGTTATGGGGTTAGTGTGGTTGAGATATCCACTTACAGACGAATCAAGGAATGGATCTGAGGAATCCTTTAGCTCTTTTTAGGCAGGATTCGCAGACATTTTTTTAGCCTAGGGGAGACAAAGCTACCTGTCAGCTACGATGATGTTCAAGACTGGTGTCAATTTAATATGGTCATTAGAGCGCAGATGGGAAAACGAGATAGGATTCTAGTCCAGTTCACTCATTCGTGTGCTACGGTGAGGTCCATTCCTTGAAGCTCCACGTGGTTCAATTTCCTGGTCCACAGACTGGGAAGGATGCCTAGATTACAAGGGTAAAATAAACTACCAAGAAATACTTTTAAAAATTCTCAAGTGAAGTGTAATTGCACAGTTTAGTAATGCGGCCAAGCTTATTGAAGTCATCAGCAAATGGGATGTTCTTTAGATTAAAAATTCAAATTATTATTGAAATTGTTATAAAATGTATGTAGGTTAACCCTAGTCCCAATGGCACAAGTCGCCCTTCCCCCCATTCACAATGTAATGTAGTATAGGGATGCCCCGGGAGCTCTTGAAATACATAAGACAGTTTTAAAAATCAACTTAAAAATCTTCATTCCCAGTGCCTATTACTTGTTCCTTTCAGTTGCTTGCTTCTAACAGCAGCTCCTCCCCATTTGTATCCCGGTCTGCTATAGAGGCTGGCAAACCCAATTGTTGGAACTGTATCCAAAAAATAGTCAACAGAATGAAAACCTGAAGTGATCCTAGTAAAATTGAATTTGGTGTATGGTTTTTGTTTTATCACTTGTGGCAATTTGCAAACCTTTTTCCTTCTGGATTTTCTGAAATGTAACCTCCAGGTAAGTCTTAACACCATTCGTTGTTCATTCTCTAGGCATTTACCGGGCTAAGGTTAGGCATATGTGGGCCTTGTAAAGGCAAGAGCGTGGCAGCAGACAATCCAAGTGTGGGGCCCTGTACAACCACGATGCTGGCCCTGTTGCCTGTTTTTCAGTCCTAAGTCTCTTCCTTATTGACTCTATTATCTTGAGCAAGTTGCTATGCCTGCTTCCTGGTCTGCAAAACGAGAATAATGATACATATGCATTGTATTTTTGAGTTAACAAATAGAAAGCACTCAATAAATGTTAGCCAGTATCATTGATTTTTAAATATTGATTTCAGAGAGGGAGAGAGAGAATCCTTGATAGGCTGCCTCCTGCATGTCCCACCCTGTGGATCGAGCCTGCAACCCAGGCATGTGCCCTCACTGGGAATGGAACAGTGGCCTCCTAGTTCATAGGTCGAAGTTCAACCACTGAGCCATGCTGACCAGGCTAAAATTGTCTTTATGTTCATCTAAATTCCTGTCTGAACTTTGTTTAAACTTCATAGTTACACACAACTTTATGTTAAATAACATGAACATCAAAATGTTTAATGTGTTGCCTTGAGGAAGTTAAATTCTTAATACTTTCTGGCATCTGAATTTAATGTACCCATTTTACTTAATTGATAAATATTTAGCCTGTTAATCTGCATACTTAAAATACAATATTGTTACCCATCATTCAGATAAAAATAGACGTGTAAGCCTCAGGGGCCCATTTATCGGGGACAAACACTAAGATGCTTGCACTAAAATTAACCTATAAAAAATGTTTCATAGGCTTGCCAGATTAAATATGTCCCCACCTGAGACGTATATATACTAAAAAAAATATCTGAAAAAAAAAAATGTTTCAAACGGACTGAAGGCTTGTTAAATTGATAGGAATGATTGTTTTAACCATCAAAAGTTATTTCCTTCCCTTACTATTCTTAGAGCCAGGTATAGTGTTGTTTAGAATATAATATGACCTGAGTCTTTTTTTTTTTTCTGGATCCACTTACCTTTTTATTTTTTATGTATTTATTTTTTCATCTTTATTGTTGGAAGTATTACATATGTCCTACCCCCCCCCCCCCCCCCATTAACTCCCTCCAGCCCTCTCCCACCCCTCCCCAGGCTTTCACCACCTAATTGTCCGTGTCCATGTGTCATACATATATACATACAAGGTCTTTGGTTGGTTACCTCCCACCCACCCACCCTCCCCTGCCTTCCCTCTGAGATTCTGCACTCTGTTCCATGCTTCCAGGTCTCTGGATCCTCTCTGTTCATCAGTTTATTTGTTAATTAACTTCCACAAACGAGTGAGATCATGTAATATTTTTCTTTCTCTTACTGACTTATTCCACTTAGCATGATACTCTCCAGGTCCCTCCTTGCTGTCCCAAAGGGTAAGAGATCCTTCTTTTTTACTGCTGCATAGTATTCCATGGTACAAATGTATCGCAGCTTTTTTATCCACTCATCTACTGATGGGCACTTGGGCTGTTTTCACATCTTAGCTATTGTAAATTGTGCTGCTACAAACATAAGGGTGCATATATTCTTTCTGATCAGTGTTTTGAGTTTCTTAGGCTCTGTCCCTAGAAGGGGGATTACTGGGTCAGATGGCATTTCCACATTTAATTTTTTGAGGAAACTCCATACTGTTTTCTATAATGGCTGCGTCAGTCTGCATTCCCACCAGCAGTGTACTAGGGTTCCCTTTTCTCCACTTGCCAGCACTTGTCATTGTTAATTTGTTGATGGTAGCCATTCTGACAGGTGTGAGATGATACCTCATTGTTGTTTTAATTTGCATCTCTCTGGTTATCAGTGACTTTGAGCATTTTTTCATATGCCTCTTGGCCATGATCTGAATCATTTTTGAGGGAGAAAATGAAAGAAAAAACTGATTTTAAAAAATTTCTTCTTTCCTATCCAAGAATGCTAATTATTAGTTTAACATAAATATAATAGTCTATCATTCTTTTTATAAACACCTGTACCCAGCACAGTGCCCAGGTCATTAATTTAAACATGAAAAAAATTAAGAATTTATAAACATGAATTTTAAATTAATTGCTACCTAATGGATATTTTATTCAACACTTGAAATGTGGCAGGCACTGTTGGATGCTTATATACAGTAATTCATTTCATCCTGCCAGTAATTTTCTCCCATTTTATAAGTGAGAAAACAGATTCTCAGAGTTTAACTACCTTAGCCGTGGTCACACAGTTGACATTTGAATCCCAAGTCTGATTCCAGAGCTCATGCTCTTTCCACACCTAGGTTTAAATCCTGGCTCTACTAATTTTGTGACCTTGGGTAAATTAGTGCACATGTCTGCCTGCATTTCCTCCTCTGTTAAAGTGGTGATAATAATCATCCCTTCCCTGTAGGACTATCAAAGTAATTGAATTAGTAGTGTATCAAGTTCTTTGAACAATGCCTGGCACATAGTAAGTGCTGAACAATGTTAGTTTCTATTATTACACTATCCCACCTTCCCAAAGCCTCTATTACTCTACAGCATTACCTCTAAAGTTTCATCGGGTTATACAGGCAGAAGTTTAATCAACCGTTAAGAAGAGTTGCCCTTAAGCATATTGTGATTTATGAAATAGGGAACAGCTGGGAGCTGGGTTGTTGGGAAAATTGTTCTGTCATTAAATAGACTTTAATTTTTCTTGCATTGCTTTTTTTATGGCAGTATCCAAATATATAAAAGCCCAGTGACCAAATGGCAGAATGACCAGAACGACTGGGCGACCAGTCGCTGTGATGCACACTGACCATCAGGGGGCAGACGCTCAATGCAGGAGCTGCCCCTGGTGGTCAGTGCGCTCCTACAGTGGGGGCACCGCTTGGCTGACCTGGATAAGCAGCACTCCCACAGCGGGCCAATCCCTGCAGGTCATGCCCCACCAGTGCACAAATCTGTGCACCAGGCCTCTAGTATTATTGATATACATCTTTAAATTCTTTGTTTTTCAAAGAGCTAGAGGCAGGTGTCAAATAGAATATTTTCTTTAACTGGGTATAGCAATCATAGTAACTTTCCTTCTATTAAATAAAATGCTTTGCCCTAGCCGGTTTTGCTCAGTGAATAGAGCACTGGCCTACAGACTGAAGGATCCCGGGTCAATTACGGTCAAGGGTATATGCCCAGGTTGCAGGCTTGATCTCCAGTGGGGGGGCGTGCAGGAGGCAGCCAATCAATGGTTCTCTCTCATCATTGATGTTTCTCTCTCTCCCCTTCCTCTCTGAAATCAAAAAGAATATATTTTTTTAAATTGCCTTAACATTTAAAATTTTATTTTAGATCTTACTGCAAAGATGAAACCTGATGAAACGCCTATGTTTGACCCAAGTCTACTCCAAGAAGTGGACTGGAGCCAGAATACAGCTACATTTTCTCCAGCCATTTCCCCAACACATCCTGGAGAAGGTTTGGTTTTGAGGCCTCTTTGTACTGCTGATTTAAATAGAGGTATGGACTCAACGTTTACCAACCCTGGTTAGAATTGTAGTTAGCATTCTGTTTTCTCCACAAACATCATGATGATGGTGATAATTTTTTAAAATAATACTTGATTATGTTTTGCATTTCATTTTTAAAGGGACTAAGAACCACAATTCCAATTGTATGTGTCATGGCTAAGACCATATATTACTGTGAAATACTTCAAATGACTTAAGTACAACACTGCTCCTTCCTATGAGAGGCCAAAAGACTTCTTATAAAAGTAGAAATTATCATGTGTAATGGCACATAGGGAAGCATTTTCTTTTAGAAGCTGGATGGGGAATAAGGATAGAGATAATTTGCCTTGGATAAGATGCAAAAGGTCTACATGTTATTTCATTTTTTAACATCTATATTTTCCAAAATGATTTCCTTAAATTTTCGTAATCAAAAGTCAATTTTGTCTGTTTTCCTGTGGTAGGAAATATGAAGAAACTAATTTTGGTCAAATTGTCATTGACTGTATAGACATTAAGATTCTCAAAGTTTGCCCTAGCCAGTTTGGCTCAGTGGATAGAGCATAGGCCTGCGGACTGAAGGGTCATGGGTTTGATTCTGGTCAAGGGCACATGCCAGGGTTGTAGGCTTGATCCCCAGTCAGGGGCATGCAGGAGGCAGCCAATCAATGATTTTCTCTCATCATTGATGTTTCTACCTCTTTCTCCCTCTTCCTTCCTCTCTGAAATCAATAAAAAATATCGTAAAAGAAAAAAAAAAGACTCTCAAAGTTCTAAAATGTGCTGTGCCACATTAACATGACTGAAATTAATCAGGAATATTTAAAAATTGTAGTCTCAACAATTATTTATATTTTATATAGTATCATATTTGGTCATTGAGAATCTTGCACTTTAAGTAAAACCAAAGCACATATTTGGAATATGAAGCATCCTTTGCATTGTATTTAATGCAAATTACACTGAGAAATGTACACGCTGGTTCTATAAATATTGAACATATTGAACATTAAGGTTAACACTATTCCAAAAATCTTATGCAGGGAAAAACTTTGGTTAAACCTATTTTTCTTTGTTTTATGTAGTGATTACAGAAAGAATAAAGGGTTTTAATTTAATCTTTTGAAGTAATTTTAAAATGATTCATTAAAATCTTAAAAAATAATTGCTCATAATCCCACCTGCTTATTTAATACATTGCCTCATTTGATATCCCTTTCATTTGCTCTTCTCATGACTGGAAATCTGTTTTTGCAAAACTAGGTTTTTTTAAGGTACTAGGTCAGCTGACAGAGACTGGAGTTGTCAATCCTGAACAATTTATGAGTAAGTACTACCACCTTTTTTTTCTGAATGAAAAGAAATAAAGGGAAACAAGATTTTATTTTTGTTTAGAGATCTGTTCTATCTATGCTATATGTATTTTTGTTCCAATAGAAATTATTCAAATAGCTAATTAGCTATTTTTGGTCTCTTTAAAAAAATTTTTTTTCCAATTACAGTTGACATTCAGTACTATTTTGTATTAGTTTTAAGTGCATAGTGGTTAGATAGTCATATGCTTTAGAAAGTATTCCCCCAATATTTCCAGTACCCACCTGGCACCATACATAGTTATTACAATGTTATTGACTTTATTCCCTGTGCTTTTCTTTACATCTCTGTGACTGTTTTATAACTATATTTGTACTTCTCAATCCCTTCCCATCTGGCAACCATCAATTTGTTCTCTGTATGTATGAGTTTGTCTCTGTTTTATAGATTCTACACACTGTGGGGCAAAAGTAGGTTTACAGTTTTGAGTACACAAAAGTTTATTCTTGTATCATGTGCTTTTCCATACGAACAACTATAAAAGTACTATTGCTTCACCCTGTATATGTGAAATCATATGGTATTTGTCTTTCTCTGTCTAACCTATTCAACTTAGCACAGTAATGTCTAGGTCCATCCATGTTGTCACAAATGATTAGATTGCATTCTTTTTTATGGCTGAGTAATATTCCATTGTATACATGTACCACTTCTTCTTTATCCATTCAACTTAAAAACATTTTTTAATGTTTTTATTAATTTTAGAGAGAGAATAAGGGAGAGGGAGAGAAAAAGAGAAATCTATATAAGAGAGAAATGATCAGTTGCCTCCTGCACACATCCTGACTGGTGATAGAATCTGAAACCTGAGTATGTGCCCTGACCAGGAATTGAACTGGTGACCTTTATGTGCACTGGGCAATGCTCACCTGAGCCATACCAGACACAGCCAATCAATCTTTGATTGGAGCATTTAATTCATTTACATTTAGTTTTTTTTCTAATCTTTATTTTTGAGAGTATTACAGATGTCTCTCCCTTTTCCCCCCATTAACCCCCTCCACCCACTTCTCACCCTGCCCCAGCCTTCACCACCATATTGTCTGTCCATTGGTAATGCATATCGTATATAATAGAGGTAATATGCAAATTAACCCTCACTAGATGGCTGCCTACGACCAGGCCGGCAGGGTGGTTAGTGAGGGACGACCAAAAGACTGAACAAGCAGGCTGCATGGGGCGACCAGGCTGGCGGGAGGGGGCAGTTGGGGGCGGCCAGGCCAGCAGGGGGGGACAGTAAGAGGTGACCAGGCTGGCGGGGGGAGGGCAGTTAGGGGCGACCAGGCTGGTGGGGGCGGGGGGCAGGACTAGGCCAGTGGCGGGGGGGGGGCAGTTGGGGGCAACCTGGCCAGCAGCAGGGGGCAGTTAGGGGCGACCAGGCATTCAGTAGTATTTTGTATTAGTTTTAAGTGCATAGTTAGGGGCACTTAGGGGCAATCAGGCCGGCAGGGGCAGTTAGGGGCAATCAGGCCGGCATGCAGAGGCAATGAGAGGCGATCAGGCTGGTGGGGTGGGGGGGTCAGTTAGGCGCGACCAGGCAGGCAGGCAGGCAGGCAGGCAGGCGAGTGATTAGGAGCCATGGGTCCAGGATTGTGAGAGGGATCCCAGATTGGAGTGTGTGCAGGCTGGGCTGAGGGGACAACCCCCCCGCCCTGCCCTCCGTGCACGAATTTCATGCACTGGGCCTCTAATATACATATAAGATCTTTGGTTAATCTCTCCCCACTCCCCCACCCGCTTCCCTCTTAGATTTGTCAGTTTGTTCCATGTTTCCATGCTTCTGGTTCTATTTTATCAGTTTATTTTGTTCATTAGATTTCTTGTTCATTTATTTTGATTTTTATATTCAATTTATTTTTTATGCTTTTTGCTGTACTGATTGGGTGTTTTTTGCTTCCTTATATTCTAAATTCTTGATTTGATTCTTGGTGTCTCTACTCTGCTGTTGATCTCCTGTAAATTATTCTTTATTTCAGTGTATGCTTCATTTATGACTTGTCCTCTTTTTATGTTGTTGATGTTCACACTAATTTCCTTGAAATTCTCATTAAGTTCCTGGAAGCTCTCATTAAGTTTCTTGAGCATCCTCATAACCATTGCTTTGAACTCTGTATCTGATAGTTTTCTTGCTTACATTCATTGAGGGTTTTTTTCTGGAGATTTCTTGCTCTTCTTTCATTTGTGACATATTTGTCTCAGCATTTTGGCCTCTTCCCTGCGTTTGTTTCCATGTATTAGGTAGAGCTGCTATGTCTCCCGGACTTGGTGGAGTGGCCTTGTGTAGTAGGTGTTCTGTAGGGCCCAGTGGGTCAGCCTCCCCAGTCACCAGAGCTGGACACTCCAGGTGTGCCCCTGTGAGAGCTGTGTGCACTGTCCTGTTCTAGTTGAGCCTTGATTACTGTTGGCATCACTGGGAGGGACTGACCCCCCAGGCTGATCAGCTGTGAGAACCAGTTGCAACTACAGCAGAGGAGCTGCTGTGCAGGAGCCAATCCTATGGAGCAGGACTTGCTTCAGTGGGGCTTTGGTGCTCACTGAGTCCACCCCTTGAGCCATTCGTGGAGGTGGGAGGGTTGTAGTCTGGTGTGGTCGAAGTGGAACACCGGGTGTACTGGCTCTGGGGCCCCCTGGGAGGTGCAAAGTCGGCTTCTGCCTGTGTTCTGCCCAGGGCCACCCAGCATGAGCTACAAGCAATCTGCATAGGCTGCTACTTGTGTTGAGTTTGGAGGTGTCCAGAAGAGGCCAACCTGTAGACCAGGATAGGCTGCCACTAATGCCGGGCCTGGGGCCACTTACTGAGAGGTTTGGGGTACGCGGATGCCAGCTGCTACTTATTTGTAAGATTTTAGGAAAGTCCAAAGCATGAGGTGAGAGGGACCAGTTGTATGGAAAAGCCACTGGAAATGACTTGGATGAGCTAGCAAGTAGGGAGGGGTGGGGTCTCAGGAAATCACCAGGCAGGGTGAAAAGTGAGCCAGGATGATGGAGATTGAGATATGGCACAGCCTGTCCATTCTGTGGCAGGGAGTGCTCAGTAAAGAAACACTGGCCTCTAAAGCTGCCCCTCCAGCTCTTGCCCTGATTCCAGACAAAGTTAATTCCTCCCTGAATGTCCGTTTCCTTTCAAGCTGCTTCCCAGTGCTGTAGCTCAGGGAGGAGTCAAAGACCATGCAAGGGCCCTTTAAGAGGAACTGTCTGGGACCCCCACAGCCTCCATGTCACTCAGCCACAATCCCCACTGGTTTTTACAGTCAAAAGTTGTGGGGACTTCTCTTCCCAGCACTGGAACCCTGGGCTAGGGGCCTGATGTGGGGCAGGGACCCTTCGCTCCTCAGGGAAACTGCCACACGTGGGTGTGGGACCAGCTGGCTCCACTATTCTACCCCTCATCTCCACCCCTCCTATCAGTCTGGATGGATGTGCTGCTGCTTTAATTCTCTAGTTGTAGGACTTCCGTTCAGCTTAGTCATAAATTTTGATGTGATTGTGGGAGGATGTGAGTACCATGCTTACCTATGCCACCATCTTGACCAGGCCCTCTAAAGTAGTTATTGATGGGTATGTTATTGCCTTTTTTTCTGATTGTCTTTATAGGTCTTTTCTTATTCTATCTTATTCATTTACTTAGAAATGGAGACATATTTTTCAACTACTTCATGAGGTGCCTTCAAAGGAAACAAAATGATTACTGTAATTTCTGATAAGTCATGTAATCATGAAACACTTGAGATCACAAGGAGAAAACAGAACTACTTTCACCAAAATATTTGGAAACCTCACTAAAAATTACAGAATGGAGCCATGTAAAAACATTCTTTTGTTAAAAATTTGCAGAGTTTTGTTCTATTCAAATATCTGCTGAGTGTAAAAGTTCAAGAAAGTGATTTAAAGTAACTGAGTAATGATTTATTAGTCACAGAAGTGGTATATATACACTTTATTTATATTCACCTAAAAAGGCTGGATTAGTCTTTTACCTTGCTAGCATACTCTTTAAATGTATGGACTATATTCCAAACTTACTGATCACTGATATTTCAACTACCTGGTCATTTAAAATATTTTCTTAAAAACAAAATACAAATTACTATGGTGAAATAGCTTTAAATGTTCAGTAATAAAATCAGCTAGTCCTAGTATTTTTTTGCCACCTAATACAGTGTAATGTCTGCTACATAACACTATCTTCTAATTTCCACAGAATCTTTTGAGCACATGAAGAAATCGGGGGATTATTATGTTACAGTGGTGGAAGATGTGACTTTAGGACAGATTGTTGCTACAGCAACTCTGATAATAGAACATAAATTCACCCATTCCTGTGCTAAGGTATGTGTTCACATTCATGCTAATGAGCTAAAATGGGCAGGTGTGTGTGTTTTTTTTTAGCAAAACCTATGTTGAGTTTCCATTAGAGAAATCTGTTTTCTCACTACTTTTCATTGTAAAATGAGAGGCATATTGCCCTGAAAAAGTTCTGCTTTTTCAGGGCAATCAACTTGTGGTCTAATCTTGTTTTGTCTATATCCTGAACCTCCACACCCCAATGTTTTAAAGCAACTCTCAAAATCTGAAGCACCAGAGGGTAATTTTGGTTATCCATCATCCTACTTCTTGCTTAACAGCAATTTATTTCAGACATCCAAATACAATTTATTAACCTAGAAATCTCTTAGTAAGAGGCAATTTCCCACTTTGTTATGAGTAAGAAAATGTATTAACAATATGAATTGGGCCTGGCCGTGGTGGCTCAGTGGTTGAGAGCATAGACCTTTGAACCAGGATGTCACAGTTCGATTCCCGGTCAGGGCACATGCCAGGTTGCAGACTCGATCCCCAGTGTGGGGTGTGCAGGAGGCAGCCAATCAATAATTCTCTCTCATCATTGATGTTTCTCTCTCTCTCCCTATCCCTTCTTCTCTAAAATAAAAAATATATTTAAAAAACACACAGTATGAATTGTTCGCTAGAAATTGTTCTGTAACGTATTCAATCTGATATGGTCAGAGAAAACAAGAAAGCTTTGTGAAAGTTGGCAGTAATCTTTAGACTCCCCCATGTTTGTTTTTTTTAAAAAACAACAACAGTATTTTGAATATACTACACTAAGACAAATTCCCATCAGTTTCCAGGTGGTAAAAGGTTCAAAATACCATATTCTTTTCTAATTGTGACATTTCTAATGCCTACAGAACCCCTTTATTCCTCATGACTCAACATGAACTAGTAAAGCTAGGAACATTTGGAATGTTTTCTGTAAGTTAGTAATTTTGGGGCCTTTGTATTAGAAATTAATAAATTGTATTTGGATGTCTGAAATAAATTGCTATTAAGCAAGAAGTAGGATGATGGATAACCAAAATTACCCTTTGGTGCTTCAGATTTTGAGAGTTGCTTTAAAACACTGGGGTGTGGAGGTTCAGGACATAGACAAAACAAGATTAGACCACAAGTTGATTCATTATATTATTTCTTCTGTAAAATAATTTGCATTTTAGTTTATGTTAAGTTCAAGTTCACAAAACATTTATTTTTGTCAGTGAATTTTTACCATCCATCACTTGTTGATTCATTTAAAAACAAAACTACATGCTTAGTCCTTTAAACATTGTAAATATTTTCAGAGAGGAAGAGTAGAAGATGTTGTCGTTAGTGATGAATGCAGAGGAAAGCAGCTTGGCAAATTGTAAGTAAGCAGAAACAAGGTAATCCTGGATAAATTACGATGCTTTTTGTGTTTCAGTTTACAGTGCCTTGCCAAGATACTTGTTAAACATATTTTGCTGTTTGAAGTTCTTTCTGGCATCATGAATTATGAATCCATTCTTATTCTATAGCTTAGACTAAATTTAATGAAAACAAAGTATTTTTACATTAGTTTTACCGTAAAGTTTGGGAATTGGAAGTGTACCATTTTGCAGACAGTAACATCTATAAATTATTAATTTTTAATAGTCAAATTCTCACACAAGTAGGAAACAGAAACTTTTGGCTGAATCAGGTGATTTCCCCATTTCTCTGTCATGTTTTAAAACAAAATGTTCTCAGTCTCCTAAGTTTTAGAAACATATTAAAACAGCCTTTACTGTACAATCCTTTATACACTTACTTAAAACTTTTAAAAACAGACCAAATTCTAATATTCTAGTCTTCACTTTGTGATATCTTTTATAATTTTATAACTTCAATCAAGATGTTCTGTCTTCAAACTGATGGGATTTTTCAGTTTATGCAAACATGAGAAAACACTTCAGGTAAACTTTTATAGATTTTTTTAAGGTTTTTTTAAAACTCCTAAGGCAGTTAGAATCCCATTCATATACTGGAAAGAAGTATACTTTTTTGCTTTCTTTCTGCTTCATATTAGTTAGACCAAAACAAAGTTAATCTCATACCTACTTTCACAAACATTAGAGTCATTTTAAAAATGATAAAGAACAAAGCTATTACTTACCCATTTTGTGTGGGAATGTTGACTGTTCCTAAGTAGTTTGAATAGATTTAGAGAAAAACACTTAAATAACATAGGCCATATTTTTTAAATGATTAACAATCTTTAGTGTTCATCATCTTAAAACTTATTTTTAAAGAGGGTTAGGGTGAATTAGTGTTTGTCCCATTCATTAACTGGCTGAAGATTATCAGATAATGTATATTTGAAACAAATTAAAATTCTTATCCATTTATAATATTTAAATGAATATATAGTGGGAATGGCCATGACCTAAACCTATTTCTAATATAAATTTGAAATTTTATGAAATATTCATATTATTACTAAAATCTATTTCTATTAACAAATGCTCTATGCCTTCTCCCTCCCTTTTTTTAAAATTTCAGGTTATTATCAACCCTTACTTTGCTAAGCAAGAAACTGAACTGTTATAAGATTACCCTTGAATGTCTACCACAAAACGTTGGTTTCTATAAAAAGTTTGGATATACAGTATCTGAAGAAAACTACATGTGTCAAAGGTTTCTAAAGTAAAAATCTTTTAAGAAAGACATTTGTCAAAGGAGCTAATGCAACAAGGTTGTATACTCTTCCTAAAGTTAAAATAGTTTGCTACAACCCAGTGACCTCCACAAATAGTGGGTTGAAAAACCATTGTAGTACAACAAATATGACATTTAGAAGATTACTTTGGGCTGGTGGAACATGCTGTGAGTTTAGATTACAAATAAATATTATAGAGGATAATTTTTAACCAAAGGAATATATTTTTAACTTGAATCTTTTCTTGCATTGTATTTTTCTAAAATTTGGCTTTATTTCTTGGTAGATTATAGGAGTTATGTATTTGCTATCTGTACTGCTCATTTTAAGAAACGCATACAATGAATAAGGCTGTTTATCACATTCTTAAAATTAGTATTTTTGGTTCAAAGAAACATTTAAATATGAATGAATGTATGCCATTTCCCATATATTACTTGAAATTGGATACATTAGATATAACTACATGTAGTTCAGTACATTTGTTGATCCTAATGCTGTATTGACAAATAATCTGGCCAACCTTTTAAAATAGAAATGAAAATTAACTTATAAAATGTGATAAGATTCAAAGTAAAACAATGTAAATGTACATCTAAATGTTTATATAATTCTAATGTAGGCAAAGTGCCACCTGTGTTATGTGTAAAATATAGTATTTATTTAAAGTATCTAAGAGCAAATATAAGGTACTTTAAAACAATGAATTAGCAAATCCTGGCATATAATAGAACTATTATTCTGGTCACTATCCTGTTTGGTGTTTTTTAAGTTGAAGCAGATATATCAGATATGTTATTAATGGTTCTAATCTTTTGCATTCCACGTTACATTAAACCTGTTCATATGATGAATAATCTTTTGTTAGAATCCTAATGTCTGTGCTTTTCTTGAGTCTTCTTTTGAACTATTATGTCAAGTCATGGTTCATAACATTAGTTTTGTGTACTCTTTATAAAATGAACTTGGAAAGCAAAGATCACTTGTTTCTCATCCCTTTGGCTCAGACCTACCTCAACTGGATTTTGGCTTTTTCTCCATGCAGTAAGTTAAAAGTTGGTTTCTAAAACCATAGGAACCCAGCCCTGGCTGGTGTGGCTCAATTGGTTGAGAGTCATCCAAATGCACTGAAAGATCACTGGTTCCTTTCCCAATCAGGGCACATACCCAGGTTTCAGGTTTGATCCCTGGTTGGGTTGTGTATGGGAGGCAACCAACTGATGTTTCTCTCTAACATTGATCTTTCTCTTTCTCACCCTCTCTAAAATCAATAAAAACATATTTAATAAATAAATGAATGAAACCATAGAAGCCCTTCACCAATAGAGGGTGCACTACTTACCACTGATGACCTATATGGATGAACTGAACTGTCTCTAATGAAAGCAACAAAGCTAGTTTTGCCTTTACTGGAGTTCCCACAACCTTGCCATGACAGTAGCTTTACCAAGTACACCCATGTTAGAAAATAAGCCTAATAAAAGGCAAAATAAAATTCTTTATTACATTTCTGACCACTGGACAATTTGATGTAAAACTATCTACAAAGTTGGCATTTCAACAAATTCCTTTAAATGGTGTTCTTAAGGTCTTACTTTATATCCCCCCTAAAGGAAATAGTTACAAGCAGGTATAGAATATAAAAATTGTGTCATGAGGATAGAGAGCAGGCAGACAGCTCGGGGTGTGGGGGATTGGAGGGGTGGAGGGATTGAGCATAAAAGAAAAAGGGAGAACTCATGGACAACAGGGTGGTGATTGCAAGGGTAGAGGGGGGTGGAGAGAAGGTGGAAGAGAGCATAGAGGGGAAAATGGTGACAGGGAAAAAAATTTTTTTTAATTGTGTCATGAGGAAAATTATGTTCTATATCAATTAGTTAACCAGAGTATGTTTATGATTTTCTAAGCCACATTGTTAGTAAGTTTTAGTAAAAACGAAAACATGTTATTTAACTGTATTCACAAATTTGAGCATTGTTTGCTTTTGAAAAAGTATAATTAAATGGAAGGTGTGATTTTTATTGTGCCCCACATACTGTGTCTATTTGTATATCATTGATTCTAAGATGCATTTTTTGGACATGTTAACATTTTGGAAATCTGGGTGTATTTTATGATCAAGGACATGTCATAGTTTATTCAGTAATATTTTGCCTTTTAGTAGTATCTAAAATATTGGTGTAATAATGGCATCTTATATTTGATGAAGAATAGTATGTAGGTGAACTAGTGGGGAGAAGTGGTACAAAGCAAGAAGTATTTTTTTTAATGGGCTGGAAATTGTGCATAGATCACCTACCATTTCTTTCAGGCATGAATTTCCTCACTCCCAGCTTTAAACTTGGTAAATTAAAAATATACTTGAGCTGAAATTTGCACCTTGCATTGATTACTGACCATAGTTGGTGTGTGTCCACAATGTATTGGAAGATACTCTTAAGTGCTTATCAATTTCCAGTGTTCATTTATCCTTCTTAATCTGTGGGAATAAAACTAAGTCACTTCTACCTAGAAGCCAACAATCTAAATAAAGAAATTCCGAAGCATGAACAGTATAAATGAGCTTTTCAATCGTTTTGAGGTATAACGGCACAATAGTTTTAATACAACCACCAATCTTCACAAAATAATTTTAATACTTTGAGTCTGGGCTAGCAGCATCTCGCACTGTGACATTCCTAAACATACATAAGCATTTTGTCTAAGTACAAATGTTAAAAGCAGAGTAACTTAAGCAATTGCCTATACAAAGGTAAGTAGACACTGTAGGTTATTTTTCTTGAATTTTTGCTGCATAGTAAATTGCAATTACATGTCAGTATAATGTACTGATCTATAGAATACACTTTGAATTGTGAGGTATGGCAACTCCCTATAAAGAGAGCTAACATGTAAACCTGAATATTTTGATTTTTTTTTTTTTTTTTTTTAGCTGCCATGGATGGGTAAGACAAAAAAAAAAAAAATCCAGCATTCAAAGACCCTAGAAACATTTTTCTGACCAAAAATAAAATAAAATCTTAATAATTCTCAGCTATTTCCTAACATTTCCTTTTTGGAGCATTGTTCAATGAACAACAAAGTAAATACTGAAGTGAAGCTAAGTTTGTTGTGGAAGTGTGGGTTAAGCCAGTTATTGGAGAAAAAAAAAAAAAAAAGAATCCACCAGGTAACTGCTCATTTACTTTACATCAGTTGAGACTCTGATATATATGCATATATATGCATCCCAACTTTATAATTCAAGATTGCAGTTGAATACTTCTAATTCACTTGAATTACCATGGTAATAAGACAATTAGAAACCTTATATTTTCTTAAAAAGGACATGCTTAACATTTTCTGACATTACTTCTAAATTCAGGTGAAACAAAATCCCCCTGAAATATATATTCTACTCTAAAAATTAAGTGGTTGGGAGTGTGTAGCAAAAGCTATTATGATTTAACATTTCCACCATAGAGTAGATACAAATAAAAGTAACTGCTATTTAAAACATCTAATAGGTAAAATCATATAAACCAATTAACTGATATTAGGTTAGAATACTGCCATTCCAGTTTGAATATTTTCAATATTTAAGTTTCTCACTTTCAAAAGGGACAAGACAGTTGCCCTATATTTTAATGCAATTTCACTTTAAATTCTGTGCCCAGATTACATATTTAATGTTTAAAGTTGGGAACTATGCCATTTATACATTATTCAAATATTCTAGAAAATAAATCATGATTGGTTAAATGTATCATAGTTAGCTATCACAAAACATCAGTAGAAATAAAGAAAGCACAGAAATGGAACCAAATAGAAGAAAGACTGGAAGAGCTACCAGAACTAGATGAACATTAGGTGGAAGAACGGATCCCAGATAAAACAAACTTGCAAGGTTCTTATGAAAGAAAGAATAACATCATTTTGTCCACATTAATATTGTACTCATGACAGTCCCTTTTCGTAGTGTTGTGATAAAGAGTCTTTAATGTACAGTGCTGGGCAGGCACTTTAGTGAGAACATAGAATTATAGTGGTTAGAAAAAGTGGAAAATTATCAACTATAAATAACTAAACCTGTATTTTTTGGCCCAACTTACTAGAGAGGATATGTATACCTAAGAAACTAATTTTAAAAATCTTTATCTCATTTTTAAAACCTAAATGTACTACTATGAAGATTCTTTTGAGCAGACTTTCTGCTGAATGAAGCATCATATATTATTAGATTACAAGAGAGATCTTCGCTGACTTATCCAATAGTGATCTATTTACAGGAAAGCTGTGTTATCTGGCACTTTACCAACAGGAATTTCTGAACACTCAGTGCAAATCTTGACTCAACTAGCCAGCCACCAAATGACATAATCACACAACAAAATACAAACCACAATGGAATTAACATGTTGTTTTCAGGGTCATAAAATAGAGAAAGGGAAGGAAAATCAGAAGAGGAATACCACCTGGGTCAACAGGAATTGACTCTTATTAACAAAGCAATTTTAATTAATTTTTACTCCTGCTATGCTTGATAAAACAAGCTTTTACTGTATTATTACATTTTAGGGAGGAAAGCCTAGCATGTAACTTGGTGTAATGTCACTTTGCATAGTACCTCTTGGTACCAAGGGAATGTATGGAAATCATTCCCATCAGTAAAGCACCTCAAGAGAGGACTGAGAAAAGTGAGAAAGGAGTTTTGTTTGTGCTAACCTAAATTATCAACTATAAAAGTTAAAACACTCCTCCCTCACATCATACTTAAAATAGCAAAAACGTTTTTGTTAAAACAATTTTTATATATATAAATAAAAATAGGGAGAAATAGGATCCATAAAGTGACTTTGCTATTGCAAATTATAGGGCAAATTTGGATTAACTCAATGCAAAGAACTGATTAATACACAAATTTAAAATATTCTAAAGTCTCCCACAAATCATTTTCCTCAATAAATGCATCTTTTCAAAGAAAGGCTTCTGTCTGAGCCAGAACAACCTCAAAGAATTATTAGGATAACATAAAATAAAGGAGTAAATATTTCCAAATTATTTACAGGTTTCTTCAAGCCTCAGGCTTTCAGTTTAAACTAATTTATGGGTTTAAAAAGTTAAAGAAAAATGTTAAAAATTTTTCAATGTTCTACATACTCATTTAGAGGTCATGAGGATTTATTTTAGTTATTTTTTTTTTTTACGATGCAAGGCACTTTTTTTTTGGGGATTCATTTAGGGAAAAAATGGTGCTACATTGGTTTATTATAGACTATTTAGAACCATTTTGGACAAAGAAAATTGGGCTAAGCAACTCTAAAAAGAACAACACAACATTTGGCTTCTAAGAAATGGGAAAAAGTCACTTGAAAATCTAAAACTCTCCTTGTTTTTCAGCATCTGGTATAAAGCAATGAATCTTTTGTTCATTAAATATTTTTCTTCTATAGACTAAATAAATTAGAAAGGTAATAGAAAAGGAAGCAATACTTAGATCATCTTAAAGTAAGGATAGTTGGCTTAATGTCATGATTTCAAGATTAGTAATAAGGGATCAAGATGTTTTAAAAAATAAAAGGGTAATTAAGCGATTTAATTATACTAAAAAAGAAAGTGACGGGTTCCTGCATTTGTTAATGTTTCTGTAAGAGGCTCCATCATAAAATTGAACTTTAAAATTATTTTTTAAATGTAATATATAGAACACAAAATGAATTTTTAGCAAACTTTAGGAAATTCTTTTGTTATAAATTACCCAAATTTTATAAACAAATCCCCCTAACTTTGCATTTTGTTTAAAGTAGTAACTTTATATCATACAAATAAATTTCAAGTATGAAAAGTGCATTATTGCAATAATACCTCTTTGCAAGTCCAAAATTTTAGTTTATAATTAAACTGTAAAGTGTTAAAAAAAAGAAAAGGAGCAAAACCATCAGTGCCATCTATTGCAGAAATCCAATATCTTAAAATGTTGCTTAATAAGTTGTAGAGAAACACATCTGGAAGCAACATATAATTGAAAAGAAACTACTTGTGTTTTTACCATTTTACATTAGTATTGTTTCTAGTGTTTTCTCCTCCCCAAATAGAATTCACATCCTCTGTGGTGCTCTTGAGTCAGCCATTTTGTGCAGTAGCCACTTGCATGCTTCCAAAATCATCATCTTCTTCATGTGTTCTCTTCAAACTGCCTAAATGTATTGCATGAACATAACATAAAATGGGAACTTAAATTTATTAGAAATGATATACCTAGTAAGTTTCATTTTTATTGAAGTGTTGCCATGTATATATGCACTAAAAAAATTCCATGACTGAACTTTCAGCAAACTTTAGTAAATTCTCTTGTTAAGAATTACACAAATAACTTTGGATCTTCATAACAGGATACATTTTCCCTCTTGAGAATTAAGTATGTCTTAGGTATTGTAAATGATAAACATTAATTTTTAAAATAGTTTGAAAATAGAAATTTTAGAGATAATGTACATAAAAAATTATTAAGTGACTTAGGACATAAAATTTAAGAAATTAATTCCAAATTTGTACAATTTTATTTTGCAGATATAATTATCTTTGCTTCCATAGATGCTGCTGAAAATATTTTTCCACTGAAGCTGTGTTTTTTATTATCAACAAGTCTAGAGCTGGGAGAAAGGACAGCATGCAGCACATAAAGTAGATTTTCTTTTATCTACTCTTCACATCAGAGTCTGCTAGTACAGAAATTTTCCACACAGAATCAAAGCTATCACTATAAGGCCAATAGGTATAATAAAAAAATCTAAATCTAAATGGAGGAAAACATTAGGGAACAATAACTAGTAAAGTGGTGCAGTATTATATGCCTAACAATGGGATGGCCTTAAATTTATGCTCTAACGGTTGTGCTAAATCACAGTAATAATGTTAATTCAGAGGGCAGATTCCAACATGAAATTAATGTGTTACTATAAGATTAATCAAATAAGGATAGAAATACAAATCAAGACAGTGGGATAAAGGAGAAAATATGCTAGACAAGGCTAAGTACCGCTGCTGTAACTGAGTTTCAGAGGAGGTGCTGCACTTGCCTTCTACTAAGGGAGGTGAGGTACAAATAACCTTAATGCACGGCAGAAAGTGAGGAGTATTGATAGAGCAGTTTCAGTGATGGGATTGGAGGAAGAGTAAGTTAATCATGTTTTCTTGAGGAGATGACAAATGAACTAAGTTTTTAGGAACAGAGACTAAATGTGATGCTTTCTAGGTGGAAAAAAGAGGTAAAGGAAACCATCATGGAGAGCATAATGAGAAACAATGAGGCCCTGGCGGAGTAGCTCAGTTGGTCAGAGCAGGTCCACATATGCCAAGGGTGAGGTTTGATCCCTGGTCAGGGCACATACAAGAAACAACCAACGAATGTATAAATAGGTGGAACAACAAAGCGTTGTCTGTCTTTCTCTTCCTACCTCTATTCCTCCCTCTCCAAAAATCAATAAAAACATCCTCAGGACCACTATTTTTTTGGGGGGGGAGGGGGGAGACCAAGATGGCGGCAAAGGTAAACAACTAAACTGCCGCCTCACACCACAATTTCAAAACTAAAACTAAAAGACAAAACGTCTGTCACCCAGAACCACGGGAAAGCTGGCTGAGTGGAAGTTTTACAACTAGAAGGAAAGAGAAAAGAGCACAAACGCTGAAAAGCTGAGGTACGGAGGCATGCGAATCGGGCTGGTGGCAGGCGACTGGGCGCGCGGCTTTTTTTCAACCCGAAGGGAGACAAGCTCCCGATCACTCTGAAATCCAATTTCTGGGGACACGCGGGGGACCCAGACGCCTACGGGGAGAAGCTGGACTGTCGGCCATCGGGTCGGAAAGTGAGAGCGACTTTTTTGCAGAAATGCGCCCAGTACTCATTGTTTACTGCGCTGGAGTGCGGGACGCGGGGACTTGGAAACGTGGAAAGGCAGAGATGGCTGACGGCAGCCATCGCCGTTTGCCACGCCCTCGCCTAGTGACACCCTGAGACCCTGCCCTGCCCCGCCCTGAGACCCCCACCCCCACATTCTACAAACCCGCCCAGGCTCCACACAGCAGCTTTTGCATATAAATGGCCTGTTCTGTGGAAGCTTAACCAAATCAACTGAAGCTCCAGTCAGACTGCTCCAAAACCACTCTAGCAAAGAGGAGAAAACTAGTTCTTGCTGTAGCTCCTGCTGGGTGGCCTCAGACAGCAGCTGACCTGCACCTCATTGGAGATCCAGACACTAGTGTATCTAGTGGTCAATGTGAGACGACACCAGATTTCAACTACTCTCATAAGGGACACATTTAAGAGGCAGACTCATTGAGCACCAAAGACCTACTGGAACAAGTCCGGCCCCATAAACGTGTCTCCAGCACAGCAATTCTTCTGTTATAGACACAGCGGGTCCTCACAGCCAATTGGCCTGGAGGTCAATTCCTCCCAGTGACACCAACAACAATCTAGACTTAACTACAACAAGGCTGTACACACAGTCCACAAAGGGGTGCACCAAGAGTGTCCACCTCAGGTAACGGGGAGGCTGACCCATTGAACCAATAGGACACCTAGTACACAAAGCTACCCTACCAACTCAGGGAAGCAGCGAAAATGAGGAGACAAGGAAACAGATCACAAACGAAAGAAATGGAGGAGAACAAACGAATAGACATAGAGTTCAAAACCACGGTTATAAGCTTTTTCAAGAATTTCCTGGAAAAGGCAGATAAATTTAACCCTTTGCACTCGCTTTTTTCTCGATTCCTTTATTCTACTCGGGATTTAATTTTTTAAATACCCCAGATTTTACAAAGCATGGCAGTAGAATAAAAAACTGGAGTTTTTTTTTTTCATACAAACTTATGTATTTAATGTAAGAAAAGCCCAAATAAAGGAGGAGGGATGGAGGGAGGGAAGGGATGGGCTACCGATGCTAACCGTGTCGAGTCACACTCGACATCCGAGTGCAAAAGGTTAATGAGACCCTCGAGGATATGAAAAAGGACCAACTAGAAATTAAACATACACTGACTGAAATAAAAAATATTATACAGAGACCCAACAGCAGACTAGAGGAACGCAAGAATCAAGTCAAAGATTTGGAATACAAAGAGGCAAAGGACACTCCTCCAGAGAAGCATGAAGAGAAGAGAATTCAGAAAGTTGAAGATAGTGTAAGAAGTCTCTGGGACAACTTCAAGCGTACCAACATTAGAATTATGGGGGTGCCAGAAGAAGAGAGAGAGCAAGACACTGAAAACCTATTTGAAGAAATAATGACCGAAAACTTCCCGCACCTGGTGAAAGAAATAGACTTACAAGTCCAGGAAGCGCACAGAACCCCAAACAAGAGGAATCCAAAGAGGACCACACAAAGACACATCATAATTAAAATTCCAAGGGCAAAAGACAAAGAGAGAATATTAAAAGCAGCAAGAGAAAAACAGTTAGTTACCTACAAGGGAACACCCATACGATTATCAGCTGATTTCTCAACAGAAACTATGCAGGCCAGACAGGAATGGCAAGAAATATTCAAAGTGATGAATAGCAAGAACCTACAACCAAGATTACTCTACCCAGCAAAGTTATCATTCAGAATTGAAGGGCAGATAAAGAGCTTCACACACAAGAAAAAGCTAAAGGAGTTCATCACCACCAAACCAGTATTATATGAAATGCTGAAAGGTATTCTTTAAAAAGAGGAAAAAGAAGAAAAAAGTAAAGATAAAAATTATGAACAACAAATACATATCTATCAACAGGTGAATCTAAAAGTCAAGTGAATTAAAAATCTGAGGAACAGAATAAACTGGTGAATATAATAGAATCAGGGGCATAGAATGGGAGTGAATTGATAATTCTCAGGGGGAAAGGGGTGTCTGTGTGTGGGATACGGGAAGAGACTGGACAAAAATCATACACCTATGGATGAGGACAATGGGGGGGAGGTAAATACAGAGGGAGAGTGGGAACCGGGTGGAGGGGAGATATGGGGAGGGGAAAAGGAGAAACAATTGTAATAATCTGAACAATAAAGATTTATTAAATTAAAAAAAAAAACATCCTCAGGTGAGGATTAAAGAAAAAAAGAGGAACAGTGAGGGATGCAAAAAAAAATCAGAAGAGACTTTACTACCTATGACACTACCTATTGTGTTTTCTTCTGTAGGACTTAATCCAATGAAGGCTTTTGTACAGGAAAAATATCACAGTTCGAACTATCTTTAGTGAATGTAAGTCTGGCCACAATGTTCAAACAGACCAAACAAAAAGACTTTGGATAGGAGGCCAATATGGGCCTGAACTAGATGGAGACTAGGAATACTATAAAATAGGGAAGGTACTGAGGAAACAGACTCTAGCAGATTTGATAACAAGTAGATGGGTGTGGCAAAAAACAAAAATAGTTAATGGCCCTGACCTGGTAGCTCAGTGGGTTAGAGGGTTGTCTTGATATGTCAAGGTTGCGGGTTTGATTCCTGGTTGGGGCACATATAAAGAATCCTATATAATAAAAGGGTAATATGCAAATCGACTGAACAGCAGAACAATCAGTCGCTATGATGCGCACTGACCATCAGGGGAAGATGCTCAATGCAGGAGCTGCCCCCTCGTGGTCAGTGTGCTCCCACAAGGAGAGCGTCATTCAAGTCACAAGCCAGGCTGATGGCTGGTGAGTGCAGCTGTGGTGGCAGGAGCCTCTCCTGCCTCTGTGGCAGTTCTAAGGATGTCCAACTGTGGCTTAGGCCCACTCCCCCCAGCGGGCCTAAGCTGTCAGTCAGAATCCCCCGAGGGCTCCTGGACTGCTAAAGGGTGCAGGCCGGGCTAAGGGACCCCACTCCCTCGCCCTCCAGTGCATGAATGTCATGCACCAGGCCTCTAGTCAACCAATAAATGCATAAACAATTGGAACAACAAATTGATGTCTCCCCCTCTCTCTAAAAATCATAAATTTAAAAAAAAAGGGTTAATGACAAGTAGGAAGCTGAGCCTGAAGGATGAATATATAAAACTGTCATAACAGGCTGTGCAATACAGTGAAGAAAGTGCTGGACTGACTTGTGGTTCATCGTAAGTGCTCAGTTTCCAGCCCAACACACAGTAGGAATGTAACCTGTTCTTCCTATCATATAAGGCTGTTGATCCTAATGAAAATGAAATGAACTTTGGGAGAGAAAAACCATAAATGAGTAAATTCTATGAGTGCTCCAGTAAAGTAAAAAGAACAGAGCAGCCGAAACCGGTTTGGCTCAGTGGATAGAGCGTCGGCCTGCGGACTGAAAGGTCCCGGGTTCGATTCCGGTCAAGGGCATGTACCTTGGTTGCGGGCACATCCCCAGTAGGGGGTGTGCAGGAGGCAGCTGATCGATGTTTCTCTCTCATCGATGTTTCTAACTCTCTATCCCGCTCTCTTCCTCTCTGTAAAAAATCAATAAAATATATTTAAAAAGAAAAGAACAAAAAAAAAAAAAAGAACAGAGCAAACAAGTGTAACAAGATCTTGGAGAAGGAAGGTGAAAGTTAAAAGACTGTGAGAGTATGCTTGAGTCATTACCTTTGAAAATGGGGGAGGACTCTGAAATAGGGAAGGGAGAAGGGCTTGAATATCCATGGCAAAAGAAAAACTTGAGGTAGTTGACACTAATCACTCTAACTTGAA
Source organism: Eptesicus fuscus (assembly GCF_027574615.1). NCBI lineage: Eukaryota > Metazoa > Chordata > Mammalia > Chiroptera > Vespertilionidae > Eptesicus > Eptesicus fuscus. The sequence goes on from NC_072477.1 coordinate 39,123,684, forward strand.
ACATACTTTCATTTATTAACTATCATTTATTCTTAATAAGATAAGATCACCCCTTCACCAGACTCCTCTTATTATTTTAATCTAAGTAGCAACAGTTATACTACTTAGAGACTTAAAATGAAACCAAGTAGAAATCTGATCTTCTAACCAGCTTACACTGATTAACTAGTTAGTGGTGTGCACACAGCAGATAAGACATATATATTCATATAAAATTAAAATGTGAAATTATCTTTTTTATGAACAATTTAAATTGTTAGTATAACTTGTAACAAGCAAAATATGATTCTTTTCTACCTTTCAAGTACTATCATCTTTCTCCCCACAACTTTTTCAAAAATGAAAAAACGCTTACCTGTGGTACCAGAATGAACAGATAATGACCTTTCTATCTGGAGTGGTGACATCATCTGTATTGTTAATTTTGCTAAGTAGATGGCTTCATATTCCTAAAAAATATTTTAATTAACTTCAATATATATTTAAATTCTTGGATACCCAAAACAGTGGTTGATGTGTACATTATTAGTATTCTTAAGTTTATACCAAAATATCTGGTACCATTTTGTCATAAGATAAATGCAGGCTTAAAATTCTTACCTCATAATTTCACATTTACTGATTAGACTATAAATCAAGGCAGGCCAATAGCTTGCACTAGGGTAGCATACACTGAACTACCAATTAATATGTATTGGGGCATTAGGATAATAAGTACGATACTTTCACCACTATTACTTATTGTTCTGATAGAATGAATGAAAATTCAATGAGAAAGCAACATAAAATTAATAAAGTGGCAAATTATAATTTGAACATGAGATAAAAAGCTAAGTCAATAATGAACAACATAGACTGATGAACAAGAAGAGACCCAGAAACAAGGAGGCATGGATCAGACTGTCGGGCCTCAGGGGGAGGGTAGAGAAGGGTGGGGGTAAAGGGGAGAGATCAACCAAAGGACTTGTGTGCAAGCATATGAGCCTAACCAGCGGTTAAGGACAACAGGGGGGTGGGGGCATGTGTGGGGAGGGGTGTGGGATGGGAATGGGGGGATGAGGACAAATATGTGATACCTTAATCAATGAAGAAATAAACAAAACAAAACAAAAAAGCTAAGTCAATCAACTAAAAAATTTCTTAGAATAATAGTTTAATAAGGTTGCCAACTGAAAATGTAATAAAAACTAGTAGCTTTCCTATATACAAAACACCAAATAGAAAATGTACTGGGAGAAGAAACAATTTCACTTATAATGGGAACAAAAAAGTACCTAGGAATAAATTTCATAAGAAATGTATATATTCTGTACAGAGAAAACTTTAAAACACTAATAGATATAAAAGTTGATTTGAATAATTGGAACATATTCTTAAAGTAGAAGACTAAAAATTTAATGGAGCCATTTCTTTCTGAACTGTGAATATATCATTAAAAACAACTATAAAACTTCTTCCAATAAAGTCATCAAAATATAAATCCAAGAACCTGCTAGAAAAATTCTAGAAAGAATAAGGAGGGGGTCTTGAGTCATACCATAAATTGTTTATATAATATTATAGTACTTAAAATTGTTTGATACAGGTACAGCAATAAGCAGATCAATGCAACAGAATACAAAGTCCAGAAATAGACCCAAGTACAGATCAGAATTTGCTGTATAATAAAAATGGCTTTTCAAATCAATTAGCTAAAGACAGATTTCCTTAAAAGAGCTCTTACAAACCAATGAGAAAAAGACCTGCAACCTGTATGAAAAATGGGCAAACAATAAGGAGTCACACTTTTACTACCAATATGATAATAACCAAAAGTTTGTTAAAATACGTTTGATTACTGGTATTGTTTAGAGTATGGCAAAACAGGTCTCCTTGTTTTTGGTTGGTGTTAAGTTTACATTACTTCAGTCTTTTTAGAGTTAAATTGATATCACCTTTCAAATGCCCTCTAACCCAGCAATTCCACTCTGATCAGTTATCTTACAGGTATATTCACACAGAGATGCACCTATTCTTTCCAATATTATTTATAATCATCAAAGGCTAGAAACAATCTAAAGGCCCATGTTAAAAGGAAGTGGTCATATAAAATTGTTATATATGTACATACTACATATAAAATATTTTGCAGATAGAGCTATACATGCTGGGGGTTTTTTTTGTTTTTCTTTTGTTTTGTTTTTTATACATGCTGTTTTAGAATGATATACTAAGGCATACTATTAGGAAGACTTATTTTTCATTGTATTCTCCTTAGGCATCGTGGAAATTTAAATTTTTAAACCATGAGTGCATATTACTTTTTCAAATCAGTTTAAGAAAAGATGTTTTTACACCACTGTTAAAAGGCAAAGAAACTAATAAATTACAGTTAACTTTGTGTTCTATAACATAAGGAAGGAATAAAAAACATTTTACACAAAGAAGGTGAGACTAGAGATACCACTGTTTCTCTTTTAAACGAAGTAAAAGAAAAAAAAGCCTCAGAGACAGACAACCATATGGTGACTGCCAGAGGGAAAAGAAGGGCTGGGGGTGGTAGAAGATGGTAAAGGAAGAGATAAATGGTGATGGAAGGAGACTTGATTTGGAGTGGTAAACACACAATGTACAGATGATGTATTGTAGCATGTATACCTGAAACATGTAAAATTTTATTAACCAATGTTACCCCAATAAATTAAAAAAAAATAACAAAATTATTTGTTTAAAAAATGAAGTAAAAATTAATAGTAAATTGAAAACAAAATTGAGGCCCTAGCTGGTTTGGCTTAGTGGATAGAGTGTCGGCCGGCAGGTTCAATTCCAGTCAAGGACACATACCTGGGTTGCAGGCTCCTTGCCGGCCCAGGCCCTTGGTCGGGGCACATGCAGGAAGCAACCAATTGATGTGTTTCTCTCACATTGATATTTCTCTCTTTTTTTACCCTCTCTCTTCCACTCTCTCTAAAAATCAATGGAAAAATATCGAGTGAGGATTAAAAAAAAGAAAGAAAAAAAGAAAAAAGAAAACAAAAATGAGATAAAATTTAAAGTATAGTAACTGAGACAATCTATGTTATAATGCACTTGATGTCTAAATTTGAAATTTATTCATGGAATCAGCCAGAGCACATTCTTTAACCTACGATTTTCCTTCTTGAAAAAAAATCTTATCTTTTTAGGCACAATAAAACCTGAAAAATCATGGAAAAGATAAAGCATCTAAAATGTAAAAAGTTGTTGTATGTAGCATACTTAGAATCAGAACTCAATGTGTGTGACTAAAGTAGAGAGAGAAATTGAAAAAATTTCTAATGTGGATTATTTTACTTTATATTTAACAATGTGTCTTTAATCTTTTTTTCTGGTAATTGCAGCCTTTTTTTTTAATCCTCATCAGAGGATATTTTTCCATTGATTTTTAGTGAGAGTGGGAGGGAGGGGGAGAGAGAGAGAGAGAGAGAGAGAGAGAGAGAGAGAGAGAGAGAGAGAGAGAGAGAGAGAGACATCAGTGTGAGAGAGACACATCGATCAGTTGCCCCATGCATGTGCCCTGACCAGGGCTGGGAATAGATGGCCCTTGACCGGAATTGTACCTTGGACCCTTCAGTCCACAGGCCAATGCTCTATCCACTGAGCCAAACTGGCTAGGACTGGTAATAGCAGTTTTAAAGAAAATTCTTTTGGCCATATTACCCAAAGCAATATATAGATTTAATGGAATCCTCATCAAAACCCCAATGTCATTTTTTAAAGAAATAGGATAAAAAATGATCAGATTTGTATGGAACCACAAAAGACCCTGAATAGGCAAAGCAATTCTGTATCAGAAATGTACTTGAAATCTACCAGTATATCATATTATAAACCAATGTCACCCCTATAAATTTAATTTTTTTAAAAAAGAAAAACTTAAATAGAAATGCAAACTTGAAGAATCAAATTAGATTATGGCAATTTTTAAGTATTTACAAAGTAAATTTTACACCTAAATTACATGGACATAAGATTTTAATTATCCTACTTTCTAATTGCCTAAAAAGGGAAGAAAAGAGAAGTTACCTGAAGTTGATGAACAAATCCAGCATTAGGATTAATACAAAATCTTCTTTCTTGAACATAAGCAAATGCATCTCTGAAAACAGAAAAAGAAAATTAAAGTGATGTTATCAGTTCATGAATTAATCTTAATTGTGAGAATTCATCTAAAATAGAAACTTGTATAAATATCTAAAACTAGAAGCCTGGTGCACGAAATTCATGCACTTGGGGGGGGGGTCCCTCAGCCTGGCCTGCACCCTCTTGCAGTCTGGGAACCCTGGGGGGATGTTCGACTGATGGCTTAGGCCCACTAAGCCGTCAGTCAGCCATCCTTAGCTCTGCCATGGTTACGGGAGAGGCTCCCACCACTGCCGCTGTGCTCACCAGCCGTGAGCCTGGCTTCTGGCTGAGCGGTGCTCCTTCTGTGGGAGCACACTGACCACCAGGGGGCAGCTCCTGCATTGAGTGTCTGCCCCGTTGTGGTCAGTATGCATCATAGTAACTGGTCATTCCACCATTCGGTCATTTGCATATTAGCCTTTTATTATATAAGACGGGAAATCATAATCATATAGCTTGTACTTGAGAGGTAGTGAGTGGTAGTGGAAATATTGACAGCATAGTCAGACTAATCACAATAAAATGGTATTATTATAATACCTATCTTGGAGGGCTATTGAGAAGATGGGAGTTAAGTATAGAGCACCCATCTGTCACATATACATGATCACAATATTGTCAATGGTAAATGAGAAGTGTATCTACTTCCACACTGTTATGAAGCACAAATGAGATAAAAATGCCTAGAAAATAGTGCCTGGAACATAGTAGAGACCCAAGAAAAGCAAGTTACTTTCACTATTAATGTTATTACTGATAAGGCACTAAATAATAAAGAGAATATATAAAAGTTTCCCAATGCTTGTTCATCTTTTCAAGTAAAGTAAATTATCTGTATTCAAATAACATTATTTTAAGAACTTATAAGCAAACTTGTTCATTATAATTTAAACACAAACGATATGAAAAACAACAACACTAAATAAGCACTTGAGAATACCAGGTCTTTTACAGGGAAAGCAGTTTTGGGGTGGGAGTGGGGACAAAGAAGACTCAAGGTAGAAATGGGGGTTCCAATTCCAACTGTGACCACCACTGCCATCCCGGGGGTAGCCCGGAACAGCAAAAGGAGGCCAGCCGATCCTTCCCATAAGGGCAGCAGCAGCACCCGGGGATATATTGCCAATAAGAAGAAAAAGTGTCCACCTCTAGCTTTGCACAGGGTATCAGCATGGAAGCCATGAGTGAAAAGAAAATAGTGCCTTCTGATTTTAGCACAGGACCTTCAGAGGAAACTTGCAAACCTTTGCCATTTAAAGATCCCATCTTTGTGCACTCTCGCCATGGTGGTATAGTTGGCAAGAATAGAACTTGGAAGAACTAACAAATTCCCGTTTCTGAAAGGGCATTGCCATGACAATTGAACAATCCTATCTACTTTAGTACTGATGCTCCTCCATCCTTCAAACCAGCTAAGCATTCTGATGTTTCAGGTCTTCTTGCCAACTACACTGACCCACAGAGCAAGCTTCGGTTCAACTCCATCAAACACTTTCCCTACATTTGCAGGCTGCCATCCTATGTTGTCACTGGCTACCTGGCCCTGAGAATGACCACAAAGCATCGTTCCCTGAGCCTTGAGAAATGGAGTTGAAGTGGAAAACTATTTCAAAGCTAGACTTTGGACTCACAATTTTGCTTCATGGAAACATACTCGTTCTATTGTCAATCTGGAAATGTCAGTGCTATGCCTTGGAAAGAATGTTCGGCTTTAAGGTTTTTCCCCGTGTTTTTCCTCCACATGTAATATTTCCTGTTGAGTTATATTTCATTTGTTGCCTCAAGTAAAGTCACTTGACAAGAAAACAATGAAAAAAAACCCAAGCATTTGAATGTTTATTACGTGTCAGGTATGTGGATCCAATGCTGAACATAGCTCAAAAGGAGAGTAATGGGGAACATGGTATAAAAATGGAGAGGCTGCCCAGCCAGCATGACTCAGTGGTTGAGCACCCTGAGAACTGGGAAGTAATGGTTCAATTCCTGGTCAGGGCACATGCCCAGATTATGGGCTCAATCCCCAGTTTGGGGCAGGTAGGAGGCAGCCAATCAATGATTCTTTCTCATCGTTGATGTTTCTATCTCTCCCTCTCCTCTCTGAAATCAATTTAAAAAAATACTGAAAAAAAGAAGAAGATGGAGAGGTTGATGGGTCCATGTCATGCAAGTTTCATTTGCTAGGTTAAGTTATTAAGAATTAGAAACCTTTGAAAGCTTTTTGGGGTAAGGTGATTATATGTTCAGATCAGATTTATCTTTGGAAAAGATCATTCCAAGTATAAGGTGAAGAACAAAATAGACTGGAGAAAAGAATACAGGAGACCACTAAGAAGGCTCCTACTGGAAGAGTCCAGGAAGACACAACTGAGCTTGGATTAGGGGGATTAAATGATGAGGGAAAGATATGTTGATACTTAATGTATATTTTAGAATATAAAACAGATAGGACTGATTAATGGGTCAGTTTAGGAGATGGGGAATAAGAGAGGGTGGTGTCAATGATTATAAGATTTCTAACTTGTGCAATTAGACACACTAACAAAGGAAACACTGCACAATGGCCAGGTTTATGTTCTGTTTGGGGCCAAGAAGCTCATGATCCCTCCTCTCTCTTTTTTATCTTTGCATATGCTTGGAAAAGATTATTTTGGACAAGAAAGACTACACTGAATTATGAATAGAAGCTAAAACAATTCTTAGGTAATTTTTCATCCAACTACTGTAAAAGGAAAACATAATAAATTAGACTTTTAAAGAAGGAAAGCAGTAACATGTGCAGGTAGGCGTTTTAAAACTTATACTAACCAATTCTTTAGCAGAAAATAGTCTTCCATGGATGATTCTAACCACAACTACCTTGGCTTCTTAAAATAATAATAGCACTAGCTCCATAAAACAAAACAAAAAATTTAGTCTAAGTAGATAAGGTAGACAAGGCAGACAAGCTACAAAGGTTAAGAGATAAAGCATCTGGTACAAGAGCCTGCCTAATCAAACATGACTAGATAACAAAATCAAAAGATTAACTTTAAACTCCCAACTTCTCCATTAAGCTCCATTTTAATAATAATTTAAATTGTGGCTCGGTTTCAGAGTACTTTCTTACCTGTATTTCATTCCAAATGTTTCCATAATGTATGCAATAACAAAGGCAGCACTGAAAAGGGGGGAAAAATTTTAGAAAAAAAAAACAAAAACAAAAAACAGAAAACACAACTCATTAATTAAATGTTAGAGAGAGAAAAAATTATCTCTAACGTCATACCTCCTGGAGATCCCTGCATTTCCATGGACAAGAACTTTCCCTGAAAAACAAGAAATAGTTATTCTGATAGAAAAATACAAAACAAGAAGTCAAGAAAACACAACCTTGAGAACAGTCCATTATATATAATTACAACTTCCATATCCTGAATTTAAAATGAATATTAACTGCCCTAGCTGGTTTGGCTCAGTGGATAGAGTGTAGGCCTGTGGACCAAAGGGTGTCCTGGGTTTGATTCCAGTCAAGGGCACGCATTTGGTTGCAGGCTCCTCCCTGGCCTGGGCCCTAGTCGAGGCTCATACAGGAGGCAACTAATAGATGTTGTATATTTTAGGATATAAAACAGACAGGATTTCTCTCACATTGATATTTCTGTTTTTCCCTCTCTCTTCCACTCTTTCTAAAAATCAATGAAAAAAATATCCTCGGGTGAGGATAAATAAATAAATAAATAAAATGAATACTAACTAAATTAACTAAACAAATAATCTAAATATAAACATTAGCTAAGTAAATATTATTTACCTCCAGTTTGTAAGCTCCCATCAATAAATTCTTTAGTCTGAAGGCAAAAACAATGTGTTATAATAAAACATGTAGATTAACATAAACATAAAATACATACAGTGAAACAAAATATACTGAAAACAATTTCCTGCTAATTTATATGAATAATAATTACATTAATTCAAGAATTTTCAAAATGCTACAAATACTATTTGAAGTTTAAAAAATTATATAGGAGCTAAAATTTAATTTTAATAATTTCAAAATGTGATCTCAAATTTTAAAAACATATATAACGCCACAAATTCAGTCATAACACAGAAAAAGTTCAGAACCATAATTAAGAGGTCAAACTATGAATACATTTTAAATAATATTAAAATATTGATACCTACCATGGGGAAAAAACGTATTATATTTTCAACTGGATTATCTGCAATATCCAAGACTAAATATCTGAAAATAGAATATTTTGTGATAAGCATACTTTCAGACAAAACTCTCTTTATGTATTAAAAAAACTAACTTTGAAAATTTCTAGACAACCATAAAAAGAATGCAAAACAACTTTCAAAGTATCATATTCCCAAGAACTGGGCCATAGACTGTATATTGCTTAAAGCATACATAACATTATTTTATATATATACTTATTGATTTCAGAGAAGAAGGGAGAGGGAGAGAGAGATAGAAGCATCAATGATGAGAGAGAATCATTGATCAGTTGCCTCCTGCAAGCCTCCCACTGTGGATCGAGCCCCCAACCCGGGCATGTGCCCTGACTGGGAATCGAACTGTGACCTCCTGCTTCATAGGTTGACGCTCAGCAACTGAGCAACGACAGTCGGGCAGAATACATAACATTTAAAGCCTTAAATAACACATGTGAACATTTCTCTGATATGTTAATATTAAAAAAATCTATCTGGTTAAAATAGAAAAATCACAAGAAGAGACCTTCCTCCAGATCAGAATGGACCTAGAAAATAAAGGCAAAAAGTGCCTATATTCATTATTCTTCTTCTTCTATTTCTACTTCTTTAGGACTATGATTCTTCTCTGAATGGTCCTGTAATTCACTCCTCCTTACAACCCTACAGAGAGCACTTCAGAAGAAGCCTAAAGTCTGAAAGAGAAGGAGCTAATCAAAATAGAAGGCAGTCTGATGGCGCCAAGAGTAAAAAAATTCACTGTTTGAACTAACCTTCAGTAGTGCAAAAAGTCAAGAGACCACCTATCCTGGAATTTTATGCTTTGGAAAACATTTAAAATAAGACATTATTAATATGCTAGGCTTTTTTTTATTTTGTGAAAAACTTCCATTTCTAATTTATCCAACATAACCTGTTTACTAACACAACTATAAATAAGTTGTGAAATTAATTTTTAGTCAGTATTGTTTTAAAAATTACAGTTCTTTAATGGTAAAACATCAATAAATTCAGGGCATGTCAGAGAGAAGTTGAAGCTCAGGATCCAAGGATAATCCAATGTAAAAACCATAAGGATTCTGACAACAGTATCTTAGAATGACTGGGTAGACCTGTTGTATAAAACATTGCTTCAGGGGGAAAAATGTTAATTCAGAGTTAAACTAAAATATTTTACTACATGCCATTTGGAATGTCAAAAGCTACTCGTGGCCCTAGCTGTTTTGGCTCAGTGGATAGTGTTGGCCTGTGGACTGAAGGGTCCCGGGTGCAATTCCAGTCAAGTGCACATGCCCAGGTTGCAGCTAGATCTCCAGTAGGGGGTGTGCGAGAGGCAGCTGATCAATGATTCTCATCACTGATGTTTCTATCTCCCTCTCCCTCCCTCTCTGAAATTAATAAAAATATATTAACATATATATTTTTTAAAAACTGCTACTAGAACTATCCTATATAATAAAAGCCTAATATGCTAGCGTCCAACCATTAGACCAGTCACTATGACGTGCACTGACCACCAGGGGGCAGATGCTCCGACTGGTAGGTTAGCTTGCTGCTGGGGTCTGGCCGATCGATCGGGACTGGGCGAGATGGGCCAGACATGCCCTAGAGCCCTCCTAAGGTCCCTCCCCAGCCCCAATCGTGCACTGGTGGGGTCCCTTGGCCTGGCCTGCGCCCTCTTGCAATCCTGGACCCACCGGGGGATGTCGGAGAGCCGCAGGCCAGGCCGAGTGACCCCCCACCGGTGCACAAATTCGTGCACTGGGCCTCTAGTCAATCTACAAGCCAATACCCAGTCTAAGGAGAAACGGTTCTTCCATTAAGAACCTGCTCTGGGTACTAAAAACAAATGTAAAATGATAACATTCATTTTCTCTAATATACGTAAGTCTATGTGTGTATATACATAATACACATATACAATAAAGAAATATTTAGAAGGAAATATAACAAAATGTTAACTAAAGTGTATCATCTGGGTTGTGGAATTATGAATGACTTTTTAAATATTTTTCTTGGTAGCATTTCAGTTTTTCCAAAGTATCTATAAAGGACAAGTGTTTCTTTTACAATTAGAAATAATTCAATCTATTTTATTTTTAAAATATAGACATTCATTTTTAAAAACTAGTTTTTATTCACTGAGAAATGTATACACATAGTCAAAGTCTGTCAGTATAAAAAATACTTGCAATGAAAAATAGATCCCTTTACCATTCTAGACCCTGAATTTCCCTTCTGAAAAGCAATCACTGTCAAGTATCTAGTCTTAGTCCAGAAATTTTCTATAGATACAAAAATATATAGGGTGTCTCAAAAAATGTATACACACTTTAACAGCTGATAATTCACTTAATTTTCACTCCTTTTCAGGTTTACCTGATTTAAAATAATAGGTGAAGCCAGACTAAGCTTTGAATGAAGAAAATTTATCCTAAAGTGCCACTAGACTGTTTTTATGGGGATACAGAAAGGATAAAGTTTACGTTACAAAACCGGCAACAGCTGACAAATTGAAGGTACACAAATTCCGAATGAAATTCTGATTCTTGATGTTTGTCATTCCACCGCTTTGTATTATCAGCAATGCCTGTACCAGAACAGTCCAGTTTGAAAACAGGCATTGACAAAAAAATCATTAATTTCTGTAAACTCTTTTAAATTTTGAAAATGAACTATATGCTAATAAACACTGACTTTATGCTGGGCCAGTGTGGCTCGGTGGTTGAGTGTTGACCTATGAACCAGGAGATCACGGGTTTGATTCCCAGTGAGGGAATATGCCTGGGTTGTGAGCTCGATTCCCAGTGTGGGGCATGCAGGAAGCAGCAGATCACTGATTTTTTTTTTCATCGTTGATGTTTCTATCTCTCTCCTTCTCTGAAAATAAAATAATAAACACTGACTTTATAATCATTCAAAGTGCACATACATTTTTTGGGACACCCATTATATGCCTAATGCTTTGTATACATTTTTAAACACACTGAGAGTATACATGGTTCTATACCTTGGTTTTTCTTTTTTTTTAATTTTTATTTTTTATTGATTTCAGAGAGAAAAGAAGAGGGAGAGATAGAAACATCAATGATGAGAATCCTAGATCGGCTGTCTCGTGCATGCACCACACACTGGGGATCAAGCCTGCAACCCAGGAATGTGCCCTGACTGGGAATTGAACTGTGACCTCCTGGTTCATAGATTGATGCTCAACCACTGAGCAATGCCACCAGGCTGATTTTTCTTTTAATAAATCTTAAGAGATTATGCCATATCAATGTACACATAAATATTTTAAAATTTATCTTTATTGAGAGTATTACAGATGTCCCCCTTTGCTCCCCTCCACCCTGCACCTAACCGACCCTAGGCCTTCACCTCACTATTGTCTGTGTCTGAAGGTTATGCATATATACATATCAGTTCTTTGGTTCATCTCTTCCTGTTCTCCCTCCCCACTTCCCTTTGAAATCTGTCAGTTTGTTCCATGCTTCCATATCTATGGTCCTATTTCGTTTGTCAGTTTATTTTGTTCATTAGATCCTACATATAATTAAGATCATATGATATTTGTCTTTCTCTGGCTGGCTTATTTTGCATAGCAAAATAACAGAAAAATTTCATTCTTTTTTCATGGTTATAGTATTCTATTGTATGTTCACACAATATATTTTATAATGTCTTATACTAATGGACATTCAGGTTGCTTTCATTTTTATAAACAATAAAGCAGAGCATTAAAATATTTTTAACATATATGCTTTTATATAGACACAGAATATCTCTAGAATGATATTCAAGGAAGAGTTTTAATAGTAGCTGCCTCCCAGGAGAGAAGTTAGTTACAGAGGAGGAAAGAGACTTACTTTCATTATATACCATTGTTGTACCGCCTGTAGTATATACTCTTAATTTTAAAAATAAAGTTAAAATAAAGAAATTATATATTATTAGATGTTCAACTGCACTCACTGTAAGATAAATAAGAGAGGCAAATTAAAATTACATGAAACACCATTTTAATCCAGGAGATTTGGAAAAATTTTTAATCCTTTATAATTCTGTCTAAGAGAGATCCAAAAAGAGTCATTCTCATATACTTCATAGTGGAAATGCAGACTGATCCAACTCACTGGAGGGCAACGTGCAACATCTATTAAAATTTTAAATGCTCATATCTAGCAATTCCACTTCTACAAATTTATTGATATATTCACATATTAATTAAATGACATGAACAGGGAAACTGACTATATGCTATATTAGCAAGTCTGGAAACAATCTAAATGTCCAACAATAGGAGACAGTTGAATAAATTTTAGTGTAGTCATACAATAGATTACTGTACAACTTAAAAAGAATAACGCAGGCCCTAGCCGGTTTGGTTCAGTGGATAGAGCTTCGGCCTGCAGACTGAAGGGTCCCAGGTTTGATTCTGGTCAAGGGCACATGCCAGGGTTGCGGGCTCGATCCCCAGTAGGGGGCGTGCAGGAGGCGGCCAATCAATGATTCGCTTTCATCATTGATATTTCTCTCTCTCCCCCCCTCCCTTCCTCTGAAATCAATATAAATATATATAAAAAAAGAATAACGCAGCTTTAAGTAATGATATGAAACAACCTCCAAAAAATATACAATTTTTAAAAAGCCAGAGTAAAAAATTAGTTTACCTTAGGAATCCTATCTAATAAAGAGGGAATATGCTAATTGACCATCACTCCATCACAAATATGGCTGTATCCACAGCTGAGGCCAAGTTCCCATAAGGAACCTTAAGGAGCAATCAGCAGGGACCTGAGGCTACGCCCTCCCCCACCCCCGCTGGGACTTGACAGGGGACCTCAGGCTGTGTCTCCCACCCAGCGGGGCTTGATGGGAGACCTGAGGCTGCGCCTCCCCCTCCCGGTGCTGGGCCGGGGGACCTGAGGCTGTGCCCCCCCTCCCCCCCGCCTGGCGGGGCTTGATGGGGGACCTCAGGCCATGCCCCCCACCCAGCGGGGCTTGATAGGGGATCTCAAGCCGTGTCCCCCACCTGATGGGGCTTGATGGAGGACCTCAAGGCATGCCCCCCACCCCAGTCTGGGCTGGGGGACCTCAGGCCACGCCCCCCCATCCTGGCGCCAGGCCAGGGGACCTGAGGCTACGCCCCCTGCCCAGCAGGGCTTGACAAGGGTGGGACTGGCCTGGTCTGGATCTAGCCCAATTGTGGGGGGCCGGTCGGGTCTGGGTCTCACGCGATTTTGAGGTGCATGTGTGTGTGGGAGGGACTTGACTCTGGGTCCCGTGGTATGCCCCAGACTCTGACAGGAGGAAGGTTTTCATATACATTTTACTAATTTTCTTTCATCTCTGACACTTCTATTATAGAGAAAGGGCAAATAGCAATAGTAAATTATTTCCTCTAATTAACCCCCTTTTAATGTGCATGAATTTTGTGCACCGGGTCACTAGTTTGCTTATATATGTAACATTATTCTGGAAGGATACTCAAAAAGAAGTAACAATTGGATATCTTTAGGAAGGGAATTCAGTCTTTAGGGGATAGGAATAGGGAAACCTACTTTTTGTATACATTATTTCAAACCTTTAGAATTCTGCGTTATGTACATGAATTACTTATTTAAAATATTTTATTTAAAAAAATGTATTTTATTGAATTTTTACAGAGAAGAAGGGAGAGGGATAGAGTCAGAAACATCAATGAGCGAGAAACTTCGATCAGCTGCCTCCTGCACACCCCACACTGGGGATATGCCCGCAACCAAGGTACATGCCCTTCTTGGAATTGAACCTGGGACCCTTCAGTCTGCAGGCCAATGCTCTATCCACTGAACCAAACTGGCCAGAGCTAAAATATTTTAAAGGACATCTATTTTTAAAATGATGTGTTGTACAACCCATCTCTCTGTACAGAAGAAAATCTGATATAATAAAATCAACTTGAATTAAAAACCAGATTACATGTTTGCTACACGTAACATTTTAATAAATAAGAGCAATAATCTTACCTAAATAACTGTTGAAAGTTTGGTTTAATAAAGTTCGCTTCAATATTTTGTCTTATGCATATGATATGGGTTACTCCATGTTTCTGTAGTATAGGTAGCTATAAAAAAAGAAGAGGCAGGGGAGAGAAACAGTTTAAAATACAAACATCATCTTACTGTAACACAGATGTTTGAAAATACACAATTTAACATTAGAATTAATACAGACACATCTGAACTTTAAATAAAGGTGATTAAAGCTAATTTTAAAATAATATAACTGCTGTGGCCAGCTTTTCATTGGTAGAGCATCAGTCTGTGGACCAAAGGGTTGCAGGTTTGATTCCCAGTCAAGGGTATGTACTTTGGTTGCAGGTTCCCCACCCCCAGTAGGGTCATGTGTAGAAGGCAACCAATCGATATGTCTCTCTCACATCGATGTTTCTTTCTGTTTCTCTCTCTCTCACCCTATCCTCCTTCCCTTCCACTCTCTAGAAATCAATGGAAAAAATAATATAACTTAAATGATCAGCAAGAGATTTCAATGATTCAAGATTAATACGTTAAATGTCCTCAAAAGACTAATAGGACTATTTTACAACTATAATTTTAGAGCTCAATGGGAGCTTAAAGATAATTTACTTGGAAAACAATACTATACAGTGGCTAAAAGCATGGACTTTGGAGTCATAAGAGCCTAAGCTTTATATCCCAGCTCTGCAGTTCAGTTTTCTCATGTGAAAATGGGGAAAACACTACCTAGTCACTGAGTGGTTGTAAGAAGTACATAAGATAACACATGTGGTGTTTGGCATAGTGGCTTCAGCATATGTGAAGTGTTTATTAAATAGTAGTTACATAAATTGACTATAATCTGTTTTTCTTTAGAGGGAACTAAGACAAACAGTTGTTCGACATCACTGAATTAATAATAGTAGTACCAGAGTCCAAATCTCTTGATTACTCCTGGCCTCTCCCAGTATACTTTTTGTACTAGAAGCCAGAATTAATTTATACAATTCATAGAATCTAATGAAACCTTTCAGGGTTTTAAAGTTCTACTAAAGTTAAAAATAGGAAACTCCAAATGTTATCTTCTTATATTCTGTGGTGCTTTTCTGACTTGAATTATAGAGCAATTTAATACAAATCTAGAAAATATCAAATTTTTACTTGCAAGCTATTACAGTTTTCTGTGAATTTATAGATGATGTTATTTTAATAGCTAAAATGTAAATTCTATGAGAACAAGAACTTTGTTCAATGATTCATATTAAGTATGTGTAACAGTGCCTCAAACATAGTAGTGGTTCTACAGTAATGTTTAATAAATGAATGAACAGTTCATGTAGGCATGAGGAATCAGAATAATCTTGAGTCTTCTATGATATTTTAATCCTATAATCCTATATATTTAATTCCCACTTTCTACATTAAATACTCCAGAACAGTAATACTAATAATTCATGAGAGAAGTCAAAGGATAACTTATATTTACTATGGACTGAATGTGTCCTAAAATTCATGTTGAAGCCCTAACTTCCAAGGTGATGGTATTAGGAGGTATGTCTCTGGAAACTAATCAGATAGACACCTCTCAAGGTTGTTGGCTTAGATGAGGTCATGAGGATGGAGCCTCTATGATGGAATTAGTCCTCTTATAAGAGGAAGAGACATTAGTTTCCTCTCTGTCATGAGAAGATATAGCTAAAAGGCAGCCTTTGGCAAGCCAGGAAGAGGGAACTCACCAAAACCTAATCTTGTTGGCACCCTGATCTCAGACTTTCCATCCTCCAGAACTGTGAGAAATAAATGTCTGTTGTTGAAACCATCCAGACTTTTATTATAGGCACCAAGTATTTTATGATAGCAGCCTGAGCTAATTAAGAAAACAAGGTTTTCAAGTTTTAAATATTAATTTTTGCAGCAAATTTTCCTATGTCTAA
The DNA here is from genome assembly GCF_027574615.1 of Eptesicus fuscus. Taxonomy (NCBI): domain Eukaryota; kingdom Metazoa; phylum Chordata; class Mammalia; order Chiroptera; family Vespertilionidae; genus Eptesicus; species Eptesicus fuscus. The sequence continues at coordinate 39,139,963 of NC_072477.1, forward strand.
CAGAGATTAGAGTTCAATTATCTTTGTATTTCTAAGTATAACCTGAATAAGAAGGGAGGTAAGCATTTGGTAGGATTAATAATTAATGTTGCATATTCACATTTATCCAACCTACAAAATGAATTCAACATTCATTCCTTTGTTCACATTTGATCTATGATAATCTGAAGAAGATTTCATATCTATTAATGTGAGGAACTAGAAGACAACATATATAATTGTGGACAAAAAAACAATTTGAAGGCATATTAGGTTATTAATAGTAAAAACAAGCCTGACTATCAAAATAGAATCCACATGCAATAGCAAAGAGAGTACTTTTTACTGTTCAATAGATTTGATTATATAAAACAAATTATGATCTTTTCATACCTACAAACAACAGACAAGTTCTACAAAAGAAATAGTTTAACAGTTACAAAAAGCCTTAATTTGCCCTTTTTACTAAAACTGTATTTGAATGTAATAAAGGATAGGCTTAAATAATGAGTCCTAGAAAAGGAGTTTATTCCCTAAAATTTCTCTATCCTATTAATAAAAGCCTATGTGGTCATGACGCCCTCACGCCATAATGAGCGATCATCAGGAGGCTGCGTGTCCGCGTGGGTGGGCGAGGGCTTGACGCTTGCGTGTATGGCGCAGAGGTGGGTCCCGTGGCTCCGCACAGTGAGGCTGGGGGACCCTCGGCTCCGGCCTACCTCTTTGGAGCAATCGATCGCGGGGCTCCCGCACTGTGAGAGGTCACAGGCCAGGCTGGGGGGCCACTCTCCCCTCCAGTGCACGAATTTCATGCACCAGGTCTCTAGTTTATATATAGTGCAATAATTTAGAACTTGGAGCATCCAAACCTCTAAAGTCTGGAGAAACAAAAATAAGATTTGAGTCACTTCAATCAAAATGAGTGTGTGTATGTGCATGCACATACAGACATATACACAAACACACACTCACCCTTGATAAGGAAAGGTTAACTAAAATATCCTTATTTTGGGCTTTATATTTTAGAGGGTAAGTAAATCATTAAATAAAGGTTCACTATTTGGAAATCTTCCAAACACAAGGATTTCATCAGAAAAATAAAATAGAAAACTCATTTATGATTTGTGGTTAAACACTTGAGAATCACTGGCCCAGTAAAATTTGGAAAAAGGCAGGTACTCCAACGTAATTACTGTTAACATGCAATTATTTGTGAACTCTCCCTCAAATAAAACTCTTACTACTAAAATAAAAATTACTCCAAAAAAGTGGGTTAATAAAGTCTCTTGATGAACCTAACCTAAAGTTCATACCTTGCTTTTCATAGCGGAAGAATATGGGCCTAAAAACAATCCAGGTAAAATTTCCTAGAAAAAAAAAAATTGAGATATTTACCATCAGCAATTTAAATCTATATAAAATATGTACCATAAAAGTGGATATTGGGTGTTTTCATAGTTATAATAATTTGCTAAAAAGCTTATTATCTAGAGAGCATTTCCCAGGTACAATGAGCAAATGATTGGGAAGAGAAATGAAGATGTGCTTCATATGTCAAACAAGACATTCAAAATTCAAACTTGGTTCTGAATAATACATTCCAGATATTTGAACTTCCACAGTGCTTTTTTCTTCCCCGAGTTTTACTGACAATAGTACTTTTATAGCAGTTTGGGTAGAATTAATACATTGTAGGGTTATCTTTTACATTAATAAAACACCTCTAATTTTACTTCTATTCTCTGATAAAATCTAGAAATAGGCATAAAGAAAATCTTCCCTTTGAAATTACATTAACACTTTGCACTCGCTTGCTTTTTTCTTGATTCCTTTATTCTACTCGGGATTTAATTTTTTAAATACCCCAGATTTTACAAAGCGCAGCAGTAGAATAAAAAACTGGAGTTTCTTTTCATACAAACTTATTTATTTGGATTTTTTTATATTTCAAATTATTGATACATTCAAAGAGGAATTTTAATCTCGATGCTAACCCAGTCGAGTCACACTCGACATCTGAGTGCAAAAGGTTAAGCCTTATTCAGCCAAGTCAAAAGCAGCACCAGATACAAGATTAGAACTGCTATCTAGCCCAGATAGCATAGCTCAGTGTTTGAGCATCGACATATGAACCAGGAAGTCATGGTTTGATTCTCGGTCAGAGCACATGCCTGGGTTGTGGGCTTGATCCCCCAGTGTGGGGCATGCAGGAGGCAGTCGATCAATAATTCTTTCTCATCACTGATGTTTCTATCTCTCTCTCCTTCCCCCTTCCTCTCTGAAATCAATAAAAATATATTTTTAAAAAAGAACTGCTATCTATAGTTAATAATGGAAATAAAGGATAGCAAGTGAAAAAAAGACCAATATCAAATGTTTGCTTATTGACAGTTTCAACAATTAAACTGTCAATTTATGTTGCATTAAAACTTATTCTATGTGAATTCAATCTAGAATGCTTTCAGTCAGGCTGTATCATACCCAAGATACTAACATAGCAGTTCAGTTCTATAGGATATCTTCTGATTTCTTATAACAGCTTCTTGTGAGCAGAAATAACATTTTACTCATCTTTGCATTCCCCACAGCACCAAGTAAAATGCCTCTTAGGTACTCACGTACTTTTAAAAAATGGATTTTCACTAAGAAATAAAAGAAACAGATTTTTAGAAGTAAAAGGATTCCCAGGAACAAAAGATATTGCTTGATCCTAAGTCTAGGAGAGTGACTGTAAATGGTGAGAAATGCAAAAGAAAAGTGAACTGTTAAGAGAATAAGCTATCGCTTAAGTCATTCCATACAGGGAGAATTTAACTCAGTCTTCTGGAGGAGTTAGTTATGGAAGTTGATTGGAAATCACTAATATAATACATTATATTAGTATCTAAGGTATGATATAGTCCGACTGACAGATTTCCATATACACTGAACTCTCCTGAATGTATCTAAACTAGACAAACAGAACAAACTGCTTTCAAAAGGAATAAAAATACTGTACCAAATTTTTTAGATGCAGAAAAACAAAGTGACTCATTAAGCATGTACATATATTACTATGTCCATGGTTCTAATCTTAAAAATAAGAACTGCAACAATTCATTTCCCATCTTTTTAAGATCCACAATTAAGTTTAAATCTGTTAATATTTAAAAATACTTAGTGATGAACCTACAGATTATGAGTCAACAGATGAGCCACAAAGGATTCAAATCCTTCATGAAATTAGGTTATTTAATGATCCTATATAATAAAAGGGTAATATGCAAATTATCCCCTCCACCGGGAGTTCAACCGGAGTTCAACCAGGGGATGGGGCTGGCCGGCCAACCTCCCGAGTCCGCCCCCACCTCCTCCTCCCGCCAACCCAATCACCCCGATCCTGCTGGGTCGGCCAGACCCCACCGGTGCACAAATGCACCGGGCCTCTAGTAATATAGGTTGGCTTAAGTAAACAAAAAGGTTGTCATACCTGCATCTCTCGTCTCATAGGGTAGGTCCACTCCTTAAAAATAAAGAAAAAACACAAGAATAAAAGTTAAATAACATTATAAAAAATGTCACCCAATTAAAAGTTAAAGATGTAAAAAAAAAAAAAAAAAGTTAAAGATGTGACATTCAAGCATGTGGAATTTTAAGAAAAGATTATACTTTAAGAATATTCTATATAAATAGCAGATTCAATTGGCTACACAAACACCTGAAAATGTAACAAGAAACAAGGTATTCTTTAAATAAATTGGCCTTCCAAAATTATGATTATATTACTTCATACAATGGATGGAATAGTTCATGAATTATAATAGATATTCCAGAAGTTTCTCCCCCAAATAATCCTCTAAATTACAAATATTAATAGACCTTTTTTTTTACATTCATGCCAACTCAAATCAACTGGCAGTAGATAGCTAAAACAAAGTGTGGAAAAGACTAAGGAAGAAGAGTGTTGTGATCAATAAGCAGTATCTGCAATGGATGAAAGAAGAATGGTATATGACAAATATTTGCCATCTCTGATCTAAACTGCCAGATGCTTGTCAAACAGCCTTTCCCATATCTTACTTGGGCTTAAGATTCTGTCTTGTTTAATTCATTTGAAATATACATTTCAAGAAAGCATAGATTTCATTCTGTTTTTGGAATGCAGACCAAGATAAAGAAGTCGGAAAATAATGCAAAATGCCAATGGCAAAGACAAAATATTTTAAAAGTTAAGGAAAAAACAAAGAAATGACGGTAAATTGACAAGAAAAATCAAATACAGTACAGAAAGTCCTAATTTATAAATGGATCGCATTCCAAGTTTCTAACTTGGTTGCTTAAAACTCAGAATTATAAATAGTAATTAGGTTTCTGAAGTTAAAACTGGAAGTATTGCTGTTTTTTTTTTTTAAAAAAAAAACACAAACCTTTTATTTTAAAATAATTTTAGGATTACAGAAAAGTTGCAAAAAATTGTATAAGAAATCTTCATCCCGATTCTCCAAGTCAGAAAAGTATTTTTAGCACATAATTTAGAACTTTTATACATCTATAATGGAAAGGGAGAATACTCCTGCAATGACAGCAGGCTTCTTTAAAAAAAAAAAAAAACAGAGAAGAAACAGAAAATATATTTTAATATTGAAAACTGGTCTCAGCAATATAGTAGTAGTAGAAAATTATAATCCTGAGAAATTGTCTATGTAATGACAGTTTAAAAAAGGGAAAAAGCCCAGCTAGTGTGGCTCAATTGATTGAGCATGGTCCCATGCACTAAAAGGTCGCCAGTCTTATTCTTGATCAGGGCACATGCCCAGGTTGCGGGCTTGATACCCAGTAGGGGGTGTGCAGGAGGCAGCTGATCAACTGATGTTTCTTTCTCATCCATGTTTCTATCTGTCTTTTTCTCTCCCTTCCTCTCTCTCTAAAAATCAATAAAAATGTTAAAGAGAGAGAGAGAGAGAGAAGAGAGAGAGAGAGAGAACGAACTTGGCCCTGATCCGGTAGTTCGATTAGAGCATCATCCTGATGCATCTAAATTGTGAGTTCAAGTCCTGGTCAGGGCACATATAAAAATCAACCATTGAGTGCATAACTAAGTGGAACAACAAATCTCTCTCTCTCTCTCCCTCTCCATCTCTCTTTCAAAATCTATCAATAAATTTTTTTAAATGAGAACTTATGAATATGGACAACAGTGTGGTGATTGTGGGGGAGTGGAGAAAATGGCATAGAGTGAATAAATGGAAAAATTAAATGAAAAACAACAAAAAAATAAAATTTATCTATGTAAAAAACTAATCTTTAAATGCACAGCTAAATTAACAAGCAAGTTAATCACTACAGATTAGTTTTGCCTGTTTTTTAACTTCCTATAAGTGGAATCAACTATTTTATGTCTGGCTTCTTTCATTCCACTTAATGTCTGGGATTCATCCATGTTGTTGTGTATGTCAGTTTTCCCCTTTTTATTTCTGTGCAGTATACTAATGTATGAATATTACACAATTTACTCATTCTGCTGTGGAGATTTAAGTAGCTTCCAGGTTTTGGCAATTATGAATAAAGATGCTATGAAAATGCTTTTATGTGCCCTTTGGTAGTCATTTGCATTCATTTCTCTTGGATATGTAAGTAGCAATGGAATTGCTAGATCCCAAGGGTAAGCCTATATTTGACTTTACTAGACAATGCCAAAAGTTTTCCAAAACCAATTTACACTTCCACCAGCAAGGAATGAAGGTTGTAGTTGTTCCACATCCTCATCACAGTCATATTTTAAATAGCACTGTACATGTGAGACATAAGACAAAGCCTAGGACTTGCTCAAAGTGAGAAGTCAAATAAAAGATAAAAAGCTGGGCCCCAGCTGGTTTGGCTCAATGGATAGAGTGTCAGCCTGTGGACTGAAGGGTCCCGGGTTCGATTCCTGTCAAGGGCACATACCTTGGTTGCAGGCTCCTCCCCGGCTCGGGCCCCGGTCAAGGCTCGAGCAGGAATCAAACAATCGATGTGTTTCTCTCACATCGATATTTCTCTGTCTTTCCCTCTCTCTTCCACTCTCTCTAAAAATCAATGGGAAAATATCCTCGGGTGCAGAATAAAAATTAAAAAAAATAGAAAGAATGCACACAGGTAAGTTCCAATGAGCTCACAATAAAAAAAAAACTGACTAAAAACAACGTGGTAGTGGAAATGAGCTACCATGAAAAGCAGATATAACTGAATGACATCCAGACTGCAGACAATGATGAAAAATTCAAAACACATATAGCCATAGCCAGTGAAACTCAGTTGTTGGGGCATCATCTGTACACTGAAAGGTGGTGGGTTTGATTCCCAGTTGGGGCATGTAGAAGAGACAACTTATTGATGTTTCTCTCTCACATCAATGTCTGTCTGTCTGTCTGTCTCTCTCAAAACCAATAAAGATATCTTCAGGTGAGGATTAAAATAACCCCACACCAAACATTTAATATAATAAGAGAGTAGCAAAAATATGACCATTAATTAAGAAACTAATTTTTAAGAGAGGCAACGGAATATGTAGAAATGAAAAAGTGCAATTGAATTTAAAAATAAAAAAACAGTGAATGAATTAAACAGAAGAAAGGACACAGATAAAGAAAGAATTTGTGAACTGGAAAATAGAAGTGACCTTTCAAATGACCTAAATTCGGAGTTGGAAAGTATGAGGTCTCAGAAGAGGGGAGGAATCAGATTGCAGTGTGCACTCTTTGAAGCACTTAGGGGCAGAAAGGTAGTAACATTCCTGCCTGAGTAGTCAGCACATATTGTAGCTACACCCAGTGACAGGGCAGCTGTGGTCTAGCAGCCGCCATTGCAAGGAAGAAAGCAAGGCCACTGGATCTTGGCTGCTGCCCCTCACCCACCAGGAACTGGCAGCAAGAACTAGCAGCAGGGCCCAGAAGAAGCGTAGCAGTATCAGGCTGCAGAGAGCACTATCTGCAGCCTTGAGAACTAGAGAGGCAGAAGCATTCCTTCCAAAGTGGTAGATGCATGCTGGGGCTGGTCCCCATGATGGAGGTCTGGCAGCTGCCATTACTGGGAGAACAAAGCCACAATGCAAAAGCCTGCCTCTCCCAGGCCACCTTGCCCCCACCCATTGCAGCTAAGCCAAGTGGGGGACACCTGGACACCTAGGGCAGGGAAGCAGCTGGTTCCAGAGGACAGCACCGGAATTTCACAGGTTTAGAACCCCATTGCCCACCACATTACTCCATGGGGGTAGTGCTCTGAACGAAAGGGTCACAGAGGAGATGCCTACTTCCCCAGGGAATATAGGGCATTTTCGCTTACCGACAGAGATCCAAGAAGACAAAGCAGTGCAAGAGAAAACAAAAACACTTCAGCACAACTTACTGGACAACAAAAAACCTCTTCTTATCGACCTGCTAAATAGAGAAGGATCACTCTTTTTAAAAAGCAGATTGCATTCCCATAAATGCCTAGGCAGAGGAAAAAATCCATCAAATACCATGAAACCAAGGCAACAAGGTATCTCAGAAAGAAAATAAAGACATCTCCTGAAAATAAACTTAAAGGCATCAAAATATATGATTTAAATGACAGAGAATTCAAGATTGCAGCTCCTAAAACTCAACGAAATAGAAGAAAACTCAGGCAGTTTAGTGAAATAAAATAAAATAGCTCAGTTGGTTACAGCCTTGTTCCGATATGCCAAGGTTGCGGGTTTGATCCCCAGTCAGGGCACATACAAAAGGAATACTTTACCAAAGAGATGAATCTTTAAAGAACCAAATAAGCCCAGCTGGTGTTGCTCAGTGGTTGAGAATAGACTCAGGAACCAGGAGGTCATGGTTCGATTCAGATCAAGGAACATGCCTCATTTGCAGGTCGATCCCCAGTAGGGGGCATGCAGGAGGTAGCCGATTGAGGATATATCAATGTTTCTATCTCTCTATCCCTTTCTCTCTAAAAATCAATAAAAACATTTTTTTAAAAAGGACCCAATAGTCACTTTCTCTCTTCCCAGAGCACACCCTTCTTTTCAAGTGTACTTTCTTAAGCTCCAAGGGCCCTTCTTTTGCCTCTGTAACTTGTTTCCTAAACCCATTTCTTCTATGCCTCATGTTTACTACCTCTGTAATTTTCTAAATAAACTTCTCATAACTTGAGTTCTTGACTCTGAATTCTTTCTTTGCAGCACTCAAGAACCAAGGTCCAACTTCATTGTTTTGACAATATCACCAGTTAATGTAAGGTGCCTTATCGCCCTCTCAGTCGGCTAGAGGCTCCTTCTGCTTTCAGTCTCCTTTCTTGGAACCTACTCGAGGCGGAGCTAAAGGTTAGGGTCCTTAGCTCCAAGAGCCCTTTCTCTTACAATCTGAAATAAAAATAAAAAAGAACCAAACAGAAATTCTGGATCTGAGGAACTCAATAAACTAGTGAGCTTAGGAAATAGCGCTTACCAGATGAAGGGAAGAAATAGTGCTATGGGAGATAGAAATCTAGAAATGATATAGATGGAAGAAGAATAAACGTGAGAGGAAAGAAAAAAAGAAAGGGAAGGAAGGAAGGAAGGAAGGAAGGAAGGAAGGAAGGAAGGAAGGAAGGAGGGAGGGAGGAAAACGGAGGGAGGGAGAGAGGGAGGGAGGGAGGAAGAATTCTATGAGAACTATCTGACTCCATCAGGAAGAGCAATATAAGAATAATTGTATACCAGAAGGAGAAGAGAGGGGGGAAAGAACAAAGAGCCTACTCAAACAAATAGTTGATGAGCCCTAGCCATTTTGGCTCAGTAGATAAGAGCATCAGCCTGTGGACCAAAGGGTCCCGGGTTCAATTCCAGTCAAGGGCACGTACCTTGGTTGGAAACAACCACCCACCCCCACCCCGGTCAGGGCTGGTGCAGAAGGCAACCAATCGCTGTGTTTCTCTCACATCGATGTTTTTCTCTGTCTTTCCCTCTCTCTTCCACTCTTCCTAAAAATCAATGGAAAATATCCTCGGGTGAGGATTAACAAAACACAAAAACAAACAAACATAAAAAAAACCACAAATAGTTGTTAAGAACGTCCCAAACCTATGGAAAGCACTGGATCTTTGAGTCCAAGAAGCAAACAGAACACCTAATTATCTCAACCCCAGAAGGCCTTCTCCAAGGCACATTATATTAAAACTATAAAAAATTAGTGACAGGCCCTGGCCAGATAGCTCAGTTGGTTAGCAGCAGTCGCCAACCTTTCAGACCTCACGGACCACCAGTGGTCCACAGACCATCAGTGGGTGACCGCTAGGTTAGAGCCTTGTGCCGATATGCAAAGGTTGCAGGTTTGATCCCCAGTCAGGGCACATAAAAAGAGCAACCAATGAGTGCATAGATAGGTAGAACAACAAATCGATGCTTCTCTCTCTCTCTCAAATCAATTTAAAAAAATTTATGGCAAAGAAAGAATTCTCAAGGCAGCCAGGTAAAAGACGACAGTATACTATAAAGAAAATTCCATTAGGGTTTCAGCAGAAACCCTATAAGTCAGGGGGCAGTGGAATCAAATATTCCAACCATTTGACAGAGAAATTACCAGCCAAGAATAATATATCCAACAAAGTTATCCTTTAGATATGAAGGAGAAATAAAGACTTTTCCAGACATAGAGAAGCTGAGGGAATTTATCACCACAAGACTTACATTATAGGAAATGCAAAGGGGTTTTTCTATTCAAAACAAAAAGACTAAGAGATACAAAACTATGAGTAAGATGACTGACAGACAGAAACAGGAAATTGCAACCCTTATTCAGAAGAGGTACTATACACTTATAAATATGACATAAAAGTTAAAGGATAAAAACATTAAACATAAAAGGGGAAGTGGTAAAGGTCTGACTTTTCAAAGGGAAATGAAGGAGCATTCAGAAGAAAAAGAACTGCTGTATATATGAAATTTTCTTTTCCAAAGCCTAATGGTAACCACACTGAAAAAATAATCCTATCTAATAATAGACAAATATGCAAATTGACCATACCTCCGACACACCCACAAGCCACGCCCACCATCCAATCAGAGCGAGTATGCAAATTAACCCAAACCAAGATGGCTACAGCCACAGAGAGCAAGGTTTCCTAGGTAACAGAGGAAGCCAAGCTTTCCGCCTGCCCTTGCCAGGCCTAAGCCTCCACTCAAGCTACAAAGTTTCAATTATAGAAGGTAAACAAATTCAAACAAATGGCGGCAGAATGGAGCTTGAGAGAGCAGGCCAGGTTTGCCGCCAGCAACAGGGGAAGCAAAGCTTTCCACACACCCTGGCCGGGCCCACCCGCTTAAGGCAACAAAGTTTCAATTATAACCCCAACACAAATGGCTGCCGGCCTCGGAGGGAGCCCAAGGCTTGGCTCTGCTCCAGGCTACAAAGTTTCAATTGTAGAAGGAAAATAAATTCCAGATACCAGGCCCTCCGCTTGGGTTGCCAGGGGGCATGGCAGGCCTGCAAACCACCACAGGCCCCTCGCTCAGGCCGCCCCACACCCCAAGGGAACCCCACCTGATCCGGGAAGCCCTTCAGGGCAAATCAGCTGGCCCCCACCCCTGTACCAGGCCTCTATCCTATCTAATAAAAGAGTACTATGCAGATTGATCATCACTGCAACACACAATATAGCTGCCCCCATGTGGTCAAAGATCCTGCCCCCATGTGGACACAAGATGGCCACCACAAGATGGCCAGCAGGAGAGGGCAGTTGGGAGGCACCCGGCCTGCAAGGGAGGGCAGTTGGGAGGCACCCGGCCTGCAAGGGAGGGCAGTTGAGAGGGACCAAGCCTGCAAGGGAGGGCAGTTGGAGGTGATCAACCCTGCAGGAGAGGGCAGTTAGGGGTGACCAGGCCGGCAGAGGAGGGAAGTTGGGGGCAAACAGGCTGGCAGCAGAGTGGTTAGGGGGTGATCAGGCTGGCAGGCAGAAGCGGTTAGGGGCAATCAGGAAGGCAGGCAGGCAAGCAGTTGGGAGCCAGCAGTCCTGGATTGTGAGAGGGCAGTCGGACATCCCTCAAGGGGTCTCATATTGGAGAGGGTACAGGCTGGACTGAGGGACAACCCCCCTCCGTGCACGAATTTCGTGCACCGGGTCTCTAGTAAATAAATAAAACACACAGAGACACATATTAAAAAAGAGGAAATAGTAAAAAAAATTTAAAATATCATAGACTACCACCAAACTAAAATAACAGACAGAAACACAGGGGAAAAGAAACAAAGGAGACACAGAACTACCCGAAAACAAAAAGTATAACAGCTACAGGAAATCCTCATGTATCAATAATCACCTTAAATGTAAATGGACTGAACTCACCAATAAAAAGGCGCAGAATAGCGGATTGGATCAAAAAAACAAAATCCAACAATATGCTGCCTTCAGGAGACACATCTCAGCTACAAAGACAAATATAGACTCAAAGTGAAAGGTAGAAAGTGATACTCCAAATGGCATCCAGAGAAGAGCAGGTGTAGCTGTACTTATATCTGACAAAATAGATTTCAAGATAAAAAAGGTAACAAGGGACAAAGGCAGGCATCCTATCTAATGAAAGAGTAATATGCAAATTGACGGTCACTCCAACACACAAGATGGCTGCCCCCATGTGGACACAAGATGGCCTGCAGGGGAGGGCAGTTGTGGGCAATCAGGCCAGCAGGGAAGGGCAGTTAGGGGTGACCGGGCCGGCAGAGGAGGGCAGTTGGGGGAGACCAGGCCAGCAGGGGAGGGCAGTTAGGGGTGACCGGGAGGGCAGTTGGGAGACCAGGCCAGCAGGGGAGGGCAGTTAGGGGTGACCGGGCCAGCAGAGGAGGGCAGTTGGGGGCAATCAGGTTGGTAGGGGAGCAGTTAGGCATTGATCAGGCTGGGTAGGGGGTGATCAGGCTGGCAGGCAGAAGCGGTTAGGGGCAATCAGGCAGGCAGGCGAGCAATTGGGAGCCAGCAATCCTGGATTGTGAGAGGGATCCCAGATTGGGAGAGGGTACAGGCTGGGCTGAGGGATACACCCCTCCCCACCCCCGTGCACGAATTTCATGCACTGGGCCTCTAGTTTTATAATGATAAAGGGGACAATACATCAAGAAGACAAAACACTGAGCATAGTGCCCGACAGAATAAGCACACAATAGATGTGCATTTGGTGATCATTGCACAAGATACTATGAGTCATTTTTCTTTTTCTTTTCTTTTTAAACAGCCAGCCTTATCTTCCTGAAACAACTTGTCAAGCTGTGAGAAAGAAAAGTGATTAAAGAAATGTATACTTTTTCCTCATCCAAGGATATTTTCCCATTGATTTTTAGAGAGAAAGAAAAAAAGAAAGAAATGTATACTTTTGAGTTTACCTAAAACAAAATCTCTAAATTGTGCATGATAAAAGAAGAAAAATGGGAAAATATATAGGGAAACAAGGTTCTGGAATATCATTTACCAAAAACTTTTTTGAAGAAAAAAATTTTCACTGTCCAATAATTTAAAACATTTTATATCAGATCAAGCAAGAACATATGGGATAGAATTCAAAATTTACCTGAAAATTTAAGTGAAAAACAGGCTTCAAGGAAATGGAAAGGTATTATAGGAGTAAAAAGCAAGTTATAGAGAATGAAAAATTATTCCTATGATAGGAGAGATAAGCTCGCATCCTCCTTAAGTGAGTATCAGGACTTGCTATAAGTATCCTTTGAAACTTAAAAGCTTTCTATCACAGAATATTTCATTTGGAACTATTCTTGATCTCAAGTCTTCCCTCCTTGTTGCCCTAGCCTGGATTACTACCTACCTACAGAACGAATCTTAAACCTTCTTAGTCTACCAATCCTGCTCATGCCTTTGGCATACTATATCAAGATTTTAGAAGTTATTCATGCTCACAGTCTTGCTCTACCAGACATCCATAGGTCTGAATAGATCTCTAATAACCAAGTCTTTCCAATCATAATCTCTGCCTGCTCATGCTGTTCCTAAAATCCATCACTTTAGAAATGGTGGTATTATTAATTGGGCAGACTCCTAGTATAACTGTCAATCTATTTTGAGTTAATATTAATTAGAAGAATCAATTTCCCAAATTTTGTTGATTAACCAAGTAGTCCAACTATATTTTCCAAACCAAAGCAAGCCAAATAAGTCAAAATATCCCTAATTGTGAAACACATCTTCTAATAAAAATTAATTCACAAGTGAAAATCCTTCAATCATCAATGATAAAGGGTACCACATATTAAAACATCTTTCATTCTATCTTCTTCTTTCTCATACAAATGCAAAGTTACAGCATCTATAAAACTGCATTTATGGGGCAGAAAAATGTTATAAAAATGTTCAAGGATCCATCAATAAATAAATGGCCCGGCTGGTGTGGCTCAGTGGTTGAGCATCGACATATCAACCAGGAGATCATGGTTCAATTTGCGGTCAGGGCACATGTCTAGGTTGCAAGCTCGTCCCAGTAGGGGGCTTGCAGGAGGCAGCTAGATGATCAATGATTCTCTCTCATCACTGATGTTTCTTACTATCTCTGTGAAATCAATAAAAATATGTTTAAAAATAAATAAATAAGTGAATAAACAAACCAACAAACCAAAGAATATATGATAAATGAACCAAAAAATATAGGCTATAACCATCCTATATAATAGCCTAATATGCAAATCGACTGAACAGTGGAACAACCGGTCGCTATGACGCGCACTGACCACCAGAGGGTAGACACTCAATGCAGGAGCTGCTTCCTGGTGGTCAGTGTACTCTCACAGGGGGAGCACCACTCAGCCAGAAGCTGGGCTCACTGCTGGCGAGCCGAGTGCAGCAACAGTGGTGGGAGTCTCTCCCACCTCCGCAGCAGTGCTAAGGATGCCATCAGTTGGACATCCTCCAAGTGCTCTCGGACTGGGCAAGGGCGCAGGCCAGGCTGGGGGCCCCCAACCCCCACCCCCGCCAGTGCATGAATTTCATGCACCGGGCCTCTAGTTAGGTAAATAAAAACTTAATTCTCACTATCAGGTGGATTAAAACATAATTTTTAGAAATGCCAAGATAGATTACAAATACTACAAAGGTCAGGGGAACAACTTAGGGGGAAAAGAATGATCAGAATGCTGTATCTGACCGGGGACATTTCACAAAACAGAAAAATTAGTATTACAGTCTCCTCCAAAAAAATGTAGTTCTCTTGAGAATAAGCCCTTTCCTTTAGTTGCCACCCCTTGCTCAAACTTTGCCAAAAACAAAGGACCAAAGATGTTCACTCAAAAGGGTTGGGACAATATGGGAAGATAGAGAGGCATTCAAGTAAAATGCTTCTATATCAATTTTTCTTAAACCAGCCCACCTTCGTTAGAATTATCTGGCTCCATCTCAGACGAATTAAATCAGAATAGGTGATGGTGGGTCTAGGCATGGCTATTTTTTAAAAGTTCCTTGGGTAATTTTACTCTAAATTAGGTTACAAAAGCACCATTCTAAATGTAAAGGTACTAGGGAAGGGATGCTCAAGTCAGCGCTATTAAGCAAGTCTTATTTTTGATGTTGTACTAAGGGAATCAAAAGATAAAGGGCCCAGGTGATGTGGCTCAGCGTTTGTGCCTGGACCCATGAACAAGGAGGTCACAGTTCGATTCCCGGTCAGGACACATGCCTGGGTTTCAGGCTGGATTCCCAGTAGAGGGGCATGCAGGAGGCATCCGATTGATGATTCTCTCTCATCACTGACCTTTCTACCTCTCTCCCTCTCCCTTCCTCTCTGAAATCAATAAAAACATTAAAAAAAAATAAAGAAAAATGGAAAGGATAACATTTAAGTTGCTAACCTAAGATTGAAGTAAATTATATTTCACTTTCTACCTGAAAATAGATTAATTTTTGAATTATAAAACCAACAGTCCTAACCAGGCAACCAATTTTTAAAAAATTAACACTGTAATATTTATTTTTCTTCCTCACATCTAAAAAACTACTGTGATCTTGCCACAAAGTAAGAAAGACTCTATCATCAAAACTGTTAAACAGCAAACCACAGGCCCCAAATGGTATCACTCTTGATGAAAGCCAATGATACTAAATCTAGATTGACTACCTGATTCTTTTTTTGTTTGTTTTTGTTAATCCTCACCAGAGGATACTTTTTTCCATTGACTTTTAGAAAGAGTGGAAGGGAGGTAGGAAAGGGAGAGAGAAACATCAATGTGAGAGAGAATCATTGATTGGTTACCCTAACTGGGGCTCAGGATCGAATCCACTAACCTTCTGTGCTCAGGCTACCGCTCTATCTACTGAGAAACAATGGCCAGAGCTAATACTGATTCTAAATGCAGTTTCAACCTCTTCCAGAATCATAATCTTAATCAGTCTGGAATTGATTTTTAAAAAAACATTTTTATTGATTTCAGAAAGGGAGATGGAAAGAGAGAGAGAACCTGGGGACTGAGTCCACAACCCAGGCATGTGCCCTGACCAGGAATCTAACCTTGACCTCCTGGTTCATAGGTTGCAGCTCAACCACTGAGGCACACCGGCTGGGCCATCTGGAATTTCTTACCTGTCTGATAAGAGCCCCTTTAGAGGAAGGTGTCCTAGCCTGAAATAATTCACTTTTAATTTCTTCATTCCACCTTCATTCTGCCTATAAAAACTAAAACAGTTGATGGAAATGTCATTATGCGATGCATGCCTATAGTTAACTAGTTGAGTGCAACGAGAGTGCTGACAACCATGCAGAGGAACACAGTAAACGCAAAGGTACTTAACTGGGAGGGTGGGGGGTGGAATGAAAGCATTACAGGAACTGTGAAAAGATGAACATAACTAGGGCATACAGAGAAGGAAGCAAGAGGAAGAATAGCTCATAATGAGGTTAGAGAGGCAGGCAGATGCAAGATCACACTGGACCCTCCAGATGATGTTACAGGTTTGAACTTCATCCTCAAAACAATGGGAAATCACAGTATTTTTAAACAAAGGAGTGCTGATCTTTTTGCAAACTGATCTGAACACAGCTAAATTTTTGCTCATGTAAGAGTAAAATGCTTGGTCTCTGACTCCATCTTGTTCAAGTCTGCGTTGTTTCCGTGACCTTCAGGATAACAGCTCCTGCTTAGTCTTGCCTTTCAAAGCTTTGGGGCACTTTGGACTGGTAACACAAGCACTGACCTATAAAGAATGCCCTGACCAGTATTTCAAGAATGTTCTTAAAGAGATGATAGGATTGTACTTTAGTTTCCACGTAGTGCTTACTTCCTATCTGGAAGACACTATGCTGGCTGGTCATGCTAACTACATTTAAAACCATTTGACACTTCACATATCTCATTGGAAATTAGTTTATCAGGTTAGCATGAGCAACTACACACCCTATTTAATGGGTATTTAAAGTTTTGTCTGCTCAAAAAGCACTCTCCATCTTCTGTGGAAATGTCTACCGATGATAAACTTCACTATCCTAGCCAAGGAAGCGGGTATATGACCTAGCCTGGGCCCTTCATTACATTTACCACTTCCTGGCTATAGTGACTGATCCAAAGGATGGGCACATGACCCAAGTTGGGCCAGTCCTCTAGATTTTAAACACTGAAGCTTGGAGAGAAGCGCTTTTATTCCTCAATGTGTAGGCCCCGGAGAAGTTGATGGCCAAACTCCATACCTGTGAAAGAGCCCAAGGAAAAGCAGAGACACTTTGACAAAGTAGGGACAAGCACTGATGAGAGGCAGTGGCAGCTCTGATACACTATAATACTGTCTAGTCAAGACCCTAAGATTAGCTGCACCTCGAACTTTCTGGATTTAGTTACTTCATGTCTTTTTGCTTAAGCTAGTCTGAGTTTTGCAACAAAAAGAGAAGAAACATCTAATGTTATGAAATAAGGAATTAATTGGCTTTCAGTAGGTAGTATCTGTTATCATTATCTTCTAGACTTTAAACATTACTTCTGTCCCACACAGAGAACAAGAAAGCTATATTTCCAGTAAGATTTCATTATTTTTGCAGGGATAACACACATTATATACACAATAAAAGAGTAAATTAAAATCTGTAAACATTTTAAACTGGAAATTTTAGGATTAGAGCAGGGAAGAATTCAGGTCCTCACTTTGTCTTGTGCTACTCTGTTACCATGGACTTATTCTCAGTAAACTGCAATTTCTTCACTTGAAAATTGGGGATGCTCTACATTATTCCTAAGTTTGCTTCCAGTGCTGAAATGACTGAATAATTAGATATAAAAACATACTCCTCATTTACACTATTCCATATTATACAAAGAAAAAAGTTAAATTCACTTTTAAACATAAATTCAACTTTTTTTTTCTCCCCTATTAAGGAGTCTACTCTGGCCCTGGCCAGGTAGCTTAGTTGGTTAGAGTGTCCTCCCCATACACCAAGGTTGCGGGTTCCATCCCTGGTCAGGGCACATACAATAAATCAACCAATGAATGCATAAGTAGATGGAACAACAAATCGATGTTTCTCTCTCTCTCTTTCCCTTCCTCCCTCTCTCTCTCTCAAATCAATAAAAATGTAAAAAAGAAAAGAATCTATTCTGAAAACATATGCAAATCTCAAGGATCACTACCACAAGCAAAAGATCCCTCCAAACAAAAAACTGTGAACCCCAAATGAAGATATTCAATAGAATGAATATTTGGTATAAATTGAATGGTCTCTTAAAAATAGAGGTTTTTCCAATTACTTTTAAGATATTGAAAACTAGAAATTTTAGACTTCTTTCTTTCTTGATTGTGCTAAGGCATGCCTTGTCCTGTTACTAATTTAGATTTCAGAAAATTCTAATTTAGTATTCTGCAATACATTTGAAATAAGCAATAGGTGGGGTAAAAAAAACAACAACATAAAACTCAATACAAAAGTTAGACGGGGGTTAAAGTAAAGTGGGTTATAAAAAGAACCCCAAATTAGAAATCAGGAGACCAAGTTATAAGAATTTTATTATTATACTTCCCTCCAAAGGGCAAGATTTCTGATTTAAGTTTTCAGATTCAAATAAGCCAGCTTTGTAGCTTTGCCTCAAAACAAACAAACAAACAAACAAACACACACAACTACTTTGGGGAACTTTCCCAAAGGAGCATTTTGAACGTCAGACCCCGTATCTAGTCCACATGTGGGGCAGGGGCATGTGTCCCACAAGTGAAATCTACGACACCAAAGATCTCCCTCAAATTGAGATTAAAAGCAACATTTTCCTCGAATTGCTTTGGCAATAAAAGGGGAACTTCATCCCAGACAAGTCCTCGACGCGGACTTGGGGTGGGGGAGACTGCTTTTGCCCGTCTCATGACATTCATTACCCCAGCCCCAGCCCCTCCGCCGGCGCCTGGGGAGGGCAGGAACAGAGTCGGGGCAAGCGCCCACCTACCCCGAGCGGGAGGCTCCAGCCTGCGGTCCCGGGACGGCGAGAGGCAACAGGGCTCCGGGAGCATCGGAGGCTCCCACGGCTGGGGCCTGGGATTCCCCTCGGCCTGTGCGTGGCGGCCAGCGGCAGACTTACCTCGGCGTCTTCTTTGCACTGCGGGAGCGAGGGAAACTCCAGCTTCACGTCCTCCATGATCCCGGCCGGCGGACTGGTGGGTGGGGTGGGAGTCGAGCGATTCGCCAGCCCGACCGTCGGGCGGGCAGCGGCGGTAGAGGAAGGAGGGCCGGTGGACCGAGGGCTGGCGGGCGGCAGCGGCCTTACAACTGACACACGCAGACCAAAGGGTCCCGGCGACTCCGGCGGCGGCGGCGGCGACAGAGGGGCAGAGGAGGGTTGGGCGGCTCATACCCGGCCGCCATGCTGCTGCGGTCTCCCTCCCCCGGAGTCCTCGCGCCCCACAGGCCGCCCAGACTTGGGTACTACCACGAGCCCCACAACCGTCTTCCCTTTTCCTCCGGCCCTCCCCGCTCCGCCCCAGCCAATCCCAGCCCACGCTCGCCTTCGGCCCGCCCCCCGCGGCCGCCAGGTGTCAGCGCGCCGCCGCCCCGCCCCTTCGCGACAGCGCAGCCGCAGGGGGCGGGGCCTCGGAGGGCCCGTGCTCAGCTCACCGGGTGCGGAGGAGGCGGGGCTGCGGCAGGAGGGAGGGAACAACTGAAGGTCCTGGGAAAGGCTGTAGGACCATGCAAACCAGCTGGGCCCTTTCCAGACAGACGCAAATCTCTTCTTGGGTATAAAAATGGTCAATACATCCCAGCCACCAGTAGCTGGAATCCGAAAGGGAAACCATAGTTTCTCCCTTCTCAGAATCCTGCGCAATCTGTGGTGAGGTTACAACCAAGAGTAATGAGTAAAGCGTTCATCTTAAAATTATGCTACACAAAAAATGAAACACCCATCACTTTTAAGCAAATTGAAATGGTGGGCTTAGGTATATGACAACTAGAAAATCTCAAGAAATGGCAAATAGGAAAAAGTCCTAAGAAATGGAATTGATAACTCAGTAAATTGTACATAATACTGAAGAAAGGTCTCTCCCTTTAATTTGAAGTGTATGAATATTTCAAATGATGATAAACTACATGTCCTTCAGTATCTTTTAAAAAGGACTTGGAGTAAATACTATATTGTTAATAAAGATTAGGTATATGATGTTCTCTCTGGACCTAGGGAGATATTGTTATCCTTTTTGTATTTAAACAGATGAGGAAAATCCAGCTTAGAAGAACCCACACTTAAATATTTAAGGTTTGTATACCAAACTGATTCCTGAAAAAACAACCACCACCAAAGTAAAAAAGCAAGTCATTTATTAAATTGCAAATTACAATGGATAAAGTAAAAAGAATCACATGGATATTTGACCTAGACCCCCCAACACAAATATCCTATTACTTTTTATATTGTCACATTTATGAAACACAGTCAACATATAGACAGAAATGGAACTGTTCAATAGTTTTGAGTTTTAGGTGGCTAGCTTCAGCAATCCATTTTTTCTACTATGTAATCTGTTTTCTCTTTTAAAGTTATAAAAAGGCATACAACACGCTGCTAGTTTTGTGTTTGTGTGTATTAATCCTCACGGGAGGATATTTTTTCCATTGATTTTTAGAGTGGAAGGGAGGGAAGGGGAGGGAGGGAGAGAGGGAGGGAGGGAGAAAGTAATTTGAGACACATCCAGTGGTTGCCTCTCAAATTCGCCCAACTAGGCTAGGATTGAACTTACAATCCAGGTCCGTGCCCTTGACCGGTAATCAAACCCAAGCCCTTTCAGTGCCCAAGCCAAAGCTCTGAACACTTAGCCACACCAGCCAGGGCTCTGTTAATAAGTTTTTAATTTGAAGAATGATTGTATAACTAATTACCCAGATCATATGTTTGTTTTTTAGTGTTTATGAAACTGAAGCCAAGTTTCTTTTTTTAACAACTTTAATAAGATAATCTTAATAGATGCCCAATGATGATTTCCTATTGTAATGTTAAATCTTTAACTGTCACATGATATGAGAAAGAACTGTGTATAGGTAACAGAACTTTCGTTTCGAACATTTTTGTCAACATCCCCTACATCAGACACTCAGCCTGGTATCCATAGATACCTATGGAGTCCATGAGTGAACTTGGGAAATAATAAATCTTAAGTTTTAGCATGTGCAAAATTATGTATACTTATGTGCCAACTTTTCTGGGAAGAAGGCCCAGACTGTAACATTCTCAAAAAGGGAACTATCATCTCAAATAACCTAAGAAAACCAAGTCACATTTATTAGCAAATATTACTTCAATTATATATCTACAAGGTTATGGATGTGCTTGTACTATTTCAATTAACTATTATACCGCCTAGTTACAGTAGGTGAAAATTAAAGATTTTCTGAAAGGAGGTATACAGACATGAAGACACAGTAAGATGCTGTTAAGAAAACAGTGTGGATACCGTTTTTGAAATAAAATTAAAGAGCCAACAATCTAAATCAGGGGTGGGGAATGTCTGCCCGCCGGCCTTATTTGGTCTGGCCCTGCCAAGGCATTAGGGATGAGTTAATTAAATGTTTGGCCAAATTAACAACTAATTTTTAAGTTGATAGTTTTGTATGGCCTGGGAATGATGTTTTAAATATCCAAATGGTCCTAGGGGGAAATAAAAGATTCCCCACCCCTGACCTAAATACAACTTTATCTTGGTTATTAAATAGTACACTTACTAAATAAAGAACCTTAAGGACTATAGTAAATGTACTCTTATAAAAGACAAGAATATATGTAGAACTGAATCAAACAGATTTTATTCAACTTTTTAGGATGAGGAAAACAAATGATATAAAATAAGTCATAGAAATGTACTACTATCTCAAACCATTTTCAATGTTTTACAAAATGCTCACACAACAAATATGAAAATTACAACACACTCTTATAACTTCTGCTGCAATAAATGCAACATTAACAAACATACAAATTTCTTCTGTACCAATCTTAAAAGTACAAATACTGAGTTACTAATTTTTGTTATTCACATATATTTTTATTCATGACTTTTAATGAGATCATTGCCAATACATACATTATTTTTCTTAACTTTATTTTTACATTAAGCCAATGTCTGTCATGCAGCCATCAAAATCCTCACAGCAAATTACACAGGTTTGTAGTCTAATTTTGACTCTAGCTTCTTAGAATCAGCCACTTTTCTGACTGCTTTCATGAAGTCTTCCTGTACTACAAAATCATGATCAGCACGAATTGCAAACATACCTGTGGAAAATAAAATAACATGACTGCTTTATATAATATGTAAATCATCCTATATAATAAAAGCCTAATGTCCAAATTGACCAAACGCAGAACAACTGGTGGAATGACCAGTCGCTATGACGTGCACTGACCACCAGGGGGCAGACCCTCAATGCAGGAGCTGCCCCCAGCCCACAGGCCCCAGGCCAGCCAAGGCAGGTGCCAGTGGGGGGCCTCCTCCCCCGACCGCCCCCCAGTGGGAGGTGAACAGTGGCAGTGGTGAGGCTGGCGAGCAGGCAGGCAGCTCCAGGCCGGCCACGGCAGGTGCCAGCAGGGGCCTCGTGATTGCCCCACCGGTTGCCCTGCAGATCAGCCCTGATCACCAGCCAGGCCTAGGGACCCTACCTGTGCACGAATTTCGTGCACTGGGCCTCTACTTTATTATAAGAAAACTAAATAATGTAATTCTATGGAGTAAAACTGAAGGAGCCTAGATTTACTACTTCTGAATAAGCAGTTCTGATTTGTTAAAAATCACTATCACTGTTCAATGAATTTCCAGCTCTCGTGAACATTATTTTTCAAATCAAAAGTTAGAAAACAAGATAATTATCTGAATATTTAAAATCCAAATCACACAACCCCTGCATCCAATGGCATCTTGAAAAAATCAAAACAGCCCTAACCGGTTTGGCTCAGTGGATAGAGCATCGGCCTGCGGACTCAAGGGTTCCCAGTTCGATTCCGGTCAAGGGACATGTACCTTGGTTGCGGGCACATCCCCAATAGGGAGTGTGCAAGAGGCAGCTGATTGATGTTTCTCTCTCATTGATGTTTCTAACTCTCTATCCCTCTCCCTTCCTCTTTGTAAAAAATCAATAAAATATATTTAAAAAAAAGAAAAGAAAAAATCAAAACAAAATCCTGCCAGAAACCCATCATTGTCCCACTAATAGAGAGATGTGGACAGGGAACCTGGAAGGCTGGTCAACCTTTAAGCTCTGAAAAGTCAGAGCCAACCACTCCCTATCTAATTAAGACAATGGTAACTGAGGCAACTTCCCCACCAAATAATCATGTAAATCCTTACTGATAAGATAATCTACCTGTTACTGGAATTACCTAAGGGCAATGGGTATATCCCAAACCTGAATAAAAGGGATGGCAAGGCCAAAGCAAGGCGGTAGTCCTCCCACTAGGGTTGGGCTCCCACTTGGCCCCCAATATTCCCAAATTAATACTTTCTAGTCTCTTTCATTTGTGTGTGGCCTTCTCCAGAACCCAAACCCTGAACCGGAACCCTGAACCACTCGGGACGTGAAAGGGGTTCCCACAAAATCCAACTATAAACAAAACATACACATTTTAAACATCAGTTTCTTAACTCTACAAGTAGCAATTCCTTAGAAGGAAGTAATCCATGTATGGTTGGAGAAAACACAAAACACCTCCAGTAACTCTGACAGCCCTGACTTGTTAATAATCAAAAGGTTAGAGAATAGGAATTTTTAGAAAGTGAACAGTACGCTTTAACAAAACTCAATGCCATTATTCATGTATTAAAATGACCCTAATTATATACAAATTGATATTGTGACTTCCCTATTCAAGTATCATAATTCAATTTTTTCCTTCAAGTTTTTGACAAGTTACTTGTCAAATAATAATTGACAAAGGGGTAAAAGGTTTTTGTTTGTGTTTTTTCTTTTTAACATTATGTAGTTGTATCATGGATCCCAGGTTTTGAGAGGATCCTAATTTCATAAACTAAAGCCAATAAGGTATCCCTATTTACTAATTAAATGAATCCTACTAATATTTTCATTGAGGATCTGCTTATATTGAATTTTCACTTATATAAAATGAGTGGGTTTGAATAGAAGATTTCAAGGGTTAATTCCTATCTTCTTCCCTTTCAAGATTTCTAATTACAAGGAGTCTTGAAAATAGCTACTCTATGTTGTCTTCAGAAATCAGGTGAGTAGAAATAACTGATTTTTTTTTAATACTGAAGTTTTAAAACTTGTTTAGTAGGCTACAACTAAATTAAGCAAGTTATTTTTCCAAACCTTGTGAATCCAAATCATCGTTTAGTAAATGAGTGAATCTGAGATGTAGTCTAATCCAGAAAGTATGATAATCTCTGGGTTTGAAAGAAAGAAGACAACTATAACTGAATACAGTGTATTTTAACCGAAAGGAAGATATGTTAACAAAAATACTCCAAAGAATTTCAATATGTCTCCAGATATGAATGTTCCTGTTATGCCCAGATTTTGTGATCCCCAAAGACCACCAGGGAGCCGAGTCCGATGCAAAAGCAAGGAGCCTTTATTCAAGCTAGCTTGAGCTCAATCCCACATGCATGCGCGCGCACACACCGGCGCAGCAGCGAGGTGGGGAGAGAGAGCGAGCTTCAACAAGACAAAGGTCTTATGGGGGTCTGGGGCAGGGGAAGGGGTGGGCTCCTGAGTTGGCTGACCTCGATTGGTCAGCTCCAGGTCAGGGTTTTATTTCAGGGTTTTTCAGCAGGGACTTACAGCAGGTCCTTACAGTGCACGCAAGCACAAAGGATAGGGAATGATTAACCCATTCCTGGGTCTGAGCTATGCCTTGCTACGGTATAGCCTAATTTGGGCCCAACTGCTTTCCCGAAAGGGAGGTTATTCTGGGGACAGGATGAAAGGCCATGCGCAAAAATGGAGTCTCTGCCCTTTCATTCCACCGTTAAAAAGCTAAAAGCTTTGTTGGAAATAGCTAAAGATCATTCTTTTATATATGTTGAAAAAATGGAGATCATCATAATTTGATGGTATCAGCCTTTAAAATTATGACATTCCCAAGGACAAATCTCATGCAATGGGGATGAGACTTGTGTTTGGATTCCATTTTAACTAAAGCAATCCTTCGGTAATTTGGTCAGTGGAGATTTTGGAAAGAGAATGTCATAAATTACTTCAAGTAGTTCACATGATAGTTTACCTCTTAACTATTATTTTTTGTTCATTATTAAGTCTTTGTGAGCATGATTTACTCTGATTCATACTGAGTTTCTGGATCTGAAGATCTCTGATTCAGATACAGAGTCAGAGTATACCTACAAAGATACTCTTATGGAAAAGCCATGCCTTTAAATACTGTGTGAATTTATAAGAAATGTTAAAATAAGGCCAAAGGTGATATGGAAAAAGAGGAAATCACACATTGTAACACTTATAGAAATCAATTTTTTTGATTTTCAGATTCTATGTGGAGGACGAAGACTTACTGACTCTTATGTGGGGTTTTAAAGCCACTTGGAACCAGAAATAAAAAAAGGATCACACAACCATAGAGAAAATTATATTTAAAATGATTACATTTACACAAGTTGTATGAACACAAAATTCCTAAATCAATCTTTCAAAGCTGACAGACTAGCATCAGAAAACATGTCATCCACATTGGAGCAGATTCCTCTGGTGCTGACCTAGTCTCATTTCAGCCACGGGTGTGGGTGCACAGTTCTGTATAGCCTCAGACTTACTTCAGGGGACCAGTATTCTATCACATGCATGTCTTTCCACACTCTACCCTAGGCATCCAGAAGTACAAAAGAGTTAACATTCCCAAGGACAAATCTCATCCAATGGGGTGAGGGTTGGTAAATAAATGCCCATCTCCCAATATTTCAGCTGGGTAATGCTAAATGGCATTCTGGTATGTTTCTCTGGATTTCATCAAAATCAGTCCCCGCCCCGCCGTTGCCTAGAGCAGCTACCTCAATGTTGCATCCTTATAATAGCATTCCCTTTTCCCATCTCACGTGCCCTGTTCCCTCCTGCTTCTTGGAATCATTCCTCCCCCCGCCCCCCCCGCCAAAAAAAAAACACAAGCACCCAACTCCTTACAAAGCCCAGGCTCTGCTTTTAGACAAACTCAACACATTTTGAGCAAATTAAATCAAATCAATAGCAAAAATTATACTTTAAAAGCATACCTGCTTCAGTACAAACATTTCTCAGGTCTGCTCCATTAAAACCATCTGAAAGCTTCACAATTGCTTCATAATCTGGTTAGGAAAAAGCACTGGAAATTAATTTTTTTAAAAAGATCTGTTTTTGATTTATGCTCATAAATGGAAAATTTAAACTGAAGAGCCTACTTTGAATTTGATCAGTTAGGCATCATCTCTGTTAATATTACACAATACTAACAACCAAAAACTATATCCTGTTAAGTAAACCAACACCAAGAAGAAATAAACATACTTCTGAAACTTTAAAACCAAGAAATATCCTCAGTAAACATCTTAAGCTGTTTTTATGCAGTGAAAGTTATACACACGTGAACTTCAGATTATCTGTCAAGCTATAACTCATTAAAACTGTAAACAAATATTTAATTTGAATAAACCAAGACACCAAAATCAACTGTAGCAACAATGGAATTTAATATCATAAGCCAAATATAAATATACCAAAAATAGTCATCAGATATGGAATTTCCAAATGCTAAATTAAGCACCGGTAGCTTTTCTGGCTTTTGTGTAGACTCCAAGTGGTATCAGATCTATGATAACAAAGGGACTATTAAGTGACCTTTCTATTCACATGACAGACTTAAAATGAAGAACTGATAGCAGTAATGGACTTGCTATGGAATAGGGAGAGAAATAAGAGTCAGCATAGACTACAATGTGAGTAACTCTGATGGGACACCCTTTATCAGGCAATCTAGAGTATGTCGATCTCTATTAGAAATCATACAGATATCCCAGCCAACATGGATGAGCCTCGACCAATGAACCAGAAAGTCACGGTTCGATTCCCAGCTGGGGCATATGCCCAGGCTGTGAGTTCAATCCCCAGTGTGGGGCATACAGGTGCAGGCAGCCATCAATGGTTTTCTCTCATCATTGAAGTTTCTCTCTCTCTCTCCCTCCCCCTTCCTCTCTAAAATCAATAAAAAGAAAAGAAATAAATCATACAGATAATTCATTAATTAGTTCAATCAGGCCCAAATTATAAACTTCCTGAAAATAGTGATTTCCAAGGTTAACACAGTATCTGATACCTAGCAAGAGCTCAGTATCGGAAGAAACCTATTAAATTGATAGTTTTAGTTCAGTTCATCTTTACAGCTCAAAATTCTTTCATATGAGCAATGAAAAAATTAAGAGGTAGTAATCAACTATTAGTAATTATTCTGGACCATTAATTTCTAAAGGGCTTTTAGTATAATTACTAGATTTCCGTAGTCCAGGGGTCAGCATACTTTCTGTAATGAGCCAGATAGTAAATATTTTTTAGGCTTTGCAGGCCATATGGTCTCTGTCAAAACTACTCATTTCTGCCCTGGCTGGGTGGCTCAGTTGGATGGAGATGTTATGGGTTTGATTCCCAGTCAGGGCATATAACTGGGTTGCAGGCTTGATCCCCAGTCAGAGGCAACCCATCTATGTTTCTCTCACACATTGATGTTCCCCTCTCTCTCTCTCTCTCTCTCTCTCTCTCTCCCTCTCCCTCTCTCTAAAAATCAAAAGCATATCCTTGGGTGAGGATTAAAGAAAGAAAAAACAGCTACTAATTTCTACTATTACGGTGGGAAAGCAATCATAGACAAAATACAGATAAATGGTTGTTAAAATTAATTTTGTTATTCTACAAAAATAGAAGGCAGAAAGAATTTGGCCTATAAGCCATGGTTTGCTGGCCTCTACCCTAGTTTAGTCTCTCAAATCTATAGAAAACTATTTTGTAACTTGTCCTCTGTCCTCAAATCTCTAACATTCCTTTCCAATCTTCACTCTGTACTTGCTTCCTATTTCATTCAGAAAATAAAGGCATTCAGAAGAAAAATTCTACAAGTTCCTGCCATATTTGAGAACCTGTCATCATCAGCATCTATAATATTCTGCCTTTCCTCCTATTCTTATAAATAAAGTCTATATTCATAGACAGTGCCAACTCCTCTTCAAGGAAAGTGCACTATTTCTCGTTTTCCTAGATCCCATCAGCACAAAAATTAAATTCTCATATCTTAAAAGAAAACTCCCCCAAATCCTCATCTCCATTTCTGATATAGCTCTACTTCTCTTCTCCCCTTTCCTACAGATTTCCTTGAAAGAAATGTCTACACTCAATGTCACTCCTCCCAATATCTCTGAAACCCCATCTGAAGTAGGCTTTCATTCCCAATTCCCACTATCCCAAAGAAACTGCTTTTGATAAGGTCACCAATGATCTCCAAAAATCCAAAGGTCCATTCCAGAACTCTTCTTATCTAACCCACTGTCAGCATTTCACAGGGAATTAATCCCTCCTTTTAACCATTCATTCATTCATTTTCAGGACACTACCAGCTTCTGGTTCTACTCCTGCCTCTGGGACACCTTCGCCAGCTCCTTTAATGGTTCTGCATCTCAACTTCCTAATGTCAGAATTAGCTCAGTTTTTGAAACTCTTCTCTATCCACATTCACTTCCTCAGAAATCTGATCTTATCTCAAGACTTTAACAATCATTTTTATGCTATTATCCACATTTGTATCTCCAGCACAGACCACGCCCAAAGAACTATTGATGCATATAGAATTACTAATCAATATCTTTATTTGGATATCTAATAGGCATCTCAAATTTAATATACCCAGAATTAAACTCATGCTCCCTTTAAAACCTAATCTTTCCTGTCTTCCCCTATTTTTATTGATGGTAAGTTCAGTATTTCAGTTGTGTGAATAAAAAACCTAGGTCTTCCCTGGTTCTTCCCTTTAGTTCACACCCCACATCCAGTTCATTAGCAAATTCTATCACCTCTATTTTAAAAATACATCCAGAGAAGGTAAGGGGTGGGGGAGGTTACAGATGAAAAATTTCATCTGTAAAGAGTTAATAATTATTGAGGCTGGGGGATGAGTGAGTACCTAGGATTAGAAGTTCATTATACTCTTATCTCTACTTTGATGTATTTCTAATTTTCTACAATAAAAGGTTAAAAAATAACAAAGTAAAATCATTCCTTTGCTTACAATCCTCCAATGGCATCCATATCTTCACAAATAAAAGTCAAAGTTCCTACAGGATGGCATCAATAAGGCTCTATACAATCTGGACCCTATTACTTCTATGATTTCACTTACTACTAATGTCCCATTTATTCTGCCACAGACACTTTGGCCTCTTTGCTGCCCCTAGAATGTTCCAGACATATATCTGCTTTAAAGTCTTCTTACTTGCTACTCCCTCTGCATGATTTCCCCCCAAATATTCCTATCTACTCCTTCACCTTTGCAGGTTATTGCTTAAAAATCAACCTTTTGGTAAGGCCTTCCCTCTCCCCACTTCCATTTAAATACACAGACACACACACACACACACACACACCTGCTCCTGGCATTACCTAGTCCCCTTTTCTTGCTTTATTTTTTTCTCCATAGCACTTATCAGCGTCTAATATACTATATATTTTATTCACTTTATCTGTCGTTTCTGACAAGAATATAAGTTCTACAAAGGCAGGAATTTGTCAGTTTTGTTCACAGCTATATCTCCAGCACTTAAAACAATTCCTAACATACAGTAGATGGTCAATAAATATTAGCCAAAAAGACCACTATGTTTGCTAAATTTAAAACTAGATTCAATAGGCTACCAATGATATACAATAGCATTTTGCTTCATTTACCAAATGTAAATATATATAAAAATAGGTTATTTTCTTACCTATTTCACCATGCTTTGTAATGGGACCTGCATGGATTTTCAATATATCTAATCTTGCTTGTTCATTTGGTAAGTCAATATCTGAAAATAAGAAATTTTAAGAAATTCTTTTGCAGTCAGTTTTGTTTGCTTGTTTTTGTTTTTTAAATAAAGTAGGGGGTGAGGAAGAATAATAGAAAGAGAACTGCCCTAGTCGGTTTGGCTCAGTGAATAGAGCATTGGCTTGTGGACTGAAAGGTCTCAGGTTAGATTCCAGCCAACGGTATATGCCTGCGTTGCAGGCTCGATTCCCAGTAGGGAGCGTGCAGGAGGCAGCCAATCAATGATTCTCTCTCATCATTGATTGATGTTTCTATCTCTCTCCCTCCCTTTCTTTCTGAAATCAATAAAAACATATATAAAAAAAAGAAAGAGAACTGAACATAGACAAAGGGAAATGGACAGTAAGTAAAGAGCCTTAACTCACGTATTTTTCTATCTAATCTTCCTGGACGAAGCAAAGCAGGATCCAGTGTATCTGGTCTGTTTGTAGCCATGATCATTTTAACTCTATGTAGAGTATCAAATCCATCCATTTGATTCAGTAACTAAGAATATATTTATAAATAAAAATTATAGACAGATTTTACAAAACATTCCAATCATTAAAAAATATACAGGCACAACTTTTATATGCCTAATACCATGGAATGTATTGCCTACAGATAACCTTAGAAATCATCATTTTTTTTTTTTAAATGAATCTTTATTGTTCAGATTACAATTGTTTCTCCTTTTTCCCCACATATCTCCCCACCACCCAGTTCTCACCCCCCTCTTCCCCTACCTCCCCCCCGCTGTCCTTATCCATAGGTGTATGATTTTTGTCCAGTCTCTTCCCATACTCTCCACACAGACACCCCTTTCCCCCTGAGAATTATCAATCCGCTCCCATTCTATGCATTTGATTCTATTAAGTTCACCAGTTTATTCTGTTCATCAGATTTTTAATTCACTTGACTTTTAGATTCACTTGTTGATAGGTATGTATTTGTTGTTCATAATCTTTATCTTTCTTCTTCTTTTTCCTCTTTTTAAAGAATACCTTTCAGCATTTCATATAATACTGGTTTGGTGGTGATGAACTCCTTTAGCTTTTTCTTATCTGTGAAGCTCTTTATCTGCCCTTCAATTCTGAATGATAACTTTGCTGGGTAGAGTATTCTTGGTTGTAGGTTCCTGTTATTCATCACTTTGAATATTTCTTGCCACTCCCGTCTGGCCTGCATGGTTTCTGTTGAGAAATTAGCTGATAATCGTATGGGAGCTCCCTTGTAGGTAACAAACTGTTTTTCTCTTGCTGCTTGTAAGATTCTCTCTTTGTCTTTTGCTCTTGGCATTTTAATTATGATGTGTCTTGGTGTGGTCCTCTTTGGATTCCTTTTGTTTGGGGTTCTGTGCGCTTCCTGGACTTGTAAGTCTATTTCTTTCATCAGGTGGGGGAAGTTTTCGTTCATTATTTCTTCAAATAGGTTTTCAGCATCTTGCTCTCTCTCTTCTTCTGGTACCCCCATAATTCTGATGTTGGTTCGCTTGAAGTTGTCCCAGAGGCTTCTTACACTATCTTCAACTTTCTGAATTCTCTTCTCTTCATACTTCTCTGGAGGAGTATCCTTGGCCTCTTTGTATTCCAAATCTTTGAGTTGATTCTTGCAATCCTCTAGTCTGCTTTTGGGTCTCTGTATAATATTTTTTATCTCAGTCAGTGTATGTTTAATTTCTAGTTGGTCCTTTTTCATATCCTCGAGGGTCTCATTGAATTTATCGGCCTTTTCCATGAAATTCTTGAAAAACCTTATAACTGTGGTTTTGAACTCTATGTCCAGTCGCTTGTTCTCCTCCATTTCTTTGGTTTGTGATCTGTTTCCTTGCCTTCTCATATTCTCTGCTTCCCTGAGTTGGTAGGGTAGCTTTGTGTACTAGATGTCCTATTGGTTCAACGGGTCAGCCTCCCAGTTACTTGAGATGGACACTCTTGGTGTACCCTTGTGTACTGTGTGTCCCAGCAGGAGCTACAGCAAGAACTAGTTTTCTCCTCCTTTGCTTGGGCGGTTTTGGAGCAGTCTGACTGGAGCTGCAGTTAATTTGGATGAGCTCAGCTCCCCAGCGTTTGTGCTCCTTTCTTTTCCTAGTTGTAAATCTTCCACTCAGCCAGCTTTCCCGTGGTTGTGGGTGGTAGACGCTCTGTCCCTTAGTTGTACCCTCGAAATTGTTGTGTGAGGCAGCAGATTAGCTGCTTAACTATGCCGCCATCTTGGTTCCTCTCCTGAAATCATCATTTTATGGAACCTGATTTTTTTCTCTCTTATATTATGGAATATACTTTCCATCCTCAAAGTTTCAAGATTATTTCACTATAGTTATTATATTTATAGCTATGAGGTAGTTTTACTAATTATGAATTAAATTATGTGGATCTGATTTCCAATGTTCAAGTTTTTTTCACTTAATTACTTTTAAAAATAAAAACTAATAAAATCTAACATATAAAGTGCTTATGGTATGTCTGACATAAAATTTACATTAGGACAACTGGATATAATGATTATTCTACAAATCTGGTAATAAATCCATTAAATATCTTTTCAAATAACTCTACTATACATAGAAATATGAGACACTAAACATTTTTTCTTTGATTCCTAAAGTTTTCTTGAATAAATGTTGAAAACCTAACTGCAGTCAACAAACTTTTAAAAATATAGCTAGCCTCAGATGTCTATTTCTTTAACAAAATACGTTAGCTAACATATAAATTTAATGAATAAAACTAGTATCAGTGTTGTTTTAAAATACCTCAATTTAAGGTTTCTAAGAGACTCTATAATTTTAAAACACTTTATCTTGTGAGCAAATGAGTTTAATTTATGAAAAGTAATTTTCAAATACCCATTCTCAGACAGAATTTGACACTGCATTACCTATGTTACCTAGCTTCTATTTGTAGAAGTGGGAAATGTATTTAGGATCTTGCTATCAATTTCAGATTTTTGAGTGGAGAAAGGCTTTATGTACCTTCTAATATCCCATCATCCATCTTCTTCAATTAATAAAGTTTCCTCTCATTCTCAGCGATATAACGAGGAAAGTGTTAGTGATTTTTAGAGCAGCCTCCTACATAATTTTAACTCATTTATTGCCACCAGTTTCACTAAGTCCATTGATATAAAATATCAATAAACTAGTGCAAGATCACATTCACAAAACAAGTAGTACAATATACAATTTAAATATCTAAATGATACAGAACAGTACATCTGTACATCAAATGGGCATTTTGTAGATACCCTTCTTATTTTCCAGTAGTCATTTTCTTACTAGAGATATATGTGGAGAAATGTGTTTATTCCTGGCAGTATTTTCAAATTTCATACTTAAGTATATTCTTCATTTAAATTGTACATATTTGACCTTCAATTATCCAATGTTCATTTTATTCAATAAACATTTATTTCTTTATAAAAACCTTTACCAAATATTACCTCCATTAAAGTTCTCTGAATCTCTCTATCAGCTGAAGTCCCCTCAGAAAACCGACGACCACCTAAAAAAAATGACATGGAATTTCATATACGCTACTCTTTTCTTCTATAAACATCATTTAAGACAGAATATGACTATTGCCTGGGGTTAAAACCATTAAGGTGAAAATTAAGTAGTAAGAATTATACTGACAAAGTCAATGATTTTAGTATAACATTTCTTATTTTTCAATGTCAAAGGTTATGCATTAAAATTGGCTAAACTTTAAGAATTTTAAAAAGATAACATCCAATTCATTTTGTTACTTCATAGAAGTTTCAATGAAAGGCAAGGGAAAAAAGTTCTTTTAGATTAAAAAAAAATTGCCTAACACTTTCAAGAAAAGTTTAAAATAAATTTTTAAAGATGTAACTCTTGTATTGGCTGGGTGGCTCAGGTGGTTGGAGCGTCATCCTGGACACCGAAAGATGGCAGGTTCGATTTCCAGTCCAGGAGCAAACAGGAGGCAACCGACGGATGTTAACATAGATCTCTCCCTTCCTCTCCCTTCTTCGGGTGAGGATAAAAAGAAAAAAACAAGTTACTCTTACCAATAGCATCTATTTCATCCATAAAAATGATGCACGGCTGATGGTCTCTGGCATAATTAAACATTTCTCTGATCAAACGAGCACTTTCACCAATGTACTTGTCTACGATAGAACTGGATACAACCTGGTTAAAGAAAAAACATGAAGGTAAACGTAAGTTAACTCAAAGAAAATTTAATTTCAACATCTACAAAAAAGAATCTTTCCTTTACCTTTAAGAAATTGCAGTCTAGCTGGCTAGCAACAGCTCGTGCCAACAGTGTTTTTCCTGTACCTAGGAATGGCAAAAGAAGTTTTAATTAGATGGAAAGTAAAACAGACTTTAAAAAGCCTTTTAAGAATGTAATCCTTTGGATAGTAAATGCTGCAAAATGGAAGCTAAATGCTAAACAGAATTTTCAGTGAAAATTCCATAATACTTCTTTCAATATTAAAATTTTTAATTTTATTCAAAATATCTCCTCTAATTTTATTTTAAGCACACCGAATACAAAAACTTTAGAAATATGTCAGCCCCTGGCTGGTTGCTCAGTGGTTAGAGCATTGGCCTGCAGCCAGCAGCCTGAAGGGTTGTGGGTTCAATTCTGGTCAAGGAAGGTACCTCAGTTGCAAGCTTGATCCCCAGGCCAGTTGGGGTCGGGACACATGTGGGAGGCAACCAGTCATTGTGTCCCTCTCACATTGATATTTCTCTCCGTCTCTCCGTCTCCCTTCCACTCTCTCTAAAAAAATGTATATATATCAATGGAAGAAATATCCTTGGGTAAGGATTAACCAAAAAAAAAAAAAAAAAAAAGAACTATATTAAACCCTATTTACAGATTACAATAAAAATTTGTTACATTAAAACACATTGGTCTATTCTGCACACAAAATGGATCTTTAACCCATGTATTATATATATATCAAGTATTGATTATTTAGAAACTATTCCTTCAGTGAGTTATGAAAATCTCCAAAATGTTGGTATTTTTTATTATACAATACTAAAAAGATCACATTTGTTAACATCATCACCAATTTCATCCTTTTAAGTATGTAGTAGAAAGCTGTCAAGCTCATAATGCCAGATATAAGGTTTTAAAACTCTAATTTTCCCTTGAAAGGTTAAATTTTATCACTGGCTACAAATGGTGTCAGTTGTTTTCTTTATGACAGGCAAATCTAATTTACTTTTGAAAAGCATGTGCCAGATAACCAATAATCAGTCTGAATAACCATAACCACAGACTATCTAAAAATTATCCTTTCAGTTAATTCAGCTAGCAACTCAAATAATTGCACAAGAGATTAACTATCCTATTCAATTTGCATAAGTACTTTATATGTATTTTCCATTTCATCACACAGAATAAAGATATTATTCAAGTATCAAGATTTAATAACACTAATTTTTACTACTTCACCAAGGACATTTTAAAGTGAAACTGGCATTTTAATACTGCAAGTGTGAACAGTCAAAAACAGAGTGACTACTAGCACCATTTTGTGCCACTGACTTAACTGAATCATGCTATGACAAGAGCAGTTTTACCCCTTGCAATTACACCATCAGCACAGACACCAACACAGTGAAAAAGGCAACTAAGATCTTGGCATTATGAAACTAAGTTTTGACCTTGCAGATTTCCTACAAGTGTCTCAGGGACACCCAGAGGTCTAGGAACGATATAGGACAATACACTAGAATTATAGGGCATGTTAAGACCTGCACAGGTCTACTAATGTGTGGCATTTTTTCAATAAGTACCAGTACTGTTTTCAGTTGCAGCTGGGAATCTGCACACGCGGAGGGCCAACTATATGCCTTGATCTATGCCATTTTATGTAAGGGACTTGAGCATTTGCACATTTTGGTGTCCCTGTGGGTCCTAGAACCAATGCCTGAGGATACCAAAGGATTTTGGGGAGTCCAGTTATATGCAGATTTTTGACTCTGTGTGTGTGTGTGTGTGTGTTTGTGTGTGTTTGGCGGGGGGGGAGGGGGGGTGCAGTCAGTGCCTCCGATACTATGTTGCCAACTTATTTTTTTATTCCTTGATTCATTCATTAGTGGGGTGGACATAATTAATACCAACCTGGTGGTCCATATAGCAAACAGCCTTTTGGAGGTATTATTCCTACACGCTGGAATAATTCTGGGTTTGTAAGAGGTAATTCTATCACCTAGAAAAGAAGTTGCATGTTTCTTAAACATAGGTAAAGATTTTGATGTACTTTCAAAGAGTTTAAGTAAAATATCAGTATAGTTAGGTATCATAATTCATAATAGATCTAGAATCCCATGTTATGTAAAACTATTTATATTAGAGGTTTTTCTTAGATATCTCTTACATCTAAAAAATGTTAAATATTTTAAAATTAATTAATTAAAAAGTGTGTGGTTATTTTAACAAACCACACGCTTAACTAGAGTGATAGTTAGATAGGTATATACTAATCTGTCCAAACACATTTGAACTGTACACTTTAAATCTATGATTTTTTTTAATACTCATCCGAGGATATTTTTCCATTAATTTTTAGAGGGAGTAGAAGAGAAAGGGAAAGACAGAGAGAAATATTGATGTGCGAGAAACACATCAATTGGTTACCTCCTGCACGCGCCCTGACCAGGGCCCAGGCCTGGAAGGAGCCTGCAACCGAGGTACATGCCCTTGACTGGAATCAAACCCAGGACCCTTTGGTCTGCAGGTTAATGTTCTATTCACTGAGCCAAACCAGCTAGGGCTAAATCTATGCATTTTATTTAATGTAAATTATGCCTCAATGAAAAAAATTCCACTACAAAAACAATCAGTTATTCCACTACAAAATCAAAAAACATATACCGTTTTGCATTTGGGAATACAATCCTACCTAATAAAAGAGTAATATGCAAATTGACCCTAACTCCGCTACACCCACAAGCCACTCCCACCAGCCAATCAGAGCGAGTATGCAAATTAACCCAACCAAGATGGCTACAGCCACAGAGAAAGTAGGAGGGAGGCTTGGATTTCCAAGGCGATAGAAGAAGCCAAGCTTTCCTCGGCCCTGGCCGGCCTAAGCCTCCACTCAAGGCTACAAAGTTTCAATTATAGACGGTAAACAAATCCAAACAAAAATGGCTGCCGGCCACTGAGTGAGCAGGAGGCTTGGCTTCGCTCCAGGATACAAAGTTTCAATTGTAGAAGGTAAATAAATTCCAGATACCAGGGCCTCCGCTTGGGTTGCCAGGGGACGTGGCTGGCCTGCAAACCACCACAGGCCCCTCGCTCAGGCCGCCCCACGCCCCAAGGGAACCCCCACCCTGATCCAGGACACCCTTCAGGGCAAACCAGCTGGCCCCCACCTGTGCACCAGGTCTCTATCCTATCTAATAAAAGAGTAATATGCAGATTGACCATCACTCCAACACACAATATAGCTGCCCCAATATGGTCAAAGATCCTGCCCCCATGTGAACACAAGATGGCCACCACAAGATGGCCAGCAGGGGAGGGCAGTTGGGAGGCACCAGGCCTGCAAGGGAGGGCAGTTGGAGGCGATCAACCCTGCATGGGAGGGCAGTTAGGGGTGACCAGGCTGGCAGAGGAGGGAAGTTGGGGGCAAACAGGCTGGCAGGGGAGCAGTTAGACATCAATCAGGCTGGCATGGGAGTGGTTAGGGGGTGATCAGGCTGGCAGGCAGAAGCAGTTAGGGGCAATCAGGAAGGCAGGCAGGCGAGCAGTTGAGAGCCAGCAGTCCTGGATTGTGAGAGGGATGTCCGACTGCCTGGTGGGATTGGGCCTAAACGGGCAGTCGGACATCCCTCGAGAGGTCCCAGATTGGAGACGGTGCAGGCTGGGCTGTGGGACACCCCCCCCAACCCCCGTGCACGAATTTCATGCACCGGGCCTCTAGTCCTATGTAATAAAAGCCTAATATGCAAATTGTCCCCTCAACCGGGAGTTTGATGGGGAGTTCGACCACGGGGCAGCAGCAGCAGGCAGCTGGGGGAAGGGAGGTCCCAGCTGGCAGCTGGCAGCCGCTAGGGACCCTACCCATACATGAATTTCCTGTACTGGGCCTCTAGTACAAAATAATTCTAAAATGGGGAATTTGGTAAGTTATAACTGCCACTAAGTAAAAAAATATATAAAACTTTCATATTTTGGCATTTTGGCATAGCAACTTTAAAAGAACCAAGTATTTTGCTTCCAAGATCCTACTAAGACTGATTCAAGGAAAAAAAAGTGGAGAATGGAAAAATTGAGCATTTGACTGCCCAACTTAATCTCTTTACAGAATCAGTAACATGAGAGATAAACGTCTATTGAATAGTTGTGTCTATAAGGTATGATTAAGACAAGCTAAAAGTGTGAGAAATCAGTATTCTGAAGTGTATGTAGATGGAAAAGGGTATTGCATATGCATATGGTGGGGGTTTGTGTGAGAAATAGAGAAGGAGAGATTCTTTCTGCTCCTATGACCGCTGCTGCAAATCACTGTAAAAGATAAGATTTCACTGTTCTATGAAGCACTTTTCTACCTGTTGACCTTTCATTAACTACAAAGTGAGAAAAACAGGCTTTAATTTACACTCAGGCCAATGCTTCCTCAACTATGGTCAAAACACAATTTGGTTACTAATTACCTGGAATGCTTGTTTAAATGCTAATTCCTTTGTCCCACTCCCAGCCTACTATATCAGAACCATGCTGAGGGCCTAGCAATCTGCATTTTAATAAGAGTTCTAGAAAATTTAATATACTAAACTCTGAAAACTACTGGCTTAGGGTTTAAATCAGATGATGTACATCATTCCAAGTACCGTATTTTTCTGTGTATAAGACGCTATTTTTTTCTAAAATCGTTAAGACTGAAAATCGAGGGGCATCTTATACATGGAAGTCAGCTGAGGAGGGAACTACTCATACCCTGTCAAACAGGCTTCCTCCAATCACGAGCCTTATTGTTACTGACATCAGCTGATGCCATAATTGGAGGTGGAGGTGGAGAGTGTGCAGATGCAACAGGGACCTAAGCATTCTGAGCCCATAAAGATGTCAAAAAATAAAAAGATAAATACCAGAAGTGATTGTCTTATTCTGCAAAATTCAAACTGAATGTAATCAGCTATGCAAGAGAGCTTGGAAATAGAGCTGCAGAGAGACCATTTGGACCTCCTCCCACTGAGTGTATGATCAGACAGTGGAGAAAACAAAAAGAACAACTCCGTAAGAGGCCAAAAAAGAAGGCCTTAGGAGGAAAACCAGCAAAATGGGCAAACTTGGAGCAGAGGCTTAAGACTTGGATTATGGAGCAGTGCCAGAGTGGCTTATGTGTATCAACCACGCTTATTCAATGTCAGGCAAGAATGTTTGCAAGTGAAATGAACATTGTTGATTTTACAGGAAGGGCAAAATGGTGCTTCAATTTCATGAGGAGAGAAGGGTTGGCCATGAGAACGTGAACAAAGTTAGCTCAGAAAATGCCACCAGTTTATGAGGTGATCTCACATATATAGACAGTAACTCAGAAGACAGCAGTGATACAATAGAAGTTGAAGAAATTGATATGTCTGGAACTAATAGTGATGAAGAAGAGAGCAGCGATGCAACAGAGGTTGAATAAAATGATATGCTGCATAATATCACAGTACTAGTATATAAACATTACCTGTGGTAATTATTAAATAAAAATGCATTCTGTTTCATGTTTAAGATATTGCTTTCTTCATTTTGGTTTGGAAAACTGCGGGGCACCTTATACATGGGGGCATCTTACACATGGAGGTGTCTTATACACAGAAAAATGTGGCATCTTTCATTCATTCCTAAATATTTCCACTAAATTAGGTTGAAATAAATAGGACAATCAATTTGCTTTAAAGAGAATTGTTAAGAAGCCATCTGTGCTATGAAGCAGGGCAATCCTGATTAGATTCTTCAACTAAAAGCTTAAAGGTTTAAGCCACCTTAAAGCCAGTATTTTTCTTAAACAGCAGTAAACAGCTTTACCAAAAGAAAATATTTAGGGCACAGGTAACTTACTCTACTATAAGGGTGGGAAGCTAACAATAATAAGGGTATGGGAGAATGGCGATGGAATAGAGTCGGGTTTGGAGTCTGTTCCTGGGGCGGAGAGTCGGAGCAGCAGAGGCTCGCAGAGGGAGTGTATGTGGGCAAGCCAAGGGACAGCTAAACTCCAGGAAAAGGCGGGGGAGTGCTGGGCAGTGTTCCTCTGACCGCGCAGCACCCACAGGGGCTGGGTCCCCTCCTGGAGCTGCGGGCTCGCCGGGCGCCTCGCCATCTTGCAAGGAAAGGAGGATTTTAGTGGAAACCTGACTTTCCGCGACAACTGCAAACACTGAACTGCTGGGAGCACCAGACCACCGGTCCCCTATCAGCGCAAACATTTGGATTCAAAGAAACTCTTCACTGCACCACGGAAAGGTCAGATTTTGTCTGAAATAAGCTGCGGTTTCTAATCCCCGCGGTGGGTGAGGGAAGCGCTGGGTGAGGGAAGTGCGGCAGCCGCAGGACCGGCAGGAGCCGGGAGGTCTGTGCCTAGAAAAATCAGCGGCAGTTGGAACTGCCGTGATCCGTGAATGAGGAGGGGGGTCTTCTGAGCTGCTAACAGAAGTGACCTCTTGAAAGCAACTCATTTTAATCTGACGAGGAGGGTCAGACTAAGAATTTTCAAAGGAGTGCAGGCTCCTTAGTCTGGGGCACAGACCCACGGTCCGCACACCTGGGCTCTTTCCGACTCTGATTGCTAAGCCCAACACATAGAAAAACCCAGGTGGAAACCCTGAAAGACTGCAGGGGGAAGGTGTTTTTTCGGAACCTGGGGCCAGAGCTGCGTGTGACCATCAGAGAGGCAGCTCTGAGGCGCACACCTCCACAAACCGGTAGTGAGTGCCATAGAAGGGGAAAAAAAAAAAGAAAAAAGAGCTAGAGAGGCCCGGAAGTCAATTCAGAAACACTGCCACCCAGGGGCTGAAACGCTAATTGTCTCTGGTGTAATCAAAAATAAATACGAGAAATTAAGACAGGGCTGGCTTAAAAAGCAGGACTGGCTTCCAACACTGAGGAGCCCTGGAATGAAGCTGAACTGAAATACCGCCCAGACTGGGAAAAAGGTGTACCAAACAGAATAATAGAGGAAGTGAATGACAGCCGCTACTGCACATTTTAGTCTTCCTATTTTTTAATTTTCAATTCTTTTTTCAATTTTTTAGTCTCATATTTTTTTATTTTCATTTTTTGCATCTTTTACTTAAGAAACTAATATTTTTTTCTTTTTCCTCACTTGATTTTCACCTTTTTAATTATTACATTTTTATTTTCAATCAGCACTATTATTACTATTATTTTACTTTTTTTTTTTTTTTTTTAATGTCATTTGATTTTCTCTTTCTTTTATTTTTGGATTAGTGTCCTACATTCGATTTGCATCTTTCCCTTACAATCGCTTTACCCTATCTCAAAGCTAACGTTATGCCATCACTCTCCTCCTAACCTTTCCCCTTTTGGTCCCCAGTTTATCTTAACCCTTTCTGGCTTTAGATTTTCCCTACTTTTTCAGTTTACTCCCTGCTAAAACTTCACCCTACTTATATATCTAATTCCCAACCCCCTGCTCCAAATCCATACAAACCTCTCTCTACGCTACCTTTAAAAAATTAGTTTTCTTTCGGGCCTTTTGTTGTTGTTTGCTTGAATGTTGATTAGATTGAATTTTTATGCTTTTTTATGAGATTGTTTTGATTATTCTTTTTGTTGGTTTGGTTGGTTCTTTTGTTTGCTTTGTTTTTGTTTGTTTTTTACTTTTGTTTTCCCTTGCCTCACTTGATATTAGCTGCTGTTGCAGTTTGTATTAATCTCCAGGCTCGTGTTGCTGGAATTTGCTGGGAATAGTGGTTGTTCTAGTGGAGTTTACTCCCCATATATATAGTTTGTTCCCCTTTTCTCTCTTAGTATCATTCTTGTCTCTCTTACTTTTTTTTCTTTTCTTTTTCTTTTCTGTTATTTCTTTTCTTTCTTTCTGCTCTTTTCCCAAGTTCAGATTCACACTCTTTGTTGTTGTTTTTTTCTTCGTTGTTGTTCTTTCTTTTTACTCTCCCTCTTCCACTCCTATTCCCTAATTTGTCTTTCTCTGGTGGTTACCTTTATTGGAGGTTATTAATATCGTGAATACAATTCTGTTCAGTGCCTTGTCTGTTGTGCCTGGTTGTGTTGTATTTTATACCTTTAAATCAACGCCAGAGAGAGAAATCTATATAACCAGACATCCGGAGAAGAGAGACCATGAGGAGACAAAGAAACAGCCCCCACAGGAAAGAGAAGCAGGCATCACCAGAAAAGGAAGTAAACGATTTAGAGGCAAACAACCTATCAGAGAAAGAATTCAGAGAAATGGTCATAAAGTGGCTGAAAAGGATGGAAGACAAATTCGACAATATGAGTAAGAACCAAGAAGAAATGAAAAATGACATCGCTGCTGTAAAGAACTCAATAGAAAGCATCAAGAGTAGACTAGACGAAGCAGAGGACCGCATAAGTGAGCTAGAAGACAAGATGGAAAAAAATACCCAATTACAACAGCTTCTAGAAACAAAAATTAGAAAGATTGAGGAGAGCGTAAGGGAACTTCGGGACAATACAAAACAAAACAACATCAGGATAATAGGGGTGCCAGAAGGAAAGGAAACTGAGCAAGGAATAGAAAACCTGTTTGAAGAAATAATAACAGAAAACTTCCCTGATATAGGGAAGAAAAAACCCACACAAATCCAAGAAGCTCACAGAGTTCCAAGCAAAATGAACCCCAAAAGACCGACGCCAAGGCACATTATAGTTAAGTTGGCAAACACCAACGACAGAGTAAGAATCTTACAAGCGGCCAGAGAGAGACAGACAGTTACATACAAAGGAACCCCCATCAGACTAGCAACTGATTTCTCAACAGAAACTCATCAGGCCAGAAGGGAATGGAATGAAATATACCAAGTCATGCAAAGGAAGGGTCTAAATCCAAGAATACTGTACCCAGCAAGGCTATCAATCAAAATTGAAGGTGAAATCAGGAGCTTCAGAGACAAAAAAGGACTAAGGGAGTTTCTCACCACCAAACCAGCAATGAAAGAAATGCTAAAGGGTCTGCTGTAAAAAAAAAAAAAAAAAAGAAAGAAAGAAATAGGAAGCAAAGAAGGTACACAGGGGTATAGAATAAAAATGGCGTCAAATAAGTACCTATCAATAATAACTTTAAATGTAAATGGATTGAATGCCCCAATCAAAAGACACAGGGTAACAGACTGGATAAGAAAACAAAACCCAGATATCTGCTGTCTACAGGAAACCCACCTCAAAAAAAAGGATACATACAGACTGAGAGTAAAGGGATGGAAAAAGGTTTTCCAGGCAAATGGAAATGAAAAAAAAGCTGGGGTTGCAATACTTATATCTGACAAATTAGATCTCAAAGTGAAGGACATAACAAGAGATAATGAAGACCACTTCATAATACTAAAGGGAGAAATCCAACAAGAAGAAATAACTCTGGTAAACATATATGCACCCAATACAGGAGCACCAAGATACATTAAAAAACTCCTGGAAGATATCAAAGGAGAGATTGACAGTAATACAATCATAGTAGGAGACTTCAATACCCCACTATCACCATTGGACAAATCCTCTAAACAAAAAATCAGCAAAGAAACATCAATCCTAAATGACTCACTAGAACAGATGGAATTAATCGACATCTTCAGAACATTTCACCCCAAAGCCACAGAATATACATTCTTCTCAAGTGCACATGGGTCATTTTCAAAGATAGACCATATGTTAGGACATAGGCAAAGTCTCTCCAAATTCAAGAAGATAGAAATCATATCAAGTATCTTCTCAGATCACAGTGGCATAAAACTGGAAATCAACTACAATAAAAACAACCCAAAGAAATCAAACACTTGGAGACTAAACAGCATGTTATT
The DNA here is from genome assembly GCF_027574615.1 of Eptesicus fuscus. Classification (NCBI taxonomy): domain Eukaryota; kingdom Metazoa; phylum Chordata; class Mammalia; order Chiroptera; family Vespertilionidae; genus Eptesicus; species Eptesicus fuscus. Next base: position 39,183,385 of record NC_072477.1, read on the forward strand.
AAACCATGACTGGGTTACCAAAGACATCAAGGAAGAAATAAAAAACATCATGGCAACAAACGACAATGAAAACACAACAATCCAAAATCTATGGGACACAATGAAAGCAGTCCTGAGAGGGAAGTTCATAGCTCTACAAGCCTACTTCAAAAAACAAGAAACAATGGTAATAAATTACCTAACCCAACAACTCAAAGAGTTAGAGAGAGAGCAACAAGATAAGCCCAGTGTAAGCAGAAGGAAAGAAATAATAAAGATCAGAGCGGAGATAAACGACATAGAGACCAAAGAAACAATACAAAAGATCAACAAAACCAAGAGCTGGTTCTTTGAAAGGATAAACAAGATTGATGGACCTCTAGCCAGGCTCACCAAGAAGCAAAGAGAGAGGACCCAAATAAACAAAATCAGAAATGAAAGAGGTGAAATAACAACAGACCCCGACGAAATACAAAGGATTGTTACAAAATACTACGAACAACTCTATTCCAACAAACTGGACAACCTAGAGGAAATTGACATATTCCTAGAAAAATACAACCTTCCAAAACTCAATCAGGAAGATTCTAAACAGCTCAACATGCCAGTAACTATGGAAGAAATTGAAGCAGTCATCAAAAAGCTTCCGGCAAACAAAAGCCCGGGGCCAGATGGCTTCACAGGAGAGTTTTATCAAACTTTCAAGGAAGAACTAAAACCTATCCTCCTCAGACTATTCCAAAAAATTCAAGAAGAAGGAACACTTCCAGGCTCCTTCAATGAAGCCAGCATCACCCTAATACCAAAACCAGATAAAGACAACTCAATGAAAGAGAATTACAGGCCAATATCCCTCATGAACATTGATGCCAAAATCCTCAACAAAATTCTAGCAAATCGGCTCCAGCAGTACATCAGAAAGATCATACACCATGACCAAGTAGGATTTATTCCAGGAATGCAAGGATGGTACAATATCCGCAAATCAATAAACGTGATACATCACATAAACAAATTGAGAGATAAAAATCACATAGTCATATCAATAGATGCAGAAAAAGCATTTGACAAAATCCAACACCCTTTCTTGATAAAAACTCTCAACAAGGTGGGAATAGAAGGCTCATACCTCAACATAATAAAAGCTATTTATGATAAACCCACAGCAAACATCATACTCAATGGGCAAAAACTAAAACCATTTCCCCTAAGAACAGGAACAAGACAGGGATGCCTACTCTCACCACTCCTGTTTGACATAGTACTGGAAGTATTAGCTATCGCAATTAGGCAAGAAGAAGAAATAAGAGGCATCCAAATTGGAAAAGAAGAAGTGAAGCTGTCCTTATTTGCAGATGACATGATATTGTACATAAAAAACCCAAAAGATTCCATCAAAAAACTAATAGACTTAATAAATGAATTCGGCAATGTAGCGGGATACAAAATTAACGCCAAGAAATCTATGGCTTTTCTATACACCAATAATGAACTTACAGAAAGAGAGACTAAAAAAGCAATCCCATTTACCATCGCACCAAAAAAATTAAGATACCTAGGAATAAACTTAACTAAGGAGGTAAAAGACCTATACACAGAAAACTACAGGACACTGAAAAAAGAGATAGAGGAAGACGTAAACAGATGGAAGAACATACCATGTTCCTGGATTGGTAGAATCAACATCATTAAAATGTCCATACTACCCAAAGCAATCTACAGATTCAATGCACTCCCCATCAAAATACCAACAGCATATTTCACAGACCTAGAAAGAACTCTCCAAAAATTCATCTGGAATAAAAAAAGACCCCGACTAGCCTCAGCAATCCTCAGAAAGAAGAATAAAGTAGGTGGGATCTCAATACCAGATTTCAAGCTGTATTACAAAGCCACTGTTCTCAAAACAGCCTGGTACTGGCACAAGAACAGACATATTGATCAATGGAACAGAATAGAGAACCCAGATATCGACCCAAACCACTATGCTCAATTAATATTTGACAAAGGAGGCATGAACATACAATGGAGTCAAGACAGTCTCTTCAATAAATGGTGTTGGGAAAACTGGACAGATACATGCAAAAAAATGAAACTAGATCACCAACTTACACCATACACAAAAATAAACTCAAAATGGATACAGGACTTAAACATAAGACGGGAAACCATAAAAATACTAGAGGAATCCACAGGCAACAAAATCTCAGACATATGCCACAAGAACTTCTTCACTGACACTGCCCCTAGGGCAATGGAAGCTAAAGAGAAAATTAACAAATGGGACTACCTCAAAATAAAAAGCTTTTTTACAGCAAAAGAAACCATCAACAAAACAACAAGAAAGCCCACTGCATGGGAAAACATATTTGCAAATGCTATCACTGATAAAGGTTTAATCTCCAACATCTACAGGCAGCTTATGCAACTCAATAAGAGGAAGATAAATGATCCAATAAAAAAATGGGCAACAGACCTAAACAGAATATTTTCAAAAGAAGACAGAAGGAAGGCCAAGAGACACATGAAAACATGTTCAAAGTCACTTATTATCCGAGAGATGCAAATCAAAACAACAATGAGGTACCATCTCACACCTGTCAGAATGGCTATCATCAACAAATCAACAAACAACAAGTGTTGGCGAGGATGCGGAGAAAAAGGAACCCTCGTGCACTGCTGGTGGGAATGCAGACTGGTGCAGCCACTGTGGAGAACAGTATGGAGTTTCCTCAAAAAACTGAAAATGGAACTCCCATTTGACCCAGTAATCCCACTCCTGGGAATATATCCGAAGAAACTAGAAACACCAATCAGAAAGGATATATGCACCACTATGTTCATAGCAGCACAATTTACAATAGCTAAGATTTGGAAACAGCCTAGGTGCCCATCAGCAGATGACTGGATCGGAAAACTGTGGTACATCTACACAATGGAATACTATGCTGCCATAAAAAAGAAGGAATTCTCATCATTTGCAGCAACCTGGATGGAATTGGAGAACATTATGCTAAGTGAAATAAGCCAGTCAATGAAAGAAAAATACCACATGATCTCACTCATTTAGGGATAGTAAAGAACATTATAAAGTGGTGAACAAAAAGATAGATACAGAGACAGTAAAGCATCAAACAGACTTTCAAAGTACAGGGGGAAAGTTTGGGAAAGGTGGGGGAGTTATGAAATCAAACGAAGGACTTGTATGCATGCATATAAGCATAAAAAATGGACGCAAAACTCTGGGGGGGGAGGGCATGTGTGGGTGTGGGGTGGGGGGGGTAATAGTAAGATATGTACACATATAATACCTCAATAAAAATATTTAAAAAAAAAAAAAAAAGAAAGAAAAAAAAAAAAAATAAGGGTATGGGAAAAACTATATTACACATTATCCAAATGTGCTCTGACCCAAATAACCTACTATGATAATCAAAATCACAGAAGGCATGAGCATTGAATTATATCAATTACTAGAGGTCTGGTGCACGAAATTCATGCACGGGTAGGGTCCCTAGGCCTGGCTGGCAATCAGGACCAATCGGGGCCTTCCGGCTGCCGGCTGGGACCTTCCTTCATTCCACACAACCCCCCAACCACATGGTCAGTGTGCATCATAGCGAGTGATTCAACTCCCAGTCTCCCAGTCGAACTCCTGAGGGATACCTTGCATATTAGCCTTTTATATATATAAAAAATAAATATATTGTTATTTTTAATGAAATAAAAAGATATATTCTTTTTATTAAGATAGATAGATTCTTAGTCACAAAGAGCAGGATTTTTCTAACACCAAATTATCTCCACATTAACAAACACATAATTTTCACAGCTAGAAATTCAGTACTGTTCTTCTCAGCAAGAATATTAAATGTATAATATTCAGCAACCACTATTTGGACAAAGTAATTTTTCATCCTCTTTCTCCCTTCAGGCATCTTAAAACCAATACTATTTATTATTAAATTCAGGAAACAAAGCATACACTACCAACCTCTCTTAATTCCCGAATCTGTTCTGATAGCCCTCCTATCTCAGAATAGGACACATTCCCAGGATCTTCATGAGACATGTTGTAAACCAATGGATCCACCTCTCTTGGCAAATACCTATAATGACAAAGTATGTATTTTTCTTTTTAAAATGAATTTTCTCTCAACCTACAGATAGAATATAAATGATGCAAGCACATTTTGGTGATTTTATTTTAAAATGTTTAAACTAATTAGGAATTAGTAAAAGGGAAGAAGTGGCAAAATATTCAGTGATCTCTAAAAACATATTTTGGATAAAATTTTCCCTCTGTGAAAATAAACTAAATAGAATCAGAAACTTACCTCATAATGGTTAGTGTAGTCATATCTAAAGCAACTCTTGTTCCTGGCTTCAGCTTACTTTTGTCAAGCTAATTTTGTAAAACAAAAGGAGTTAAACACTTAAAATGGGGAGAATATGTAGAAGCCAAATAATCATTTTTTACCCTGCAGAGAGAACTCTAATATTAGATCATTAGCACCATGCCATCAGAAGGCTATAAACATTATAATTCAAAGTTATTTCCATCGGCCCCTTTTGTGCAATCTCAGCATGAAATGTGAAATCACTAATACACAAAGTTTGAGATGTAAATGACCTTGTTTTTAAAGAAGGAATGGCCTTTAGTATTTTACTTTCAGAGGCTTATTAATATAGTTCTACTGATACGTACTCAGGCACTGTAGTACAGTGACTTCAGTAACTGCTACCAAGGCATTTATACAGAAATCTGTTAAGTGAACATTTTGGGAGAAGGAAAGTGGTGTGCCCATTGGATTTATTTTAAAAGCTATACCTTTTGGGAAGAATGTGTTACTTGATCATAGGAGATAAGGGGGAGATGCATTGTTTCCCCCTTTAGAGATTTTTAATAAACTGTTAAAAACAAAACAGCCATCATTATTTCATGCCTTTGCTCTATGCCAGACACTATGCTAACTGTATTATACTAGACTGAACTCTACTAAACTATTGGTATATTTGGGCAGAGTAACTTATTTGGCTAGAATTGGGTAGTATCTATCCAATAGGTTCGACCTCACATTCAGTTACTTTTCATAAATAAAGTTACTTTTTTTTAAAAAAGTGTTTTTATTGATTTCAGAGAGGAAAGGAGAGAGAGAGATAGAAACATCAATGATGAGAGAGAATCACTGATCAGCTGCTTCCTGCACACCCCACACTGGGAATGGAGCCCACAACTCAGGCATGTACCTTGACTGGGAATTGAATGGTGATCTCCTGGTTCATAGGTCGACGCTCAACCAATGAGCCACACCAGCCAGGCTAAAGTTACTTTTTCATAGATTAAAAAACTGCTTGCCAATACAATTTCAGAATCAAACAAATTACTAACTACTTACCACAGAATTTTGCAAAGAGCTCTAAGGTTAGGATTTAGTATCAATTACAATAAAGTAGAAGCAGGCAAAATACTAGGTTTAATATAATAGATTAAACTGAAAAAAATTGCAAGTGAGGTACCTGAAAAACAGCTAAAATGAGATCAATGTGAAGCTATTTCAACATTAACATCTATAAGAAATATATACTCTGGCTTTTCTAATATTTTCCAGTTTTCAAGTACTCTCTTGCCCTCATACAACCATGAAATATCTTTGAAATGCCAACTTTTTTCTTAGTTTATGTTTTTATTGATTTTTTAGAGAGAGGAAGGGAAAGGAAGAGAGAAACATCGATGTGAGAGAGAAAAACATCCATCGGCTGCCTCCTGTACACCCCTACTGTGGATAGAGCCCACAACCCGGGCATGTGCCCTGACTGGGAATCAAACTGGTGACTTCTTGGCCCATGGCATGGCATTCAACCAAGCCATACTGGCTAGGGCAGAAATGCCAACTTTTGGCATCCAGAGGGCCCTGAAAGGAACATAATCCTCTGTCAGACTAGGCATCTAATATTTTTTATTTGGAAAATGTCATTCCATTTATATGCTATGCAAAATTCTCAGATTAGAGTTAGTCCCTGGGTTAAATTCCATTCTACAGCCATGTTATATCAATGTTTATAAAAAACTGATATAACAAATACTCAGAGAAAGCTCCTTCCAAAGAACTTACAAGTACTAGTATGCTCTAAGGATACTTCGTAGAGAATAGGGCAGTGATCGGCAAACTCATTAGTCAACAGAGCCAAATATCAACAGTACAATGATTGAAATTTCTTTTGAGAGCCAAATTTTTAAAACTTAAACTTCTTCTAACGCCACTTCTTCAAAATAGACTCGCCCAGGCCGTGGTATTTTGTGGAAGAGCCACACTCAAGGGGCCAAAGAGCCGCATGTGGCTCGCGAGCCGTGGTTTGCCAACCACTGGAATAGGGGAATACATAAATTGGATTCAGAGGCTATTATGATTCAAAACCATTTGTTGGCATTTTTGATAACTGCAAAATAAAATGTGGAATTATTTCCATTTGCCTATTCTAATCTAAATGAACTCATACAAAATAAATTTAAGCTGTAGTAGTCTATAAGTAACATTAATATTTAAATATAAAACATAGGTAATTGACAGGATTTAATCCTCTTAAATCCATCTAGTTCTAAAAGTCTCTGATTTCTGCCTGGCCAGTGTGACTAAGTGGTTGAGCATCAACCCATGAACCATGAGGTCATGGTTTGATTTCTGGTCAGGGCACATGCCCAGGTTGCAGGCTTGAACCCGTCGGGGGTGAGCAGGAGGCTCACCGATTGTTATTTCCTTCTCATAGATGTTTCTATCTCTCTATCCCTTTCCCTTCCTCTCTAAAATCAATAAAAATATATTTTAAAAATAAAAAAATAAAAGTCTTTGATTTCTAAGTGTGTAGAGCTGACTGAGGCAACTAAGTACAGTAGAAAGTAGAGAATACCAGGAGTCAAAGGCCATGGTTTTAGTTTATAGGCTTTGCTAACAATTAGTTATATCTTAACAAATCACTTTTGGGAGTTATGGGCATAATACCTGACCTGCTTACCTCAAGAATTAAATAACTTTTATGAATGCACCTTGGCCAATTATAAAGCACTATACAAATTTAAAGTGTTACCTGTCGACGACAACCCACAACATATCTTGGTCCATTTGTAGCTTTAACAATGACTAGAGAAAAGAAAATGAAAGAAAACATTTAAAAATAGCAAGTAAAATGAAATATACCCACATTGATGGCACGCTGAGTTTTATTTTTGTCCTCCAAGAAGACAATACATAGTTGAAAGAAAATTAAATCTATGCAAGAATAGCATCTACCTTCACTATTGTGAATAATAAGCATTATAAGCATTTCAAAAGTTGGTGGTGCGGCAGAGTCCACTCTTTTTTCTTACTAATTAACAGTGTAATCCACTTACATTTTTCTTCAGTTAACTGCTTAAGTACTTCACCCACAATCTAAGAAAGAAAAAAGAAAGCATTATCTTTTGCCAACAGCTTAAAAACAAAGCAATTACCATCACCCCTTACACCCCAAACTCCATTACCTACCTGCCCAACACTTTGTAGGGCCTTCAGATCATTTTCAGACTTTTCATACTGCTTGGTAAGTTCTTTTAATTGTTCCCTTACTGAAATAATATAATTTGAACATTTTTAATTAAACAATAATCTTAGTGGGTTTAAGTTGCTAAGTCTCACTTTACTTAAGTTTGTCTATTTCATTTTACATATATTTTATATCCAATATATCAAAGTACAAAAGAAATAACGCTGTTTATAGGTGACACGTTTAAAAATGACATGTTACAGAGAAAGTATCATTTTTTTTTTTTTGATCGGCAATACTTAGTTGTTTAGGTACATTTTAGGCTACACTCTTGCAGATGTTGACACTGTGACACTTCCGGATTCGCCACTACAAATCCAAAGGATAAAAGTTAGACCCTTCCTCACCTCTTCACCTACTCGCATGGATTATTATTATTGCTCTCTGGCTTGCTACCTTAAAGAAGGGCAACAGGTTTGGTGCTCCGCGGAAGTATATGGTTATGAGCTTCATTTAATTCCATGAAGGTGCACTCTTAAAAAACTGCCAGTGTCCTTTTAGCTCAAGAGTTAAGGGAAACTTGTGTGCCTGGCGGAGTACCACTCGGAGCACGGGAAAAGACGGACGAGGAGGGTTCTGACGGCGGGCGGACGCCCTCCCAGGCTCCTCGCCCGGCTTTCCACTCCACTGACAGGTCAGCTACCCGAGTGCCATCTCTTGCTGGAGCAAGTACTTGACCCCCGTCTCTCCTTCTCGGGGGGCCGGGACCTCGCCAACACTGCCCACCCGGCACCCCACCTGGGCAGCATCCCCGGACGGCCCACTTCCCCTCGCCCCTCGGGTCCCTCTCCCACTCCATCCCAGAGCTGGGAATGCTCTTTCTGTCCCCTGGACCAGACCGGGCCACTTCCACGCCCGCGGAGGCCCTGCTTGCCAACCTCAGGGCGCGATGACAAAGCGCCTTGCCCCTGGACTGAGGCCTGCCCATCGCCTGGGCCAGGTGGCCGGGCTCCGTCCAAGGCCTCCGCCTCGTCAGAGACGCGGCGGGCTCAGGCCCGGGACCACTGTAGCAAGAGCGGTGCACTCACACTCCTTGAGGCGGCCGTCGATCTCCTTGTGCTCCAGCAGTTTCTTGCGGTAGTCCTGCAGCGCCTTATCTCTAGGGTCCGCCATGATGAGAAGCCGTCGCTCATAGGGGATGCCGGGAAGGGCCATGGCCGCCCGGGCGGGGGTCGGGGCGGGGCGAGGGGGGGGACAGCCTCCCTGGGAGGGCGGGTTCGTGGGAAGCCACGCCCCCTTTCTGTTGGCCCCGCCTCTCTACTCCCTCTCCTTTCTAGGACTTAGGCGTGCACTGAAGGAGGCCTCCGACCGCACTGCCCCCTGCTGGTCGGGATGGGTAAAGCAGGGTGCTGTTATTCTGGTCATTCCGAGAGACCTCGCTATTCTGAAATCACTGCTGTGCTGGAACCCACAAAAGGCTTTGTAATAAACTGAGTTCAGAATGAAGTAGGGAACGTGCAATCTTTATATATAGTTTTGATGGCCTATCGGTATAACACAGTCCTACTATCCAGGACCTCTAGGTACGGAAGGAGGCTATTTCATTCACTTATTCATTCAATGAAAGAGGTACTAAGGGTACACAATCTGGTGGGGAGATGAAAAAAAATAATCTCAGACCGTAATAAATTATATACTGTAATGTAAATACTTTTTAAAAAATCCTCACCCAAGGATATGCTTAGAGAGGAAGGGACAGAGAGAGAAACATCAATGAGAGAGAGAAACATCGATCAGTTGCCTTTGGTTGCCTTCTGTGCATGCCCTGACTGGGGCACCCGTATACTAGTATGTGCTCTGACTGGGAATCCAACTCGGTGCACAGTACCACAGTCATCCAAACTGGCCAGGCTGTACTGGAAGTAAAACATGGTAATGTTATAGAGCAAGGCGAGGAGAACTAATTTAAAACAGATATCTGAAATAAGGACCCAGTAGTGCAACAAACTGGAGAAGAACCTTCCAAGCGGAAGACACAACAAGTGCAAAGATCCTAAGGTGAAGAAGACCTCGGCTCATTTCAGAAACAGAAAGGAGGCCAACAAGAGGGGAAAGGGGTAGATTGTGGAGATGTGGGGCACAAGATAAAGATGCTCACGTAGGCTGAGTCAGAAATTTGAAGTCTGATAGAACTGTCTTTCAGATTTCTGTGCTTTTGGATAAATTATTTAATCTTCCAATAATCTGTAAAATGAGCATAATAATTGTACCTATCTCATAGGGATGCCATAGAGTATTAAATAAGATAGTATGCCTATAGCCATTAACATAATAAGTCTGACACATAGTAAGCATTCAATGATGTTATTTTAAATTATTTATTTTAAGGGTAGTAATGACCTCAATTTTTTGTGGGATAGGTCTCTGTAGCTGTACCTTTCCCAGCCTTGCTCTTGGGGAGAATTTATTGTTGTTCCAGTAGAATCAGTCAAATTCTCCAAAGTGAGTCCATTCGATTTCATCTCATCCACTGGCTCTGAATTTTGAGTTTAAATAGGAATGCCCTATCTATACATATAAAGTGTAAATTTATGTGAATTAAGTTATCAAACTCACATAAACGATGTCTTCAAATTTATTTGGAAAAGTATGTGTGTTGTGTGAATATTCTATTCTGTTTTTCTAAATATAACTGGGAATTGCAGCAGACAATAAACAAGGAAAATGAATTGAGCAGGAATAGTCCCTTCTCCCACTCAGCTGCAACTATTCTGGTCAAACGAGTCCATCCACATCAACATACAGCACCTCTGACATCAAGAAGTAAAGAAGAGAGGATAAAGCAGAGGAAAAAAGTCAGCACAGTTGGTTCAATTCAATAAGTATTTATGAGCACATACTAATGTGTGATTTCAACACCAATATTTTAGACCCCTTGACCCATATTCTCTTTCTCTCGCCCATCTGGCAAAATTCCAACTTCAGATGAGCCTATCTACTTTCCCCATGCTTGCATCAGAACAGCCCTGCTCCTTTTTTATATGTACCTGTAAGACTATTCCTCTCCATCAGAAAATGTAGCTCGATTTGTAATTATACATTCATAAGTCTGGTTAAATGGTTAGTGTCGTTTCCATCAGTAGACTATAAGTTCCAGGAAAACAAGGACTGTGACCATTTCTTGCTCATTATTGTATCCCCAGAAGATGGTTATATAGATAAATTCCTGAATGAATAAAGATGTAAGTATGTCAGACACCATGATAAGTAAGCAGAGATACAGAAAGACTAAGAAATGTCATCAGGACTCAAGGAACTTACAATATCACAGAGTTGAAAAGAAGAGATATGAGAAAGTAGGGCTAACTTGTTTTTTTTTTTTTGGGGGGGGGGGTCAATAAAAGAGATGAGATAGATTTAAATCTTCGAAGAATTATTTAAGGATAGTCTCCTACTTACCTATAATGTAGCATTGATGGATGTGTGGTTTTAAAACACGTACACACATTTTTTGGTATTCCCCACTTCCCCCCCACCATTCGTCAGATCTAGTGACGTGCTCTGAACAAGTAGAATACAGTGGGAGGGACAGTATATAATTAGAGACCAGGTCATAAAAAGCATTGGGGTTCCTCTTTATTCTCCCTTGGATCATGCCCTCTGTGGGAAGCCAGCTGTCCTGTGATGAAGACACACCAGCAGATCCATGGAGAGGCCCACATGGCAAGGGTCAGCCTGCAAGAAACTGAGGCCTGCTGCCAGCAGCCATGTGAGGGAGCCCAGCAAGCCTTTAGGTGACTGAAGCCCTAGTCCTGATTGCAACATCCTTAGGAACTGAGTCACGTAACCCGGTTCAGCTGTTTTTGAGTTGCTGGCCCACAAAAACTGGGAGATAATACATGTTTGTTGTTTTAGGCCACTAAGTTTTGTGATAATTTGTTACACAGTGACAGACAACTAATCCGACAGGAACTGATATTTTTCTAGAGAGACACTGGGAAATAGTACCAGGTAGGCAAGTAGCAACTGCTTGTACTCCCACATAGCCACAACACTCCAGTCTTTGAGAAATTTGTCATCCCACATATCCACCCGCAAATACCTACCAGAATGCACTTAATTAAATGTGTCTATGGCTAAGCAGTAAGGTCTCGAGGTAGGAATAGAAGTTAGAATTTGTAGGCTTTTTGGAAATACTCTAATCAAAGTCATACACAAAGATAGTTTCTTTAAAAAAAAAAAAAAAGTACCACAAGGTTTAGGTTATAAAAGAGGTGTCTACTGCCCCACCTTATTGTACCCTAGAGTTCCATTCCCCCAATTCTTTTTTTTTTAAATATATTTTTATTGATTTTAGAGAGGAAGGAGAAGGAAAGAGAGAAACATCAATGGTGAGAGAGAATCATTGATCTGCTGCCTCCTGCATGCCCCCCACTGGAGATTGAGCCCGCAACCTGGGCATGTGCCCTGACCGGGAATTGAACCATGACCTCCTGGTTCTTAGGTCGACGCTCAACCACTGAAACCACTGAACCACACCAGCCGGCACTATTCCCCAATTCTTTTATACATATATTTAAAAAGTAAGGATTGGCACATGTGATTATGGATGCTGGCAAGTTCAATATCTGCTGGGTCAGATGGCAAGCTGGAGGCCCCGGAGAGCAGATGTTCCAGTTTAAATCTGAAGGCTGTCTGCTATACAACCAAGAAAAGCTGATGTTGCAGATGATGTTCAAAGGGAACCTGCTGGAAAATTGTCTCTTGCTTGAGGTAGGCTCCGTTCCCCAATTCTTAAACATGTTTGTTGTTTTTTTAAATATATTTACCTGCATATCCTACCTAATAAAACAGTAATATGCAAATTGACCGCACCTTCGCTATGCCTAAGCCACGCCCACCAGCCACACCCACCAGCCAAAGCCATGCCCACCATCCAATCAGAGCGAGTATGCAAATAAACCTGACCAAGATGGCGGGTAATTTGCATACATAGGCGCCCAGAGCTGACCCCTGCCATTGGAGGCAGGGAGCTGGGTGTCCGCTCAGGCTCCAGGCCAAAAGCTGCTGGCAGCGGGTTTTGGCCTGGTGCATGAGCGGACCCCCTGCCATCGGAGGCGGGGAGCTGGGTGTCCGCTCAGGCTCCAGGCCAAAAGCCGCCAGCCGCGGCTTTTGGCCTGGTGCAAGAGCGGACCCCCTGCCATCGATTGCAGGGAGCTGGGGGTTTCTTCGGCCTGGTGCACGAGCGGACCCCCTGCAATCGATCCCAGGGAGCTGGGCATTGCTTCGGCCTGGGCAGGAGTGGACCCCCTGCGATTGATTGTAGGGAGCTGGGGGTCTGCTCCTGCCCAAGAGGCTTTCGGTCTGGGCAGGCCTGGGCAGGGGCTGAGTCTGTGATCAGAGGGAGATGGAGGTGCCCTTCCCAGGCCTAAAGCTTTGGCCAGAGGCTTTAGGCCTGGGCAGGGCCCAGCCCTCCATTGGTGTGAACTATAGAGGAAACACCTTTTCTGACTGCACATTGGCTAAGCTTCCTGTATGCCACTGGTAATATTCTTAGTAACTTGGGTAATAAGAATCCAAAAAGGTGATCTAGGGTTTTTCCATGACACTTCTGGAGAAAAAAACGAAGGTCCGCTGCTGGAGGGGCTAAGAAATATCATATCCTGCCCTAGCTGGTTTGACTCTGTGGATAGAGCCTCAGCCTGCAGACAGCAGAGTCTGGGTTCATTCTGATCAAGGGCATGTACCTAGGTTGCAGGCTCCTCCCTGGCAGGGGCCCAGATCAGGGCTCATGCAAGAGGCAACCAATCAAAGTGTTTCTCTCTGTCTTTCCCTCTCTTCCACATTCTCTAAAAGTCAATGGAAACATACCCTCAGGTGAGGATAAAAAATAAAGAAATCCATATCCTATGAAAGACACATCTTGAAAATGCCTAAAGAAAGTTGTCATTTTTTCTTGGTGAAGGAACTGGAGTCCGTGTTGATGAAAACACCTTGGTGGCTGCGGTGACTGGCAGTGGCTTCAGCAGTGGGGTGATAGGGCTGGTGCCTTCCCCTGACCAGCCTGGTTGCTTCCCACAAAGGGAGGCCAGACTGTGGCTTAGGTACGCTCCCTGTGGGGCGCGGGCCTAAGCCGTCAGTAGGACATCCCCTGAGGTCTCCCAGTATGTGAGAGGGGGCAGGTTGGGCTGAGGGACCCCCGACCCCCAGTGCACGAATTTCGTGCACCGGGCCCCTAGTTTCTAAATAATATGCTTATACTGCTATTTCTTGATAGCTCAATTTTAGGATTTATCTTTTGACTTCCCATATGGAAGATAAAGATTTAGCACTCATATCACTCTAGATCCCCACTTTCCCTAGCTTCATCCTCCATGCATACAATATATACAAGTTTTGGTTAAATCACTGTCCAACATTTTAAAAAATAAATTAGTTTATGTTTTAAATATATTGTTATTGATTTCAGAGAGGAAGGGAAATGGAGAGAGAGCTAGAAACATCAATGATGAGAGAGAATCATTGATAGGCTGCCTCCTGCTGGGGATTGAGCCCGCAATCTGGGCATGTGCCCTTGACCGGAATCAATCCCGGGATCCTTCAGTCTCCAGGCCAATGCTCTATCCACTGAGCCAAACCGGCTAGGGCTATCCAACATTGTCTTTTTACTGTGGGGTGATGTAAGTCAAGCAATATACTATAGTTATGTTTGCTTTATTGTAAAACTGTTTTGTACTTCTTGGAATGAAAAGCTGCCTCGTTTTAACCATGTGCTTAGTTTTGCCTGGCTGGTTAGAGCGTTGGCCCTTGGGCTGGAACCCAGTCAAGGGCACATGCCTCCATTGCAGGATCTATCAGGGCACAAGGGGGAGGCAGCCAATCAATGTGTCTCTCTCACATTGATGTTTCTCTCTCTCTCTGTCTCTCCCCCTCTCTTCCACTCTAAAAATCAATGGAAAATAGATCCTTGGTTGAGGATTAACAACAACAACAAAGATGTGCTTAGTTGTTGTTGTTGTTGTTAATCACTTTTTCTTCCCAGCTTTACAATTGTGAACTCCCTCTGAATAACGTTTTTCAGAAAGTCAGTCAGGCCGAAACCGGTTTGGCTCAGTGGATAGAGCGTCGGCCTGCGGACTGAAGGGTCCCGGGTTCGATTCCGGTCAAGGGCATGTACATTGGTTGCGGGCACATCCCCGGTAGGGGGTGTGCAGGAGGCAGCTGGTCGATGTTTCTCTCTCATTGATGTTTCTAGCTCTCTGTCCCTCTCCTTTCCTCTCTGTAAAAAGTCAATAAAATATATTTAAAAAAAAAAAAAAAAGAAAGTCAGTCGGATGAGGTGTCTGGAATTGGAACACATCCAGTCCTGTGTTCCCCAGAGACACTCCTCTGGAGGCCTTAGTCTTCTTGCTCTAATCCGGGCTCCCAGGGGGTTGCATAGCTCTCTCCTAGAACTTTTTTTAACTCCTCTCCTATGTGCTACCTTTGCTTTTCTGATACCCAGGTCCCCTTATTTTTGTTCACTCATTTGTTTGGACAGTATTTTTCTGGAAAAGGATTTAAAGATGTGCATTATTCTTCATAGCTAACAACATCTTAATTCTATTCTCATAGCTGACTAATAGTTTGGCTGGCTATGGAATTCTCTCCCAATTTTGAACGCCTTGCCCCATTGTCCTGGAGCTCCTGATGCTTTTGTAGTTGCCCTTCTGATTCTCAATTCTTTGTAGGGACCAGGTTTTTTGCTTTTCTTTCTGAAAGTTTTATCTCTGTTAAGGGCATTTTCCATTCCTAGAACTGGTATTCAATGTGCCCTATCAATCTAGATAGCCATCCTTCAATTTTGGCTATTTTCTTGAATTACTTCTAAGATTATTCTCTCCTCTGTTCTCATGTTCTCTCTTAGTGGTACTCTTATTTGTCAGACCCTGTTCTCCTTGAATTAATCTTCTATTTTTTCTATCTCTTCTCATCTATTTCTTTTTATTCCTCTGTCCTTTTATTCCACTATCTAGGATATTTCCTCAATGTTTCTTCTAAAGTTTTTGTTGAAACTTTTTATTTTGGTTATCGGATATTTAGTTTCTAAGAACTCTTTCTTGTTCTCTGATTGTTCTTTTTTATAAAATCCTGTTTTTAAGTCTTCGACAATATTGATTACAGCTTTTTGTTTGTCTTCCTTTCTTCCCTTGTTGTTTCCTCAATGTTCCTTTCTTTCCTATTTCTTTTGGTCTCTGTATTTCATAATTGGAGGCTTTCCCTAACAATCTGGCCAGCCTTGGTCTTCTGGCACTAAAATAAAAAGGTAGTAAGTAGAATTCTGAAAGTGTGAATGGAAGGGATCAGCTGTTTTGATGTTTTTGATGCCACTGTTTATTCCTTGAAGAATTCTCCACCTCTTTGAGAATGGGAGAGGAGAGAATCAGGCCTGATGGGGGCAAGTGGGAAGCAGGTGTAGTTTAAGGTCAGCGGTTTTGGAACTGAGCCTGACAGGTGGTTTGCTGGAGGCAGGGGAGGAGTTTTAATATTCAGCATGAAAGGACTTCACAATCCACTGTCCCTCCCCCTCCCACTTCCCCCACACGCATTTTGGAACTTTCTCTCTTTCCTCTTCCTGGAATGGTGCTAAGTAGAGCCCTGGGTTTGTAACCACTCTTGTTTCTTAACTAAATAACCCTGATCCTAAAGTACTTGCTAAATGAATTTTAGATAACTTTATTTCTTTTTTAATGAATCAACTGGTAGTTGATCCCTTATTTTCTAATCAGTTTTCCAACATCCATACCTTTTGTGAATTTTCTCTTGTCAATTCTATGGTGTCCTTTCCCCCATCCACAATTACTCCTGCCCAATATGATGGCTCTGCTTCTAAGCTTTTAGAGTTTGAATCATAATCACACATTGCCCTGTGACATCTCATGCTGTTATTATCTCTTCAAGTTTGTTAGCTAATTTATTTGTACATTCATTCAGAAGTCATCTTGTGAAGCACATACATCAGTGATGGCGAACCTATGACACGCGTGTCAGCACTGACACGCGTAGCCATTTCTGATGACACGCGGCCGCATGCCGAGGATGAAACATTTGCGACTAGAGTCTTGGAGTTAGTTTTTTTCCTCAAAGTGACACACTGCCCGAGTTATGCTCAGTTTTTTGGCGAAGTTTGACACACCAAGCTCAAAAGGTTGCCCATCACTGACATACATAATACTAAGTGCTGGGGAACCTGAGACTACCAAGGCAGGTTCCCAAACCCATCTGTTGAATGGGAGAAACCTAAACATAAACATAGAGTTCCTTGCATGTGGTAAGCACAATTATGTGACCTCATGGAACCAAAGAGGAGGAACCTAACCTAACCAGAGGAGGGGTTAGGGAGGGAGCCAAGTGAAGCGAAGGTGATGGGTGTAGAACAGGGGAGAAGACATTTCTGGAGAGGGAACAGGCTGAGCAAAGACGTGGAGGCTGGAAGCAAGGTCCATGTGGGAAATTGTTAACCGTTCACTGACCTATAGTCAGAGAGGTGTTGGAGATGAAGCTGGAAGTAGGTGGGGCCAGATCATGGGGACCTTGAATGTCATACTGAGAATCTTAGATTTTATTCCTTAGGCCGTCATGAGTATTGAAGATTTTAAACAGCAGTGGGGCCCAGTCAGATTTGCAATTTTGAGAAAACAGGCTAGTGTGGAGGCGGTTTTCTGAGGGGTCCATACCTAAAGGCTGGATGATCAGTTAAGGAAATGTGATAGTCAGGTGAGCGACAATAAGGGGTAAAACTAAGTGGTTGATCATAAAGATGAAAAGGAAGAAATAAATAAAAGACATAATTGGCAGAATTTGGTTTATCCACAGGTCATGGGAAGTGAAAGAGAGGGAGAAACTGAAGATGGCTTTCGCTTCTTGGTGTCTAGATATGGATGGTGGTGTGACCAAACATTTCTGAGAAAACCAGATGGGTGTGTCCAATAGGCAGTTAGATTTTGAAGCTCAAGGGAACTATCTGAACTGGAAAATGATCTGGGAGTCATCAGCATAGAGGAGGTATTTAAAATCATGAGGTTGGGCCCTGACCAGTTTGGCTCAGTGGATAGAGCATCGGCCTGTGGACTTAAGGGACCCGGGTTCGATTCCAGTCAAGGGCATGTACCTTGGTTGCGGGCACATCCCCAGTGGGGAGTGTGCAGGGGGCAGTTGATGTTTCTCTCTCATCGATGTTTCTGACTCTCTATCCCTCTCCCTTCCTCTCTGTAAAAAAATCAATAAAATAAAAAAATAAAATAAAATCATGAGGTTGGGCAAGTTTCTCCAGGGGAGAATATAGATGAAGAAGAGCCCTGAACAAAGGATAGACTCCTTAGAGGTGGGCTGGGGGAAAGCTGGTGAGAGAGAGAGTGAAATAATACCAGTGAGAAATACAAGGATTATCTGGAGTATTTAATACATAGGAAATTTAACTAAAGGAGGGAGGAATCAGCATTGTCAACGTGCAGCAGAAATTTCATGATGTCATGAAAATGGTCATTAGACTTGGTCAGGTAAAGAGCATTTGCAGGAGGGTGGGGAAGGAAACCAGATTGCACGGTGGATTAAGGTGTGAATGGGAAGTCAAGAAGTGAGGTCAGTTACTATAGATAGCTTGCCTTTTCAGGAACATTCTGTAAATAAAGATGGTGAAGATAGAGCTTCGGTGGCATATCTCCCCAACTCAGATGATCTCAAGCATCTTGAGAGAAAAGTATAGCAATGTACCATGTGTGTATTTGTATTGAATAACTATTAAATAAGTAGATTTAATCAAATATCAGCACCAAACTTTCAGATTTTTATTTAGCCTTTCTTCCTTGTGTGTCATAATATTCCTTTCCTTTGACCAACATTTTTTTCTTTGAATTATTTCTGTCCCATCTATTCAATACCAGATAATGTTTAGGTACTGGGAAGCTTCCCACAGAAATCTTCATGTCTCATTTCAAGCTATTTCCGGCTTTGGTCATTAAAAAAAAAAAAAAAAAAAGCTGATATTTGCACAGTAATCAGAATTCCATCAAGAAATGCTGTGTACATTAAATCTAAGTCATGTTATTGTTGTAATGACTAGTATTAGAATAACAAGGTGTAGCCTTGTGCATCTCTGAAAGATTTAATGTTTAGCAAAGGTATAATAGATGGGAGGCTGGAATTAGAGAAATAAAAGGTTGAACTATGTACCCTGTGGGTACTCCTTAATTAGTTTTTGAATGACTAATCAGTTATTTAATGGACTACAGAACACAGGCAAGACGAGGTGGTTGCCAGAGCAGGCACAGTTGGAGTAAGCTCACACAAAGGTCCAACTTGAAGGATTCTCAGGGAAATGTGAGTGATAGTTATACAGTATGTATAAACTGTATTTTATACCTCCTAAAATCTTCTATAAATCAGGAAGGAAAAATTATAATTTTCAAAAAAATAAAAGTAAGATCCAGCCATCCCACTTCTGGTATATATTCAAAGAAAACAGAAGACATATTTGCACTCCCATGTTCATTGCAACATTATTCACAATTGCCAAAGTTTGGCAACAACCTAAGTCTGGCAATGGATAAATGGATAAAGAAGCTGTGGCATACATATACAATGGACTATTATGCAGCCACGAGAAGGAAGGAAACCCTGCTACAACCATTTGCTACAACAATGGGTGGAACTTGAGAGCAGCATGCTAAGTGAAATAAGCCAGAGGAAGACAAATACTACATCGTATCACTTATATATGGGCTAATAATTTTTAAAAAGTAGAACTCATTGAAATGGAGAGTAGAAAAGTGGTTTCCAAGGGTGGGAGGGGGCAGGGGAGGACAGGGAGAATAGGGAGAGGTTGGTAAAAGGGTACAAACTTTCAATTATAAAATGAGTAAGGTATGAGGATCTAATGTATAACATGTGATTATAGTTGATACTATAGTTGATAACACTGTATCGTGTAACTGAAATTTGCTAAGAGAGGTGAACTTAAATGTGTTTTTTTTTGGGGGGGAGGTTAAATTATGTGGGGTAATGGCTGTGTTAATTAACTCTATGGGGGGAATTCCTTTCACAATGTCCATGTGTATTAAATCACCACAATGTACATTTAAATAACTTACAATTTTATTTGTCAATTATATCTCAATAAAGCTAAGAAAAAAAGGACAATAAAGTAAAAAAGTTGTCTTATATAGTGACTGTTTATAAGTTTGCTGGAAATTTGTTCTGGGAAAGAGTTTGAGTCTTATGGAATAGAGTTTCCATCCCGAGAACAATGACACTTTTAACTCTTCCAAATTACAGGCTATTGCATCAGGGTGAAATCCAGAGCTGATTCATGTTCCGATTGCTTCCTTCTGTATTTTAGTCTTTATTCATGTAGTTTCCTCTTTCATATTGTGTCTCTCACTTTGATGGCCTAATCTTCAGATATTGATGCTGTGGTCACATGAAAAATATTCATTCATTTTACAAACAAGTGCAGGAAAACTCCTTGTTAAGATCTCTACGTGTCACCAGGCATGTTTGAATCATAATCCCTGCTAAGGCGTTTAAAGAAATCACACCCAGTGGTAGAAACATAAAGTAGAAAATTTCATAAAAGATTACATACTCAGTTCCACGGGGTGTTCTCCCACATGCAAGAACTGGGCCTTGTACATTGTTACGTCTAATGCCAAGCTCAGCCTGGCATAGAGTTAATTTATTGCATTACATGCCAGTCTGCTTGACAGTGATGGACAGAGCATGTGATTTTAAATAATGTATGTAAGCATTTTAAGCCTATTTTTCTCAGCTAGAAAATAGAAGAATACCTATTTTGGGCCTATCATATCCTAAGCTACTTCATTAAATGACAGCTTTTTTTTAAAAAAAAAGACCAAAAACAAAAAAGATAATTTGATATACTTGAACTTTTAATGTGTAAGATGTTGGGAAGCTTTCCAGTTTCACCGTAAAAATAACAAAAGGCTGATAGACTAGTCCCCATAGCTGGGAATCAGAGGACCTGGCTCTACCCAGGACCCAGCTCAGTCCTGGCTCCCACCACTCACCTCCCTGCCTGTTTCCCCTTATAAAGTCAGAGGGGAGCCTCCACCTTCGCTGTCCCCTTGGACTATGGAACTGGCCAGTACGTATAAATACACACCAGAGTTCAAAGGTTAAAAAAAAATGCAAAATATTTTACGAATAATATTGAGTCTATTTTGAAATATTTTGCATACATTGGGCAACATAAGCCACTAACACCAATGTCACCTGATTCTTTTTGCCTTTTTGATGTGACTATGAGAAAAACTAAATACATATACAGCTCAGAGTCTAGAGATGATCACTAACATCCCTTTCAGCTTTGACAGACAGCTGGGGGTGGGGGGGGTGGGGTGGGGTGGGGGCACTGCCAGGGACGCGAATTTCGAATTTCGCACGGTTCGATTTCCTTGCGTGGACCCGGCAGGTCGGGCCCGGAGAGCGCGCGGCGGGGCGGAGCGGAGAGGACCCCGACGGCGGCGCGGGGGCTGCGGGCGGGCGGGCGGGCGGCCGGGCCTAGTCTCCCCGCTCGCGACGTCAGGGAGGCGGGGGCGCGGCGGCTCGGCGGGCGGGTCCGGGAAGCGGGCTCGTTCGTCAGCCTCGCGCGCGAAGCAGGAAACCGGCAGGAGGCCCCGGGCGGCCGGCGCGGGCGCCGGGGCACGTCCGCAGGTTCCGCGGGGAGGTGGCGGCCGCTGAGAGGCCGGAGAGCCGAGGGCGGGCCTGGGAGGCGGCGGGGAGGTGGGGCGCGGGCGGGGCCGGCCCGCGCGGGCTTCATCTGCGGACGCACGGCCTGCTCCCCAGGGCTGGTTCTCCAGGGCGCCGGGCGACGACCGGCCGGACCGGCCATGGACCGCCGCTGGGGCTTCCTGATCGGCCTCCTGAGTGCCGTGTGGCTGCTGCTCCGCTCGGGCCACGACGAGCCGCGGCCCCCGGAGACGGCGGCGCAGCGGTGCTTCTGCCAGGTGAGGGGTGCGCGCGGCCGCGCTGACCGTCCCGGGGCTCCCCAGCCCCGTCCTGCGCTGCGTCCCGCGCGCCCCGGCGGGGGAGGTGCTGGGGTGCATCTTTGCATCTGCACCCGCCGGGAATGAGGCCCCCCCGCCCCCCCGCCCCCGTGCCCCTGCTCCCTGGCCGGGGCTGAGCCCTCTGCTGGGTCGATGTGGACAGCTCTCCCACCGCAGCCCGGACCTCGGCGCGCTCTCCCGCGCTCGGGATCAGGCGTGGGGCGAGGGGGGTGGGTGGGTGCCGTATGTTTCCACCGAGTTGACTTCTGCGTCTTTGTCGGTCTTCCCTCCGCAGAGAGGCTGTGCACAGGGTGCAGGCACACGCAGTATTTTCTATTTCCACAGAAGCTGGGTCTTTCTAACTTCCAACTGGACCTGCGTACGCTGTGCCCGTGCCGGGTGCCCCCGCCAGCCTTTCGGGCCGCGACGGGCTTTCGCGGGGGGCGGGGTGTGGTGTGGTGCTGCTGTCAGATCTCGTCGTCGGGCGGGGAATGGCTTCCGGGGGCTTCTCTGTGTCTAAGCCCAGTGCCTGCTGTCTTTGGGGTCGCCGCACCTCTTGGCGCCTCGCCCTGTGCGGTTTTTCGTTTCCCTTAATAATGTCATGAGGTTCTCTTACCGCGATGCCCATTGAATCGGGCTGGTAACAGATTTGATCTCGAGCACATTATGGTCATTTCCTTGTGTTAGGGATGAGCAAAAAAAGCCAAAGAACTTTCCAGGTTTCTGAATCTCCAAGTTCTGGTATTTTAATGTCATGACTCTTAACCCTTTGCACTCGCTTGCTTTTTTCTAGATTCCTTTATTCTAATGCTAACCGTGTCGAGTCACACTCGACATGCGAGTGCAAAATTAAAGTCACCGTTTAGTTGGCTTCTGTGGATGCAAATGACGAGATTGAGGGTAGGCATCCAAATGGTTCCTTTTAAGTGGATTTTACTATTCATTTATTGTCGGAAACAACAGTTTATGTTTGTAAAGGCAATGGTACGGTTTCCCAGAGGATGGGAACACTAAGTATCAGGAGAGGAGGAGAGATCTTTTTCACCGCTTTATATCCGCGGGTCTTGTTTTGTTTTGCTTAGGGATTTGGGTGTCAGGTGTTATCTGGCACCTTGTAAGGTAAGTTACAAAGAAGTTGCTGCTTTACAACTGAGAGATTGAAAAGCTCCTTTACCTTCAGTGATTTTGAACAGCACACAGTATTTCAATAGGAAAAGGATCGTTTTTCTTTGATCACAGAAATCCTGTAACACAAAGTTTAAACATTTAAAAATAAGTAATGTAGAAATAAGGCCTGTGGTGTTGAAAGAAGATGCCCAATATAACGTTTTCAACTGCGTTCTAGAAATTGGATAATGGAGTAAAATTTCATGTTGAGCTTTTCATCTTTCACTCCCCCCCCCCCCCCCCGCCCGATAACCTTTTCACATATCTAAAATTGGGGAGCTTTTAAATTTTAACATTTATTGATTGATTGATTTGAGAGAGAGAGAGAGAGAGATTTGTTGTTCCACATATGCATTCATTGGTTAATTCTTGTGTGTGCCCTGACCAGGGGATCAAATCCACAACCTTGGCACATCAGGACGATGCTTTCTCCCTTCCCCCTGACCCCCACCCCTGCTCTCAAATCTATAAAAAAAACAAAAAAATAAAAAAGAGCTAAAAAAGGAGTTGTTCTAATCTACTCTATCAACAAATGAATACTTAATGTTCTTTTTTTATGGTCACAGAACAATAAAATTAATATAACTTAAGTTATTTGCCAAATAAAGTATACTCTGAGCATGTTTAAAAAGTATTTCAGATTCGTATGAGTTTGGGGAATATATTCTTACAGTGCTTTAGAAAAAAAAATGATGTCTGTGGTAGGACTAGAAGTTGGTGGTACACAAGGAAATTATTTAGAAAGTATTTTTTGTTTTGTCTTTCATTGAAAACTGAAGTTCACCTCTAACCAGAGAACAGTGAACAAGCAGGCCAGTGTTATTTCTTTTCTTTTGCCTTTTATACAGTATTTTGGTATTCAGTTCAAACCAGTCAGAATCAATGGAGAAAGCAATTGCGGCTCCTTCCATGGCTGACTTTTGGTTATCTAGTTCTGTGTTCTATTGGGGCTACAGATGTAAGGTTTTTGGGAATTTTTACTTTAAAATTTCTTGAAAACTTGGCCTCCCCCCCCCCCGGCCCCCCCCCCCCCCCCCCTCCGCCATTAAAAACTTGTTGTAGGCTGCTTTGGGGAATAAGATCCCTTTCACTGGAAGTATTTTAACAGTGGTAAGGTAATAATAGTGATTAACATTTTACTTTGTCATTTTATTTTATTTTATTTTATTATGTTTTTATTGATTTTAGAGAGAAAGAAAGGGAGAGGGAGAGAGAGAAACATAGACTGGTTGCTTCCTGCATGTCCCCTACCAGGGATCCAGCCTGCAACACGGGCATGTGCCCCAACCAGGGAATCAAACCGTGACCTCCTGGTTCATGGGTCAACACTCAACCACTGAGCCACACCAGCCAGGCTAAATTTTTAATTTTATAATACTTTTAGATTTGCAGAAAAATCATGAAGATAGTACAGAGTTTCCATATACTCCACACCTAATTTCCTCTGTGATTAACATCTTACATTAGTATGTTACATATATTACAATTAATGAACCAATATTAACACAGTATTCCTAACTAAAGTCCATATTTTATTCAGATTTTCTTGGTTTCCCCCTAATGTCATTTTATTTTGATATCAACATTTTGAGATAGGAACTGTTACTGTTTCTATTTTGTATTCAGATAGGAAACTGAGGCCTAGAGAGGTTAAAAAATGCAGGTAAGGAAACAGCAGATAAGTAGTAGAGATGGGATTCGACCCTGGCTCAGAGCCTGTGTGCTCACCTTTGTTATCCGCTGCCTCCTCCTGGAAGGAGTGTAGGAGGGGACTGTTGTGTTGCTTGGGAGGTTGCAACAGAAGCCTTCCAATTCTTAAGAAACTAGGACTTAAAACTGGGTGATGTTATATCAGGCCTACATTGGTTCTCAAATCTACCATTCCTCAACAAGGGCCTTTTAATTGCCACTTATTAATTTGGGCCCCTACCCATGGCCTGAAGCCTAGAGCAGTAAGTTTCACATTTTAGCATGCATCAATCATGTTGTGTGTGGGGTGCGTGTGTGTGTGTGTGTGTGTGTGTACATTTTTAAAAAATTCAGATTTCTGTGGCATGGCCAGATTTCTGTTGCACTTTTGGGAACAGGAGTAGTAGTTATGTAAGCAGGTTTAGTACATTCTGAGGACAACATCACGTCATCCTTGTTATGTGTCCGCACCTGTCTTTTGGTTTTACTTTAGGTAATAGGACGTTGCTTCGTTTCCAAGATTCAACTCTGGGTCTATTGACTGGATTTCTGCCTTAGTCTTCCTTGGGACTCTATTGTGGTAACATGACTGGTTCTCTAGTTGCTAGAACCGGGTGTGGTGTTATTCCTGCCAGACTTCCTGCCAGGTTTCAGGTTCTGCTACCTGTTGGCAGGCTTATCCAAATGGCCAGATGACTTAGGTCCCCAAATTCCTTCCTGTCTCTTCTTTGCTGAGCTCTCTCTATCTAGTGGTCCCCGTTCTGCCTCCTTAGCTGCCCTGCTACCTCTTGTTGTAGTTGGGGAAACCTCCGACTCAATTTCTAAGGTAAGAAGATTTAAAAATGTACCATTTAAAATTTGGCAGGTATAATACTCTGCCTCCTCGCCTTTTGAGGTCTCTGGGCTATATGCCACCTTTGCCTGGGATGCATCTTGCATTCCTTTCTGGTTTGGGGCTTCTTATAGCTTCCTTTGTAATGAGGATGTGGATCAGTAGAATGTTGGATGCCAAGGGTTGTTATCTTTGCAGCTTGCTTTCCTTGCTCTGTGAGTGCACGCCTGCCGCTTGAGCCGGTGTGGTCGGGGGCACCATAGACATGGTGGTACATAAGTCTAATTAGGCAGTGCAGTGCTTGTCTGCAGTGAGAGTGACAGTGCACAGCGGTCCTTCATTCATTCACCCGCCCATTCCACAAATAGTTATTGATCATCTACTGTGTGCATTCTAGAAGTTCAGCAGTACCAAGTTCATACAAGGGAGAACAAACATGATTTCACTCTCAGGGACTTTAAACTGCAGTGGGTGGGAGTGAAATAGAAAAATTCAATACAATGAAGTGATTATCATGTGGAAGACTACGTGGACTGTCGTGGGAGCACATGGGAGGGGTGGTTAACCCAACAAGGGGTGAGTGGTACCCCAGGGGCAGCTTCTCAAAAGAGGTGATGCTTAGGCTTGAGTGTTGAAGATAGATTTTGTCTTAAAAATGAATTCCTCAGGAGGAAACATGGATTGTTTCAAACCCTTTCTCTCAAGTATTTTATGTGTTTGTTTCTTTTTGTGACTTAATGTCTCTATCTGGCATCTGTCCCTTTGGCCTTTGTAGTCTTTTTTTTTTTATTAATTTCTTTATTGATTAAGGTATCACATATTTGTCCTCATCTCCCCATTCCCATCCCACCCCCCTGTTGTCCTTAACCACTGGTTAGGCTCATATGCATGCACACAAGTCCTTTGGTTGATCTCTCCCCTTTACCCCCACCCTCCCCTACCCTCCCTCTGAGTCCCAACAGTCTGATCCATGCCTCCCCGTTTCTGGATCTGTTCCGTTCATCAGTCTATGTTGTTCATCATTTCCCCTAGATGAATGAGATCATGTGCTATTAGAAATACACTTATAAGAACCGAAAATGAGACAAGCAATAATGGTTATGCTGAAAGGCAAATGAATCAGTCTGTAGTGAGTTTCTTTCTGGGCCAACAGTTCTTTTGAGACCCAATTTCAATGTCAAACAGTTCCTTATGTGTACATGTCAGCAATGACATTTCAGTTCTGGATGGTGGACAAATGGTGGTAATGCAGGTTTGACTCTCTCTGGTTTGGTCCTGGGCAACCTGTAGTGACGCACAGCTTTGGCCTTTGTAGTCTTTGTGTCAGTTATTCTTTGTATAATATTTTGTATTCTGCCACGACCTTCACGGCGAGTTCAGGATGACGTGCAGGAGGGCCGACGACACAATATGCTATACAAGAAATATGAATTTTGAAGGCATTGGGGGGCCAGGTGGAAACCTCTTTCGTGAAGAGGCTCATGAATTCCAAAGTCCGGATCCTGCCCCCTTTCATTCACTTTGAATACACATTTGCCCCTTAGCAATGCATACAGGCAGATCAAAGGTAAAGTTTGGTAAGCAATGTAAGGATTATCAGGTCAGGAAATCACCTCGAGCCATCGCAATCATAGCAGGAGCAATGGTTGAGCGTGAACGTGGTCCTGTGCACCGAAAGGTTGCAGGTTCAATTCCAGGTCAGGGAACATACCTGGCACATACCTGGGTTTCAAGTTGGATCCCTGGTCAGTGCTCCTAAGGAAGGCACATGACTGATTCCAGCTGGAATCAACGTCCATTGGCCTTCCTATGTCTCTTTTGTACTTTTATGCAAATGCTTGTTAAGCTTTGGCCGCCAGCATATCCAACGGGAGGAACAGTAGCTATTTCATGCCCTTTAGAAGTTCTGCTTTTAAAACTCAAAAGAAAGAGGTGTGAAAAATCAAATCATCTAGGTTAGCAGCACTTTTGTTTTGTTGATACCCAGAATTAGGACTCTGAGGTTTTTGTATACTCAGAGAACTTTTAACAGAAAACAAGGGCATATTTGCATATGAATTGAAAATAGTTATTACAGTGACAAATATGTAGACCAGATTTCTAGAAACTGAATTTTAGTCTAAAACAAATAAGACTAGGCAAGGTAAAAAAAATCTTAACTCTTGAATATTGCTGTCATCATTCAAGTATTCTTATCTCTTAGGTGAAAAATTTTCATTACTGTTTTGTGATAAAGGCAGTATAGGATTTTATATATTCTAAAAGAAAACATCTAAATTCAGTATTTCAGTAAAGTATTATTTGCTTCCTCACCATTAGATTAAATTTTTTGCCCTAAAATATAATCAAAAGTGGCTTATAATGTAAATATTTAACCCAAAGTCTGATAAGGATCTCTCTCATTTTTTTTCTTTTTTTTTCTTTTTAATTCTCACCAGAAGGCATGCTTGGAGAGAGGAATGGAGAACAAGGAAAAACCAACCAACCAACCATGAATGTGAGAGAGGAACATCTATAGGTTGCCTCTTGTAGACTCCCCTACTAGGGATCAAACCCCCCTCCCCCGCCCCCACCCCCCCGCAACATGTGCCCTGACTGGGAATCCAGCCTGCAACCTTTTGGTACACCAGATGTCACTCAACCAACTGAGCCACTCTGGCCGGGCAGGGTCTCTTTTATGCAGTATGCTGTATATTAAAAATTTTTTCTAGTTACTGTACTTTTAAACAATCATGTTGTATTTGTTACTTCCTTAAAGCAATGTTAATTCTGTTAGGTGTTTACCTCGCCCCTAATAAACATCTAAGAATTTTATTTTCACATCTGATAACGCTGTCTGACTCTAATACGACTTCCCATTGTATCCTAGTATTAGTACATTTAATAGTTTGGTTTAGTAAATACAGCTAAGACATCAGTTTTAATTAAGCATTTGAAGATCAGGATTGGCTTTGCAGGCAATTTGCTATCTCAGTGTTGCTAATGAGAAGTAATTTCTAAGCACCATTTCAAACCTACAGAAATTATCATGGCCCTGTGTTTGAGGGTTGTTATATCCTTATAATAAACTAGTGGCCCAGTGCATGGATTTGTGTACATTGAAAGGAAATTAATTAGGAGAAATATTTTAATATCGCTATTCGCCCTTTCTCTATAATACAAGTGTCAGAGATGAAAGAAAATTATTAAAATGTATATGAAAATAATATATAAATTGATTAATAAATAAACAATTATAACATGATATAACAACAAAGACATGAAATAAAAACAACAAAGACATGAAATAAAAACAACAAAAACATGATATAAAAACAACATTGATAAAAACAATGCCTGTTAAATTGATTAAACTTATTCTAATATCTCCCTGTATACCACATTAAGAGTAAAAACACTTTCAGAGTGCTTGACTAATTTCCCTTGTGATGAAGTATTTACAGCTTTAGTAACTTTAACATCACATGCTCTTTGAACTTGAGAGAAAGCAACATATACCATATTTTCCGGCGTATAAGACGACTTTTTAACCCAGGAAAATCTTCTCAAAAGTCAGGGGTCGTCTTATACGCCAGGTGTCATCTTATAGGGCGGGTATATCCCAAACTCTATATTTTAACTGGAAAAGTTGGGGGTCGTCTTATACGCCCAGTCGTCTTATACGCCAGAAAATACGGTAACTGACCATGTCTGAAAACGGGTTCAGGTAGGAATATTTCTGCTCTGTCTAGAGTTTGTCCTTGTGATTTATTAATAGTCATCACAAATGCTGGCATCATGGGAAACTGTCTTCAAATTAATTTAAATGGGAGGCCAGTGTCAGATGGGGACAAATCAATTCTTGGAATCAGAACAACCTCTCCTTCTGCAGATCCTGTTAATACTTCAGCTTCGATTATGTTAGGTCGCGATATTTTGATAATAAATCTAGTACCATTACAAAGACCCCATTTACTATTAACATTTCTCAGTAGCATGATGATTGCACCTATTTTCAATTTTAATTTATGACACGGCATTTCCAAAGGAGTAATACTATTAAGAAAATCGATGAGAAAATTTTCCTTTTCGGCATCATCCGTTGAATGGATGGAATCATCACTCAAATATGTGTGAAAATCTCCATCAAGTATATCCTAAATTTCTTTTTTAAAAAAATATATTTTATTGATTTTTTTACAGAGAGGAAGAAACATCGATGAGAGAGAAACATAGATCAGCTGCCTCCTGCACACCCCCCACTGGGAATGTGCCCGCAACCAAGGTACATGCCCTTGGCCGGAATCGAACCTGGGACCTTTCAGTCCGCAGGCCGACGATCTATCCACTGAGCCAAACCGGTTTCTGCCTAAATTTCTTCATTTAATTTATGAACATGCTCATTTTTAGATATATTTTTAATATTATCTATAGATATATTATTTCCAAAGGTAGCTTCAGTAATAGATCCGTGACAAATCATTTCATGGGGGATTTCAATAATATCCATTCCTAAATGAAAACTGTTATCAAGTTTGCCATCTCCAAGTTTACTAACCATTTGCTATAAGCAGAATCCTCTGATCTCATATTTCTTTTAAGAGACAACTGTCTGAAACATCCCCAAACACTACAGTACTTTAAAATCGTTTGTACTGTGGCTGATCGACAACACTGAGACATTGTCGAAAATCCCCTCTAAGAACTTTCCCACCAAATGCAACATTCAAATTCATAATTTCTCTTAGTAATCTATCTATGGCGTTTATAGCATGACTGGATGCCATGGTGCATTCATCAATAATGAGAAGTTGGGCCTTTTTAATGGTTTTAGCAACTTCACTCTTTATTCGAGTCTAGAAATTGAAGTTTCATTTAATGGAATTGGTAATTTATATTGGGAATGAAAGGTTCTTCCACTGAGAAGTAAATTTGCAGTAATTCCTGTAGATGCTGTGCGTAAAACAGTACCACCACAACCTCTAATATAATGTATTAAAACTTTATAAAGATATGTTTTTCCACTACCACCTGGACCATCCAAGAAAAAGCATTTGGGGTGTACAGTTTGATCTTCGATGGCTGAAGTTATAGTCTGAAAGGCTGCCAACTGTTCATTGTTCAGAGAATTGATCAAAACCTCTGCCTGGCTGAAACCGGTTTGGCTCAGTGGATAGAGCGTCGGTCTGCGGACTGAAAGGTCCCAGGTTCGATTCCGGTCAAGGGCATGTACATTGATTGCGGGCACATCCCCAGTAGGGGGTGTGCAAGAGGCAGCTCGTCGATGTTTCTCTCTCATCGATGTTTCTAGCTCTCTGTCCCTCTCCTTTCCTCTCTGTAAAAAGTCAATAAAATATATATTTAAAAAAACACACAAAAAAAACAAAACCTCTTCCTGTTGTCGCTCGTACAATTCATCACATGTATTTGTATTCATTAATAAAGGATAGTCCAGAAGTTTGAAATCCGAACATTTCATTCCATGCAATATGAATACTTCTTGAATTTCATTAAGGGCATGCATTTCACAGTTCACACAGGCACCTTCTCTTTGGTGTACTTTCCAACAAAAATCTTCAATAAAATGAGATTTATTCTCATCCCATAATTTGTCTGCATCAGAAGGACATCCAAACACGCATATATATGCAAAAAATTGCCTTAGTTGTTTGGGCATATTAAGGATGATTGCATCATCAGTCGTATCTTTCCAGATAGTGTTCTCAATTAATAATCCCCGATGTTTAGCAGCTTCACGAAAAGTATCATAAATTACACCTCCTACAGTTCTCAGATCAGCAGACCTTACCTCACCTTTTACATGCAGAAGCAAAAGTCTAAGGTAATATCGTTCTGGTTCTCTAAAGCTCACAGTGAATGCCCACCCTTTTGGCGTTTTCTCCATGAAGAATTATTAAACACATAATGTTGTGGAATCTCCCATTAATAATAATTATGCGTGTCGAAATCTTCTTGGCGCCAGCGAGAGCTTTATATGTATTGCACATGCGCGAGTCAAAGTTTATTTTTAAATTGCCAGTGCGCATCATATGTACCGGCCGGTTGGTAGGTCAGATGGTCAGACAGACAGACGGTAGGTCACTTAGCCTTTTCCTATATAATAAAAGTGTAGTATGCAAATTGTCCCCTCAACCAGGAGTTCATCTGGGAGTTCGACCAGGGGGCGGGGCCGGCTGGGGGAAGGGAGGGAGTACCCGGCCAGCAGATGGCAGCTGCTGGGGACACCACCAGTGCACGAATTTCGTGCGCTGGGCCTCTAGTATATATATAAGATTATTGTTTGTCTCACAAATTCATTATCACTTCACCCATCTTGTCTCTAAACTATACATCCTGTGGGAAACTAACATAAGGGAAAGACAGAGAAAACGGAATTATAAGGACATAGAGTCCCATAAAAGCCACGGGTGCCAGTACAGCTGGGCTTCAGGAAAGACGGTAGATGTGGGGAAACCCTCCGGAGTCCAAGTAGCATATGTTTTCTATCTCCTATCTCTAGTTCTTGGTGTATATGTTAAAATCTTCCCTTTCTCTGATAATTGGTCACATGCTCCTCAGTTCACATGATGGAATATGGTCTGAGTTACTTGCTTACTGTCTAGGGAGAGACATCATGGTCTCAATTCCTGGAGAAGGGACTGTGATCTGGTTTGGGTCAGATGTATCTTTGTGTAACCCACCCCTGGTCAGGCCTGCAGGGGACCAAATCTTTGGGTGTAGATGTGTCGTTATCGTTAAGTTCATGCTGACAGGAGGCAGGCCAAGACACATTGTGAGAGTGTAAGAAGTTTTATTGCATTCCCTCACAGTGGGCTGAGACCAGGGTGTTGGTGTCAGCGCCGTGGGGGTGGTGAGATTCTCTTATATAGGGTAGAAGTATGCAATAGAGGGTCAGGATGTGGGTGCAAGAGTTTGTCAAGGGGAGGGGAGGGCACAAGTGGGTCAAGGGAGGCAAGGGAGGAGAGTGCACAGGTCGGTCAGGCGAAGAGTTCTTCTTATCTTGCTTCTGCAGGCACTGACTGGCCTGCCCCACGCTATGGGAAAAGGCTTATAACAATAAGGAGAGATTAGGGGTAGTTCATCCTAACAGTTATGAGCTCAGTACACCCTACAAAAAGTATCCACGGTATTCCTCTAGGTCCATATAAGAGCAGTAGCCTTACTAGATTATTGTTCTATCCTATCTCAGAAAATTATGGGGAGGAGGGAGGATAAAGGTTGGTTGAGTAGAGGACTTTCCTCCTAACGAGGTGAGGAAAAAACTCTGTTGCATCTAAGACATTTTGGTTTAATATTTCATTTTCTTTGTAACAGGTCAGTGGTTACTTGGATGATTGTACCTGTGATGTTGAAACCATTGATAAATTTAATAACTACAGGCTTTTCCCAAGACTACAAAAACTTCTTGAAAGTGACTACTTTAGATACTACAAGGTATTTTAATTTTTAATTTTGTATAAGCATACTTAAAGTGTCAATGGATAATTACATTTTCTTAGGCATTGCTAGGCTTCAAAATTGTGGCTAGTGCTTGAAATTGATCGAGGACATATTAGGAAAATTCAGTTCACCAGAGTGAACAACGTGGTTCTGAGACTACCCATTGTATACTTTTAATTTCAATAACTGATTTTTACACGAGTAAAACTAGTGTAAAACTGAAGGTTAGAAACTAGTAGGTTAAACTGAAGTCAGGAAAGAATCTATTATGTGTGTTGTAATCGAAACCGTGAGTTCAGAATTTTCTAAAACATCAGATTTGTTCCAATTACTTAATATATGTAAATGAAATATTTCTGAGAAGCATAGCTTTATTTTGACCTGTATTATTTTAACAAGTCACTCGTCATACTTTATCTTGAGATATCTACTGAAAGAGTTTAGAAAACGTGATCATTGGATTATGTAGTTATAGTCTGAGTTCACAGTTGTCTAACGATTCTGCCATGTTAACTGCTACTTGCTTTAACAGAATGTGAGTTGAGTAGTGGTGATCTGAGCTACTTTGGCTCCTAGTTGCCATCTGCTCAGGGTTTGTTTAGTCACAGTCTGTGTCTTTCTAAGTCTACCAGTTTACTTACAGCAGCTACACATTTATGTCAACATTGGAACTTGACACCTGATCAGTGAAAGAAATAGAATAATTGCAGCCAATAACACGATCAGGTTATAGCACCACAATTCAACATGTGTTAATTTTAAACTCTTTCTGTTTTTAGAGGTTATTTTTAAATGTTTTCTATTGTTATTTTACAAGGTAAACCTGAAGAGGCCCTGTCCTTTCTGGAAAGATATCAGCCAGTGTGGAAGAAGAGACTGTGCCGTCAAGCCTTGTCAATCTGTAAGAACCGTGTATATATTTAAGAACTGTTATCATCTTTTTTCAAATAATTACAGCTTTTTAAAAGGGGCCAATATAAGTAAAATGATACTTTAATCCTTAGACTAAATATAATGTGTAATATTTACATATTAAAAACCTAAACTTACAAATATAAAACACTTTGAATTATACTGCCTTTATAATAATAGAATTAAAATTTTGTGGTTAATGTAATCCTTTTACTTATTAGTGAGATTAATACAAACGGTCCCCAACTTAATCGGTGGTTCAGTTTATGGCTTTCTGACTTTAGGGTGGTGTGAAAGCTGCATTCAGTAGCAACTGTAATTTGAGTTTTGATCTTTTGCTGGGCTACTTTATTTGGTATGACAGTCTCTCGTGATGCTGGGCAGGGGCAGCGAGATGCTTTTGCCCAACTATAGGCCAATGTAAGTGTTCTGAGCACATTTAAGGTAGGCCAGGCTCAGCTATGAGGTTAGGTGTATTAAATTCATGGGACTTACTGTGTTTTCAACTTACAATGGGTTTATCGGGGTATAACCCATTATAAGTCAAGGAGCATCTGTAGTTTTTTGTATTGATATTTGTTTTTCTTCTTATATCTTACCTGAACAAAGCTGTGTTTATAGTATAATAAAATGAAATTAATCAAGGTATAAACCAAATCCCTCTCCCTTTTTTGTGGGTGTATTATTTTCCTTGCATTTCCTTGGGTGGGCAGGAGTTGGAGAAAATACCTGGTTTTATGTAGGATTTCTCAGAGCATTACAATTTGAAGTATTCTACTCGGAAAGCAGAGAATTTTATGCTTTTCAATGAAGCTTTTTTTTTCTTTAAAAGTATACATTTTTGCCCAACCAGTGTGGCTCATCGGTTGAGTGTCGACCTATGAACCAGAAGGTCACGGTTCGATTCCCGGTCAGGGCACATGCCTGGGTTGTGGGCTCCATTCCCAGTGTGGGGTGTGCAGGAGGCAGCCGATCAATGATTCTCTCTCATCATTGATTTTCTCTCTCGCTCCCTTCCTCTCTCTAAAATCAATAAAAATATACTTTAAAAAAGAATAAAAGTTTATATTTTTACTTTTTCATCATGGTAAAATACACATAAACATAATTTTACTATTTTAATCATTTTTAAGTGTATAGTTCATTGACATTAAGTACTACATTGTTGTGCAACCATCACCATCTCCCAACCTCAGAACTTTTTCATCTTCCCAAACTAAAATGCCATACTCATTAAACAATACTTTCTATTCCCCTATCCCTCTAGCCCCCAGCAATCACTATTCCACTTTCTTTCTCTATGAATTTGACTATTCTAGGTCCCTCATATAAGGGGAATCATTACGATGTTTGTCCTTTTGTGTCTGGTTCATTTCACTTAGCATATGTTTTCAAGGTTTATCTACATGGCAGCATGTGTTTTATTCCTTTTTTTGTTTTGTTTTTTGTTAATCCTCACTGAGGATATTTTTCCCATTGCATTTTTTTTAAAAAAAAGAGAGTGTATGGGGTGGGGTGGGGGGAGAGAGAGAGAGAGAGAGAGAGAGAGAAATATTGATGTGACAGAGACACATCGACTATTGAATGATTGTTTCCCATACGTACCCGGACTAAGAATTGAACCCATGACCTTTCAGTGTGCAGGCCGATGCTGTAACCACTTAGCAACACCAGCCAGGGTAGATTTTACTCCTTTTTAAGTATGAATTGGATTCCCCTGTGTATGTATACGACATTTTGTTTATCCATTCACCTGTTGATCGACTTTTGGATTGTTTCTACCTTTTAGCTAGTGTGAATAATACTGCTATGGACGTGGGTGTACAAATGTCTGCTTGAGTCTCTACTTTCAATTTTTGGGGGTATATATACCCAGACGTAGAATTGCTGGATCATTTAGTATTGCTGGGTCTGTGTTTAATTTTTTGAGGCACACCATGCTGTCTTCCACTGTGGCTGTACCATTTTACATTCCCACCAGCAATGCACAGGGGTTTCAGTTTCTCCACATCCTCCCTAACACATGCTTTTTCCTGTTTTTTTTTTTATAATAGCCATCCTAGTGGGTGTGAAGTACTAGTGTAGTTTTTTTCAAAATATATTTTTATTGATTTCAGAGAGGGAGGGAGAGAGAGATAGAAACATCAATGATGAGGGAGAATCATTGAACAGCTGCTTCCTGCACGCCCCCTACTGGGGATAGAGCTGCAACCCAGGCATGTGCCCTTGACTGGAATCAAACCCAGGACCCTTCAGTCCATAGGCCAACACTCTATCCACTGAGCCAAACCAGCTAGGGCAGGACTAGTGTAGTTTTGAGCAGTTAATTTTTATGCTTGTAAATATTGCCATATCAACCTATCTAGCATGTGGAATTAAGGTAAATATAAGATTATTTACTGGTATTTTACCACTAGATGAATGAGAAGCATGTTTTTAGTTATATTACTCCTCATAGGCACAGCTTTTGAAAATTCAAGGATTAACTTATGAAACACCTTATGTTACTATGATTAAAGCATGAGTTTATCATTAAAGTCATATTATTAATTTAAATGTTTCATTTTACTTCATAAGTTTAGAATTTATATTTAGCAATATAAAAAATGTTGGAAAAATTCAAATTGACCAATAACTTATTTATATGACTTATTAAAATGCAAAAATATGGCAGATACTTAATAAAGGCATTTCATTATACTTGTACATTAAATGGGCTATTATTTTTCATGCTGAATTTCCTTATCAAATGGCCTATTATTAACCTTAGAACAAGCAAATAGTTTTTCAATTATTACAAATTTGACCTCATCTTGAACTAGCAATTATTTCTGATTATTGTTAATGAAGGATTGAGCTAGGGGATGCCACCTTAAGAAGACCAGAAGGGGCAGGAAACCTGAGAGATACTTAGAATCAACTAATAGCTTATCGATTCCCAGATTGACTGACTGAGGATGGGACCTATTTTACTGTAAAATCTAGAGACAACAACCAATTTTAGCATTTAAGAAATGCTAAAAGATAGATGTTAATTACTTGACTTGAACACATAGAAATGCTAAGAAAGCATCAGGTGGAAGTTAGCAATTTGTACTGAGAAATTGAGACAGAATCTAGTTATTTCACCTTTTGCAGAATTGGACAGAGTGCCTTTCATGCCAGTAGTCTGTTTTTTCTTGAACTGGTTTCATAATGGAGAGTCAGCTTTTAGATAATTAGATGATGTTTATCTACCTAAAGATATTATCCTATATAATAAAAGGTTAATGTGCAATTTGTCCCCTTGGGAGTTCAACTGACTGG
Source organism: Eptesicus fuscus (assembly GCF_027574615.1). Taxonomy (NCBI): domain Eukaryota; kingdom Metazoa; phylum Chordata; class Mammalia; order Chiroptera; family Vespertilionidae; genus Eptesicus; species Eptesicus fuscus. The sequence goes on from NC_072477.1 coordinate 39,220,273, forward strand.
GAGTTTGACCGCTCGCTATGATGTGTGCTGACCACCAGGGAGCAGTGAGGAACGAAAGCAGGCCCCAGCTGGCAGCCGGCAGCTGCGGGAAGGAAGGCCCTGATCACCGGCCAGGCCTAGGGACCCTACTTGTGCAAGAATTTCGTGCACCGGGCCTCTAATTAGATTATAATTATATCGTGTGTGTGTGTGTGTGTGTGTGTGTGTGTGTGTGTGTGTGTGTGTGTGTAGTGCCATGATTAGACCTAAGATTTTGGAAAGATAACTGGCAGTGTTATGGGGAGTGGGGAGGAAGATGAGAAAGGAGATGGAGAGATACTTACCTGGCAGGGGAGATACCATGATCACGAAGGTGGTTTCCCCAGGGCGAGGCTTATCCATTGCACTCCGGGTATGCTGACCCCTGCGATTTCCCCAAATGTGGGAAACTCGACTGCATAATTTGTGGTAGTGGGGGACTGCGTTCGCGCTCTCCCCTGGAAAAAAAAAAAAAGAAAAAAAAAGAAAGAAAGGAGATGGAGAAAAAACTGGTAAAGGAATATCGCTTAGCAATTGAATGCAATTTGGTTCAATAGTGAATTTTTTTGAGGGTCTACTGTGTGCCACAACCTGGACATATAAGATGAGCTTTTACCACAAGGAGCTATGGTTTAGTAGGGGAGACGGACACTAAATGACAATTGCAATGCAAATGTGATAGCCCAATAGTAGATGTACTGAACATCTACACACCGTGGAAGCAGAGGGGAAGGCAGAGCACAGGAGGGAGACATGGGAAACTCCACTGTAAGTGGCAGTGAGGGAATGAGCCATTTACATTCCCCTTAGGACAAGCTGGGCTCAGTTCCAGTGGTTCCTAACGTAGGGCAGTCTGTCAGAACCAAAGAGTGATTAGAGATCATTTCAAATACTTTGAAACACTTGCTCCAGGCTGAATAATCAGCTTTCATAGCTAGAATTTACATTGCACATGACTGATATTTTGACATCTATTCTACTTCAGTCTGCATCTTTAAAATAAGAACATTACATTATGAACACAATGTAGTTATCGCACCTAAAACACTTAACAATTCTTTCTTAACCTAATGTACAAGGTTAAATACAGTTAACTCACCCCTTCACATGGTCTGCTGCTGTTTTGTTAACACCTTTTTGGGCTAAACAGGGAACCAACACCAGTTTCCTTTTTCGGTTCATTTTTAGACTTGGTTCAGGTTATACTCTGGGACCCGGCAGGAGATAGAAAAATAATAAAAGTTGAAATTCTCTCCTCAAACGTGGTCTTTAAAATGCATACCCTTTGATTCGCACTCCTGATTCCAGAGAATATTTGAATGTGGCTGGTGGTCTCCCCATCGAGGCAGGACCCTCTCTGTAAGCTGAAACACTGGTTATTTCCTTTACAGTGAATCAAAACAATGTTCTTTCTCCTCCATTATTAAGTGGCCCAGGCGAAAAAGCGTAACAACAGCCAGTGTTAAGAAATAAGCACTCCGGTGGTGAAGTCTTTTCGAGATCAATTTGGCAAATGTATCAAAAACATTAAAAAGGTACATATCCGGGACCTAGCAATTCCACTAGGAATTTCACTGACTAAAATAATCAAACAAATGTTCAAAGATGATTGTAAAGCAGTACTGAATTTTGTAGAGATGTCAATTCTGCTGAAATTGGTCTATAAATTTGGCATGGTTTATGATATGAAAAAATTAGAAACCATCTATAAATACCTGGCCATAGAAGAAGAACACATGCTGACCTAGTTCGGAGTCTGAAGGGTACATGATAAAGTGCATGTCCCTGTGTGGGTCCTTCCCTTTGAGCATACCCTAATTCAGGGATACACTTAGCATTGGGCCTGCAATTTACAGAGTTCTTCCACAGACCTCATTATCTGCACTCACAGCATCACTTTGATGATAGGCAGATAGGTCCTGTAGTTAGTAAGTGGCCAATGCTTGAACAAAAACTGGTTCTATTTTGCTCTGAAAAGAACGAAGCCTTCTTCACACACACACACACACACACACACACACACACACACACACACACCATGAGCAATTCCAAGATTGGAACAAGAAATATACAAGATGAACTTGGAGTATCTTGTCATAACAGAAATAAAAAAATGCTGTTAAAGATTACTGGGTTAGAGGGGGTGGGTGGGAGAGATTAACCGGGGAATTCATATGCATATATGCATAGCCCACGGACACACACAATAGAGTGGTGAAGACCTGGGAGAAGCCAGTGTGGGGTGGAGGGGGTCAATGGGAAAAAAAAAAAGAGGGGACATCTGCAGTACTTTCAACAATAAAGATAAATTAAAAAAAAAAAGATAACTGGGATAATATCAAAAGACACAGGTGCAAATATCAAGTAAGCATTAGTGGTCTCCTAGTGGCCAAATGTGGACAATTTGAGCATCAAATGGAATAATAACTGACTATTTTTACATTTCCATGCTGAAATATGTATCAGCAATCCATAGGATAATTTGTTGTTGAATTTTTATTTACTTATAGGAAATAATGTTAAAACTGCCTAACTGTTCTCAGTTAAAAAAAATGTTAACTTCAATAATTTGTTTCATGAATTTTTCTCATAAATCATAGAAATTTAAAATACTTTTTCAGTAGGATAAATGTCATATAAAAGTATTTTTATTTTATTTTTCAGGATGAAGTTCCTGATGGAATTAAATCTGCAAGCTACAAGGTCTGTATATATTTATTAATGTGTCTAGTATCTTAACAAAGACTCATTTCCCCTACCAGCTACTACCCCACTTCTCTGCTCCCCTTCACAGCAAAACCCCTTGAGAGTTATTTGTACTCAATGACTCCAATTCTTTTGTTCAACCCTTTGTTATGCAAAGCATGAAAGAAAAATTAAAGCAGAGGGCAAAAACCCACAACATGTACCGTCACAGAGCTTCAGCAGTTACCAATGCGTGGTTAATCTTGTTTAATCTGAACATCCCACCTCATTCTCCCAAGTACTTAAAGCCAGTCTCAGGTAAATCATTTTGTTTACCAATACTTTATATACATCCTTAAGATTAAAATATACTTAAAAAAATCCACAGTCAGGCTTTGGTCTAAAATATTTCCACATTTTTACCAGTAGAGAGAATATTTTCTCAATTAAAAATTATATCAGCTGAAAAGAGTCAATTGAAGGTATTGATAATTTCCAATTGATAAACTATAAAAATTAACTTGAAGAAAACCATGGGAAATTTCATGAATATTTAATAAGGACAAACATAATTAAAGGGTAAAGAAATGTAAACGTATATATTCAACCAACTCTCAAATGGTTCAGAAAATAATAAGAATATGTATATAGAAAAAGCTTGCTAAAACAAATAAAGCAAAATATTAAAATTAATGAATCCATATGAAGAGTATATAAGATGTCTTTATACTATAAGTTGGAAATTATTTCAAAATAAGTTAACAATACACATCAAAAATTTAACAAAATTAGTTAAAAAATAACATATACCTATGTGTATTAATGTACCAATGTATATTAAAACAGAAATTTTTAACTTTATTATTGTAATTATCTGAAAATTAAAACATAAGTTAAAAATAACTATTCTTAGTTCCTATTTAATAATTTAATCAGCTTCATTAAGTCACATCTGTCTCGTACTGATGTCACTGGCATTTTTCTTAAAAAACACACACACCTACTTAGTTGTTTCATAAGTAACTTTTTAAAACAATATATATTATATTTATTTTTTACAGAGAGGAAGGGAGAGGGATAGAGAGTTAGAAACATTGATCAGCTGCCTCCTGCACACCCCCTACTGAGGATGTGCCCGCAACCAAGGTACATGCCCTTGACCGGAATCGAACCTGGGACCCCTCAGTCCACAGGCTGATGCTCTATCCACTGAGCCAAACCGGTTAGGGCTCATAAGTATCTTAATAGCTTGCTTGAAACAGGATTCAAATATATTTCATACATTGCATTTGGTTGATGTGTCTCTTATGTCTCTCTCTCTTTCATAATAAAAGTATTATGAAATTTTTAAATTTCACAATACTTTTAGATTTATAGAAAAAATTGTGAAGGTAGTACAGAGTTTCCATGTACTCCACACTTAGTTTCCTCTGTGATTAACATCTTACATTTGTATGATACATTTATTACAATTAGTGAACCGATATTGATACATTATTACTAAAATATTTCCACATTTTTACCAGTAGAGAGAATATTTTCTCAATTAAAAATTATATCAGCTGAAAAGAGTCAATTGAAGATATTGATAATTTCCAATTGATAAACTATAAAAATTAACTTGAATAAAACCATGGGAAATTTCATGAATATTTAATAAGGACAAATTGAAAAAAGGTGTGTGGTTTTTTTTTTAAGAAAAATGCCAGTGACATCAGTACGAGACAGACGTGACTTAATGAAGCTGATTAAATTATTAAATAGGAACTAAGAATAGTTATTTTTAACTTATGTTTTAATTTTCAGATAATTACAATAATAAAGTTAAAAATTTCTGTTTTAATATACATTGGTATATTAATACACATAGGTATATGTTATTTTTTAACAAATTTTGTTAAATTTTTGATGTGTATTATTAACTTATTTTGAAATAATTTCCAACTTATAGTATAAAGACATCTTATATACTCTTCATATGGATTCATTAATTTTAATATTTTGCTTTATTTGTTTTAGCAAGCTTTTTCTATATACATATTCTTATTATTTTCTGAACCATTTGAGAGTTGGTTGAATATATCACATTTCTTTTTTTTTTTTTTAATGAATCTTTATTGTTCAGATTACAATTGTTTCTCCTTTTTCCCCACATATCTCCCCACCACCCAGTTTCCACCCCCCCTCTGCCCTTTCCTCCCCCCCCCCCCCCGCTGTCCTTATCCATAGGTGTATGATTTTTGTCCAGTCTCTTCCCATACTCCCCACACAGACACCCCTTTCCCCCTGAGAATTATCAATCCACTCCCATTCTATGCCTCTGATTCTATTAAGTTCACCAGTTTATTCTGTTCCTCAGATTTTTAATTCACTTGACTTTTAGATTCACTTGTTGATGGATATGTATTTGTTGTTCATAATTTTTATCTTTCTTCTTCTTTTTCCTCTTTTTAAGGAATACCTTTCAGCATTTCATATAATGCTGGTTTGGTGGTGATGAACTCCTTTAGCTTTTTCTTATCTGTGAAGGTCTTTATCTGCCCTTCAATTCTGAATGATAACTTTGCTGGGTAGAGTAGTCTTGGTTGTAGGTTCCTGCTATTCATCACTTTGAATATTTCTTGCCACTCCCGTCTGGCCTGCATGGTTTCTGTTGAGAAATTAGCTGATAATCGTATGGGAGCTCCCTTGTAGGTAACGAACTGTTTTTCTCTTGCTGCTTGTAAGATTCTCTCTTTGTCTTTTGCTCTTGGCATTTTAATTATGATGTGTCTTGGTGTAGTCCTCTTTGGATTCCTTTTGTTTGGAGTTCTGTGCGCTTCCTGGACTTGTAAGTCTATTTCTTTCATCAGGTGGGGGAAGTTTTCGTTCATTATTTCTTCAAATAGGTTTTCAGCATCTTGCTCTCTCTCTTCTTCTGGTACCCCCATAATTCTGATGTTGGTTCGCTTGAAGTTGTCCCAGAGGCTTCTTACACTATCTTCAACTTTCTGAATTCTCTTCTCTTCATGCTTCTCTGGAGGAGTGTCCTTGGCCTCTTTGTATTCCAAATCTTTGAGTTGATTCTTGCAATCCTCTAGTCTGCTTTTGGGTCTCTGTATAATATTTTTTTATCTCAGTCAGTGTATGTTTAATTTCTAGTTGGTCCTCATGGAATTTATCGGCCTTTTCCATGAAATTCTTGAAAAACCTTATAACCGTGGTTTTGAACTCTATGTCCAGTCGCTTGTTCTCCTCCATTTCTTTGGTTTGTGATCTGTTTCCTTGCCTTCTCATATTCTCTGCTTCTCTGAGTTGGTAGGGTAGTTTTGTGTACTAGGTGTCCTATTGGTTCAACGGGTCAGCCTCCCAGTTACTTGAGGTGGACACTCTTGGTGTACCCTTGTGTACTGTGTGTTCCCTAGCAGGAGCTACAGCAAGGGCTAGTTTTCTCCTCCTTTGCTTGGGCAGTTTTGGAGCAATCTGACTGGAGCTGCAGTTGGTTAAGCTGCCACAGAACAGGCCATTTATATGTAAAAGCCGCTGTGTGGAGCCTGGGCGGGTTTGTAGAATGTGCGGGGCGGGGCCTCAGGGCGGGGCCTCAGGGCTGGGCGGGGTCTCAGGGCGTCACTAGGCTGGGGCGTGGCCAACAGCGATGGCTGCCGTCAGCCGTCTCTGCCTTTCCCGTTTCCAAGTCCCTGCGCCACGCGCTCCAGCGCAGTAAACAATGATTGCTGGGCGCACCACCGCAAAAAAGTCACTCTCACTTTCCGACCCGATGGCCGAGAGTCCAGCTTCTCCCCGTAGGTGTCTGGGTCCCCCGAGTGTCCCCAGAAACTGGATTTCAGAGTGATCGGGAGCTTGTCTCCCTGCGGGTTGAAGAAAAGCCGCGCACCCAGCCGCCCGCCGCTGGCCCGATTCGCGTGCCTCCGTACCTCAGCTTTTCAGCGATTGTGCTCCTTTCTGTTCTTAGTTGTCAGTCTTCCACTCAGCCAGCTTTCCCGTGGTTCTGGGTGGTAGACGTTTTTGTCTTTTAGTTGTGTTTTTGAAATTGTTGTGTGAGGCAGCAGATTAGTTGTTTAACTATGCCGCCATCTTGGTTCCTCCTCCTATCACATTTCTTTACCCTTTAATTATATATAAAAGAATTTTATTTTGAGAATAGTTTTTGAATTAAGCTATCTTATAGATCAACCAATGTAAGGAAACAAAGTTGTTATTTAGTACATAAATATTTGAAAAAATTATAGCATTTCAGTTATTTTATTCTCAAAAGTGTAGTCTGGACAGTCATTTGTATAGTCATCCTGGCTATAATAGGCACTCAATATATATTTGTTGGCCTTCTGCTTTCAGTGTTGCCTTTCAGCTATATGGTGGTGATGACTGGTGTGTTGTGAAATCTTATGATCATACTTCCCCTGTGCCACTTACATCTGAGCATAAGTATATATATAAACTGACTTAGACATTGAGAAGAAATGTGGTTATTTAAGAACATATTTTAAACACCTAAAGATATCAGAATACTTTTTATAAGACTTGTTGGCTTCAGGGAATTTTTAGAAAGAATTTAGAGTCAAGATAAACCTTAGACACACATGATCTACTTCAGCCAGTTTTTTTATGGGAGAGAAAATGGATGCTTACACCTAGGTCATTAGAAAAGTGGAACATTGCCTCCTGGCTCCTTGCCTAGTGACTTCCTTATACATGGAAGATTATTTTAGTGAAGATTTTGGTGATGAGTTATCAGAACGATTATTTCCTTTTTGTGACCACCATAGTATTATGTTCTCCATCAAAAACAAGAGGCAAAGCCTTCTTATTTTTTTTAGCACAGGAAGAATGTGAGGGCTTAATTTTTTTTTTTTAAAGTGATGGTGCCATGTATAAAAGAACTTCAAATAACTTTGAAATTCTTTTTTAAAAGTGTAAAAAACGCAGCAAGTTGTATTCTATTTATTCCCCTTTTCATTTCAGTATTCTGGAGAAGCCAATAATCTCATTGAAGAATGTGAACAGGCTGAACGACTTGGAGCTGTGGATGAATCTCTGAGGTTTGATTTTTTTTTTTTTTTTTTTTTTGTGGCAGCAGCAGTATTTAATTTTTGTGTGTGTGTGTGTGTGTGTTTTTCCGGTGAAATGTTAACTTGAAAAAAAGGATAACACTGTTATCTTTGTTTGAAGTGAGGAAACACAGAAGGCCGTTCTTCAGTGGACCAAGCATGATGATTCCTCAGACAACTTCTGTGAAGCTGATGGTAAGACCTTTTTTATAGTATGCATTTTGTTTAACATTGTACCCAAGAAAAAAATAATTCTTTAAAAATGATTTTTATAAAATTCATTTTCTAATGGTTTGGCATTTCCTCTAAAAGTAAACCTAGAGTTACCATATGAATTGACAATTCAACTCCTAAGCATAGTACACCTAAAAAGACTGAATACAGGGAAACATATTTTTACACCTACGTTTATAGCAACATTATTCACAATAACCAAGAGGTGGGAAGAGTTTCCATGAATGGATGAATGTACAGTATAAAGAAAGTGTAGTATCTATATACAGTGAAATCCTGTTTTGCCATAAAAAGAAATGAAGTTCTGATACATGCTACAGTGTGAATTAACGTTCAGAACATAATGCTAAATGAAATAAGCCAGACAGAAAAGGACAAATATTGTATGATTCCATTTGTATGAAATATCTAGATTAGGTAACTTACCACGTAGAGACAGAAAGTAGATTAGAGTCTACCAAGGTCTGGAGGGAAGGGAGGTGGGGAGTTATTGCTTAATGGTTATAGTTTCAGTTTGGGGTCATAGAAAAGGTCGGAAACAGTGGTGGTGGTTGCACAACATTGTGTATGTAATACCACTGAGTTGTACACTTAAACATGTTTAAAATAGTAAGTTTTATGTTATATATATTTTAACACAATAAAAACGTTTAAAAAGGAAACTCAGTTTTTTGAAAAAATTCACCTCTTGAGTTCCATAGTTCTAGTAATAAATATATAATAATAATTATTATATTATATTGTATATAATATAGATTACATCATATAGTATACATTATAATTTTTGTAATATATACAGGCATTTTGCATAAATAGCTAAAATGTAGGGAATGCAAAAACCTGCTTCTGTTTCACTGATAACATATTGTTAAATATTTTCCTTAAGGGTGATGGTCCATGTTACTTTTGGAAAAGAGAATAATGACCCATGAGTTGTATCTGCTACATCTACTTAAGCTAAGCAAGAGGGCTGGTGCTGTTAAAATGTAGGAGCCCTAGAAACCATTAGAACTTTTTGATCAAGATTTATGGATTTGCCACTTCTTCCTTTTTCTAGTGTCTCCCTTTTCCTAAATTAAATTGTTTAGCCTTTTAATTGTCTAAACAACATAAAATCAAACTGAATTTTGGTATTTTTCTATGGCTGTTTTAGAGCAAATTAGTAATCTTTTAAACAATTAGTGAAGCCTTAGATGATGTGGTTCAGTGGTTAGAGTTTTGGCCTGGGCACTGCAGGGTCTTGGGTCCGATTCTCAGTCAAGGGTGCTACCTGGGTTACAGGTTGATCCCCGGCCCCAGTCAGGGTGCATTGTAGGACGCAACCAGTCGATGTGAGAGACACATTGATGTTTCTCTCCCCCTCTCCCCCTCTCTTACTCTGTCTCTCCCCTGCTCCCTTCCCCCACCCCGAGCCTCCCTCCCTTCCATTCTCTAAAAGTTAGTGGAGAAAATATCCTCAGGTGAGGATTAAAAATAAAATAAAAATTAGTGAAAAGAGTGATACAGATAATTTTAATTACAAGTAAAAGATGAAGCCTGCAACCCCTATCACCCCGCCCCCCCCCCCCCCAAAAAAAAAGAGGAAAAAAAATAGAAAGTATTTATTTTTAATTTTGTGGGGGTTTTTTTTTGAAAAAAAGAAATACATGCTTTCCTTAATAAAAAACATGACCATATTTTGGCACATTTATATCTATAGCCCTTTATTCTTATTTCCAAATTCTGAAAACTCTGAAAAGTGAATATTCATGTATTTCATGGCAGAGATATTTATGTATTTGATCAAAAGTTGCTGCCTCAGCCCCTGCTGGAGTAATATTCAATATATGCTGCATGCACTGTATTTTCTAAAATCTGAAAAGTTCTGAATTCCAAACACATTTGGCTTCAGGGGTGTTGGATGAGTATGGCTTAGTAAAGGAAAGGGGTAAATGCTCTCCCAGCCCCCTAACTTTGCCATCTTTTCCACAAGGATTCTTTGGAGCAAACAGTGCTGTGAAATAAACTTATAACATGTAGCACTTTTTTCTTAAGGCCTGCAGTGTTAGAGAAAGAATGGCAATCCCTTTACTTCTATTTAAAAAGTGTCCTTTCGAGACTGCCTGCTTACCTTTGTGTGGCAAGAACTGAGAGTCAGTAATCCACTTCTGATGTGGTGGAGTTCTGTTATCTTGGGTGAATCACTTGACAATTTGTATTCGTTTATTCTGTGAGAGGAGGGTGGACATTATAAAAAGGGAAAGCTTTATAAGGAATACATAATGTGTGTCAATGGTAGGTGGACTATGGAAGGTATTTTATAAATCCAAATGAGGAATTTAAGCCCTGGCTGGCTTTGCTCAGTGGTTAGAGCATCGACCCACGGTCCAAAGGGTCTCAGGTTCAATTCCTAGTCAAGGGCACGTACCTCAGTTGCAGGCCCAATTCCTGGCCCCAGTTGGTTGGGTACGAAAGGGGTGCGAATTGGTGGCAACCAATCGATGTGTCTCTCTCACATGGATGTTTCCTTCTCTCTCTGCCCCTTCTTCACTCTCCTCCACTCTCTCTAAAAAAAAAAAAAAAAAAAAAATCAATGGGAAAAATATCCTTGGGTGAGGACTTAAAAAAAAAGAAATTTAAACTTTTGTCATCTGATAAAATATAATTTTAATAACATTAAAAAAATAAAGTTGGGAGAGGAAGTATTTATCATAAGGAAAATTATGAGGCAATATTTATCTCTAGGCAAAATATTTAAAAAAATGTAATCATTTCTTGGTGGTTAGTTTTCTGTCTTAAAGTAGTAGTTGCTGAGCAATATTTATGTATTTTATGAATATATTTATGAATTTATTGTAATTGGTTATATTGTGTATTATTTCTACCTTAGACTCTCAGTTATTTCTAGATGCTGTCACTGTGTTGCTTTGGAAGCAAATTCTTTGTTGGTTCATTTTGTTAAGCTTTCTAGAGGAGTAAGGTTTTGCTGTGCTATTAAATAATTTCCCAAAGCCACCGGAGGACTAGGGTCCTTTTTGTTGTTGTTGCTTTGAAGTTATAACATATATACAAATTTATAGAACACACGAGAAAGCAACATCCCACCAATTTTTGTATGTTTTGTTTATATATCTTTAATTGACTTCTCTATAATGTTTATCTTTTCATTTTATTAGATAGCCTTTATACTTAATAGTTTTGACTATAAAATGGCCTGTTAATATACATCATAACACCAATACCACCAGCTAATATTTATTATTCTCTTACCATTGTCCTAAGCACTCTGCACATATATAACTTATTTAAGTCTCACAGTAACACTAGGAATATTATCTCCATTGTAGAAATGATGCACAAGACATAGAGAATTTACATAACTTGTCCTGGATTCTGACCCGGGCACTCTGGCTCCAGAACCCATGCACTGCTCTGTTGGGCGTTAAGGTTGCTTCCAATTTTCCCTTTTATAAATAATGCTGACCCAAATGCCATCCTGGATGGGACATTTTGCATGTTAGGATTATACCTTTGGGACATGTTTGTGGTGGATCCTGATGGTGCTCATGTTAAGAAGGAAGTGTTTGATAACAAACAGTGTCTGGTACTTATACTTCATTTCTTAGTTACTGATGAGCTACTGTGGTCAATATCTAGACAAAGAATATATATATATACACACATTGGAGGGACATGTATATGTATTCTTTGTCTGGATAGCTTATGAGAATTGAATTACCACGTCCCTTTGATTCTAAAATTCACCTATTCCTATTTTGTATCATTTCTAAAAGCAGGATGCTTTTGCAACTAGCGTGTACATTTAATGTGGCTGTGTTGGTTCTTTTATCTTTCTCCTGAAAAGTTGTTTTTAAGTCCCTGAGGCATTGACACATTTGTGATGCCTTAGAATCAATGGAATACAGTCTTCTATACTAGCTTTTTAAAGGTAACTGTAAAGAAGAAAAGTTCAATAGAAACTTTTATTTTATAGACATACAGTCTCCTGATGCTGAGTACGTAGATTTGCTCCTTAATCCTGAGCGCTACACGGGTTACAAGGGACCAGATGCTTGGAGGATATGGAATGTCATCTATGAAGAAAACTGTTTTAAGTATGTGTCATTTCCATTTATAAATTTTTAGAAGATGTGGTGATTTCTCTCTGTAAACAAACAAAATAATTATGATTTAAGTACAAATAAATTTACTTTGTTAAAGGATGTATTGGGACATAAGAACATACTTATTCATGAAACCAGTTCTCCTCTGGGGAAACATGTAAACATGTTTCAACAAATATCTTTCTTCTTTAAAAGACTTAGAATAGTATTAGACTTTTATGGGAGTGTTGTGGGCACTTAAAAATGTTCCTTGAGTGGGGTCAGAGAGCCTCATTTTATAGATGAGCTAACCTAGAGCCAGAGAGAGATTTACTTCATCTTCTTAAATCATATGGTTAGTGGCAGAGAATAGATCAGAATATATAACTCCTTATTATCTTTTTGGTGACTTTTACTCCTCTTTTTGTAGCTATAGTTATTTTACCCACTTCCAAGTTAAATTAATTTCAGAGAATAATTATAATAGCTAAGACTTCTTTATCTTTTATTTATTATTATTATTTTTAACTTCTTTATAGATTAAGTTATTACACTCACTCTCTGCAGGCATTGTGCTAAGCATGTTACATAGATCTTCTCCTTTAGTGTTTCCAGTCACCCTGTGTTATATCCTTACTGTTTAGAGATAGAGAAACAGAAATTTGGAAAGCTGATTTTAAGTGATTTGTCCAGCGCCAAAGAACCCACTTTGTACTCTAAATCACTACAGTGGAAGCAGTCGATTTGATCACTGGGTGACTGAGACATACTTCAAGTTTACCCACTTCTAAGATTCTAAGCTCTAAACAATGTGCTTACTGGTGTTTGGAAGGTAGGTGTGTGTGTGTTATGCTATCTTAGAGACTTGGGGGAATTCTGAGGAAATCTTTGGAGTTTCCAGATATGGCAATAATGCATTTCACTTTTTATAAGTCAAATATAAACATAAGAGACCAGCAAGTGTACTTATACCAATAAAATGCCAGACTGTTCCTTTTTTTGACTTGAAGAATTTCTCCAGTTTGGGAAGTGGAGAGTTTTCATTATTTACTCATTTCTGCCATATGTTTCATTTCAGTTCTCTTGACTGTTATTCAGAATGTTTATGTTTGGTTTACTGACTTACTTTAAAGGCTTTTTTTTTTTTTTAAGTGAACTAAAATAGAGTCCAACTGAAGCACTTGTTAGATTTTGTATTAGTTTTATAGTTCTTTTCTAACTAATTTATATCACGACTACCACAATATTTCTAAAATATAAATGATGTATGAGGTGCAAAATTGAGCATGTTAAAATATAACTTACATGTTCTGTTCTCAAAATGTCCCAACTTGTACAAATTTGTAAAATTTAAATAATGGATGTTAAAACAATCCCTACAGTTCACAAAATGATACTAATGAATATTCATTTTGAGATTTAAAAGCACTTTAGTGACATATTAACTCTCTTTTTTATCCTTATTAAAAAAAAACACCTTTTATTGAAATCATAACCAACTTGATGGTCACAGGGAAGACGGAGCTACCTAAGATTTCCTAAGTGGAAGATAAAATCTACCCACACTTCATTTCTTTTAATGCGTGTGTTGGGTATTTACATTTTTTGTTTGTCTTTCAATTTGGAGTGTGGTTTGTGGCATATATACACATATGTGTATGTAATGTATTTAAAAGCGTTTTAGTGACTCCAGGAGAAGAGCTTGAATGGTATTTTTTCTTCTTTGTTTGAAGAGGTGATTACGAAATGACTTTCTGGCTGTTATAATGGGAAAAGATCAGAAACTGTTATCATTAAAACAAATAACAACCACCTTCCCTTAAAGCAATTAGAGAAAACTAAATATTTTATAAGCTCAATAAAACAGTTTGGTTTTGGATATAGTCACTAAGAAACTTTCTGAGATAATTTCACTTTTACTTAAGTAACATTACAGGTGACATATTTATATTTTATAACTTTAATTATTTTGATTCCAGGCCACAGACAATTAAAAGACCTTTAAATCCTTTGGCTTCCAGTCAAGGTGAGTTATTTAATTGCACTGTTACCTTCATCAGCCAGTGAACTTTGGTTAGAAGGAGGGGGAAGGCCTGAAAAGGGTTGGCAAGAGCACTTGAGGTGATATATTCCTTTTTTCCATAGAAGTTATACCTTATTCTTGCAGAGAAATTGGTGTTTGACATGCACTTCAGGAAGGAGTATTTTTGTAATGAAGTTCCTGGTATTAGACTACCATAGGATGAAGATTAAGTTATATATTTATCCTGTGCATTTTCACATAACGTGTGCTCAGTTTTTCTACTATTTTTACTCATTTTCTAGTGAAATGAATGTCTAAAACCTTCTGCCTCAAATCTTTCCCAACACTTGGAATTATTGTATATATTGGGAGTCTGATTTCAAATTCACAGGTCTTTTTAGCTCATTAACATTTTTCATTTTCTATTTACACTTAAGGTCTGGCCCACATGCTTCCTTTTCCACAAAGCTTTCCCTCATCCTCCAAACTGGAAGCCGTCTCTTCTCTTCGTGAAGTGATCTTATGCCATGTTTTGTTCCTCGTACAGCCCTTTCCACTGTTTGGCATTATTTGACTATTATTTACTTATCTGTTGATCTACACTGTACTTTGGACACATTTATTGGTTTCATCTCTTAATCTAGAGCCTAGCATATCATAGAGTTTGTTAGATGAAAACTGTCCTCATTTAATGGTCTTGTCTACAATAGTAAAAATCACTTGTTCCTTCAACAAATGATTATCCACCATTTACTATATGCTAGGCACGGTGTAAATGCAGAAGGGATGTGAAACTGAAATTCACAAACCCTTCTCTAGTCTATAATAAGCAGTTATAATATCTATACCTATTGTCTGAATATGTGCTTACCGATGAAATTTTTGATGTGCTTTTAGCAAATGTGTGAGGTTATTGTTTTTAAATTTATTTGAAAAGCTGCTGATCTCAAATAGTCCATAAACATAAATTTCCTCCTCGAAAGCAATGGGTTGTATCATCCCCTAAATGCTGGCAGATTAGTCTTTCTTAGATTAGAAATGGAAGAACATCTTTAAACAAGGCTTTTGAGTTTATGGAGTTACATATGATAACTCAGTGGAAGGTATTGATTTAATATCAGATGAAATGCAAATTCCTAGACAAGAGGTGATCTTCAGTATGAACTCACATTATGGTCTGATAAATTAATTAGCCACCTTCACTTACTTTTTTTTTTTTTTTACCTTCACTTATCTTAAAGATAGATAAGAACAATTTAAATGTTTATCATCTCGGAAGTGGTTAAATGATTTATGGTATATTCACATAGCCATTATAAATGTTGCTGAAATTTATATTCATTTGTGTCAATAGCACATTGAGAAAAAACAGGTATCAAAACATTACAGAAGTAGGTATAATACATTTTTGTAAAAATATAATAGCTAAATATCTATACACAAAGAAAAAGGACATTTACCAAGATGTAAATGGTATTTATCTTTGGGCAGAGGGAGCTTTGGATGGTATTTTTTATTTTGTTTGTGTTCTCTTTTTAAAAAACACATATTTGCAATGAGCATAAGTTACTTAATAATCAAACAGTGATAGCATTGAATGAAAGTGAGCAAATGAAGATAATTTTTCCATAGTAAATGAGCAGCTGCACACAAACTGCTGAATTTTGCATAATTTGAGACTTACAAATAGTCTCTAAAAATATTCCTGAATAGAGTAAAATTTTATAATGTCAGTCTGGAGGTTTCAAATCTGTAGCAGAAATTACGTTATAGCTTTAGGATAAATAAACGTGGAGAACGCCTCTGCCAGCCAAATAACCGTAAGTCCTTAAGGTATTCAGGAGTACTCTCGGGTGGACGATTAGATTTTCCTCTCCTGTTAGCCCATATTAAATCTTGTATGAGCTGCAACTACTCTTTATTGGGGCTCTTGGAGATGATGCCACTTAGTCAAATCTGGCTTAATTCCTATCACCGATAAGAGTTGCAGCCAGGAGTATCTCATGGATTCTGCTTATGTAGATGAACGGATGGGCTAAAACTAACCATTATTAAAAGTCTTATTTTTATAGAAGTATTTTAAAAGGGGTACCTGGAAGGAGTTTATAATAATAAACATTTTGTTTTGTTTTCCAGGGAAAAGTGAAGGTAAGTGGACTCTCTTTATCATACATCACATAAATGAATTTTCTTATATATTCAGATGTTTATTTGGCAAACTTTTTTTTCCCTTCTTTTCACTTCTGAGACTCAGAAGACGTTAATTTTTATTTCTTTATTTAAAATTCTGGAGGCGAAGGCACAGGTTAAGGGAAAATGACTGTGTCTGGGATCAGGCAGTAGGGCTGCAGGCATCAGCCTCTGATAATTCACTCCTACATTTTCCACTGCACGTGGAAGCGAGACAGGGAAACACACTCTTACTGCTTGAACTCGAGGATCTGCTAGGACTCATACAGGAAGGTTCCAGGCATGGTCAGTGTTGATTTACTGGCGTCCAAGGTTTATGCGGACTCTTGGGTGTAGGTATCATTGCCGACTCTCTAATTCTAATGCTAATATTTTTGACATATTATAGGTTTACTTTGTCTATTTCAGAATCCTTTTGCTTTACGAGTGAGATCAAAATGATTTTTGTTATTAAGGTCACGTGTTTAAAAGTATGAAAAGACTAAGCTCTACTTAGCTTTAGTCCAGCTAGACAAAATTGCTAAATGTGAAATATCACTTCTCTCTCCCTCAAAAGTTTATGAACATTATTTTTATGAATTGCTTTTGCATTATGTCGAAATAAGTGATACTAAAGTCTTACAACATTGCTATTTTATTATTGTACATTAAAAGTAATGGTAGTAGCTAAATAAAATACTGATTCAGGCCCAGCCAGTGTTGCTCAATGGGTTGAGCATCAACCCCATGAACTAGGAGGTCACAGTTCAGTTCCTGGTCAGGGCACATGCCTGGGTTGCAGGCTGAATCCCCAGTAGGGGGCATTGAGAATGCAGCTGATCCATGGTTCTGACTCATCATTGATGTTTCATTCTGTCCCTCTCCCTCTCCCTTCCTCTCTCTAAAATCAATAAAAAACAAAAATAAAAAATAATACTGAATCAGAACTGTACTATTTAGAAGAGAAATTTCTTTCTTTTTTTTTAATATATTTTATTGATTTTTTACAGAGAGGAAGAGAGAGGGATAGAGAGTCAGAAACATCGATGAGAGAGAAACATCGATCAGCCGCCTCCTGCACACCCCCCACTGGGGACGTGCCCGCAACCAAGGCACATGCCCTTGACCGGAATCGAACCAGGGACCCTTGAGTCCGCAGGCCGACGCTCTATCCACTGAGCCAAACCGGTTTCGGCGAAGAGAAATTTCTTTAGCAGTGATATTATTTTTCCAAGGAGCCTCATATTTTGTTACTGTTAGTGGTGAGCCTATAATTTTCAGTTTTGAGTAACTTATTCTGCCTTGGGTGTTCCTAGTTCTATGCTGTATTCCAGCTACATCAGGAAAGGCTATTTTGGTTGTTTTTTTTCAATATTATTTGAAGATCTCAACCTGCTTCTCATCAGAGAAAAGATTGTTAATCTGTGGAGGCTCTCCTTAGAGAAACTATCTTTTTTATGACTGTATTTGTATGTATTCATTTTGGTCAGATATGAAAAGGTTACCTCTGAAAACTGTCATATTAGGTGATTATCTAACTGGATTACAGTCAGGTCAAGCTGAGAATAACTACATCAGGATTATAAAACTGAACTGAAAATTTCATCAGATGGCTAGGTCCCAAACAATATTATATTCCTGCTCCTCCCCGCCCCATTCATAGTCCAAAATTTGAAAAAAACAAAACTAAAGGTTTTTATAGGGAAACACATCACTTGTAATCCCACAACTCCAAAATCACTGATAATGATAATGGCTAAGACTACATGCAGTGTTCTAAGAAATTTATAAATATGATTTCATTTAACCCTTTCAACAACCTTAGAGGTATTTAAAAAATATATATTTTCATTGATTTCAGAGAGGAAAGAAGAGGGAGATAGAAACATCAATGATGAGAGAGAATCATTGATTAGCTGCCTCCTGCATGCCCCCAGTGGGGGATCAAGCCTGCAACCTGGGCATATGCATATGCCCTGACGCTCAGACACTGAGCCAGTTCAGCTGGGCTAGGAGGTATTATTTTTATTTCCATTTTATAGACAAGGAAAATGAGTCCCAGAGCCATTTAGCAGCTCAGCTAAAATCATATGACTTGTAAGTAGCAGAATTTGGATTCCAAGCAGGCAGTTTGGCTCCAGGGTCCATGCTCTTAGTTACTATCTCATACTGCTTCTCTGTTAACATTTTGATAATAATGATTATTTATATATGTATACTTTAATAATAGATATATTATAGTTTTATATATTATTACTAGAGGCCTGGTGCACGAAATTTGTGCACGGGGAGGTTCCCTCAGCCTAGCCTGCACCCTCTCCAATCTGTGACCCCTTTGGGGAGGTCTGACAGCCTGGGATCGGGCCTAACTGGCAGTCAGACATCCCTCTCACAATCCGGGACTGCCGGCTCCTAACTGCTCACCTGTCTGCCTGCCTGATCGCCCCTAACTGCCTCTGCCTGCCAGCCTGATCACCCCTAACTGTCCCCCCTGCTGGCCTGGTCGCCCCCAACTGCTTCCCCCCACCCACCAACCTGGTTGCCCCTTACTGCCCTATGCTGGCCTGGTTGCCTCTAACTTCTCCCCCCTGCCGGTGTGGTCACCCCTAACTGCCCCCCTGCTGGCCTGGTCGCCCCATGCAGCCTGCTGTTCAGTCGTTTGGTCATCCCTCACTAACCCCCCTGCCGGCCTGGTCGCCCCATGCAGCCTGCTGTTCACTCGTTACTGTTACTGTGACGGCGTCCTAGACAATTTGCATATTCCTCTATTATTAGTATAGATTCCCACTTTAATAATAGATATATTATAGTTTTGTATATAATTATTTCCATGCCTACTTGCTTCTTTAACCTATGTCTTAGTCCTGTGGTTGTCAAACTGCGGCTCGTGAGCCACATGCGGCTCTTTGGCCCCTTGAGTGTGGCTTTTACACAAAATACCACGGCCTGGACGAGTCTATTTTGAAGAAGTGGCATTAGAAGAAGTTTAAGTTTAAAAAATTTGGCTCTCAAAAGAAATTTCAATCGTTGTACTGTTGATATTTGGCTCTGTTGACTAATGAGTTTGCTGACCACTTTCTTAGTCAGCTCAGGCTAGTCTGACAAAAGACCATAGACTGGGTGGTTTAAACCAAAGACATTCATTTTCTTATAGTTCTGGATGCTGGGAAGTCCTAGATCAAGGTGCCAGCAGATTTGGTGTCTGGGAGGGCCCTCTTCTTGGCTTGCAGATAGCCTGGATTCTCACATGGCAGAGAGAGAAAGAGCTTGGGTCTCTTCCTCTTCTTATAAAGACTCTAATTCCATCATGGGGACTCCACCCTCATGACCTCAACTAACCCAGTTACCTCCCAAAGGCCCCACCTTCAAATACCATCATGGGGTCTTCGACATAATTTTAGGGGGTATGCAGACATTTATCTCCTACCACCTAGATTTGTAGAAATGGATTTACTGGATCAAAGGATATGGCATTTTAGGCTCTTAATACATAGGACGAGATTGCATTTTGTCATGGAAAGGATGTGCTAATTTACACCCCTTCCAATCACTGTGCCAGCTGATTTTACCTCTCCCTTGTCAGCATTAGATATTATATTTTTATCTTTACTATTAACAGTGGTATCTCTATAGTTTTAATTTGTATTTTTTATTAGTTATGAGACTGAGCAATTTTTATCTATTACCATTTGTATTTATTCATTGTGAATTCTCTGCTCATTTTATTTGCCCATCTGTAATGGGCACTTTAGCATTTTTATTCAGTTTATGAGCTTTTTATATTTTTAGGATATTATCCCTTTGTTGAATTTGAAACATCCATTTTATATACTTTGTTGTTTGTATTTTGTTTTTATTTGTGAAGTTTTCCAATAGACATTTTAAGTTTTCAAATAGTCTGATTTATTGCTTATTCTTTTTGTCATTTCTTCCATTACTTTTATGCTTGCTTGGTTCATTTTTAATATTACTGTAAGCAACTTTAGTCAAAGAACAATATAGTACAATGTTTGCTATATCTAGCAAATGCATACTTAGAATTATTACATAGTTATAATTATTTCTTATGTCTTTTAATATATTATTTTATATAAATATTTTCATGTTACACATTCTTGTCATTTTATTTATTTAAAATATGTTTTTTTATTTTCATATAAAATATGTTTTTATTGATTTTTTTCTTTTTTTTTAGAGAGAGAAGAAGGGAGAGGGAAACATCAATCGATTGCCTCCAGTACATACCCCGACTGGGGACCATTCTTGTCATTTTAATACTTTTATATTATTCTACCATGTTAACTACTTATACAGTATTCTGTCTGGTTAAATTAGGCATCATTGTTCATTTTGATTATTTCAGGTTTTAGTATATGTAGCATAATCATCTTTCTAAAAATTATAACCCCCCATTTTGAGTTATTTCTTTTTAAAAATATATATATTTTTATTTATTTCAGAGAGAAAGGGAGAGGGAGAGAGAGATAGAAACATCAATGATGAGAGAGAATCATTGATCGGCTGCCTCCTGCACAGCCCACACTGTGGATCCGGGCATGTCCCTGACCAGGAATTGAACCTTGACCTCCTGGTTCATAGGACAACGCTCAATTACTGAGCCACACTTTCTGGGCATTGAGTTATTTCTTTAGAACATAATTCTAAAAGCATTACTAGGTCTAAGTATATTAACAATGATCTTATTAGGTCATAGAATATAAGTGATGTTTAGTTTCTGCAACTTTTCTTTGATTTGCTCTTTTGAAATGTTGAATGGTTTATAATACCCTGAGCAATATACACTTCCGATTCTACTTTATAATTTTTATTTACTTTTCAAATTAAAAAATACCTATAATGAGTTCTTAGTTCTCATAGCATGAACTGTTTTCAAGGCTAAGTATTTTTCCATGTATTGACTTACCATTTAAATTCTGCTTTGACTTTCTGTAAAGTCAAACTTCCTTATCTAGAAAGTTATTAGACTGAACTACTTAATGCTAAAGGCTTCCAAAGACTGAGTAGGAGAGTGGTATTTAACTGAACCCATACCAAGACATCTCTCCTTCCTTTGGAGAAATTGCAAATAAAATTTGGACCCTTTGTCAAACAATCTTTAAATCACTGTTTTGCACACATTTGCTGTATTTTTAAACTTTTGAAAAACTTACTTTTTGGCATTTTTGTAATCTTGTGACTTTTCTTTTAATTTCAGAGAACACTTTTTATAGCTGGCTAGAAGGTAATTGAAAACTTTTCAACATATTGAAATGATTTTTTTCTCATTTTTTAAAAGACACATGAAGTTAATTTCATAACCGTACAAGTTTCACATATGAAATGTCTATTTCCAAATTCCCTTTTATAGGTCTCTGTGTAGAAAAAAGAGCCTTCTACAGACTTATATCTGGCCTACATGCAAGCATTAATGTGCACTTGAGCGCACGCTATCTTCTACAAGGTATGTGATGTTCACTCCCCTTCCCTTTACCACACTTTTTTTCAGGTATTCTTAACATTTTCTTGGTATTTACCTGAATGGAACACTATTAACCTTACTGAGTGTTAGGCAGGAAAAGTTCATTCTTAAATGGTAGTAATCAGGAACACAGGAACTATAGTTACTTTAAGGAAAAGTTCAGCATTATCTTGGCTCTTCAACCTTCTTTTAAGAAGCTGCTCAAAACTTTACACATCTCTTTGGAAATGTTCTTCTGTTGTGGGAATTGAAACAGCACAGTTTGTTATTCTTTAGATATTACTGTATCAGAACTCATTTATTTGTGTGCCAGCATCAGGCCTAAAATTTAGTGGGTGAAAACATTTTCTGTTGCTCTTTAGGCTTTAAGAATGCTATTGAAAATGAGACCATGGTTGATTTTCATCAGTAACATATTTCTTCTGGAACTAAAGTATTTTTTACATTTTAGAAATAAACTGTAGTAACCTGAAGGCTTCAAACTCATTAGTAATACCAGATAGTCATTTTTTAATTGTGTTTTTTGGTTTTATGAATACATTTATATTCAGAAACTCGATTTTTATTGAACCTGGTTTCTCGGTAAAATATTTAATTTATTTTCCTTTTATGCATGGGTTCTAGGAGATAAAATATTAATACAGAACTATTAAAGGCTAAGTTATGAGAACAGTTTTCATGGTTATATTATTATATATTTTAATATATAAAATTAAATTAATTTCTGTAGGTATAAACAACCTAATGTAATTTTATCTAATTAAGCCTACTTAATTTTAAAATTCAATTTTTAATATTTAATTCTTCTGTCTTCTTAGATACCTGGTTAGAACAGATATGGGGACACAACGTAACAGAATTTCAGCAGCGGTTTGATGGAATTTTGACTGAGGGAGAAGGTCCAAGAAGGCTTAAGAATTTGTATTTTCTCTACTTAATAGAATTAAAGGCTTTATCTAAAGTGGTACCATTCTTTGAGCGCCCAGATTTTCAACTCTTCACTGGGAATAAAGTTCAGGATGCAGATAACAAAATGTTACTTCTGGAAATACTTCATGAAATCAAGTAAATGATATATTTACACTTATATGTATATATTTTAAAATATATTTTTATTGATTTTAGAGAGAAAGGGAGAGGGAGAGAAAGATAGAAACATCAATGAAGAGAGAGAATCATTGATCGGCTGCCTCCTGCATGCCCCCCACTAGGGATCAAGGCTGCAACCTGGCATGTGCCCTGACGGGGAATCAAACCGTGACCTCCAGATTCATAGGTTGATTGATGTTCAATGGCAGAGCTACGCCAGCACGGTTACACATATATTAATAGAAGAGTGACAAGTGGTGTCCAAAATTAAATTCTTAAATATGCAATATAGAGAAAGGAAAACTATTTAAAAAATAATTAATAGCAAATTTTGCTCATAGGTCTTCAGAATTGATTTATGTTTTAACCTGGGTACTAAAAAGCATATATTTTTAATTTTAAGAGCTATTCTTTTAATACTTAGATACCTGCATTATTTTCACATTTAGTTGAATAGGTTGGATTTGGGGCCAAACTTCAATTATATTTTGCAATTAGCTTTTAGATTCAAGGTTAACAATTTCCTTGGGGGCATCAGAATGTTCCTTTTACTCTATTTTCTACTCTATTTTAATTATATGATTTATCACTGACCAGCAAAATATTATTTTAGCAGACCTCGTAATATTTTCTAATATATAAAAATGAATATTCTCTGTTTTAAAATGCAGGTCATTTCCTTTGCATTTTGATGAGAATTCATTTTTTGCTGGGGATAAAAAAGAAGCAAACAAACTAAAGGTAATTATTTTATACTTTACCTTAATTTTTAGATACAAATTCTTAGGCAGGAATGAATATAAACCCATGTTTTTATCCTTAACAATAAATCTTGATATACATCCTGAAATTATAAGAAAAATCAGAGTCCTAATGTTTCTTTTCCTCAGAAAAATGAAGCCCAAAGGCAGGTCCAACTTATGATCTAGTTTGTGTTGTGTTAAAAATAACAATGGAAATCTGTGGGTTCCATACTGATGGGCTCATGCAATAAAGAGAGGTTATAAATTAAAGAAGCGGGATCTAGAGCATGAGTGGAAGTATCAGTCTGTCTTTGGCTAAAGAGAATTCTGAAAATGGTTTTGGTTGAATTAAAGGATCCCTTTAGAGGAAGAGAGCACAGTATTGTTTTGTGATTCATCTTATTCAATGGGAATAAAAGGCATTTAGGAATGCCACCAGGTAGCTGTGGACAGAACAGAAGACCTGATACCCCACAACATGGGATTTGTTTTTGCCTTGACTCTTTTTGTTTATTGATGTGTGTGTGTGTGTGTGTGTGTATCTCCTATATAATAAAGAGGTATATGCAAATTGACCATCACACCCTCACACAAGATGGCCTCCCCATGTGATCACAATAAGGCCACCACAAGATAGCCAGCAGGGGAGGGCAGTTGTGGGTGATCAGGCCAGCAGGGGAGGGCAGTTAGGGGAAACCAGACCAGCAGGGGAGGGCAGTTGGGGGTGACCAGGCCTGCAGGGGAGGGCAGTTGGGGGGGACCAGGCCTGCAGAGAAGGGCAGTTGGGGGGGACCTGGCCTGCAGGGGAGGGCAGTTGGGCGTGACTGGGCTGATAGGGGAGGGCAGTTGGGGGCAATCGGGCCAGCAGGGAGCAGTTAGGTGTTGATCAGGCCAGCAGGGGAGTGGTTAGAGGGTGATCAGGCTGGCAGGCAGAAGCAGTTAGGGGCAATCAGGCAGGCAGGGGAGTGGTTGGGAGCCAGCAGTCCCAGATTGTAAGAGGGATGTCCGACTGCCGGTTTAGGCCCGATCCCTGTGGCAGTCGGACATCCCCCGAGGGGTCTTAGATTGGAGAGGGTGCAGGCTGGGCTGAGGGATACCTTCCCTCCTCCCCCCCCAGTGCACGAATTTTGTGCACCGGGCCTCTAGTATATATATAAATATATATATAATTTTTTAAAAATTTCAATTACAGATGACATACAGTATTATATTAGTTTAGGTGTACAATTTGCCTTGCCTCTTAATAGAGTTATAACCTCAGGCAAGACCATCTTTGTGTCTATTTTCATTAAAATATGACAAATATAAAATAGTACTAGGAAAATTTATTAAATGCTTACTATGTGGAAGGCATGATTTTTGTCATTAAAGGGAGAGATAGCTCCTATCCTCAAGGGATTTCTAGCCAATTTGGGGACTCAAGTAAAATTATATTACTGTTCTTTGTCACAAAGGTATGTGTAAGTAGAGGTGGGTGGCCTTCAGGAACATTGAGTTCCTGATTTCATCAGAATATTTTTAACAGTCTTCCTCTGTTTCTTATTTTGTGTTTCTTACTGTAGGGAAAAAACCTGATTTTATGCCATTTGCAAGCAAAATACTTTTTGCAGTCAGTTTTGTGCTGTTAGGTAACAGTTATTTTTGACCTCCCATCTACCTCCTACTTAAAGCATTCTTGCTAGAAATACATACTTCACTGCTTATATAACCTCCCAAACAGCTTCCAGGAACTTAGAAATGAGGGGGAAGATGCTGTAATAAGATTTTCCCCCATACTAGTTTCAGTATCTTCCTTATTTTTAGGATACTTGCTGGTTTATTGTAGAGTTTTTCGGCATTCACTCTTTTTTATATTGCGCAGATTAGAAATATTTCTCACAATGTTTTAATTTTATCAGAACGAAAACCTTCAAGTTTGATATCCTGTGGCATTTAACAGATAATTTTTCTAAATCCTTTTACAAGAAAGGAGTAAAAAAAAGAAGGAAACTTGTTAATATTGGAGATTTACTTTCTTAAAATAGTTTATGGTGAATATCATGGATTTGAACAGTCACACAAGTTCATTTAAAAATCTTATCTTTCCTCCTCTATGCTCTATCAGTGTTTGGTTAGAAATAGAAGACTTGCATGAGAGAGGATTGTTTAGTGTTCAATTCAAACTAGAATATGATTTTACTTGAAGGCTTAAGAACATTTGGGAATTGGATGAGAATTGTTTTTTGGTCAGTTGGTTTCATAAGTCACAGTATATAACCACAGCATGTTTGATTATTCTACCCTCTGGTTATACTTTTAATTGTTGATCTAAAAGTTGTACACAAACAAGGGGAATTTTTAAATGACTTAGGTTCTGGTTATTTTTTGGATCATAAGTTTTTCTCATCTGAGATAATTTTGGAATATACATATAAATATTTCTCTCTTTTCTGCATCCAGCGTGGCTAGAGAGCGGTATGGTTCCTGAGTAGGGGCAGCTGGGGATTGAGAAAATGAAAGAAAGAGACAGACACAGAGATAGAAGGAAAGAGCTGGGGCCGGGTGGGACAGCTGTCCTCTGATGGAGAGACAATGACCCAGAGCCAATACAGCGTGTTTATTTTATACTAGAGGCCTGTTGCAGGAAGATTCCTGCAAGAATAGGGCTTCCTCTGGTGGTCTCTGCCGCCCCGCCTGCTTCCCTCCCATCTCCGCAGCTTCACTCCCTTCGCTCGCTCTGGGCCTGGATATGCAAATAAACCACCATCTTGGTTGGGTTAATTTGCATATTTGCTCCTGATTGGCTGGTGGGCATGGCTGGTGGGTGTGGCTTGTGGGCATAGCGGAGGCATGGCCAATTTGCATGTTTCTTTTATTAGATAGGATAGCAAAATACCAGGAAGTTTTACTAAACCCCAAGAGAAAGGAGATTATGTGCATTCTCTGGCTTCTTTGTAATCGTCACTTCTGGGTGGGCCCGGATAATCGTGTTTGTTCCTGGTGTTTGGTTGGATTTAGATAATGAGACCCACCCCTGGTGACTGAGCTGAAGGTCAGGCTGACAACACACCTGCCTCTGGCAAGGTATGTTTCCAGGGCATGGCTCTGCTGGGCACCGCTGGATTCAGATGACAATCAGCTCAGGGGCCTTTCCCAGGCGCTCTCTACATATGCACGATATTGGACATTGATTGCTATTTTTGGAAATCACAAGGATTTTTTCCTGTTTGAGTTAGTTAATATCTGGCTTATTAATTTGGTTCTAGCATATTAAGTTCATTTAAGCGCTCGTGCTTGGTTTTAATTTTGCAGTGTTAGAAGCTTACCCTCTCTGTATGTGCCATACAAAGATTTACTTGAGAGCTTACATTCAAGTATTTGAATTAACATGGATTCAAATACCGAATTTACACAGAGTGTACAAAAGCAAGCACAATCTTTTATAACAAAGGTTTCCATCCTTTGCAAGTATGAAAGTCAAAAACTTTCAAGGCCTTTCCTAACTTTAAATTAGTAGCATTTTAAAGTAAAAGTTGTGTTTTATTGATCATAACATTTTTATCCATTTGAAAATTTATAGTGTATAACAGGGAGCTGTTTATTCAGTCTCTATACAATGCTTATCTACAAATGGATTTTGTAGGCCCTTGTAACAACTATTAAGTCTCCCAGAGTCAAAACCTCATAGGATGGGTTTTACATCTACTTTAGAGTAATTTTACTGCTCCCTTATTAGTGTTAAAAGTATGATTTTCATGTAATTCAAAGTCAAAACATAAGTGTAAAGAAAACCTCATATCAAATCACCAAAACCCAAGGAGTAATATGAGTAATATTACTGGGTAAATATTTTTAAAAAGTAGATTTTAAATTAGGATTACCTCTTACTGAGCTCAGCCCAAAAGATATAGAAACACAAGATATAAAGTATTGCTAACATATAGTAAACATTAATAGTAATAATGTGGGCTTTGTATAAACACAAAATCCTATCTTATAAGACAAATATGCAAATTGACCATACCTCCGACACACCCACAAGCCACGCCCACCATCCAATCAGAGCGAGCATGCAAATTAACCCAAACCAAGATGGCTACAGCCACAGAGAGCAAGGTTTCCTAGGTAACAGAGGAAGCCAAGCTTTCTGCCAGCCGTTGCCAGGCCTAAGCTTCCACTCAAGCTACAAAGTTTCAATTATAGAAGGTAAACAAATTCAAACAAATGGCTGCAGAATGAAGCTTGAGAGAGCAGGCCAGGGTTGCCGCTGGCAACAGGGGAAGCAAAGCTTTCCACACACCCTGGCCGGGCCCACCTGCTTAAGGCAACAAAGTTTCAATTATAACCCCAACACAAATGGCTATGGGCCTCGGAGGGAGCCCCAGGCTTGGCTCTGCTCCAGGCTACGAAGTTTCAATTGTAGAAGGAAAATAAATTCCAGATACCAGGGCCTCCGCTTGGGTTGCCAGGGGGCGTGGCCCGCCTGCAAACCAACACAGGCCCCTCGCTCAGGCCGCCCCAGGCCCCAAGGGAACCCCACCCTGATCAGGGACACCCTTCAGGGCAAACCAGCTGGCCCCCACCCCTGTACCAGGCCTCTATTCTATCTAATAAAAGAGTACTATGCAGATTGATCATCACTGCAACACACAATATAGCTGCCCCCATGTGGTCAAAGATCCTGCCCCCATGTGGACACAAGATGGCCACCACAAGATGGCCAGCAGGAGAGGGCAGTTGGGAGGCACCCGGCCTGCAAGGGAGGGCAGTTGGAGGTGATCAACCCTGCAGGAGAGGGCAGTTAGGGGTGACCAGGCCGGCAGAGGAGGGAAGTTGGGGGCAAACAGGCTGGCAGCAGAGTGGTTAGTGGGTGATCAGGCTGGCAGGCAGAAGCGGTTTGGAGCAATCAGGAAGGCAGGCAGGCAAGCAGTTGGGAGCCAGCAGTCCTGGATTGTGAGAGGGATGTCCGACTGCCCGTTTAGGCCCGATCCCGGATCGGGCCTAAACGGGCAGTCGGACATCCCTCGAGGGGTCCCAGATTGGAGAGGGTATAGGCTGAGCTGAGGGACAACCCCCCTCCGTGCACGAATTTTGTGCACCGGGCCTCTAGTTTGTATTAAAAAAGATACAAGCTCTGAGATCCTATTAAAGATCTTTTACATGTTACAGCTGTTTCAGAGTCTCAAGCTGAATGAAACATCTGGGGAAAGACTGAATTGAGTAAATTAGAGTGAATTGAGGTCTGCTTTGAATAATGGGTTCCAATCTTTACTGATTTATTCCTATTTTTATTTATTTATTTATATATTTTTTATTAAAGTATTATATGTGTACATATCTTACCATTGCTCCTGATTTATTCCTATTTTTAGATCTTTGGTCCTGTTCTCTTCTTGTTGAGCCCAGTGCGTGATTATCACATTTAAAAAAAAAAAGAGAGGAACACTATATGCTCTCCAAATTATGGGTCAGTTGGTATACTGGATGTTTCATCTGAAATGTATGTCAGGTTTCCTGCTTGCAGTGCTGTAAGCTGATTCTAGTATCAGTCCAGGATAGAGGGTGTCACATGTAGGATCAATTGATAATTCTTACCTTTGGAGTAAGTGAAGATGTGTTCTTGGCTTCCCTTCTCTTCTTTTTATTAGTTAAGGGCATATATTGCTTTTGGATGAGCTGGATGTCTGTTGCCCTATTATAAACAATATTAGAATTCCGATGCACAAAGATTTGTGCAAGAATGGGCCTTCCTTTCCTTGGCTGCCGGTACTGCCTTTCTGCTCTGGCCCCCGGAGCCACCTCTCTCCGCTCCGGCCCTGCCTTCCCACACTGCCCAGAGGCCCTGAGGGGCTGGGGCAGTGCAGAAGGCCTGCGGCGTCGCCATGGCAACGACGCAAGCATCCCGCCCCCAGCTGCTTGGTACCTGCGTATGCAAATTAACCCGCCAGCTTTGTTGGGTTAATTTGCATACACACTCCTGATTGGCTGGTGGGCGTCATGAAGGTATGGTCAATTTGCATATTTCTCTTTTATTAGTGTAGATAGTACCCTGATGTTCAAAGACATATACACATTTATTAAAAGTATAAAAACAAAAAATTCAGCCCGGCTGGTGTAGCTCAGTCGTTGAGCGTTGGCCTATGAAGCAGGAGGTCATAGTTCGATTCCTGGTCAGGGCACATTTCGGGTTGCGGGCTTGATCCCTGGTGTGGGGTGTGCAGGAGGTAGCAGATCAGTGATTCTCTCTCATCATTGATGTTTCTCTCTTTTCCTTTCCCTTCCTCTCTGAAATCAATAACAAATATTTTTTTAAAATTCAGAATGTTCAATTTTACTTGTAATGGTTTCTTTATAAAACTTGGTGAAGGGTACATGGATGTTCACTATATTCTGTATATTTCTGAATAATAATAATAATATCTGATTTTTTCACCTACTGTGACTTTTTAACTACTATGAAGTCAAAGGTTTTTATTTTTTCTCTTCCTCTTTCTGGTAAATGATGCCATCCAACCCCTTGTTCCCCCTTTGACATAGTTAATAATCACATACAACAGAATACCTCACAGGCATTCAGAAAATAGTATTTGACTATATACTGCAGCTTAATACAATTTTGTTAATTGTTCTTAGGAGGAATTTCGACTGCATTTTAGAAATATTTCAAGAATCATGGATTGTGTTGGTTGTTTTAAATGTAGACTGTGGGGAAAGCTTCAGGTAAGCAAATCTATTTCAATCCTATTTTTCATTTATTCTTTGCACAAAGAATTTTCTAATATTTTCTTTTTTTCTTATTTCTATTATAGACTCAGGGTTTGGGTACTGCTCTGAAGATCTTGTTTTCTGAGAAACTGATAGCAAATATGCCAGAAAGTGGGCCCAGTTATGAATTCCAACTGACCAGACAAGAAATAGTATCATTATTTAATGCATTTGGAAGGTTAGTTTAAATGTATTGAAATTGTTTCTGCTAGTCAAGTAAGTCTAATGCAACATGTATGCTCTCAGATAAAACTGTGCTTGATAAGTGCAAAGTGAATAACTTTCATAGAAAAGTTATCTAAGATAATTTCTGAGTGAAAAATATTTTTTTGTTTGTTTGTTACAGAATTTCTACAAGTGTGAAAGAATTAGAAAACTTCAGGAACTTGTTGCAAAATGTTCATTAAAGAAAACGAGTTGAAATGTACCTGTGCTGGACAATGGAGGTCAAAGAGTGGAGTTTTATTCAAAGGCATAACGACAGTCTTAAGGCAAATATTTTATAAAGCTGCTTTTGTAAAAGGAGAATTAAATTATTTTAAGTAAACATTTTTTAAAATTGTGTTAGATCTATGTATAATATTGTGAATAAAAGTAATACTTTGGTAATATGGTACAAATTTTAAAGTTTAATGTTGAATAAAATCAGGATTATTAAATTCATATATGTTAAAAGTAAGTACCTGATGTTCTAAATCTCTCAAACTAGAATTTTGTGTAAGATGTAATATAAATAAAACTATGGCCAATATGACAAGTGTTTAATAGAAAAATGCTAAGGAGGCTCATGAATAACCCATAATTAACAGCCTAAAAATTTTCAATACATTTAGACTTAAATGATTTAGTAAATAAAAATACAGAATGCCCAGTTACATTTGAATTTCAGATAAACAAAATTTTAAAAAAATGTAAGTATGTTGCATGCAATACTTGGGACATACTTAAAAAAAATTATTCCTTATTTAAAATTCAAATTTAACTGGTTAGCTTTGTGTTTTATCTGGCAACTCCAAAATATATTGATATGAAAAAAAGTCACTTTTAGAGTTATGTTACTATTTTGATTGGCTTGTTTTTGTTTGTAG
The DNA here is from genome assembly GCF_027574615.1 of Eptesicus fuscus. NCBI lineage: Eukaryota > Metazoa > Chordata > Mammalia > Chiroptera > Vespertilionidae > Eptesicus > Eptesicus fuscus. The sequence goes on from NC_072477.1 coordinate 39,251,675, forward strand.
AAAGATACAATCACAACTAAAAGGTATACAGGATTTCTATGCATTGTGAAAAGTTGTAAGGATTTATACATGTATTCTCATAATACTTTATCTAATACTGGATAAATTTAGGAGAAATCTTTTATTTTTATATATTTTCAAATTTACAGGGAAGTTTCTAGGATAGTACAAAGAACTTTTATCCAGATTCATTGACTGTTAATATTTGCTTTATCTTTCTTGCTCTTTATTTATACACATACTACTTTTAACTCAATCATTTGAAAGTCAATGACAGGCCCTTTGAACCCTACATACCTTAGTTTGTAATACTGAATAATTTATTAAAAACTAGAGGCCCAGTGCATGAAATTCATGCACGGGGGGGGGGTCCCTCATCCTGGCCTGCACCTGCTTGCAGTCCGGGACCCCTTGGTGGACATCCCTCTTGCAGTCCCAGACCCCTTGCTCCTTATCATCTGCATGCTCGCTGCTCCTTACCGCTCGGCTCGCTGCTCCTTAGCACAGCAAAGGAGGGAGAGGCTCCTGCCACTGCAGCTGTACTTGCCAGCCATGAGTCCGGCTTCTGGCTGAGTGGTGCTCCTCCTGTGGGAGTACACGGACCACCACGGGGCAGTTCCTGCATTGAGCGTCTGCCCCCTGGTGGTCAGTGCGTGTCATAGCGACTGGTTGTTCCGCCATTTGGTCGATTTGCATATTAGCCTTTTATTATATAGGATAATTTTTTTCAGGAAAAAAAACCTGGAACTATAATGTGATAAGCCTTAGAATAAGGAATCATTTTGAGTTTGTTTTGTCGCCCTTTTAATGTTTGATCTGTAAACTCATAGGAATGTCATTTAATTTATTTTTTGGTATTCATTTCCTTTTTCTCCTTAAAAACTAAACTGTAATTTTTGGAGGTTTTATTAGTGAAAGCTCTTCAATGATAAAAATTTTTGAAGGGGTTTGGGAATTTATGTCACAAGGTAATTGTAGAGAAAAAAGAAACTGGCCGAAACCGGTTTGGCTCAGTGGATAGAGTATCAGCCTGCGGACTGAAGGGTCCCAGGTTCGATTCCGGTCAAGGGCATGTACCTTGGTTGCGGGCACATCCCCAGTTGGGGGTGTGCAAGAGGCAGCTGATCGATGTTTCTCTCTCATCGATGCTTCTAACTCTCTATCCCTCTCTCTTCCTCTCTGTAAAAACTCAATAAAATATATATTAAAAAAAAGAAAAAAGAAACTGTATACCTCAAAATTATGTGCCTCTTTATATGTCACATTATTAATGAAGTAGGGTTTATTTATATAATGGTTTAGAAATGTCATTTTACACTGCTGTATTCTTTTTCTTCTCTGTGTCCCTAAGACCTGGTGTAGTGTCAAACACATAGTGGGTATCCAATAAATATTTGTTGAATGAATGTATGAATATGTATTCAGTATATTTTAAATGAATAATTTCAGAGCTAAGTGTAACAATATGTTGTATTTCCTTTTCCCCCTTCATTTGAATAGGGTAGGAAAAGAAAGACATAACCTTACTAGTTAAATCAGTATTCTTGGAGACTCAAAGGACTATGACATAATCACCATATGTAAAAGTTTAAGGACATTGGTAGTGCTCTGAAAATGTGGTAGATGGATTTAAAGGGTAATTTGTCTGTATACCTCTCTCATGCCCCTGCCCTTTTTTCACCAGTCAAAAATTTTTTTGAAAGAATATTCCTATCTTCACTTTGTCACCTTCCACTTGCTCCTTAACTAAAATCGGGCTTTTGGCTCTGTAGTTCTTAACAATCTTTTCCTTTGAAGTCTCAACATCCAGTTCTAAATCCAGGTCAAAAGGCATTTCTTATTTGACTTTTTTTTTTTCTGCATTTGACATTGTTGACAACCCCTTCTTTAAAAATCCCTTTTTAAACCTCTGATTTCCTTATATTTCACTTAATCCTGGATGCCTTCCTTTGAGCCTGTTTTAATTTGTACTACTCCTCAGGCTCTCATTCTTGCTCTCTTAATCACCACCACTTCTCACTTTTGGGTAATTGCAATTCAATGATTTCTAAATCCTTATCTTTAGCCCAGACTTTAGATATATCTTTACTTAGTTGTCCTACATTATCTTTAATTGTGTGTCTTTAAGCAATCATTCTCCCCCAAGCCTACTCTTATACCTATGTTCCTTACTCTGCTTAAATTCAGAACCATTATCATCTAAATTTTCTAGGCTCACTCCTTTCCTCCACTTACCCCTATCCAGTCAGTGTCTAAGTGCTACGGATTTTATCTCCATATCTCTGATACATCACTGTCTTTCCATTTTAATTGACTGCTCTTACCTAAAGTACTACACTAACCTGTCTTATACCCAGCCTGTCTTTTTCTGTTTTGCTCCACAATGTTACTAGAGTGGGTTTTCTAGAAGCACTCTAACAAGGTTCCCTGATGTGTGTCTCCCAGTCCCACCTCCCCCACCACCCACGTTCTGACAAAATGGACTTATAGTTCTTCAAATGCACCATGGTCAGTTGCCTACACCATGGTGCATGCTGTTCTCTTTGCATCAAGTGCCCTAGCTATCCGTCCCCACTTGGACAATTTCTGTGTATCCTTGCAGGCCCCCATAAAGCATCACCTCTGTGAAATCTCCCGTTTCATCCAAGGAGGACCGTCACTAACTTCCTTTTCTGTGTTACCACTGTAATTACAACCTACCTCTATTGTGCCACTTATTGTACTGGATTGTTTTTGTGTTTTAAAGCCTCCTCTACTAGAATGTGAGCTCCTTAAGGGCAGGAAAAAGAACTTGATCCGTTTTTGCATCTCTATAGCATAGTTTTTGGCATATGAACACTTAATAAACGAATGTTTGTGGAATAAATTGCTTTTAAAACGATAACTTTATTCTATTAGAGGTCAGATTTTCACTCCAAATGTTCTTCACAGCAAGAGTCAGTGAGTCCCAAAGGTCTGTGGCCTTTAGGGGAGTCAGTAAAGCTCCTGAAATTGTATTCAAAGTTTGGTGTGTTTTTGGCGGACTATGAAAGGGAAAGGGGTCGATTATGGAAAAAACAGTAAGACCTCTTCTTTCGGGGAAAAGGTAACATCATTGAGGAATTTTTTGAATAATGAAAGAGTAACTGCCCAAGATTATGGGCTAGATAAATTTATCCCTATTTAAGATTCTAAGGGAAAGGAGAGAGGGGTTATACATTATTTCATACAAGGATTTTTCTTACCTTAATGCTTGAATAAACATGTGTTGTCTATTTTGTTTAAAGTAAAGTGTATGGCAGTTCTTAACAAAATTACTGTATAATACTAAGGGACATGATGGTCAGGTATAAGTAATTATAAGCTCACTAGCAGAGTATCATTTGTAATTACTATTTTCTCTCTCTCTCTAGTAGCACTAGGGTTCTTATCTTTATGTAACAGAAACTCATTTGGTATAGTTCATTAAGAGAGATTAAGAAAACCAGACCTCCAAATAAAAGCACAAACACTTTTATTTTAACAGGAGTGTTTTGTTACAATTTAGTGAAACAACAAATAAATACATTCATTGACCACAGCTATACTTTTACAACCAGTTTAAAACTGGTCATATAGCTGAGAAACACTGTTAAACAATAAAAAGGCAGCTATGCATAAAAAAGCTACTATCTATAAATTACATCTTTAATAAAAACTACAACCAGCTATAATGAGTGGTAAGAGTTCCAAAATTAATGGCCACCCAAATGAAATGATATAAAACAAGTACTGCTAATCACTGTAGAATTACACACGTAAGCAATGAAATGCATTGTTCTAATTAATGAACCAAGAGGAAGGTTTGAAATTGTCATCATGTGCTTCAGTGCAGGATAAACAAGGAATCGGTAGCCCTTTGATTTTATAAACAACTCCTTTCAAGACCAGACTTAAAGTGCTCCTAGTGCTTTGGAATTTTCAAGCAAAAATTGGGCCAGAAGCTTATATTTCTTTGTCTTTGGTGATGTATTGTGGGAGATGTGTATAAAGAGACAAAGGCAAGAATTTAGGTACCCTAGTCAGTCATAAGAATATATTTATAAATCTCAAATTTGGAGGAATCAACTAAAGCAATTGAAAGAACCAAGTTATTTTATCTAAAATACTTTTTAAAAAGTAATCTTTTGCTTATCTGGTCAAATAGAAACATTATCTAGGGAAGCCTTACTAGAAAAAAATTTCTTGTATTTGAATCCCAAGGGTTAACACAAATCTTGTCATACAGCTTTAGATAATCAGATACCTAACATTATTAGAAAAATTAATAGTTGGCATTCTGAAAAAAATCTAATAACTGAAGTTGTAATCACAATATACTGAGCTGCATACTATACTGTCATGTAAATTACCAAGGTTAACTTCTGTAATATACATTTTAAAATAATTTGGTTATAATAAGAGAACTTATGAACCTGAAGTAGCATAACTATAGGTTTATGCTTCTGATTGAATTCGAAGTCATTTTGTATGATAAAAAGAAGAAATTTCTTTGGCTGTGTACCAGCCTCCCAAAAGATTGAAAGCATTAAAAATTTCATTTATTCCTTGGGGGTTTCACGTACTGTTATACTTTTGTGAAGTTAGTGCATCCATTATTAAAAAGTTGAAAGGTTATTTTAAGCAAGAGTAGAAATAAAACATAACTTTCAAATCAAATTAGGAGACAGAAAAGGACAGTTGTATTAGTTCCAGTTCTGAAAAAACAGATCAGCAGACAATTGTATAAAGTTAGGTGTCTTAAAGTATACTGTGACAGCTTCCCAATATTGCCTGTTCCCTTGGCATCTTGAGGTATGCAGCAATCCTTCTCTTAATATAAACACTGGTAGAAAGTGCATTTTAAAATTCTCTATTACCTTAGCCTACCATATATTTTTTTAGATTTGGGATAGGACATTCAAGACAGTTTTAATATAATTCAAAAAGTATTCCAATGTTGTTAACCACTGTTTTTATACTTACCTAGTTATAGTTAGTACCTTCATATCAGTTTGTTTATTTATATAGTGTTGGAATTAAATTTAATTTGGCTTTGCCCATATAAGATATAAAAATGTGAAAACTAAAGGAGGACTTATGTCTTACAAAGTATTGCACTTGAGTTCACTGCAATGATGTATCATGATTATTAATTTACCTGAGGACAATCCTGCTTTTCTGGTAAAAACAGCTAAAATCTTGTTTCAGCTAAATCAAATGCTTTTGCAAATGTATTCATGTTTTAACTTAGAATTGTATATTTCATGAATAACTAACTCTTAAATGCATCTGTAAACTTGTTTAGTCCCAAGAGATTTCTACCAAAATATCCCTATGCAAAAACCACTATTGCTTTCTTGATGAATCATGCTTAACCTACTACATGTATCTTAATCATACAAAATAATCACTTGACCACTTCTACTCAAGTAGCCACATAATTTTCACTGGTGTACTTTCTTCTTGAAGAAATAACTGTGGCTTTCCAAAGAACACTGCTGGTCATCACTGTAAAGGTTTACTACTATCATTAAAAAAAAATGATTGTTTGAATAATTGAAGTTGGTATTTTATGATCATGCTTAAAAGATCTTCAATGATTACATATTTTTAGTATATTAAAAAAAGAATAATACATTTTTATGCTTTAGTTCTGTGCACTTTTCACACTGTAAAATTTTTATTGGGTAAAAATTTCAGATAGAGTATACCACGTAATATACAGACTTTTATTTTAATAGGAAAATTGCCTCTTAATTTGGTGTACAATATAATATCCCAGGGTGAACATTGGAGTATGACTTTTGAGGACTGCAGTGTACTCTTCAGAACAAAGATAAAAGTGCAAATATGCAAATATGCTTTTGATGTTCCCAAGTCAAGTTGTTTGGAGACCATCAAGTGCCTTAAGATCTAATCTCTTTTCTCCCACTCCAAATGTTCCATTTAACTTCACTGTACCATGAAGAGGTCAAAGTAATAGCTGTGTCCTCTGCTGAACACAGCCACATTTCCAGGCGTTGTTTTCAGTTGCAAAAGATAATGGAATGTTTATGTAGATGGCATTTAAACGCATTGAATACACACATTCATGAAAAACAACTGAAGAATCACAACTTGGTAATGCTGTCAGTTTTGTGGTGTTACATATAAGCTATGGTGACTGTTCAAATCGAAATTACTACAAGTAAAGAGCAAAGGAGCAGTATCTGTCATAGGTCCATTCAGGTGGGGAGAGACGGTGTAACTGTTGCTGCCACACCCTGCCATGGTGCCATACCAGCCCAACCCTTGTGAATTTGATAAACTGCAACAACAAAGAAAGCCACAGGACTGTGATCAGTATATAAGTCACACTGGCATTTTTAGTTTTCAATGAATTTTATAATATATTGAAATAACATAATGACTTTCTATAAAATTTAATGATTTCTACCTAATATCCTTGATTGTATATCATATATTACAAAATAATGAATAAATACCACTCAGAACTAGAACTTGATTACCAGATAATAATAATAGTACATATTATGTACTAGGTTCTATTCTAAGACATTTGGTATACACACACACATACTCATTTAATCTTCACAACAGTCCTATAGGTTCTATTATTCCTATTTTACAGATGAAAAACAGGCTAAAAAATGGGTTAAGTAATTTGTCCAGATGAAGTAAGGATCACAAAAAATGCTCTAGCAAGCTAAAAGCATTATGTCGGTGTGCATGGAGGCTTTCATTTGCCCGGATACACAGGTGAATGGTTTGAATTTGCAATGATTTTGGAATTAAAGAGGTCACAAATGATTTCCCTGCCATCTAAGGTTCCCAAGAGTTTTATCCAGGGTTTCTCTGTGGATTTTGAATAGCACTATATAGGTAAGGAAACATATATAATCACTATAACAGCATTTCTTTCCTGCTGACCAATGCCTACCAGCTTTGAACCAACAAAGGATCCTGAAATGAATTGGTACTATTTTACCCCAAAGGCTTAGAGGTCAATGATAGTTCTTTATAGTACAGGTCGCACCATGGATTTAACTTCTGCTACTCTAAGCTTCAATATCAAATGATTTTATGTATTGATTTATAACACCAAATCAACTACTTCACATTTGGGTTAAAGCTTAGATTTGCTCTTTTAAATCTATTTTAATACTCATTCAGTACATCTACCTTCCTTCTCTTGAACTTCCCAGTCTTGGCAGGTCATCATCACTATCATATCGCCTTGGATTGTCAAAAAAATAAGCTCTGGGACTATAACCGTGACTATTTATCATGCCAGCAGGTGCCTGTGAAAAAAAGTATTAGATAACATATGAAGATTTACTTTTCAACTAAGACAGGAGGCTGGAATCTATAATGCTTTTTAGTCTTAAAATTTGCCAAACATACACAATCAATATAAATGATCCATTATTTTTAAAAGTAAGGTGAACAGGCATTAGGGAATGTTATGGTATCTTACCAAATTTTGGTTTAATCTCTGTGCCCGGAAAAATAGTACCACGGACCATGCTGGCACGTGTTCCCACAGAAAGAGGACCATTCCAAATACTATATACTCTTCTCCATTTACATCTTGCATATGAGCCTGTAAACAGAGTATGGCAGAGCAATACTGAAATCTGTTTTATGTATAATCGGTCACTCTCCACAGTTAACTTGCTTCAGGTAGAGTAAGTTAAAATATATCAACTACAAGCAGAGTAAGTTAAAATATATCAACTAGAAGCACATAAAACTCTAAATCAATTTTCCATAGTTTGTGGTTTCTTATGTAATCATATTTATCCTTTAAAGAATATAAAAATGCATTAATGCTACATAGAAGAAAAAGCTACCAACTTTTTCAATGCATCAATTTATGAAAATATTTTTAATACATGGATATGGAGTGATCTCATTTTCAGTCCCCATAGTTGGAAGAGAGTTACAAAATAGACTACCGGTTCCAGCTGCTCCATAGGCAAATAGCACTTACCTGGAGTTACACCTTAGAGAATGCAGCATGTACATTGCTCAGCTCTTCTGTTACTTAAAAATATGCTTTTGGGCCTAACCTCCATGTTGATTTGTTTCTACTTTACTAGATGTAGAGAGAGATAAGGGGGAAGAGGAGTGAAGAGAATCTGTTACATGTGTAAATTCCTTCTCTGTAGAAAGGTAACTGATATTCTGCCCTGGATGGGTAGCTCAGTTTGTTAGAGCACTGTCCCAAAACACCAAGGGTTTGATCCCTGGTCAGGGCACATGCAAGAAGCAACCAATGAATGCATAAATAAGTGTAACAACAAATCAATGTTTCTCTCTTTTTCTCTCCCTGTCTAAAATCAATAAATTTAAATTTTTAAAAAAATGGTAACTGAATTCTGATATAAGGGGATTCTAGAATTCCTTAAATTCAGGACAAAGTTAAATTAATATAAATAAGAGATGACGTATAGTATGTCAAAAAGCACTTTAAGGAAGGAGTTAAAGAATGCTGGGAGTTTATTTTATTTTTTTAATTTTTTAAAAATTTTCATTTATTTATTTTTTGTCACTTTGTTGTTCAATGCTGGGAGTTTAAATATGCATAGCCAGAGTACTGTGAATTAGTATAGCAAACACCTGGACAATCAAGGAACTATAAATGATCTTCCATTATCAAGACTGATAATGCCTGATCATGACTTAAACATCTAAAAATAAACAAAATACTTAGGCTATATGTAGTTCTTGGGTAAAAGAGAATTAATTTTATCCTAACAAATTAAATACTTACCAGTTTTCACTAGCTAATGACAAGCAATCAATTTATCTAGAGATATTTAAATACTATCCTTTTTTTAAAAATTAGCAAAATAGGGTTATCAATAGATTTATGGCACTATTCATACTATTTACAAAAGAAAGAAAAATACTCCTTTGGGAGAAGTTCTCTCTGAAGAATAATTTCAAGTATCATATGTAAATGAGGATTTTTATTGGAACAGTGATAAAAAACAAAACAAAACAAAAAAACTCCCAGCAAACAAGAGTCCTGGCCCAAATGGCTTCACAGGGGAGTTTTAACAAACATTCAAAGAAGAACTAACACCTATCCTCCTCAAACTATTCCAAAAAATCCAAGAAAAGGGAAGACTTCTAGGTTCTTTTTATGAGGCCAGCATTATCCTAATTCCAAAACCAGAAAAGACACTACAAAGAAAGAAAATTATAGGCCATTATCTCTGATGAACACAGATGCTAAAATCCTCAACAAAATATTAGCAAACTGATTCAGCAATACATTAAAAAGATCATATACTATGATCAAGTGGAATTTATTCTAGGGATACAAGGTTGGTACAATATTCTTAAATCAATAAATGTGATACATCACATAAACAGATTGAAAGAAAAAATCATGTGATCATATCAATAGATGCAGAAAAAAGCATTTCATAAAATCTAGCACCCATTTTTGGTAAAACTTTCAGCAAAGTGGGAATAGAGGGATCATATGTCAACATAATAAAGGCCATATATGACCTACAGCCAACATCATCATCAATGGGAAAGAACTAAAAGTGTTTCCCTTAAGATGAGCAACAAGATAGGGATGTCTGTTTTCACCACTCTAATTCAACACAGTACTGCAAGTCCTAGCCACAGCAATCAGACAAAAAGAAGAAATAAAAGGCGTACAAATTGGAAAGGAGGTAATAAAACTGTCGTTATTCGCAGATGACATTAATATTGCACATAGGAAACCCTAAAGACTCCACCCAAAAAATACTAAATATAATAATAAATGAATTCTGCAAAGTAGCAGAATACAAAATTAATATTAAAAAATTGGTGGCATTTTTATAAACCAATAATGAACTATCAGAAAGAGAAACTCAGAAAAAAATCTCACTTACTATTACAACAACAACAAAATAAGGTACTTGGGAATAAATTTAACCAAGGAGGTAAAAGACCTGTACTTGGAAAATTACAGGACATTGAAGAAAGAAATTGAGGAAGATACAAATAAATTGAAGCAGTCTGTGTTCATGGATGAAAGATTAACATCATTAAAATGTCCATACTACCCAAAGCAATCTATAGATTCATCACAATTCCTATTAAAATACCAATGGTATGTTTCACAGATCTACAACAAATACTCCAACACTTTATATTAAACCAAAAGAGACCTAGAATAGCCTCAGCAATCTTGAGAAAGAACAAAGTTGGAGGTAACACAATACATGATATCAAATTACACTACAAGGCCATAAAAAAAATAAAAAAAAAGCCTGGCATAAGAACAGGCATGTAGATCAATGGAAAAGAACAGAGAGCCCAGAAATAAACCCATTCCTTTATGGTCAATTAATATTTGACAAAGAAGGCAAGAGCATACAATGGTAAACACAGTTTCTTCAATAAAGGGTGTTGGGAAAATTGGAAAGGGACATGAAAAAAATGAAACAAGATCACCAACTTACACCATAGATAAGAATAAACTCAAAATGGATAAAAGACTTAAATGTAAGTCACAAAACCATAAAAATCCTAGAAGAATATATAGTCAGTAAAACTCAGACATCTCTCATAGCAATATTTTTGCTGATATATCTTCTAGGGAATGGGAAACTAAGGAGAAAATAAGCAAGTGGGATTACATCAAAAGCTTCTGCACAGCAAAAGAAACAATCAACAAAATGAAAACAGAACCCACTATATGGGAGAACATATTTGCAATGATACATCTGATCAGAGGTTAATTTCTAAAATATATAAAAAAACTTATACAGCTCAACAACAGGAAGACAACCCTATTTAAAAAATGGGCAAAGGACTGGAATAGACACTTCTCCAAAGAGGACATACAGATTGCCAATAGACACATGAAAAAATGCTCAAAGTCACTAATTATCAGAGAGATGCAAATTAAAACCACAATGAGATATATCACTTCACACCTGTCAGAATGGCTATCATCAACAAATCAACAAACAACAAGTGCTGGCGAGAATGTGGAGAAAAGGGAACCCTTGCGTACTGTTGGTAGGAATGCAGACTGGTGTAGCCATTGTGGAAAACAGTATGGAATTTCCTCAAAAGATTAAAAATGGAAGTGCCTTTTGACCCAGTGATTCCATTTCTGGGAATATATCCTTAGAATCCCAAAACACCAATTCAAAAATATATATGCACCCCTAAATTCATGGCAGTGTTATTTACAATAGCTAAGACCTGGAAATAGCCTAAGTGCCCTCAGTAGATGAGTGGATAACAAAGCTGTGGAATACACAATGGAATACTATGCTGCATGGATGAACCTGGAGAATATTATGCTAAGTGAAATAAGCCAGTAGAGAAAGACAATACCATATGATCTCACATGGAACAGACTGACAACTGTCAGAGGGTGGGGTAGGGAAGACTGGATGAAAGAAGGTGAAGGGACTAGCCAAAGAACATATATGCATAACCCATAGACACAGACAACAGTGTAGTGATGGCCAGAGGGAAGGGGTGTGTGGGATGGGTGGAGGTAGGCATGGTAGGGGGAATGGGGCATCTGTAGGTCAACAATAAAAATGAAGTTAAAAAAAAACATAGCCCAACCAGTGTGGCTCAGTGGTTGAGCATCGATCTATGAATCAGGAGGTCACGGTTCGATTTCTGGTCAGGGCACATGCCCGGGTTGCGGGCTTGATTGCCAGTAGTGGGTGTGCAGGAGGCAGTTGACCAATGATTCTCTCCCAACATTGATGTTTCTCTCTCTCCCTTCCTCTCTGAAATCAATAAAAAAAATATATGTACAAAAACATATATTTAAAAAAAACACAGAGTTTTAAGTATTTGAGATAGCCGTAAGAGATTCCATAAAAGTGTAAGTCAAACACTTAAAAAATTCTCCTATTAAGGCTAATTCCATTATTATATTGTTAGATTTGCAACACATGGTAGATACTTACCTTATCTGAAAGATTATACCAGCCATAATTAAATGGACTTTCTAATGTATCCTGAGATAGGGTGATCACCACCAAATTATAACATGCTCTTGAAGAGTAGAGAAGAATGACTACAGAGCTTACGACAACAGTCTGGCACAGAGACATACCCTAAAAGAAATAAAAATCATCATCACGATACTCTGCACATTTGTCATGACAAGGTATTCATCCACTTGGCTCAGCTTAATCACCTCTTGCAATGCACTCCTAGAAAACACTGAATGATCAGCTGTTGAAATAACTATTATCTTGCTTTACAATTCCTATTCTTAGAACCACATGTGTTTAATCTACCCTGCTAATACAAATAAGCTCTTTGCCAACTTGTCTAATGGCACATGGAGAAAGATTTGTTCTGCTAGTTACCTCACTCCCTTAAGTAATAATGAATAAAGTAGTAGGCAAAAGATCTGAGCTATGATTGATATTAATCAGAGAGGTAGTTAATCATAATGAGAAAAGAATGGGAAATAGAAGCATTAATTCGATACACTGAATTTCCAATGAGATACAAACTTAGAATATAAATACAGCTCCTATGCTATTTGCTTCATTCTATTAGATTATATTAATTGAGTTAATCCCCTATTGATACCGTTATGTTGAAAACAAAATGATGTAGGCACTAAAAATGTACTTTCCAATCCATAATATTAAAACTGTTCACTGATTCCTCGAAATAGAAGGCCCTTATATCTTAGTGATCTCGAATGGAGTGTGCATATTGAAAGGGGTGTGGTATCCACCGTTGAAAGGATGTTAACCAGGAGTTTCTATTTCAATACAGTTGGTTTATTTTGTAATCCTATTTACCTTATGCATTAAAAACATTATTCTAGAAAGTGACACAATTGCCAAAGAGATCCACTGCAAAAAACAACAACACCTAATATATTGTTTTGGAAGTTTGTGTTTTGATTGTCACAATGATTAAGGGGCAATAATGGCATTTAGAGCCAAAGGACTCGCTATATGACTCGCAATTTGTAGGAAAGTTCTCCACATTAGAGAATTCTTCTCTGACTTTCACACTTTCCAATGTCCTCCTCGACATTCACGAAGGTGAAAAGCCTGTTTATAATGATCTGACCCAAACCGAATTCTGTTATACATATAAACAAAGTTTATGTTTGTACAATTTAAATAGATGCCAACATTTCGAGAAATACATGAATCATGTAAATTAAGGGAAATTTGTGTTTTGTTCAGAACTTTGTCAAGAATGGTCAAATATTTCAGAAAATCATGAAACTGCAGCAGTACTGCTTGAGGTACATAAAACACCAATCCAACACACCTGTAACAGTCTGTATTTGTAGTGGGCCCATGCAGTGTTTCTATGCATAGATATAAGCATCTGAGTACTTACTACACTATGCCCCAAAATTTACATATTGAAATATTTGTTAATTACTTATATTTCCCCTTTCTATTACAATTATGGTAATTACATTGAATTTTTGAAGTTATGTGTGTAGGTAGGTTAAACAATCTTAATTTCAGGATAGAAACAGGATATTAAAAATGTGATTAGAGCCCTTGCTGGTTTGGCTCAATGGATAGAGCGTTGGCCTAGAGACTGAAGAGTCCTGGGTTTGATTCCGGCCAAGGGCACATGCCCCCAGTAGGGGGCATACAGGAGGCAGCCGATCAATGATTCTCTCTCATCATTGATGTTTCTATCCCCCTCTCCCTTCCTCTCTGAAATCAATAAAAACATATTTTTAAAAAATGTGATTAGAAGATTTGGTAGGATTACACTGGGTTTGGTAGGATTGAGAACCATTATTATAAATGACTTCCTTATCATTTTAGAGGTATATAAGAAGAAAGAGAACTAAATGATGAAAGATATCTTAGAAGATGTTGGGATAGTAACTGAGTACCTTCTCTAAGCTAACCCACTACCATACCAAAAAGTATGTGTGAAAACCCTGGCAATATTACATTTTTAAAAAAATCAAGATTAAAATTTTTTAAAAGATATATTTTATTGTTTTTTTACAGAGAGGAAGGGAGAGGGACAGACAGTTAGAAACATCGATGAGAGAGAAACATCAATCAGCTGCCTCCTGCACACTCCCTACTGGGGATGTGCCCACAACCAAGGTACATGCCCTTGAATGAAATCGAACCTAGGACCTCTCAGTCAGCAGGCCGACGCTCTATCCATCGAGCCAAACTGGTTAGGGCAAGGCTAAAATTTTTTACAATGTACATTTTATTTTTGTGAATTAAAAAAAATGTTAATAAAACAGCTAATCTAAAACCAATCCAGATCTGAATTTTAAAGTACTATATTATTAAAGAAAAGTTAGGTAGCAAGAAAAGTTAGAATGTTCTAAGCATTACCATTCTTTAAAATAACCACAAGTACATTTACATAGTCAGTGCTTTAAGAAATAGAAAGACATCTTATAATATGGAGCCTGCTTATAGATGTAAATGCTATAAAAATGTTTAAAAAATATTGTGAGAAAGAGCAAAGAATCAGTAATACCAAAGCAATTATAAACAAAATTGCAGCCAAATTACATACATGTAACAATGAAAGCAGCTTATTGATTTAGAAAACAAAGTAAGCTTCTTCCTGCAAAACACAGAACTACAAAACAAAAAATAAGGACCACATGGAAAGTGTTGTAAAAAGTTAAAGAAAACCTTCCTAAATGAACAGTCATAACAAACAATTCTATTCCGGAGCAATCCTCAAAAAATAATTATCCCTTCTTCCATCTCTGACATTTCTGACATTTCTACACTATTTAAAAAAAAATTCCATTCTTGACAAATAAAGAAGAGTTATACCTCACTCTAGTGTGCATATCATTAACAGTTCAGTATGCATATCACTAACTAGAGCTCAATATTTGTTTACAGGTGTCTTTAAAATGCAGAATAGACAGAAACCTCAACTGACCATTTGTGCACCTGTGTAACCCAAATCTCTACCAAAATAGAGAACATTACATTATACAAAGGTTCCTTACACCCCTCCCCCCAACTATTTTGTTTTTACTACAAATAGTTTTGCCTACTCTAGAACTTCTTATAAATGAACTTATAAAATATGAACTATTTGATAGGTTTCATTCATTTAGCATAATGTTTTGAAATTCATCCATGTTGGATGTATCAGTAGTTAGGTCTTTGTATTGCTGAGGTGGATAGTTAGGTCTTTGTACCAGTATTGCTGGATTTCGTAGCATTAGAGAATTCTATTGCTCTAGTTTCGTAGCATTAGCACTGCCAAGTCCCACATCCCAGAAAACTTCTCAGTCCGGGGCAAACCAGCACAGCTAGTTCCACTAATTCCATTGTATAATTATGTGAGTTTGTTCATTTTTATGTTGATGGACAATTTCTATGAACATTCTTATACAAATCTTTTTTGTGGACATATGCTTTTACTTAAAAAAATACCAAAGAGTGAAATTGCTGGGTCATATGGTAGGTGTAAATTCAGCTGTATAAGAAACTTCCAGATCTTTCCCCAAATGGATGTGCAATTTAATACTTCCAACAAAGTATTAGAGTTCCAGTTGCTCCACACCTTAGCATTTTGGTCAATCATTTTATTTTTAGCCATGCTGGTGGATGTGTAATATAACATTTTGGTTTTAATTTGCATTTCCTCGATGACTAATGATATTGTGCTTATTGGCCATTTTTCTAGATTCTTTGTGAAGAACCTATTCATAGCTTCCACCACTTCTAAATTGTTTATTTATTATTGAGTTGTATTTTGAAATTTCCCTTGTAACTCACATGGAAACACAAGAATGGGTAGTGTGGTTTTAAAATAATTTTTTCCCAAAAACTTTAAAAAATCTTAATTTGATATTGAACTATTTTACATATTAATCATCATTTACTGTAAAAGAAAAATTTTTCATATTTAAGAATTTATTATTACTTAGGAATAGGGAGTTATTGTTTAGTGGATACAGAGTTTCAGTAGGAGATGATGAAAATGTTCTGGAGATGGACAGTTGTGATGGTTGCACAACAATGTAAATGTACTTAATGCCACTGAACTGAACACTTAAAAATTGTTAAATTGGTAAATTTTATGCTTTGTATATTTTAGCACAATAAAAGTCTATCTTTCTCAACACAAAGCATTCCTGTTTACCTCTAAGATGCTGAGAAAGATGAAAGTGTTGGAATTCTCTGACTCAACAAAGAATCTCCCTCAAAGGAACTGGGTGAAATAATTTTGTTTTCTCAAATAAAATGTCATAAAAACTATCTTTGGTCCTGTCTGGATAGCTCAGTTGGTTAGAGCATCATCCTGTTCTTGAGGGTTTGATTCCCTGTCAGGACACATACTTGGGTTGAGGTTCAATCCCCCATCAAGCAGTGTATAGGAGGCAACCAATTGATGTTTCTTTCTCATATAGATGTTTCTCTCTCTCTCTCTCTCTCTCTCTCTCTCTCTCTCTCTCTCTCAGTAAAAGCATATTCTCAGGTGAGGGTTAAAAAACAAACAATCTTTCAATAGATTTTATAAATGTAAATACTTTGCCTTATTGTGTCTTCTGCAACAGAACATTTTTGAGTAGCATATTAGTCCAAGCATTATTTTGAGATAATTATTCAGAATGTAAAGCAAAAGGAATTGAAATTTTAAATGTAGGTGTGCTGATAACTTTAAATACCAAAAACTGTTTTTTATAATTTTCCAAGGTGGAAATGAAAAAGCTATTCAAGCATTTCACAGGCTATTATTATACTGCATTGGCTGGTAAAGTACCCACAATAGCTGAGAGACCAGGAAAGCCTTATGTGGGTGACATTGCTGAAAGAATGCCTGCTGGATGTAAAGTCCATAAAAGAAATTATGGCATTGCCAATTTCCAATAATACAGACATTTACTGATTTAAAAATTTAATTGAAAACATAAATGAATCTGATGTAGCAGTACTAATTTTGTTTGTATTCACCTGCTGTCAGTACCAACTAATCATTAAAGAAGATATTCTTTTATGTCAATGCCTGATAAATACAAGCGGTATATTCAGTTTTGAAAATTCCTCTGCTCGTTTATCCTGGGCCAACTGTGTTAATATTTTCACTAATGGTACAAAAGCAATGGTGGGTAAAAGTTCTGGAACTAAGCACAAATCAGTTCTAATAATGTATATACAGGTAGATATAAAACCATACTGGACTGTATTCCTCACTACTCTGCATTTCCAGTTAGAAAAGAAAGTCAATTTCACTTAATATACTTGATGAGAAAATATATTTTAAAAATAAGTTTGTGTTTAATTATACAGCGTGTCCCCAAAATGTACACATACACATTGAATAATTATAAAGGAAGTGTTTATTAAAATGCATTTCATCTTGCCCTAACTGGTTTGGCTCAGTAGATAGAGCGTCAGCTTGCGGACTGAAAGGTCACAGGTTCGATTCCAGTCAAGGGCATGTACCTTGGTTGTGGGCACATCCCCAGTAGGGGGTGTGCAAGAGGCAGCTGATCAATGTTTCTCTCTCATTGATGTTTCTAGCTCTCTATCCCTCTCTCTTCCTCTCTGTAAAAAATCAATAAAATATATTTAAAAATATTAAATGCATTTCATCTTAATTTAACACCTATCAGCTATTAAAGTATGTATACTTTTTTGGGGACACATATATATAGGAAGGGGGAAAGAGAGATAGGCTGCCTCTCATGTGTGCTGGGCCATGGATTGAACTTGCAACCTGGGAATGTGCTGACCAGGAATTAAACTCTTTCTATACTGGTGTACAAGATGACGCTCCAACCAGCTGAACCACACCAGCCAGGGTGATGGAAAAATATTTATTGCCCTAGTCCAGTGGTCGGCAAACTCATTAGTCAGCAGAGCCAAATATCAACACTACAACGATTGAAATTTCTTTTGAGAGCTGAAAACCGACTTCTGCTCATGGGCCACGAAGTTTCAATCGCACTGTACGTGCGCGCCCGCACGTGGTATTTTGTGGAAGAGCCACACTCAAGGGGCCAAAGAGCCGCATGTGGCTTGCGAGCCGCAGTTTGCCAACCACTGCCCTAGTCGGTTTGGCTCAATGGATAGAGTGTCGGCCTGCAGACTGAAGGGTCCGGGTTTGATTCCAGTCAAGGGCACATGCCTGGGTTGCAGGCACGTGCAGGAGGCAGCCAATTGATGATTCTCTCTTATCATTGATGTTTCTCTCTCTCTCTCCTTCTCTGAAATCAATAAAAATATCTTTAAAAATATTATTAAATATCGACCCTAGAGTGTATTATTTAATACTCTGTGATGAGATGAAATGTGCACTTAAAACAATTCTGCAACATACTGAAGTAAACTGGAAGAAAAGCACTTAGATGATTGACTTATAAGCTGAACTAGCCACTGTTTTTCATGGAACACCATGTTTTACTCAACAGCTAACTATGGCCAATAAATAATGGTTATTCAGACTTGGTTACTGGGGACACATTTTTATTTATTTATATAATTTTTTCAAGGGAGAGCACAAATGCTGTGTCCGTCTTCCCCTCCCCCCAGATTATGCAGGCAACTTTCCCATATTTGGGGAAATCCAAGGGATCAGCAAATTTGGAGTGTAATGGATAAGCCTCGCCCTGGGAAAACCACCTTCATGATCATGATATCTCCCTAGTCAGGCATGGGCACACATTTAAAAAAAAAAATGAAATGAGCCTGTTGCTTTAAAGAAAACATCTGACAATATTTATTGCCAATGATGAAGTATGAACTTTCAAGTGAAAATTAGAAGTTTTGAAAAGCTGTAAGCACTTGCATCCACTGTAAGACTGGAAGCTTCCCAAAACTTAAACATTCTTCTAATGAGGCAGGTAGTGATATTAACAAAAGTCATTTGGGATATTTTCAATGAAATGAATCAACATTTTGAAGATCTGTGACCACTCTTTTCCAATGGTCAATGCATGATGTTACAAAATCATTTAAAGTGCAAGGTAGACTAATGGAGAGTACAAAAAGTTCACTAACATTGTTTTAGATTCCATGTGGCAACTAACCTTTAAGAAAATTCCACTTCAGAGGTTTGGTGTATTAAAGAAGAATATCCACAATTATCTGAAAAGGCTATTGAAATTCTCCATTTTCCCACTACATGTACTAGTATGTGTGAGGAAGGGTTTTTTTCATATACTTCAACCTAAACAACATATCACAACAGATTGGGCACAGATGACATGAAAATCCAGCTGTCCTCTATTGCCAGACATTACAGGGATTTGCAAATGTCCATCTTCTCACCAGTTTATTTTTGCTTTGGAAAATAGAATTATTTTTCATAAAAACACATTATTCATGTTAGCATATAATGGATTTATTATTGATACTCTAAATTAACAAATACACATTTTTAGAATTTCTCTAATTTTAGTTCTAATAATGTATACACAGGTGGATTCAACCTACGTAAACAAAAGCTCTTTGGGTTCCTTAATAATTCTTAGTAGTGTAATGGGGTCTTGTGACCAAAAAGTTTGAGAATCACTGCTCTAGAGATTATAATATATATTCTTAACTCTTCAGTATAAGTAATAGTTAATACTATGCCACTTGATATAAAATATAAGAACTTTGCAACCATGTAGGTCCATTTAGCCCCATCCTTTATGTTATAGTTGTTAAATATTATAGAGAATTATATGTCATATCCACATATGTATGCCTCAGATGATGTTATAATTTTTGCTTTGTACAGTTATATTTATTTTAAAGAAATTAAGAAATAATATTTACCCACATATTAACTATTTCCTGTGTTCTTCATTCCTTTCTGAAGAGCTGAAATTCAAGCTGCTTTTACTTCCCTTCCGTCTGCAGAATTTTCTGAGCATTTCTTATAGTACAGGTCTGATGGTAACCAGCTCTCTTAGTTTTCTTTTATCAGAAGACATTTTATTTCTTCACCATTCTTTAAGAATATTTTCACTGAATATAGATTTCAGAGTTGACATATTTTCTTTCAGCATTTTAAAGATTTGTTTCCATGTCTTCTGGCCTCCATTATTTCTGATGAGAAATGAGTGATCATTTGAGTCAATGTTTTCTTATGTATGGGTCATTTTTCTTTGCTCTCAAGATTTTCTTTTATTTTTGGTTTTAAGCACTTTGACTTTCCAGAACCTAGAGTAGATTATCTTTGTATTTATCCTGATTGGGGTTGTTGAGCTACATGAAAATGTACATTTCTGTCTTTCATCAAAACTGGAAAATTTAGGTCATTATTCTTCAAATATTTTTTCCAACCTCACTTTACCCCTCCTTTTCTTTGGGTATTACAATTATACCACATGATTAGGCCCTGAGACTCTGTTCATTATATTATCATCTTCCCCCGACAACCTTCTCTGTTCTTCAGATTGAATGATTTCTACTGAGTTAAGTTCACTGACTCTTCTTTCATCTCCAATCTGCTGTTAAGCCCAAGTAGTGACTTTTTCATTTTAAATAGTGTATTTTTAATTCTAGAATTTGTGTATTTTTTCAGTTTCCCTACCTCTTGAGATGTCCTATTTATACATTCATCCAAGTATATTTTTCTTTACATCCTTGAGCATATTATAAAACCTTTATCTGATATATGTAATATCTAGGTTATCTGAGCAAGATTGTTTCCAATAATTGTTTTTGAGTTTTGCTTTTTGCTCTTGAATATGAATTAAATTTTTTTCTGTTTCTTCAGATATCTAGTAACATTGGACCATGTTCTGGACACTGTGAGTAACATGTTTTAGAAACATGGGTTCAGTTCTCTTTCTTAGAAAAGTATTGGGTATTGATTTTCCTCTCTCTCTCTCTCTCTTTTCGGCAAACAACTTGGATAGATTCAAATCCCAGACTGTCTCTCAAGCCTGGATAGCAGCTGAAATATCAGTTTAATTTTTTTATCCTTAACTGTGCTGCTTGGAGTCTGTCCTGCACATGTGGAGCTCAGGTATCAGATAAAAATTTGGCATAGTTTGTAATCAGAATTTGGGGTTTCCTCTGTCTGGCTGTCTTCTTCCTGAGATTTCCCACTCACTTTCCATCTGTGGTAGTTACTTGAATTTTGTCTTCTGAATTCTTCAAGCCAAGTAAAACAGCAGGTTCTCTTCAGGTTTTGGCTGCCCCATGGATGGGACCTTCCCTCAGCCTAGAAGCTGTAAAAAACAGGAAATTCACTCAGTGTCATCTCCTTCTTCTAAGTGGTTGCTCTCCAGTGCCTTCAGTGCTGTTATATTTTGTCCAGAATTTATGCTATCTGTGGAAGGTTGGTCCAATAGAAGCTACTCAGTCATCATCAGAAGCAGACCCCGGCACATATTTTTTTGAAGCCATGTCACAAATGTTATTTCTATTTTGAAATTAAAATGCCAAACTAAGTATCAAAATAAGAAAACAAAGTACTAATCTCAATTAGTAAATTTAAAAATATAGTTTGACAATTATATGGCCTAAACAGTTTAAAAAACAGTTTCATGCTGCTAAAACACAATGAAATTTGCACTCTGGCTCCTAGGGTCTTATCATTACAGAGTAAGTAGATGGCTATTATTGGGTGAACCTTCTGGACAGGGAAAAACAAAAAAAATTCTGCCCAGCTGGCGGGGTTCAGTGGTTGAGCATGGACCTATGAACCAGGAGGTTTGATCCCTAGTCGGGGCACATGCCCACGTTGCAGGTTTGATCCCCAGTGGGGTTGTGCACGAGGCACCTGATCAATGATTAGCTCTCATCGTTGATGTTTCTATCTCTCTTGAACTCTTCCTCTCTGAAACCAAAATATTTTTTTTAAAAGGAAAAGAAATTGAAAATGCCAAGTGGTCTAGTAAAAGAGTCTAGAGTATAAGGGGAAAGCTACTTGAACTTAGGAGCAGATAAAAGTTATAAACTAAAGGTGTAAAGGATTTTTTGAATAGGGCCAGCAACAGAATAGGAAATAAGACTTGGGATATAAGAACTGGAGTAACAAAGGCAACAAACTAAAGAAGTGCCACAGTTCAAGATGGATAAAGTAAATCCCAGTAACTCAAGAAAGAACACAATATTAGAAAAGTGGCAATCATACCTATTTCTCCACCACCATCCTCCCCAAATTCTGGTTAAGTCATATTTCAGGATGGTGGAAGAGAAGCACTAATAGTGTTTTATCTTGTTTCTTTAATTATGGCCTATGTTACTATAAACAACTGCTTTAGTCTTACAGGATCTGCTGGTCTGTGTGAAAGATCAGAAATATAATTTAGTGGAATTTTACTGTGTCTCTGCAAGATGCTGTTGCTGCCTCTCATCTCAACAGATTAATTAATATGGATCAAGGGTTGGATGAACATAGGGCAGAAAGGTTTCTGTAGTAATTAAAACTGTTAGGAATTCAGGAGAGAGAGGGAGAGAATGTGTTATTTGCAAATGGCTGGCTGGGCTGGGAGACAAGCTGATTTTGAGCATCACACAATAATTATTTTACATTCTTATCCAGAAATAAAATTGTACATGTCCCTGATCAGAGATATAAGCCTAAAAGCTTAATTTTTATTCCCATCTGTTTTGAGTGGTCTTTCAAACAGATAGTCCCAACTTGCCATTATAAGAAACTAGAGGCCCAGTGCACGAATTCGTGCATGGGTGGGGTCCCTTGGCCTGGCTTGTGATTGAGGCCTATCAGGGGTCTGGCCGGCCGGGAGGAGGGACCCTGGAGGTTGGCCAGCGTGCCCCCCAATTGGAGCCTATGGGAGGGACTGGCCAGCAGGAGGGAAGGACCTGGAGGTTGGCCAACCGGTTGTGGGGGCCAGCCCGCTAGGGGGGTGGGAGGGGCCGCGGGAGGTTGGCCAGCCAGGGGGAGGGGGCGTGGGAGGTTGGCCAGCTGCAGGAGGTTGGCTGTGGGAGCACACTGACCATCAGGGGGCAGCTCCTCCATTGAGCGTCTTCCCCCTGGTGGTCAGTGCACATGATAGCAACTGGTCAACCGGTCGTTCTGGTCACAACAGTCGCTTAGGCTTTTATATATATAAACTAGGGGCCCGAAGCACAAAATTTGTGCGGGGGGGTGGGGGGACCCTTAGCCCAGCCTGTTCCCTCTTGCAATCCGGGACCCCTCAGGGGATGTCCAACTGCCGGTTTAGGCCAGGCCTATGGGGATCAGGCCTAAAATGGCAGTCAGACATCCCCCAAGGATATAGCAGTGTGCCAAGCGGCAGGCAGCCAGGGAGGAGCCCAAGCTGGGGCTGGGTGCTGCGCCACTTGCGCTCATCCCGGCCTGCTGTGCCTGCCACCGCTGCTCAGTAACACTGCCGTGGAGTCAGGAGAGGCTCCCGCCACTGCAGCTGCACTCGCCAGCCATGAGCCCGGCTTCTGGCCGAGCAGCACTCTCCCTGTGGGAGTGCACTGACCACCAGGGTGCAGCTCCTGCGTTGAGCGTCTGCCCCCTTGTGGTCAGTGCACGTCATAGCGACTGGTTGACCAGTCATTCTGGTCATTCGGTCGTAAGAGTCGCTTAGGCTTTTATATATAAAGATGATTTTAAGATAAATATTTTTTACAAGAAATTTCTTACATATTTCTTGATGTATGTTAAAGCATGGTATCAAAGTGTAGGTTGGAAAAGACAACTCTATTCAGGGTACAATGCAGCCTTAGTACAAAACTCTGCAATGATCTGGATTGGGCTGAGGATAAAATGTAGACTAGATAAGGAGGGAAATGGACAGACCATACCTCCTTTAGGTAATCTTTTTGGAAATTAAGTTTTTGAATTTAACAATTGAGGGTTTCTTTTCTCTAACCAGAATCTGGAGGGCAGAAATCTCTACACTGTTTAGTATACCAGATTCATATGCATGGATAATCAAGCAGAGAGTAAAACTGAAAACTTCTTATGGTAGTTAGAGGGCCTGAACAGGACAGATGCCTGAATTTTAGACTTCCCGCCAAAGTGAATTGAAGGAAGAATTATATACAGAGATAATATCTAATTCACACTGATGTGTAAATATGTAATGTTTGAGACAAGTTTGAAATCTAAATAGCAAATGCTCTTTGTTATCATACCTTATAATAGACAAACATGTAAATTAACCGCACCTCCGCTATGCCCACAGCCAATCAGAGTGAGTGTGCAAATTAACCCAACAAAGATGGCAGTTAATTTGCATACATAGGCACCCAGCAGCCTGGGTACTGGGAACATTCTAGGCACCCAGGTCGCTCTGAGGTAGGCCCTGTGTGGGTCCTGAGCAACCTGGGAAGGGCCTGAGTCAGGGGGTTCCTGGGCAGGGGCGGAGCCAGGGATGGGAGGGAGCTGGGGGGCGGAGCCAGCGATCCGAGGGAGCTGGGGGGACCCTGCCCAGGCTGCGAGGCTTTAGGCCTTTGGCAGGGGCAGAGCCAGTGATCGGAGGGATCTGGGTGGCGCCTGCCCAGGCCCCAAGCCTTGGCCAGAGGCTTGGGGCCTGGGCAGGGGTGGAGTCTGCGATCGAAGGGAGCTGGGGGCCCCTGTACAGGCCCCAAGCCTTGGCCAGAGGCCTTGATCCTGGGCAGGGACGGAACTGGAGATCGGAGGGAGCTGGGGGGGCCCTGCCCAGGCCCCAAGGCTTTAGGCCTTGGCAGGGGCGGAGCCGACAATCAGAGGCAATTGGCAATCAGTGTGAACTACAGAGGAAACACTTTTTCTGACCACTCATTGGCTAAGTTCCCTGAATGCCACTGGTAATATTGTTAGTAGCTTGGGTGTAAGAATCCAAAAAGGTGATCTAGGGTTTTTCTACCACACTCCTGGAGAAAAAAACAAAGGTCCACTGCTAGAGGGCTAAGAAATGTCATATCCTGCCCTAGCCCGTTTGGCTCAGTGGATAATGCCTAGGTTTGCCAACCGCAGGGTCTGGGTTCAATTCTGATCAAGGGTATGTACCTAGGTTGCAGGCTCCTCTCTGGCTGGGGCCCAGATCAGGGCTCATGCAGGAGGCAACCAATCAAAGTGTTCCTCTCACTTGGATGTTTCTCTCTGTCTTTCTCTTTCTCTTCCACATTCTCTAAAAATCAATGGGAACATATCCTCAGGTGAGGATAAAAAAAAAAAAAAAAAAGAAATGTCATATCCTATGAAAGACACATCTTGAAAATGCCTAAATAAAGTTGTCATTTTTTCATGGTGAAGGGACTGGAGTCCGTGTTGATGAAAACATCTTGGTGGCTGCAGTGACTGGCTGCAGCAGCAGGGTGATGGGACTGGTGCCTTCCCCTGATCAGCCTGGTCGCCTCCCACAAAGGGAGGCCAGACTGCGGCTTAGGCCCACTCCCCATGGACATCAGTAGGACATCACCTGAGGGCTCCCAATATGTGAGAGGGGGCAGGCTGGGCTGAGGGCCCCGCCCCCAGTGCACGAATTTCGTGCACCAGGCCCCTAGTTGTTAAATAAGAATATAAATAATAATATAACAAGATTATAGAGAGCTGCCAAAGCAGTGCTTGAGAACACATACTGCTCTATTAGTTTACAAAATAATACATTAAACATCTACATAAGAACATAAACATGGTATAAAGTAACCTTAAATATGTAAGAAAATAAAAAAATGAAAGAGCAGAAATAAGCTATTCAAATTGTCAATAACATATTTATTTTTTATTTAATAAATCTTTATTGTTCAGATTATTACAATTGTTCCTTTTTTCCCCCCATAGCTCCCCTCTACCCGGTTCCCACCCCACCCTCTGCCCTTACCTCCCCCCACTGTCCTCATCCATAGGTGTACGATGTTTGTCCAGTCTCTTCCCACACACCCCCCCACTACTTTCCCCCCGAGAATTGTCAGTCCACTCCCTTTCTATGCCCCTGATTCTATTATATTCATCAGTTTATTCTGTTCATCAGGTTTTTCATTCACTTGATTTTTTAGATTCACTTGTTGATAGATATGTATTTGTTGTTCATAATTTTTATCTTTACCTTTTTCTTCTTCTTCCTCTTCTTAAAGAATACCTTTCAGCATTTCATATAATACTGGTTTGGCAGTGAACTCCTTTAGCTTTTTCTTATCTGTGAAGCTCTTTATCGGACCGTCAATTCTGAATGATAGCTTTGCTGGGTAGAGTACTCTTGGTTGTAGGTTCTTGCTATTTATCACTTTGAATATTTCTTGCCACTCCCGTCTGGCCTGCATAGTTTCTGTTGAGAAATCAGCTGACAATCGTATGGGTGCTCCCTTGTAGGTAGGTAACTGTTTTTCTCTTGCTGCTTTTAATATTCTCTTTGTCTTTTGCTCTTGGTATTTTAATTATGATGTGTCTTGGTGTGGTCCTCTTTGGATTCCTCTTGTTTGGGGTTCTGTGCGCTTCCTGGACTTGTAAGTCTATTTCTTTCACCAGGTGGGGGAAGTTTTCGGTCACTATTTCTTCAAATAGGTTTTCAGCATCTTGCTCTCTGTCTTCTTCTGGCACCCCCATAATTCGGATGTTGGTATGCCTGAAGTTGTCCCAGAGGCTCCTTACACTATCTTCATATTTTTGGAATCTTTTTTCTTTTCTGGTTGGGTGTTTTTTGCTTCTTTGTATTTCAAATCTTTGACTTGATTCTTGCGATCCTCTTGTCTGCTGTTGGATCTCTGTAGATTATTTTTTATTTCAGTCAGTGTATGCTTAATTTCTAGTTGGTCCTTTTTCATATCCTCAAGGGTCTCACTAAATTTATCGGCCTTTTCTAGGAAATTCTTGAAAAACCTTATAACCATGGTTTTGAACTCTATATCCAGTCATTTGCTTTCCTCTATTTCTTTCACTTGTGACCTGTTTCTGTGTCTCCGCATTTTGGCTGCTTCCCTGAGTTAATAGAGTGGCTTTGTGTGCTAGGTGTCCTATAGGGCCCAGTGGCACAGCCTCCCCAATTACCTGAGGTGGACACTCTTGGTGCACCCCTTTTTGGGCTGTGTGCACAGTCTTGTTGTAGTTAAGCCTTGATTGTTGTTGGTATCACTGGGAGGAATTGACCTCCAGGCAAACTGGCTGTGAGGATCAGCTGTGTCTATGATGGGAGAACTTCTGTGCTGGAGACACCCTTATAAGATAAGACTTGCGAAAGTCTCTGTGCTTAGCTTGGATGGAGCGGAGTCTCAGGGCGGAGCAGACAGCAATGGCTTCCTGTCAGCCCTGCCCTAAGAGGCCCCTGAGTCTCAGTGTCCTGCTTTAATCGCTGAAAGCACCTTTGAGAGAAAGCCGTCCTCGAGTTTTGCCCGCTGCCAGACAGTCCAGTTTCTCCCCGAATGAGTCTGGGTTCCCAGAGTCTCGCCTGGAACTGGAGTTCAGCGCAGTCGGGAGCTTTTGTCTCCCTCCCGATTAAGAAAGCCAGTCGCGTGCTCAGTTGCCTGTCCTCTCCGCGCGCACGTCTCCGTACCTCTGCCCTCTGCAGCTCCTCTGAGTCTCAGCTCCTCTGAGTCTCTTTCCTCTTTCCTTCTAGTTGTAGAATTTCCACTCAGCCAGACTTCCTGTGGTTCTGGATGATGTCCGTTTTGTCTTTTAGTTGTAGTTTTGAAATTGTTGTGCGAGGCAGCATTTTAGGTGTTACCTATGCCGCCATCTTGGTTTCCTCAATAACTTATATTTAAAAAGCAAGTTAGAGTTGCTACTTTGAAAAAGGGAACCAAATCATATTAGTTCTGTTCTAGTTGGTAAAATCCTATCTATTAAAAGAGTAATATGCAAATTGATCGTCACTCCAAGATACAAGATGGCCGCCCCCATGTGGTCAAAGATGGCTGTCCCCATGTGGACACAAGATGGCTGCCACAAGATGGCCAGCAGGGGAGAGCAGTTGTGGGAAGTTAGGGGTGACCAGGCCGGCAGAGGAGGGCAGTTGGGGGAGACCCAGGCCTGCAGGGGAGGACAGTTGCGGGGGGATACCCAGGCCTGCAGGGAAGGGCAGTTGGGGGGGCAGGCCTGCAGGGGAGGGCAGTTAGGGGTGACCAGACTGGCAGGGGAGGGCAGTTGGGGGCAATCGGGCCGGCCAGGGAGCAGTTAGGCGGCAGGGGAGTGGTTAAGGGGTGATCAGGCTGGCAGGCAGAAGCGGTTAGGGGCAATCAGGCAGAGGCAGGCGAGCTGCTGGGAGTCAGCAGTCCTGGATTGTGAGAGGGATCGGGCCTAAACGGGTGGTCGGACATCCCTCCAGGGGTCCCAGATTGGAGAGGGTGCAGGCTGGGTTTAGGGACACCTCCCTACACCCCCATGCATGAATTTCGTGCACCGGGCCTCTAGTAATAAAGTAAAAATTTAAGAGAATTCAGATAGAGTGGTATTTCTCAATTTTATTTTGGAGATGAAGAAGCATTCCTAAAAAGGGGAAACATTAGAGTTATGCCTTTAAAGTTAGGTAAGATAAGGACAAATAGGTAGAGAGCACTGGGAGGGGAAAAAGGCATTCCTGGAAGACAAAATAGCCTAAGGGTAGAGACAGGAAAGTATACTATGTGACATTTACAAATAAGGTAGGTCAGATTTGCTTGAGACAAATTATGGAGGATCTCATTATCACTGAATATGTAGAAGGAAGAAGGAATAAAATGAGAAAAACAGAAGACCCAAGTCTGAGCTTTAAGGAAATGCTCTTAGGGATACCAGGAAACAGTATCAGCGTGAAAGAAGAGAAGGCACATGGCTCAACAGACATTTGTTGATTGAATCAAAGAAATGGCCATTACTGTAATTGTTATAGAAGTAAAAAAACAAAACCGAGCTTAGTGATTTTACAAGAAGAATGTGAAAGCAAGATGATGTATTCTTTAAATAAAGAAGTTTATGACCTAATAGTACAATATAATACAAATAATCCAGTATCTTATATTTGCCTTTATAGGTATGTATTTGAACATGTCTCTGTAATGTTCCTAGAGAATTCTGAATCCATGCACCTTTTAAATTTAACCCTTTGCACTTGCTTGCTTTTTTCTTGATTCCTGCTACCGATGCTAACCGTGTCGAGTCACACTCGACATCTGAGTGCAAAAGGTTAAGAGTTTAAAAAAATAATAAAATGAATACCATTTACATGATAGTTAGAGGAAGATGTCTGAAATAATTCTGGAGGAGTTATCATATGAACTTTTCTTCTCAGATCGGCAATTTTACTATATTCAGAGAACTATTTATTTCAAAGCAAGTAAAACCAAACTTAGAAAAAGTTGTTTGGATCAGTAAAGAAGCCCTTAAAGTCAACCACATCTATTTATGCTTTATCACTAGAGAAGCAAGACATATGCATTCTATGGTGATGTTATTATATATTTTTTTGTGTGTGTGATGTTATTATATTAAGTGAGGGTGCTATTGCTACACCAAAAGATTATGTACCATAATAGTAACCATTATTTTTAACACTTAAACTGAAGCCAGAATTAGCTAAAATACTTACATTTAGGAACTTTTAGAACATAAGTTGAATAAAATAATTTTCCATGTAAGGTGAATAGGTTTAGGTTTGAAAGTTTAAGTTTAGTCTCTTCTCTCTTCCCTACACCCTTTCTTTCTCTTTTCGTAAACAATATTATATACTAGTATATACTACAGGCCCAGTGCACGAATTCATGCATGGGTGGGGTCCAGCTGGTCCACTCTGATGGGGGCCCATTGGGCCGGACTGGTAGGAGGGAGGGGCCACAGGCAGTTGCTGGCCAGCTCCTCTCCTGATCGGGGTGTTGGGGGCCGATCAGGGGCTGGGTCGGCCAGGGGCGGGCTGATTGGGGCCCGGATCAGGTCGGTTGGCTGCTGCAACGCACGTCATAGCCACCGGTCATTCCGGTCATTCTGGTCGTTCCGTCATTCCGGTCGCTGGGCTTATATAAATATAGATTTCTATATTTATTCTGCATTCAACTGATATATATTTAAAAAGTCAAATGAAAGTCTCCACCTAAATTTAAAGACAAGTTGACTACCATACATTTAATTATAATACCTGACTTTACTAGGACTATTTTAAGGATAACAACAATATGGAAGTCTAAAAGTATTTCAGAGAACTGTTCTGTTTAGGACACTATCTTGCTTATTTTAAGTGAATAGACAATAATGCCAAATGAGATCAAATTCGTTTACATGTATAAACTCACATCCCAATAACATACATCTATACCCCCATATCCAATGCCACACATACACTGTGATGACTGGTTCATGGCTCACCCACAATGTTAATCAACAACAATAGAAACTTCCAGGGTTTTTTGTTAATGGGCTAGCATTTGGTTTCTGTTTGCTGATCCGCAGTATAAGGGAGAATGAAGGCATTTCTATATTTAGTTACATGATTAACTGTTACAAATATCATAGGGACTTCATATTGTGGGGTGAAAGAACATTTCCTAAACCTTAATACAAATAAACACCACTTTACCAGTATGGAATCTTAACACTGCTAACCCAAGTGTATGTAGACATAATATGGTAATTGATGGCCATACTGCCACCCCTACAGAGTAAACACTAAATTATTACTGTGGCTTTATGTGTTAGATTATTTGTGATACATTAATATAAATTTTTGTTTATTTCATTTAATTAGCCTCCAATGCAAAAGACATAAATCATAGAAAATATAACATGCTTAGTATAAGCTTTATAAAAATCATCGGTTAGTGAAATGCCAAGTTTTGAATACTTTTTAACTTCTTGTGACCATTCCTTCATGCTCAAAAATGTTCCCAACATTCAGACTTCTTGAAAAAATATATAAACTTCCCATTAAAATATGTTTCATATGATGATAACTTGAAGTTAGATTTATTTTAAATGAAAATTTAAGAAATATACTTACCTTTGATTCGAGGTAGACATTTGCTGATGACATTTTTGTAATTTTGCATATGTAACTAACTAAAGAGATGGCACAAAGAATAAACAAACTATCATTAATTAACGCTCGAACAAACACAGTCCATTTCAACTGATTTTCTGGGACATCTCCATGGACTAGCATTGCACAAGTCAAGTTCACCACTAAAAAGATAAGGCTTGCCAATATAAAGCCCAAATGCAATAGAATTCTGAAAGAAAAAGAAATGAGTTTATTAGAAATTTATAAAATGAATGAGAAATTAAATTTATTAGTGTGTTACTTTAGGTACAATAATTCCTTCAGTTTGTAATTTCATTAAATACAAATTTAATAATCACTCAGTTACTTGAGCTATCGATGTTATAAAATTAGTATCTAAAGCATTTTAAAATAGCATTAGATTTTAAAGCATTAATTTAAAAATAATCTCATATGGACTTGAATTCAATTGCCTCTACCAGCAAGAATTTAGGATTATTTTAACACTAATTCAAGCAATCCTGAATTTTTCATTTTTATAACTACTAAGCATATTTTCATTGATCTTTCCATTCCAAGAATTACCAGGCTTTTATAATTTATCTGGAAAATTAATAAACCACCTAAATTTAAAGTGATTACTAATATTAATTTTAAGAGGTAAGGGAAATAAGTTTTAGACAATATTTAATTTTATGAACTTCTGAATATCATAGCAAACATTATTTTCAAAAATGACTAAAGAACATAAGGACAGTAGAGTTTCAAGCACTTATCAACACCTCCTCTTCTTACAAAGTTGCATATATACTATGCATATAGAGAAACTATGAAAATGAAATGCTTAAAAACTTGTCCCTAAGAAAAATTAGACCACCTCATAAAAACTCTTTAGGTAAGGTGTGGCTATCTACATCAAGTAGTTGTAACAGCTATCTATATGAAAGCAATCCCAGTTCATTTATACCCCAAAGTAATATGATCCATTTGGCATACTAATATCTTTTATTTTGGATCTCTTTCAATAGTGGAAGTCATAAATCGTTGTCACCTTTTGGCTATAGTTTATGCATGGTAAATTGAAGGTAATGTGTAAAGTGATCTATAACAAGCGATGTTTGTCAAGTGAACATGCAAAGCACAAAGATTTTAGTTTGAGAAGTTTAGATATTAATATTCTCTCAGATTAAATAATAAATATAATAATCAGATAGTTTTAAATCTAAAATAGATCTTGAAATTATTAATATACTCTGGGGATTATAGCACTTTAGGAAACCAAAGCATAAAGATGTTAAATGAGTTGCATAGTTACCAAGTGTCCTGGCTTGAATTTTTGAGGGAAAAATTAGTTACTTCATGCAATTATATAATACATTCTTTTCCCAAACAGCATAATCTAACTTTAGTGTTTGTGGACCCTATGAAACCTCATCTGCCATCTGAAGCAGGATAGTAGGAGAGCAGCAAAAATAGGTATTAGGCAGCAATATGGCTAAAGAGAAAGTACTGTGGGTTATTCAATTCACTTCCTATGAACTAATCTAATTTGATTTTCTATAAAACTGCTAAGGCACCCTTAACCACCATGCCCTTCAACCTTGAGAAGTCCACTGTGAATAAAATTTAAACCTTGCTATTCATGAAACTTACTTGTGTTTGTCAAGTTCAGTGGCACATCTGACTTTACATATAACCTATAAAGAGAGTATAGAAAAAAGTTTTGAAAATGTGTAATAAAAAATTCTTAAATTTGTTTTGATTTTGTATTTCAAAATGATACAACTACAAGTAACAATAGATAACAAGTAAAATTCAAAGTTAATAGTAGAACTACCATGAAATAAAAATAGGCAGGTTTTCCAAGGCTTAAGACAATAAATTAAGAATTTTTTCTTGTAGGCTTAAATTTCTGTGTTTAAAAATGTAAACAGAATTAATTCAGTTTAAACATGTATTAAGCTTTTATTATGAGGCGGACATTATGCTGAATGGCTTGTCACTGATTCTGAACTTCATTGTATTACTCATATTTTGCCCTAAAATGGGACTGCTTACTATAGGACTATGGCTGAGTGTTCTACAAAGATTATTTCCCCTAAGATGCAGTGAAGTAGTAAAAGGAAACAAAGGACCAAAAAATTAACACAAGGATAATGAGCAAATACCATCCTATATAATAAAACCCTAATATGCAAATCGACTAAACACGAAATGTCCCGTCACTATGCTGCACACTGACCACCTGGGGGCAGATGCTAAATGCAGGAGCTGCCCCCCGGTGGTCAGTGCACTCCCACAGGGTGAGCGCTGCTCAGCTAGAAGCCAAGTTCTCGGCTGGCAAGCGGCGAGCGCAGTGGTGGTGGGAGCCTCTCCCACCTCTGTGGCAGTGCTAAGGACTCTGTGGGGAGTGCACCTAAGCCAGCAGTCGGACATTCCCCAAAGGGTCCCAGACTGTGAGAGGGCGCAGGCCAGACTGAGGGACCCTCCCCCAGTGCACGAATGTTGTGCACTGGGCCTCTAGTATCTAGTATACTTCCTTCCTTTACAAAGCCTTGCAAACAGCAGATCCTCAAATACTTGTTAAAGTAAAGCAGGTAGGTAAGAATTTGAAATAAACATGGAAAATTTTGAGAGCATGGTGTGGAAGGTTCCTTACTACTGAGTTTGTACTTTATTATTTAGATAATGGAAAGATATTGAAGGTTCTTATGTAGGCACTCTAAAATATGGGATTTCATTAATCTGATATCAATGTAAAGGCTACTAGAAAGGAACTACAGATTAGAAGAGGGAAGACCATTTATAAAAGAGAATTGAAATAGGGTATGAACTCCGGGAGCCTGGAAAGAGAGAGGAAAGTATAAAATATTATAAAGAAAAATAGTGTAAGAATTTGCTAACTTACCGATTTCATTAAAAAATAGTTACTGAGTATACACTATGAAAGGTTCCATGGATTCACAATATAGTAATTGTATCTGCTCTTAAGGAGCTCAAGTATATGGAAGAAGTAGAAAAAACCACCTATTTTGACATCTTGTGCTATCAATGCAAAAGTTGTGATCGCAATATCTACAAAGGGAGAAATACAAATTCAATCCAGGAAATGGTAAGAGGTAACAGGAAAGGAGAAAGACTGCGTAAAGGGTGAAGAAAAGAGAGATGGGCAAGGGAGAGAGACCTAAAAATCAGATTAGTCATAGAAAACAGTTGAGCAGTTTAGCCATAAAACAAAGAAAATATAGCCCTTGTTAAATTCTGCAAAAAGTAAATAATGATTAAAAAAACAGCCATTGATTGGGTTACTAGTATGTCACTGGTACCTTGGAGAAAACTGCTCCATGAATATTGCACGTTTCTGTATGGTCCAGGTCTTTTGAGTGAGTGGGGCTTGCATAACAAACTTCCTTGAAAACTAGAGATAATGTCTACTTGAAGGTCAGTGGGAAGATTTGCTTCTTGACCAGTAAGTATAATGAAGATAGAGAACATTTCCCGCCCTGGAGACATTCCAGGGGAGTAGTCTCCTTCTCCCTTCTTGGTGAAAATTTGCTTACCTTCCAAAGGCAAGATAAGGTGTGCCTGTCTGTCTCTCTTCCTTATTTTGGAGTTCCCTTCCTGTAATACACCCTGCTGCATGCACAGGTAACATCTGGCTCTCGCTATATTGCCTTATAGTAATTGGGGCTTAGGATGTGTTGCAAGACATTGCTTTGGTGTTTGTTTGTTTTTTAACATTTTTATTGATTCAGAGAGGAAGGGAGAGGGAGGGAGATAGAAACATTAATAATGAGAGAGAACCACCGATTGGCTGCCTCCTGCATGCCCCGCAATGGGGATCAAGCCCAGAACCCAGGCAAGTGCCCTTGACTGGAATCAAACCTGGTACCCTTCAGTCTCCAGGCCGACGCTCTATCCACTGAGCAAAACCAGCCAGGGCCGTGGTTGTTTTTGCCATGAGTAACAAATCGTCTTTTTCTCTGACCCATGGGTCTTGTGTTTTCTGTCAGTATCCTATCCTATATAATAAAAGCTTAGTATGCTAAGTGTCTGACTGTTTGTTGGACTGTTCGACCAGTTGCTATGATGCGCACTGACCACCAGGGGGAAGATGCTACGACTGGTAGGTTAGCTTGCTGCTGGGGTCCGACCGATAAGGACTGGGCAAGACAGGCCGGACACCCCTGGACGAATCCGTGCATCAGGCCAGTTTTGGCCAGATCCCCACAGGCCAGGCTGAGGGACCCCACTGGTACACGAATCCGTGCACCGGGCCTCTAGTATGTATATAAAGCTGTGGCAGGCTAACAAAACTTCAAGTAGAGCAAAATCCCAGACTCTTCAGTTTCTGACTTAATAATCTACTGGTCAGAAATGAATTGTAGTACAGAATAGGGAATAAAGCCAGTAATATTTTGAGAACTATGTATGGTGCCAGGTGGGTACTGGAAATGTCATGGGGAACACTATGTAAAGTATATGACTATTAACCACTATGCTGTAGACCTGAAACCAATACAAAATAATATTGAAAGTAAACTGTAATAAAAAAAAATGAACCAGAGAGGGTAAAATGATAGAGAGTGGGAGAGAGGAAGGGCGAGTTCAACTGTTAAAGAAGGCTCTAGAAGAGGAAAGTTATCCCTGAAAAGGAAGACACATCCTTCTGAGTAAAGAAGGAAGATTATTGTAAAATAATCTACAAACCTTTGTTAAAATAAACTTGGACATAGCATGGATACAGACAATTTGATATAGAGGAGATGGATGAGAATTTTGCAGATAGATTCTATCTTTTTCTAGTAAGCAGGAGGCAAGGTCATTTCCTGGCAAGGGATGTTAGATTTAAGCACTTGGAATAAAGAAAACATTTTGAACACACGACTAGAAGGGTTACAAAAGAAAATATTGCATTGAGAAGCAGAGACGTCTAGTTAAAATCAGGCAGCTTCCTGATTTTAAAATTAAAACAAATCTAATAGAAAAAAGTGGATGCCATTATGAAATGCAAATAACTAGGTTGCATTTTCATGTGTTAATTTAGAACTGAAACATGGAACTATTGTAGAGAAAGAAAAAGCAGACAAGTGAACCACAGCAAAAAGTCAAGAGATGAAGACTACTAGACTGTCCATTGGTTCTAAATGCAAATGACATCAGAAAGGAGCTAATGGAGTGGGGGTAAACAGAATGGGTAAAGTAATTAAAATACAGACGAGAATGGAAATCAGAGAAAGGGATGCATTTAAGATGTATAAGGAAAAAGAGATGAGACTGGTTAGGAAGAACTGCTTCATTTAAGAGCTGATCCAAGGTGTGGGCATGCTGTTGGATGGCTCAAATAGAAATGGAGAAAAGCTCTGAGAAGCCAGTGAATTGAGAGACAATGAGTGGGTTATCAACGTGGGCTTCGAAAAAGATCTGTATAATAAGAGACCAGTCCAGCAGAAAGAAAGTGCTGATTCATCCAGGAAAGTCGAAGTTATTACTACAGCCAAGGATGACCTAATCGGATGGCATAGATTTCAGAGAGATGATGATGGTACAACATCAGTAAGTAGTATTGGGAAACATAAAATAGGTTGATTGTTCTTTCCACAAGTTGAGATGGAGGGTTTTTAAGGTACAAAGTGTCAGCTGGAAAAAGCTAGATTTCAGTGAAAGCATTTAAAAGGTTCAAATGAGGAGAATAGGGACACAGTGGGAAGTGTAATTCATAAGATTACAGGTCATGGGATGGGATAAATAATGGGTGTGAGAGGGAGCTGAACTGAATAAGGAAATAATTAAAGGTCAACTGTTATCTAAGATTTGCAAAATATGTTACAATGCATCACATAAACACACCTGGAACTTTAATCATACAGTAAGGTTAAAAACAATGATCTGATATTATATTCTAAGTATTTTATAGAATTTAGCTAAGAGGATATGATCCTGAGTAAAAAAATATCTACATTAATAAAAGAGTAAGATGCAAATTGACCATACCTTCACGACACCAACCAGCCAATCAGGATGAGTATGCAAATTAACCCAACAAAGATGGTGGGTTAATTTGCATATGCAGGTGCCAAGTGGCTAGGGGCAGGGCAGAATGCCTGCGTCGTCACCATTGCGACGATGCAGGTGTTCTGCTCCGTCCCAGCTGCTCCAGGCCTCTGGGCAGTGTGGGAAGGTGGAAAGGCGGCTCCGGGCCAGAGCAAAAAGGCAGCTCGGGCCAGAGTGAAGGCAGTGCCAGCAGCCAGGGTTAAGGAAGGCCCATGCTTGCACGAATCTTCGTGCATTGGGCCTCTAGTAATATATAAATGTCAAGCAATTGTATCTTATTTGTTAAGGCGGTGAAGAATAGTTCATAGAACATACTTTATATAGATTTTTTGTAGTTTAGAATGGTAAATAATATACATCTAAATGACTTTTCTGATGTCAACTGATGTCAGAGGGGCCTTATCTTTCTAGGTCTTTCTGAACACCAGAGAAACTGAATAAATGGGCATTTATAGAAAGATATTCTTTATTAAAGTATGAAGAATTACACAGGTTGATGGATATCAATTCATCATATGTATCTTACATACAAACTAGTAACCCCTAACTTAGAAAATATTTAGAATTTTTCAATTAATGAAGAATTAAAATACTGTTTATCACTAGTATACTTTTTTATTTTTAATTTTTTTCTTTTTCTTTTCTTTTCTTTTTTGAGAGAAAGAGGAAGGGAGAAGTAGAGAAACATTGATTGCTGCCTCCAACATGCACCCTACTTGTGACCTTTTGGTGTATAGGAAGGACCATGCCCAACCAACTGAAACACACCAGCCAGGATTCAATAAAAATATATATTTTAAAATGTTTTCTTGCCCAGCTGGTGTGGATTAGTGGTTGAGCATCAACCTATGAACCAGGAGGTCACAGTTCAATTCCCAGTCAGGGCACATGCCCAGGTTGCAGGCTCAATTCCCTGTAGGGGGCATGCAAGAGGCAGCTGATCCATGATTGTTATCAATGACGTTTCTCTCTCTCCCGTTCCTTTCCTCTCTCTGAAATCAATAAAAACATATCTAAAGTTTGTTTACAGCAGCCATTTCTTCTTTCTAGGATACAATATGTTTTTGTCTCTCTCAGGATACTAATACTTTTTAAAATTTCATCTCTCTATTTAGTTGGTTTTCTTTTGAGTTGCTTTAAATGATTTTTATATATCTATAATTTTGTTCTCACCTGAAACTCCACTAAAACAATAGTAAAAGGATTTTCTTAAAAGGTATAAAACTATATGTTTGAGCAGAATGGGAAAAGATAAGAATAAGAAATGTTGGAATCCAGAAAGCAGCTGTGTGTGCAAAAAAGAGTTAATTAACATAGGCCTGAGACCTCTATCCTTCGAAAAGCCTATTGCAAGGTTGGTCCTTGGCTGGCATTTGGGAACTTGGATTTTGGGAGGATTCCCACCACTCCCTATATAACAAGGGTGTTTCACTGTGCTAAACTGTTTGTGCAAACAATATAGTTTATAGTCAACACCTGCTTTCCTTCTGGGAATACGGAATTTTGGTATGTGTTAGGCAGAGAGTGCTTACATCAGTAAAACCCAGTAAAAAACTTTGGCACTGGTTCCAGTGAGCTTCCCTGGTAAATAACATTCCACACCATTGTCACAACTCGTTACAGAAGGAATTAAGCATAGTTGCGACTCCACTGGGAGAGGACTCTTGGAAGCTGGTGCCTGGTTTCCTCTGGACCTTACTTCATCTCTCCTTTCCTCTGCTGATTTCACTCTATCCTTTCACTGTAGTAAACTTTAACCAGGAGAATAACAACTGTGAGTCCTTTCAGCAAATCATCAAAGCTGAAGGTGGTCCTGGAGACCCCAACACAATGTGTGATTATCCAAGAAAGATGAATTCCAACCCAGTCATGAGGAGGTTTGAGAACCAACCTGATACATGTTTCAGAATATTTAAAAAGCATAGGAACCAAGTCTCATTGGAACTGAGAGGTGGAGATGGCTAAACAGGTGATGATAAAAGATATTTTAAGAGCAGTTAAATCCTAAATCTCCTTCCCTAGTCCATGTCCTGGGCAAATGCCCCTTATTCATCCTGGCAGACGTCTGGGTGTTTACTCTCTGGAGAGGTAACTCTGGCCTGGAGTATGAAAGGCACAGCTGACAGTTTGGCACCATACTGAAAACAGGGATGAATGATGAGCATCAAGTATAGGGACTTTCCCTTGCCTCAACCCTCTTCCCTGATTAGGTTCTCAACATTTCTTTATTCTGTGAAGGATTAGAATATTGTTTCCTCCTGAGGACACCGATCACCCAAGAGGGAAAATCAAAATGTATTAGCATCAGGGATTACCTAAAAAATTGTCTGGCCAATAAATAAAGAGAAGAATAAAAAAAAATTATCTGGCCCTAGCTGGTTTGGCTCAGTGGATAGAGCATTGCCTTGTGGACTGAAGGGTCCCAGGTTTGATTCTGGTCAAGGGCACATGCTCGGTTGTGGGCTTGATCCCCAGTAGGCGATGTGCAGGAGGCAGCTGATCAATGATTCCCTCTCATCATTGATGTTTCTCTCTCTCTCTCTCTCCCTTCCTCTCTGATATCAATAAAAATATATTAAAAAATTATCTGGTTAGATCACCCTACAGTGTTTACATGCCTCACCCACAGGCTTACAGCTTCTACTCTTAATTATGAACAGATAACCAAGGATAAGCAGATAGCTCAATGTTTTTAATAAAAGATAAAAATCAAAACAAAAAATATAATTAAAAAAAAAGATACAAAAAGCCAAACAAAACCCTATCCTTATTAGAGTCAGAGATATAGGACACTGCACTTCTAAAACAAAAACATGATAGCATTACAAAAAAAATCAGAGAATAAAAAATGAGCTAATAGAAATTAAACATGCTAGTAGAAATGAAAAAGTGAAGAGAAGGGCTGGAAGTTGGAAAAAAATCTCAAAAAAAAATAGCAAAATGACTGGTGCAGCCACGATGGAAAAAATAGTATGGAGTTTCCTCAAAAAATTAAATATGGAACTGCCATTTGACCCAGTGATCCCATTTCTAGGAATATGTCCTAAGAAACCAGAAACACCAATCAGAAAGAATGTGTGCACCCCTATGTTCATAGCAGCGCAATTTACAATAGCTAAGATCTGGAAACAGCCCAAGTGCCCATTAGTGGATGAGTGGATAAAAAAAGCTGTGGTACATTTATACCATGGAATACTATGCAGCAGTAAAAAAGAAGGATCTCTTACCCTTTGAGACAGCATGGAGCATAATACTTGGGAGTATTATGCTAAGTGAAATAAGCCAGTCAAGAAAGACAAGTATCACAGGATCTCACTTATATGTGGAAACTGATGAACAAAATAAATCCAGAGATATGGAAGCATGAAACAGACTGACAAATCTCAGAGGGAAAGAGAGGGGGGAGATTAAGCAAAGACCTTATATGCATATATGCATAACCCATGGACACAGACACTAGTGTGGTGAAGGCCTGGGAAGGAGGCGGGAATGGGGTGAAGGAGTTCAATGGGGGAAAAAAAGGGGACATCTGTAATACTTTAAAAAATAAAGATAAATGAAAAAAAAAAAAAAAAGGAGCGAAGAGATAAGAAAAGGATCTGTTTTGGAGGTCCAACATCCAAATATTAGGAGTCCCAGAAAGAGAGAACAGAAACAAAAGAGGAGAGAAAAATCAATAAAAAATTTAAGAATATTTCCCCAAACTAAAGGATACATGTGACTAAATTGAACGGCTGCTCAATGGCCAGCAAAATGGATAGAAAACAGACCCATATGAAGAAACATCCTTTCAGAACACTAGGGTCAAAGAAAAATCTAATAGTTTTCAGTAAGGAAAAAGACAAGTCACATATAAAGGATCAAGAATCAGAATGGCTCTCAAACTTTAATAGCAATACTGGAAGTGGAGCAACACCTTAAAAATTGTCAGGGAAAATTATCTTCAACCTAGAATTCTATTGCTGTCTAAACTATCAATCAAATATGACAAAATTAAAATATTTCAGACATAAAAAGCCTCAAAAAATTGCTTGCCAAGCACCCTTTCCCAAGAAGGTACTAAAGGACTACTTCACTGAAACAAGGTATGCAGGGAAGTA
The DNA here is from genome assembly GCF_027574615.1 of Eptesicus fuscus. Taxonomy (NCBI): domain Eukaryota; kingdom Metazoa; phylum Chordata; class Mammalia; order Chiroptera; family Vespertilionidae; genus Eptesicus; species Eptesicus fuscus. Next base: position 39,292,616 of record NC_072477.1, read on the forward strand.
TTAACTCAGCAGGCCTAACTTGTCTAAACCCTGCACATTCCAAGGAAAGATCTGGCTCTTTCCTGGCTCTTGGAAGATAATTTGTAAGACCTTGGAATACCCTGCCTAAGAGTACCTCTGTTTACCGGGGTCTTGGGCCACACCACATAGTCTATGCTACCAAATGTGATTTATGGTGGGGGCCCTGGACCATGTGGTATCAGTCTGACCTTTAAAGAGGCTGGAGACGGAATAACTAAAGTCAGCCATAGACGCTTCATGCCCATATGACCAACCCCTGATAAAAACCTTGTCTCAGGTAAGTGCTCCTGGTTGGCAATACTTCATAGATGCTGTCACATATTATTGCTAGGAGAATAAGCGCTTTCTATAAGACTGCTGGGAGAGGACACTGAGAAGCTTGTCTCTCACCTGTCCTAGACTAAGAAAAACCTTAGACATTTAATTCAAGAATTTAATTTACATATAACAAAGCTGAACTTCACAGATAAAGCTGATTGTCCAGGAACATGTAGGAAATTGAAAGGATTAAAACTCAGTGTCCTGTCCTGACTCCTAATTCAATGCTCATAGGGATTCTGGTTTTCTTTGATATATTTGCATGTTTAGATCTTTGATAGGATATAGTTCAAAATAATTCCCTAATTTTTAAGGTGACAAATATTACTTTATTAGTAGTATTATCTATATGTCACAGCAACTACTTGTTAGTTCAAGATTTGCAAAATTAATATGCCTAAGAAAAACATATTCAGAAACCAAATTATCTATTTAGTAAAAGTAATGACATAGAAACAATTTAACACATTCATTTTATGTTGTTTTGTAAACTATCAAGTGCTTTTACTTAACTAGAAATATACTTTTTAAAAAGATAAGTAACTAAATTATTCAGGAATGAAGTATTATTTTTATGAGAAGAAAACATTTGTGAACTTTCATTACTAAAAATCACCCTGAAATATAGCAGATTACTATGTACTGTTCATTAGTTTACTATGGACAATTATTTGAATATAAATAAACATATTTTATATTAAGGAATATACAGAATTTTCCTGAACTGAGTCTCATACATCATAGACTTAGGCTCCTTAGGAAACTAATTTAAATTGTGCTGAAACTGTGCTATCCTTTAAAAATTTTCAACACCAAATTCTCCATTGTATTTTACTGTTTTTTTCATAAAACTTTTCATGCTTTTGAACTAGGAAGAGAGTATAGTTGCTTTTTGTAAAGACAGAGAGCCAGATTCATTGGAAATATCTGACTAATAATGGTAGAGGAAAAAAGGGCAGAATGTTTCAGAAGAAACAACAGAATATCACAGGAGAGAAAGAAGCAGAAGAATGACGCTTACTTTCTTTTCATCTTGATTTCTTAAGGACAGTAACAGTTTGAATGTAATCAGTGATGATGACTTGCATTAGCTTAAAACCTGCTAATTCCATCGCCTGACAGTAAAGTTCCCTAGAGTACACAGTATCATCTCAAATCAGCTCAAGTCATTCGATCAGTAATTAGACAAAGTTCTACATAATAACTGAGGAAAGAGCACAAAAGTTTAAGAAAATATTTAAACATTTTTACAGTTCAAGACTGAAGCTGAAAAAAAAAACTGCAGTGTGTGATCAATATGCTAATGAAAAATGGCAGCTATAATTGAATTTTTGTAAAAAGATAGTACATTAAAAAAAAATACAGATTTAACATATCCAGCTATATCATATCTTAGAAAGCAGATAATTCTAAATATTTAAGTATTTGTTTACTTACATCCTAAACTTTAATTCATTTTATTTTTTAAATGTTTTTATTGTGTTGGTTTGTTTTTTATTTTTTGAGAGAGAGAGAGGAAGAGGGAAACATCGATGAGAGATCATTGATGTTTCTATCTCTCCCTCTCCCTTCCTCTCTGAAATCAATAAAAATACGTAAAAAGGAAGAAAGAAAGAAACAAACAAACATGAATTGGTTGCCTCCTGCACCCCCCCAACTTAGGGATCAAGCCCGAAATCCAGGCATGTGCCCTGACTGGGAATCTAATCATGACTCTTGGATTCCTGGGTTCAACCACTGAGTTACAATGGCCAGGCTAAACTTTAATTGGTTTTAAAATAATGTGTAATTTTTAAGAATAGGCATTCATATCTCAGAGATAGAATTTATAGACACTGTATTAGATCTCAGAACTAGGAAGTTTTTTTTTTTTTTTTTTTTAACCCTCAATTCTAGGTTGCTTTATTAGTGTCAAACTATTCGAATTAAAGGTGTCTTAGATATCACTGGGACTAACCACTTTATTAATTAAACAACTGGCCCAGAAAAGTAGTGATTTGGCAGGTATCAATTAGCCAACTAGAATAGCATCTAGAGCTCAGACACTCAAACTTCTAGTTCAGGGCTATTGATGAAATTACACTACTTTAAACACACATCTTAACAAAGGTAAAATAAAAAGATAACAGGAAGAGACATGATTTGAAGTGGTGAACACACAATACAATATTCAGACGATGTATTATAGAATTGTACATCTTAAACCTATATAATTTTATTAACCAATGTAACACCAATAAACCTAATAAAAAAGATAAACAAGGACAAGTAACTTATAAAAGTTTGTCTTTATTTAAATTAGATAAAAAGTTCTAACTACTTTGCTAAGTTGGACATTCTGATTTTATTTGTGGAGATGGAGAGAAATAAACATTTCTTTTAAAATCTTTCATTTTACCATGAATTTGCTCACCCATCCAAATTATTAAGCATTGACCCCATACATAACAGTGCCAAATGCTGAAGAGTATGCAAAATTTCCTTAAAAGTAAATGTACAATAGTGACTGATCTAAAGCAATATATAGTAGAGGAAGGCAGAATCAACAATATATCACATGATATATATTTTCTTTATGTTTGGTTAGACTTAGAACACCATAAATTTCCCATAACTTAAGGTGTTAACTACTCAGAATTCATTTAAACTAATGTAGATGGTTATTAAATGTAATTCAGCTTTGTTATATGGAAACTAGATGCTTGGTGCATGAAATTCATGCACGGGTAGGTTCCCCAGGCCCGGCCAGTGATCAGGGACGATCGGGACCTTCTGGCTGCTGGCCGGGGCCTCCCTTCCCTGGCTGCCGGCTGGGGCCTCCCTTCATTCTGCGGCGCCCCCTGGTGGTCAGTGCACATCACAGCGAGTGATCGAACTCCTGGTCTCCCAGTCGAACTCCTGAGGGAACACTTTGCATATTAGCCTTCTATATAGAGAGAGATTGTAAAGATTGTGTTGATTTGTTTTACTCCTTCAAGGAAGGTAATACAAAAGTAGAAGGGGGTAAAGTAGAAAAATACAATAGCCCCTGTTTGGGTTTGACCCATAAACTGTTTTGCTTGGCTTATTCAGCATTAATCTATAGTGTTTTTAAATAATACTTCAATACCCTGTTATTATTTAAAAGTAGATTTCGTATTTTAAAAAATCAAACAGGAATTTCTAATTTCTCTTGAAAAAATCAAGTGATTTGGCAATGGTATCTTGCAGCTGGAACGAAATTAATGTGGCTGTCCTCTTTATATATGTGCTCTCTAGTTCACACAGTCCCTATTCTCTCTCAAATTGTAGTATCTAGGGCCCTTTAGGCATGTGAGTTTTTAAGCAAGCACTCCTGTTGAGGGGGAGAGGGCAGGTAAGTGGGAAAAGAGAAAGAAAAAAGGGTGGAGACTAAGTTATATGAAATTATATATTCAGGGATTTTCCTACTCCATGATATCTATCTATCTATCTATCTATCTATCTATCTATCTACCTACCTACCTATCAAACCCTAATATGCAAATAGACCGAACGGTGGAATAACCGAACAGCCGGTCGCTATGACGTGCGCTGACCACCAGGGGGTGCACGCAGAACATGGTGGGCATTGGCAGCAGAAAGCAGAGTGCGGAATGTGGTGGGCTTCGGTTGTGGCAAGATGATGGAGCAGGTGAGTGGAGGCGCCAGACCAAGGTGGGGTGCTGGTCGCTGTCATCAGGGCAAGCGTCTGGTGGTTACTAAAAATTCTTTGCTCCCACGCGCCGCGGTCCAACTGGGCACTCACATCTGCTGCCGGTGCCCGCCCCACTCACACCCACTGCTGGCATCTGGCGCCAGCCCCGATTGCTGAGCGCCATCAGTGGGTGGAGTGGTGGCTGCCAGCCCTGATCACCCTTTAGGGCTTCTCCACCTCCCCCTGCTTCTGAGGGTTGATCAGAGCCAGCAGCTGCCTCTCGAACCTGCTGCTGGCACCAGCCCCACTCGCCCTCACTGCCAGTGACAAAGTTGCTGCTCACACCCACTGTTAGCACCTGGCGCCGGCCCCGATTGCTCGGTGCCATCAGCGGGTGTGAGTGGCAGCTGCTGGTCCCGATTACCCGATGGCTTCTCCACCTCTCCCTGCTCCTGAGGGGCGATCAGGGCAGCAGCTGCCGCTTGCACCCACTGACGGCACCAGCCCTGCTCACACCCACTGCTGGTGCCAGCCCCAATCACTCTGCACCGTCAGCGGGTGCGAGTGGGGCCAGCGCCGTCAGTGCATGGGAGCAGTGGCGGTGGGAGTGGGGCTGCCGGCAGACTGGGGACTGGGGGCTGGGCAGGGGAGCAGAGGATGGGCCGAGGCCCACCCTTGTGCCCACCGCAGCCTTGCGGCCCATAGTTCCTTTCAAAGTGCACAAATTCGTGCACTGGACCCCTAGTTTGGTATATAATGGCTATGTTTTATAACAAGTTTATGCTTTATTTTTTAAAAACTATCACAACATTTTTCAATCTACACTAATAAAAGAGTAAGATGCAAATTGACCATACCTTTGCGACACCCACCAGCCAATCAGGAGTGACTATGCAAATTAACCCAACAAAGATGGCAGGTTAATTTCATTACACAGGCACCGAATGGCCAGGGGCAGGGTGGGATGCTTGCGTCGTTGCCATGGCGATGACGCAGGTGTTCTGTGCCGCCCCAGCCGCTCAGGGCCTCTGGGCAGTGTGGGAAGGCGAAAAGGTGGCTCTGGGCCAGAGCGAAGGCAGTGCCGGCAGCCAGGGTGAGGAAGGCCCATTCTTGCACAAATCTTCGTGCATCGGGCCTCTAGTGTGGTCATAAAACTTTACATTTCAATTAATCTTCATCTTTGCCAATACTTGGCATAATCTTTTCAATTTTAGTCTTTCTAGTTAATATTTAGTGGTATGTCATTGTGGTTATAATTTTCATTTTAATGATCTTGAGCATCTTTTCATGGGCTTCTTAGCCATGCATGTATCTTCTTTTGTGAAGTGTCTGTTAAAATATTTTATCAATTAGACTTTCTTATTATTGAATTTTAAGAGTTCTTTATACCAGTATATTGTGAATTCAAGTACTTTGCCAGATATGTGCTGCATTTTTCTCCTGGTCTAAAGAAAAACAAACATTTTCTCCTAATCTGTGGCTTGCCTCTATATCATCTGTCTTGCAAAAACAACAACAAAAACACAAAAAAAATCCCAAGTTTTTAATTTTTATAAAGTCTTGTCAATTTTGACTCATGCTTTTTGTTTCCTAAGAAATCTTTGTCTCCTTCAAGGTAACAAAGATTTTCTCCTCTTTTTTTTTGCTACAAGTTTTAGCTTTTATATTTATTTCTATGATTCATATCAGGAAGATTTCTATGGATATTGTGAGGTAAAAATCAATAGGTTGAATGTTTCTAGGAATTTATCCATTTCTTATAGGTTGTCCAGTTTGTTGATATACAATTGTTCATAGAATTGTAATATCTCTTCATTTCTGATTTTTTCCCTTAGTCTAGCTAAGAGTCTATCAATTTTATCTTTTTAAAAAAACACACACACCTCTTCATTTCATTGATTTCTATTGTTTTTCTATTCTTTAGTTCATTTATTTTTGCTCTGGTCTTTATCTCCTTCCTTCTGCTAACTATGGGCTGTTTGTTCTTTTCTAGTTCCTTGGGGTGAAAAGTTAGGCTTTTTGTCTGAATCTTATTTTTTAATGTAGGCATTTATCACTACTGTTCCCTCGTAGCACTGCTTTTGCTGCATCCCATAATTTTTATGTTGTACTTTCTTTTGTCATGAGGTATTTTCTAATTTCCCTTTTGATTTCTTCTTTGACCCAATGGTTGTTCAAGAGTATACTGTTTACTTTGCACACAGTTGTGAATTTTCCAGTTTTGTTACTGATTTCTAGTTTCATTCCATTGTGTTCAAACAAGATACTTGGTATGATTTAAGTTGTCTTGAATTTGTTAAGACTCATTTTGTCATCTAACATGTGATCTTCCCTAGAGAAATAGGGAAGGTGTACTTGAGAAGAATGAGTATTGTGCTGCTGTTGGATGGAATGTTCTGTATAAGTCTGTTAGGTTCATTTGGTTTATAAGTTTGCTCAAGTGCTCTGTTTCCTTATTGATCTTCTGTCTGGGTGTTCTATCCATTATTGAAAGTGGGGGTCTTAAAGTGTCTTACTATTATGGTATTATTATTAATTTCTCCCTTCAATTCTGTAAATATTTGATGATTAGATACCCTGATGTTGGTTGCATAAATATTTATAAATTGTTCTATATTCTTGGTGGACTGACCCTTTTATCATTTTATCATGTTCTTCTTTGCCTCTTATGACAGTTATTGACTTAAAGTCATTTTGTCTAAGTATAACCTTCTCTGCTCTCTTTTGGTTAGTACTGGCATGAAATATCTTTTTTCACCCATTCACTTTGTCTATGTGTATCTTTAAACCTAAAGTGAGTTTCTTGTAGACAACATATAGTTGGGTCATTTGATTTGGTATTTTAATTACTTTACTTTTAAAAGAAAGTAATAAGAAAGGATTTACTATTGCCATTTAAGAAAGGATTTACTATTGCCATTTAAGTGATTTTTATTTCTGTTAGTCTTATAGTTCTTGGTTTGTCTTTTTTTGTCTTCCTTTGTGTTTTGTTGAGTTTTTTGTACTGATATGCTTTTATACTTTTCTTTTCTGTAATTTCTATAGGTTGTATGTGTGTAAGCCTTGGAGCTTATGCAAATATCTTATAGTTCTAACAGTCTATTTTAAGCTGGTAACAAAGTAAGTTTAATTGCATACCAAAACTCTACACTTTAACTTATCCCTGACAACACTGTATTGTCTCAATTTATACCTATTTGTCTTATGTATGTTTAAAAACGTATCTTATACTTTTCTTAACTTTCAAAGTGATTTACCCAACACAATTAAAGTAACACACTATTTGTCTATATATTTATCTTTCCCAATGCTTTTCAACTTCAAGAATTCTCTTTAGCATTTCATGTAAGACAGGGTTAGTGGTGATGAACTTCTTCAGCTTTTAATGATTTGGGAAAGTCATTCTCTCTCCACTTTCGAAGAATAGTTTTGGAGAATATATTATTCTTAGCACTTTTTATTTTCAGCACTTTAAAACGGTCATCTGCAAGATGATCTTTTTTGGCCTGCAAGATTTTTGCTGAAAAATCTGATTATAGTCTTCTAGGGTTGCCTTGCATGTAACATGTATCTTCTCTCTTTGTTTTCAAAATTGCCTTTGACATTGACAATTTGATTACAATGTGTCATGGTGTGTATTTCTTTGGTTTCCTCTTTTTTTGTATCCTTTGACTTCTTGGATCTGGATGTACATTTAATACCCGGATTTGGGAAGTTTTCGGCCATTATTTCTTTGAATAAGTTTTTCGGTTCTTTCTCATCTGTCTGGAATTCAATGTGGATATTGGTCTTCTTTATGGTGTACCCTAAGTTCCTTCAGTTTTGTTTCTTTTCTTTTTGCTCTTCTGACTGAATTATTTCCAATAACTTGTCTTTGAGTTTATCGATCCTTTCTTGTTTGATCTGCTGATGAACAGTTCAAGTGAATTTTTCACTTCAATTTTTGTATTCTTCAGGTCCATGATTTATGTTTTATACTTTCCATCTCTGCTGAGATTCTCATACTCTGTTGAAATTGTTCATGTTTTATTGAACAGAGAGTAAAATCTCAAATAACTTTGTTGGTAATATCGTCTCCATTTGGTTGTTTTTAAAAATAATTTGTCTTTGGTATTTTGAGGTTTTACTCTAGTGTGTTCATTTTTGTTGAGCCTGACTTGAATTTTTTGGGCTTTCTGAATCTGAAACTTGGTGTTTATAAATTTGGGCAATATTTAAGTCATTAATCTTTTGAATAATTCCTCTGAAATTCCAGTTAGAATAATTATTTTCCATTTTTTATTTCTCTGGGCTGTATTCTGGGTGATTTTTTTTCTCCAATGTTCTAGTTCATTCATTTTTCTAAACTGTTTAATCTGTTGTTTAACCATCCATTTCAGTTTCTATATTTTTCATTTTAAAAAATGATTTATTTCCAAATGTGCTTAGTTGGTTCTGATTATTTCTTGATCATATGTGAATATTGTTTAATTTCTTAATTCACATAAATGAATAACTTATACTATGTATTTGTTAATTCTGACATCTTTTATCTTTGTAACGTAAGATTCCTCAGTGTAATTTTTCATTTTGAGCTTATGTTTCTTGGAATTTTATCTGTTAGGACTCTGGGTTTTATGTATACTCCCCAAAAGACAACTTGCATTTGCTCTTTCCAGGTGCTTGAGGTTGCTATTGAACCAAGGTAACAAATCACATTTTTTAAGTGCTTCCCCTCTCGCCCCCTTTCTAAAGTCACAGAAATGGTGTGAATTCAGGCTTCAAATTTGTGTCAGAATAAGCTTTATGAATTCTCAGGGAAGACTTTTATTTCCCCAATTTGTATCTCCTTCCCTCAGAGCCAAGGCACAAACCCCATCACCAACCTCTGAGGACCTGTTTATTCCCCCTCTAATCCACTGAAGATATATGTTTTGATTTTTCTGGCATTAAGCTGGAGGGATTGAGGTCTCTGATTAGAACTCACTACAAGGTATTGCCTCCAATGTCACTTCCCCATACTACCAACACATAAAATTAAAATCCAGGCTTTAGGCTAGCAGGAAGCAGCTAAACAGCTAATAACATGTGTGGTGCTTTATCATGCTACATTCACTTCTTTTGTGGCTTCTTGCCGCTGAGGAATTTTCTTACTTATCAGCTCAATCATTCATTGAAAAAGATTACTTTCTTTAGCATTTTAAAGCATTTCTCTGAATCTTTGTTCAGTGTGATGGCTCTGGTTTCTACTTTTATTAACTATGATATGAGGGTTATATGTTGAGTATGAAGGGGAAAGAAAAGATTTCTGGAGAGTGAAAAAACGATTGATGTGGTAGAAAATGGGAAAGCAAGTTAAATAAGAAAGCACTAAATAATAAATAATTGATGGTATCCAGGAAAGCTCATTGAAAGAGATCACTTGATAAGACTTTATAGCCCCTGGCTACACAGTAGTCTCATATCTGATACATACTAGCCATGTAACCTTGGACAAGTTACACCCCAATTTATTTCTACCTATATCATGGGCGCTATAAAGACAAGTGTCATTAAGTGCCTTTGAAAATATTAAATGACACAAAATGTAAAACATTGTAATCATGTCTTCTGCCATAGAATTGTTTCTCAAACTCTTACCTCACAGATGATCTTAAGAAAAACAGAATCAAGTTAACAGGTAAAGCAGTTTAGGAGAGTAAGACAAAAACAGCTTATAATCGAAATAACGGATAAAATCCAACATTGAACTAAAACACTACTTCAGTAAATAGTAACTGACTCATGATGTGAGACGTGTTTGTTTTACAGGCTTCTCTATTTAACAGAATTTGTTGAAACCAAATTAGGAAAGCCCTAATTACTATGGGCCATTTGCCATGACATAAAAATAATTTTGCAAAGCACAATTCTGTTATATAAAGTGGTGTCATTAGGATTCATCTACAATAATAAAAATTAAATTAAACCAAGATAATCTAAGAGAATCTTCGCATTTGTACCATAGGCAATCTTTTAGGCAAAAAATATAAAGATCCTAGAAAGTACACAAATAATTTTCCTCAAATGTTCATCAAAACTGAGTTAATCCCCAAATTCCAGGTGGCTAAATACTTTATAGATTTTAGCCTTTTCAAGATTGTCTCTCAATATTGGTCTAGTTGCTATGAGATAAAAATATGATAAAATAACTTATCCTTAAAGGACTTTTCATTTTAGTTGTTGAAAACACTTTTGTGAGAAATCATGGGACATAAAACACTTTTGTGAGAAATCATGGGACATTTTAATAAAACCAAAGTACTGATAAGTTAAGCTGCATGTTATTTGACATACAACCAATATTTGGAAGACTACATCTATTGTCAGGGACAATGATAGCATCCATAAATGTAAAAGTTAAAAGGTGAATTTAATTTTCCTAGCTGTTTTGATGTTGTGATGAAATCACTGTTTTATTCTGATTAACCATCCGGTATTCATGCTACAAAATTGCAAGAAAATATGTCAATATGGGTCTTGAAGATGAACTCATTGATTTTGGCATGCATCACAATACTCCAAAGATAGTATACTATCAACTCTTGTTTTAAGTCCTCTTGTTCCAATGGCAGATAGCATCCATTTTATCAGATACAGTAGTCCCCCTTATTTGTAGTTTTATTTATCTGTGGTCAACTGTGGTTGGAATATATTAAATGGAAAATTCCAGAAATAAATAATTCCTAAGTTTTAAATTGTGCAGGTAGCGTGATGAAATCTCATGCCATCCTGCTCTATTTTGTCTAGGACGTGAATTATCCCTTTGTCTAGCGCAGCGATTTTCAACCTTTTTCATCTCAGGGCACAGAAACTAATTACTAAAGTCTGCGGCACACCAAAAAATAGATTATATTTTTTTTGCTGATATGACGAAAAAAAAAAAGGTATAATTTTGATTCATTCACACCGGATGGCTATTGTGTTGGCTGTTGTCATTTTTTTATTTGACAATCTAAGGGAAAAGAGGTCAGTGCCCCTGACCAAATAGCCAGGTGTTGCATGTTTTAAAAATTCTTGCAGTACAATGATTGAAAATCTCTGGCTTAGAGTATCCATGCTACCTGCTCATTAGTCACTGAATAGTCATCTTGGTTATCAGATCAATGTGGCAGGACCACAGTGCCTGTGTTCAAGTAACTCTTATTTTACTAATAACGGCCCCAAAGCCCAAGTGAAGTGATGCTGGCAATTTGGATATGCCAAATAGAGGCTGTAAAGTGCTTCCTTTAAGTGAAAAGGCATGTATGTACCAGAAAAAACATAGTACATATAGGGTTTGGTACTATCCATGGTTTCATCCATTTGGGGGTCTTGAATGTATACCTGCAGATAAGAGGGGGAAACTGTAATCTGTTTTAAAGACTAACATCCTCTGTGCTAAAAATACAAGAGTATGAACCTTTTACTGGTAAGGTACCAGGTGTACCGGTTCATAAGGTGGATTTTTTTCAATAGATGGAGTTACACATATGTTGATATATATGCGATTTGATATGTATGCTATTTTGTTGTATTGACAGCAAGCTTCAAAACTACATATGTCAAATTTGCTGAAGGTGTTAACATCATAGATATTTTTACACTTTAAAATGTCGAATTTCGTGCCAAAAAAAAGAGCATTTGCGGGAAGTTTTAATTCATTACTTTATTTTGAAGAAAAGTGCTGCTGAAAGTTATCATATACTTCGGGAAGCTTATGGTGAACATGCTCCATCTCAAGATACTTGTGAACGCTGGTTTAAACGCTTTAAAAGTGATGATTCTGATGTGAAAGACAAAGAACGTCCAGGTCAACTGAAAAAGTCTGAAGACCAACAATTACAAGCATTATTGGATGAAGATGCGTATCAAACCCAAAAACAACTTGCAGAAAGATTAAATGTTCCTCAGCAAACAATTTCCGATTGTTTACAAGCAATGGGAAAGATTTTAAAGGAAGGAAAATGAGTGCCACATCTACTGAACGAAAGACAAATGGAAAACCGAAAAGTCATCAGTAAAATGTTGCTTCAATGGCACGAAAGTCTTTTTTGCATCGAATTGTGACTGGCGATGAAAAGTGGATTTATTTTGAGAATCCCAAATATACAAAATCATGGGTTGATCCAGTTCAACCATCAACATCAACTGCAAGGCCAAATCGCTTTGGAAAGAAGACAATGCTCTGCGTTTGGTGGGATCAGGACAGTGTGGTGTATTATGAGCTTCTAAAACCAGGTGAAACTGTTAATATTGATCACTACCAACAACAAATAATCAATTTGAACCACACTTTGATCGTGAAACGACCAGAATGTGCCAGAAGACACGGCAAAGTAATTTTGCTTCATGATAAAGCACCATCACACACTTCAAAACCAGTTAAAGTCACGTTAAAAGATCTTGCCTGGGAAGTATTAACCCACCCGCTGTATTCACCAGACCTTGCTCCTTCAGATTACCACTTGTTCCGATCGATGGAACACGCACTTTCTGAGCATCACTTCAAAACGTACAAAGAAGTGGAAAATTGGGTCTCTGAATGGTTTGCCTCAAAACAAGAAAAGTTCTATTGGGATGGTATCCACAAATTACCTGAAAGATTGGGTAAATGTGTAGTTAGCGATGGACATTACTTTGAATAAAGGATTTTTGATATTTCTCTTGAAATTATTGTGTTTTCTTTGATTACAAAATCTGCATTATTAACTGGTGCACCTGGTAAATGTTCTATTGATCATGCCAGAAAAAGTTTAATAGGTGTTTTTAGATTAGTGTACAGGTTTTGTTTTCCAACTATCTGTCTTCTGGAGGTTAAGTATAATGAGCTGAAAAGTCTAATTATTTCAGGAAGTGCTACTTCCTTTTTTCTCAATTCTATTCAAGTGTAGTCAACAAAAGAAAGTGTGGTTCAGGCAGACTTAACTTTTTGAAAATGCAATGGGTTCTAGAAGAACCGCCAAAATATGTTCAAGTAGTAACAATTGTTTCAATAACTTCATTTTACACTGCCCAGTCATTCTTTGTAACTAAGTCCTTAAAGTTAGAATGTTTTTAATTAGTGAGAAGTGGATACAACAAATGCTTTAAAGAGATCAACAGTAAAGTAAAATTGGTATTTAATATGACAGAAGTGAAGACAGAGTGATTTGGTAATCAAGAAGCACACCTACTCAAAATAGTTATAGGGCCTTTTGGTTAAAACAAACAAAACAAAAAAAGCAAATATGCCTGGCCTACGTAGCTCAGTGATTGAACATCGACCTATGAACCAGGAGGTCATGGTTCGATTCCTGGTCAGGGCACATGCCTGGGTTGAGGGCTTGATCCTGAGAAGGGGGCATTCAGGAGGCAGGCGATCAATGATTCTCTCATCAATATTTCTATGTCTCTCTCCCTCTCCCTTTCCCTCTGAAATAAATTAAAAAATATATTACAAAGAAAATCAAATATCAGTTGTTTTGTATTTGTCACCACATGGACTTTCTCTACCACCCTGCTCACTCAGAATATGAAGAACTCACTGGGAAAGCTTCATTAATTCAGAAAAATCAATGGGAAGAGTACTTTCAGTTCCTTGAAATTGATACAAAAATTTGAATTCAAATATTCTTTTAAATACAGATGCTTCTAGATTTTTTTTTCTAATGAATAGGGAAATTATTTCTGGTTAAGATACCTTTTTAAACAGGTTGAAAATGTGTTCTTTTAAGTACAGTAATGTGCTATAAAATTGTTAATCTATACTAATAAAAGGGTAATATGCTAATTAGACCGGGAGACCTTCTGGATGACCTTCCGGACAAAGCCACAGTGGCTGCCTGAGGCTCAGACAAGCTGCGGATGGCAGCTGCTGCTGCCTAGGGCCGGCCCAAGGCTCAGGGAAGCCGGGGATGGTGGCTGCCCAGCTGCCCTGGGCCAGCCCGAGGCTTAGGCAAGCCGCCAATGGCGGCTGCCCGGCAGCCAGAGGCTCAGTTAGGGGGTGATCAGGCTGACAGGGGAGCAGTTAGGGGGCGATCAGGCCAGCAGGGGAGCCGTTAGGGGCATTAGGCTGGCAGGCAGAGGTAGTTAGGGGCGATCAGGTAGGCAAGTGGTTAGGAGCCAGCAGTCCCGGATTGTGAGAGGGATATCCGACTGCCGATTTAGGCCCGATCCCCTAAATCGGCAGTCAGACATCCCCCGAGGGGTCCTGGATTGGAGAGGGTGCAGGCTGGGCCGAGGGACACCCCTCCGTGCATGAATTTTGTGCACCGGACCCCTAGTTTTATTATAAAAAGACAAGCACAAACAACCTACACTCTTAAGAGACACTACAAAAGGAAAAAGCTTTAGTCTAGCTTCTTTCCAAATTATATTTCCAAATATAATTGTATATAATTTTCCAAATTATATTTCTAGGTTAATAGAGTTTCATTGCTTTTTAAAAAGTACACCACACAAATAAGATTCATTTAACAGGAAGACTTTTAGACATTTAAGTTTTTCCTCACTAGATGGGAATATCAGCAAAAAAAAAAAAAAAAAAAAATCTTAAAACTCAATCTAGTTATTGTGTAGTTCATTGTGTGTAGAAGCATACTTTTAGAATTTTGAACTTTAAATTATAGTGTTTAGTCACTTGGTGTTTATGTCAGAGTGAAAGGTATGACTGGGAGAGAGCATAAGGGAACCTCTGGGGCACTGGAAATACTGTATATTTTAATCTGGTGGTGGTAACGTGAGTGTGTCCATATGTAAAATTTCACCTAGCTCTGCACGTTAAAATTTTTTTTATTCTCAAATTTTATTTTGAGAGTACATTTGTTTGTTTTGTGTGTGTGTGTGTTTTGTCAATCTTTATCTAAGGGTATTTTTCCATTGATTTTGTTTGTTTGTTTTTTAGAAAGAGTAGAAGGGAGGGGGAGAGACAGAGAGAGAAACATCGATGAAAGAGAGCACAGCAATAGATGTAAGAGAGCACAGCAACCGGTTGCCTCCCACGCCTGGGGCCAGCGATTGAGCCTGCAACTAAAGTGCAAGCCCTTGACTGAAATCAAACCTGCGACCCTTCAGTCTGTGGGCCCAACACTTTGTCCACTGAGCCAAACCGACTAGGGCTTAAAAATTTTTTAAAAATTGATTTTAGAAGGAGGGAGAGACAAACATCCATTTGTTGTTCCACTTATTTATGCATTCATTGGTTGATTCTTGAATTGCCCTACCTGGGATTGAACCTGCAACCTTAGGGTATTGGGACAACACTCTAACCCAGGGGTCGGCAAACTCATTAGTCAACAGAGCCAAATATCAACAGTACAACTACTGAAATTTCTTTTGAGAGCCAAATTTCTTAAACTTAAACTTCTTCTAACGCCACTTCAAAATAGACTCGCCCACGCCGTGGTGTTTTGTGGAAGAGTCACACTCAAAGGGCCAAAGAGCCGAATGTGGCTCGAGAGCCGCAGTTTGCCGACCATGGCTCTAACCAACTGAGCTACCCAGGCAAGGCTAGACCTAGCTATACATTTAAGATTTGTGCACTTTATGATATATGTGATGTCACAAGAAAAAAGTAAAAAAAAAAAGTGTTTAGCTCCCAACTATTTTGTAGTGGATCAATAATATAATTTTATAAGTCAACATGTATAGGGGAAAATAATTTATCTGATGCTCAGGGCATAAGGATTGCTAATCACATACAGGTAGATTATATCTAAAGCTGGATTAAAGCTTCAGTGAAGAAAGGTCACTGGTATTGTATCAGAAATGGTGCCAGGAAGAATACAATGTATCAGTTTAACTGCAGAGGACAGAAATAATTAAAGTTCAAATAACAACTAGAAGATCAAAACCTCATCAAATAAGTGACAGGACTATAGCATGATTTGATTCATGATTACCCATGCTTTTTATTTATGCTTTTTACTGTTTGGTTGTTAGTCACTGTATTGCTTGGACTTCCAAAGGAGGAGGTGGGAGGAAGGAAAAGAATGAAAGTTAACGTTTTGTTACTTATTTTCAACTATTGCTTTTAGCGTGCTAAAAAGCTGAAGTTAGGACTGGATTTAAAAATTGTGCATTCTACTTCCTATCTACTATGGGAGAAAAGAGTTGGTTTATGTATGCAGGAAATATAATCACTGATTCTGCATCAAATGTTTTTACGTTTGCTGATAACTATGTTAATTCTCATCACCTCCAAAGCCTTTGAGAGGATTAGCTGCATAGACCAATATTGTTCTATGTTAGTCAGTATTAAGTATATGATGTCACCTTGCTTCCTCCCCTCCTCAAGCTATTTTTTTTGCAGGATGGGGAGGGGGGCTTTTTGGACAATTCTCAAAATTCTGTGGCTTAAATACCACCAGCTGACACACATGATTGACAACCGTACACTCCCAAACCTGTTTGAAATGGGTCAAATACCTAAGCTCCCCAGAACAATGCAATCCAACCAGTAATTCCCCATAAAAGAGAAAGGGGGTGTGATTAGCTTCCAGCTATTAAACAAGTTATTGCAAAAACAGTTTGGTGGTTTGTTTCTGCAATAGGCACAGGCTCAGCTAGTATTCTCTCTTAATTAGCTTCAAAAAAAAAAAAAAAAAGGGACTGGGCTGCAAGAGGTAGGAAAAATAGCCAAAGCATGAAGCAACTGGGGCAAATATGAAGGGCTTTATGGAGGTCTTTCTATTGACCCCTGGCATTGGTTATTGATTATCAGCCCTGCTGGGGAACTATCGAACGGAATCTGTGTGAGGCTTATCGAGCCACAGGCGAGGAGATGCGGGAGGGAATATAAGCTTCTAATAAAAGAAACGCAGCAACAATAGCAGAGGAACAGCTCTGCCTGGTGACGTAATGGCTGGCAGCGGTCCAGCTTCGGCAGAGCCGCTGCTACCTCAGCATCCAACCTTTCTCAGCGCAGTCCGGCTTCGGCGGAGCTGCCGGGGGCTGCTGCTGCTGGCGATGCCACCCACCCCTTACCTTCGAGGGCTAGAACCCCGAACAAAGGGTCGTCCTGCTGCCTTAAGTTGGGAGAACACACACACACTCGTACTCCCTCGCCGCCCCCCCCCCCCCCCCCCCCCCCCCCCCCCCCCCCCAGCCCCTCAGCAACCGAGTCAATCAGCTGCTCAAGTTTAGGGCGAGCACACCGGCGCGCCCTCCAGGCGTGCCTCAGTTTCCCCAGACTGGTTTCGGGTCTGCATCTCATCGCCTACCACCCTCCCCCCCCCACCCCCCCCCTCCCCGTCCTCAGTCCGAGTTGCTCGCGGGGGGTGGGGGTGCGCTCGCCCGGCCGGCCCCGCACGCCGGTCCTCCCGCCTTACCTCCGCCAGGTAGAGGTTGAGGAGACAGAGCGTGGAGAACTGGAGGCAGGAGGGGAAGCAGTAGAGCAGCCAGTGGGGGAAGAAGTGCAGGCGGGCGGGCGGCCGGAGCAGAGGCAGGGAGCCGCTGAGCGAGAAGGCGGCGGAGAAGAGGGTGGTCCTGAGCGCTGCCCACAGCAGACAGAGGAAGAGGCAGAGGCTCTGGTAACTCAGCCGCCGCTCGCGGTACAAAAGCAGCCGCCACAGCTGCAGGTAGGCAAAGGCGAAGAGCGCGGCGTACAGCAGGGCGTGCAGGACGCTCAGCGCCAACTGCACCGAGCCCGGCACCGCGGCGCCCGAGGCGGCCGCGACGGCGCCTTCCCCTCCGCCGCCCTGGCCCGGCGTCGAGGGCTCGCGGCCGGCCACCGGAGCGGCGGCGGCGGCCACGGGACCCGGCACGGACACCCTCATGAGGGGGCTGGAAGGAGGGCGAGGGCGCGCGGGAAGGAAGGGGCAGGGCTCGGGGCTGCCGTCGAGGGGGAGAAGGATCGGTGCCTCACCACCCCCCCCACCCACCCTAACCTCCAACCCCAGGAAGCGCCGTGACAGGACCCGGAGCCCCGCGCCGAGCCGCCGCGGCTCCCCAGACCCCGCCTCCTCTCCCCGCCCCCCCCGGGGGTCTCGGCTCCTCCTGCTGCGGATTCGCTCGGTAGCTGCAAAAAACAACTCTCGGCTGGAGACAATCAGCTGAGAAACCCGAGCATTTGAGGCGCTCGCTCCGCACCTTGGGCTCGCGCCGATTGGGCCAGGCGGGCACGCCCCCGGCACGCCGAGCTCGGACGCCCACGGGCCGCGGGACCCGTCGCTCCAGGGCTCCAGGCTCTGATTGGACGCCCGCGCTCTCCTCCTCCTCCCTTCCGTGCACTCCCCGCCCACACGGCCGATTGGCCCAGCAACTGCACGGCCCGTTCACACCGGCGGGAGGACTCGGTGGTCGCCAGCCACCTGGGGCGGGTCTCGCTCCGCCCTCTGTGCTTCCCATTGGTTGGAGAGGTCTCACGTCGGGAGCACGAGGAGAGGGAGGAGCCTGCGGGATTGTGTGTGTGTGTTGTGTGTGTGTTTGTGCTTGCCCCGCAGGCCCATTCCGCTGAGCGGTGGCGGCAGTGGGCGCTGCGCTCTCGCAAGTGGGCGTAGCGAGTGAGTCTGCGGGGCGAGCGGGGCCAGGACCCGCCTTCTGCCTCTCCTTCCCCAGGCGCGAGCCGTCGGCCGCGCGCAGGCAGGTAGGTGGCCGCGCGGGTCCTCCAGGCCAGGGCTTTGGTCTCTGCCTGCAGGAATGGGGATTCGCACAGGCGGCTTCCCCCCCCCCCCCCCCCCCCCCC
Source organism: Eptesicus fuscus (assembly GCF_027574615.1). Taxonomy (NCBI): domain Eukaryota; kingdom Metazoa; phylum Chordata; class Mammalia; order Chiroptera; family Vespertilionidae; genus Eptesicus; species Eptesicus fuscus. Next base: position 39,311,272 of record NC_072477.1, read on the forward strand.
CCCCCCCAGCAAGGGCCGCACCGCTGAGCTCGGGTTTGGCTTAGAAGGGGCCTCCCCGGGGTTCTTAGGAGGGGCATTTTGCTTCTTTCCCGGCGTGAGCGGCGAGGAAAACGTGAGCCCTTTGAGGGGCGAGGGAATGGAATGGGGCGAAGGGGGAGCCCGCGTTCTAAGTAAGACTCGCTCCTTCCTCGGGAGCCCCCCTTAAAGAAGAGGGGTGTTAGGATGAGATGGGTGTCCAAGCGATGTGAAAAGGGGGAACGTGGCCCTTTGAAACTTAGAATTTAGACAGATGCTCTGGGCGTAGGTTTAGGAAAAGGGCAGAAATAGAACTCGGTGTCTTTTAGGAATTCCAGAGAGGAAGAAGTGGAATGGTCCGTGCTCCCTAAATTCCACATGTGTCCTTCACACCTTCGTCCTGTCTGGTGAACGGTGGCGCGAGAGGTTGGGGCTCAGAGACACAGAGCAAATGTTCTGATTCTGCTGTAAATGAGTGAGGAACGTGTATGGGCTGACACGTAACATTTCTTGACTTTTTTTTGTGTGTGTGTGTTTGCTAATGAAATGAGCAGAATGGTGTATTATGAAGAGAAAGTAATTTGTATTCTTCTTAGAAGGAGCGGCACACCACACGTTCAGTGTCTGAAAGGTACTGGCATAGTTATTGACGCAGCCAAGACCTAGCCTTTCCTGTTTCGGCATCCTTCGCTCTAATGCTTTGCCCAAGAAGAGTGTTGCTACCTTCTTTCCTAGTTAGTGATCCACAGAGAACTTTAAAGTCTGTTTGGTACCCCAGGCACCGGATGCTGGTGTGTTTTGGGTTCTATCTATCACCTCTATCTACATCTACATCTACATGTATAGATTTCTAATTGATTTCAGAGAGGAAGGGGGGAGGGAGAGAGAGAGAAGAGGGAGAGAGGGAGACGGGAGGGAGAGAGAGAGAAAGAAACATCAGTGATGAGGGAGAATAATTGAATAATTGATCGGCTGCCTCCTTCACTGCCCTCTACTGGGGATTGAGCCCACAACCCGGGCATGTGTCCAGATCGGAATCCAACCTCGACTTCCTGGTTCATAGGTTGCCGCTCAACCCCTGAGCCGCACCAGGGGGCTGTTTTGGGCTTTTTATAGGTGTGCTGACAAACTGTGATAGATGTGTAGGCCTGGCGCTGTTATGTGGTATCTCACAGGTGAAACAGCCAGCTGAGCAGTTGTGCAGTGCAGCCTACAGTCGGGTACAACTTGCTGTAAAGAAGTTAACAGGCCTAATCCGACAACGCTTTTGAGAAGGATCGCATGTTTACTGGAGTGTAAGAAATGAACCTAACGGATTCCTAGAGCCTGTGGTTAGGGCGGTACAGTTCTACTTGAGAGGGGTCCGTGCTCAGTGGCAACAGTGAGTTAACTGATTGCAGTTATGTGCTGTAGCACATAAATTGAGCATGAATTCAGACTTACGTGATTTGAGGCACTTGTCAAAATCAGGGGAACCTCCTGTTCTCTGGCATGGCCTGTTTTTTTGTATCTTTTGTAATCAATGAGGTGCAAATTTTAGGCCATGAATACATTGTTGCCATGAAGGTTTTTTTTTCTTTTTCTCCTATATTATCTACTTAAAATGATACTTAACACCTGGATAGTATCCATACTCGTTTTAGGTCTTTGATTGTAAGACTTTTTATTCTAGTGTCATTGCAACTCTGGATACCCTCTTCTTTTTTAAAAAAAAATATATTTTTATTGACTTCAGAGAGGAAAGGAGAGGGAGAGAGTGATATGCTGAGAGGGAATCCTTGATTGGCTGCCTCCTACACGCCTCCTACTGGGAATAGAGATGGCAACCTGTGGATACCCTCTTCTTTTCTCCTTTTTTAGGTGTATGTGTGCTACGGGGTGGGGATGGAGAGAAAGGATTTTGCCCCAACTATCTTGGAAGGGCTGTAGAGAGATGTTGACAATGCTGACTCCTTTAGTTCTTAAATAAGTTGTGTTGAGATCTAAACAGCATTTTATTTGAGGCTGGTTCAATGAGCAGGTTCTGTTCTACAGTAGCAGCATTAAACCTTAAGTAAGCTAATTTTTGACCAAATACTCTTACAAGAACTTTGTAAGCATTGAGTGCTCCATTTGTTGCAAAATATGAAACATGTCCTTTTCCCAGAGAATGATGCCCACAGATCTTGGTATCATTTGTTTAATGTTTACAGTTGTCAATTTCTTCTTTTTGTTGAGAGAGAAAAACAGTTACTTGTTTGGTTAACCAAAAGGGAAATTTAGGCCTATAAAAGGCAAATGAATCAGTGGCCTTCTAGAAAAGCTTGTTGCTAGATATTTTAAAACTGGAAATGTGTCCAAATGCACAGTGGTTAGATATTGTTGTTCTAGGGCAGATTCCTTTAGCACAATAGCCTTTCAAATATTTAAAGCTGAACCGTTTGCCGAGTATTATGTGCGGGACCCAGTTTCAAAATGGGATTGCTCTGGCTGGAGAGGGCCACCAGCTGCTCCACCTGTCTACAGAACACATGAAGGTGAATCCCTGCCCCCTTCCCTCACTAGCGGGAATATCAGTGTTTTTCCCTTGAGGTACATCCTCCTCATTTCCCTCTGGGGGCTCTTTCAATATTTTGATGCCAGACAAAAACTTTTGTTGCCCTTAGCATTTTATTTGCAAATGTGTGAAATTGCTATAAAAGCTTCTAAACATTACACTCAATTTCTATGTTGGTCTCATTTTTGTAGACCAGTAATAGATAGTTTGTATGCTGACACACGCTCTAGAGCAGTGGTTCCCAACCCTTTTTTGGCTATGTCCCACCTAAGCATCTCTAAAATCCTGATGCTCCCCCTGTGACATATAATTCCTATAATTCAAAAAGCAAACTCCTGTTCACATGGAGGAAGCCTAAAGGGCCATTAACTTGGTCTAAACAAGCTTCTAAAGAACATGGCATCCATGAAAGAAAAAAAAAAAGAATGAAAGGACAGTTGAAGTACTGAGGAAGAAATCACTAAGAAATTATTTTAAAAAAACACACAAAGTGATATGAAAAAAATAGCAAATAAAGTTTCAGAACATATAATAGAGAACTGAAATGCATAAATATGTCACAATATATATTTATGTACTGTATATGAGGCCCTTAGGATCATAAGATGTGAAAAATTCACTGTTAATAACTCATTCAAATTGCCCCCGTGTGGGGCATGTGCCCCATGTTGGGAACCACTGCTCTAGGGCATTGGCTTTGCCCTGCAAGAGGTCCCTTTCATTGTTGTTATCCTTGACCACATCTGAAGTTGGCTGTGGAGATTATGAGCTCTTCCCAGGCCTGAGCAGTTTTTTCAGCTTACCGCCTGACCCCACAAAGGTGGGGACTAAAGGATTATTTTAAGGTTTGAATCGTTAGTCTCTTGGATGGTGGTTCTTCTTTGAGTACTTGTCTTCTAATATCTCATTAGGCACAACCAACAGCAACTCTCACACAGTTCTCATCTTCTAGTCTTCTAGCCTCTTCTCTTAGGGTATAAATACGTCCATTAGCCCCCTAGATACATGCTCATAAATTCATTAGGTATGTGCCACTTGTAAATTATTGTGGTGACAGTTTCATCAAATGTTTTGTTACTCCTTAATGTGGATCATTTGCTGAGCTCCTGTCTCTGATAAGTTTCCTTGGGGGGGCGGGGGGGGGTAAAAAAAAGCTTCCTTGTTGCTTGATCCCTGATCCAGTATTTTGGAGTTCTTGTTAAGGCAGCATCTCACTCCTAGTTTGTATATCAATGAAGATAAATTAGATTGTTCTGCAATAATAAGTCCTAAAATCTCAGTGGCTTAAGACAAGGTTTATTTCTTCCTATGTCACATGCTCATTAGATATCAGTTGTGGGTTCTCTTTGTTGTGTTCATTCTGAGACTGATGCTGATGACAGCCACCACTTGAGCATTTTTAGTGACTGTGACAAAAAAAATAAATAAATAAAGCCTGGTATATTGCACACTAGCTGTCAAAACTATTGCCTGAAAGGAACATACCACGTTTGCTCACATTTTATTGGCCAGAATAAGTCACATGGTGATCTCAAACTTTGCTAGAGGTGGGAAGTACAGGAAGGTAATCAGTGTAATCCTACATTATACCTGCCAGGAAAACTGGAACTGATACCCCATGCTAATGAGCTACCTCAACAAATTGATGAGGTCACATTTCTCTCAAGGTAGTAGTACTCATTCATCACTTTGTTCTGATTTTTTAGTTTTTGAAGCATTAAAGTACTGTTTTCTATTCCATTTTCTAATAACTGGAGGAAAAGTCACCAAGTACCTTCTGTATCTTTGTTTTTACTCTATTCTCACTGGGTGTTCTCTTTCCCCACCACTTACCACCCACACTTACCTTCTCTTTAGTTTAAATATCTTTTTATGAGGAGTTCATGTCTCTGGACAAAGGCATTTTATTCTTGTGCAATGAACACTCTTCTGTGGCCCCACGCGGTAGATTGGGTTAATATGAATAGAAGCTAAAGTGAAAAGACGCACTGTTTAAAGAAGGTTCTGTCCTAGCCGGTTTGGCTCAATGGATAGTGCATAGGCCTGCACGGACTGAAGGGTCCCGGGTTCAATTCTGGCCAAGGGCACATGCCTGGGTTGTGGGCTCAATCCCCAGTAGGGGGCGTGCAGGAGGCAGCTGATCAATGATTCTCTCTCATCATTGATGTTTCTCTCTCTCTCTCCCATCCTCTCTATAAAAATAAATCAATAAAAAATATTTTTAAAAAATCCCTTTGGTGTCTTTCTCCCTCCAATGTCTTATTCCTTAAAGGCAATTACTTTCAACTTGTTTTGGGCATTGATATTCCTGCTTCTAATAAAGTTGGCTTTTGGTCTTGTGAAAGATTAGTATTTGACTCTTTTATCCCTTTTCTCACCCTGTCTGCATGAAGCCTTACTTTCTATCTCCCATCTTCTCAACTGTGGTTGCCATAGATTTAGCTATATTATTATTCAGTATTTATTTTATTATGACCATGTAAACTCTATTTCAAGTTGACCTGTGCAGCAGTCTCTGCTTTAAGTAATTCCTTAAATAATCAACTTATCAAAGATGGGATAAACTGCAAGGATACCTATGAGTTCTTATCTCTAAGAATATGTAAGAATAATCAGCAACATCACTAATTGTCCAAATTCACAGTACTTTGACATATGTAATCTCATTTGTCCAATGATAGATGTGGGAGAGTATTCAAGTCTTGAATGTGCAGTTAGAACTTTTGGTGCTACAAAATACATTCTAGGGCAGTGATGGCGAACCTATGACACGCGTGTCAGCACTGACACGTGTAGCCATTTCTGATGACACGCGGCCGCTGAGGCAGCCGCATGCCGAGGATGAAACATTTGCGAAATAATGTTTTTTCCTCAAAGTGACACACTACCCGAGTTATGCTCAGTTTTTTGGCGAAGTTTGACACACCAAGCTCAAAAGGTTGCCCATCACTGTTCTAGGGGAAAAGAATCTTAATGTTAACCCTAATGTCCAATTTAGTGTTAAAATAATTGAATTGTAACCACAAAGACAGGAAAAATGATATTTTATACTGACTCTTTCAATTGTGCTTTCATTTAAATATTTTACCTTTACTTAGGTTGGAGTTATTTCATGAGTATATAATTATTCCCTTAGTCTTAGGATGCATGTATTTTCCCCACCTCCAGAATATAAAGAAAATCTTGGATGACCTATTTTAAACCATTCCCATTAATATAAAGTCACTTTAAAATATGCTGCCTTAAAATGGCTGTAATGTAGAATCAATTTTAATGTCAAGGATACCCCTTAATTAGATCATTAAAATTACTTTTTTTTAGATACTGCTCACAGTCCTCACTCCTCATTCTACTTGAGTTTTGAACTCTTGGCTCATTATTAAAAATTGATGGCAAATTCATTCACTGTTTGATATAAATTAGCTCTAATGAAAAGAATATTAGAAAGTAATCATGAGTAATTAGCTCCTTCTTTAGATATACCTACTTCTCAGGGAGAAGTATTATATGCTTATTGATAATATTGAAAGACCAGAGTAAATATTCAATTTAGTGTAATTTTTTCCTAAATTTTTCATTCTTTTATAATTTTATTTACGGAAAAATTCTACCCCTATCCTGATGGGCAATTTTTGCTTTTTCTCCGTGTGTCCTGTTTTAAGATAGTGATCTTTTGTTTGAAAAAAAAAAAATTAAAGCAAAATTCTCACCTATTCTTGTGGGTATATGTTTACCTTCTAGAAGTATATTTTTATATTATGCAAATTTTCCTATCTTCTTTAAACATAGATAATATAGATTATCAATGGAAGAGCTTCCTGAAAGAAGATATTGTTTAAGAGAAATGTGAAAGTAGCAAAACAGAAGAGAATTGAAAGCTGATACAGAGGACAGCGTGGAAGTAAGTACAGCATGAAACAAGATGAGAGGAGGATATCTAGAACAAATCTGAGTTCAGAAAAGAGAAGTGATTTGAAAAGATATTTGAATTTCTAAGCTGTATAAATAAGTCAAAGTCTTGAGCATTAAAAATGTGTATTAAGAAGGACTGTTAAGTAGTTTAATAGCTAGGGGGTTTAAAGTAAAAAGAATGTAAACATAGTAGACATATATTTTGATATCTCACTCGAATGTTAGTGGTATTAAATAGCTGTTGTGTGTGTTAATTGCAAATCCACTCTCGGTAGGGAAGGATAAAATGCCCAATTTAAAAATTAATTGGATGTTAGAGAATAAATTTTAGAACCCTTAAAAATGACAATTAGCTTCACATACTCGAGTAACTATCCATTAAACTTAAGATACTTAGTATATTACATTTTCTTGATATCTTTTGCAAGTATCAAAAATCAATAGCATTATCAAATCAGTGTCATTATATATCATCTCAGATATTTTCTAGAAAGGAGTAATAAAATATCAAATATATATAAATAATGTCTCATATTATTTTATTATTTTTTTTGCAGATTTTACTTCATTTATTTAACAAATTAATTCAGCAAAACTTTGTTGAACACCTACTCTTATCAGTTATTGTCTGAGGCAACAGAGCACAGCAGTGAACAAAGCAGACAGAATCTCCTGCTTATATATAACTACAGCTGATGATGTCTTTTAGTTTCAATGGATTTAGAGTTGGCATCTCTTTTGTCATGATGTGCATTGTTTATAAGTCAGCAGTCAACTCTCTACCAGAACTGAGTCCTCAGAAATATTTTAGTACCTTGCAAGCAGGAAAAGCCTCCTTAGCTTATTTTTGTCAAGCTGGTAAGTATTTTTTATATCCTGACTTTTGTGACCTTTCTATTGCTATTTAATCAGTATGCTCAGTGGGACCTTATTGTTAGACTTTGCTTTTAAGAATTTATCTTTCTTAAGGGGTAAATTATTAAACATTCATAAAACATTTCTTATTTTAGATTCTCCAAGTACCTCTGTATTTCTTGAAGAACTGAATAAGGCTGTTAAACCTCTCCAGGACTATGGAATCTCAGTTGCAAAGGTAGAAGGATATTTATGTTGATAAATTATTAGTGACAAACATTTTACATCTAAATGACTATCTAAAAATGCTTATGTTGCTTTCTGCCTTTTTTTCATAAGAATAAACAGAAGCACAGAAGTTCCAGATTATTGTATAAATTCATAAATATAGAGAAAAAAAGCTGTTTGAAACTCTTTAGCATGGCATTTAATTTAATTTTGTAAACTATTCTATTGGGACTGTCAGTTTTTCAGTCCTATAGTTAGACTTTTGTTTGCCTGACAAATATATCACAATTCAATAATTTATTAAATTTCTGTTAGCACAAATGGAGGTATTGTAAGTGGTAGGAAGGGCACTAGGTGTTAGACCTGTGGGGTCAGACTGCACCTGGGTTCAGCAACCTCAGAACTTGAGTTTTTGTTTTTGTTTTTTTTTAATAGATATATTTTTGTTGATTTCAGAGAGGAAGGGAGAGGGAGAGAGAGACAGAAACATCAATGATAAGAGAGAATCATTGATTGGCTGCCTCCTGCACGCCCCCTACTGGGGATGGTGCCTGCAACCCTGCATGTGCCCTTGATTGGAATTAAACCCTGGATCCATCAGCTCCCAGGCCAATGCTCTATCCACTGAGCCAAACCAGCTAGGGCTCAGTACTTGAGTTTTGGCAAGGAAAGAATTCAGAGCCAAGACTCAGACTATAAGAGAACATCTATAATAATAAAAGGGTAATATGCTAATTAGACAGGATGTCTTCCAGACGTCATTCCGGACGTCCTTCCTGACAAAGCTGGGGCCGGAGGGAAGCCAGCCCGGGTCCCAGGTGCCTGTGGGTGGCCCAGGGAAAGCCAGCCCAGGTGCCAGGTACCAGAAGGAAGCCAGTGACAGCAGCGGGGGGAAGGAAGGCCTACTCTTGCATGAATTTTCATGCATCAGGCCTCTAGTTTATTTATAAAATCACAGAGGAAGAAGTAATTTGTAGAAGAAATGGACTTAAGAAACAAGTTAGAGGTAAAGGAAGGGCCCTTGGAGCGTGGGAGTGAGGAAGGTAAAGGTAATACGCCTGGTGGGGAGGAAAGAGAGAAGGGAAAGGCAGGCCGGTGTTCCTGGAGGGAGAGCACACTGGGTCCTCAGTCCTAAGGGTTTTAAGGGTGTAGATTTTTAGGGGAGGTCCCAGGGGAAGATTTTAATAGAATATTCAGCAGGTGTCCAGGTATGTCATTTCAGGTCTAGGTCTCCACTGATGGATCGGTCGATTGGTCAGCACCAGAGCAGGAGGTGATTATCTAATGCAGCTGGTCCTGAGTTCAGCCATAGTGTTGCTTATCTAGTTTTTCTGCTTTTCTGGGCCTGGAGCTGAAATACAACTGAGGCCTAAATGTTATCTCTAGGGAGGAAAGGTCAGCAGTTCTAAACCGAATGACCAGTGATATGCTAGGGGAGGAAAGGCCACTTTGGGCGCAAGGTCCCACCCTACGGTTGTCCTTTGCTAGGCACCTAGGACTTTCTGCACTAGTGACCTTTTGTACCTGGCCCATTGTCCTTACTCTGCTCATATCTGTCTAACTGCCGACCACAGAGGTACCAAAGTTGAGGTACCTGAAGTATTTTATCTTTTCTGTTTTAAGTTTTTATAATTACCTATGTTGCAGTTTCATGTATACTTAGGGAAGTTAAAACAACCTAACTTGAAATTATATATTTAATTTTTTTCTCAAAAAAAATTTCAAACTTTCCTTGGAATATTATGGAAAATTTCCACAAGCATCATGGATTAGATAGTACATAAGCCTTTCATTTAGTTTAAGCTTAGAATTTGTACCTCAGAAAACTGGATGAGAAGTAACCCAGTGATTATTACATTCTTTCAGATTAGTGCCTACCTGACTTCCTCTTGTCGACGTAAGAAATGTCCAAACCTGTAGAGAACTGTTATGAGTTTATTTGAGCCAAACTGATGACATGCCCTGGGGAGCAAGATTTCAAAATCTCTGGCCCTAGCCAGTTTTGCTCAGTGGATAGAGCATCGATCAGCCTGCAGACTGAAGGGACCCAGGTTCAATTCTGGTCAAGGGCATGTACGTGGGTTGCAGGCTTCTCCCTGGTCTGGGCCCTGGTCAGGGTACGTGCAGGAGGCAACCAGTCAATATGTTTCTCTCACATTGATGTTTCTCTCTGTCTTTCCCTCTCTTCCACTCTCTAAAAATCAATGGAAAATACCCTTGGGTGAGGATTTAAAAAAAAAAAAATATATATATATATGTATATATATATTGGTTTCAGAGAGGAAGGGAGAGGGAGAAAGAGAGATAGAAACATCAATGATGAGAGAGAATCATTGATTGGCTGCCTCCTGCACACCTCCCACTGGGGATCGAGCCCGCAACCTGGACATGTGCCCTTGACCAGAATTGAACCTGGGACCCTTCAGTCGGCAGGCTGATGCTCTATCCACTGAGCAAAACTGGCTAGGGTAAAAAGAAAAAAAAAGATTTCAAAAGCTCTGGAGAATAAGTTTCTTTTATGCATTTGAAATTAAGGAGGGAATTGAAGGATGATTACATGGAGGTAGGAGAAAGTAAGGTTGGGATTGGATTACAGGATAGTTAATATTATGTGCTTTCAACACTTTAAAAGGAGGGTCTAAAAAGGTGGTGATATTAACACAAAGCTGTGCTAACCTTGATGCACAGAAATAAGGACAGAGCTTGCTTAAGGCAAAGATCAACCTTTTACTAAAGTTATATGCCTGGGGTGTGACTACCCATCATGACCTCCCCAGTTAGGAATTTATGTTCAGTTCACCTCGTGAGGTTACTTTCCATAGAATTCCTTTTTCTTCTATACTGTGTACATTTATTCTTATTAGTTCATTAGCCTTTCTCCTCCAAGAGATGGCTATTGTCCCTCTTGGTCTCCGCAGCTAGTTCCCAGGGCAAAAAGGTTAACTAAACTTGGCTATTAAAGAGATATTGTTCCCTATAGCCATAGAACACTTTTGACACCAAATGTGTATGTTTCCACACCAACAATCTGACATTAACTGCCTAGAGTTAGCACAGACCCTCGGGTTAAAGGTTCAGTCTTATAAGACCACCTGTCACTTCAGATGCCAATCATAAGTAGTGTGTCTCCAGGTTACCTACAACTTCTGTAGGACTTGGCTGCAAATTGGGTGTTCTCACCATCCCCTCCTGAGATTGGATAATTTGCTATAATGGCTCACAGAACTCAGGGAAACACTTTACTTGCTATTGCCGGTCTATTATAAAGGCTATCTCAGTATCAGCCAAGTGGAAGAGATGCATAGGGCAAGGACGGAAGTCTTGAGCACAGGAGTTTCAGTCCTAGTGTAGTTTGGGGTGTGTCATTCTCCTTGGCCTTGGATGGTGTTCTCCAATCACCAACCTGGAAGCTCTCTACATCCTGCTCCCTAGGGTTTTATGGAGGTCTCATGATGTAGGCATGGCAGAGTAAATCATTGGCCATTGGTGATTGACAATCTCCTGCATGGAGGATGGGAGGTGGGGCTGAAAGTTCCAACCCTCTTTTTTAAAGAAAATTAAATTTATTGGCGTGACATAGGTTAATAGAATTATATAGGTTTCAAGTGTGCATTTCTATGTTACTGATAGAGCTAAACTAGATTGATTCCATGAAGCCCTTTCTGTTACTTTTATAATGTTTCTTTACCCGCCATTCTACAACTCTTCCTGCTGCCCTTCCCTGTAAACCGCGAGAATGTAACAGTTGTATAAACCTGCCAATAGGAATGTAGAGAAGTGGACTCAGTCCAAATTAGGCAAACTGCACAGTGCCCCTGTGTAACCAGACCCCTGACCCTGCCCCCTGACCAATCAACGGGGCCACGAACGTTCCCCCCCCCCGCCCACTGCTTTGGACCCCCTATAAAGTCTTTATTCTCTCAAAGCTCTCTCTCTCCCCCGCCGCAGCAGCGGTGATTGTTGGAGACGGGAGCTCGTGCTAGCACGAATAAAAGTTCTCTTGCTTTTGCTTCGGGCTCGGCTCCTTCCTGGTAGGTTTTTGGGGATCCTGAACACTGGGCATAACATTACATGATCTGTATCTTGCATTACCCAAAGTCAAATAATCTTCCATTACCATATATTTGGCCCTCTGGTATCCACTACAGCCAAGCATGTTAAACTCGCGGCCGGAAGGCCGAATGCCTCTGTTAACCACATTGAAGTTCCAACCCTCTTAATGATGCCTCTGTCTTTGTGGCAACCAGTCCCTGTCCTGAAGTTACCCAGGGGTCCCCAGCCACCAGTTACCTCATTAGCTTAAAAAAGACACTCCATGGGATTTTAGAAGCTCTTACATCAGGAACTGGAGTTAAAGACCAAATATTATAACAAAAATGCTCCCAGCATGCCTATCACTCAAGAATTACAAGGGTTTTAGGAATTTTGTGTTAGGAACCAGGGGCAGAAACCAAATATATATATGTGTTATGTCATGGCTGTATACCTTAAAAAATATTCATTTCTTTTTGTATAGGGGTCTCAGCTAATGAACAGCTGATTACACTCTGGAATGATAATGGCACTCATCTCGGAGGAGCTATGAATAACATTTTAAACTGAAATTTAAAAATGAAATAATAGGCTAAGTATGACACTCAAAAAGGGTAATCATGCTGTTTATCTAGTAACTAGTAACTGTATGTCTGGTACCTGGAGTGGAATATTGAGGTTCATGCCCAGTGGTACCTTTATATGAACTAACATAATTTAAACTCAATTTTATAGTTGATGTCATCAAGCTACATGGAAGGGATACTGTAGTGAATAGGAGAGACCTATATTGAGCATCTGGCTCAGTCCCTGCACATAAGATGTACTCAGTAAATGTTTATGAAATTAAAATTAGCTCACTATATTTGGTCTATTGGATAAAAAGATGATTAAGACCCAGTCTATTTCTTTGGATACTTTATTCTAAATAGGGAGGATAAAACACATTCTCAAATCATTTTAATAAATAGCAGAACCCAATTATAATAAGAGAGATACAAATAATATGCCATAGTTGTTAAAAGGAAAGAGAGCTCATATCTGATTGTTGAAATGGAAGGTCATGTATGGCGTTGGGAAAGACTTCACAAAAAGTAGCATCTTGAGATTGTCTTCAAAAGTTAAGATTTCAGGAGGCAGAGGTAGATGAAGGAAACACTAATATCAATGGATTAAATGTTCCAATTAAGACCAAAATTATCAAGCTGGGTATAATAACCAAACCCAACTGATGCTATTTAGAAATGCATCTTAAAATAAAGGCTTCAGCCAAAACCGGTTTGGCTCAGTGGATAGAGTGTCGGCCTGTGGACTCAAGGGTCCCAGGTTCGATTCCGGTCAGGGGCATGTACCTTGGTTGCGGGCACATCCCCGGTGGGGAGTGTGCAAGAGGCAGCTGATCAATGTTTCTAACTCTCTATCCCTCTCTCTTCCTCTCTGTAAAAAATCAATAAAATATATTTAAAAAAATAAATAAATAAAGGCTTCAGAAATCTTCAAAGTAAATGAAGGAAAAAGATATATCGTGAAATGATAACCTAAAGAAAGCTGGTATGGCTATGTTACCATATCAATGTAGATTTAAAAACAGAAAACCTTTGAGTTATCCTTGACTTGTAGTTCCATTATAACCATCAATAAGTCCTTTAGTTTCTGCTATCAAAACTCTCCAAATCTGACTACTTCCTGTGCCTTCACTTTTATTCCTTCCTTGTCCAAAGCATCATCAGACTCATCTGGGAACCATAATAGCTTTCTAACAATTGGTCTTTCTCTTTTCACTTTTGTCTCACTCAACTCTTCACATGTAAGTGAAATGTGTCAGATTATCTTGCTCCCCTCCGAGAAAGGCTTCCCATTACAGTTATGATAAAACCTGTGGACACTCGCTTCCTGTCTTACCTGATTTTCTGTTCCCCCACCTTGTTCAGTTTGTTCCTGACACCTACTGGTCATCTTTCTGTCACTTGAACCTGTCACATGTGTTATTTCCACAAGGCCTTTGTAATTCCCACTCTGCTTAGAACTCATGTCTTCCACATATTTATATATTTGTATGTTTCATTCCATTGCTTCGGTTCTTTGTGCAGATGTCACCACCTCAGAGAAGCCTTCCTTGATTCCTAAAATGTCCTGGCACACACTTAATTTTTTTTTTTATAGCACTTAACATTACATGTTACTTAATTTTTAAAAATTGTCTGTCTCTACTTTTAGAATGTAAGTTCTAAAGATAAAGTTTTTTATTTGGAACTTAACTACCCCCAGTGACTAGAACAGTGACTGACATATGGTAGGTGTTCAAATATCTGTTGAATGGATGAATGGACAAATCTATTGTCATAATGCCAACCATCCCTATGCTCTGACTTTTAAGCATTCTTTTAAAATTATTTACACTAAAATTTACTCTTTTTTGTCTATGGCTATAATATGGCTTTTAATTCTGATTTTCTATCCCTGATATCTTTTCTGAGTATCAGTTCTCCTTTGGTAACATTTAAAAAGCAACAACACAAATGTAGCTTCCCTAATTGTTATTCTGATTCCTCAAACTCTCTTAAAATTAAATTGAACACCACCCACAAACAAAAACTCATCTTAAGAAAAATCCCCCAAATTAACAAAATCCAAAGCAAAGTCACTATTCCTTTAGAATTAGTCTTGGTAAGTTGTGTTGTTGGGTACCTCTTTGACCCATCTAGTAACCTTTTCTATTTCCTTCCTTCCCCAGCTCTAGCTCATGCTGCTTATCCATGCTCAGTTTTCTCCCTAGTTTTACTTAATATATTTGTGAAAATCTCTTGAATCTTTTCTGTTTTACTTCAGGGCCCTGTCATCCTTGACCTATACTGATGTGATTCTTTTAACCTACCTCCTTATCTCTGTGCTCTGATGCCTTTCATTTTATCTTCATGTTGCTGCCAGGATTGTCCTTGTATTTTTCATATCGAGTCCTGATGGTAAGCTATCAAGGGCTGTTGTGGCTGCTCAGGCATCATCAGGGATTTAGGTTCATTCATTCATTCTTTTTAAAAAAATATATATTTTATTGATTTTTTACAGAGAGGAAGGGAGAGGGATAGAGAGTTAGAAACATCAATGAGAGAGAAACATCCATCAGCTGCCTCCTGCACACTCCCTATTGGGTATGTGCCCGCAACCAAGGTACATGCCCTTGACCGGAATCGAACCTGGGACCCTTGAGTCCACAGGCTGACACTCTATCCACTGAGCCAAACCGGTTAGGGCGGTTCATTCTTTCTGATGCACCATCTTTAGCAAGGGGTTCTTCTCTAAAGATGCCTCATGGTCCGTGATTACTACTGGTGTTCTAGCTATCTTTCGGTGTTTTGTCAGGAAGAAGTGGGAAGAGCAAGAATATCAGTAAATCCTCTTTTCAGAGCCTTCTAAGAATCCCAACCCAGTGACTTCTCCTAACACTGTTTAGCCATCCTTCGCTGTTGGGCATCTGGAAGAGACTTTTATGAGGGATTTGCTTTTAGTGAAGTTCCTTTAGTAAAACCAAAAGGGAGGATGGATTTGGGGTAAGAAACCACCTGTATCTGCTATCCCTGTGTGCTGGCTGCTGAGATGCTTCCATGGACTCAATTTACCACTCACTGCTGTGCTTCCTGGCTTTCCCGCGGGACTTTTGTTCTGCTTTATTGTTTCCTTCCTTTTCTGCCTGGTTACCTTCTGATTGCTCCTCAAGATTGAATTAAATGTAAACTCTTAGGTATATTTAAATATAACTCTTAGGTGTAGAAACAGTTCCTTTTTCTGAGTTACCTCAAGCACTTGAATACGTGAGCAATTATGGGATACAAATCAGAAAGAAAAGTAAAATAAAGTAAAAATGTGGAGACAAACGGTAATGTTTCATTTTCTTGTTTCCCTAAGCAAGAAACTTTTACCTTTTGATACACTCTAAACTTTAAATGTTATCTTTTAAAGGTTAATTGTGTCAAGGAAGAAACATCAAGATACTGTGGAAAAGAAAAGGATTTGCTAAAAGTATATTTATTCAGGTAAACTATTATTTTGAGTGCAATGGACAAATATAAAACTATACTTTTAGAATATTCAAATACATAAAATATCACTAACCCAGAATAAAGTTGTATGCCATGGGCTGGGGAGGGGGGTGTCATATGAAGCTTAGCAAAAAAGTCCAGGTAATAGATTTGTTACCTGCTTCCTTATCTATAAAATGAGAATATCTTACAGGTTTTTTTTTTTTTTTTTTTTTAAATATTGCATGAGGATCTTATGTAAACTCCTATTACAAATGCCTGGCATGTAAGCACTTAGAAAATTTAGTGTTTCACCCTGGCCGGAGTGGCTCGGTTGTTTGGGCATTTTCCTGTGCACCAAGAGGTGGCCACTTTGATTCTGGTCAGGGCACATGCCTGGGTTGGGGGCTCCATCCCCAGTAGGGTGTGTGTAAGAGGCAGCCAACCTGTTTCTCTCCTCCCTTCCTCCTTCTCTCTAAAATAAATAAAAACATTAAAAAAAGAAAATTTAGGGTTTTAAAAAGATAGTTCAGGCCATATTCTGGTGTGAAATAAACGTACATACTTTATTTTCGAGGGATCTGCCAATGTCCAGAGTACAGAATCCTCTGCACATGGCTCTTGCTAAACTGCGGTTTCTCAGAACTCTGTCCTCAAACCCTTGGGATTTGGCCTGGGAAATGGGGAGAGAATCTGTCTCCTCAAGAGCCCACTGCTGAGGACACTTCTTTCTCCTACTTGCCTCCTTCCCAGCCCAATTTGGGGTATCTGTGTATACGTGACAGGGAGGTTGGTAGGAAGCCCTGTTTGGACTCATGTTTATTCCCCAGTCTTTTTGCTAAACCCAGGGCCTATGCTTTTCAAAGTTGACATAGTTATTAGTATATATTCAATAAATATTTGAGTGTATATTGTGGCTAGCACTTTGATAGGTGCATAGTAGATAAGACACACAGGCTCTAACATTAAAGAATTTATAGTCTAGTATATTAGAGAAACAAGTAAGTGGAATGCTAAGGAACTATTTCTGTAATGCTTTTTCAAACTTTTTACAGAGGCAACATATTACTAAGAGAATTCCCTACTGATACCTTGTTCGATGAGAATGCCATCATTGCTCATGTTCTCTTGTAAGTACAGGGGTTACCCATTCACTTCTTTACTTATTAGTTATCTAGTGATTTCATTTTAGATAACCATGATCCATTAAAATATTTTAGAGTATTAACATTATATTTATAGGCATCAATTTCATATAAATTGCTGGTCTATCTTCCCACATAGAGGATATCAAATTTCTTAAATGGCAAATAATACAGAAACATGTAGGTACTCTGTATAAAATAGGAGATGACACAACACAACTACATGGGTTGTACTATTGTTTTTGATTCTACCTGCGGGGTGAGGATTTTACCAGGTAAGAAGCTCATGTTTGCTATTCTCAGTAGTATTTTTAAAGTGTCTAGCATCCTTCCCACCCAGCCCGATTTTTTTTTCTGGAGTCTGTAGTTCTGTGCCTGCTTAGTAAATGCAGAAAGAGTTCAAATAATCGCAGCCCATACCTGAATGTTTGTTGAAAGAGAGAGAGAGAGAGAGAGAGAGAGAGAGAGAGAGAGAGAGAGAGAGAGAGAATTTAAGTTAACTTCGCTGGCATGGAGTCTTTAGGCCTGAGATTCAGACCTACCTATTTTACCTCTGAATGAAGTCTGATATTCTCTTTGATGACAAAGCTAGAAACTATGACTTGTTAAGGACATGAGTTTACATAAACATTCCCAATTTAACCTTGTTGTAGGCCTGTCACCAACTAAGATCTTTGCTGACATTGGCTATCTTTGTCTTCCACTTGGTTCCCCTCTTGTCTGACTGGATTCCCAGAAAAATTGGGTGAAAGTTAAATTACAGGAAACTTAAAACATATAGGTGAAAAGTCGTGTTTATCACTTTGCAAATGGATACTTTTCAATGTTCCAATACTCATAATATATTATTGAAAGGTCTTTAGAAAGGATCCTAACAACCAACAATCCTGAGGCCTCTAGGCTAAGAAGCCAATTATAAGGAATGAAAGATGGCCTTTTGAAGAAGGAATTCCAAATAGCTGGTGGACTGCCTTCGAAGGGGATAGAGAAGGGGTGTCCTGAGTGGGGAGGGCCATTAAAAGCTTAGCAAAATGGCCAAGTAATAGATGTGATATTTGTAATACAATGGATTCCTGATGACTGTCTTTGATCCAGAAATGAGGTTGAAGAAACAAAGAAGATTCTTTGAGGGATGGGGGAAGGGCAGATAATATTGTCTTTGGTAAGTTTGACAGCAAATCCTGGAGCTGCAGGTGCACCTTGGACAGCCTGATAACAAGGAGATTTTGACAACAATTGGGCCTTAGATGTGGAGTGGCTGTCAGTGCTGGGGACCCTGCTCTCTGAACTGGCTAGCCTGTGGAGCTTATGTCATGCAATCCTTCTGTGGGGGTGTCCTCTTCCTTGTGCTGTGCTAATGCTGATGTGTAGAACACTAATTCCTCAAAGATTATTCTCCATGCTTCTCCCCTGTGCCAAATACCTGTTAGACACTGGGGATTCAAAACAGAAGAGGGTGCGGCTTTTGTTCTCTAGGAGTTTAGCATTTTGTTGTAGAGAGATACATAAACAAAATATCATGTGGTACATGAAATAGAAGTATGTATGCATAGGGGCTTACGGACCCACAGCGTAGGGAATAGTTTTGTCTAGAATGAGGATAGATATTTACTAAGAAGCCTCCCTGAAGGAAGTGGCACTGGGGATGAGTCTAAAAGCATAAGGAGTTTGCTTGGTGAAGAAACGGAAGGTGGGAGAATAGTGGGAACTGTGTGAGCAAAGGCATGGAGGTAAGAATAGTTTGGAAAGCGTAGGTTTTACTGGAGTATCAAATGGGAAGCAGCAGATGAGGGCAGAGAAGTAGGCCCGGCGTGAGATGAAGGGATTTTTGTTTACCATGTGAAGAAGTTTAGGCTTCTGGAAGGCCACTGAAGGGTGAGGAGTCCAGCTCCACCTCAAAATCCTTGTGTCATCTTTCAGACCCAACCATAGGCAATTACAAGACTTTGCCTGGCAGGCCTCATAGGGGGAAGGTGCCTCGTCCACACCAGACTTGGTGCACAGCCAGTGCATTGCAGTTTTCTAGAGAAAATTGAGGTCAGGGACTCAGGCCCCTCCTCCCTCCCAGTCAGTCCCTTAGGCCAAACATGCTCTTGTGTACACCTACATTTCTAGCCCAGTTGTCTCCATTCCAGGCTTCATTATCAGGAACCTTAACTGAGGCACCTCCCAGGTACTTACGGTAAGAGCCTCTTAGGTCTGCTTTGACTCAGTCCCTTCCCACTCCTTGCCCTTCCCTCTTTCCTTCACCCCAGCCCACCATTCCATAAAGAGGCAGGAGCCTTCTGTTTGGTGTTCCTTGGAATGTGATGATAGCTTGCATCTGAGCTGTGAGCACCTGCCCCTCACTTGGGGCTGTTCCATGGCGGGGAAGGGAATGAAGCATTCTGGAGCTGGTGCCTCTCTCTGCCTCTTGCTCGCACTGTCGCAGTAAGTGAATAAACGCTGGATTGTTACTTTTAGCTTGGCTTGCTGTCCTAATTGAGCAACACTTGATTGTTCAACAGAGGGCTGCAGGAAGGCAGGTGATGTGATTAAATTAGTACCGGAGTGCTCTTTCTAGTGAATGTGACAGCTTCGTGGGGGTCCAAGGACACGGAGAAACCTTTGTGTGGCCTTTGTACAATCTAGGGAGGTGGAGTAGAGAGAGCAAAGAGGAGATTTTATTTTTAATGCTTAGGAGGTGAAGTTAACGGGACTTGGTGATAGTTAATTTGGTAATAATCAGCAAAACTACAAACTTTAGTCCCTGATCTCTTTTTTTCCACCTCACTCTACTGTAAATCTAATGTGACCACCATCTGAGTAGGCAGGAAGAGCAAATTTTCAGAAGATAATCTAATTTAACAAGGCAAATGCCCATCATAACTGAGTCTCAAGTATATAGCTGTAGAAACTTGAGTCCCTGGGAAGTACAGTCCTAAGTGTTGTTAACATATAGGTCATCCAGGGTTCTAGGACAACACCAACACTTAGGAGAAGAGGAAACTTAAGGTGGAGGTGGGATAAATATCAAGTAGAATTCCAAAGAGGCAATAGCCTCACTTTTATATTTTTTAGAACACTTGTATATGAACTGAAAGCTTACATTTAGAATATATTGCTTTACTTGCCTTGCCATTTAAATTTGTTCTTTATGTAGAATGCTTTGATTGAGACCAGTGATCCACAATTATACTTGAAATTTGCTTCTTTGTCAACTGGAAAGATCAAGGTTTAAGATAATTTCTTATTCTCAGAATATGCAAAAAATGCAATTGGAGAAAAATTAAGTTAGTAAACTCTGATAACAGAAAAATAAGTATAAACTTAAGGTAATTTTTACGGAATTATATATATTTTGGATCATTATGGGCAATTTTTTTATAGGTTATTTAAAATATTCCTAAAATATCATTGATTAAAATGTACTGACTAACTGGTCTATTAAAATTTTCTCACATTGATTTTTCAGAATACAGTAAGTGAATAAATCAAGTGTTTAGAGTATAGCATAGTACCATGTATGTAAGAAAGGGGTAAGTCCAACACTCTGAAGGGTCTCAGATGTTACCCAACCTGCAGAGATACTTGCAGAAACACCAGGTCTCTGAATCAGAAATCAGACTACACAGCCAGTGGCCAGGGTTACATGGTATACTAGATCCCCATTTCCAGTTCTACACAGAGCAAAAAGGGTGAGAGCCATATGCTTACACCTGTGCTTATAGTGAACTTGGGAGAAAAAGAACTCAGAACTTATGAATCGGCCGGAGCTGGCACATTTACTCTGGGGAGATAGACTATCTTTTTCTCTGGGATGTAATCAAATTCCATGGTGAGGCAGCAGAGGAAGGTCTGAACCCTTAAATATTATAGGCCTATGTCTCCAGGGAAGATAGAAAGGTTTTATTACACTTTGAATGACTCCAGAGAAAAAGAGACAAATAACTTTATTTATTTATTTACTTATTTTTGTTAGCTTTAAAAATTTTTTTTTGTCTTTATTGTTGAAAGTATTACAGATGTCCCCTTTTTCCCTCCCATTGACCCTTTCCACGCCACTCTCGCCCGCCCTCTCCACAGGCCTTCTATTGTCTGTGTCCTTGGATTATGCATATATGGATATAAATTCTTTGGTTAATCTCTCTTGTGCCCTTCCTTCTGAGTTTCGTCAGTCTGTTGCATGCTTCCATGCCTCTGGATCTATTTTGTTTGTCAGTTTATTTTGTTCATTAGATTCCACATATAAGTGAGATCATGTGATACTTTTATAATGTGAAAAGGAGTCATTGTCCATCTTTGTGAGATACCAGTTTTCATGTTCAGGAGGTTTAGATTGTATGGGAACACAGAAATCTAGGGAAGATTGTCTTCCAATAGAGAACACTGAGAAATCCAGGGAAGATTGTCTTCAGAGTTTTATAAGAAACATGATATTGATTTATAGGAATGGAATGGGGAAGTTGGGATGGGGGAAGGAGTTGTAGGTAGATTCTTAACTCATCAGCTTTTTAAAATAAATATTTTAAAATTGATTTTTAGAAAGAGAGGAAGGGAGAGAGAGAGAAACAGGGATGTGAGAGTAAAACATTGATTGACTTCCTCCTGCACGCTTCCCACTGGGGATTGAACCCACAACCTGAGCATGACCTTTTGGTACACAGGACAATGCCCAACCAACTGAGCCACACTGACCAGGGCTTAACTTATTAGCTTTTTTGGTATCTTTTGTGGTTTGAATTATATAAAGGTGTTACCAATTTGCAAAATAAATGGAACGTAAATTACAAAAATAAGAATTTGAATTTATAGTTTAAAAATTCTTAGCTCTGTTTTTTAAAATTTGCATAGTCAAAACTGGTGGAATTGAGTGGTTTGATAATTATGTGAGGAAAATTTTACTTACAGCTTAGATGAATTAAGAAGGTAATATTTAGAAAAAGAAATTTAAAGTAGTGAGTAATCTTTATTTGTTGAATACCATATGTCCAACCAGTCTGAGGCAAGTCAGAGGTATACGAGATTAAGTCACTATAATCTCAAATGTGGATTGGAAGCTTGTATGATACATGAAGTCAGGATTTACTGAGGATTTGAGGCACCTCATCCTTTATCTTCCTTCATGTGATCTGAGTACTTTACCTCTTCTGATTTGTAGTTTTCCTCATTTCTGAATGTTATAATTGCAGTCTATGTGATTATTGTGAAGATCAAATAAGGTGATGCATGTGAAAATACATTGTGGATTTTAGCCAGTGCTCTACAAATGTTAGTTGCTTTTTTCTGTATAAATGCAGAGTCTCATTTTCAATAATAATAAAAAAAAGGGCAACCCAAATTCAGATATCCACCTATGGTTCTGGTCACATACAGTGCTGGTTCCTGTCACACACAGTGCTGTCAGAAGTGAGCTCATGGGAGCTCATGCTGTGATAGTTGCTGGTGATAGTTGCCATGAGGCAGCAGTTGCAAAGAAAGGCCATTCTTCTAGTCATTGTTGACTCCTGAAAAGCATCCCTTGATACAAAAAGGAAAGATTATCTAGTACTGTAAGAAACAATGAAACCTCATTAACTCTTCATTAAGATGTGGTACTCGATATTCTTTGAACAATATTTTTTTTCAGAAAATGGAAGGTTTATTTCCCTTTAAATTAACATACTACTCATAATAATATGAACTTCAAATATTATAGGAGTTATTTTCAACTATCATATTTCTACTAATATTTTATTCTTTAACACATTACTGCCGAGTCTGGGTATTGTGTCTAAAGGTTACTGTACAACCTCTGGGGAAAGCTATTCTTAGAATTGTCTTCTTCTAACTCCTGAACTGTGCTCATACTGGTCCTTTAATAGTTTTTGTGCTATTGTTCATTACTTTATCTGTATCAGGCTTTTTCCTACACAGTATTGTCAGGTGGGTTCCTGTTTGATAGTGAGATACTTTTTACTGGGAAATTGTAATAAAAAATCATTTGTCTTGGATTTAAATTCCTCACAGCTCTATGTTAACTGGTAGTAATGGTTATATCTCCAAATTGTGCCCTTTTTTATAGATTCCTTCTACCAGTGCATAGCACCATGAATGACATACGTTAGATGCTCAAAAAATACTAGATTGGTTGGTAATGCATGATTTTGGAAGCTTCACTTTCCTATTGTTAGAAATGGTAGGAGCAGAGCCCTGGCTGGTGTGGCTCAGTTCATTCCCAGTCAGGGCACAGGCCCAAGTTGCAGGGTCAATCCCTAGAAGGGCGCAAGTAGAAGGTAGCTCATTGATGTTTCTCTCTCCCTTTTCCTTTTTCTCTAAAATCAGTAAAAGACATATTAAAAAAAAAAAAAAGAAAGAAATGGGAGGAGTGGAAATCTTCTTGTGTTATAAGCCCATAAGATTGCTTATAAGGAGTAGGAGAATATCTATAATAATAAAAGCGTAATATGCTAATTAGACCGAATGTCCTTCCAGATGACCTTCCAGACGAAGCTGGGACTGTGAGGGAAGCCCTGGTCCCGGGTGCCAGAGGGAAGCCGGTGCCGGCAGCCAGGGGAAGGAAGGCCTACTCTTGTGCGAATTTCGTGCATCAGGCCTTTAGTACAGTATAATATATGACAAAAAGACAAAGACTAGTGTTTGTGGAGTTTGTTATTACTTGTACTCTTTTAAAAAAAATATATTTTATTGATTTTTTACAGAGAGGAAGGGAAAGGGATAGAGAGCCAGAAACATATCGATGAGAGAGAAACATCGATCAGCTGCCTCCTGCATACTCCCTACAGGGTATGTGCCTGCAGCCAAGGTACATGCCCTTGACCGGAATTGAACCTGGGACCCTTGAGTCCACAGGCTGACGCTCCATCCACTGAGCCAAACCGGTTAGGGCATGTACTCTTAATTCATATTGCAGAGGTGACTCCTACCTGTTTGTTTTTTCAACTGTATTAATTTAGAAAATGCTTAATAAAATACTTTGGGATATTTTATTTTATACATGGATCTGGCCAGTTACAATATAGTTAATTTAGATAAAAGTAATTTGTTTCTCTCTCTCTGTGACTCCCCATCTCCTCCCTCCGCCCAACCCCCAGAGATTTTGCTAGGGCAAATAGAAAGGAACATTTCCTTTTTATTGGTTTCTTTTTTTAAGAATTTGAATAATGATAGAAATATAATATGAAAAAATTTTTTATTCTGTAAAAAGGCTGAGCAACCTGATACTCTGAAAGCAGGGACAGGTAGACTTTTTATTTCCTTTTTTTTTTTTTTCCTGACACACACTCAATTCTTATGCATCTAATGGTTGTGATAGGAGAGTCTCAGGAAAAGCATGCCAAGGAACAAGAAGGCCTTTCTGGGGCAGGAAGAGCTCCCAGGTCAAAGCAGCCCCAGGCTGTTTTACTGAGTCATTAGAGCAAGAAAATCCCAAGACGGGCTTTTCCTTTAACCCTGTGTTAGTTCTCCTCTTTGCAACTGGAATGAAGGAGCACAGGCTTGTGGAATGGGTCCTAGAGTTCCCTAGGTGTGCCCATGTTCTGGAAGTTAATATTAAAAAATAAAGTTAGGAAGCCATTGGGGAAAATCATAGAGATCATTAGATTATGAGTACCATTAGTTTTGGTTTTCATTACCTCATAGATAATGACCACTTAATGAGCTTTTGGACATGAGGCAAGGTGACCTCTCTAAGTCCCATGGCCTTATCTATAGAATGGAATTAATGATAGTACTGATCTCAGATGACTGCCATGAAAATGAAACAAAACACAGTGCATTGCTGAGTGCTCTTAGTGATAAACCCCAGAATCTAGGTCTGACTGGCTTAAGCAGAAAAGGATTTGGAGCGGATATAAGAAATCTCTGACTCGCTCGGAGAGCTGGAGACCTGGACTCAGTTTATACGGCTCTGAATTAAAGTCATGATCATGACCGGGAACTAGTGTGGAGGGGACTGTGGCATTACTGCTGAGTGTTCGGGGGCTGCCATCCGCACTGCTCTCACTGCTGCTTTGAAGCTGACCGTTGCACTCCTGCTCCTTCAAATACTTATGCAGTGTCCTGATTCTTTATATCACTAGCTCCTCCAAAATGTCAGGCAAGTGATTATGGGTCATGTAGCTATGCCCTGCAGTAGGGAACTTGGGAAAGAAGTTTACCGTAATACCATCATGGACCTTCGGTTTTCGAACTAATTCGTTCTGAAAGGCTGTTTAAGAAGCGATTTGTTCTAAAACGGAATCATTTTTCCCCATTAGAAATAATGTAAATTGAATTAATATGTTCCAGACCTCCAAAAGCTTCTCTATTTTAACATTTTTATATATGGTACATGTCTAATGTACTGTTTAATCTAGAAATAAACACTTCTTAAATTTATGGAACCACACCCTACTTTCCTTAAACTGAAGAATTTTTCCTATATAATAGCCTTGCAGATACTATCACTGATTAACTGCTTTTCTTTTATCCAATCCACAACAGTTTTTCTACCTGTTCATTTGCCAGTGATTGTTGTTTTTCGAGCACTTTCACATCCTTAGCAACATTAGCACTCTTAATGGCCTCTATATGTTTTTAAGTTGTGCTAATCCTTGATTTCTGCCAGCAGCAAAAGCATTATCTCCTTTGTTTATTACCTGAGAGATGATTTTTGTCACGCTGAGATATCAACATAAAAGGGTTGTCAGATTGAAAACTGAAGTTTTGCTTGATAATCCAGGTATTTTTCCTGCGAACAACTTGGTTGAGAACCAAATTGTTTGAGATTGGAGACATTCGAGAAATGAGGTTTGACTGTATTAGCCTTTGTGAGGGGGCTCAGCCCTTCTGTGAGGAGGCCTGTGTTCACCATGAAGACTTAGAAAGCTGGGAATTCTCAAGGTAAAAGACAGGAGTTCAGAGCTAGGGAGTCCCAAAACTGATTAACTACCACTACTTATAAAATGCTTAGTACTATTCCTGACATGTGGCAGTGCCACCCCAAATGCTGGCTTTTATTATTATTATTTTTTAAAATATATATTTTATTGATTTTTTACAGAGAGGAAGTGAGAGGGACAGAGAGTTAGAAACATCGATGAGAGAGAAACATCGATCAGCTGCCTCCTGCACACTCCCCACTGGGAATGTGCCCGCAACCAAGGTACATGCCCTTGACTGGAATCGAACCTGGGACCCTTGAATCCGCAGGCCGATGCTCTATCCACTGAGCCAAACCGGTCAGGGCCAAATGCTGGCTTTTAATAATTTATATTTGTCAGTCCTTATTTGAGAAAAAGATTAGGATCTGATTTTCGAAGCACCTAGATTACAGCTGCTAGAGCAATAGAGGTTAAAGGGAGAATATAAATTTTAAGGCTATAATTTACACAGAAATCCTATTACGTTTACTAGATGGCACCTCTAGTTGGTTGGAAGTAACTCAAGAGGAATCCTGGACTTGTTAGCCAAAATGTAAAAGCCACTAATAGCCCAGATTGCCACTAACACTCCATTGCCATTCATTAATTGCCTCTCTTTCCACGTGGTTTTCCATTTACACGAGTGGTCAGTAAAAAAGGAGTTTAAAAGTGATGGCTTTATTGACAAAAGGCCCGGATTCGAGTCTCAGCTCTACCAGTGACCAGCAGTATGATCTGGAGCAGATCATTTAATCCCTCAGACTGTTACTGGTATGTGTTGAAAAAGAATATTTCAAGAATATTGTTGAAGATTTAAATGAAAAGATGTGCAGATATCTAGCACATAGTGAGACTGTTCTGTAAATATTTCTTTAAAAAACAACAACAGCCCTGGAAACTGCAGAATATCAAGTTTTATGTTTCTTTTAAAAAGTTAAAGAAATCTGTAATAAAAAGTCAATATTTAAGCCAGAGTAATTTAGGGCAGTGGTTTCAGGGTGTCCTTGAAATCATAATACTTTTATAATAATACTAAGACATTATTATTTTTTTTAATTTTAAAAAAATAAATCTTTATTGTTCAGATTATTACAATTGTTCCTCTTTCCCTCCCCCCCATAGCCTGCATAATTTCTGTTGAGAAATCAGCTGATACTCATATGGGTGCTCCCTTGTAGGTAACTAACTGTTTTTCTCTTGCTGCTTTTAATATTCTCTCTTTGTCTTTTGCTCTTGGCATTTTAATTATGATGTGTCTTGGTGTGGTCCTCTTTGGATTCCTTTTGT
Organism: Eptesicus fuscus; assembly: GCF_027574615.1. Lineage (NCBI taxonomy): Eukaryota > Metazoa > Chordata > Mammalia > Chiroptera > Vespertilionidae > Eptesicus > Eptesicus fuscus. The sequence goes on from NC_072477.1 coordinate 39,338,180, forward strand.
TTGGGGTTCTGTGCGCTTCCTGGATTTGTAAGTCTATTTCTTTCACCAGGTGGGGGAAGTTTTCTGTCATTATTTCTTCAAATAGGTTTTCAGTATCTTGCTCTCTCTCTTCTTCTGGCACCCCCATAATTCGGATGTTGGTACGCTTGAGGTTGTCCCAGAGGCTCCTTACACTGTCTTCATATTTTTGGGTTCTTTTTTCTTTTTTCTTTTCCGGTTGGGTGTTTTTTGCTTCTTTGTATTTCAAATCTTAACTTGATTCTTGCAATCCTCTAGTCCAGTGGTTGGCAAACTGCAGCTTGCGAGCCACATGTGGCTCGCGAGCCATGGTTTGCCGCTCTGTTGACTAATGAGTTTGCTGACCACTGCTCTAGTCTGCTGTTGGATCTCTGTATATTATTTTTTATTTCAGTCAGTGTATGCTTAATTTCTAGTTGGTCCTTTTTCATATCCGCAAGGGTCTCACTAAATTTATTGGCCTTTTCTAGAAAATTCTTGAAAAACCTTATAACCGTGGTTTTGAACTCTATATCCAGTCGTTAGCTTTCCTCCATTTCTTTCATTTGTGACCTGTTTCTTGTCTCCACATTTTGGCTGCTTCCCTGTGTTGATAGAGTGGCTTTGTGTGCTAGGTGTCCTATAGGGCCCAGTGGCTCAGCCTCCCCAGTTACCTGAGGTGGACACGCTTGGTGCACCCCTTTGTGGGCTGTGTGCACAGTCTTGTTGTAGTTAAGCCTAGATTGTTGTTGGTATCACTGGGAGGAATTGACCTCCAGGCCAATTGGCTGTGAGGATCAGCTGTGTCTGCACTGAGAGAACTTCTGTGCTGGAGACACCCTTATGAGGCAAGACTTGCTTCAGTGGGGCTTTGGTGCTCACTGAGTCTGCCCCCTAGTGTGTCCCTTATGGATCTGAGGAGTTGTAATCTGGATGGTCCCACTCTGACCCCTGGGTACATTGGCTCTTGGATCTCCAAGGAGGTGCTAATTTAGCCTCTGCCTGAGGCCACCCAGCAGGATCTATGGAGAGATCTGCAGATTCCTCTTCTTTGTTTGGGTTTTGAAGGTGCCCAGATGAGGCCCAGCTGTGAAGCAATGCAAGCTGCTGCAGGGCCTTGGGCCTTCTTTTGGATGTTTTGGGTCTCACTGACTCAGCTGCAGTTTGTTAGGTAAGTTTAGAATTCAAAAACCTCTGCGCTCAGCTTGGATGGGCTGGAGTCTCAGTGTGGAGCAAACAGCAATGGCTTCGTGGGGCGGGATCTGAGGGTGGAGCAAATAGCAATGGCTTCCCGTCAGCCGTGCCCTAAGAGGCCCCTGGGTCTCAGTGTCCCACGGTAATCGCTGCAAGCACCTCTGAGAGAAAGCCGCCCTCAAGTTTCGCCCGCTGCCAGACAGTCCACTTTCTCTCCATATGAGTCTGGATCCCCAGAGTCTTGCCTGGAACTGGAGTTCAGAGCAGTTGGGAGCTTTTGTCTCCCTCCCGATTAAGAAAGCCAGCCATGTCCTCAGTTGCCAGCCCTCTCCACGCGCGTGTCTCCATACCTCTGCCTTCCGCAGCTCCTCTGAGTCTCAGTGTGCTTTCCTCTTTCCTTCTAGTTGTAGAATTTCCACTCAGCCAGCCTTCCTGTGGTTCTGGATGATGTCCGTTTTGTCTTTTAGTTGTAGTTTTGAAATTGTTGTGTAAGGCAGCCAGCCGTTCAGGTGTTTACCTATGCCGCCATCTTGGTTTCTCCCTCACTAAGACATTATTTATCTGTTTTCACTTTCATTCTTTTTTAAGTGCCCTTTCCAGAGGCTATGTGATATGTTGTGTGATGTCAGAACAGATTGAATGCAGAAGCAGTTATGAGAATCCAGCTATGTTTTATTAGTTCAATATTAAGGAGATTTGCAGAAATGTAAAACAATGCCATTCTTTTCACTAATTTTTTCTTTTTGTTTTGGAAAATTGTATTATATGAACATGCTATAGTGTTTATTATTTTCAAAATAATTAACAAATATTTTTAAATCCCTGTTTCAATTTCTATTTTGGCAACTATTGGTAGATGTAACCTATATAAACAAAAGCTCTTTGAGGAGCTCAATAATTTTTTTAAAAATTGTTTAAAGTATTACATTGTGGCAGAATGCACGGGAGAACTATCAGCCAGCACTCTGAGGGAGGAAAGTTTAACCTTTATTTAGCAGATCTGCTAGTCCAGGGGAATTCCGGAACTGAACTGAACTGAAGTTCATGGGGAGGCTCTGACCTATATATCTCCTCCTGTGGCAGGCCTCTGAGGGTCCCTGCAGCTCCACCCACGTCAGCTGTGGTGGGGCTCTGGGGTTAGGCTCTGCAGCTCCGCCCAGTCTGACTAGAGTCGGGAAGTAAGATTACAGTTTTAACCAGATACTGAACTAGGTTGCAAGCCACACCCCCCGCCCCCCATTTTACTTTTCAACATATGTCTCCTTTTTCCCTGATTGACCCCCCCACCCCCGGCCACTCCCACCCCTGACGGCAAGCCCCCACCGTCCTAGTGTCTGTGTCCATTGGTTATGCTAATATGCATGCATGTATGTCCCTTGGTTGATCTCTAACTACCCCCCCCCCCCCCGCCTTCTCTCTGAGGTTGGATGGTCTGTTCAGTGCTACCTTGTCTCTGGATCTGTTTTTATTCATCAGTTTATGTTGATCATTATATCCCACATATGAGTGAGATCATGTGATATTTATCTTTCTCCAACTGGCTTATTTCGCTTAGTATAATGCTCTCCACTTTCATGCATGCAGTTGCAAATGGTAAAAGTTCCTTCTTTTTTATAGCGGCGTAGTATTCCATTGTGTAGATGTACCACTGTTTTTTAATCCACTCACCTGCTGATGGGCACTTAAGCTGTTTCCAAATCTTAGCTATTGTAAATTGTGCTGCTATCAACATAGAGGTACATATATTCTTTTTGATGGGTGTTTCTGGTTTCTTGGGATATATTCCTAGAAGTGGGATTACTGGGTCAAATGGGAGTTCCATTTTTAACTTTTTGAGGAAACGAGGAGCTCAGTAATTTTTAAGTTTCATAATTTTTAAGATATCTTGAGGTCAAAGTGTTTAACAACTGTAGTATTAGCAGAAAGTGCCATGTTTTCCATAAGAGGAAAATCATGCTTGACTAATTTGTTGGAGATCATTGAGTAAATCTTTGTATATTTAAGTATGTGGACTTGAAACAACTTTTAAAAACCCTTAAAGTTTGCCGAACACACACACACACACACACACACACACACACACACACACACACAGAGAGAGAGAAGAGAGAGAGAGAGAGAGAGAGAGAGAGAGAGAGAGAGAGGAAATGAAATGAATTGTTAGAGAATTTATATGGAAGTAGAAAATAAAGATTTTTTTGGATGACTAAATATGATCAATTAGTCTGATTTACACATTGAAGAGATGATTTGGAAGAATTATGGTCAAGTGGAAAGATCACTGAATTAGGAGTGAGATCTGTTTTGTGTGCTGTTTCTGGCTCCTTGATTCAATAAAGGTTTTTGAGTAAGTAAGCTTTTCAGTGTTTTGAATTTTCATTTCTTCAAATGAAGAATTGGAATAAATAAATTCTACCCTACTTTTTCTTTTACTCATTCAACAAGTATTTATTAATTACTTATGGTGTACTAGGCTCTATTCTAGTTATTATGGAAATAGTGATAAAATATGCAATGCCCCTGCCTCATGAAGCTAACAGTTTAATGAGACAGGAAGGGGTAAACAAGTAAATAAATATATAAATACTAGAGGCCTGGTAATGAAATTCGTGTACGGGTACGGTCCCTAAGCCTGGCCAGTGATCAGGGCCTTTGGGGCCTTCCTTCCCCCGGCTGCTGGCCGGAGCCTTCCTTCGTTCTGCGCCACCCCCTGGTGGTCAGTGCATGTCATAGGGAGTGGTAGAACTACAGATTGGTTGAACTCCCGAGGGGACAATTTGCATATTAGACTTTTATTATATAGGATTTATAAATTGTGATAAGTGCTAGGAATAGTGTGAAATGAAAGAGGAAAATGCTACAGACCTACTTACATAGGACTAACGGGGAAGGCTTCTCAAAGACCAGATGTATGAGAAGGAGCAGAAGAAATAGCTTTTAGCCGAGAGAATTGTGTGTGCAAAGACCCTGAGGTGTGCCTAAAGTGTGATCGACATGAGAAATGCTAGGACAAAATGAGGTTGGAGAAGTCGACAAGGTCTTGGTCATGCAGGGCCTTATAGGCCATGGAAAGAAGCTTGCATTTTAGATGTGGTAAGGGTTCTAATGTATTCAACTGAGAGAACTAACCATAAGGGATTATTTGGCCAGACTAGCATGTTAGTGAATACAGCTTAAATTCATTGAGGTGGTTATAATGGTAAATGAGCACCATTTCTCACAACTATCCTTGGTCAGTGTTCTCAGGGACAGATGAATGATTTAGGGAGTGATTTTGTAAAATCCTTGGGTTCTTGCTAAATTTTTAATTATGTTTATTAATTTACTCAACAAATAAAGTATGAAATAACTACGTTCATACTAGATTTTCCTATTAATTACATCTCTTTATTTTAGTGCACTTCTTTTTAACGAAGTAAAATATATTACTACCCTGGAAGACCTTCAGAATATAGAAAATGCTCTGAAAGGAAAAGCAAACATTGCATTTTCATATGTAAGAGCCATTGGAACACCAGGTATTTATTAACTTTTACTTTAATCTTTGCTGTGCATCTGTATTTGTGTGAGTATATTGAAGAACTTAAAACAGAGTATTTTGACCACAATCTTAATATTTTAAAATAAATTTAAAGCATCTTTATTCTTATGTTTTCAGTTTTGAATTGGGCAGCATAGTATAGTGGTTGAATAAGAACTCTGGAGGCAGACTGCCTAGGTTAGACCCCCTGCTCCATCAATTACTTATAGTATGACCTTGGTCAATTTACTTAACCTGTTTTCTAATTGATAAGATGGTGAAAAAATTTGTGCTTACCTTTTAGTATTATTGTGAGGACCAAATAAGTTTGAATAATTAAAATAGTTTCTGGCATGTAATAGGTGTTCTGTGTTAGCTATTACCATTTTTATTTCCTTATAATCCTCATGGTACCTGGTATAGTAGTTTATAGTATTCAGTAAATGTTGACTGTCTTTCTTTTTAAATGTTTTGGTATTTGCTGTTTATGATATACTAGAGGCCCTGTGCACAGATTTGTGCACATTGAAGGAAATTAATTAGAAGGTGACTGGTGGGGTGGGACTGGGTGAGATGGGCCAGACACGCCCTGGAGCTCGATCCCTCCCTGGCCGGCTGCACCTGGGGCGGCACTGGGGCTCAAAGGGCATCTGCCAAGTGAGCGGGGTTCCTCTGGCAAGTGGGGTCCCTCGGCCTAGCCTGTGGGGGATCAGGCTGAAACCGGCAGTCTGACATCCCCCAAGGGATCCCAGAGTGCGAGAGGGCACTCTGCAAAGTTGCTGTTGCTCCTCAGCTCCTGCATTGAGTGTCTGCCCCCTGGTGGTCAGTGTGTGTCATACCTCCCGGCCAGTCAGTCAGCCGGTTGGCCAGTTGCTTAGCCTTTTAAAAATATAGATTTTTCTTGGTTTTTCAAAGATCTAACTTTGACAATCAAGTTGTAAGTACAGAATAGGCAGAATATTTGATTTAACCTGGATTGTGTTTTAGCCAGATGGGCAGGGGAGTGATTATAAAGACTGACAATGGAATTGAAGCAGGGTTATAAGGCAAGAGAGGACCTGAGGAGGGTGGGGGGTGGCTGACAGTGAAAAGTGGTAAGATTGTAGGTCCTGGAGGGTTAGAGTTATGTGCTAGACTCAGTGACCTTGTCAGACGGAGGTATGGGGGTGGGAGGTAAGTGGAGGGAGGATGATAGACATTGAGATTATGGAGGAATTTGCAGTAATTGCTAATTAAAGCCCTGCAGTGGGACCAGAACAGTGGGTGGTTAAGGTAGGGTTGAAGAAAGATCATTGGAGTCTTTGGAGAAGGCCAAGGATTTTGAATGGATCATCTAGGGCAGTGGTCAGCAAACTCATTAGTCAACAGAGCCAAATATCAACAGTACAATGATTGAAATTTCTTTTGAGAGCCAAATTTTTAAACTTAAACTTCTTCTAATGCCACTCCTTCAAAATAGACTCGCCCAGGCTGTGGTATTTTGTGAAAGAGCCACACTCAAGGGGCCAAAGAGCTGCATGTGGCTCGCGAGCTGCAGTTTGAAAAAGTATAAGTTTAAAAAATTTGGCTCTCAAAAGAAATTTCAATCGTTGTACTGTTGATATTTGGCTCTGTTGACTAATGAGTTTGCCGACCACTGATCTAGGGGGATAATAAAATCACAAAGGATTATGACAGGAGTAGTATTGGAGAAAATGACAGTGTGATGAGAGAGAGTGACACTGGCTGGGGTGGTACTAGTATATGACACTAACAAGACAGAGTGGTGAGTGGAATAATCTGATGAGATGCAAAATAAGTGGTAGAAAGTTAGGTGGTGGAGGGGAAGGTAACTGTCTGGAAATGACAGTGAGGAGAAAAGAAAAAATAAAATATGAAAAGAAGGAAATCTTCAAAGAAGCAGTTTAGGAAAATTTCCCAGAACTGAAAGATTCAGGCTTTCAAATAGAAAGAGCCCATTAAGTCCCAGCATAGTGGATGAATGTAGACCCACACCAAAGCATCTCATCTTAAAATTTCAGAATATTGGGAAAAAAATTATTCTCATATTTTCTGGAAAGAAAAAAGAAGTTTGCAGTGAAAGGGTCAAGAATCAGAATGGCATTGGACTTCTCAATTGTAGCCCTGTAAAATGAAGAAAATGGAGCAATGCTTTCAGAATTCTCAGAAGTAACTTGAACTTTGAATTTTATTAGCAGACAACTGTAGTTATGAAAGTAGAATAAAGACACTTTCAGAAATGCAAGCTCGCAAAAAATATGTATTCCATACTTTCACTCATGAGATGTGCTAGAGAATGGGAGCAAGGGAGCAAATCGGTCAAGAAGATATGGGTAACAGGCCAATTGACCTCATACAAGAGCGAGAATAAGAGATCTCCAGGATGATGATGAAGTGAGTTCTCAGGAGGAAATTTGTGCAGCAGGTCAAGTAGCAACAGTCCATATTGGACATTTCTGCAGAAAAGTCTCCAAGAAGAGGGAATAGTTAGTATACCTAATATATTTGAAGTATTAGAGGGTTAGACAATTATGCAAAAGTTTAGGAATAAATTAGTAAGAAATATATACAAAAATAGAAAAAGAATGGTATAACTATAGTGAAAAAAAGTTGTTTAAAAAAGGGAAAGTGCTAATTTTGTGCTGTATGGCTCATTTGTAAATAATTACTGACTCATAATGTAAATATGGACTATGGATTTAATAAAAATTATAACTATATTGGGAAAATTGAGGGGATAGAAATGTGTACATTTGTGGAGTGGGGTTTTGGAGAAGCAAGCTAATTTATCATCTTCCACAGTGGGAAGTTAGTAGATAATACAAACACAAAAAATTAGGAAATAAGAGTATAAGGATGTAATTTAGAGACTTGGTGGTAAATACCCAAAGAAACAGTGAAAGAGTTGAAACTAGTTGTCCCTTGGAAAGAAATTGGAAATGCGGTGGAAGGTAAACTTTTTTTCTTAATGTTTAGAATGATTTATCTCTTTAAACTATATTTAAGAACAAGTTTTATTAAAGAAAACTAAACAAGAAACAACAAACGGATATACATATCTATAATAATACAAGCATAATATGCTAATTAGACCAGGCAGCCGAATGACCTTCCGGACAAAGCCGGAGCTGCAATGGCCGAGACAGCCACTGCGGCTGTGAGGGCTAAGCCCCTTGCATGAATTTTGTGCATCAGGCCTCTAGTATAACATATAAAAGTTGTATGGTGGATTCATATTCTCTTCCCGGCTGCTAGGAAGAAGCTATCACAGATTTTTCATATGTTATATTCTCAAGTATAACTCATTTTATACTCCTCCTTAATTCTTCTCTTACTTTGAATGGAATGACTTTTCATAACTTCTTTAACCACTTGCATTTTCCCAACTGAAATCCCTACAAAGAATTTTTCTTTTTTTTAAAAAATATATTTTATTGATTTTTTACAGAGAGGAAGGGAGAGAGATAGAGAGCTAGAAACATCGATGAGAGAGAAACATCGACCGGCTGCCTCCTGCACACCCCCTACCGGGGATGTGCCCGCAACCAAGGTACATGCCCTTGACCGGAATCGAACCTGGGACCTTCCAGTCTGAAGGCCGACGCTCTATCCACTGAGCCAAACCGGTTTCGGCAAAGGATTTTTCTTTAAATATAATAGAGCACAAAAGGGTGTAGGGCAGTCTAAAGAATAGAAGTTTATGTAGAGACACACAAATTAACTCTTCCTCTCTCTTATCTCTTCTTCAGAGCACAGGGCAGTCATGGAAGCTGCTTTTGTGTATGGGAACACATACCAGTTTGTCTTAACTACAGAAATCGCCCTTTTGGAAAGTATTGGGTATGTATGAGAGGAGTATGTCAACAATTTTAAGTTTACTTACTTCACATTAGTTATTTATCATTCCTGTATGCTCTCACAGCGTGTACTTGTCTAAGAGGAATTGTAAGCAGATGTGAATATATAAATTAAACCTGAAGTCTCCTTCATTACAATCATTTGCTGTATTACCGTCTGAATTAATTTAAATATGCAGAAGTGATGTTAGACTAAGGTGAATGAAAACAATATGGTTAAGCTACAAGATGTGATCCTATGAGTGACCAAGTATATTGTAGGAATAGATATCCCACAGTGATGAGATAGGTGATAACAGCTTTCATAATTAAGCTCCAGAAATTATTTCTGAGAGTTCTGTAAGTTACTTTGTCATAACTTTTTTGAATGGATTGTTTTAAATTTTTTATTTATTTTTTTTTTATTTTTTGGTCTACTTCCTAGCATACAATTTTAGGTAGAGGCCTTCTTTTGACTGTTGTCTGGGCAAATGTAGGGTTACATTTTTCTTTAGTATTTAGGGACTCAAGGAATAACCAGTGCATTTTAAAGACTTTAAATTTGGCTTTAAAATGCTCTTCAGGAAAATTAAACCAAAGCAAGGCCAAATGGTGACTGTGTGACCTTTTTATACCATGCAAGTTTTTGACTCCTTTTGCTGACCTTTCAAAAAATAGTGATTATTTGATAATAATCACACAAAATTAATTAAATTCCATTTTACAACTCCGTAAATTTAGAGGTTAGTGCATAGGAAACTGATAAAGTTAAATGATTTGGGGCAAGGGGAATGGGTTGGCAGAAAATAAAGTTTCTACAAAGTGGAAGTTATATTTTTTGTGCTTTTTTGTTGTTGTTGTTAATCCTTGCCTGAGGACATTCTTTCTATTGCTTTTTCAGAGAAAGAGTGGAAGGGAGGGAGGGGAGAGAGAGAGAGAGACAGAGAGAAATGTGGATATGAGAGAGACACATTGACTGGTTGCCTCCCACCAGGGCTGGGGATGGAAGCTGCAATCCAGGTACGTGCTCTTGACCGGGAATGGAACCCGTGACCCTTCAGTGCTTGGGCCAGCGCTCTAACCATTGAGCCACCGACCAGGACAGAAGTTACATTTTTATTGCTCTGTATGGCAGTCAGCATTCCTTTTTTTAAGTCTCTTCTTAAGCATTCTGCTGGTTCCCTCATTAATGAGTTAAATAAAACTTTGATGCATGTTTACTGTTTGTATAAGAATTAAGGTTTTTAACAATTTGAGAGTTATACTGACAGTACCATAAAGCTTTATTGTAAGTAGTCACTGAATCTCAAGAAACAATAGCCGTTGTTTAGCCAGCTACTTTGCTACTCCCAACGGCCAATTTCCCATCCTGGACTAGGGGAAGTCTTGTTATTCTCCACCCCATGGTGATGCTATGGTAGCACCATGGTTTCTCTTAGGGTTAGTTGTTTGTACTTTCTCTTGTGTTATCAGCTTGTTTTCTAGATAATGAATAATTGCATGTAATGGTGACACACATAAAACACAAAGGGTGGTTATTTACTGAGAGTCTATAGATAGGTCCTATCGTTCACTTTACAAATCCTGTTCAGCAAGATTGACTACATATATTTTTTATTCTGACCTATGACTAAACACAGTAATGTTCTGGAAGGGTATTTGCTCTTCTCCGCTTTTAAAATGGGAATTAAAAAATGTACAGCTATTCTCTTTTTTTGTATATGTTGTATTGGAGACGTTTGAATTCTCGTTTGTTCATGGATGACAAGATGGTGAGGACTTATACCTGAACCTGCTATGATAGGGAAGGACTGTGGATAGAATATAGTGGTTCTGTGACACCACTTCTGGGTGAAGTAGTTGGCTGTAACTTTGAATTGTCTCCTAATGGGGGGGAGGTGAATGCCTTTTCTTCTTTCATGTGTTTATTCTTTCATTTAAAAAATATGTATTGAATACCTTCTGTGCGTTAGGCATTATTCCAGTTGCTGAGGCTATCACAGTGGATAAGAGTACTATTTTAATTGTTATATAATGTTGGATGTTAGTATGCTTGAAATTAAGTGTTGGTTAATAAGAGTGTACATTGACAGGTGTTAAAAGTGGTAGCATGCCATAGCGACACTAGTACTTTCTGCTACCTTCCTATATTCCCTTCTTAGAGAATCTGTGTATAGGCCAAGAAGGGTGTTACCCTCACCCCATACATATCCCATTCAATTAAATCAGAGGCAGCTACCTGACCTAGGGCCAACCAATTTATTCGTTTACCTGAGCAAATGCCATCCCCTCTCCCAGGAACTTAGAATTGTTTTACTAAATATATCTCCTTTAGTGTAAGCCTCTCATGAATTTGAATTATCTTAATCATCTTAGTCTTTTGTATTTTAGCATAGGGCCCGATATACAGTAGGTATTAAGTAAATCTTAGATCTTTTTTTAAAATCATTGAATCTATTAGAGATGCTTTAAAATTGAAATCAGTGAACCTTGGAACTCAGTTTAAGCATGTAGCAAGAAATAAAACAACATTTTAAAAATTAAAAAATTTGCAATATTTTCCAAACTCTACTAATGCCATATGAAGACTTTTAAAAATGCTATTTTAATTTTGGCAAATCTTACTTTCCCACTATAAGTTTATCTTTGAATTCTCATATTGAAGGGAATGCCAAAACTCAAATTATAAGCCATATTTGCTGAGTTTTATAATATTTCAGATACAACCTTACAAACTCCCACAAAGTGTCATATGGTTTCTATCTTAAGGCATGTGTTGGCTGAAGTTTATTCAAAACAGATTTGGGTTTAAATTAAACCTAGAAAATTTGTGTTTGAAAGCTTTATTTAAGATATCTCTAGAAAGGAAACTCTATTTGAAGATAATCTTATTGTCCTCAAGGTGACAGCCTTTTATTTAAAAAAAAATATTATGTCAACCTACCTATAACCCAATTTAGAAACTACCATGAAAGAATTCATGAAAATAATAGCTTACACAACTCATGTGGTTTGTTAAAAATATTACAGTTAATTTTCTTTAATATTCTGTATCTTTAGCTTGGGTCCATTTTATTTTAATGTTATACTCTTTTAGGCTTTTACTAAAACATTCATTCAAAAGCATAAGACTTAAAGAGATGTGTTATGTCTTTCTGGATGGTAGAAGGATCACACATCAAACTTCAAGTGAGTCTGTCCCTGATTTTTAATTTACAGAATGGAGGATATAAAATATGCACATCTCTACTTTTTTCATTGTAAAGAAGTCTTGGACTTGACCCAACAATGTAGAAGAACACTAATGGGACAGCCATTGACTACAGTTGACATTTATCGATTTATTAAGTCAATGGAAGCACCTCTGCTGGTATGTGTCTTATTTTAATGTATTGGATAATTCATATGTTAAATTTATTGCTTTGATTCACAGATATGCATTTTACTTAGATGAGCTATATATTTTCCTTGAACATATATGTCTTGAATGTAGGGGAATTTAGGAATATATCCTTATTAAAGGTAGAAGAGATGATACATTGTTCATAAAATGAATATTTCATGCCTTGAAGTGTTGTATTGAAACCCAAATAGAGCCTTGTGTAATGGAATTATTCTATGGTAGTTATAATGCACTGTGACCATGCTGAGATCACAAAGACCACATCATGGTCAAGAAAAGATCTCTTGTGAATAATTTGATCACTATTTTAAAAGTTGATAAATATTGGCAATATAGCATTTCTAGTGTTTCTCTTTTCTTAGTATAAGCCTGGAAGAATTTTATGGAAACTCAGTAGGTGTTGGTGATCAGCAGACTTTTCTCTGAAAGTTCAAAGGGTTGTCCTGAGCACGTGTAAAACCTTCAGTAGGCCTTTTCACTGTCCTTTTTATATAAAAACTAGAGGCTCAGTGCACGAATTTGTGCACAGGGTGGGGGTCTGGCCGGCTTGGCCCCAATCAGGGTGGATCGGGGCCGGGCCTGTCAGGTGGAGGAGACGGCTGGGGGGAGGGTCCGAGGGCAATTGGCCAGCGGGCCATGCCCTGGATTGGGGTAGGGGGACTGATTGTGGGCAGGGCCGGCCGGGGGGAGGGGCTGTGGGTGGTGGGCTGGCCAGCCCCACCCCTGAATGGGGTGGAGGGTGGCCAATCCGGGGTCAGCAGCCTGGGGGAGGGGCCATGGGTGGTTGGCTGGCTGGCCCTGCCCTTGATCAAAGTGGGGGGGGGCAATCGGGGGCAGAGCTGAGTGGGGGGAGGGACCACAGTCCATTCGGGGTGGTGGGGCCGGCGGGGGGTAGTGGCCACAGGCAGTTGGCTGGCTGGCCCTGCTCCTGATTGGGGTTGGGGGGGCCGACCTGGGGTGGGGCCGGCCGGAGGGAGGGGCCGTGGGGGGTGTTGGCCGGCCACCCCACCCTCAATCAGGGTGGGAGAGGCTGATCAGGGGCGGGGCTGGCTGGGGGGAAGGGCCGAGGGAGGTTGGCCAGCTGGCCCCACCCCACGATCAGGCTGGTTTGCTGGCCGCAGTGGGCGTCATAGCGATCAGTCGTTCGGTCATTCCAGCGTTATGGTTGCTGGCTTTTTATATGTATAGATGGTGCAGGTGTATTACAAATAATTCAAACAGTGCAGCAAAGTGTAAAGAAAAAAAATTTTAAAGCTGCCTATTCCAATCATTCAGAAATAAGCTGTTAGGTAACCATCATAACAGTCATAAAGACATTCACAAATAGAGGGATGAATGGATTAATGGAAATATAATATTGCCTATGGTACTTTTTAGTAAGAAAAATAAACTGGTATAAAACGAGGGATTATGGAACTTTAAAAAATATATGTTTTTAGTGATTTTAAGAGAGAGAGAAAGAGGGAGGGAGAGAGAGAAACATCTGTTGGCTGCCTCTTGCATGCCCTTTACTGGTGATTGAGCTCACAATCCCAGCATGTGCCCTGACCAGAATTGAAATGCAACCTTTCAGTACATGGGTTGATGATCAACTGAGCTACTGGCCAGGGCAGGATTATGGAACTTTTGATAAACCATTTCTTCATCATTAGAGGGCTCTTAGGAAATATTGTCCTAAGTGTTGAAAATGATTATAAAAAACATTAGGAGATTAAATCATTTTTTAAAAAAACGATGTTTTCATTTAAGATAGTATTGATTCACCCCTTGCTGTGAAAGATAAGAAAATTAATTTCAGACATTTATTTCCATCCCAGCTCCCCTTACCCTGCTGATTATTGTTAGTTTTGTGTTATTTTTACATTATTAAGATTTATAGTATTTATGTTGTTCTGTAACCATAGTTCACACTTTTTAAAAAGCCTTGCTTCTGCATTTAAATAGATTCAGAGCTCACCAGTCCCAGTTTTACTGGCCTCATCGCTGAGTTCTTTGAGTCAATTTTGTTTAGTTTGATTTTGGCTTCAAACACTGTTTTTTAAAAAGCAGTACATAAGTCTTTCCTTTCTCTTCATACAGAGGAGGAGCATTTATCTTATTTCCATGGGGAGAATACTCTCTGAATTGGTTTTGATCTCCCATTTCAGCATAGAGCCCCAAAAGGAAGATATCAGTTCACTGTACAGTTCTTCACTATTTCTCTCCAGACTCATTTCTTTTGCTTTCAATATTGAGATATTATTAAGAATTCTCAGGATTTTGTCTACATAGCAGTACTGTTTTTGCCATTGGGGGCAGGATTAGGACTCATCCCAAGCTTTACTAAAAATGTATTTCTTCTTTGGCTACAGCATTCTGACTTGAAGTTGTGCCCTTTTTCTAAAATTTCTGCTCATGAATTTTCTCTTGCTGTTATAAAAACATTTTTTTTTAAGATAGGTAATGAGAAGGGAGATTTTCAGATCTTATTTTTTTTTTTTTTTTTTTATTTATTTATTTTTTTTTAAATTTCTTTATTGATTAAGGTGTCACATATTTGTCCTCATCCCCCCATTCCCATCCCACCCCTCTCCCCACGCATGCCCCAATCCCCTGTTGACCTTAACCGTTGGATAGGCTTATATGCATGCATACAGGTCCTTTGGTTGAACTCTCCCCCTCCCCCCCACCCTCCCCCTACCCTCCCCTATCCTCCCTCTGAGGCCCGATAGTCCGATCGATGCCTCCTTGCTTCTGGTTCTGTTCTTGTGCCTCAGTCTATGTTGTTCATCATTTCCCCTAGATGAGCGAGATCATATGTCACTAGATATATACTAATAAGAACTGAATGTGAGACGAGCAATAATAGTTATGCTGACAGGCAAATGAATCAATCTGTAGCGAGCTTCCCCCTGGACCAACAGTTCTTTTGAGACCCAATTTCAATGTCCAGTAGTTCCTTATGTGTACATGTCAGCACTGACCCCTCAGCTCTGGATGGTGGACAAATGGTGGTAATGGAGGTCCGACTCCCTCTGGTTTGGTCTCGGCCGAACCCAGGGGCACGGCGTCACCCAGACTAAGGGGCACGTGGCCTCACCCCTACCCAAGGGGCGCGTGGTCTCACCCGGGCCTGGGACCCAGCCTCACCCGGATGGATCCAGGGGCGCACGGCCTCACCCGGACCCAGGATCTGGCTTCACCCGTACCCAGGGACGCTTGGCCTCTCCCAGACCCAGGGGCACGTGGCCTCACCCGGGCCTAGGTGCACGAGGCCTCATCCGGATCCAGGGACACATGGTCGCACCCGGACCCAGGGACGCTTGGCCTCTCCCAGACCCAGGGCCACTTGGGCTCACCCGGGCCTAGGTGCACGCGGCCTCATCCGGATCCAGGGACACATGGTCGCACCCGGACCCAGGGATGCTTGGCCTCTCCCAGACCCAGGGCCACTTGGGCTCACCCGGGCCTAGGTGCACGAGGCCTCATCCGGATCCAGGGACACATGGTCGCACCCGGACCCAGGGACGCTTGGCCTCTCCCAGACCCAGGGCCACTTGGGCTCACCCGGGCCTAGGTGCACGCGGCCTCACCCGGATCCAGGGACACATGGTCTCACCCGGACCCAGGGATGCTTGGCCTCTCCCAGACCCAGGGCCACTTGGGCTCACCCGGGCCTAGGTGCACGAGGCCTCACCCGGATCCAGGGACACATGGTCTCACCCGGACCCAGGGACGCTTGGCCTCTCCCAGACCCAGGGCCACTTGGGCTCACCCGGGCCTAGGTGCACGAGGCCTCACCCGGATCCAGGGACACATGGTCTCACCCGGATCCAGGAACGCTTGGCCTCTCCCAGACCCAGGGCCACTTGGGCTCACCCGGGCCTAGGTGCACGAGGCCTCACCCGGATCCAGGGACACACGGTCTCACCCGGACCCAGGGACGCCTGGCCTCCCCCAGACCCAGGGGCACGCGGCCCCACCCGGGCCTAGGTGCACGAGGCCCCACCCGGATCCAGGGACACATGGTCTCACCCTGACCTAGGGGTGCGTGGCCTCTCTCAGACCCAGGGGCACGTGGCCTCACCTGGACCTAGGTGCACGAAGCCACCCGGACCCAGGGGCGCGTTACCTCTCTCAGACCCCTGGTCGCGTGGTCTCACCCGGATCCAGGGGCTCACGGCCTCACCCGTACTCGGGACCCAGCCTTACCCGGATCCAGGGGCCCACGGCCTCACCCGGACCCAGGGTTCAGATTCGCCCGGACCCAGAGGCACATGGCCTCACCCGAACCCGGAATCCAGCTTCACCTGGACCCAGGGGCGCGTGGCCTCACCCAAACCCAGGGGCGTGAGGCCTTACCTCGACCCAGAGGCGTGTGACCACATCTGAGCCCAGAGGCTCGCAGGCTCGCCTGGACTCGGGTCTCAGCGGGGTTTCGTCTTCTTGATCCCAATTCCTGTTGGTCAATTCCCTCTCAGCAATTCCTTCGGTCATTTTCTCAGAGCTCCAGGGCGGCTGCCGCAGAACTCGTTGGGCGGCGGGCTCGGCAAGGCTCCGGTGTGCCCGGTGCCCGGCGGTGGGCTGGTCCGGTGTCGCTGCGTCGGCCCTTGGGTCTGCAACGGTGGCCAGTCGCTGAGCGTGCGCACCTGGCCACTTCGGGGCATTGAGATTCTTGAAGGACTCGGAGGTCAGCAAGCACGGAGTCTCCCACCCCATGTCTCCCAGGGGCTCGTCTGTCCGTGCTCGGCAGCGAGTGGAGCCGTCCCCTCAGCCGGAGACCGCCGGGGGAACTGTGCCGAGCACGTTCCTGGCCACCATTGTGTCGCCTGAGCCATAGTTCTTAAAGTGTGGACTTTGG
Source organism: Eptesicus fuscus (assembly GCF_027574615.1). NCBI lineage: Eukaryota > Metazoa > Chordata > Mammalia > Chiroptera > Vespertilionidae > Eptesicus > Eptesicus fuscus. The sequence continues at coordinate 39,354,970 of NC_072477.1, forward strand.
GTCACCGGCCTCAGCATCATCCTGCGTACCCCTCTCTTTTATTCTAGTTGTAGAGCATCTGCTCTGCCATCCCCCCGGTCTTTCTGGCTGGTGTTTGCTCTGCTCTCCCGTCGTAGTCTCAATATTGTTGTGGTAGGCAACGATCAGGCTGCCGCCCTATGTCTCCATCTTGGTCCTCCTTTGTACAGTTAAGTCTTGAATGTTGTTGGTGTCACTGGGAGGAATTGTCCTCCAGGCCAATTGGCCGTGAGGACCCTCTTTGTCCATATAGGAAGAGTTGCTGTGCAGGAGACATGTTTGTGGGCCGGGTCTTGATGCAGCAATGCCTTGGCGCTCACTGAGTCTGCCTCTAGAATGCCTCCCTTATGCAAGTGATTGAAATCTGGTGTCATCTCCCACCAACCACTAGATGCCCTCGTTTCTGGGTCTCCAATGCAGTGTGGGTCAGCCACTACCTGAGGCACTCAGCAGGAAAAAGCTTCTGCTCAGCTTGGCTGGGGCGGAGCTACAGGGTGGAGCCTACAACCTTGGCTTCCTGTCAGCCCCGCCCTATGAGGCTCCTGTGTCTGTGTCCCTCTGTATTCCTTGCAAACACCTCTGAGAGAAATGCGCCCTGGAGTTTCGCCCACTGCCAAACAGTCCAGTCCCTCCCCTAATGAATCTGGACTCCCAGATTCTCGCCTGGAACTGGGTTTCAGTGCAGTTGGAACTGGGTCTCAGCGCAGTCTGGCGTCCCTGTCTCCTTCCCAGCAGGGCCACCCAGTGGCGCAGGCAAAAGTCCGTCCTCTGCGCACCTTCCAGTGCGCGCGTCTGGAGCCGCCGCTTCTCTGTGCCTCCGCCACCACAGCCCAAATTCATTCCCCCAGCGTGCGCCTTGCTTCCCAGGGTTTCGCCCGGAACTGGGGTTCAGTGCAGTCGGAACTGGGGTTCAGCACGGTCCTGAGCTTATGTCTCCTTCCCGCTAGGGCAGTTCAGTGGCGCAGGCAACAGTCCGTCCTTTGCGCCCCTTCCCGTGCGCGCCTCTGGAGCTCTGCCTTCCCCCGCTCCTCTGTGCCTGCGCCCCACAGCCCAGATTCATTCCCCCAGCCTGCGCCTGGCTTCCCAGGGTTTCGCCCGGAACTGGCGCTCAGTGCAGTCGGAGCCGGGGCTTAGCGCACTCCGGAGCCTTTATCTCCTTCCTGCCAGTGAACGCAGGCCAGGCCGTCAGCCGCCCCTTCCTCTCCGGCTCCATCCTCCCCGCAGGCGCGCGTGCTCGTGTCTCCGCCAGTTTCTCCATACCTCAGGCTTTTACGGCTCCCCCGATTGTCCCCGTGGCCTTCTCCTTCCCCCCAGCTGTGGGCATTTCAGTCCGCCAGCTCTCCTGTGGTTCTGGACGATGTCCGTTCTGACCTCTAGTTGTGCCTTTGAAATTGTTGTGCCCGGCTGCAGGTTAGGTGTTTCACCTATGCCGCCATCTTGGTTTCTCTCTGAGATTTTCAGATCTTATTTCACTTTGTTATACTTACCAGGAATTATGTAATCGTAGTTTTGAAATCAGTGCCTGGTTGGAGAGCCAAGCCGAGAATCTAAACCCTAAACCATGGTGTCAGCCTAGAAAGGCTGGGCAATCCAAGAAGCACAGGATGGTGGACTCAGGGTTACTCAAGATCCCCAGAAAGGGATCTTCCGCCTGAAGACAGAGTCTGGTGCTAGCATTCCAGGAACTGAGAGTGGGAAGGGGGCTGGGTAGCCTCTCAGTATTTGCTTACTTAATTCCCCTGCTTTTGGCATGCTGTTCACACACTCTGCTGTTCCTAATCCCCTGTCCCCTCCCCCCATTTCTCCTGGTTTGAGGGACAGTTTCCTCTGCTCATGGAGTTGGGGAGGGGAATCTAACTGCTTCTCCAAAGTTTTTACCTATTCCTCCCTTTAAAAGATCCTTCCTGCCATCCCTCTTCCATTATTTCTTTCCCAGCTTCAGCGATACCAGGCACTGACAGTTCCTGAGCCATTGTAGGATTTATTCTGCAGTTAAAATGGAATTGTTTCTTAGCTTTCTTTCCTTCACGGCTTAGAGTTTTGTTTTGTAGAGTCAGTGATTCTGTGCTCCAGCATCCAAAATTTTGCTGACTTTTCTCTTTTCATTTCTTCACGTATGTATGTTTTTCTCTTCTAAAAAATCCTACTGCTGTAGTTTTCCTGGGATTTCTGGAGGGAGTGAAATTAGCTGTGTGTATTCAAGCTGCTGTGGTAACTCAGATGTTCCTCATTGTTTTGTAGTGTGTTATTACATGTGAAATTCTTATATGAAAAAATGTATTCCTTAGTTATCTCTTCTATTTTATTTGAAATATCTACCTTTATCAGTACCACACTGTTTTTTTTTCTTTATACTATGCTTATTCCTTATGGGTTGTAATTTTATGTTTAACCTCATAAAATTTTGTTAGTTTTATAATGCTTAAACCAAATAGGTACATTGGAAGCATTAAACTTAGAAATTATGAGACCATTTCTGATAACATTAGATTTATTTCACAGACTTGTTCTTTTACTTGTGACTTTATTAATAAGAATCAGCAGGGTTTAAATCCAAATGTTGGAACATTATTATCACATTTTGTTCTTTTTTTTAAATGAAGACTGAAGTTGCTGAAGATCCTCAGCAAGTTTCAACTGTTCATCTCCAACTAGGATTACCTCTGGTGTTTATTGTTAGTCAACAAGCTACATATGAAGCTGATAGAAGAACTGCAGAATGGATTGCTTGGCGTCTTCTGGGAAAAGCAGGAGTTCTGCTCTTGTTAAGGTATCTTAAATGTGCCATATTCACTGTGTTTAATAAAACACTAACATTTTTCTCATATTTAAATGTGGTAATCTGTTCACTTGTAAGTAAACTCAAATCTATACTAGATTCTAATATTGTTAGAACAAGTTGCTGAGCTGAAGTCTAAAATTATTAGCATGGTTAAAATTTAGACATTAAAATTTGTCTAAGTGAAGATATAAAGATAGAGCTCAGAAAATTTGGTTTGTGTTTATATATGAAATTTCTGAGTCACGAAATTGTCATCTTTTTTCATAAATTTCTTTTTAGTATGAGAACTTACAGTTCTATTTTAGATTGACATCCTGGATGACTGTTATCCTTCAGATTAGCAACATAAAACATTTATTTCCATTTTGAAAAAGGGACTCTTTGGAAGTGGACATTCCTCAGCAAGCTAATGTGGTCTTCAAAAGAGAAGAGGTTAGTCATTTTGTGGATTGGTCTACAATGTCTGCTTGTTTAAAGAAACATATGTTTATTATAGAAAAATTCTGTAAATTGCCACTATTCAAACATACTTGCTATTATATTTTGGTCTGTTTTTCCATTTGTTAGTTTGTCTTTTTCCCCATATTCATATACAGTCAAACCTCATTTCTTGAACATCTCCCATCTCGAACAGTTGGTTCTCGACCAAGTTGTTCACAGAAAAAATGCCTCAGTTGTCGAACCAAACTTTTCGGTTTTTGAATTGATAACCCTTTCAAGCTGATACCTTATGATGACAAAAAGCATCTCCCAGGCGACACATGAAAGAGAGAATGCTTTTGTTGCTGGTAAAGTCCACCTTAGCATAGTTTTAAAACATAAAGAGGCCATCAAGAGTGCTAATGTTGCTAAGGATGTGAAGGAAACGATGATCACAGGCAACTGAAGAAGTAGAAAAACTATTGTTGATTAGGATAAATGAAAGCAGGTAGCTAGTGATGGCATTTCAGGGGCAATGATATGTGAAGAGCAAAGATGCTGCATGCTGCCCTGAAGGACACCCCTGTGAGGAATGCTGCAAGTGATTAGTTTAAGGCTAGTAGGGGGTGGTTCGATAAATTAAGAAAAGAAGTGTTTATTTATCTAGTAAACAGTACATTAGACATGTACTGTATATAAGAAAGGTTAAAACAGGGTCACATTTGGGGGTCTAGAATGGATTAATTCAGTTTACTTTATTTCTAATGGAAAAAATGATTTGGTTTTGGAACAAATCACTTCTTGAATAGACTTTGGAATGAATTAAGTTTGAGAACCAAGGTTCCACTGTGTCTATATATTTTTAAAAGAAAATTAGGATCATGCTATGTATCTTACCTTTCACTTAAAATGATATTTAATTACTTATTATTGTGCTGTGATGCCTGCCTTTGTATACTGTTTTGAATATCACTGTTTCTTTTGGCTAAATTTTTGGAAGTGAAATGTGTCAAAGGAAATGGGAATTTTTAAGGCTTTTAAAATACATTGCTCCCCAGCCCTGGTTGGGTCAAGCGCAGGAGACAACCGATCCATATGTCTCTCACATTTATGTTTCTCTCTCTCTCCCTCCCTCCCTCCCTTCCTTCCTCTCTTTCTCCTTCCCTCCCTCTCCCTTTTTTCCCCTGCTTCTAAAAATCAATGGAAAAAATATCCTTGGGTGAGGATTTTTTAACAACAAAATAATCATCAAACCATACACTTACAATTTGTGTTCTTTTCTCTGTGAATGTTATACCTCAGTAAAAAAGTTTACCACGTCTGGCTGGCATGGATCAGTGGTTAAATGTTGACCTATGGACCAGGAGGTCATGGTTTGATTCCCTGTCAGGGCACATGCTTGGGTTGTGGGCTAGATCCCCAGTGTGGAGTGTGTAGGAGGCAGCCGATCAGTGATTCTCTCTCATCATTGATGTTTCTTTCTCTCCCTCTCCCTTTCTCTCTGAAATAAATAAAAAATATATTTAAAAAAGTTTACCACAACAATTTCTATGTATATTTGGAATAAATTCAGTTTGATTTTATTGATTTTTTTTATTCCTATTCCTTTTAGCTCCATTATGTTTCTGCAGAAGTAAAAAATTTCTTGCTTTGAATATAGTATTGAAAAGATGAAGATATGTGATATCAAAGAATAGACACACTTAAAGTTTTTTCTTTAGCTTTATTCTACTGTACAGTTAGGGATAGTTTACTAAAGTAATTTAATTGCTGTTGGCCATTAGCAAAGAAATTTTAATGGCCTAATGTCACCTGGAATAGAATTTGTCATTCTTAAAATACCTGGGAGCAGATAGCATTTTTTATGTTTATAGCTAAATAGGCAATTAATACTCTTTAGTGGGATTATATTGATTGGCTCTTTTTGCAATAAAATTGTATATATTTATTTCCATTTTATATTTAGGTAGGATTTACTGTTACATGTAAAATGTTTCAGATTTCAGTATAATGTAATTGTAAAAAAAAGCAAGCGAGACTTCCTTTTTAAATTTTATTTAACACAGTTACATTCAATATTATTTTATATTAGTTTCAGGTATTTAGCATAGGGGTTAGACAGTCATTTACAAAGTGTTCCCCATATTTCAAGTACAGACCTGGCACTGTACATAGTTATTACAATATTATTGACTATATTGTCTATGCTATACTTTACAGCCCTATGACTATTTTGTAACTGCCAATTTATAGTTCTTAATCCCTTCACCTTTTTCACTTAGTTCTCCCCTCTCCCACCCTATCCACAAGCAAGACTTCCAGTTCTTTTTTGCCATCTGTTTCCGTAGTGCACACTATCTTTTTATATAAAGTATGCTTGGATACTTTTCAGAGTGACTGTGGAGTTAATTTCCTCTTTTGGTTTTATTGAATTTAAAATTGAAGTTCAAAGGTTTAACTTCATTGTAGTGTTAACAAGTATAATATTTTTATATTAAAATGCTTTATTATATTTTAGTTATGTTTCTTACAATTATTTGTAGGGAATGCCAGTGGAATTTTTGGTGTTACATGATGTTGATTTAGTAATATCCTATGTAGAAAATAACACATACATTGAGGAAACACGAGAAGATGAAGCCGATGACATGGAAGGTCCAGATATGGGTAATATGTTTTGTGATGCTCACCTCACCCATTCCTGCCCAGCATCCATTACATCAGGAAAGTTCAATGAATTAACTTTCTCATAGAATGTATTCACATTCAAGACTAGGAAGAAACCTGAAGAAATTTATTTTGAGTCAGTTTATCAAATTGCTAGGTGAAAAGATATAAGGATACCTTAGTCTGTTTAGTGTGATAACTTTCATTGTTAGGCTTCTAGCTTCCCACATCTGTACCTTTATCTTCCACATCAGTTCTTTCAACCCTTCTGGCCTACTCCATGTTTAAAAACGACTCCGGAGCCACACATGGCATTTTATTTTTATTATTCCTATTAGGGAGTGAAATTCTAACAAACATTATATTTATAGTTGTAAATAAATCTGATTGTTAACAATGTAGGGAGTAAATTTCAATAGCATTTTAATACTTTTATTTAACATGTTATTTCTGTTTTTTATTGCTCTTATTGCTTACATTTTTGAATTATTCTATAGTTTTTAAGGCTACTCCCCTTCATATTCTTTACTTTGATTGTTATTCTCTGAGTTAGCTGATGTCACCTTCATTTTGTGGGTGAAGAATGTTTGTTTTAGCAGAGTTAAATGATCTGTCCAAAGTCACATAAATGACATGTGGTGGAACCTGGATTAGAATAATCATTCTGACTTGAAATCTTATTTATGAGCATTATCATTCCTTTTTTCATGGCATCAATCCTGTTCTGTAATTGCTCATTTAATTTCTCTCTTCTCCACTAGTCTATACTATCTGTAAGGCAGGGGTTATGTCTTGTTCTTTCTTGTATCCCATTTAGTAAATACTTGAATGTTTTATATAGTACTATTATTATGAACCCCAGGAAGGAGATAATTTGTATATTTTTTCATGAGATCCATCATTATTATGTTCAAAGTTTATATTATAAATTTAATAAGGACTCTGAGCTTTAACTGTTACCAGTAACCAGTTTCTCAGTTTGAGCTATGTTCTAGTTGTTTTCTAGAACATAGAGGTTAGAATTGCTTGTGGTTGAAGCCAGAGTTCTCCTCCATAGCATCATCATTCCATTGATAGACCTGTGTTCTGGTCTCTTGCTCCCTGCTGTTTTCCTATCATGATTCATATATTTTAGTCTTCAGAGTCAGGAAAATTGCACAATGTCAGTTTAATAAGATTTCTTTCCTCGGTAGGAGTCGCTGTTTTAAGATTTCCATGTTTTCACATCCCCTATTGCTTCCTGACTCTCTGCCCTTTATTGCCTTCTGTGTTGCTTTCTCTTTCTACAACTCTACCTGCCTTCTTTCCCTTGCCTAGTTCTCGTATTTTTTTCATAGCTCTGCCTTTTGTTTTTTGTTTTGTTGTGATTTTTGTTTTGTTTTGTTTTAACTCCCTATGTTTGTAATGCATACTGGCTCATAATATTGTGTGATATCACACCCATATAAATAATTTCCCCATCTTGTTTTATTCCCATTTATATAGGAATGATAGATGAGGGTTAGGAAAGAGTTTGTTACCATGTAGAAAAATGCCCTTCAGAGGAAATGGGCACAGGATGAATCAGAATAAAATGGATTGAGTTCTATAAAAGGACAATATGGAAAAAAATAATTAAACTTGTATGACTTAAACGAGTATATGTATTATGGATAGGTGAAAGGTATAGCTGAGGAGTGAGGAAATTTACAAGCGAGGGTAGCTTATTAAGAGAGAGAGACCAGAAAAGAGGGAAAGGAGGTCTTGGAACAATATAGAGAAGAAAGGATGGATTAGGAAATAAGAAAGGAATGGCAGGAAAATGAAAAACATTATATACAGGGTGAGACAAAAGTAGGTTTACAGTTGTGAGTACATGAAACAGTTTGTTCTTGTATTACTTGTTAATTATTATATTATTTTCCATACACACAACTATAAACCTACTTTTGTTCCACCCTGTAAGAAATAAGAGAATAGCTTTTTATCAATTTGAGGGCATACGTTTTTAATGTCATAGAATGTGGTATCTATAAGTACCTTAACCCATGGATACAGACAATAGTATAGTGAAGGCCTGAGGGCCGGTGTGGGTATGGGATTGGGGGGGTCAATGGGGAACAAAATGGGGACATCTACACTAAAGATTTTTAAAAAGTACCTTAAAGTTAATGTAGTGCAATGCTTATGTTTCACAGATTTGAACACTGAGGCCCAGAGAGTTATGAATTGGCTAGCATGATGCAATTGAAAATTGCTGAGATGTACTGAAATTTAGATCTAATATTTTATTGTATAGTATTAGAAGTTATATGGAAAATAATACTTTAGTTCTCCAACTATATTTGCCGGAAGCCAATTCCAGCATGTCATAATTACAAGAGTTTCATCAAAAGGTTGATGAAACTTGGGGGCTCAACAAGGGCTGAGTCACATATGCAATCACCTGTTGGAATGGCTGAAAGGCACTTCCCCCAAACCTGAATAGGGTGATTGTTTGCTGCCAGACAGCTCAGGGCATCTCAATCTACATGTTATTGCCTCCTGTTGGCCAAACACCTGAACAGCTGTAGGCTATTCCCCAATCTGACAATGCTTCTGTACCCTACTCTTTGAAGTGTATTATCTCCACCTTGCCTCAGGACAAATTGTGTTAATTAAAAGCAAGGGTCCTGAGACAAGGAGAAACTTTAGCTCCTTTAGCTGAAGCTCCTCTGACCCCCAGTGCCTTTCAAAATTATCTTTCATCTCTGGACTCTTATTTAATCTACGCACAGCCTTTCTTCAGATTGCTGAAGCCTTTGTAATGCTGGAACAAGAACCCCAACCTATATTGTCTTCCTCACTTTCTCCCTTTCTTTTACTGTGTTATTACAGAGAATTATGAACTTACAAAGTAGACAGGATAATAAAACAAATCTCCTGGTATCCATTATCTGGCCCTATCCAACTACCATCAACCCATGGCTATCCTGTTCTAACCACTACCACCCCTTATTTTGTAGCAAACACCAAATATATAATTTCATTCATTAATATTTCCCTGTGTATTTCAGAGATATAAGGATTTCTCTTTTAAAATTACCATAATTGTTGCTATTACTACATCTAAAACCCAGTAATCTTAATACCATCAGCTATGTAGTCAGTGTTTGCACTTGTAATTGTCATGCTCTATTCAGCTAGTGTCAACTCTTCTAGGAAGCTTTAATGTCTCTCTAATCAAGTTAGATGCCTCTTCAGTGTTACCATACAATTTATACAAACTCCTACAGAATATTTACGGATTTAAAATGTGTTTTTTACCACTTACATGGATGGATGGATGGGCAGTTGGTTGGTCAGCCAGTCTATTTAAATTAATGATAGGTTTTTACATATTCAGAATCCACCATAACTTGATGCATTTAGAATAAAAGCCAAACTTTTTGGCTCATATGATCTCTTATGATCCAGCGATTACCAGCCTAGAGTTTTCTCATACCATTTATTCCTCCAACTCATCTTGTTTTAATCAGTTTTGCCTTCCTTATGCATCTAGTATATACTAAGCTCTTTTATATTTCCGAGCCTTTGCATATGCTTATATTATTCTTTTTGCTTCATTCTTTTTTTGATTCTCTACCTGGAAGACTTTGGATCTCCAAATCTAACTCTCCCAGCTCTCTTACACTGTATCCTTTTCCTTTTTAATCTGATCACAGTTTATAATGATGTATTTATTCAGTGATCAGGTTATCGTCTGACTTTTTTGTAGAAAGGTTCTTTATGTGGTCAGGGAAAATATCTGTTTTTGTCTACTACTTTATTACAAATAAAATATAATATTCATATTATTTCCAGACAAAGTTTAAATAAGTGCTTCTGGAGTTGACTAGAACATCACAGTTTCTGAGTCAGGAAGCACCTCAGAGTTATTTAGGGTAGGAAGCCAGACAACTAGAAAGTTTTCTAAACAACATGCATTTTTAACTAATAAGATAGTGCAAATTCAAAAGTTTTATAGAGTGCCAAATTTTCATATGCTCACCTGGGAAAAGAGTTTAACTATTTTTAATTACACTTTTATATACACATTACATTCTTCTCCAATGTTTTAGGAATGCAAGATGATGAAGTGGCAGAAAGTGTTTACAGAGACAGGAAGAGACAGCTGCCCTTGGAACTCACGGTAGAACTAACAGGAGAGACATTTAATGCGACAGTAACGGCTTCAGACAGCATAGTGCTTTTCTATGCTGGTTGTGAGTATGAATCTTTAGAGGAGGCTATATTACATATTAGGACATTAAAATAAGCAGGTTTTATTTTTGCATTCTGCATATTGCACAGTGTAAGAAGACAGCTTTTTTATGTCCCAAGTAAGCTGCACATAATGAGACATTTACTTTTAGCTGATTCTGGGATTGTAAAACTGATTGTATATATCTGACTTAAAATTGAAGGTTAATGATTAAACTAGATGTTCAGCTTGTTAATTTAGAAATATTGTGATTCAAGCTAAGGCTTTTGATATGTTAACAGTTCTTACAGATTTATAGGAACTATATTGCTTTTATCTTTGAATAATAGCCGTTCAACTATATTCCCTCCAGTATGAACGCGGAAAATTAGTTGTATTTGGAATATTCTTAAATGTTTGGAACAATATTGAGTTTGTATACTTATTAAGAAATAACAATTTTGGGAAACCCCATAAATCTCTTGGTTTATTATGTATAAGTATGAATGCTTTGGAGATATGCATGTTGTAATATCTGTTGAATTTCTTATTTTTATGTAGGGCAAGCAGTATCCATGGCATTTTTGCACTCCTATGTCAATTTGGCAGTTAAATTGAAAGGTATTGTGCTGTGGCATGCATGGTTATTTTCCTGATTCTGAGCTGTTGCTATTTGTAAAACTATGTTATGCTAAAGATGAAGAAAACTGCATAAAATTTCAAGTTATTAATGTTTTTGTTTCCAAGATTAAGTTAATTAATCATGAGCTTCAGAAATGCTTCTAAAAGCATTCATTTTGATTGTCTTCATGGAACTGTCCTTAATTGATTACTTGTGGCCACATAGTTAATCTATAACCTTTTTGGCTGAATTCAGTCATTCAGCAGGCATTTATTGAGTGCCTACTCTGTTCCAGTTACTATTAAATACTATTAAATGAATACTAAATACTATTAAATAAACATTTCACAGATAAGACCCAGTCTTATAGTCTAATCAAAGAGCCAGGCTCTTTTTATTTCAGGTATCCTATGAAACTTGATCCAGTGGCAGGAAAATAAGAATCCAAGGAATGGACTGTAACTCAAAATGCCTATGCCACGATCCTGTTAGAGAGGAAGAGAGGGAGGGAGGGAGAGAGGGGAGGAGGGAGGGAGGGAGGGAGGGAGGGAGGGAGGGAGGGAGAGAGAGAGGGGGGATTAGGATAATGTTTTGTTATCATTTGAATAAGTTAGAATGTATCATGCTTCCTATCTATAATATGACTTTCTCCTACTGTTTTTCTTGTAAATAGAAGCTATTTTAGTTGAATAAGTTTATTCTTGACTACTATAGGAATGTACCCACCAATGTACCCACCATTTAGTTTTGGGGAAAACTAGTTTACATGCTATTTCATTATTTAGTAAGTTCCTATGGGCAAGTAGTGAGCCTTTTACTGAGCTCACTGTACTTATCGTATTACCTTACATTGCAGAATATCTGGGTGTGTTTTTTTTAAATCCTCACCTGAAGACATCTTTTTATTGGTTTTAGAGAGAGAGGAAGCCGGGGAGTGTGGGGGGGGGGGGGGTGGTGGTGGAGAGAGAGAGAGACATCAATGTGAGAGAAACATTGATTGGTTGCCTCCTATATGTGCCTTGACCCGGATCAAACCTGCAACCTAGATATGTGCCCTGACTGGGAATCGAACCCACAGCCTTATTGTGTACACTATGATGCTCCAACCAATTGAGCCACCTGGGGCCAGAATATCTGGTTTTAGTAATTGTTGAATAACTGATTAACCTAATATAGTGGAGTTTCATGAATTTTGTTTTATTTAGTGAAAAGTGTGTACAACTTATTTATATAGTGGGGACTTTGTGAACTCAAGAAATTGATTCCAGAAAGTCAGCTCTAAATAGAGCATGTTCTGTAGTAATAAAAACATCAGAGATTTTCAAAAACTTTTCTGAACCATTTCTTTATCATTCATTTCCCAACCACAGTTGATTCTACTTTTGATTATTTCATTACCCAAGTGAAGAGGTGATTAAGTCTTTAGTTACTTTGTGTTTTTGTTGTTGTTGTTGTTTTTAAATATATTTTATTGATTTTTTACAGAGAGGAAGGGAGAGGGATAGAGAGCTAGAAACATCGATGAGAGAGAAACATCGACCAGCTGCCTCCAGCACACCCCCTCCCGGGGATGTGCCTGCAACCAATGTGCATGCCCTTGACCGGAATCAAACCTGGAACCTTTCAGTCTGCAGACCGACGCTCTATCCACTGAGCCAAACTGGTTTCGGCAGTCTTTAGTTACTTTGATTACTGATCTTTTAAATAAAGCAAATCCTCTTATTCTCTTTCAGGTTATCCTTTGTAGTTGCATTCTGTGGGCAGATTTTAAGTTTCCTTTTTTTTAGGTACTTTAGCCTTATTGGGAATTTATTAGAAGAAAGGAAAAGGAGGGTAGTGAAATATAAACCATAATAAAATAGCAATTGAATAATGGAATTATCTCCCCAGCCCATTTGACTAGTTAACAAATGAACTTGGAAAGATTCCCTTACTTTCTTCTCTGTTCATGACTAAATAAAGAGACTACCTGACCCCTCAATGCAAGGACACTGAGTTGTATGTGATTGTAGAATAAAAACGCAGATTACCAGCCCAGGACTTGATTACCTTTTACATTTAGTTCGTTCTTAACAATTCTTTTAGTAATTAGATATCAGATAAATGGACTTTTGGGGGCTTAATGTAGAAATGCATTAGTATAGGTAAATATAGTGTTTTGCATCTATGTTGAAGCCTCAACTATAACTTTTTTTTTCAGGTTTCTTATTTTTATTTTTTTAAAATCTTTATTGTTCAGATTATTATTAATTGTTCCTCTTATTTCCCCCCATATCTCCCCTCCACCAGGTTCCTACCCCACCTTCTGCCCTTACCTCCCTCCCACTGTCCTCATCCATAGGTGTACGATTTTTGTCCAGTTTCTTCCCGCACCCCCCACTCCCCTTTTCCACAGAGAATTGTTAGTCCACTCCCTTTCTATGCCCCTGATTCTATTATATTCCCAGTTAATACTATTCATCAGATTTTTTATTCCCTTGGTTTTTAGATTTACTTGTTGATAGATACATATTTGTTGTTCATAATGTTTATCTTTATCTTTTTCTTCTTCTTCCTCTTCTTAAAGAATACCTTTCAGCATTTCATATAATTCTGGTTTGGTGGTGATGAACTCCTTTAGCTTTTTCTTATCTGTGAAGCTCTTTATCTGACCTTCAGTTCTGAATGATAGCTTTGCTGGGTAGAGTAATCGTGGTTGTAGTTTCTTGCTATTCATCACTTTGAATATTTCTTTGCAGAAATGTAAAACAATGCCATTCTTTTCACTAATTTTTTCTTTTTGTTTTGGAAAATTGTATTATATGAACATGCTATAGTGTTTATTATTTTCAAAATAATTAACAAATATTTTTAAATCCCTGTTTCAATTTCTATTTTGGCAACTATTGGTAGATGTAACCTATATAAACAAAAGCTCTTTGAGGAGCTCAATAATTTTTTTAAAAATTGTTTAAAGTATTACATTGTGGCAGAATGCACGGGAGAACTATCAGCCAGCACTCTGAGGGAGGAAAGTTTAACCTTTATTTAGCAGATCTGCTAGTCCAGGGGAATTCCGGAACTGAACTGAACTGAACTCATGGGGAGGCTCTGACCTATATATCTCCTCCTGTGGCAGGCCTCTGAGGGTCCCTGCAGCTCCACCCACGTCAGCTGTGGTGGGGCTCTGGGGTTAGGCTCTGCAGCTCCGCCCAGTCTGACTAGAGTGGGGAAGTAAGATTACAGTTTTAACCAGTCCACTTTCTCTCCATATGAGTCTGGATCTTCAGAGTCTTGCCTGGAACTGGAGTTCAGAGCAGTTGGGAGCTTTTGTCTCCCTCCCGATTAAGAAAGCCAGCCATGTCCTCAGTTGCCAGCCCTCTCATTTTCTTCATTTGTGACCTGCCTCTTTGTCTCCGCATTTTAGCTGCTTCCCTGAGTTGATGGAGTGGCTTTGTGTGATAGGTGTCCTAGCAGGGCCCAGTGGCTCAGCTTCCCCAGTTACCTGAGGTGGACACTCTTGGTGCACCCCTTTGTGGGCTGTGTGTGCAGTCTTGTTGTAGTTAAGCCTAGATTGTTGTTAGTATCACTGGGGGGAGTTGACCTCCCAGGCCAATTGGCTGTGAGGATCAGCTGTGTCTCCACTGGGAGAACTTCTGTGCTCAGCTTGGATGGGGTGGAGTCTCAGGGTGGAGCAGACAGCCTTGGTTTCCCATCAGCCCTGCCCTAAGAGGCCCCTGTGTCTCAGTGTCCCGCGGCAATGGCTGCACGCATCTCTGAGAGAAGGCCGCTGCCAGATAGTCCAGTTTCTCCCCGAATGAGTCTGGGTATCCAAAGTCTCACCCGGAACTGGATTTCAGTGCAGTCTGGAGGTTTTGTTTTTCTCCCGAACGAGAAAGCTAGCTGCACGCTTGCTGCCCACCCTCTCCGCGCACCGCGAGTAAGCCAGCCGCGTATTCAGCTGCCCGCCCTTTCCGCACACGGGTCTCCGCACCTCTGTCCTCCACAGCTCCTCTGAGTCTCAGTGCCCTTTTCTCTTTCCTTCTAGTTGTAGAGTTTCCACTCAGCCAGCTTTCCGGTGGTTCTGGACGATGTCCACTCTGTCTTCCAGTTGCAGTTTTGAAATTGTTGTGCAAGGCAGCAGTATAGGTGTTTACCTGTGCCGCCATCTTGGTTTCTCTCTCTCAACTATAACTTTTTAAACTAGGAAAATATTATAATACTTTGGGCATTTAGTTCTGCAAACTTTCACATTAACTACTTGGGGAAAAGTCACTTTTCATCTCTTAATCCAAGACAATGAAGATTATTTTATACTCAGTCACAAGGTGGCAGCAAGTGTCAGGTGTTTATACTTACATAGCATCTGTAGCTAAGAGAATCTGTTTTTTCCCTTCCTTTAAATAAAGAACTCTATTTGAAATTACTGCATTGATAAAGTATATGGGATATAATACTGCAGGCATCTTAGAATATTAGATTATTCCAGTTGAAACATGATTAAATATTGAAACCATTTTATAAGAAGGAAAATTTTAAATTGGCAACTTTAACATAGGTAGCCTTACAGTGTTTAATGATATGCACCAATATCCTTTTTTCAATGTCAAAGATAACATCAAAATTTTCAACTTGGACTGCAGGGTCAATAACATTCATAGTGGTGGTAGATTTGTTGAGGATGTATATTGAAGGGAAAGAACTGCATTTGTAACAGCACTATATCCCATACTTGGGTGCTAATGTATAATACTAGAGGCCCGGTGCATGAGATTCATGCATGGGTAGGGTCCCTAGGTCTGGCCGGCTATCAGGGTCGATCAGGGCCTTCCTTCATTCCATGCCGCCCCCTCGTGGTCAGCACACGTCATAGCGAGCGATAGAACTCCCAGTCTCCCGGTTGAACTCCTGTGGGGACACTTTGCATATTAGCCTTTTATATCTAAGATGGTACTCTATATTAACAATCATCACTAGATATTTATTGACTAAATAATTATAATAAAGGATAAGAAAACTTTGTGGAGAAGTCACTTAGTAGATCTGATATTAGAAGGAATAGGATTTATCTTTGTTTATATGGTCATATAGTATTCAGGTATTAATATATTTTAGTGTAAAATTTAAAATTTGTTCATAAAGAAATATAAGGTACATTCCATAAATTTTTATAAGGTACATACTATATAACCAACATTGTACTAGATAGAGGAATATAGTGTTGAATAAGATAGATTACATCCTGCCTGTATTGTCAAACAAATTGCTAACATTAAATCTAGTGATAAATTATCACATCTATGTTGTATAACCTAGAATCATTTAAAATATAAGAGTGAATTTTCAGTATTAAAAACTTTTGGTGATAAAATACTAAAGTATTATATTCACAGTTTTAATTGTTATACCAAGAGTCCTTTAATCTAATATATTAAAGTTTCCTTTTGTTAGAATTTACTCATTCCTTTCACAGCTGAATTGTGTGGTGCCTGTTTTATTTGTTTTATCTCTTTCTACCTAGCGATTTACATATTTTGAAGAACTTTACATATATTATTATAGAACAAGTGGGAATTTCTCTTTGGGATTCCATTAGGTGTTTTCTTAGGCTAAAAAGAAATTATAACATTTAGACAGGATGGGTACCTGAAGCCTTGGATGAGTTTCTTGTGTGTCATTTATACCCATATTTAAGGTGTTTCATGCACAAGGACTGTTCTAGATACTGGAAAATCAATAATGAGTAAAATAGACACAGTCCCTTTTCTCAGGGAGCTCTCTTGGTAGAAACAGACATTCATCAAGTAACCACACAAATGAGAATGTAATTACATCTATATAATAAAAGCATAAGCAACCGTTCACTATGATGCGCACTGACCACCAGGGGGCAGACACTCAATGCAGGAGCTACCCCCTTGTAGTCAATGCGCTCTCACAGGGGGAGCGCCGCTCAGCCAGAAGCTGGGCTCATGGCTGGCGAGCGCAGCGGTGGTGGCGGGAGCCTCTCCTGCCTTCGTGGCAGCGCTAAGGAGCAGCGAGCTGAGCTGTAAGGAGTGAGGGGTCCTGGACTGCGAGAAGGTGCAGGCCGGGCTGAGAGGCCCCACTGCCCCCCAATGCATGAATTTTGTGCACCGTGCTTCTAGTAATAAGATAAAGGAGCATGGTTCTATCAGCACATAGGAGCCTGATGTAGATCAGAGTGTCCAGGCATTCTTGAAGTAGTCATACATTCAGAAATATGAAGGGGTGAGAAAGACTAAACTCGTAAAAGTTGGTGGGGGTGGGCTATTAGCAAAAAAGATTCGAGTTTTGAAAAGACTCTTCTAGTTTCAGTATAAAGATATACCGAATTCAGGGATATGAATTAGAAGTGTACTGAAGCTATCCAAGGAGAAATAATGATTGGAGTACTGGTAGTAAAGAGAAATGGATAGAAGAGATATGTAAGTGGTAAAATTGAAAGGCTATGCTGATTGATTTGATTAGCCATGGCGGAATTAGGAATGGTCAGGCGAGAAAAATGTTACTTTGTTTTTTGAGTTGTACAAGAATGACAGTGTTCACCATTGTAAACAGGAAGGAAACCGTGTTTGGTTTTAGTCATAGGTACTGAGTTTGGGGATGTTTTCACTCAAGCAGAAATATGTAAGTCAGTAAGGATAATATGGGTCTGAAACTTTCAGAAGGAGCCTGGGCCAAAGATATAAATTTAAGGTTCATTAGATTGGCAGTGGTTTTTGAGATTGTCTAGAATGAGAGTGTAGAGCAAATAGAGAAGGCAGTATAAATTGAGCCTTGAGGAACGCCCATCTTACTGGCAAAGAACCTGCCGAAAGAACAAAAAGGAACAGCAAGAGAGGTGGCAAAAAAGCCAATAGGGGAAGGTGCTGCAAAAAATCAAGGGGAGAGAGTGTTCTACAGCAGTGTTTGATACTGCTGAGAGCTTAAAATAAGAATGGTATGTGAAAATATTGACAATTTTTAACAACTGAGTTTTCTACATTAATATTTATAAAACATTCATTTTCCTTCTACTTAGGCACACCTGCTATGCTGCTTACTAGAATAAACTGTGCAGATTGGCCTGATGTATGTACTAAGCAAAATGTTACTGAATATCCTGTTGTAAAGATGTACAAGGAAGGCGAGAACCCAGTAACTTATAGTGGTATGTTAGGAACTGAAGATCTCCTAAAATTTATCCAGCTGTAAGTATGCAGCTTCACCCTAAGATTTGTAAACGTTTAGGTCTATAAAACTTCTAATTACACATGTTGACATACTCTGAATGGTTTAAGATGGATACTAGAATGGAAATCTCAGGCTGAGCATTGATGAGTAGGGCTCATGCACATATCATCACTTTTGGGGAGATATAAATTTTGTTTAATGAGAGTGATTTTTGTTTAGAATAATATTTGTCTTTATTTAGTTGGATGTTTATCCTGCGGCATGTAGTCTTTTCTAAGTTCAGTATTTTTATTTTTTTACAAGCTGAAAAGTATTTTTTAAAAATTTCATTTATTAAATTGATTGGGGTAACATTGGTCAACATGAATATAGAGGTTTCATAGGTGGGTTTCTATGTTACAAGATCTGAATATTGCACTGTATGCCCACCACTCAAAGTCAGAGCTTCTCCTGTCACTTTATATTAGGACCCCCTTCTCCCCCACCCCCTTCCCTCTGGCAACCACCACACTGCTGTTTGTGTTCATGAATTTCAGTTTTATACCTCACATATGAGTGAAATCATATGTTCTTAGCTTTTTCTGACTTATTTCACTTAGCATAATGTTCTCAAGGTCCATCCACGTTGTTGCAAATGGCACTATTTCATCCTTGCTTATGGTTGAGTAGTATTCCATTGTGTATATGTACCACATCTTCTTTATCCAGTCCTCTATCGCAGAACACTTTGGTTGTTTCCATGTCTTGGCCACCATGAATAATGCTGCAGTGAACATAGGGGTGCATATATCTTTGCAAATACATGATTTCAAGTTTTTCAGGTACATACCCAGGAGAGGGATTGCTGGGTTGTATGGTAGCTCTATTCTTAATTTTTTGAGGAATCACCTGACTACTTTCCATAGCTGGTGAAAAGTATTTTTAAAAATTAATTTTGTATATATATCTATATTCATCTAGCAACAGGATTTCATGTCCAGTGAACATAACATCTATCCAAGAAGCAGAAGAATATTTAAGTGGGGAATTATATAAAGACCTAATCTCCTATTCTGGTGTGTCAGTACTGGGATTATTTAGTCCAACCATGACAACAGGTAAGTAGAATTGAATTTTAAATTATACAATACTTAGTTAAGTACTCATTTACTAGTGTTTTTTTTTTTTTTAAAGAATTACTATCTTTTTAAATTACAGAGAACTCAAATTATAGAGGATTTTGAAATACAGAGAAATTTGAAGAAAAATTAAAATCTATAATTATTTGGAGCTGCTAAATTTTAATGTACTTTCTTCTCCCTCTTTTTCTGTGTACCTCTTTATTGAATATTTCTATATGTCTTAATGTAATTGAGCTAATACTGTGTGTCCAATTTTTTTTTTTATTTAATGAATCTTTATTGTTCAGATTACAATTGTTTCTCCTTTTTCCCCACATATCTCCCCACCACCCAGTTCCTCCCCCCCCCTTCCCTTACCTCCCCCCCCCCCGCTGTCCTTATCCATAGGTGTATGATTTTTGTCCAGTCTCTTCCCATACTCCCCACACAGACACCCCTTTCCCCCTGAGAATTATCAATCCACTCCCATTCTATGCCTCTGATTCTATTAAGTTCACCAGTTTATTCTGTTCCTCAGATTTTTAATTCACTTGACTTTTAGATTCACTTGTTGATATATATGTAATTGTTGTTCATAATTTTTATCTTTCTTCTTCTTTTTCCTCTTTTTAAAGAATACCTTTCAGCATTTCATATAATGCTGGTTTGGTGGTGATGAACTCCTTTAGCTTTTTCTTATCTGTGAAGCTCTTTATCTGCCCTTCAATTCTGAATGACAGCTTTGCTGGGTAGAGTAGTCTTGGTTGTAGGTTCCTGCTATTCATCACTTTGAATATTTCTTGCCACTCCCGTCTGGCCTGCATGGTTTCTGTTGAGAAATTAGCTGATAATCGTATGGGAGCTCCCTTTGTAGGTAACTAACTGTTTTTCTCTTGCTGCTTGTAAGATTCTCTCTTTGTCTTTTGCTCTTGGCATTTTAATTATGATGTGTCTTGGTGTGGTCCTCTTTGGATCCCTTTTGTTTGGGGTTCTGTGTGCTTCCTGGACTCGTAAGTCTATTTCTTTCATCAGGTGGGGGAAGTTTTCGTTCATTATTTCTTCAAATAGGTTTTCAGCATCTTGCTCTCTCTCTTCTTCTGGTACCCCCATAATTCTGATGTTGGTTCGCTTGAAGTTGTCCCAGAGGCTTCTTACACTATCTTCAACTTTCTGAATTCTCTTCACTTCATGCTTCTCTGGAGGAGTGTCCTTGGCCTCTTTGTATTCCAAATCTTTGAGTTGATTCTTGCAATCCTCTAGTCTGCTTTTGGGTCTCTGTATAATATTTTTTATCTCAGTCAGTGTATGTTTAATTTCTAGTTGGTCCTTTTTCATATCCTCAAGGGTCTCATTGAATTTATCGGCCTTTTCCATGAAATTCTTGAAAAACCTTATAACCGTGGTTTTGAACTCTATGTCCAGTCGCTTATTCTCCTCCATTTCTTTGGTTTGTGATCTGTTTCCTTGCCTTCTCATATTCTCTGCTTCCCTGAGTTGGTAGGGTAGTTTTGTCTACTAGGTGTCCTATTGGTTCAACGGGTCAGCCTCCCAGTTACTTGAGGTGGACACTCTTGGTGTACCCTTGTGTACTGTGTGTTCCCCAGCAGGAGCTACAGCAAGGGCTAGTTTTCTCCTCCTTTGCTTGGGCGGTTTTGGAGCAGTCTGGAGCTGTAGTTGGTTAAGCTGCCACAGAACAGGCCATTTATATGCAAAAGCCGCTGTGTGGAGCCTGGGCGGGTTTGTAGAATGTGCGGGGCGGGGCCTCAGGGCGGGGCCTCAGGGCGGGGCGGGGTCTCAGGGCGTCACTAGGCTGGGGCGTGGCCAACGGCGATGGCTGCCGTCAGCTGTCTCTGCCTTTCCACTTTTCCAAGTCCCTGCGCCCCTGCGCTCCAGCGCAGTAAACAATGATTGCTGGGCGCACCACTGCAAAAAAGTCACTCTCACTTTCCGACCCGATGGCCGAGAGTCCAGCTTCTCCCCGTAGGCGTCTGGGTCCCCCGAGTGTCCCCAGAAACTGGATTTCAGAGTGATCGGGAGCTTGTCTCCCTGCGGGTTGAAGAAAAGCCGCGCACCCAGCCGCCCGCCGGCCCGATTCGCGTGCCTCCGTACCTCAGCTTTTCAGCGATTGTGCTCCTTTCTCTTCGCAGCTGTAAATCTTCCACTCAGCCAGCTTTCCCGTGGTTCTGGGTGGTAGACGTTTTTGTCTTTTAGTTGTGTTTTTGAAATTGTTGTGTGAGGCAGCAGATTAGTTGTTTAACTATGCCGCCATCTTGGTTCCCTCTCTCTGTGTGTCCAATTTGATTCTTACTGTTTTTGTTTAATATTACTTGGGTGAATTTTTCCAGGTGAGTAATATTCTTCAGAAACATCATGGCTGTATAATATTTGAACTGTCTAGCAATAATATTTGTTGTTTCCTTTTTTATTTTTGCTGTATATAAAGGATATTTTCTTTCTGAGTTTTTGTGTGGATTTTAGACTGTTTAGTGGGTATAGATCCCCAGTATGGGAATAACTTTGTCTTCTGTAAAATGTATATGCTACTTATTTTTAAAAATGGGGTTTTATTGCTTCTCTAATGAATTACTGGGAGATTTTTATATAGTAAGGGTATTAATCTTTGTCATTTTGTTCCAGTTATTTTCCTCAGTTTATTGTTTGCTTTTTAGCTTTGCTTAATAATAATTTTATATGTAGCAATATAAAATTGTTTTTAGGTTTATCGATTTTGAGATTTCTTCCATTTCTTTTAGCTACTGAAATCCCCTATTATCATTATCAGTTAATATTCACCTGTATTTTCTTCTGGCTTTATTTATATTTTCCTACTTTGATTTATATTATCTTTATGCTTTGAATATTTTTCTTATTAAAAAATTGTGATGAAATACACATCTTAACCATTTTTAAGTGTGTAGATAGCTAGTGTTAATTATATTTACATTGTTTTGCAACTAATCTCCAGAACTTTTTCATCTTGCAAAACTGAAACTATACCTGCTAAACAACTCTGCATTTTCCCTAGCCCCTGGCAACTAACTACCATTTTACTTTATATCTCTATGAATTTGACTGTTCTAGCTACCTCATATACATGGAATCATATACTATTTATTTTTTTTCTGACTAGCGTAATTCACTTAGTATGATGTCCTCAAAGTTTATCTGTTGTAACATGTATCAGCCTTTCCTTTCTTTTATTATATATCCTATATAATAAAAGGGTAATAGGCATATTGACCCTAACTGCAGAAAGACTGGGAATAACTGGTCGCTATGATGCGCACTGACCACCAGGGGGCACACGCTCAACACAGGAGCTGCCCCCTGGTGGTCAGTGCACTCCCACAGGGGAGCTCCACTCAGCCACAAGCCCACCTGACCGCTGCAAGTGCAGTGGCAGTGGCGGGAGCCTCTCCTGCCTCCTCAGCAGTGCTAAGGATGTCCAACTACCGCGAGCGGGCCTAAGCCGTTAGTTGGACATCCCCCAAGGGGTCCCGGACTGCAAGAGGGCGCAGGCCAGGCTGAGAAACTCCCCGCCTTCCCCCCCCCCCCCCCCCAGTGCATGAATTTTCGTGCACCAGGCTTCTAGTCCTATATAATAAAGAGCTAATACTGCTAATTAGACCAAACAGCAGAACGACTACCCGGATGAAGCCAGGGCTGAGGGCTGGCCAAGGCAGCTAGGGCTGTGAAGGTCAGCTGAGGCTGCAAGGGGCTTGCGAGGGCCAAGCCCCTTGCATGAATTTCGTGTATCAGGCCTCTAGTATGTATATAAAACATTTTATTTATCCATTTATCTATCAGTAGACACTTGGTTGTTTCCACCTTTTGACCATTATCGATAATGCTGCTCTAAACATAGGTGCACAAATATCTCTTCCTGCTTTCGATTCTTTTGGATATATACTATAAGTGAAATTTCTGGGTCATAATGTAATACGATTTTTAATTTTTTGAAGAGCTATCATACTGTTTTCCATAGCGACTGCACTATTTTACATTCCTACCAATAGTATTAAAGGATTCTAATTTCTCCACATGCTCACCAACACTTGTTATTTTCTGTGGGTTTTTTAATGTTTGTAATACGTTTATTATAAAATAAAAAAATATAAAAATGTAAGAAAAATACTTTTTAGAGATAATATTTTTTCTTTGTTAATATCACTTTTTTTCTTTTTTGGGGGGTTTATTTTTATTATTTTTTATTTTTTTAATTTCTTTATTGATTAAGGTGTCACATATTTGTCCTCATCCCCCCATTCCCATCCCACACCCCTCCCCACGGATGCCCCAACCCCCTGTTGAACTTAACCATTGGTTAGGCTCATATGCATGCACACAAGTCCTTTGGTTGATCTCTCCCCCCTCCCCCCACCCTCCCCTATCCTCCCTCTGAGGCCCGATAGTCCGATCGATGCCTCCTATTTTTATTTTTTATTGATTAAGGTATTACATGTGTACATATCTTCCCATTCCCGCCCCCCCCCCCCACTCCCATTCATGCCCTCACCCCCCAGTGTCTTGCGTCCATTGGTTATGCTTATATGCATGCATACAAGTCCTTCGGTTGATCTCTTATCTCCCCCACCCCTCCACAACCTTCCTGCTGTAATTTGACAGTCTGTTTGATGCTTTACTGCCTCTGTATCTATCTTTTTTTCATCAGTTTATAATGTTCTTTATTATCCATAAATGAATGAGATCGTGTGGTATTTTTCTTTCATTGACTGGCTTATTTCACTTAGCATAATGCTCTCCATTTCCATAAAGGCTGCTGCAAATGGTAAGAATTCCTTTTTTGTAGCAGCATAGTATTCCATTGTGTAGATGTACCATAGTTTTCTGATCCAGTCATCTGCTGATGGGCACCTAGGCTCTTTCCAGATCTTATTGTAAATTGTGCTGCTATGAACATAGGGGTGCGTATATCCTTTCTGATTGGTGTTTCTAGTTTCTTAGGATATATTCCTAGAAGTGGGATTACTGGGTCAAATGGGAGTTCCATTTTTAGTTTTTTGAGGAAACTCCATACTGATGGGTGTGAGGTGATGACTCATTGTGGTTTTGCTATGTATTTCCCTAGTTGCGTGGTGATTAGTGATGTTAAGCATCTTTTCACGTGCATGTTGGTTGTTTGTACTTCTTCTTTGGAAAAATGTCATTCAAGTACTATGCCCAGTTTTTAATTGGTTAGTGATTGTCGAGTTGCAGGAGTTCTTTATATATTCTGTTTATTAACCCCTTACCATATACATGATTTACAAATATTTTTCTCTCATCCATGAGTTGCCTTTTCACTCTGGATTGTGTCCTTTGATTTTTTTCTTTTAAAAATGTTTTCAACTGTTTAGATGAGGTTAGAGGCCAACTATTTGTTTAAGTAGTTAACATGTTTTCCTATTTTTTGATTCTACCATTCCTTTTTATGATTCCACCATTAACATATTAAATTCACATCTATATGTGTGTATATATGTCTGTTTAAATGTTTTTTATTTTGTTCACTTTACCTATTGATACTTAATCTATTAGTTTTTAATATATATTGGGTTAGTTTTAAAATACATGATTGGGTCAAGTCTCTTATTTGTCTTTTTTATATATATTTTTGCCTATTTACTCTTTCAGGTGAACATTGGCCATTTACACATATTGTCTATACTTATTTGAATGTCTGTTGCTTGTTTTATGCTTCATTGGTATTTCTTTTTTGTTGTTTTGTTGTTGTTAACCCGAGGATATTTTTTCCATTGATTTTTAAAGAGTGGAAGGGAGGGATGAGGGAGAGGGAGAGAGGAAGAAAGAGAGAGAGAGAGAGAGAGAGAGAGAGAGAGAGAGAGAGAGAGGAGAAGAGAGAGGGAGAGAGAGGGAGAGAAAGAAAAAGAGAAACATTGATATGAGAGAGACACATAGATTAGTTGCCTCCTGCAAATGTCACCCTTCACCCCTCCTCATCACTCCCGCCAAGGGCTGGGAACAAACCTGCAATCCCAGGTGGTACATGCCCTTGACCTGACCAGGAATCCAACCCATGACCCTTTGACCCTTCGGTGCAGAGACTGATGCTCTACCACTGAGCCACACAGGCCAGGATTTTGGTATTTTGTTATTTTTTCTTTATTATTTTTCTTTATGATGTATACTACTTTTGGTTTTATTTTCCCCAAGGGTAAAGAAGATATTTAAAACAAAAACAACTGATATTGGAATCTATAAAATTAACGACCATTTCATTGATTTTGGGAATATTCTTCTTGTGGCAGTTGAGGATGCTTTTAATTTCTTCTATGGTCCTTTTCTCTATATGAGCCTCTATGGTCTCATATTATAGACTCATTTTATCATTATTGGTGAGCTTTTTCCCCTTGATATATTTCTCTTTCAGAAATCTTTTCCATCCTAACATATCATTATGAATATTTTCAAACATATAGCAAAGTTGAAAGAATTCTACAGTGAACAATGATATACCTGGCCATCTAGATTCTACCATTAGCATTTAACTACACTTGCTTTAACATATACTTGTATATCTATCCATCCCTCCATCCTTCAATTAATTGATCTTATTTTTCATGCATTTCAAATTAATGTTTTTGCATTCAGCTTTGACACAGTGCTTATATAAATC
Source organism: Eptesicus fuscus (assembly GCF_027574615.1). Classification (NCBI taxonomy): domain Eukaryota; kingdom Metazoa; phylum Chordata; class Mammalia; order Chiroptera; family Vespertilionidae; genus Eptesicus; species Eptesicus fuscus. Next base: position 39,380,590 of record NC_072477.1, read on the forward strand.
AATTTTACTTATATAGGTGTACAGAGCGTCAGATTATAGAGTTCTTTTAATATCAAAATTTCTCTATTCTTAAACTCCTACTCTTTATTTCTTGCTCCATAGAAATGTGTCTTTCAGTAACTTTTAAAGGAAGGGTACATATTGGGAATTTTTTCTGACCAATGGTATTGCTTAGAATATTTTTCTCTGCCTTTGCATATGGATAGCCACTTGACTGTGTAATAAAATCTTAGCTTTAGTGTTTTCATCACATACTCTTACCATTTATCTAGAGAACCTCCCCCCTTCTTAGTTAAGATCTATTTCAAATTCTGAATGAAATCTTTTAAGGATATTTGTATGGGAAAAAGATTCCTATGTTTAGCATTGTATTTGTATATAATAGATATTAATTACTTATAAAATTTTTATTTCTAAACATTTCTTTTTTAAAATTTAAATATATTTTTTATTTTACTTTTTCCATCACCATTTATTCCCCATAATCTCCTCTACTTCCCCCGACACCCATCCCCCCTGCAATCACTTCACTGTTGTCAATGTCCATGAGTCCTTTTTCTTTTTTTGTTGTTGTTGTTAATGTCCATGAGTTCTTTTTTTCTTTTTTGCTCAATCCTTCCATGCCTGACTCCTCCCCCTAGCTGTCAGCCTGCTCTCTTATGTGTGAGTTTGTCACTATTTTGCTTGTTAGTTCAGTTTCTTATTCCCCTCCAGTTTGTCTTCAAATTCTTTTATTTTTTAAATGTTTTTATTGATTTTTTAGAGAGAGAGAGAAAGGGAGAGCAAGAGAAGATAGAAACATCAATGATGAGAGAGAAAAATTGATAGACTGCCTCTTGCATACCCCTTACTAGGATTGAGCCACAAACTGGGCATGTGCCCTGGCAGGGAATTGAACCAGCAAACTCTTAGTGTATGGGATGGTGCTCAATCCACTGAGCCATGCAGACTGGACTGTCTTCAAATTCTTTTAAATTAAAAGCTGAAGAACTTACTACAAAGAAATAATAAGAATGTTAATGTGTGCTCTGGGCCTAACATCTTAGAAGCAAAATGCTAGAGGGCATAGCTTTTTTTAAAATATGTTTTTATTTCAGAAAGGAAGGGAGAGGAAGAGAGAGAGAGAAACATCAATTATGAGAGAGAATCATTCATCGTTGCCTCCTGCACACCCCCTACTGGGGGTTGGGCCCGCAACCCAGGCATGTGCCCTTGACCAGAATCGAACCTGGGACCCTTCAGCCTGCAGGCTGACACTCCATCCAGTGAGCCAGATCAGCTAGGGTGAGGGCATAGCTTTTTAATTTGTTTTTTCTTTATGAAAAATTGTGATGTGAATGAGTCTGTGTTTTACTCCTTTGTCTTTCTCTTTCTAATGTTTTTGCTCCCACTATTGACTTTGTCTTTTATCTACCTCAGGTGTTTTCATTTATTACTCACACTGGACCTCCTTCCAAAAAAGGAGTAAGTCTTCAGATAATAAAAAGCACAAATACAATAAAATCATTAAAACAAGGATAAGAGTTAAGCAATAAAACAGTAGGGATAATTGTGTAGACCATTTAGAAAACACTGCAGCTAATCATAAAACTTAACCCTCAACAATCTGGTAGCAACCAGAAACAGAAAGGTGACATTTTGCCATCTTATCCAGTTGGGATGTTGACTCACCCATAGAGAAAACTTTTTCTTGATTGTCAATGCTGAGATCAGTATAAGGAACAATGTACTTGATTGTATTTCTGTACAAATGATAATATAATTTACATGTAATTATATCTCAAAAAAAGTCAAAAGTGTAATGCTAAATTATATACAGGTAGTTCTGGTGTGCCAGAATGATGTAATCTGGATATGATGCTTTTTAAAATTTATTATTTCACTGGCTTGATTATTCCCAGCCTTTTCAGTCAGGTATTAGTTCCACTTCTTTATTTGTTTTTGTTTGTCTGTTTATATTTTGCAGACATTCCCATGGTAGTTGCTAGACTTTCAACATCTGTGGAATGAGAAAATGTATAACAATAAAAGGCTATTGTGTGCATTTTATGTACATTTGTATTTTATTCAGAAAAGCTAACTACTGGCATTTATTGAGCACTAATTTTGTATCAGATATTAATTTGTTGTTTATATAGATTCTGATCATTTGAACACTAAAATGTGAATTCCATGAGGGCTAAAATTTCTCTTTTGTCCACAGGTGTATATGCCAGGTCCCTTTCCTGGAAAGTTACTATTTTTAACTTTGTAGGAAATAATATCTGATGGGGGATAGAATTAAAAACTTTGTAAATGGCCCGTTTCTCATAATTTTACACTTCAGTTTTAGAATTGAAAGAGTTATTACTATGATGGTTGCCAAGTGGAAAAGTTCTAACTCCATTATTCTTTTTACATTTATTAGCTGTAAGAGCTTTCCTTTCTCATTTGTCTGTTTATCAGTGTGGACACCTGAGTTCTTATTTTATTCAATGGCTTATGATCAGTTACTATCATTAGTTTGCTCAAGTTTGGTCAGTGGGAACCCCTTCAATCTGACTCCTGTGTCTTTTGTGACAGGTCCATTATTCTTTGAATATGTCCTTTTGGCACAAGATGTTCCCAGCCCCACTCCAGGAATTAGTCATTTCTCCAAGGAGTCCAGGTTCCTTTTAGAGGGACATTGGATTTAGAAACTAAGATCTAGGACAGGCGTCCTCAAACTACGGCCCGCGGGCCACATGCGGGTGTTTTTGCTGTTTGTTTTTTTACTTCAAAATAAGATATGTGCAGTGTGCATAGGAATTTGTTCATAGTTTTTTTTAAACTATAGTCCGGCCCTCCAATGGTCAGTTTAAACAGTGAACTGGCCCTTGTTTAAAAAGTTTGAGGACCCCTGATCTAGGGATTAGGAGTGCTTTTAGTTAATGGAGTGTTTTTGTTTCTCAACTCTTGCTAACAGGGTTATATATGCATATTTATATATGTGTATATTTGTGTGTGTAAATAAAACTTCAGTAAAATGTAATAGTGGAAAAAAGTGGTATTACTAAATTAATGTATCTATTTTATGCAATTAAAATATGTTTATAGTTAACACCTAAATATTATAGGTCACCATAATATTACATCTCTAATATATTAATAATGGTTAAAACTTTTTATTTAGTTAGCTGATTATTTCCTTATATTTGGGGTTGCCATATATCTGACATATGTGCAGTTTTCACCAATGCGGGGACAATGCTAGTTACTAGTTTAGTTTTCTTATAATCTTTTCTACTTTGGTGTAGCACAGGCTAAAAAAATATATTTTCATGGATTACTAGTTTCTTATTAGAATCATGATTATAAATGAGCTCTCAATGCTGCCCATTGATTGACTGGGCCATTCTAGTAAGTTTGCTTTCCTACAGACAATCTTGTGGAAAATATGTATCCTTTTTTAAAGAAAATGATCTTATGGTTACCCAGTGTTAACAGTGTTGATGCTCGCACCCTGAACATAGTGCTGCATGCTAAGGTACAGATCTTTTGGGTTCAGCATACCTAGACAGCTAGGTGCTTTATGACTCAAATCTTCCATCGTTGTTTTTGTGTTTGAACTATGATCCTTTCATGCAGCAAGCTGGGCTATCATTTAGCCTCCATGTGGCAAGAATATGTCATTTATATAAGTTCACCTCTGCTCTATTCTCATTAGTCTATAAATATTAATTCAGACTTGCTTTTTTATTTGATTATTAGCACAATCCAGAACATGCTTATTATTCATGCACATGCATTCAGAAATCTATAGACATAATTTTAATTTTGAATATCTATTCTAACAAATGAGAAAAAAACTGTTACACAAGTTAATCAAAGTTCAAAAGTAACAAAAACAGATTATAGAAAATAAATCTCTCCTAATTGCAGAACCCTAACACAGACATTCTAGAGAACTAGAATTTCCAGTCTTCTGTTCTTGCCTATGCATATTGCTTCTTTTAGATTTTGTGATTATAATGTGTATATCATTTCACATACCAGTTTCTCTTTCCAAGCTCCATATAAGAAAGTTGTCTCCATTTATCTTGCCTTAGAAGTAAATTTTAAAAAGCAACAAATATTTATTCAGTAAATGTGTATGATTAAAGTGCTGTAAATCTTACAAATTTAGAGTACATTTGTTTAGGGAACCATATTGTATTACATCAATTTACATTTCTGTCATAATCAAATATCAAAAGATACAGATTTATTTTAAAACTACCATGTTATATAAGATCTACACTTAAATATTTATTATAATTAATTAATAACAAAGTACTCTCTATAAATCTCTTCACCAGTTGAGTAGCACACATAATTTTAAAGATTTCTTTTTTCGGTCTTGTCTGTGTATTTTTAGCACAAGAAGATTTCACCGAAGCAGGAAAGTACCTAAAAGGATGTGTTATCACTGGAATTTATTCTGAAGAAGATGTTTTGATACTGTAAGTTTATTAGTCTTCTAATTTTAGGAAGGAAGAAGTTTGCAAAATAATATATTGCTTGTCTTTACATAGTTGAGAAAAAAGATAGGGAAGACACATTACAAGTTTTAATTTTCTTCTAGGAAGATCTGGGAAGTACCATGTTGCTATTTAGAATTTTTAGATATTCTTTTACATAGCACCCCCAGAGGAGCAACCTTGGATTCATATGACTTCATCTTCCTATACAAATTGTTCTCTTTGGGTTCTGTAGTTTTTAAAAATATATATATTAATTTATTTTTTTAAATGCATACATTTAAAATATATATATTTTTATTGAGTTCAGAGAGGAAGGGAGAAGGAGAGTGAAATAGAAACATCAATGATGTAAGAGAATCATTGATTGGCTGCCTCCTGCACACCCCCTATTGGGGATCGAGCGCACAATCGGGGCATGTGCCCTGACCAGTGACTTGGTTCACGGGCCGATGCTCAACAACTGAACCACACCAGCTGGGCTATTACCTGCAATTTTGATTTTTGGAATTGTTGTATTTTGTGGGAAAGGGGCGGTGGGGGGAGGGGGAGATTTTACTTCTTGAGTGTTTGGGTTTTGATTTGCCACATATATATAAAAATCTAAGTTTTTCCAGATTTCTCCCAGAGTTTTAATTGAGTTATACCTGGTATTTTGTTCTAGCAGGAGTTTTTTACATGATATAAATGTGACTATATCACTGGTAATTTCACACACAGCATTTTTTCCTGTTTAATTTAGTGATTTACTTAGCAAAAGTAGTGGCAGGAGGGAGCAGATTTGGGCTCTGTTACAGTGGAGAAAGCACAGACTGCGTCTGGAGAACCTCAGTTTGAATTCTCTCTCTGCTATTTATCACGCTCGAGTACTGGTTTCCTCTACTGGAAGCTGGGGCTAACAGTGGCTGTTTTATAGGGCTGTTCTGAGGGTTAAATGAAAACTTAACTAAAAGCACCTGGTGTAGTGCCTGCAAAGAGTAGATTTCTAATAAATGCCCACCTCCTTGCTCAGCAGTATGGTGAGCAGTCCAGAAAGTTTGAGAGCTATTCAATGTGTTCCTAATCCTGTTTAGACATTTTCTTGATGGATAAGTTCTCTAGGAAAAAAAATCTGGGTAGATTATTATCTGTTGCTTTCTTTCAATCTTGGTCGTCAAGGCTACCGAAGATAAATGTGTCTGTAAATTGAGTTATTATTTCCTTGGTAGTAGGGCTTCCCATCTGCTGCCTTCCACTGTGACTCCTTGGCCTCATTGTTTATGTTTTTGATGACTTGCTATTATTTAGTTGAAAATTTTAAATATATATTTCTCCGCAGGTCAAATAAATATACTGCAACTCTTCCAGCCCTGCTGCTTGCCAGACACAAAGAAAGCCAAGTAGAGAGCATTCCATTAGCCAACACCCATGCTCAAGATATAGTTCAAATAATAACAAATGCATTACTGGAAACATTTGTGAGTATATTTTATTATAAGGATGTTATTTGAAATAGGGATATCTAGATGAGTTAAAGGTAGTTTATTTTAATATGTGATTTTCCAGCTTTTATTGGCATATGGCATGATGTTTGTGACAGAGGATTCATTGGGTTGCTGTTTTTATTGTTCACTCATTATGCACGAAGCTTCTCTAGTCCACTGCCAAAAGTTCCCATGTCTTTGGATTATTTTTATTTCTGAGGCCAGTGTGGCTGATGGCCAGTTGAAGTACTTAATCTAGGCTGAAACTTGGTATAAAGCACATGGGTTCTGGAGAATCAGATTGCTCAGCTTCACATCCTTGGCTTGATTACTTACTGGCAGTGTGTTAACTTCTCAGTGTCCCAGTGTAAAATGTAGGTGACAGCAGCAACTGCCGAGCATTCCTGTAAAGACTAAATGAGATTATTTGTGTTCAGTGTCTGGCCCCTGGTAAACATTCAACAAATGTTAGCTGATTTTTTTTTATTTATTCCAGAGAGGGAGGAAGGGGAAGAGAGAGAGAGAGAGAGACAGAGACAGATGATGATGTGAGAAACATTGATTGGCTGCCTCCCATATGCACCCGATTGAGGATTGAACCTATAACCTGGGTTTGAGCTCTGACCAGGAATTGAACCCACCACCTTTTGGTGTACAGGACAATGCCCCAACCAACTGAGCCACACCGGCCAGCACTAGCTGGTATTTTTATTCTTTATACAGTTAGAACAAAATATTGACTTATGAAAGGCCTTTTTCAATGCTTTGTATAATAGTGGATTCAGGGGCACAAAATATGTAATACACATTTCTTGATTTCAGTTGTTTTTCTTTTATATTAAACATAGCTAGACTATTATAAGTGTATGCTTTTCTATAATTATAAAGTGACATAAGGAGCACTTTTATCAGCTATAAATACTGAACATATATCTTGTTTTTATGTTGTGATAATCTGAATGACTACTACATTTTAGGTTCAAATAAATGACCATAGTTTTAATAATTAAATCTTTTTGTCACATTGGTTCTGTTCCCTCACCACTCTCCCCAAATTAAACTTACAGGTTATAATTAATCAAATTATTATATTTTCAGGATGTGGTTTTCTAAATTATTTACTCAAGTAATAATTTTGTCTTTAATAACATGTTGCACTCATCTTGCACATTTTCTACCAGAGATATGGAATTACCTATTTCTTTTTTTCCAAAATATGTTCTGATTGATTTCAGAGAGAGGAAGGGAGAGGGAGAGAGAAATAGAAACATTAATTATGAGAGAGAATCATTGATCTGCTGCCTCCTGCAAGCCCCCTACTTTGGATCGAGCCTGCAACCCAGGCATGTGCCCCAACCGAGAATCAAACTGTGACTTTCTGGTTCATGGGTCTATGCTCAACCACTGAGCCACACCAGCCGGGCTATATATTTCTTTAGCAAATACATAGTGTAAATGGTTGGAATTATTACAAGCCTTTAACTTTTTTCCAGATAATACAGAAAACTATAATGAAGAAATTTAGAATCAACCTCTAACCAAGTTTAAATTTGGGAATGTATTATCCAAAGTTTAAAAACTTTCCATGTGTATGTATGTGTTTCATCAAGAAATAAAGATAGGCATATTGTTTTTTAATATCTGCATAATATTCTGTTGTACTAGAACACAATTTATTTAATTAGTTTTCTATAGATGAATATTTAAGTTGTCTTTAGTTTGTTTTACTCAGGGACCATCTTTGTAGGTAATCTTTCTGTGTTTCCATGATATATTCTTATGGTAAATTCATAGAGTTTTAGTTGCTGTTCCAACGGGTAGACACATTTTTAAGGTTTCTGATACTCCTGTTTTGCCCAACAGGAGATTTATATCTTTTTACTCTTTTTTGCCTGATAGGTAAAAATTAGTATCAATTTTATTCATTAAGATTATAATCTTTAAGGCTGAGAAACTTAGGGCAAACTTAACTATTAAAATCTGTTTCTAGTTTACGCAAACATGGTAAGCACTGTGTCATTGTTCAAGTTTGCAATGTTTTGGTTTGCGGTGTTCTACTCAATACTGAACGGCTGCAATAAAAATTATTTTGCTTTTAGTTTGTGGCATTTCCGTAAATGAAAAAACTCTCAAGTGGTTATTAAATTTCCTAAAGTTGCTCCGCGTTGGAGGTTTAAGTCTAGAGCATGTAGTGATTGCAGTAGTCAGCTAGCAGCAAGCTCCTCTCCTGGTCTGCCCTTAAGTACTAGACAGACTTTGGTTCCTTCACCTGGGTAGGAAGAGGAGAGGATGACCAGATGGTAGATATTTTTTAAAACGGCATCTAATTTTTATTTTAGTGAACCTGATGACAAAGTAGCCTAGGTAAATAATGCCCCCAAATGAAATACACGATAACTATATAAGCAATGATATATCCCACGCTTTCACACTTAGATACCTTAAGTTCTTTTTATGCTTTTACTATGAATAAGAATACCAGAACCCACACAATTCTAGCCTCTTACATACTCAGATAGGTAAAGGTCACCTTCCAACGACCACATTTGATGACTTTTTCTGTTTCTCCTTAGCTTCTCAGTAGCAATCAAAACTTTGTATAAGAGAGAGAGGGGAGGAAGGGTAGAGAGGGGTGGGGAAAAACATAAAACTGTTAACTATGCCATTCCTTTTAAAAATTTATTCTTTTCCTTTGACTTTTACAATTCAATTCTCTCCAGATACTCCTTCAACCCTCTGGCCACTCTAGAATTACATCCTCAATGCTTTTTTCTTCTTTTGTTATGTTCTTATTTGGGAAATTTTATTCATGACCATAAATTTTTTCCCCCTCAATCCTTCTCCCACCCTGAGCTGTCTGCCTGCTCTCTATCTATGAGTCTGTTTCTATTTTGTTTGTTAGTTCAGTTTGTTTATTAGATTCCATGTATGAGTGAAATCATATGGTACTTACCTTTCTGATGGGCTTATTTCACTTAAAATAATGGTCTCCAGGTCCATCCATGCTGTTGCAGGGATAAGATTTTCTTCTTTTTTTACAGCAGAGTAGTATTCCATTGTGTAAATGTACAGCTTTTTCATTATTTTAATTATGCTAAAAATCCATAATATTGAAACACAGTAAGATTTTTATTTTAAGTAATCATAAATGTCAAAAGATTACACTGAGTGGCCAGATTATTAGGACCACCTGACGTTTGTAGGCAAATTAGCCGTACACTGCATCGTATGGGATATGGAAGCCGAAGGCCTGTTCGAACACCTTTGCTGTCTGCAGTTACCAAAATAAAACGTCTCCAATTCGCACAGGAACACAAGGATTGGACAGTTGAGCATTGGAAAAAAGTCGTGTGGTCCGATGAATCACATTTCCAGTTGCATCATGCAGATGGCAGAGTGAGAATTTCGCGGAAACAGCATGAAAGCCTGCACCCCACATGCATGAGTACAACCCTTCAAGCTGGTGGGGGCAGTGTTATGATTTGGGGCATGTTTTCCTGGCATGATTTGGGCCCTTTAATTCATGTGGAACAACGTCTGAATAGCACAGCATACCTAAGTATCATTGCTGATCAAATTCATCCTATCATGTTGATGGCGTATCCCAATGGAGATGGCTTCTTCCAACAAGACAATGGACCATGCCATGGTGCTCGTATTGTGCAGGAGTGGTTTCAAGAACATGAGGGAGGCCAAAACCGGTTTGGATCAGTGGATAGAGCGTCGGCCTGCGGACTGGAAGGTCCCAGGTTCGATTCCGGTCAAGGGCATGTACCTTGGTTGTGGGCACATCCCCGGTAGGGGATGTGCATGAGGCAGCTGATCGATGTTTCTCTCTCATCGACGTTTCTAGCTCTCTATCCCTCTCACTTCCTCTCTGTAAAAAATCAATAAAAATATTTTTAAAAAAAGAACATGAGGGAGACTTTACCTTGTGTAGGTGGCCCCCACAATTACCAGATCTCAATCCAATTGAGCATTTGTGGAACGAAGTTAAAAGAGCCATCAGGCAGCTGGTTCCACAACCATCAAATCTCATAGAACTGGACAGTGCTATTCATCAGGCATGCTGTCAGATTCCTCGCATCACCTTTCAACATCTCATGGAGTCAATGCCAAGAAGAATCGCCGCAGTATTGAAGGCAAAAGGTGGCCCAACGAAGTACTGATGGGGTGGTCATAATAACCTGGCCACTCTGTGTATTTCTTTAAAACTCAGCTTATGTTTTTTTCAAAAATTTTGTGTTTGATAAAAATATAATACAAGTTTTGTTTGTCATGAGTACATTGTCTACTCTGGTCTAGATCTTAGCATAAGAAATAATTTGATGTGTAAAACAGGATGCTCCTTTAAGTTAATTTATTTTCAAATTCTGTTAGCTTTATTTTAAAAATAACTTTATTAAGATAAAATTGGCTTAAAAAAACATTCCTGAGATTTCTAGTTATTAGTCAGTATAGCAAGTCACATAAATGGTAATATACTTGAATTACATTTTATGAACTAAAACTGCAGGAACAATTTGAACAGTATTTTTTATTTTATGCATCATCATTCCCCTTGTTGTTTTAATAGCCGGAAATCACTGTGGAAAACCTTCCCACCTATATAAGGCTTCAGAAACCATTACTTATTTTATTCAGTGATGGCATAATAAACCCTGAGTATCAAAAGGCAATATTGACACTGGTGAAAGAGAAACACCTGGATTCAGTTATCCCTTGCTGGTTAAATCTGTAAGTATATTTTTAACTTTTATTATGTAAAAGGTAAAGAAATATAATTATTATATTTTCATTAGGAAATGAAACTCTCTAAACTACCTTTGGAGTTAATATTTTGGGACCAATGTACATGTCATCATGATATTTTAATAAATAAACTCTCTCAGATGATCTAAAATGACCTTCTTTCATATCAAATTCTGTTCTACAATAATTTTTTTATTTGTGGTTTTTTTCAGCCTTATTGAGGTATAACAGACAAATAAATTGTAAGATACTTAAAGTTACATTGTGATATACTAGAGGCCTGGTGCACTTTGTGCATGGGGGAGGGGGGTGTCCCTCAGCCCAGCCTGCACCCTCTCCAATCTGGCACTCCTCGAGGGATATCCGATTGCCCGTTTAGGCCCGATCCTACCGGGATCAGGCTTAAATGGGCTGTTGGACATCCCTCTCACAATCCCTCTCACAATAGCAAATTTCAATTATACAATATAGTTGGGGACTGCTGGCTCCCAACTGCTCACCTGCCTGCCTTCCTGATTGCCCCTACCCGCTTCTGCCTGCCAGCCTGATCACCCCCTAAACACTCCCCTGCCAGCATGATTGATGCCTAACTGCTCCCCTGCCAGCCTGATTGCCTCTAACTGCCCTCCCCTGCAGGGTTGGTCACCCCTAACTGCCCTCCCCTGCAGGCCTGGTCCCTCCAACTGTCCTCCCTTGCAGGCCTGGCCCCTCCCAACTGCCCTCCCCTGTTGGCCATCTTGTGGCGCCCATCTTGTGTCCACCTGGGGGCAGGATCTTTGACCACATGGGGGCAGCCATCTTGTGTGTTGGAGTGATGATTAATTTGCATATTACTCTTTTATTAGATAGGATAGAGGCCTGGTGCACAGGTGGGGGCCAGCTGGTTTGCCCTGAAGGGTGTTCCGGATCAGGGTGGGGGTTCCCTTGGGGTGTGGGGTGGCCTGGGTGAGGAGCCTGTGATGGTTTGTAGGCTGGCCACACCCCCTGGCAACCCAAGCGGAGGCCCTGGTATCTGGGATTTATTTATCTTTTATAATTGAAACTTTGTAGCCTTGAGCGGAGGCCAGGACAGGCCAGGGCGGGCAGAAAGCTTGGCTTCCTCCATCGCTGGGGAAACCCAAGCCTCCTGCTCTCTCCAGCTTCGTGGCTGCCACCATTTTTGTTGGGATTTATTTATCTTCTATAATTGAAACTTTGTAGCCTTGAGTGGAAGCCAGGGTGGGTGGAAAGCTTGGCTTCCTCCATCGCCGGGGAAACCCAAGCCTCCTGCTTGTTCTGGGGCTGCAGCCATTTTTGTTGGGATATATTTATCTTTTATAATTGAAACTTTGTAGCCTTGAGTGGAGTCCAGGGCCGGCCAGGGTGTGAGGGAAGCTTGGCTTCCTCCATTGCTGGGGAAACCCAAGCCTCCTGCTCGCTCCATGGCAGCAGCCATCTTGGTTGGGTTAATTTGCATACTCGCTCCTGATTGGCTGGTGGGCGTGGCTTGTGGGTGTAGCAGAGGTATGGTCATTTTGCATATCACTCTTTTATTAGATAGGATATGCATTGTGAAAAGTTTCTTCCATCTAGTTAATTCTCACATCCATCACCTCACCTATTTACACACACACACACACACACACACACACACACACACATTGGGGAAGGGGTAAGAACAAATTTAAGTTCTAATCTCCTAGCAAATTTCAATTATACAATATAGTGTTATCAGTTATAGTCCCCATGTTATACATTAGAGCTTCAGACCATATTACAGCTGAATGTTTGTACCCTTTTACCAACCTCTCCCTATTTTCCTCAACTCTCTGTCCCTGGCAATCACTTTTCTTCTATTTCTAGGGGTTTGACTTTTTTTTTAGATTTCTCATGTAAGTGATACTGTGCAGTATTTGTCTTTGCCTGAATTATTTCACTTGGCATAATGCCCTCAAGCTCCACCCATGTTGTTGCAAATGGAAGGATTTCCTTCTTTCCCATGGCTGAATAATATTCTCTGTGTGTATACATATACATATATGTGTGTGTGTGGGGGGCGGGGGGGCCCAGTGCACGAATTCATGCACCTTGAAAGGAACCGTGCGCCGTGAGGCTGCAGTGGGCACGGGTGGGTCTCGGCCCATCCTCTGCGCCCCTGACCCTTCCATCTTGCTGCGGTCCATGGTCCCCTGTCTGCCGGCAGGCCCGCTCCTGCCGCTGCTGCTCCCACGTGCTGATGGCACCAGCCCTGCTCACACCTGCTGACAGCACAGAGTGATTGGGGCCGGTGCCAGCAGCGGGTGCAAGCAGGGTGTGAGCGGGACCAACTGCGGGTGTGAGCAGGGTGAGTGCAAGCAGGGCTGGTGCTGGCAGTGGGGGCAAGAGGCAGCTGCTGGCCCCGATTGCTCCTCAGGAGCAGGGGAGGTGGAGAAGCCCTTAGGGGCAATCGGGGCTGGCAGCTGTCGCGGCTTGCACCTGCTGATGGCGCCGAGCAATTGGGGCCAGTGCCAGCAGCAGGTGCGAGCACCAGGCAGGACCACGGCACATGGGAACAAAGAATTTTCAGTAACTACCAGAGACTCGTCCCAATTACAGTGACTGGCGCCCCGCCTTGGTCTGGCGCCTCCACTCACCTGCTCCACCATGCTGCCGCGGCCGATGCCTGCCATGTTCCGTGCGTGCCCCCTGGTGGTCAGCGCACGTCATAGCAACCAGTTCAGTTGTCCCACCATTCAGTCTATTTGCGTATTAGGGTTTTATATATCCTATCTAATAAAAGAGTAATATGCAAATTGACCATCATTCCAATACACAAGATGGCTGCCCCCATGTGGTCAAAGATGGCTGCCCCCATGTGGACACAAGATGGCCGCCACAAGATGGCCAGAGGGGATGGCAGTTGGGAGGGACCAGGCCAGCAGGGGAGGGCAGTTAGGGCTGACCAGGTGGGCAGAGGAGGGAAGTTGGGGGCGACCAGGCCTGCAGGGAAGCGCAGTTGGGGGGGACCCAGGCCTGCAGTGGAGAGCAGTTGGGGGGGACCAGGCCTGCAGGGGACGGCAGTTGGGGGGACCAGGCCTGCACGGGAGGGCAGTTAAGGGTGACCAGGCCTGCAGGGGAGGGCAGTTAGGGATAAACAGGCTGGCAGGGGAGCAATTAGGCATCAATCAGGCTGTCAGGGTAGTGGTTAGGGGGTGATCAGGCTGGCAGGCAGAAGCAGGTTAGGGGCAATCAGGAAGGCAGGCAGGCAAGCATTTGGAGGCCAGCAGTCCTGGATTGTGAGAGGGATGTCCGAATGCCCATTTAGGCCCGATGGGGCCTAAATGGGCATTCGGACATCCCTCGAGGCGTCCCAGATTGGAGAGGGTGCAGGCTGGGCTTAGGGACACCCCCCTATGCACGAATTTCGTGCACCCGGCCTCTAGTATAGATATATGTGTCTGTCTATCTATCTATCTATCTATCTATCTATCTATCTATCTATCTATCTATGTGTGTATCTATCTATGTGTGTATCTATCTATCTATCCATCCATGCATCCATACACACACACACACACACACACACACACACATACATACATATATACAGTCACATACCATATTTTGTTCATAATGCTGCAATGAATATGAGAATGCAGATATCTCTTTGACATCCTGTTTTTATTTTTTTTGGATACATACCCAGAACTGGGATTGCTGAATCATATGCTAGTTCTGTTTTTAATTATTTGAGGAACCATCATATTGTTTGCTATTGCACCAGTTTACTTTCCTACCAACAGTGCACAGGGCTCCCTTTTCTCTGTGTCCTCTTGTAATCTCTTGTCTTACCTAATAATAGACAAACATGTAAATTGACCGTACCTGTGCTAGGCCCACAGCGATCAGAGAGAGTATGCAAATTAGAAGTCCAAAGATGGCAGCCGCCCAGCTGCTCTAGGCGCGGAGTGGCCAGGCGGGGCAGAATGTCTGCTATGAGAGGGAGGGCTGGGGGGTGAAGGGATCTATAGGAGCAGAGTGCCACAGTGAAGACAAGACTGCAGACTTTGGAGTCTGCAGCGAAGATGAAGATGGCAGACTCCGGCCGGAGTTTGCAGCAGAGACGAAGACAGCAGTCTGCAGCAAAGACGGAGACGGCAGACTCTGGCCGGAGTGAAGGCCTGGGTCCCAGGTGTCAGAGGAAAACTGGTGCTGGAAGCCAAGGGAAGGAAGGCCTATTGCACGAACCTCTTCGTGCAACGGGCCTCTAGTCTTTTCTATAATAGCCTGTGGCAGGTGATAAATAGCTCATGGTTTTGATTTGCATTTCTCTGGTGATTTGTGATGCTGAGCATCTTTTCATGTACCTTTTGGCCTTTGTATGTCTTCTTTGCAAAAATGTTTAATCAATTCTTCTGCCCATTTTAAAATCGGATTTTTTTGTTGTTGTTGAGTTTTATGAGTTCTTCAATTATTTCAGATCCTTTATCAGATGTGATTTGCCAGTATTTTCTCCTATTCTGAAAGTTGCCATTTAATTTTGTTAGTTTACTTTGCTGTGCAGAAGCTTTGTAGTCCCACTTGTTTATTTTTGCTTTTGTCATACAAGAAATTTTTAAAAGTAGTAATTTTTCTGATTTTAAAAGTAATCTCCCTTGAAAAAATTTTGGCAAATACAGAAAAATAAACTGATATTTTGGCATTTTCCTTCAGTTTCTGTTTTTGTACTTCTTTATTTTTGAAATGTAGCCTAAATGTTACAGAAATTTTTCAGTGTATTCACAAGCAGTATTTTCTGGCATGTGTTCTAGATGTATGGGCTGTGTTACATTAAGTATATATATTTCACATATATACACACTGTTCTTCAAATTCATCAGATGAAAGACATATTATTTTTGACTCATTTGAAAATTACAAGAATGGGGCAGTATACCTTTTTTTTTTGCTGTTGAAGAGTTCTCAAACAGTACAACCTACTGCATAAGACAGAATTTTTCAGGTACTTAACTTGTAAAACTGTATTTCCCATAATGTGGAATGTGCTGTATAAAGAAAACTAGGTATCTTAAACTTATGGTTTCCTTCTGTGAACATAATTTAAAAAATAATTTTAGTTTGAAATTAATCTTTTCTCCTTGTACCCCAAGAAGATAATTTTATTTGGAAAAAGAAGTATGTATTATAAGTATCTTGTTATTTTGTAGTTTGTAATCATTTAATTTTTGAACTGTTATGTAATCAGATACTTGGCTAAACTTGGAAGGAACCTATTGATGATAAGCCGGAATTGTTAAGCCTTTGGACTGTGCCTGTTTTTCATTAAAGCTCTCATGGGTTGCCTTTTTCCCTCCTAAGAGAAACACAGTGTCCCATGTTAAAAGAGACTTTTTCAGACTCTGATTACTAATAACATGCTTAAAGACCTCATAGTTGTTAGGACATCTTTTCATAAAATAAACTTACTGGCTTGAAACTATATTTAAAGGTTAATGTTCTACCAACTATTATTTTCATTATTTTGTTATAGAGAGAAATATTAATTAACACGTTCAATTGCTATCTTTTGTAGAAAGAACACGCCTGTGGGGAGAGGAATCTTGCAGGCGTATTTTGAAGTTCTGCCTCCCCTTCCTGTTCTTGTTGTGGTGAATCTGCATTCAGGTGGCCAAGTATTTGCATTTCCTTCAGACCAGGCTATAACTGAGCAAAACCTTTTGTTGTGGCTTAAGAAATTAGAAGCCGGCCTAGAAAGTCATATCAGTAAGTATTCTCTTGTTTAATACACACCATTATGTATTTTGTTTCATAGATTTTTAAACTTGAACGATAGTTAAGGAATACTAGAATTAGTTGAATTGTAAATGTTTATAAGTATCGTAAATATTAATTTGCTGATAGCATGGGACAATCTCCTATGTGATAGGTATTATTACTCACGGAAAATAAGTACCGTTGTATTAAATTTAATAATAATAGCTAACATTTATGGAATGCTTACTAGGTGTCTAGCACAATGCTGAGTTATTCACATGCATTATCTCATTTAATTCTCACAAGAGTCATATAAAGTAGTAGTGCCTATAGAAAAGTTAAGTATCTAGTTAAAAGTCATATAATTAACTAGTAAATGAGGAAGCTTGGATTCCAACCTGGAGCTTTTTTATTCCAGAGCCAGAATTTTGAACCATAAGAAAATAGTTCTTGGCTTATGATTTATGATACTGGATTTATGATATGTTATAGTTTCTACTTTTCTAAAACATGTGAATTTATACTTGTGGTATAGGTCAGTGGTCGGCAAACTCATTAGTCAACAGAGCCAAATATCAACAGTATAACGATTGAAATTTCTTTTGAGAGCCAAATTGTTTAAACTTAAACTTCTTCTAATGCCACTTCTTCAAAATAGACTCGCCCAGGCCGTGGTATTTTGTGGAACAGCCACACTCCAGGGGCCAAAGAGCCGCATGTGGCTCGCGAGCCGCAGTTTGCCGACCACGGGTATAGGTGCATATGTTAATTTACATACAATTATGGCAACAATAGGTCTGTCGCTATAATTTAAGTAATTTAATATGTAATAACCTAGATTCTTAGGATATTGAAGAAATAGTGTGAAATTTGATAAGTCTCCTGAGGTGCTATTCCAGTATTTTGTTACTGGATACCAGATAAACTATATTATAATAATATTTTGACACTGTTCGATGATAGAATTCTGAAGTAAGGGGTGTGTCTGTGTAGGTGAATATATGTATATATACACACAAAGTTCTGGTGTACAAACTCCATTTAGTGTGATATTGTCTCTTAACTAGCATGCATGGTGTGAGTATACCATTATGCATATTTGTGTATATTTAATTAGGTACTTGAATTTATTTTAAGCATTAGTCATTGTAGCACACCTGTTCTTCCCAGGTGGTCTGCTTCATTTCTGTTGAATTAGGCAGTTATGTTTATGTAGCCTATAGGTGGTATTTTTTAATTGAAACTAGAGGCCTGATGCACGAAATTGGTGTAAGAGGCTCGGCCCTCGCAGTCCCGGCTGCCTCGCGGCCCCGCCCACTGGTCTTTTTGGAAGGTTGTTCCAGAAGGTCGTTCCACCGTCTAGTCTAATTAGCTTAGCTCTCTATTATATAGGATATAATTCACATACCATAAAATTCCCCCTTTAAAAACCTACAGTTCAGTGGTATTTAGTATATTCACAAGGCTATACAACTATTACTACTGTTGAATTCTATATTGTTGTCATCGCCCTAAAAAAATCCTATACCCATTAGCAATCACTCCCCATTCTTCCCTCCTCCCACCCCCTGACAACCACTAATTTGTCTTTATAGATTTTCCTATTCTGGAAGTTTCATACAAATGGAATAACTTAACATAAAATTTTAAGGATCATTCATGTTATGGCATGAATCAATAGTTAATTTCTTTTTATGGATGAGTAATATTCCATTGTCCTGACTGGGAATCGAACCAGCAACCTTTTGGTGCACAGGACAATGCTCAACCAACTGAGCCACTCCAGCCGGGCATTCCATTGCAGTTTGGATGAATGCCCTTGCCAACTCACTCTTTGAGGGGTTTCCATGATTTCTTTCTATCACTGTTCCTATTCTTGAGTTATTCCTGCAGCCTCTGCAGCAGGAAAGAAGTACTTGTCTGTATTGGGTCCTGTCTTCTGTGCTGGCAGGGCCTGCTCTCCACTCTGTGGGAGAGGGATCTGAGATGGGGGTCTTGCCTGACTCTGTTGTAAAGGTGCCACAGGTGTCTGCCTCACCTTAATTTCTGTGAAATTTTAGTTGGGATTTACACTTAACTTTGGTCCAGTTCTCTGACCTTTTTAGGCCTAGGCTTTCTCCTCTATAAAACTGGAATGATAATTATACTTACCTCATGGGGTTGTAAGGTTAAAATGGATAATGCCTGGTATATAGTAAAGGCTCAATAGATGCTAGCTATTATTATCACTACTAGTTTGATAATGTATCTATTACCCATACATAATGAGAGTACAGTTTTATTTGCAGTTGAACACATTAAGACCTTTGTAGTATTCCCTCAGCAAATAACTAGCAGAATTGTGATGCCTGGTTTTAGGTATTTTGTCTTCATCTCAGACCACTCGACTGCAGTGTTTACTTTTTAAAATACTGCTAAATATGTGCTATGCTTTAAGTTGAACTTTTCTTAAAGACACTTTAATGTCTTTAGTAAAGATACTTTATTTGCATCTGGCAAACTACTAATAGTTATCCTTATCTCCTATTCATTACATTCAAGAAAATATTATATCCGTTTGTCACTTTTGTATCTGCTAACCTGGCAACAATAATTTGAAATTACCGGGATAGCTTACATTTAATATCCTGCTGATGTTCCAGGTACTAGGATTTTATGTAATTAAGTCCTGTTGAACAAATTATATACCAGTGAGTATAGATATACTTCATATGTGCAGATTTTTGTTTGAACTGTAGTCCACTCTAGGAAATTAGAATTTAAATGAATTTCCTAAGTTTTTAAATATATTTATTTGATTTATGAGAGATGCTTAAGTTTGTATTTTATGGACATTTATTACTTTTTCACATTGCTAATTTTTTAATTCTTTCACTGAAATTTATTTTTAAAATGTTTACTTGGCATATTTCCTTATATAGTTTATTTCTCAAAATAGTATTTTAAATGGACCACTAAATTCTAAAATTATTTTGTAGGATCTGTGTACTAAATGGAGAAAAGTTAGCTAATTTATCTCATATATATCTTATCATATATATTATCATGATATCAAGCTCAAATCAGTTTTCCTATTCTAATGACCAATGTTTTAAAAGAAAGGATATTTGACTTGGGGTGGTAAATACACAATACAGTATACATGTGATGTATTATAGAATTGTATACCTGAAATTTATATAATTTTATTAACCAATATCACCCCAGTAAATTCAATTTAAAAAATGATGCTTAAGATTCACTATGAGAAACCCATCTAAGAATTATTCAATCCATCTGTCTATAGTACAGTTGATTCCATAACAACTTTTAATTATCACTGTCTATAATTATTTTTATAAAATGAAGTATGTACAAAGGATGTTAAAAGCTTCAAAAGAGGAAAATGCTTTAAAATGTTAGGAAATCCTTGTCTAGATAAGAAGTAAATATGCATGTGCCAAAAATTTATTTTTGAATCATTCATAAGAAACAGTTTCAGTTCTTTGGATAAAGACAGCGGTGGGCAGGGAAGCAGAAAACCTTTTCATTTTAACTTGTACCTATTGATGTGATAATCTCATAAACATATTACTGTTTTCTAAAACTTCAACAGGATTAACTGGCAGGGAGATTATGGATCTTTTGTTTTCTTCCTACCTTTATTTACAACATAATAGTGTACAAATATAAACAATAAAAATGGCTAGTAATGAGGAATGCATCAAGTTTCTTAAACAATGTAGTAAAATAAATAGTTTTGCTTAGGTAAGTAAAAGTGATAAAGTTTTCACTTCTACAAATATATTTAAAAAAATAAAACATTTTCTTGCCCTAGCTGGTTTGGCTCAGTGGATAGAGCGTCAGCCTGCAGTCTGAAAAGTCCTAGGTTTGATTCTGGTCAAGGGCACATGCCTGGGGTTGTAGGCTCAATCCCCAGTAGGGGGCGTGCAAGAGGCAGCCAATTAATGATTCTCTCTCATCATTGATGTTTCTATCTCTCCCTGTCCCTTCCTCTCTGAAATCAATAAAAATATATTTTAAAAAACACCCACCATTTTTTAGTATATTTATGTGATGATTTTTTTGATCTGTTCATCGTTAACCCTTGATTGTATCTTTTTTCTAGCAATTTTATCTGCTCAGGAATGGAAACCTCCTCTTCCTGCTTATGATTTTCTACGTATGATGGATGCTGCAGCATCTCAACATCCCACTAGGAAAGGTTCTGAGTGTATGAAAGAAACTGACATTCAGGAGAATGATAAACAACCTGAAGATAAATCAGCAGTAAGGAAAGAACGGATTGAATTATAGAGAATAAAGCACTGGAATAGAAGTAATGTTTAAAGCAGAAAAATCAGTTAGGCATGATAAGAGTTATGATGTTCAAAAATGAGCTGATTCAATAGGGCTGTGGAAAGCTTTCCAAGATCTATTTGGCTTATTTAATAGACTTAAGAATTTATTTCATTAAAAAATAATACTAAATTATTTCAAATTTCTATAATATGAGCCATATATGTAATTTAGAATTTTCTAGTAGCCACATTAAAGAAAGTAAAAGCAAGCAGGTGAAATTATTTTTAATAATATATTTCACAAGAAAGTATACCCAAAATAGTTCATTTAACATAAAAATGAGATATTTTACATTCTTTTTTTTCATATCAAGTGCATATTGTATACTTAATGCACTGCTCACTTTAGAGTAGCCACATTTCAAGTGCTCAGTAGCAACATGTGGCTGGTAACTACTGTATCAGACAGCTCTGCTCTAGACAAGAACTGGTATAATTAATTTAACTTATTTCTAGCCTAATGTATTTTGAACTAACATATAAATGTAACTCTAGTGTAATCACAGTTGACTCCACAGTGGGATCATACAGCTGGCAGTTGTATCTGTTTTGTTGTCATGATGTTGAAACTATAGTATTTCTTAACCAGGGAGCAGTTTTGCCCCCAGGGGACTTTTGGCAGTGTCAGGAGTCATTTTTGATTAGGGGTGTTACTGGCATCTAGTGGGCAGAGGCCAGGGATGCTGCTAAACACCCTATAATGCATTGGGCAGCCTCCCACAACAAAGAATTATCCTACACAAATGTCAATAGTGCCAAGATTAAGTAACCCTGTGTTAAACTAACCATAGCAGAGTGGGCTCCCTGAATTTTTTGGTTCTACTCAGTTACTGTGTTTGAAAAAATCTTGAATATTAGCTGGTCTTATCCTGATAATTATCTGGACACAACCTTATCTTATAAATTCTGTTTATAATATTTTAGAAAAGTAATAACATAACTCTAAAAAGGACTCAGAGTGAGATATATTATATGTCAGAATATAATATATATTGTGTTAGGTTTATTATATATTCTATATATAGAGAGGCATATTATATAATAGAATATATGACAATTCTTATATAATAATATAATTCTCATATATATAAAACATCTGTAAAAGAGAATCTTTTGTTTTTTTACTTTTTAAAAATAAACTTTATTATTGATAGTATTACAGATGTCTCCCCTTTTCCTCCCCTCTACCCCCATTCTCCCAGCCCCTGCCCCCCCACATGTCTTCACTACCCTATTGCCCATGTACATGGGCTATGCCTATCTACCTAATAAAAGAGTAATATGCTAATTTACCATACCTTTGCGACACCCACCAGCCAATCAGGAGTGAGTATGCAAATTAACCCAACAAAGATGGCGGGTTAATTTGCATATGCAGGCGCTGAGCAGCCCGCACCACCCCAGCTGCTCTGGGCCTCTGGGCAGCATGGGAAGGTGGAAAGGCGGCTCCGGCCAGAGCAAAGGTGGTGCCAACAGCCAGGGGAAGGAAGGCCCATTCTTGCACAAATCTTCATGCATCGGGCCTCTAGTAAGTATATAAGTTCTTTGGTTTATCTCTTCTTGTCCCCCCAGCCCCACATCAAGGTATGTCAGTCTGCTCCATGCCTCCATGCTTCGGGTCTTATTTTGTTGGTCAATTCATTCTGCTTATTAGATTCCACAAATAAGTGAGATTGTGTTATATTTGTCTTTCTCAGATTGGCTTATTCACTTATCATAATATTTTCCAGGTCCATCCATGCTGTTCCAAAGGGTAAGAGATCCCTCTTTTTACAGTGCATAGTATTCCGTTGTGTAAATGTCCCACAGTTTTTTTAATCCATTTATCTTCTGATGGACACTTGGGCTGTTTCCAAATCTTAGCTATTGTAAATAATGCTGCTATGAACATAGGGGTGCATATATTCTTTCTGATTGGAGTTTTGGGGTTTTTAAGATATAGTCCCAGAAGTGGAATTGCTGGGTTGATCTGTCTTAACCTTCTTTTATTTCTACAAGTTATAAATGCTAAATTTCAGATTAAATAGGAATTAACATTCTGTCATTCTCCTCAAAAGAAAAAAAAAAGAGGCTTCCTCCTCTGAAACCTGGGTGAAATCTATCCTTGTAAGCTCTGGACAAATCAAGTGGTCTCTCTAGGCCATTGGACCTATTTTATATAACGAGAGGGAGAGATTAACCAAAAAAATAGTTTTTCATTCCGACAGCACTTGTTGGGCTTATCTGTTTGTAGCAGTAGTTCACCTCATTTTTGCTCTGTGCATTTTTTGAGACATTTTTTGAGGCCATCCTATTTGGTGCTCCACTTTATTTCTCACTGTACTACCTACTTGGTATATCTTGTGCTTGAAATTTTCTCCACATATGGTTTACCTAGTACAAATGACTTTCATAACTGGAATTTTAAAAAAATCACAAACAGTTCAATTTTAATAAATGTATAAATCTCATTGTAATAGGTCATTTGCTACTCTCAGTACCTCCTCCTCAATTTTTCTCCTGTAGCATGTAATATGTATTATTTCAGTTAATTCTCTCTCTCTCTTCACCTGAGGTTATTTTCCCCATTGATTTTTAGAGAAAATAGAAGGGAGGGGGAGAGACAGAGAGAGAGAAACATCAATGTGAGAGAGACATGTCTATTGGTTGCCTCCCGCATGCACCCTGACTGGGACCAAGGATTGAGCCTGCAACCAAGGTATGTGCCCTTGACTGGAATCAAACCCTTGACTCTTCACTCCACGGGCCGATGCTCTAACCACTGAACAAACTGGCTAGGACTTGTTTTTATTTCTAATATGGGAGATATGAGATGAACTCTAAATATAGGTTGTAATAATAAAATATTATCAGCCTAACCATTAGAAAAAGCTAGTTAATTACAAGCACAAAGAAATAGGAAATCGATTAGTCATTGTATTAAAGCCATCATTTTTGACAGTTATTAGTACATGGTTTTTTAATAATTTTTTAAAAAGTAAATGATTTCAGGTTACTTTCATGTTCTCTATATATACCCTGTATCTGTTGGTTTCCTTTGGTTGCAAGCAACACAGATTCAATCCTGGTTAATTTAAGCAAAATGGCAATACAGTCATCTCTTGGTATCTGAAAGGCATTGGTTTTAGGACCCCTCCCTTCGAATACTAAAATCTGAGGATACTCAGGTCCCATATGTAAAATGGCATAGCATTTGCATATAACTTATATTTGCATGTGACTTATATTTGCATATAGGCTGCAGCACGGTGTACCTACACATCACTTCACATCATCATGTGGATTCAGTGTAGTGCTTAGTGTGTAGCAATTGCAAGTTTTGTTTTTAAAAAGATAATTTTGATCCATGGTTGGTTGACTACATGGATGCAATATCCATGGATATGGAGGGCCGCCTGTATTGGGTAATTAACGGAATTAGAAGAAAATTTAAGCAAAGATAGGAACCAAGGATCTATGTAGCAGGAACTAACAGCTCAGTGTTGAATTAGTTCCAAATATTTTTCTAATCCTCTCTGATTCGGGGAGTCCTGCAAAAGTTGGATAGGGGAAAAGTAAGCAGACTTCCACAATGTAGAAGAGGTAAATTTCACAAAAGAAATCTAGATTCTGTTTACCAGAAAAAGTGAGAATGAATGTGAAGGGCAGGAAAAGGTGTGACTGTGGAGATTGTCCTTACAACACCACTTGCTGTTCTTCCATCTGTCCTTCGTATCCTTTCAGGACTTCTGTCACATCCTCCTGCCCATTTTTGAGAGCTTCAAGAGCCCTGTCTCTTCCCCCAAGTGCTTGTAGTTTTCCTGTATGTTCCCCAATCCGCTATAAGACTTGTTGGCCAGTGCATATGTGCATTCTGCATAATATCTCATCACTCAGGAGTCAGATTCTTTCAGTCTCTCCTGCCACACCTGCTGGAAGGTAGACATCCTTGGGCCATTGCTTCCAGCTCTTCTGTTGAAATTTTCCTTGAGCTGTTTTTCCAAAATTCCTGGAGTTCATCCCTCAAGCTATGCTTCTTTTAAAAGCTAATTAAACATGTTTATATGCTGAACAGTAAGAGTTTACAGATCAGGAAGTGCCTGTCTTTGGTAATAGAAAGTAATCAAATAGTAGGTATACCTTGGGAGCTGTGCTTCCACTTAAGATGTAGAAAGCTGCAAGAGAATGTTACTCCCATCCTAACAACAAGAAAAAAATAGTAACTTTTCTTATACCCATCAGAGAAGGCAACCAAAGGAACTGAAGCCCGAGTGACAAGCCCTTTCAAGGAAAGACAGGAGCTATGAACCATCCCACCTTTTGGCAGAGTATCGGAGGCTGCCAGTAAAGCAAGTAAGAAAAAATTATTAGTAGTTTAAGCTTTTACCCTACCTGCCAGTTTTGTTAGCTTCCAGTTTCCTGAATCAGAGACAGAGGACTTAATTACTCACTGTAATAGCATATCCCAGAGTGTCACTATTTGTATTGGTTCCCTGACTGCAGCCCACACTGCGTTGCGTTATAGGGAAGGAACCCTGAGAGCTCAGGGAACCTAAATATTTGATAATGGATATTAACACATGCGTGCTCTTTGTTCTGGAGGGAGACCTATTTATTATAGTGGGGAGTAATCAAACCTGTCTCTCTTCTAGAGAGAGATGGCATTTTCCTAGGCTGAAAAGATAGTCCAGAACAAAGGCAGTCTGTCAGGGCCTCTATTCACAGATCATGGCAGGAACACGAGAGACCCAGGAAGAGCTGTCTCCCAACAGAAATCAGCTAAAATGTTAAATAATTCTTTAAAGGCCATGTGTGGACTAAAAAGATACTAGCTTAAAATAAATGGGAGTCCTGACATGACAGTAGTTCACGTTCACTCAGGAGTTCCTTTCCACCAGCATCTGCAGCGTGTGAATGCGAATGACTGGGGCAGGAGCCTGGCAGGAAGAGGTTCCTCAGTGACACAGACATGCAGGTAGTGGTTGATACGATGATACTGGGTGGCAGATGTGAAACACTGTCTACTTCCTCAGATGTTTCCTCTTGTGTGAGTAAAAGCGTTAGCCTCTATAGAAGAGAGTGCAACCTTCCTGCCTCCAGGGTCCACTGCCTGTGGTGGAGGAATAAATGTAAAAACCTTTTGCCCCTGGGGAGAGACAGAAAACCTTGGGCCCAGGATTCTGTACCAATACCAAACAGAGCTCTGTAATTACTGAGAGAAGTGCAAGAACATTTTCTCCCGTTCTAACCTATGAGAAGTGGCCATGTTTCACTGCCATGGGGGAGGAGGTAGAAATTCTGAGGCCTCACCCTATCCCCAGGTATACAGCCCTACCTAAGCCTGAGAATGCACAAGGAAAACCAAGAATTTCTGCCTCCATCCATCTCGTCAGCTCAGTATCAGATAACAAACAAGAGCAGTTTACCGCTTTGGGAAGGCACAAAATTGTAAATGACACAGGTAAGCAGGACTTGTTAAAAGCTGAGGGAGGAGCAGGAAAACAAACCCTCTGGCACTCAGGTCCTAGCCTAAGTACAGGGTAATAGCAGCCAATTCCTGGAGGAACATGCAGACTGATGCACCAAAGGTAAAAATAACAACAAAATCTAAGCCTGTTTTTCTAGATTTACTCAGTCCTCCACATGGCCAGGGGTAAATATTATTTATCTGTCTCTACTGTTCTCCATAAACTGTGCGGCATTCAATCTAAAACCTTGACTTTAAAAAAAAAGTAACAGAAAGCAGTCCATTGCCAAGAGATGAAACAAATGATAGAATAAAACTCAGAAATGACCCAGATATTGAACTGTGGGACAGAAACTTTAAAATAACTATGATTAAAGTATTAAAGGAATTAGTGGAAAAGGTGGGCAACCTACATAAACAGTTGGACAACTTCAGCTGTAATGGAAATGCTAGAATTAAAAATAACATGATGCCAACAGCAATGAAGAATACCTTTTTGTGGACTCATTAATAGACTTGGCACAGCTGAGAAAAGAATCTGCACTTGAAGATAAGTCAATGAAAAGTATCCAAAGTGAAATACAAAGAGAAAAAAATGAATAAATACAATAGGACAGATGATTCAAAGCTGTGGGGTAAAATCAAACTGTCATACATGTAATTGGAATTTCAGGAGAAGAGCAAGAAAACAAAGTAGAAGTACTTGGAGAATAAAGGCTAACAAATTTAAAAAATGAATTAAAAATAAATCACAGTTCTAAGAAGATCAGAGAAGCCTAAGTAGGGTAATTTAAAAATAAAGATACCTAGACACATCATAGTCAAATTACTAAAAACCACAGATTAAGAGACTTTTGTGAAGATAACCAAAGAAACAGCTTCTCATTCTCTTCTCTTGATTCCTCACTCTCCATTTTTAAACCCTTTAGAAAATAAGTAAGCAATTCTTAGCTCAGGGGTCACACAAAAAGGTCATTGGCTGATTTTGGCTTGCTGGACATAATGTTTCAACCCCTCATCTAAAGCAAAAACTGGACTAACATATTATGAGATTCATTCAAATTTAAAGGTAAAAAGCTATGGCAATCTACACTAATAAAAGAGTAACATGCTAATTGACCGTACTTTCGTGACGCCCACCAGCCAATCAGGAGTGAGTATGCAAATTAATCCAACAAAGATGGGTTAATTTGCATACACAGGCCCTGAGCTGCCGGGGACAGGGCAGGACGCTTGCGTCATGCCATGGTGACTATGCAGGCGTTCTGCATTCCTCAGCCGCTCCGGGCCTCTGGGCAGCGTGGGAAGGCAGAAAGGCAGCTCTGGGCCAGAGTGGAAAGGCGGCTGTGGCCTGAGTGAAGGCGGTGCCGGCAGCCAGGGCAAGGAAGGCCCATTCTTGCACGAATCTTCATGCATTGGGCTTCTAGTAACAAACAATAAGGAAGGAAATGGAAGTGTACTGTAGTAAGGATCTCAATTTACATGAAGTGGTATAACACTATTTAGAAATAGGTAAATTGTGATAAATTAAAAATGTATGTAAGCCCTTAGTCATCACTAAAAATAGAGATATGGCTAATAGTGGGATAAAATGGAATCTTAAAAAAATACCCAATACAAAAGAAGGCAAGACCATGACAAAAAAAAAAAAAATGGCACAAATAGAAAACACCTAACAAAATAGTAGATTTAAATCCACCCATAGGACTACATATATTAATGTAAATGATCTGCACACCCCAATTAAAAGGCAGAGATTGTAGATTAGATGTTAAAAGTAAGGATTATATACTTTAAAAATAAACACACATCCCAAAACTTTAAAAGGATGAGGAGATAGATAACTTGCAAATACTAATTAAAAGATAGCTGGAGTGGTAGTTTATTAACATCAGACAAAATAGTCTGCAGAACAAGGACTATTAGCAGATATAAAGAGGGATATTACACAATGATAAAGAGGTCAATTCACCTCTTTTAAAAGGAGATCTTTAAAAGCTGATCTGCAAGGAGAATTAGATAAATCTATTAAGTAGCTGGATATATCAGCACTCTTAGTAATTGATATAACAAGTAAACAAAATCTATAACAATATAAAAGACCTGAACAATGTTGAACTTTACCTTGTTGACATTTGTAGAACATTCCACTCAACCACAGAAGAATATACTTTTTTTTTTCGAGTATGCATAGATGATTCACCAAGGTAGATTGTATTCTGGACCATAAATCTAAACTAATTGAAGAGATTGAAATCATACATTTGCTCTCTGACCGCAATTGAAATAAAATAGAAGTCACTAATAGAAAGATACCTGGAAATGTTCTAAATTTTTGGAAATTAATCAACACACTTCTAAATAACCTTGGGTTAAAGAAAAAGTCTTAAGAGAATCAGACAAATTTTGAAATTAAGTGAAAATAAACACCCAACATAACAAGATGAGTGACACAGCTAAAACAGAGCTTAGATGGAAATTAAAAGGACAATAAGGTAATATGGACAACTTAATGTAATAAATTTGGTAAATTAGAGGGGCCATTGCCTGTTTTGTAAATAAAGATTTTTGGAACAAAGTCTCACCCATTTGTTTACATATTGTATATGACTAAGTAGTTGCAGCAGAGACCATATAGCCCACAAGCATAAATGTTTACTATCTAGCAATTTAAGAAAAAGTTTGCCAACCCTGATTTAGGTGAGTTAATCAAATTCCTTAAGAGAGCTAAATACCAGATCTCACGAACAAATAGATAACATTAATTGCTGTATATTTATTGAAGAACTTGAATTTGTAGTTAAAAACTTCTTCGGAAAGAAAGCTCCAGGCTTGGATGGTTTTACTGATAAATTCTACCAAGTGTTTAAGGAAAAATAATATGAATTCTATACAAGGTCTTCAAAAACAATAGAAGAGGAAGATGTACTTGCCTGTATTACCCTGAGACCAAATCCAGACAAAGTTGCTACGAAAGAAAAAACAACCAGTATCTACCATTCACTACAGCATGGATGGACATGGAGAGCATTATGCTAAGCGAAATAAGCCAGTTAGAAAAAGATAAATATCATATGATCTCACTCATTTGTGGAATATAATGAAAAACATAAACTGATAACCAAAAATAGATCCAGAGACAAGAAAAGCATCTAACAGGCTGTCAAACTTCAGAGGGAAGGCAGGGGAGGGTGGAGGAGGGTCAGAGATCAACCAAAGGACTTGTATGCATGCATATAAGCATAACCAATGGACACAGACAGTAGCGGGGTGAGGGCATGTGCAGGGGGTTGGGGGTGGCCGGGGAAAGGTCAATGGGGCGGAAAGGAGACATGTAATACTATAAGTAATACTTTAAACAATAAAGAATTAAAAAAAAGGAAATTTGGATACAGGCATGCACAAACAGAGGAAAGACCATGTGAAGACTAAGGGAGAGAAGACAGCCATCTATGGATAAGGAGAGAGGCTTCAGAATGCTGTCAGCCCTGTCAACACCTTGATATCAGACTTACAGTCCCCAGAACTATGAAACAATAAAGTTCTGTTGTTTAAAAAAACAACACAGTATTCTTCATAGACATGCACACAAAATCTTCAACAAAAATTACCAAATATAATCCAATAATAGATGGAAAAGAGTACATCATAGCTAAGTGGAGTTGATATCAAGGATGCAAGGTTAGCTCTAACTGGTTTGGCTCAGTAGATAGAGTGTCGGCCTATCCCAGGTTTGATTCCAGTCAAGGGCGTGTACCTTGGTTGCAGGCACATACCCAGTAGGGAGTGTGCAGGAGGCAGCTGATCAATGTTTCTCTCTCATTGATGTTTCTAACTCGCTATCCCTCTCCCTATAAAAAAAATCAATAAAATATATTTTAAATTTAAAAAAGGATGCAAGGTTGGCTCAATACTATCAGGCTTCTTTAATATTTTAGAAAATATTCAAGTACTTCAATATTTTGGAAAATGTCTGCTAAATACTCAAGTCTAAATAACCATCTTTCCAGTAAAATGGTGTTCTATGAAAAACAAACAAAAACTTGGCTAGTTTAGCTCTCAATGCAATCACACAATTGCTTTTTCTCAAGATAAACATCATACTTTGGGATGTTGCATTGGTTCTTTGTGTACACTTTCCATTTCATCACTTAACATTAAAAAGACATAATAATTTTACTGCTTCATCGAAGATATTCTCAACTGACACTGAATCCCCCCACCCCACCCCCCATCCCCGCCAACACTGGAAGTGTCATAATGACTACTAAACCTGCTGAATTAGGGGAAAGAAAAAAGTCTGATGAAATAAAAATCACAAGACAGCCGAAACCGGTTTGGCTCAGTGGATAGAGTGTCGGCCTGCGGACTCAAGGGTCCCAGGTTCGATTCCGGTCAAGGGCATGTACCTTGGTTGCGGGCACATCCCCAGTAGGGGGTGTGCAAGAGGCAGCTGATCGATGTTTCTCTCTCATCGATGTTTCTAACTCTCTATCCCTCTCTCTTCCTCTCTGTAAAAAATCAATAAAATATATTTTAAAAAAAAAATCACAAGACAGAGAAATGCCCTTTTTCTACAGCCAAATCTATTAAGTCAGCAAAAATACATCACTGCCATTTTAGAAATATGGGAAAGTCATTTATCCTGGCAATTGTGGCTTTACAAACACAGACAAGTTATTTGAGTTTTCCCAAAACATAACTTCATACCCTATATAATACCCTCTCCTCAAGTAGGTGGGACCTGTGACTTGCTTTCAACCAATAGAATATGGCAAAGGCAATGAGTGTCACTCTCACAACTACATTAAAATAGGTGTATATAATATATAGCCATCTTGCTAGCATGCACTAGAGATTCTCTCCACTTCTTGAGTAAGTAGGATTCCTCTAAGCACTGCAGGTAAACTCTGGTTGGCAGCCTGCAAAAGTCCTGGAAGCCCAAGGAAATAAATTCTGACAACAATCTGAATGAGTTTGTAAGTGGATTCTTCCTTACTAAGCCTCCAAATGAGAACGCAGCTTGTGAAACTCTGAGCAGAGGACACCATCAATTCATGCCTGGACTCCTGACTCATAGAAATTATGAGATAAAAAAATATGTAGCTGGGTCCGGTTTGGCTCAGTGGATAGAGCGTCGGCCTGCGGACTGAAGGGTCCCAGGTTTGATTCCGGTCAAGGGCATGTACCTTGGTTGCGGACACATCTCCAGTAGGGGGTGTGCAAGAGGCAGCTGATCGATATTTCTCTCTCATCGGTGTTTCTAACTCTCTATCCCTCTCTCTTCCTCTCTGTAAAAAATCAATAAAATATATTTTAAAAAAAATGTAGTCCAGCTGGTGTGACTCAGTTGTTGAGTGTCGACCTATGAACCAGGAGGTCACAGTTCGATTCCCGGTGGGAACTCATGCCAAGGTTGTGGGCTTGATCCCCAGTGTGGGGCATGCAGGAGGCAGCTGATCAATGATTCTCATTATTGATGTTTCTATCTCTCTCCCCCTCTCCCTTTCTCTCTGAAATCAATAATAAAAATATATTTTAAAAAATCCAGAACTATTGTTGGCAGTGTGAATAAAACAGCCCCTTTTTTCATGGCACTTACATTCTAGTGCATGTGAGATAGAAAATAAACAAGTAATACAAGGATGGGTGATGACCACTATGAAGAAAAATATGTCAAAGGCAAATGGGGAGTAGTATGGGAGACATTTTAAAAAATAGAAAATAGGTAAGGAAGGCACACTGGTAAGATACTTGAGCAAACACACACACACACACACACACACACACACACACACACACGAAAAAAAAACCAGCAAGGAAGCAAGCCTTACAGTTCTTTGTGAGGAAAAAAATGTTCTAGACAAAGGGAATAGCAAATGCAAAGGTGCTGGGGTGGGAAAAACCCTGACGTGTTTAAGGAACACTGAGGAACTCATTGGCTGGAATGTGAGGAAAGAATAGAAAATGAGGTTGGAGATGTAGCCCAAGGTCTTTTCGCTCAAGGCTTGATTAGCCATGGCAAGGACCTCACATTCTAAGTGTGATTGGAAACCATTAGATTGTTTTAAGTGTCCAGGAGAGTGATCCCTTTATTGCTGAGCAGGGAATAGGCTGAGGTGAATAAGGACAGAAGGAGGAGAATAATTAAAAGGCTATTGCAATAATTCAGATGAGAGCTGACAGTATGGCTTGGTCTTGGATGATGAAGGTAGGAGAATTCTGGATATATTTGGAAAGTATAGCGGACAGATTTGCTGATGGATTAAATTCGAGGTGTGAGAGGAAGCAACCAGTTCAGGGTGACACCCAAGAATTTGGGACTGAGCAACTGGAAAGATGGAATTACCATCAATTGAGATATGATATTCCAGGCTGGGAGGTGGGATAGGGAATCAGGAATTTAATTTTTATCAGTTAGGTTTAAGATGCCTGTTAGACATTCAGGTGGCAATGTCAAGTAGTCCAAAGGATATACAAATCAAGAGTTGAGAGGAGAGGTTTGATCTGGAGATGTAACTCAGGAGTTGCCAGGGAATAGGTAGTATTTAAAGCCACAAGACTGAGTGAGAACACAAAAGTGAACATAGTAGAAGAGAAAAGCATTTCAATTACTGAACCTAGGAGATGCCAACATATAGGGGTCAGAGAGATGAGGTACACTGGGAGCCTGGTTTGAATTAGAGAAAGCAATTTGGATGTGGATGGTGTTTAAATCCATGGTATTGGATGAGATCACCTAGAGAAGGAATGGAGGATGAAAAGAGATGGAATCCTGGGGAACCCAAGGATTTTAAGCAGCTGCCAGAGGTGGAGGAAAACCAAGAGAATATGCTATCACTTTAGTGCCTTTAAGGCCAGAGATGGGAGTGTTTCTCCAAGAGTGGATATTTACTTGTATCAGATAAGGTAGAGAGAGCAAGATATCAAGAAAGGTGACTTGGCAGCAAGGGTCATTGGTGTCCTCAAAACAAATTTCGGTGTAGAGGTTGTGGAGAGAAGCCAGATTGGAGAGGGTTGCTGTATGAATTGGAAAGAGTGGAAGAAGAGCTACTGAGACATTTGCTACAAAAGTAAGTAGAGAAATGGGGCAGTGGCAAAAGGGGCATGTGAAGCCAGGGTAATTTTTTTAGGATAGGAGTTACTTCAACATAGAATGAGGGGATGATGGAAAAAGGGAAGTTCTTCATAAGGGGGTTCTGGCTGGGATCCATCATTTAGGGATTGCTCTTCCATAGGAGAGAGCCACGTTCTTAGTAGTAAACAGGGAAGAAGGAGAAGGTATAGACACAGGTAGACTGGCATAGTTAGTGATAGGAAAATAGAATTTATGCCCAATTTATTGTGTTGTCAGAGGAGTATACAAGATTATAAGCTAAAATTGAGACAGGGCAATGAAGGAGGAAGTTTGAGGAGAAAAGAGAAAGTGGAGTCAGTTTTGAGTGTAGGAAACTAGATAAAATTGGTTTGGTGGGCATTTGAGGTGGAATCATGAACTTAGCATGAATTTACTTTGCTGTGGATGTGATTTTTCTCTAGCTGTGTTCCGCTATTGGGATTCTTATTGGCAGAGAGGAGGCAGATATTTGACTCTACCATCTTTGCCAAGCAAGCATGATAGGGTAAGAGTGGGAGAATAGGAGTCAAGGATGGCAGAAAAAGAGTAACTTAGAGCTTATGTTAGTGAGTGACTAAATGATGGGCCATGGAATAGAAGCCAGACAAATTCTAAATGATACAGGAAGGGTCTAAACAGAGAGAGAGAGAGAGAGAGAGAGAGAGAGAGAGAGAGAGAGAGAGAGAGAGAGAGAGAGAGAGAGGCAACATCAATGGATTGAAGACCATAATATGGTTGATGAACTGGTGTTCTTTCTATGAGTTGTGCATGGGATCTTCAGCTGTAAAATGTTAACGTTTCCAAAGACTTGATTCAATTCTTCTGTAATTGGTAGAGTTCCCTTGAAGGAGGCCTATAGGAAAGAACTGCTTTTGCCAGAATTTTATTGTCCATGGAGTGTTTGATGTTTTTGGCTTTGAGGCCAAATCAGTCTTGAAGGTTTCAACCAAGATTGGTTAGAACATAGTAATAGCATTTTCTGAGTCAGAATTCCAGTTCTCTGCACATTCTTACCTTTCTCTGCCCTCGTCCTGCAGTGGCAAATTCTAAAGCACCCGAACACCTTTCCGTTCTCCCATTACCAGAGTTTATCTCAAATATTAGAATGTTGTCTCTCATGTCATTTCCTCTTTTGTGGTTGTATCTGCTCATCTGATCTAATCACTGTTCGGAAATAAAGGTGAGAGCAAGAAGAGGTCTTCTCATTTGTGTTAAAAATATGTTCATTAAACTTGCACATGATGTCTTCTGACTCTGTCTTACTATATCATTTCTTTTTTGCAAATCTTTTATTAAACGTGTCCTTTCAGAATAACTCAGCTTTTTCTCCCCCAGAACTATCCCCCCCATTCCTTGGTGTATAAACGGTAGGCAGCCAGGTTGAAGGCAATACAATTAATTGATACCACATTGAGTTCTGCTCAAAATCATTCCTTCCCCCCACATTCAGGAATTGCTACATGAGGAGTTAATTACTGAAAATTTTCTGGGATTATGAAATTCAGGAAGTTTATAAATTCTTAAGCAGATTAAATAAAAAGAAATCCATACTAGACACACAGTGAAACAACACAACATCAAAGACAATCTTAAAAGATGCAGGAGAAAAAGATGACCAAATACAACAATAATATGTAAGTAGGGGAAGAAGTTAATAGAGTTTGTATAAGTTTAGGATCCCTGGGAAAAATAAAGTTATTGATTAATTTTAGGTTATAAAAGACAATAAGTAAGCACTTTTGTAATTTTGAGGGTATCTACTAAAAGAATTGAAAACTTTGACACTATGAGTGGGGGGAAAATTGTAGCTATAAAAAATAACCAAAAGAAGGCAAGAAAGGAAAATAAAGGAGACATAAAATAGGTGGGATAAATAAGATAAGTGCAAATGGACCAAATGTTCAAATTAAACGATTGCCAGGCAGGATTAAAAAAAAAAAAAGCCAATCATATACACTTTACAAGAGATACATGTTAAACTTAAATATACAGAAAGGTTAAAGTAAAAGGATAAAAAAGGTTATTCAATTTCTAAGTGAGAGAAAACTGGTCAGATAAGATAGACATTAAGGCAAAAAGCATAATTAAAGATCACTTCGTAATGACAAATGTTTAATTCACCAGTAATTTATAACAATTGTATAATCACCTAATAACAGTTTCAAATTATATGTAGCATAAAGTAATAGAAGTTCATAAATTTTCCATCATATTCGATTTTTAAGTACCTAAGTAATAGAGCCAAGTAGAAAAAAAAATAAGGGAAGTTAATTGAAGATTTAAACAATGTCATTTGTAAATGACTAACTTCCTTCACCAAACTGCAAAACACACATTCTTTTCCAGCACACATAGGACATTTATAAGAAGTGACATATGCTGAGCCATAAAGGAGGTCTCAATAATTTAACGACTAAAGCCATACAGTACATGTTCTCTGACCACAGTGCAATTAATCTAGAAATCAACAAAATGATAACTAGACATGTAGCATTAAGGAGCTGGTATACAAGCCTGTGTTTGAGATAAAAATTCACGAGCCATCCAGCTCACTAGTGGCAAAACTTGAAATTAAACCTGAGTCACCTTCACATCCACTTAGAGGGATGATACCAAAGAAAGTATTTTCTGTGCATAACATTTCATTTTGCATATGTAAAAATAATACTAAAATGACCTATTACTGGATTTTTCAGTAAGCAGAGAATTCAAACATCTTTCCCACTTAGAGCTGGTTCATATTCTAACACTTTATGGTTTGCAGGTTGTAATTTCATAGTCTCTTAAAATCATCCTTATTTTTTTCTATTAATAATATATATTAATGGAAGCTTATCCAAGATTCCGTTTGGATAACCCAGAGTCCGTCCTTATATAGACCTCAAGAGCTATTAAAAAACAGATGCAGAATCTGGAGTCTTGTGAAATAGTCCAGATGGCCCTCCTGACAGAGTAGGCAAGATTTCACGTCACCCGCTTAATCAAATAAAACACTCACTTCCTCCGACATCAGATGCAGCCTGGAGTTTCTGTTTCTCATGGGGATATTTTATACAGTTAAGAAGCCTATTTTTTAAGAATTAATTTTCCTCACATTTAAACCTATTTCCTTGTTTGAGATACAACATAACCAGATACCCAGTCCTTTGTGCCATGAATGTCCTGAAAGTCTGGTTTATTGTAAGTAGAGTGACTAATGCATTTAAATCTCTTCCCAGAGTTACTGGGACTGGACTGTGAGGATACACCAGCCAGCTCTAAATGGTCTTGACCAATGTGAACAGTAAGTAAATCCCAAATGAGACAGTAGGTAGGATTATTCTTATTTCTAAAGATACACTTGGGGAGGGGAGGAAGCTATTGGAAGATAGTTTTCCTAAAAATAGTCTAATGAAAGTGTCAAACTCTCACATTTGGTAAAGGGAATTAAAAATAGTTATATATCCAGAAACATCCAGGAGAGGCAGTATGTACAGTGATTAGAGAATGGGCTTTGGATTTGGACTGGTGAATCTTTGAGTCCTTATTCTTCCAATTATTAGCTGTGTGATATTGTAAAGTTACTTAATACTCTTTATGTCTTAGTTTCTTCTTTGGTGAAAATACTGCTCACCACACAGTGTTGAATATTAAATGGGAGAATTTATAGTAAGCCTTTGATAAAAGTCATCTTAGAGGTGTGTTCATTTATTAGAAATTTTTTCCTATTAGCACAGTAATACTTTCTTATAATAAGAATTCAGAGAATACAGAAATCTACAAAGAATGCAATAGCTGCCTCTCTTCCCTCCAGCTCTAATTCTACAGTCACATGGTAACCACTATTAACAATTGTTTGCATTTGATCTTGTAAATATTTCACTTATTATTATTAGGGTTTGAAATGCCCATGATGCCGAAACCGGTTTGGCTCAATGGATAGAGCGTCGGCCTGCGGACTGAAAGGTCCCAGGTTCAATTCTGGTCAAGGGCATGTACATTGGCTGCGGGCACATCCCTGGTAGGGGGTGTGCAGGAGGCAGCTGGTCGATGATTCTCTCTCATCGATGTTTCTAGCTCTCTATCCCTCTCCCTTCCTCTCTGTAAAAACTCAATAAAATATATTAAAAAAAAAATGGAGGTATGTCAGGGAAAAAGCATCAAAGCATGGAATAATCTGAGTATTAAAATAAAAGATATTAACCCTTTAAAAAAATGCCCATGACAATAGATTTTTTTTTATTTAATTTACTTTTTCTTGCCATATATAACATTAAAAATTTCCCCCTTCACTTTCTGGTGTTAAATCAATATTTAGTATTTACACTGAGATACGGAAGGAGAATTTTTTAGTCCTCACCTGAGGACATGTTCTTTGATTTTTAGAGAAAGAGAGAGAGAAAGACAGGTGAAAGAGAACATCAACTGGCTGCCTTCCATATGTGTCCCCGCCGGGGATCAAACCCGCAACCTGGGTATGTGCTCTAAATAGGAATTTAACCCACCTTTCGGTATACAGGATGTGGCTCCAACCAACTGGGCCACACTGACCAGGGCCGTAGTTGCTTTTTTATACTCAGGCTTGCTCCTCAAACCTGAAAATTGAAAATTAACATACACCTACAGTGTTGTTTGTTTGGCTGAACAGAACACCCGCCCTGATGTCCCAGAGGTCAGTGCTTCAGAGCACCATTCACTACTGAGTAGCCCTCCCCGAGATGTCCTGCTGAGGGAGGCCTCCCCCTCATGTCTGAACATAATAAATTAGAAAATATGCAGTAATTACAATACTTGCAAATGGCATAATTGATTCTCTGAGGTTTCATGAAACATATCTTTAGATCACATCATTCAGTCATTTACATTCATTCCTTCAACAAACATACATCTGGCATCTGCTAAGTGCCAGACCCTGAGCTTAGTGTTATGGATACAAAGTCAAATCAGGTACGATCCATTACCTGAAGGCCCTAAGATGCTAGGAAATCCCAGATGAGGAGCAGCTAAATCTCGCTGAGGATCAGCTTTCTAGGGAGAGGATGCTTGAGCTGAATTTTGAACTATGAGTAGAAGTTGCTAAAGGAATTTCCAGGGGAAAAAAGAGCATGGGTGAGGACAGGGTACTCATGGCATTGTTTCTGCATGTACCAGATCGAGAGCAAGAGTTACATATGGAATGAAGGGTATTTGGAGAAATGAAGTCTAGGGGGCCACAGAGGAACAGGAACCAGATACTGCAAAGTTTTAATCAAACTAATGAGCTTGAATTGTGAATCATAGGTTATGAATTTAGGTTATAAGCTTATTAGGTGATTACCCCCTGCCAGGAGTGAAAAAAAAAGGAAACTTCAAATATTTCTATTTTGATGAAAGAGAAAAATTAAACATCTATGATGGATTGAGGGTAAAGCCTATGAACTTCCTTCCCAACATGATAATTACAATCATTTTAGAATAATAGTTCCTTTCTACCAGCCTCTCTATTTGTGTTAGCGTAAGTAGATTAAACCCTCTGGGGACCTCAAAGTTGTAGGTGAACATTTTATCCTGGAAATTATAACAAATGAGAAACTGTATGGGGCTAAGTCATTTCCTGCAGTATTTTTCCAGGCTATTAGAGTACCATTTATTCCCATGCAATGTAAAACACTCAAAATGGGGCCTGAGTTAGTAAACTTCCCTTAGCATTTCATTTATTATAGCTCCAGGAAACAACTTGGGTATAGGAAAAACAGAGACCAATATCTGCACATCAATTTTCTTTCTTTGGTTTGACTTCAGAGAGCTCCAGTGTCTCTCTATTTTTCTAGAAGACTGGGTCTTTGAGAAACAGATTCCCACAATGAAATCTTAATGTAATTCAAGAAGTCAGAAAGGGTGAAATTTATTTTTAGATGTTTTCTTATTTTAAAATGCAGGAAAAACATTTTGTCTGTTGGTTTTAATACCCCTTTATGTGTTTTTAAAGTTGTGTTGTGGTTTACCTTGAGGTTTTAGACTGCTAACGTTTCAGAAGATCATCAGTATTGATATGCTTGTTTCTAGTTCTCTGTGTGTGGTGGTTGCTGCAGAAGTGGTCGACAATGAAGTGATTCTGTTCTAAACCCCACAAAAATATTGCTTCATAATACCTAGTATTGTATTTGATTTCTCCATTGATAATGCCCTTTCCCATGCATTGCCTTTATTTAACCTTTACAAGCTAAAAAAGTAATTCAGAGATTCCAATGAGTAGATCCCAAACTTAATTCATCCTTCTCTCTCATTGCCTGGGAGAGCTTTTCATAAAATAGATTCACGAGCTTCACTCCCCTACTCAACCACCAAGACACTGCTTTAAAAGTTTACAAAAGCTGCCCAGATGACACTGATAGAATGAACACCATTGGAAACTCCTGTTTAAGGGGATTTTTCTAGAACTCTTAAGGAACAGAGCTAGAACTCAAACCAAAGATGCTGACTGCAAGTCATAGGTGTTTCCCATAGATCACAAGACAGGGCCTGGGAGGGTGGATGTAAATGGATGTGGGTTGATGATAAAAAGGTAAGCCTTAGAGCAATTTTCCTTCAAAAAAGAGCTTTTAAAAGTGAAGATGATTGTTCTTTTCTAAGATTCTAGAAATCATCTCAAATGCAATTATTATACACATATAAGATGTCATGTCTAACATTGAGAGCATAAAATTTTAAAAATGAAACTCACCAAAAAAAACCCCAATACCTACCAGACAGTAATGTCTTTGTTTTCCTTTTCCTTCTCATAATTATTGACAGACATGCATTATAAAAAGAATTTAAGTATTGGTGGGAAAGAATTTGAGAGTTATTTCTAGTAATTCCCTTGTTCCCTTAATGGTCTGGTATCAGATTTTTTAAAAATGTGTATCTGACTTTATTTTGTTAACACTTGTTCTAATCTTAACTTCATAAATTGGAGGCTTTCCATCCCCACTAATATAAGGGGAAATCTGGGGGTTGGGCCTGCCCATTGCTATTGGCCCTCTGAGAAAGGTCTTTAGCTTTTCATCTACTAGAGAAAATAATGATTTGTATAGCTCTCAAGTGTCTTTTTATTATTATCTCTTAAATCATATGTATTTTTGCTGAAAATATTACATATGACCTTTTTACCCCCATTGACCCATTTTAGCCCACCCCTGGCCCCCTAACCCAGACCTTCATCACCCTACTGTCTGTATCCATGGGTTATGCACATATGCATACAAGTTCTTTGGTTGATCACTTTCAAGTGTCTTGTAAAATAGGGATTTATTTTTCTTTGATGATATATTTCAACTCACATTTTATATTTTCTGAATGAGTAATCCTGGGGTAAATGCCCTTTATAGGTACGGATGACAGGCAGTTGAATAGACGAAACTTCTAAAGAAACCATTTTGTACCTTTAAAAAAAATTAGAAACTTATTTCTAAATGAAAACTCACCCACACATTCTTATTTTATGTTTTTGGATTTTCAGACCTTGTTATCTTTTAAAGAAAAGCATAGTCTTAAACAACAGTCAAAATATATATTAACAGAAGTTCAGTGTATGTTCATGTAATTTTAGAACTTGGCTATGATGTGCATGTGTATGTATATGTGTATCTATGTCTAAGTATGTGTGTTTTGGGTACCAACATATTTAAGAAACTCTTTTAAGAGAAAAATATACCCTTAACTAGCTTGCTTATATTTTACTTTTATTGTATGAAATTTAGCATAATGCGTAGTTTATGCTGTTTCTCTGTTTTAACTTGTTTTGCTTGTCATTACTGCTCTCTCATGGTTACCAAAAGGAATATTTGTAAATATTTGTAACATCAGGAATCTTGTTTCATCTTTGGTTTAACAGTCTAAAATTCTTTAGAATACAAAGAAAAATCCCAGAACACTTAAGAGTGTTTAAGGAATGGTAATTAAAATAGTAATTTGAACCCAGGACCTTGTACATCGTAGGCTACAGATTGAATGCTGTACTGCTAATGGTCGGGGTAGTGGTGGACCTCCATTCCATAAATATTGTATATTCACCGGGGGCTTCTTGTTGGCAAAATGGAGTGTATATGTACATGTATGCATTTTTCTGGGGGTCAGACTCTTCGTGTTCTTTAAATTGTCTAAGGATTTCATAACCCCAAAAGACAGAAAACTACTAGAGTAAAAAGTTACATGATAAATGTGTCCATTGCATTCTCTAATTTAGACTTTCCAAACATCCCTTATGTATCAGTCGGGTTTCTCCAGAGAAACAGAAACAATAGGATATTATAACATGTGGAGATGTATATGTATATAGGAGGAGATTTATTATCGACTCACGTGGTTACGGAGGCTGAGAAATCCCTTGATCTGGAGTCTACAGGCTGGAGAACCAGGACCGAGGGTGACATGATTCAGTCTGAGCTTAAAGGTCTGAGAATGGGGGACTGATGGTCTAAGTCCCAATCTGAGTCTGAAAGCCCAAGAACCAGGAGCACCTATGTCTGAGGGCAAGTGAAGACAGATGTCTCAACTCAAGCAGAGAGAACACCCTTCCTCTGCCTTCTTGTTCCATTCAGACCCTCAATGGATGGCACGGTGCCCTCCAAGTCAAATGCTACTCTCTTCCCTCACAGACAATCTCAGAAATAATGGTTTACCAGCTCTCTGGGCATCCTTTAGGCCAGTCAAGTTGACACATAAAATCAAATACCACCACTTAATTGCCTGAAACATAAATTTATCTAACTTTCTCTTCTGCCTCTTAAGACCTCGGTGCCAGTCAATAAATGAAAGAAACTTTATTGACATGGTACAGGCATATGACTAAAACAGAGAAAGTACAATTCAGTGTCATTTTATGAGAGTGATGTGTTCCTAAAGACTTGGCAAAACTCAAAACTTGCATATTTCATGTCTAAATGCTCCCTTAGGACTGATAAAAATGTTTACTAGCAAGAGTGGCTAAGACATGTGCGAATAGCATAAACACAGTTGAAAATTCATTCACCTCTCCTCCAGCTTAAAATTATAACTCTTCAATATTAATAAAAATTCTAAATTTGTGCTGAAAATGAAACTTACTTATTTTTTCAAATTATAAGAGAAAGTTTACTTAGAAAGTCACAGGGGTAGTAAAAGTGAGCTATAGAAGAAATGGACTAAGGAAACACATTACAGAGGCAGAAGGGCCCTTGGAGTTTAGGAGAGGGAAAGGCAAAGGTATGTGTCTTGGGAGAAAGAGAGGGGGAAGGGAAAGGCACAAGCGTACTCTGGAGAGGGAGAAGCACTGAAAGTGAAACTTCATTGATATTTCAAAGTCAGCCTTTTCAAGTTAATACAATTCTAATGTGCATATTTTCGCATTAGGTATGTTACACTGTGTATAATAAATTGAAAATCCATCTTTTCTAATTATTAGGATGCTCAACATTTTAACTCAGTTTTACCTCTTGTAAGATATCATTCATAAATAATTTTGCAAAATTGATAGTGCTACTAGCAGCACTATTGATACAATTACTGTAATTAATGACTCAGCCAGTCTATAAGGGGAAATACATTTCTTTTGTTGTATTGCTTTTACATTTTTTAGCAGTCTGACAACTGAGGAAA
This sequence comes from Eptesicus fuscus, assembly GCF_027574615.1. Classification (NCBI taxonomy): domain Eukaryota; kingdom Metazoa; phylum Chordata; class Mammalia; order Chiroptera; family Vespertilionidae; genus Eptesicus; species Eptesicus fuscus. The sequence goes on from NC_072477.1 coordinate 39,423,474, forward strand.
CCAAACAGGAAGGCTAGAACCCAATAAAATACTAGTTCAGAACAGGTTTGAAAATATTCAGTTTCAATTATGGTTTTCATACAGTGCGGGTATGTGTATATGTATGTGTTTAATTTTCATTTTGATTCAGTCATCTATGGAAAATTTTATTTATTTTTATTTTTTTATTTTCTTATTTTTTTGTTTTGTTTGTTTTTTTAAAAATCTTTATTGTTCAGATTATTACAATTGTTTCTCCTTTTTCCCCCCACATATCTCCCCTCCACCCGGTTCCCAACCCTCCTGCTCTTACCTTACCGCCCCCCCCCCCCCCCCCCCCGGGCTGTCCTCATCCATGGGTGTATGATTTTTGTCCAGTCTCTTCCCGTACCCCCCACACAGACACCCCTTTCCCTCTGAGAATTATCAATCCACTCCCATTCTATGCTCCTGATTCTATTATGTTCATCAGTTTATTCTGTTCCTCAGATTTTTAATTCACTTGACTTTTAGATTCACTTGTTGATAGATATGTATTTGTTGTTCATAATTTTTATCTTTACTTTTTTCTTCTTTTTCCTCTTTTTAAAGAATACCTTTCAGCATTTCATATAATACTGGTTTGGTGTTGATGAACTCCTTTAGCTTTTTCTTATCTGTGAAGCTCTTTATCTGACCTTCAATTCTGAATGATAACTTTGCTGGGTAGAGTAATCTTGGTTGTAGGTTCTTGCTATTCATCACTTTGAAAATTTCTTGCCACTCCTGTCTGGCCTGCATAGTTTCTGTTGAGAAATCAGCTGATAATCGTATGGGTTCTCCCTTGTAGGTAACTAACTGTTTTTCCCTTGCTGCTTATAAGATTCTCTCTTTGTCTTTTGCTCTTGGCATTTTAATTATGATGTGTCTTGGTGTGGTCCTCTTTGGATTCCTTTTGTTTGGGGTTCTGTGTGCTTCCTGGACTTGTAAGTCTATTTCTTTCACCAGGTGGGGGAAGTTTTCGGTCATTATTTCTTCAAATAGGTTTTCAGTGTCTTGCTCTCTCTCTTCTTCTGGTACCCCCATAATTCTGATGTTGGTACGCTTGAAGTTGTCCCAGAGGCTTCTTACACTATCTTCAACTTTCTGAATTCTCTTCTCTTCTTGCTTTTCTGGAGGAGTGTCCTTTGCCTCTTTGTATTCCAAATCTTTGACTTGATTCTTGCGTTCCTCTAGTCTGCTGTTGGGTCTCTGTATAATATTTTTTATTTCAGTCAGTATATGTTTAATTTCTAGTTGGTCCTTTTTCATATCCTTGAGGGTCTCATTAAATTTATCGGCCTTTTCCATGAAATTCTTGAAAAACCTTGTAACCGTGGTTTTGAACTCTATGTCCATTCATTTGTTCTCCTCCATTTCTTTCGTTTGTGATCTGTTTCCTTGTCTCCTCATTTTCGCTGCTTCCCTGAGTTGGTAGGGTAGCTTTGTGTACTAGGTGTCCTATTGGTTCAATGGGTCAGCCTCCCCAGTTACCTGAGGTGGACACTCTTGGTGCACCCCTTTGTGGACTGTGTGTACAGCCTTGTTGTAGTTAAGTCTTGATTGTTGTTGGTGTCACTGGGAGGAATTGACCTCCAGGCCAATTGGCTGTGAGGACCCGCTGTGTCTATAATGGAAGAATTGCTGTGCTGGAAACATGTTTATGGGGCAGGACTTGTTCCAATAGGGCTTTGGTGCTCACTGAGTCTGCCTCTTGAATGTGTCCCTTATGCGAGTGGTTGAAATCTGGTGTCGTCTCACACCGACCACTAGATACACTAGTGTCTGGATCTCCAATGGGGTGCACGTCAGTTACTGTCTGAGGCCACCCAGCAGGAGCTACCACAAGAACTACAGTTTTCTCCTCTTTGCTTGGGCTTTGGCAGTTTTGGAGCAGTCTGACTGGAGCTGCAGTTTATTTGGTTAAGCTTCCACAGAACAGGCCATTTATATGCAAAAGCCACTGTGTGGAGCCTGGGCGGGTTTGTAGAATGTGCGGGGCAGGGTCTCAGGGCAGGGCGGGGTCTCAAGGCATCACTAGGCTAGGGCGTGGCAAATGGCGATGGCTGCCGTCAGCCTTCTCTGCCTTTCCGCGTTTCCAAGTCCCTGCGTCCCGCGCTCCAGCACAGTAAACACTGATTGCTGGGCGCACCTCTGCAAAAAAGTCACTCTCACTTTCCAACCTGATGACCAAGAGTCCAGCTTCTCCCCTTAGGCGACTGGGTTCCCTGCGTGTCCCCAGAAACTGGATTTCAGAGTGATCCGGAGCTTGTCTCCCTGCGGGTTGAAAAAAAGCCTTGTGCCCAGTCACCTGCCCACCAGCCTGATTCGCGTGCCTCCGTACTTCAGCTTTTCAGCGTTTGTGCTCCCTTCTATTTCCTTCTTAGTTGTAAAACTTCCATTCATCCAGCTTTCCCATGGTTCTGGGTGGTAGGTGTTTTGTCTTTTAGTTGTAGTTTTGAAATTGTTGTGCGAGGCGGCAGTTTAGTTGTTTACCTTTGCCGCTATCTTTGTTTGTTTTCTGGAAAACTTTAATTAACATTTGAAGATGGTTTGAGGTACAGCACTTCGGGCTATTCATTTTGATTCTTGACTCATGGTTTCCCGCCTCTACCTGACAGAGAGGAGAGTATAAATTCTCCTTGGTTTGTCTATTACATATCAGTCACAATATGTGTAAGTAAAATCTTCCAGGGGGTGTAATAAAAATTAGGTGGAATAAGTCTTTCCTTGCACTTGAGCAATTTGAATTTTAAGGATACTATGATGTATCCTGAGCCAATATTTTGGCTTTTGGGCTGTTTTGGCCTTAACGTTTGAAGCTTTTTTAAATAACAGGTAGTTAACCAAAAGTGGCATGTTTGGTTTTCAGATAACAAATAACATTGATTGTCTTAAGTAATGGGGTCTTTCTGTAAATACACACAAAAAAGAAATAAAGAAAAGAGGTGTCTAGGGCCTTGTGGGAACCATGTAACAAGAACAGAACTGGAAGTCATGTAAAAACAGCCACAGAGACACATATCTGGACTACATGGCAATCAGAATGTAATTTGAGAACTAGGAGGTTTATATTCCCCAAGATCCAATTCTAGCCTTATGGAGCCATCATGTTGTCCCTCAGTAGCAGAGGTTCACGCAGCCCTACTGCAGTGCTCTGCTGTTATTGCTCCTCAGCTACGGGTATGGCCTCTAGAAAGCCACCCTTAGGTAGCTCTTTGTGTTCCCATGGTGTTTCCTGGGTCTTGCTATTGTGATATTTAACACATTTTGTTTTAATCCTCGTTTTCTAGTCAGACCACTCTATGAAATTGTGAAGTCATGTCTGCTTTGGTCATCTCTGTATTCCTAGCTGCTGGCTTGTCTCTGTTGTTTTTTAGTCTTCACTTCCCTTATCAGCTGCTTTTTTAAAAATACATTTTTTTATTGATTTCAGAGAGGAAGGGAGAGGAAGAGAGAGATAGAAACATCAATGATGAGAGAGAATCATTAATTGGCAGCCTCCTGCACGCCCCCTACTGGAGATCAAGCCCGGAAACCCAGGCATGTGCCCTTGACCAGAATCAAACCCGGGACCCTTCAGTCTGCAAGCTGACACTCTGTCCACTGAGGTATACCAGCTAGGGCCATCGGCTGCTTTTAATTGACTTTCTTTTTAGGATTCAAAACGTTCTCAAAGGGAGAATTAAATTTGTTCCTGTGGTCCCCATCTCCTCTGTGAGGTAGAGCTTTTGTGCCAGGTTACTTGACAGGCTGTTGGTGTACACAGTGGCTGTCCTGATCCAACAGCTGAGGCCAAGTCGATGAGCGTGGTATCAGCATAGCAATTGATGTAGTCAAGTTTGTCAGGGGCCCACTCTGAGACACGGGCTGTCCAGTACAAGAGATCACAGCTCACACTACAAAACTTGTTGAGAGATTAAATGCATATACAACCTAAATCAGTTATCATTCAGCCACTTCTTTATGAACTACTTTCTTTTAGACTAAAGAGCTAATATATCTTTTGGGAAGAAGTATGAACTCAGCTTTCAATGGGGCAAATATTTCATTTCCTTTATTAACATTCTTGGTAACAAGAACCAGTTGCTGAGAAATAGGGCACAGTTATGCACGAAACTCCCAATCTGAGTCCCAATCTAAGTCTGAAAGTATCAACTGATGTATCAACTTCAAAAGAATACATTTTGAAGAAATTTTTTTTTTTAGTTTTTGGCACTTTTGGTGACTAATTTACACTGTATAATTTGTTTTTGAGATGACCCAAATTCACCAAAATTAGGCCTGTTTGACCCTACCTTTTCTCATATGGTCCTTGCTAGACCTCTAGTTACAGTCATTCCAAAGAAGCATCTTCTGACCACATTGGCACTTCAAGATGGTTGTTTATTTTTTGTCTCTGATCACCTAGCTCTTTAGAACCTTTCTTATTACCCGAGGAGCTAGGAAACAGCACAAGGTATTTTAGCTACGTTGATGTTTAACTTATTTGTCAGATTGGCTAGCCTCTGGTGCCCAGCTGTTTGGTCAAACACCAGTCTCAATATTACTGTGAAGGTATTTTGTAGATGTGATTAACATTTAAACCAGTAGACATTTCCGAAAGCAGATTATCCTCCATAGTGTGAGTGGGTCTCAGGCAGTCATTTGAAGGCTTTCGCAGAAAAGACGGAGGTCCCTGGAGGAGGAGGAAGTTCTGCTTCCAGGCTGCCTTTGGACTCAGGACTGCAGCATCAACTCCTGCTGGGATTTCCAGCCTGCTGCCTGCCCTGCAAATTTCAGACTTGCCAGCCCCCCACGATCACATGGGCCCAATTCCTTAAAAGAAATCTCTCCCTCTATGTACCAGTATGTGTACATATTACACACACACACACACACACACACACACACACACACACACACACACTCACACTGCATTGATTCTATTTCTCTGAAGAATTCTGCCCAATATATCTACTATCAGCCTTATTAGTGAAGTGGAATTATTCACCCTAGTGGGAATAAATTAGATCAATTACTCTAAAACAATGGGCCAACTAAAGTATTGAGAGGGGTCTATTCTCCCCTTCCCTAGTCTCAACCAGAGAGACTTGACTTTTAACTATTTTATAAATTAGAAGATGATGTCAATGGTGCTTAAAAAATTCCACTGCTAAAAATAAAGCTTGGGGGAAAAAAATAAAGCTTGGAAATTAGAGGGTTATGTTAGGATGGACCAATTTCTCAAAGTGTGGCATCTTCAGGACATCTTATATAATAAGAGAGGAATATGCTAATTATCTGCTATGCCATGAGGCCTAACGAACGACCGTGTAACAACCGGATCACGGATCTGCAGGAGGATGAGGCAGCGAGCTACAGGAGGGGGCAGACAGCAAGCTATGAGGGAGGTCCGGGGGAAGCTACGGGAGGGCGGGGCAGCAGGCAGAGAGCTACAGGAGGGCGGCAGCCACCTACTGGCACACGGATTTGTACGCAGGGCTACTAGTCATAAAAATAAAAGGCCAAGAGGCATCATGACCAAAACAACCAAATGACCGGTCGCAATGAGGTGGCATTGACCACCTCAGCCCGGGTCTGGTGGGTAGTGGCGGCGGCGGCAGCTGGAGTGAAGCAGCCCAGGCAGCTGAAGTGGGTGCCTGGCAGCAGCAGGAACAAAGCAGCCTGGGTCCTGGGTGCTGGAGGGAAGCTGGTGCCAGCAGCTGGGGGAAGGTATGCCTATTCTTGCACGAATCTTTGTGCATCAGGCCTCTAGTTTTAAATAAACATTTTAGTGTAATTTTTGACGAAGAGGTAATATCCCAAAATGTATCCAATATATTTTTTGTAGCCTATAAAGATATTTTCTCTCTGATAAGGATTTGTAAGGACATATCTCTTTCCAGTAGCTTGATTCTATCCAGCTCTGTAAGTTCTATAAATAGGTAAGAAAATATAATGGACTTTGCTTCCTAGATGAAAGTCCATCTTCTTGAGTGGCCTTTCGCTAATGCGGCAATCTAAAATCACGAAAGGCAGGGAAATGTGTATTTGTATCATACTCCCAACTTGTTTTTACAGGATTGGTGAAAATACTAAACCAAGATGTGGACACAGGATCAGGGGCTGGGTGGATTCTCCTTGGTGGTTGGGAAGGAACTTTAGAAGGAAGGAGAAACTGGACTGATGCTCATGAGGTTCTACAGCATTGGCAGCAGGTGTGAGGGGAAGTAAAACCTGTGCTGTTGTGGGTTGAAGTTTCGATAACATTGTGGTAGCAGAACACAGTGATGGGCTTAAAAGAATTCTATTTTTTAGCCGGAATTTTCAGCAGATATGTCAAAATTCTCTTCATCATTTAGTCGCTCTGTTTGTTTGGGATTAATATAAGATACACCTTATCATGGAAATGGCCTTCCGGAAATAGCTGATAAGCTGGGCCCTTACTATCCAATATTACCATGAGGTTTTAAAGTGTCTCTGAGCTAGAAGGCCATCATGTTGGCTTTTCCGTAGATGGGACAGGGGATTTGGTGGGCAAGTAGGATCCTGAACAGAGATAAATTGGGAGGAGAGAGTGAGAGGGGGCGGGAGAGCAGGGGGAGGAGATTGAACCTTTGCCCTTAATTCACAGAGAGTGTGTGACTCTGGCTTAAAGTAAAAAGCTTCAGGTGGTCATCTGGCGGTAAAAGGTTTCTTTTAATTCCATCTGTTCTTGATCCTGCAAACAATCACAGAATTCCAGTGCAAATCAAAGGAACAACACACCAGTGTTATATAGCAGGCCACCTTCTATTCCAGCTGTAACCACTTTCCACAGTGTGCAGGCCTACACTAAGCGACTATATGAGTTGGCAGATGTCACCTTTAACGTCACCTCAGTGGAACGAGGTACACCTTTATTAAAAATTTAGGGGACTTTTAGTAATCTACAGTTGGAAGAAATGGTTAGTTTTGCCTTGTTTGACACAGCGCACAAGGACCATTAACTGCACGGTGAAGCTTATAAAGGAGGTACTTTGATTCGTAGACTGCTTTAAGTAGTCAGTGTTCAGGCCTTTTGGTTTTCCTGTTTCTTCTGTCTAGCCTCCTGATTTATTATTCTTTTCCACCCATGGCCCCATTTAGGACAAAACATTTTAGCCAGGAAAGAACAGAAAGACCATTCGGTCTAACGCTCTCATTTTCCTGATGCCAGGCATGAATGATCGTCCAGTCCCAGAGCGAGTCTGACGGAGCTCTGGAACCAGACTCCTGCTCTCACCCCTGAGCCGTCCTGTCCTTTTATCATCTGTCTAAGAAGCCTCATTTCACATTTTCCAATTCTATTGTCCTTGAAGCAAACCAAAGTCAGTCACTCAGACCCTGAAGTAGGATAAAGCCAATGTGAAGGTGAAAATCTAGGAGCTCCATTGCAAAGGAGGGTATGGCTTATTACTACCAGCAATATGACCACAGGTAACAGTCACCGAGGGCTTGCTGTGTTGCAGGCAACACACCAAGTGCTTTACGTGCGCTGTCTCATTTGATCCTCACAACCAACCAATGAGCAGGTCTGCTGTTACTCGTCACTTGCAGTTTGGAAACCGAGGCTTGAAGGATAAGTAACGTGTCCCAAACCTACACGGGTAGAACCAAAGAAGTTAAGCACAGGCCCTGTGACTCCAGAGCTCATGTGCTTCCCTGCGACACGGATTGAGTAAAAGCAGACAGACATTCCAGTTCGGTTGCAGTAGTGACGGAAGCAAAACAATTGCTACGAAAGGTAAATATTGAGACAACAAGACACCCATGGGCACCTGCTCCTGCCTTACCTCGTGTTTGTGAAAATCTGTACATTGTAAGGGGCTGGTGTCTCCATGACTTAACTTCTTATCTTACTTTGTAAGTAACTTACATAAACGTAGGATTGGAAGGAGCCTCAGAGTTGACCTTTCCAGCTTTAGCAGACAAAGCCTCCCTCCTTCAGGATCCCTGCGGACAAGCCTGTAGTCTTTGTTGAAGGCTAGTCTGTGAGAGAGGGCTTGCCTTTGAGAGTCTGCTGTGGTTGCTTTTTCTCATCCTGAGCCAGACGGAGCCCACGGCACCTGTCCCCTTGCCCGCAGCCCTGGCCTGAGGTGTGAAGTAGAGGGGACCGGCCTGCAGCTTCTGCTCTCCGAGGCCCTGGAAGGACTGCCTCTTGTCTCTCCCCAGCCTTTGTCCTCATCAAGTTACAAATCCCCAGAACTCCTTAGACCTCTGTGTTTTCCAGGTCCCCCACCATTTATTTGGTCTCTTCTTCCAGGACAGAGTCTAGCTTTCCCCCTACATCTCTCTCTGGACTATAACAAGATATACTAGTAGTCTCATTGGTGCTGAATGGTGTGAGATATATTACTTCCTGAGTTCTCGGGATTATACCCCTTAATACCTAGAGCTAAGTTAGCCAAAAAGCAACCACACTTTTCCCCCAACTAATTTTGTACTTGTAATTAACTATATATTCAGATCTATTGATTTGAAGCCTAGAATTCCCTCTCCTGAGGCTAAATTTAGAACTTAATAGTTAATATTTATTTAAAGTGAAAATTTTTAATCCTCACTAGAGGATATATATTTTTTCCATTGTTTTTCAGCGCGAGTGGAAGGGAGGGAGGGTTGGGGAGACAGGGTTGTGGGGGGAAAGAGACAGAGGGAGAGAAACAGAGAAACTTTGATATGAGAGACACATTGACTGGTTGCCTCCTGTAAGTGCCCCAACTAGTGTGGGGAGGAACCCTGCAACCCAGGTATGTGTCCTTGACTGGGAATCGAACCCATGATCCTTTGGTGCATGGGGCAATGCTTTAACCAGTGAGCAACACCAGCCAGGGCTAAAATGAATTTTATTTTAATCATTTTGAATCTCTGGTTTTTATGTGTTAATCAATTATATGTAATTTTCTTTCATATTATGTATGGAAAATGTTGCCCCTGACAGGGCCAAGGACAAGAACTGGGTAGGTGGTATGACATTAAGTAAACTTTTTTTCAGAACCAGTAATCAATATTCTTTCAATGTATTGTTCAGTTGGTTGTGCCTCTACCTAAGCAGTATGATAATGTTAGCTTTCATCATTCTGTCCATAAAAACACCATCAAAAATTTTGTCAAGTGTTTTGCAAAAATTAAGACATGGTATAATTAAGGTAGTCCATTAATTTCCAAATTATTTTAAAATATGATTACAGATGACTATTTTAAAAAACGAATCAAGCTTCCACTGTTGAGAACTATAATGAGTTCTTAATCCATGCTGACTCCCAGAGACCATTGATTTTTAAATCCCCTCAAGAAAAATGGGCAGCCCTAGCTGGTTTGGCTCAGTGCATAGAGCATCAGCCTATGGACTGAAGGGTCCTAGGTTCGATTCCAGTCAAGGGCACATACCCGGGTTGTGGGCTTGATCCCCAGTAGGGGGCATGCAGGAGGCAGCCAATCAATGATTCTCTCTCATCATTGATGTTTCTATCTCTCCCTCTCCCTTCCTCTCTGAAATCAATTAAAAATATATATATATATTTTAAAATAAATAAGAATGAGCAATATCTAACCACCAGGGTGGTCCTTGCAAGAGCCAGGTGAAGCAGGGAGGGTTTGGAAAGGTTGGAAATGAAACCTGAACCATACATGCAGGCCTGAAGTGGAAACTGAAACTTACTTAACGTCACCTGCCCACCCCACATATACACATATATACATATAGGCACATATATGTGCCTTTTTAAAGGGTGGTGACTATATGTGATAGTTTGTGTCCTTTAATGTAAGTTTTTGTTGAATAGTTACATTTTTATATCAGGCCATGTGATCATAAGTAAGATCCCTCTACCTCTTGATATCTCATACTCTAGCCAGTTTGTTCAGTGGTTAGAGCATTGGCCCATGGACTGAAAGGATGAGGGTTCAATTCCAGTCAAGGGCATGTACTTGGTTGCAGGCTCGATCCCCAGCCCTGGTCAGGGTGCATGTGGGAGGCAACCAATAGATGTGTCTCTCTCAACGATGTTTCTATCTGTCTCTTCCCCTCCCTTCCACTCTCTCTAAAAATCAATGGGAAAAATATCCTCGGGTGAGGATCAACAACAACAACAAAAAGAAAGGTATCTCAAGAAGAAAAGAGTGTTCTAAGTCCAAAAAGTTCCACCTCAAAGTCATAAACTTCTGGCACAAATTACAGTGGGATTTGTCCCAATGATGTTAAGTTTATGATAAATTCCTTACAACACATACCAGTTTGTTAATACTATTTCCCAACAATGGCTTTTCTCCATGTCCACTCATTTAACTTAGCAATATCTAGTGTTACTGTGCATGCTCAATGCAAAGCACTCTATTTATATTATCTCATTTAATCTCCTCATGACCCCATGAGGCATAGGCATGCTTCTATCCTCCTCTTCTGACAGAGGAGGGACTGAGGCTCTGTGGTTGTGTAGCTTGACAGAAGCTGTCCAGCCAGTGCAGGGTCAGAGCCAGAACGTGGCACCATGCTGCTTCCTGAGTGCACATGTGGTCAGTTACTTTGCCCTTCCTTGTAGAATCTTTGGTCCTGATGTGTTGCTGGACTGTTCACACATTTGCCTTGTTTTCCAACTGGATTGTAACCTATCTAAAATCAGATATTATGATTCGTTCATCTTGCTGTTTTCAAAAATACCTAGCATGCCATAGCCTCATAATAAAAGTGTACTGATTGACTTGAACATTATCCCTCAAACTTACAGATCTCACATCTTCATTTCTCCCTTTTGGGGGACGTGATGGATGTTGCATGAATGAAGCATGAAGAACCAATGGTATTTTTTATTCTACAGGTATTTCTCAAAGGAGTAGGCTCCTTTCTGATTATAATAATTCAAACATTGTCTTATTTAAGGTAAAATACATCGACATTATTATTTCATTTGCTTCCTACTGTATTTTATCACTTGTTCCTCATCTCCAGATACCTAGTTGAGAAGCATTAGCCTTTTGCTATGCATAGTTTGAGTTATTTATGTCCTATTTTTATTTCTCTTTGGGGATTTCCTATAAACCACATCTAGCCCTCCAACTTTGGGGGGAGGGGGAAAAAGATGTGTGCTGGTCTGGTCTATTGCTAAATATGTATTTCCTTTCTTTGAATCTGTACTGTGTGGTTTTACCACAAGTGTAAAGTAAAGGTTAAAAGAGGCTAATTGGTACAAAAGGTCCTTAGGTTAAAAAAAAAAATCAAATTTGTCATAACATGAAATTTTACTTTGAGTGTCCAGTTAGTTTAATGTATAAATAATTACAACCAACAGAATAACAGAATATTATAAAATGTAAATTCAACCGGCTATTGATCATTTATTGACTTAAATTCAAATACATTATTCAAGTAGTTATAGCATTCTTAGATAATGATATAGTGTATTAGTATCATTTTAAACATTCTTAACTTTTTACATATAACATTTATTCAATAGTTAACAGATATTTATTGAGCACCTACTATGTGTCAGGCTTAGTGCTCTAGAGCAGTGGTCGGCAAACTCATTAGTCAACAGAGCCAAATATCAACAGGACAACGATTGAAATTTCTTTTGAGAGCCAAAAACCGACTTCTGCGCACGGGCCACGAAGTTTCTTTTCTTTTTCTTTTTATTGGCTTCTCATCTTTTATTTTTTTATTATTATTTTTAATTTCTTTATTGATTAAGGTATCACATATTTGTCCTCATCCCCCACAATCGCACTGTACGTGCGCGCCCACACGCGGTATTTTGTGGAAGAGTCATACTCAAGGGGCCAAAGAGCCGCATGTAGCTCCAGAGCTGGTTTGCTTACCACTGCTCTAGAGTTACACTGGTAACCAAGACAGACACAGACCCTGCCCTTATGGAACATTCTAGAAAGACGAATTAAAAAAAAAACAAAAAACAGTAAAGTAACCAAAATGACAAAGAACTGCAAGTTGTAGTAAGTGCTAAAAAACACCACCACCGCTCTGCCTTAGGGCTCCGCTGTCTCCCTCCACACGCACCGGTGCCCCGCCTGCCACGGCCTCGGGCTCCGGGCCCTCAGCCCTTCAGCCGGTGGCTTCGCCTGCTGCCCAGAGCCAGGGGTGTGCGTGACAGCTGTGTGCGGTGTGAAGGGTGTGCCTCCCGCGGTGCGTGTGTGACTGCTGTGTGCGGTGCGAAGGGTGTGCCTCCCGCAGCCTCGGGGGCCACTGCTCGCGTTTCTCTTCGTGGTGGTGAACGCCGTCTGCCCGCTCGGGAGGCGCCCGCGCCCCGCGCCCCGCGCGATGAGGGCCAACGAGGACCGGGAGATGGGACTGGGAGCATTATGTTCTATATATGAAGGAGATGAAAGTTTCCGGGAATTAAGTCCAGTTTCATGCCAACATAGGATCGGTGAAAATGGTGATCCCAGCGCCTTCCTCATGGAGGTTTCCGGGACAGGAACATACCCCAGCCCCCTCCAGTGATACCCAGGATCGCTTTCTGCAACACCAGATCCCCAGCCAGGAAGGAGCGCACATGCGCCGAGTTAGGAAGCGGGGAAGCCAACCTCGGCGCCGCCAGGCCAAGAGCAGTTCGTGGAGAATCACCACCCCGTGAACTCCGACATCCATAAGAATATCCTCAGTTGGAACTCCTAATGTAGCCCCATGCAGTAAGAGAGAAAAGAAGGAACAGCTTACAAAAGCCCAGAAGCGTAAGCCGGCAGATAGAACAGATCACAAAGGAGAGCTTCCTGAGGCTGGAACTGGGTGGAGGTGAAGCACGCATTTACAGCTACAATGAGGTGTGACTGTTGATGTCAGCACACCGGAGAATGGGCATGCTTAACGGTGACTCTCAATTAGTGATGATATGGAAACGCAGGAAAACAAGTCACGGGAAGAAATGCTTTGATTTCTTAGGAGGAATGAAGCATTTTATTTAGGTCAGACCCTAGTTGTAGTTTCCCATCGTTATCAAGAAAGAGTTCCTGGTTTTGTTGTTTTAAAGGGTTTACTCCCATTCTGAATTTTTCTGCCAACTATTCTCAGTATTTTTCTTGCACGAATTGTAGCTTCAAATGTATTAAACTGATACCGAACACAGGAAGTTCATTCTCGTTGTAGAACTTCATGAAATGAGTTTTGCATGCTGCTTAAGTGCCAGTCCTGTCAGAAGTAACTAATATGATCCAAGGAGAGTTAAAGACTAGCATTTTAGTGAGGACCTAATGGGTATATTCTTACAGTTCATTTTAAAGTCAGTTGTTTGGGCCATGGGGTGCCCGTTCCATAAAAACTGTGTAAAACAATCTTTGTGCTTCTAGTATGTAGTACAAAAATAGGGGGTGGAGGCTGGAGGTGGTTTAAGTTCCCAAACCAGTAGCTGTAAATGTTTACCTTTGATATGAAGCGGAAATAACTCAATATGGTAGCTTAAACTTGTTGAATATTTCTTTTATCTTTTTTCATAGTTAAGCAAAAGTGGCACTAAAGATGATGAATAGCACTTGGAATTGGAAACAAGGGAAGAGCATCCTTAAAAAGCAAACTGGGTTCAAACTCTTTTGTCACTCTTTTCTGGCATTGAGGTGGCTTGTTATAAAAGCATTTTTTTGTATGTTTCTTACATAAAAATGTTTTAAGCTGAAAGTTCAGGAAGAGATTTGGTTGTATTAAATTATTTTCACAAACTTGCCTTAATAAAAGGTGAAATGTTAAAAAAACACACACACACACACACACACACACACAAACACACACCAAAAACAAACAAAACAAACAAAAAAAACACACACCAAAAACAAACCAAACAAAAAAAACAAACACACAACACCATCAACATATCCCAGAACAAATAGGGGCTGGGATAAAGAATCAAGTTGGGGTAGGGTTGGGTGGCAGGGTAAAAATGCTTTAGATTGCATGGTTTGGTTTTGGCCTTTCTAAGGAGGAAATATTTAACCTGAAAATTGAAGAGTTAGTAGCAGATAGGTGAAAGGTGTGTGTGTATACACATCTCACAAAAAGGAAGCTGTAGATATAAAGTCATTGAGGCAGGAAAGAATTTTGGGGGTTGAGGCACTGAGAGAAGCCTGGTATGGTTCTAAAAAGGAGAAAGTCATTGAAAGGTGTTAAGCAGGTATGTGACAAGATCTGATCTACTGGCTCAGAGGACACTCTCCATGGGTGAGGAAAATAGATCCAAAGAGGAACAAGGAAGAACAAGAGAGACGTTTGGAAGCCACTGTGGTTTTTGAGGTGGGAAATGGTGGTGACTTGGACAAGAATGGTAGTAGTGAAGGTAGACAAAAATGGATGGATTGGTGGTGGGATGAACATGGAGGATGTGGAAGAGAGGAGTGAAGCCTGATTCATCTTTTTGACTTGAGACAAATGTAATAGAATGTGGGAATGGGGAAGCGATTTTGTAGGAATTGGGTCTGTCTTGAACGTGTTAGGTTTGAAATGTTTATAAGCTATCCAAACTAAGAAGTCAAGTTGGCAGGTGACAAGCTTACTAGTGTGAACTCAGAGGAGGGGTCCCTATTAGAACTATTACTTGGGGAATAATCAGCTTATAAACAGCATTTGAAAGTCTGGGAATGGGTAAGATCAGCTAGGAAAAAGAATTCAAAGAGAAAGAGTATTTAGGATAAATTCCCAATTTATACATTGGATAGGAGTAAAGGAACTTGCAAGGAGCCCAAGGAAAAAAGTGGAGAGACAGGTAGGAGAGAAACCAGGGAGCCCCCAAGAAAGAACAATGTTAAGTAATCAAGATTTGGACAAACAACTTAATCTTTCTGTGCCTCTGTCTCCTCCTCTCTAAAATAAAAATTTATAAAACATGTAGAGTTTTTATTAAATAAATTAGAATAGTGTAATAGTTTTCTATTGTTTTTGGAACAAAGTACCATATGCTTAGTGTCTTCAAGCAACAAAAATGTATCATCTTCCATATCTGGGGGTCAGAAGTCCAAAGTAGATCTTTTTCACCAGGCTGATATCAATGTGTCGGCAGGCCTGTGTTCCTTCTGGGGAGACTGTTTCTTTGCCTTTCTAGCTTCTAAGGACTGCCTGTTTTCCTCTACTCATAGCCTCCTTGTTACCCTAAAGCTGGCAATGGGGGGTTGAGATGGGACATCACTCCAACCTCCCTTCCATGATCACATCTCCTTCTGACTCTGCTTCCCTCACCCCCTTCCACTGTTTACACTTGTTTCCTCTATCTAGACCAGTGGTTCTCAACCTTCCTAATGCCGCGACCCTTTAATACAGTTCCTCATGTTGTGGTGACCCCCAACCATAAAATTATTTTCGTTGCTACTTCATAACTGTAATTTTGCTACTGTTATGAATCGTAATGTAAATATCTGATATGCAGGATGTCTTAGGCGACCCCTGTGAAAGGGTCGTTCGACCCCCAAAGGGGTCGCGACCCACAGGTTGAGAACCGCTGATCTAGACCATCTTTACTCTCCATCAGGTCGAGTCCTGTGCACTCACTTTGTCAGCCCCATTCCAACACCACCGTTCGCAGAAGCCTGTTCAACCCTGGCAACAATGTCTTCTCCCTCCCTCAACGTTAGTGCCCTGTTGATGTCCTGCAGATGCACCTGTGTTGTAAGCATGTCTGCATGAACTCTACTTCTCCCCACCAGGCTCTCAGCTTGTTCAGGCAGTGACTGCATTTTATTGCACCCGCACAGACTCTCGATGCTGTGTGGGAATCCTGGCTCTGCCACTTGCTAGCTTGTGGCTTTGAGCAAGTTTCTTAACCTCTCTGTGCTTCAGTATCCTTATCTGCTAAGTGGGGTTAATGGTATTACCTACTCAATAGGGTGATGGCGAGGGTTTACAGAATAAAACACAGGGGCTAGCACTTTCAGCACTAGTTAGCGTTTGTTGAACATTTGCACATCTGGGTGCTTGGGAATTTGTTACCATTTATTTTGGGAGAACAGAGACTTAAGTGTCACATGACTCTCCCCAAATCGGAGAAGAACCAGGTCTGGAACTTACATCATTTCAACTCCACTTCCCAGATACCCCCTCTCCTCAGTTGGAAGGAATATATTTATTTTATTTGAGTGTTTTGTCTTTTTCTTAAGTGAGAGCCTGGAGTCAGGCTACCTAATTTTACATGCTCTGGCTTTAACATATAGGAGATGATTTGGGCAAAAATTTCAGCCTGTAAAATTTTCACATTCTGCATCATATCTGGCCAGCCCTTAAGTCTCAGTTGTAAATTCTTCGATGCTAAACCTACAAGCTACTTGAGAGCAAGCTGCCAATTTCTCTCAATGACATGAAATTCCTATAGTATCTGGGGGGCCTCAGCTACCTCTGGCAGTGCCATGGCATTATTCCCGGTTACCTTGCTCTTTTACTTGGATTTGGACTTGCTAGGGGACTGGAATGTCGATCTCGAAAGTGCCTTCGATGATACAAATATCTGTCTTAGGTTTAAGAGAAAAATAAAATTACTCCAGCTAATAAGATTAGCTGCTGGTGGTTGTCAGAATGTACATCGGGGATTCAGTTTGGCTCAACTGTCATCCTCCTGGGGCAGAAATGGAAATCTCAGTGGTTTGAGAACCCTTCTTTGCTTCAGGAAACCACAGGTTGCAGTGCAGATCCCGTGACGGTATCGCTTGGAGAAGTAGGGCAGAGAAACTCTGGCAGCCTGAGAAGACGGGAGGTACTTGAACTCTGCACTGGTTGTACTTCACGTCATTCTCTGGCTCAAAAATCTCAAATGGCATTCTACTGCCAACAGGATGAATCTAGACTCTTTGGCCTTGCTTATAAGATCTGCTACAAACCAAGTTCACTTTTCTTTCCTGGCTTTATGACTGCCCCAGCCCTGCCAGCAGCCACACGCCTCTTGTCATCATTCTCTGAAGTACCCATAGGCTATAGTTTCATTGAGGCAATGCTAAAGTGTAATGTTAAGGAGGGAAATAGTCATATTCCACTTCTAACCTCATGGGGTAGATGATAATAATAACAATTACTATATACCAAGCATCGTACAAAAAGCACTTTACACACATTAACTCATTTTAACCTTCAAAGCCTAATCCCCATCCCGTTTTACCAATAAGGAAACTCAGGTGTTAAGGAAATGGCCCACAGTTCTGTAGCTAGAAAATGGTGCAGCCAGGATTCCAACCCCAGCCTGTCTTCTTAACCTGTTCTGGAGACACTCGTTCCTACTGACATTTGAACCTCCAGGAACTTTTACTGCCTCTGCCGACTTTGTAAGACTTTGCTGGCTGAAGCTGAGCCTTGTAAAGGAGAAAACGGACCACGTCTCCCTTAAAGCCAGTGTGCTCCCCAGAGCACAGTGTGCATTATCATTGGATAACTGTCTTTATTTTTGCTACACGGGACCAAACAAAGCTAGGGGTTTCTCTGTATCGTCTGCCTTGCTGAGAACGCTTATTGAATTACAAGTTCCTGTTTATGTGAGTTGTATAATCTAACTAAGCTTTCCACAAGAGTGCACTGAGTTAACGAATAACAGCTGTGGGTAGCATGAAAAACAACTTGGTGTTACCTGGAGTGTCATCGCCCGTGGTTCCCCACCTTGGCTGCACATTAGAGTCACAGGGGAAGCTTTTATAAAATACCAGGTGACAGGGCCCTTCCCAGACCTTGAATTGCATTTTGGCTGGTGTGAGTGGGTGGGCAGGCATTGGTGGTTTTTGAAATCATGCCAGGTGATACTAACGTGTAGCCAGGGATAGATCTCATGGGCTAGGGCAGTGGTCGGCAAACTCATTAGTCAACAGAGCCAAATATCAACAGGGCAACGATTGAAATTTCTTTTGAGAGCCAATTTTTTAAAACTTAAACTTCTTCTAACGCCACTTCTTCAAAATAGACTCACCCAGGACGTGGTATTTTGTGGAAGAGCCACACTCAAGGGGCCAAAGAGCCGCATGTGGCTCGTGAGCCACGGTTTGCCGACCACTGGGCTAGGGAAAAAGGTGTGTGTTAATTTGTTTGGAGTGATCTGTAATCCTTCATAATGATCCCATTCCCTAATTAACTTAAACCTTGAACAATATGGGTCCTTTTGAACTATCCAAAATGTATTTTTTAAAAATGTGAACAATGACAGTACTGTGGACACACACATGAGTTAATGAAACACAAAATATTTCAGATATGGGCTGTTCTTGGAACTTTGTGCATCCAGGTGAATCGAGCGTGGTTTGAGGGTGAGCATCTTCAGCCTCCCCTGGGGCTGGTTAGAATGCAGGAAGTCAGGCCACCCGCTTTGATTAGATCCCCACATCATGTGTAAGACTGTCTGTCTCAGCCCCCTCATTTTACACATGGGGGAGAGGACACAGGGTGTGAACAAGCTGCCGGACCTGACACCCAGAGCCTCGACTCCCACAGTGGGAGCCGAGAGGCCGTGTCTCCTGATTCCTGGGCTTGTGACTCTTCCACTACGTTATGCTGATATGCCATAAAAATTCCGGGCTTTCTTTCCCTGAGTGGGTCAAGATTATATTCCCTCTCTCTCAAGAATGTTCCCAGGATGTGGGACGGAAAATGTTTTTTTAAATAATTAAACTCATGTTTGGTAAAGGGGGAAAGACTCCTATGACAAAATGTAGACTTGTTCTGTCAAATCTAATTTTATTTGGCCTCAAAAAGAAAACAGGTAGGACTATTGTAAAATCTTAAAAGAAAGGAAGAAAATGCTTTAAGTATGATGCCATAAAGTGGAAGTGGGTAAAAACAAATCTTAAATAACAAAGGTTGGGTTTCACGCCAATAAAAATTTCCACTTCAGCTCTGCTTATAATGATTTGTTGGTATAAATGAGAGCAGGGGCAAAAAACTGGCAATGCATGTTTAAATCAAACAATGATCCGGCCCCAATCCTGCAGATTAAACCATATTTTAAGTCCTGTGTGCTGTCTTTCAATTTCTTAGGTTTCTATTTATGAGAGGCAGAGGATTGTGGAAACACTTTTTTTTGAGTGCTCTGTGCAAGACACTTGGTAAGGTCCTACATGATATATGTAGACGGTTATAGTCCTCAGCGACCTATTGCTAACCTTACTGCTGCGGTAACAAATGACCACAAACAGTGGCTTAGCTTATAATGTCTGCATTATCTTAACGGTTCTGGAGATCAGAAGCTCAAACCATTTCTCACGGGGCTGAAATCAAGGTGTTGGCAAGCCTGTGTTCTTTCTGGGAGCGCTCGAGGAGAACCCACTTGCTTGCCTTTTCCAGATTCTAGAGGCTGCCTGCATTCTTTGGCTCGTGGCCCCTTCCTCCACATTGAAAGCCAGCAGTGCAGCATCTCTCCTCTCTGTCCTCTGCTTCCATCCTTATGTCGAGCCTCTCTCTGACTCTGACCCTCCTGCCTCCCTCTTAATAGGACTCCTGTGATTACATTGGGCCCACCCAGCAAATCTTGGATGATCTCCCTATCTCAAGATCCTTACTTTAGTCACATCTGCAAAATCCCTTTTTGGACATAAGGTAGCATATACACAGGTTCAGGGATTAGGATGTGGATGCCTTTGGTTGGGTTGAAGGAGGTGGGGGTGGTGACTCACTGTAGGGGGGCCAAGAAGAGAGGCCAAGGATGAGATACAAATGGCTGGGGAATTTTCTGAGATACAAATATATGTGTTGCTTCCTGTATTTCATTCTTTATGCTCCCTCACTTACTAGTAAGTAGGAAGCCAGATTCTGACTTTGCCTCAGGCTGGACAGAAAGCAGAAGTTGCTGGCAAGACACTTCCCTTTCTTTGATTTTTAAAGGCCCAAGTGCATTGAGAAAGTGGTGCTGGGTGGCCTGAAAAGAGAGGCGAGGTCTTTGGGGCGGGCTGGGTGGGATTAGGAGTGTGGAAACTCTAGTTCCCTGGAAGTCACGAGACCTCACAGAAAGGATTACATGGCTCATGGTTTTGCCTGGATTCCAGTGCCCGCAGGCAAAGCGCAGAATCGGCATAGCTGATAACCAGGAGACCATGGGGTGTCCCGGTGACCGAGGTCCAGAGGAGCCTCCCTGGGGTCTGGGTCCTAGAGGAGGGCCAAGAACTAGAGATCGAAATGCACTCCAGCATGGCATGACGAGGACTTGAAATTCAAGTAAATTGACTTGAGAAAAATAAAGAAATGCAATGTTTTTTTCCCCAAGTGTCTAAACCATAAATATAAAATGAAATAAGATCAGTGAATAAAAGGCATATAAAGAAGGTGGGTAAGCTTCTCCATTCCTCACAGCTCTAAGTCTGGAGTGACCTGCAGTCAGATGATAGAGGATTATACTGCAGCGCACTACACATACTCAGGAGGGGAGTGCGGGATACAGAGGGTACCTCATTCTAACTCAGGGGTCGGGAAAGACTTTCTGAAAGAATGAGTATCTAAGCTGATTGGGAGATGATAAGTGTGTGTGTGGTTTTTTTTAATTTATTGGCGTGACATTGGTTAATAAAATTATATAGGTTTAAGTGTACAATTCTATAATACATCATCTGTATATTGTATTGTGTGTTCATCACCTACAGTCAAGTCTCCTCCCATCACCATTTATCTCCCCCTCTACCCTTTTGTACTTCCCCACCCGCTTTTCCTCTGTTAGTCACTATACTGTTGTCTATCTGTGGGTTTTTGGTTTTCTTCTTAATCCCTTCACTTTTTTCACCCAGCCCTCTAACCCGCCCCTCCTCTCTGACAGCTGTCAGTCTGTTCTCTGTACCTATGAGTCTGTTTTTATTTGGTTTGTTTGTTTATTTTGTTCATTAGATTCCACATATGAGTGAAATCATATGGTATTTGTCTTTCTCTGATTGCCTTATTTCACTTATAATACTTTCCAGGTTCATCCATGCTATTGCAAAAGGTAAAATTTCCTTCCTTTTTTTTTTTACAGCCGAGTAGTAGTCAATTGTGTAAATGTACCACAGCTTAAAAAAATTTTTTTTAATGGATTTCAGAGAGGAAGGGAGAGGGAGAGAGAGATAGAAACATCAATGATGAGAGAGAATCATTGACTGGCTGCCTCCTGCACGCCCCCTACTGGGGATTGAGCCTGCAACCCAGGCATATGCCTTGACCAGAATTGAACCCGGACCTTTCAGTGCGCAGGCCGACGCTCTATCAACTGAGCCAAACTGGCTAAGGCCATACCACAGCTTTTTTTATCCTCTCATCTACTGAGGGCACTTGGGCTGCTTCCAAATTTTGGCTATTGTAAATAGCGCTGCAATGAACATAGGGGTGTGTATAGTCTTTCTATTTGTGTTTTGGTTTTCTTCAGATATCTTCCCAGCAGGGACAAGTCTTGGTGGCTAGAGATACAAATGGCTAGATATCGCTGGGACAAGTCTTGGTGGCTAGAAAAATAATGACAGAAAAGGGGAACATGAGAGGAAGAATGCCCAGCCCAGGGGTTGAAATTCAGCCTTGTACTTCTGTAGCCAAGTTTGGTGGCCTGGCCTGGGGATCCACGGCCCTATTCCTTTAGAACAAGGGGAGGGCATTTTTCATGCATTTCCTCCCTTTCCTCACACCTTTCCGCAGCTCCAGGGAGTTCCTGTTAACATTCTTATAGATCTGTGGGAAACCTGGACAGCTCACGCTGAGGTGTGCCCCAGGCTGTGGAGTGTGTGGCTGGTGCTTAGAGAAGTGGTGCTTGAAGTCTAAGATTTGATTCATCTGTGAAGCTGTGGCAATCAATGAGGGAGAAAAGTTGACATGGAAGAGAGGAAAGTGATGAAGAGAACCATGATTTTTTGGGGAAAAACAAAACAAAAGAAACCAAACAACTTTTTTATTATTATTATTGATTTCAGAGAGGAAGGGAGAGGGAGAGAGAGATAGAAATATCAATAATGAGAGAGTCATTGATTGGCTGCCTCCTGTACACCTCACACTGGGGATCGAGCCTACCACCCCTGCATGTGCCTTTGACTGGAATTGAACCTGGGACCCTTCAGTCTGCAGGCCGACACTCTATCCACTGAGCCAAACCAGCCAGAACAGAACCAAGGTTTTGATTGTAGGTTGGTGGAGCTTAAAATGCCTCTCCCCCAATATTTTTCAAGATCAGGAGTTGGTTTGGTTTTCCAGGGAAATCGTCACATCATGATTGAATGTGACCAAACTATAATATTTACAGCAGTAGAGAAACAAATTCCTCCTTATTATGCTGTTTCTATTTGTTCTAGGTCCCAACTGGGGGTTCCAGGAACTCATTTTTCTCACAATCCCTGAAATAAAAGTGCCTCCTCCCAGCTTCTCACTCCCAGCTCCTCACACGTGCCTGGTAACAGTGGTGGAAGATGGGGCCCAGGGCCTAGGTCCTGGCATGGACTGGGCAGGAAGGAAAGGAAGCATCTGTGCGGTTGGTGGGAAGGAAGAGAGAGCAGGAGCAGTGAGGCAAAGGCCCCTGCCTGCCCGGGGCAGTGCAGGGCGGAGCTCCCAGGGCTGGCTGTGGTTCCTAGGAAGGCTATCTCCCTGGGGGAGGAAGGAGAAGGGGGTGCTGGCAGAGCACCTCTGCTTTTCCTAAGGGATTATAACCATCTATAGTATTCATGATTCTTTAAAAAATTTTTTATTATTTTTATTTTCAGAGAGGAAGGGAGAGGGAGAGACAGAAACAGCAATGATGAGAGAGAATCATTGATTGGTTGTCTCCTACATGCCCCCCACTGGGGATTGAACCCACTACCCGGGCTTGTGGCCTGACTGGGAATTGAACCGTGACCTCCTGGTTTATAGGCTGATGCTCAACCACTGAGCCACGCTGGCTGGGTTAATTCTTTCTTTACTCAATTTCATTTCTGGCTTGGTCTTCAGTCACCTGTATTGACAGATAAAAAGTATAGTCTCAGGTCCTCTGGGGTGTCTTGTCCTCTCACCTCTCCTCTTCAATCTAGTGTCTTTGGTCCTGGGTCTGAAGAAGGGCCTTGGAGGTGGGAGAAGCATGTGGGCCTGGACTCCACGGGCGCCTGTGGAGAGATGCCCACAGCTCCTTCTACTTGGTCCGTACTCAGAGCACAGACACTGTCTTGTGAGGCTGCCTCTTCTTCCTTCATCAGTTCCCACCTGCGTGGCCTGGAGGGTGGGTTTAACCCACAGGCACTGCAATGGACTGACTGTTTATGCCACCTCCCCCAGTGCATATGTTGAAATCTTAATCCCCAAGGTGATGGTATTTGGAGGTGGGGCCTTTGGAAGGTGCTGAGGTGACAGGGCAGAGCCATCAGAAATGGGATAAGTGCCTTTATACCAGAGGCCCTCAGAGCTCCCTCACCCCTCCCACCATGTGAGGACACAAGAAGATGCTGTGAACTGGGAAGCAAGCTCTCACCAGACGCTGAATCTTCTGGCGCCTTGATCTTGGACTTCCAGCCTCCAGAACTGTAGAAATAAGTTCCTGTTGTTTACAAGTTTATGGTATTTTTGTTTTAGTATCCCCAGTGGACTAGGACAAGTACATTTAGTTTGACCTGGACATTTGAGCCAATTGAAAATTAAGAGTTTGTGGCTCAGTTGATTGGAGCGTCATCCTGTACACCAAAGGGTAGCGGGTTCGATTCCCAGTCAGGGCACCTGCAGGATCATGTTTCTCTTTTGAATCTCTCTCTCTCTCTCTCTCTCTCTCTCTCTCTCTCTCTCTCTCTCTCTCTCTCTCCTCCCTCTTCCTCTCTCTCTCAAATCAATAAAAATGTAAAATGATAATAATAATAAATAAAATAAAAATTAAGAGTTTGTAACAAACTTCAGATTTGAAAAAGGCAGCAGTCCTGTTACCCTGCAACCCCTCGAGGTGGGCCATTTCCCTCCTCACAGTCTTCTACAACCATCTATGCTTCCTCATTTAGGCCACCTATCTAGACCCTGTAGGTGTCTGAGTTGTAACTCCTGGCCTAGATACATTTATTTTCTGGAATCTCAAGTATTCCCACCCCTGTCTGTTGCCCCACCCGCCAGCTACTGAGAATGGTGAGTGCAGGTTATTTCTGCTGTAGGAACTCAAAAAATCTCTTTCTCCCTCTGATGCCTCTCATACTCTCTCCCTCATCATCTGAGTCAGGTGCATCTTGTCCTCGTCTGAAGGAGACTCCACCTTCCTCATGCTACCCAATAAAACATTCTGTTCACGCACATAAATTCCCTTCTCCAAGGGATTATGCTTTTGGAACACAAAAGCCAAAAAGGCTGGGAAGGCTATTTTTATTTTCAGTTGCATTCCTTGAGGAAAGGAAAGACAGAACCTGCTCCAATAAAGGCAGGGAATGGGGGGTGGGGGAGGGGGAGGCGGGCAACTCCACTCTAAGTTAATATATAAAAATATACAGCCATGATTACTTGTTGAACAAAATAATATATGCTCACCATCAAAGTTCACACATTACAGAGGATGCATCAGAAAATGTTCCCAGAAACGACTACTATTCACATATTCTATCAGAATTGTTGTTATGATTTTTTTACAATGATATTGTTCTATACTGTGATTTTTTTTCTACTTAACAAGATATTGTGAACACCTTTTCATGTCAGTCCAGACTGATTTATCTCATTGTTTTTATTGACAACAAGTGTCCCTGTATATGATTGAACCATTGTTTACTTCTCCAATCCCCTAGTGATGGACCATTTGGTTGTTTTAAATCTCTACTACAACAGAAGCAATGAACATTTCTCTACATATGTCTTTGTACAACTTGTACAAGTATGTCCCAAAGAGGATCTGCTGGGTCAAGGAGCATGTGCATTTAAAATTTGGGCGGATGCTGCCAATAAATCCCCTAAATTTGACAGTGTCCGTTATATTGCATTATAATGTTTATTTTTTTCCATGTCCTTGCCAACATTAAGCTTTATCAAGTAAAACTGATTTGAATAATCTCTTGCTATTAAAATATGAATAAAATATACTTTTCTGCCTTAGAAAAGATATACTAAGCATGTTGGCAACAATGAAAACTTTCTTTAGTAAGATTTTTTATGTGTTTCACTGTTCAGATGTTTGGTGAAATATTAGCAGGAGGAAGAAACAGGGTGGGGAAGCCTGCAGAGGTCAAGTCCAGCCTGGGGTGTTGCAGATGAGGCCAGCCCCAAAACATGTGATGGGGATGAAGGGGTGTGTGAGAGAACCAGAGAAGAAAGAGGGGCAGGGGAGAATATATGTCATCGAGGACACCAATCTATGGGGGAGGTCAATTTTATACAGATATCACCTTTACCGTTGTTAAATATCAAATCCATGTCTCAACCCTAGTTTCAGGATGTATTTATTGATTATTAGGCAAATTCTAGCATAGCAAGAGAGAAGTTATGAAGACATTACATTGGGCCCTAGGTGTCAGCAGCTGGCAGATGGGAGCTTTCTCTCAGAAATAATACAGAAAAGACAAAAGGGGAATAAGTTAGTAAATTCAATCTATATCCCAGATCTAAGTTTAAAACTAGGTGAATTCTCAATATTCCAGATCTGGAACCTGCTGTCATATCTCTCTGTCCTTTACCTTCATAGAACTCATCACAATTAGTGATCATTTTATTAATCTTCACCTCTCCTTTCAACCATAAACTCTAACATAGTGTCCTTAAAGCCTCACAGAGGGCTCTCTCCCATAGTATTATTAAATAGTTGATGAATGAAATAAAGAAGGAAGAGGAAGAGAAGGGGATTAGGAAGGGAACGAAAGGGGAGGGGAGAGGAGGAGAGAGAAGAAGAGAGGAGAGACGACACAAGAAGAGAAAGAAAGATCAAAAGAAAAGATAGGTGGGGAGTAGGAGCAAGCCAACTGGCTGGTGTACACTATCTGGAATGGAATTCCACTGGTTATTAGTACCCTAGGGCAATGGAGGAACCTGGGGTACATTAGTGATCTGGGCAGTAGGGTTCAGTAGGTTCCTAGCTTTTTTTTTCTTTTAAAAATATATTTTATTCATTTTTTATAGAGAGGAAGGGAGAGGGATAGAGAAGTTAGAAACATCGATGAGAGAGAAACATCAATCAGCTGCCTCCTGCACACCCCCTACTGGGGTTGTGCCTGCAACCAAGGTACATGCCCTTGACCGGAATCGAACCTGGGACCCTTCAGTCCACAGGCCCATGTTCTATCCACAGAGCCAGACTGGCTAAGGCAGTTCCTAGCTTTTTGATGTGAGTAGTCTTTGAGATCATTGTGTGTGTTGCTAAGCATTAGGGAGTTAGCTGTCAGACATGAGGTAAACCTGCACGTTATCAGTGAGGATGCTGTTTATAAAATGTCCAGCTGGCCTTGCATTGGTTTAATGAGAAAAACTGAGATGGGACTAGATTTGGGACAAAAGTTAAAGAGTTCAATAGTGTAAATAATGTATTTGAAAAATCAGATATATAAAAGTACCTTCTAGCTCTCTATTAACTAACTAGAGGCCTGATGTACAAAGATTTGTGCAAGAATATGCCTTCCTTCCCCTGGCTGCCAGCACCCATGACCTGGGCCTTAGCTCCGGCCCGGAGCCGCCTTCCATCTTCAATCCAGCCCTGAGCTGCCTTCCTCATTCGTGCGCTGCCCAGAGGCGCGGAGCAGCCAGGGTGGGCGGAACGCCATCTTTGTCGTGTCAATTTGCATATTCCCTCCTTATTGGCTGTGGGCACTGCCATCTTTGTCGTGGAGTGATGGTCAATTTGCATATTCTGTCTTTATTAGATAGGATTTTTTTTTTTATTCTAGGTGACCCTCTGACTGGATATAGGATAAATATTTATAAGTAAAATTTGTAAACAACTATGACATTCTTCTGAATACCAAATACCAAAACAACAACAAAATACACCCCCCCCCCAAAAAAAAAAAAAAAAAACACACACACATACACACCTGCAGTATCTGATGGAAAATGCTACTCAAGCTTTTGTTGACTTGCTCATGAGTCAATTAAATTTATTGAGTTACTGGTTTTAAAACATTGAAATTAGGTATTGTAGGAGCTCCAAGGAATATAAAAATTGTTTTATTTACTCATGGTTTGAAATCTAATTGGAAGACAGAATTCAAAAACAATAAAGTTGAATAACTTAACAAGGTTAGAGTATTATCATTAAGAAAAAAACCTCTATCATGGTGTTTCAAAGACATTGGGAAATTGGGGCAATTATTGGCATGTGCAGAATTCTGAGTACTGTGTACTGTGAATTCTGGAATGACCCTGGCCTGAGATATGAGAAATGATATTGTCTGCTACTTACTACTCATATTGCAAGTCCAAATAGTAAGACAGCAGAAGGTAGCCCATATTATTATCTAATTACAGTAGAAACTTGTTTGATTTGCCTGGGCTTACACATATGGTGACCATTTGGAAATTTTAGACTCACTGCTTGTAGAACATTTTAAGTAAAAGCAATAAAATGAACAGACTTTGGATTTTTAGCTAGATCATTTTTCTGCATAGATGGCCATTTCTGTTTCATACTGAGAGATTTAACTGGCAATCTTAGGAAGTTTGCATGAGAGTAAAGTTGACTCCAAAAGAAACTTGAGAATGTGAATCTGTGTTCAAAGTTCAGCCAAAATGAAGTAGCTCCATGTCAGTATGAGTTGCCAATAATAATGTTATAAAAAATGTTTTCCGGAAGCCAAACAGTCTTTTTTTTTTTTTTTCTTTCTGTATGAAGTAACTCAAACCATACTTAGTAAACAGAAGTTCTGGATGTAATTTAAAACAATGAATCACTATATCGTGCCACATATGAATAGAAAGTTAAAAATTGAGAACTTACTCAAACAAAGGTCACTGAGAAGGTTTTCCACAATAATAGTACTTGAGTAAACAAGTCTTCATTGAATGCCTTTTATGTGGTCAGCTTTAGTAGGGGATGGTGGAGGATGGGAAGGGGGACTAAAGAAGGATTGTACCTAAGACATGGTCCCTCTCTGATTTGAAGGAATAAGCAGGACGCACATGAATCTGCTAAGGAACAATATAAAGCAGTGTGCAATTATGTATCCAAACGATAAGTGAAATATATGCAAGTGTGATGGATGGTCACGGAAAGTGAATGTAGTGAAGCTTGGAGGGGGTTTTCCTGGGCTAGAAAGGCTGTGGAGAGGGAAATTGCACAGAGGGACATTCTAGAAGGGGACAGCAGAAAGCAAGAAGGATGGCATGTAAAGGAGGGAGGAGGACACTAGTCTGGCAGGATGATGGGATCAGAGTGATCAGGGCACTTACTAGCAGATGGAAGTCTTTGCTTCTGTGCCCATATCTGCTTTATTGTACCCATCACTTTTGCTTTATACCCAACTCCATCGCTTAGTGCTGCCTGGACCATTTGCTTACTCTGAATACTGTGTTCCTTCTCTCTGCCAGCTGTTTTTATACCATCCCAGAAGTTTGATTACTTGGATTGAATCCTGGCTCCTCCACTTACCAGGGGGCAAATTATTTAACTTTTTTGTGCCTTAGTTCCTCCATCTTTAAAGAGGAGATAACAATGGGTTAAGCCAATTTATGAATATAAATTTTTTACAACAGTGATTAACACATAGTAAGCAATAAATGAATGTTAGCTATAATGTCAATTATTCCTTGACTAGAGGCCCGGTGCATGAAAATTCATGCACTGGAGGGTGGGGGGGGGGGTCCCTCACCCTATCCTGCCCCCTCTCACAGTTCAGGAGCCCTCAGGGGCAGGAGGCGAACCAGCAATCAGGAGAAGGTGACGTCCCCATCACACCTCTGCTGCTGCCACTGCTGACAGCGCAAGCCTTGGCTGGCCCTGCTTGCCTGAGCCTTAGTCAGTGGGGGGTGCAGGAGGACCCAAGGCCCCCAGCGGGGATGAGAGGACTCCGGCAGCAGGCGCACGGAGCAGCCGGCCCTGTCCCCCGCTATGGATGCCACCATCTTGTGATGGTGTGATGGTCAATTTGCATATGACCTCTTTATTATATAGGATTAGTGTTGAGGACATTTCAAAAACTAAGCCAGTGACATATTAGATAATCTTTGGAGGCACTAATAATAATCTAGGATGTGAGGAAGAGAGTTTGAGACCTTGGAATGGTGGCTTAGCTGAGGTGTATCCCCCATAGCCTCTGCCAGTACCAGTGTCATCCCTAGACAATGACCCTGTCTGACTCCCACACCCTCAGGACATATTTCCAGAGATGTTGATAGTTGGGAGAAGAGGACTGAGAAGGTTAGTTTTAATTATGGGCAAAAAAGGAATACCGAAGAGAGACAAGATAAGATGAAAACATCTTCTGAAAATAATTTAAGCAATTGATTCTATAGATAGAAGAGGTGATACTTGGACTTAGGCAACCAGTTGTATGGAAATGGAATTTAACCCTTTGCACTCGCTTGCTTTTTTCTCGATTCCTTTATTCTAATGCTAACGGTGTCGAGTCACACTCGACATCCGAGTGCAAAATTAAGGAATGGGAAGAGAAGAAGAGAAGATAAAGAACAAGCAACCAAAGAGAAAGGAAATGAACCAGAGAAGATGCCCTTATGGAAGCCATGAGAACAGTTTCAAGCAGAAGGATATTTTATATGTGACCCAACTGAATATTCAATTCCCACCTCAGAATCAGTGACTCCTCTGCCTATGGTTTACAAGACATTTCTCACAAATCCTAATATTCTGTGACTGGCAACTCTTTAAGGAGGTTCTTGTGGTTTTACTCATTATTGGCAAATTCTCCTGCCCAATCGCCACCTTCAACACTGGAGTTAACCTCTAACCTCAGATCATCCCGGTTCATGGAGCACCCACCACCCACTCTTTCTGCCACTAATCTGTTTACTTCTCCTTTCCCAGAGCAGAAGGGCCAATTTCATTTATAGTCATGATGATTATTTTAAATTATTTGCATTTTTAAATGATGTCGTTCTTGCATATAATTTGTAGAATTTTGATTTCCTTTCTCAGCTTCTGCATTTCCAGTTGCATTTCATGTGTGCTGGACTGCTGTGTAGCTGCTGATTCGTCAGGGTCCCCTGAGCAAGTCACTTGACCCTCTGTTTCAAGCTTCTCATCCAGGAAATTATCAATTGATTTTTAATAAAAGATATCAGAATGATTTTAAATTTATTCAAGTCTCTTCTTTCTTCCTCTCTGATGCTGTCATATTTTCCCTTCCCCTAGCTCTTCTTGCTGCTCCCTGAAGGTAGTCATACCCCAGGGCTCACTTTGTGGCTCTCCGCTCTTCTCTCTCATAGCATTAATCTACTCTAAGAGCTTTATATATCTTCTCTGTGCTGATGTCTTCCAATCTGTACCTCTGTCCTTCTCACCTAAACTCTAGTTCTGCACCTTTCATTGCCCCCTGTCGGGTATGTCACTGTCAGTCCAAGCTGAGCACGTCCAGACCCAACATGGCACCATCTGCCAGTCACTGGGACTCTTGTCTGAACTTTCCCTTTCCCCCATCCTTCTACACATTCAGTTGATGAGCCCTAAAGATTATGTCTACTTCTCACGTATTTAATGATAAGAATTATATCTTGCTCACCTATAAATTTCTTTAATTCTATATGTTTAAAAATACCAGGCATTCAATAGATATACGTTTGAATTTAGTAGTTGAGTTGCAAAGAAAGTGTGCCATGCTCAAATACATTTATACAGCCCCAAGTTGAAACTAATCAGGATTCCTTAGTAGATTGATAATGGTTATTATTAATTCCTAAAAGAGGCATTATAGAATGGGAGTCAGTCCAAATTTAACTGATTTTAGGATGAATATTTTTACCCATTTGTGTCTTCCTGAACAAAGGTCCTCAGAACAAAATGTATTATATGTTGTGTTAATCCTAGCTGTTTTACTGTTCACCTGTAAAGATACAAAAAAATAAAATCCACATGGATCAAAGTGTTTATATAAAACACACACTTACATATATACATACATATATAACAACTAAAAAACTATAAGAAAATATAAGTGAATATTTCTCAACCTTGTGGTAGGGAAGACTTTTGTAAGTATAACATGCATAGCAGAAACCATAGCTATTGACATATTTAACTATATACATTTAAATTTGTAAAATGTTTCTATACATTAAAAAAAACCTAAAATTAACTTAGACACCAAAGATAAAAGATTATGAATAAAAATTTGCAATGTAGTGACACATTAAAAAAATGAATATCTTTACCATATAATAACCTTTAAAAAATAAGAAAAAGATGAATATCCCCAAAAGAAAAATGGGCAGAAGACATACATTAACCATTCCTAATTCTTCACAAAAGAAGAATTAGGAATGGTTAATAATATTTGGAAAAAACTCAACTCAGCTGTGAATTAAATGAAATACAAATTAATATGAAAGATTTTATGAGAATGTGGGGGATAAGAGACACTGTGTTACAATCCTGGCAGAGGATCGGATTTGTAGAATTTTTGGAAGAGTAATCTGGCAGTATTTATCAAAAGCTTTAAAAAGTGGGCTTCTCCTCTTGCCCAACAAATCTACTTAAAGGGATTGATGGTAAGTATTAAAAATTATGTATGACAATATTTATCATAATATCTCTCTATATAAAAACCTAAGCGACCCTTACAACTGAACGACCAGAATGACTGGAACGACCAGTCGACCAGTCACTATGATGAGCACTGACCATCAGGGAGTAGACGCTCAACTCAAGAGTGGCCCCCTGGTGGTCAGTGTGCTCCCACAGCCAACCTCCCGCTGCCCCAATTGTCACCGGCCAGGCCTAGCTCACCCATGCACGAATTCATGCACTGGGCCTCTGGTTGTTTATAAGAGTAAAAGATAAAAAATAGCCTAATTGTCCAATTACAGGTGGAATTTTATACACCATCAATTAACAGGAGGTTCCCTGGATTAGGGGTTAGAGGTAACTGATTTTTTTTCTTTGTACCTTTTCTGTTTCTAGGTTCAGCATGCATTATTTTCTTAGACATAAGTGACTATCAGTTATTTTTAAAAGTGAGCAATTCACATATAATGTAATGTCCAAGTTTCTGGATGAGGGAATGGAATGTACTAACTTGAATATCTGACATCATTGTTTTATATTTTAATTCCCCTTTTAATTTTCACATTTTCCCTATCTTCTAGTAACACACACATACATACACACACACACACACACACAGAGAGAGACAGAGAGAGAGAGAGAGAGAGAGAGAGAGAGAGAGAGACTATGAGTGAATTATTTCTAGATGTGATTTTCTAATTTCTCTACCACAAAATCCTCCTTTCCCCTGAATAACCCACTCCTCCTTCTGTCGCTATGTGAACTTCCTTTCTTTGAATCTCAAGTTCTTTGGCTTCCTTTCCCCCAGCTCCCACTCCATTCCTGAATAGAGTCTGGAAGGAAGCCCCCAAAGCAGTCCAGACCCTGCCTGTGGGGTCAAGGCCTGCCCTCTTTGAGAGACAGGGGGATTGTTACTCTAACTCAAGTGACAAATGCACTCCCAAACCACTGTGCCCAGTCTTGCTTCACTGAGAGCATATAGCACATTTTATATGCAAATCACTGCTCAGCCTGAGGATCTGCCCCTGTAAAGATAAAAGATGTGTTTTCAACTTGCCACAAGGTCACCATTTCTCTGAAATCAAGCTAAGCAACAGGAAAGATTTGTTGATGATTCTTTGGCTCCACCACAACCACTTTTTCTCTTTTACTCTTTGACCTCTTAGACTCCTGCTCTGACTCTTGACCCTACCCAGTTCATTTCTAAATGTCTCCCCAAGGTACTGACCTCAGCCCTTCCTTCAACATTTTCTGCCCAGAAATCTTTTCTGTCCAGGAATCTTTTCTGCTTCCACATCTTCAGAGCTCACCTGCCAGCTAATGGCACCTGAAGGCTCGTCTCCAATCCAGTGGCTTTCCTGGGTCCACTTCCATATGCCCAACCCACGGCTGAAAATCTGCTCCAGGCTGTCCTCTTGTTGCGGCTGACTCAATCAACTAGGTCTAAAATCAACTAGCCTTGTCTTCCCAAATCTCCAGACCTTTCAGTTTTTATGGTAAAGCGGCCTTTTTCCTTTTTACTAAGTTTGAAACTTGTCACTTTTGACTACATTCTCTTTTCCTTCCTCTCTGATACTCTTCCCTACCCCCCTTCCTCTAGTCTGGTCAGACATTCCTTCATACCATCTCTTTCTTCCACCCTTTCTTCTCTACTGATACCATCTTGTCCATAGCTCAGCTCTATCACTCATGCACAGGTGTGGTGACCTCTTGACTCCTCCCTCTCACCCCACCTCTAACGCTTCCCCAACTCAGCACCAAGTCAAGCTTCCTGATGCACTGTGTGGATCCTGCCACTCCTCCACTCAAACACTGAGAGGGGGCCTATCAAACCCAGGCCTTCAAGCCTGGCATTCAAGATGTTCTCTCATCTGGTCCAACCTACCTTTCAACCCTTGTATCCTACTACTTCATAATACACATTTAGAATTCAGGTCAATGGATATGTGACCATTCTATAATCGCACCTTGTCCCTCCTGTCTCCATACGTTGGCAAAACCTATTCTCTGATATCTTTCTTTTCCTCTACATTGGTACCACCCCCTCTTACAAATTATCACAGCCAGGTTCCCAGAGCAGACTTTGTTTCAAATGGCACATAACCCACTCTCTTTTGCCTTACGTTTGTGATGGTGTCTAATCTCACCACAGGATTAATGACTTCATATTATACATTGCTATATATCCCACATCTCCTTGCACATATTAAGTACCTAAGATATACTTGTTTAATGAGTAAATGAATGAAATTTAGATCAAGTAGCCAATTTATTATTCAGTCTTTCTGCCTCTAAGTAGGAATTACTTAGAGGTGGACAACTGGCTATATCGTCAATCAGCTTATTTTGGTAAGAATTCCTTCTTTTTTATAGCAGCGTAGTATTCCATTGTATAGATGTACCACAGTTTTCTAATCCACTTATCTGCTGTTGGGCACTTAGGCTGGTTCCAAATCTTAGCTATGGTAAATTGTGCTGCTATGAACATAGGGATGCATATATCCTTTCTGATTGGTGTTTCTGTTTTCTTGGGATATATTCCTAGAAGTGGGATTACTGGGTCAAATGGAAGTTCCATTTTTAATTTTTTGAGGAAATGCCATACTGTTTTCCACAGTGGCTGCACCAGTCTGCATTCCCACCAGCAGTGCATGAGGGTTCCTTTTTCTCCACATCCTCTCCAGCACTTGTCATTTGTTGAATTGTTGATGATAGCCATTCTGACAATTGTGAGATTATACCTCATTGTTGTTTTGATTTGCATCTTTCGGATAATTAGTGACTTTGAGCATATTTTCATATGTCTCTTTCGAAAAGTGTCTATTTAGGTCTTTTGCCCATTTTTTTTTTATTGGATTGTTTATTTATTTATTATATTGTTTAGTTGTATGAGTTCCCTATAAATTTTGGATATTAAACCCTTATCGGAGATAACATTGGCAAATATGTTCTCCCATGCAGTGGGCTTTCTTGTTGTTTTGTTGATGGTTTCTTTTGCTGTGCAGAAGATTTTTATTTTTACAAAGTCCCATTTGTTTATTTCCTCTTTAGTTTCCATTGCCCTATGAGCTGTATCGATAAAGATGTTGCTATGACAAATGTCTGCTATTTTGATGCCTATGGATTCTTCTAAGATTTTTATGGCTTCCCATCTTACATTTAAGTCCTTTATCCATTTTGAGTTTATTTTTGTGTATGGTATAAGTTGGTGGTCTAGTTTCCTTTTTTTGCATGTATATGTCCATTTTCCCAACACCGTTTATTGAAGAGACTGTCCTGACTCCATTGTATGCCCTTGATTCCTTTGTCAAGTATTAATTGAGCATAATGGTTTGGGTCAATTTCTGGGTTCTCTGTTTGGTTCCAGTGGTCTATATGTCTGTTCTTGTGACAGTACCAGGCAGTTTTGAGAACAGTGGCTTTGTAATATAACTTGATATCTGGTATTGTGATCCCTCCAACTTTGTTCTTCCTCCTCAAGAGTGCTTTGGCTATTCGGGGTCTTTTGTTATTCTATCTGAATTTTTGGAGAGTTTGTTCTAGGTCTGTGAAATATGCCATTGGTATTTTAATGGGGATTACATTAAATCTGTAGATTGCTTTGGGTAGTATGGGCATTTTAGTGATATTGATTCTACCAACCCATGAACATGGTATATTCCTCCATTTGTTTATGTCTTCCTCTATCTCTTTTTTCAATGTCCTATAGTTATCTGAGTACAGGTCTTTTATCTCCTTAGTTAAGTTTATTCCTAGGTATCTTAATTTTTTTGGTGCAATGGTCAATGTGATTGATTTTTGTTTTGTTTTGTTTCTCGTTCTGTGAGTTCATTATTGGTGTATAAAAAAGCCATAGATTTCTGGGTGTTAATTTTGTATCCTGCTACATTTCCAAATTCATTTATTAAATCTAGTAGTTTTGTGATGGAGTCTCTAGGGTTTTCTATGTACAATATCATGTCACCTGTGAATAATGACAGTTTTACTTCTTTTCTAATTTGGATGGATGCCTTTTATTTCTTCTTCTTGTCTAATTGCTATGGCTAGCACTTCCAGTACTATGTTGAACAGAAGTGGTAAGAGTAGCATCCCTCTCTTGTTCCTGTTCTTAGGGGAAATGGTTTTAGTTTTTGCCCATTGAGTATGATGTTGGCTGTATGTTTGTCATATAAGTGTTTCATTATGTTGAGGTATGATCCCTCTATTATCACTTTGCTGAGAGTTTTTATTAAGAAAGGGTGTTGGATTTGTCAGATGCTTTTTCTGCATCAATTATATGATTATGTGATTTTTTTCTCTCAATTTGTTTATGTGATATATCACGTTTATTGATTTGCATATATTGTATCATCTTTGCAGCACACTTGGTCATGGTGTATGATCTTTCTAATGTAATGATGAATACGATTTGCTAGGATTTTGTTGAGGATTATTTAGTATCTATGTTAATCAGAGATATTGGCCTGTAATTCTCTTTGTAGTGTATTTATCTGGTTTGGGGATTAGGGTAATGCTGGCTTCATAGAAAGAACTTGGAAGTGTTCCTTCCTCTTGAATTTTTTGGAATAGTCTGAGGAGGATAGGTTTTAGTTCTTCTTTGAATGTTTGATAAAATTCCCCAGTGTAGCTGTCTGGCCCAGGGCTTTTGTTTGCTGGAAGTCTTTTGATGATTGCTTTAATTTCATCTTTAGTTATTGGCCTATTTAGATTTTTTAATTCTTGATTGAGTTTTGGAAGGTCATATTTTTCTAAGAATATGTCCATTTCTTCTAGGTTGACCAGTTTGTTGGAATAGAGTTGTTCATAGTATATTTTTTACAAAATTCTTTGTATTTCTGTGGGGTCTGCCTCTTTCATTTCTGATTTTGTTTATTTAGGTCCTCTCTCTTTGCTTCTGCCACAGTCTTTCCACAGCAAGGGTTCAGGAATCTGGAGAAGGGGCTGCGACATAAATGAATAGAGACTAGACAAGAAATATAAATTTGGAAGGCATTTGGGGGAGCCAGATGGAAACTTAGCTCTAGTGACTAAGCTCCCTGAATCTCCAGACCCACGGCTTTTTACTAACACGTTTTTCCCTTTAGCAAAGCAGGTATACATATCAAAGGTAAGGTTTGGTAAATAGTAAAGGACAATCAGGTTAGGGGAATTGCCCTCAACTGTTCAGCAGCAGGTAATAATATGCAGATTATCAGCCCTGCTGAAGCCCCAAGGTCCATCAGCCTTCTGATGAACTTCTTGCATAATTATGACCTGTTGGAATTTGCCTCCAGCAGTTTCTTGGTGAGCCTGGCTAGAGGTTCATCAATATTGTTTATCCTTTCAAAGAACCAGCTCTTGGTTTCATTGATTTTTTTTTGGGGGGGGGGTTGGGGGTCTATATGTCATTTATTTCCACTCTGATCTTTATTATTTCCTTCCTTCTGCTCACTCTGGGCTTTTCTTGTTGCTGTCTTTCTAATTCTTTAAGTTGTAGAGTTAGATAATTTATTACCAGCTTTTCTTTTCTTTTTTTTTTTTTTTTTTTTTTTTTTTGAGGTAGGCCTGTAATGCTATGAACTTCCCTATCAGGATTGCTTTCACTGTGTCCCATAGATTTTGGATTGTTGTATTTTCATTGTGTTTTGTTTCCAGGATGTTTTTTTATTTCCAGGATTTTTTTTATTTCTTCTTTGATCTCTTTGGTAACCCAATCATTGTTGAATAACATGCTATTTAGCCTCCCAGTGTTTGAATTATTTTTATTGTTTTTATTGTAGTTATTTCTAATATTTATGCCATTGTGATCTGAGAAGATGCTTAATATTATTTCAATCTTCTTGAATTTGAAGAGAGTTTGCCTGTGTCCCAATATGTGGTCTCTCTTTGAATATGTCGCATGTGCACTTGAGAAGAATGTATATTCTGTGGCTTTGGGGTGAAATGTTCTGAAGATGTCAATTAAGTCCATCTGATCTAGTGAGTCATTTAGGATTGCTGTTTCTTTGCTGATATTTTGTCTAGAGGATTTATCCAGTGATGTCAAAGGGGTATTAAATTCCCCTATTATGATTGTATTGCTGTCAATATCTCCCTTGATATCTTCTGGAAGTTTTTTTTAATGTATTTGGGTTCTCCTGCATTGGGTACATATATGTTTACCAGAGTCATATCCTCTTGTATCAATCCCTTTAGTACTATGAAGTGGCCTTCCTTGTCTCTTATTATGGCCTTCACTTTGAAGTCTATTTTGTCAGATATAAGTATTGCTACCCCAGCTTTTATTTCATTTCCATTTGCCTGAAAAATATTTTTCCATTCCTTCACTTTCAGTCTGTGTGTGTCCCTTATTTGAGGTGGGTCTTTTGTAGACAGCATATATATGGGTCATGTTTTATTATCCATTCAGCCACTCTATGTCTTTTGATTGGAGCAGTTAGTCCATTTACATTGGAGCAGTTAGTCCACTCTATGTCTTTTGATTGGAGCAGTTAGTCCATTTACAAAAAGGTACCTGATAGGTACCTGTTTGTAGCCATTTCTATCCTTTATGCCTGTGTGCCTTCTTCTCTTTCTATTTCTTCTTTTTAGAACAATCCCTTTAACATTTCTTGCATTGCTAGCTTGGTAGTGATAAACTCCCTTAGCCTTTTTTTTTGTCTTCAAAGCTCCTGATTTCCCCTTCAATTTTGAATGATAGCCTTTCTGGATAGAGTATTCTTGGATTCAGTCCCTTACTTTGCATCACTTTGAATACTTCATTCCATTCCCTTCTGTTGTGTTTCTGTTGCGAAATCATTTGATAATCTAATGGGAGATCCTTTGTAGGTAACTCTCTGTCTCTTTTGCAGCCTTTAAGATTCTCTCTTTGTTGTTGACATTTGCCATTATAATTACCACGTGTCTTGGTGTGGTTCACCTTGTTTAGGACCCTCTGTGCTTGTGTGACATTTTTCTTCCCCAAATCTGGGAAGCTTTCTGTCATTATTTCTTTAAATAGGTTTTCTAATCCTTGCTCCTCTTCTTGTCGTTCTGGCACACTTATTATACATATGTTAATTCTTTTCATGTTGTCCCAAAGCTCCCTTAGACTCTCCTTCTGCTTTCTAATTTTTCTCTCCAATTGTTGTTCAGATTGGGCGTGTTTCTGTGCCCTATATTCTAATTCACTAATTTGGTTCTCTGCTTCTTCTAGTCTACTGTTGAAAGGGAATCTACCATTTCTTTGAGGAATTTTAAAGGAAGCTCACATGAATAGTTCAATACAAATTATGTAATTCTGCATAATGGATTCTTTCCAATCTTATAACAGGCTGTAGTATATTCACAAAATTTCAAAGTTTAAAAGAAACTTAATATTTTTTCTTCTTTAATTCTCTCTTTTGATTTGAGGCAACTAAAGTCATAGAAACAGAGAACTATGGCCAAGGTCACGTAGTTATCACTCTTTTCATTGTGCAGATTTCACTTATAATAACAGCTTTACTTATAGGTCTTTATTGTAACAATTTAATGAGAAGTTTCATGTATTTCTTATGAGAATTATAACTTAACATGCACAAAATGACATTAATAATCTTTATGATTTTCATGGAAAGCACTATAGCAAGTACACAGTATGATCCAGCAATCCTCCTTCTGGGTATATATCTAAAGGAATCAAAATCAGGACCTCAAAGAGATATTTGCAGCATTATGAACAATAGCTAAAATAGCTAAGGCATTGAATCAACTTAATTATTTATTAACAGATGCATGGAGAAAAAGTATTATATATATACATACACACACACACACACACACACACACATATATAACAAAATATTATTGACCTTTAAAAAGAAGGAAATCTTGCTATTTGTGACACTATGGACTATAAATGAATCTGGAGGACATTATGCTAAGTGAAATAAGCCAGGCACAAAAGGACAAATACTACATGTTATCACTTATATGAGAAATCTAAAATAGTTCAACTAATAGAAGCAGAGAGTGGAACAGGGGCTGAGAGAAGGAGGAAATAGGAAGGTCTTAGTCAAAGATTACTACTAAGATTCAGTTATGTAAGATGAATAAGTCCTAGAGATCTATTCTACAGCATCATGCCCGAAGATAATAAGACTGTATTGAATATTTAAAATTTGTCTAAGAAGGTAGATCTTATGTTAACTGTTTTTAACACACACACACACACACACACACACACACACGAAATAATAGTAATAAAAATTAAAAACAAAGAAAGGATGGGAGAAAACTTTTGGAGGTGATAGATATATTAATGGCATAGATTATGGTTATGGTTTCATGGTTGTATACACATTTCCAAACTCATCAAGTTTTACATATAAAATATGTATAAACATATATATGTCAATCATACCTCAATTAAGTGGTTAAAAAATGTCAATCCTAATTCCATCTTCCCTAGCAACTGAAAAAAGAGAAGATGGTGGGATCTCATAAAACAACTTCACTAGCCTGTGTATAGTTCTGCTCCAGTAAGATGAAAATCCTAATCAGTTTACACTTTTAAAGTGCTCTGAGATCTTTGGTTGGTTGGAACAGTAGGTACCTCTAAAATGGTCAATTCCTAGCTTGGTGATCTTTGATAGATTGGGGACTAGATGCTGTGGTTAGCCACAGAAGAATTTAACTTTCTGTTAGTTGTGTGACTTGACTTAACAGTAATTCATCTGTGGCTTGCTTTGTGATTTCCAGGTTTCTCATACCCATAAGAAACACTGAGTAATGTACTGTGGGAACAAACGTAATTTAATTTAGTCCTCCTTTGGAGAAAAGGCCATAAGGACAGCATTTGTCCGTTCTATTATTACCCAGTTGCTCCTGTCCATAATGGATGTTCATGACTCATTGCCTTTTGAGGAACCACTTATATGGAAAGTTGCCAAAGATCATCTAAAAATCCAAACAAAATGTCTTGCTGCCTGGTTTTGGGATCAGAACTGAATGGCTCATTTTCAAGTTGGTCAGGGCCACACATTAAGACGTTGATAGAAAAGTCCAAGGGGACTTACGAAGTTAAGCCTAGGCCTGGGAGTGTGGAGTGTCAACCTCAGAACCCAGGCTCTGCCAAAGTTCTCCAAGGAGAAGGCCTTCCTGAGGCCAGGCTGGGAGGAGGGGTGCTGCAGGGGCTATAACTGACCTTGTGGAATGTTTTCAAGACAAGGTGGACCAGAGAACATCTATATCTTTTCTCAGCAGTCTTAAGGTGCCACTGGTCAGTTTCATTCTGGAGCACCGTCCAAATTCTGTTCCATGGAAATGTTAAGGGGCACAAAGTTAAACGTGTTTCTTTATTGCCAGATTTCTATGAGCCTTCAACATGTTCATACTTATTATGGTTCATAGTTAATCTTCAGGAGAATGTTGCCTTTTACGTATTTATTTGACCAAAGAGATCTCTCATCACTGTCATACTATCAGTGCTGATAGTAGTGCAGCCAGTAGCATTTGAAGGATTATTGATGGGTTTGTGAAATTATAGCCTGGAGAAAAACCCAATGTGATCTTGCTCTATACTGGCTTTGATTTGAAGCTTCTTCTAGGACTTTTTGATGTCTACCTCAGAGTGAATGGGAGGTCCAAATCTTGGTTTTCTTTGTCTTGTTCTCTGGATTTTGGGTCTGGCAGTGGGGTCCCAAAACCTGGAATGGCTCCAGAAGAGATCCAGTTTCCTAGGTTATGGAGGGCTCTAGACACAACCAATGAGTAGCTGTACTGGAACCATGTAAAATGTTCAGTGTGGTCTAGTGCTCAAGAGCCCAAGCTCTGGGGCTAAGTGACTTAGGTAAGGTACTTAATCTATGTCTCAGTTTCCTCATCTGTAAAATGTGTATTATAATAATAGCATCTGACCCATATGGTTATATGAGGATTCAATGAATTAACACAATGAATAGAACAGTGCCTGACACACAGTAAGTGCTAAAAACCATTAGCTATTATTGGATCTGGACTTAATTTCTGAGGCTGCCCCATATATAGAGATGGTGGACAGGGAAGCCCTTGGCCTCAGCATTGGCCTAAGTCAGTGGCTCTCAACTGGTGGATTCGGTTGAAGTGCAAATTAACAACAAAATTTTCTCCCACCTGTAATCTTGCCTTTCAAAACTGACCACCATAAATA
The DNA here is from genome assembly GCF_027574615.1 of Eptesicus fuscus. Taxonomy (NCBI): domain Eukaryota; kingdom Metazoa; phylum Chordata; class Mammalia; order Chiroptera; family Vespertilionidae; genus Eptesicus; species Eptesicus fuscus. Next base: position 39,465,081 of record NC_072477.1, read on the forward strand.
ACATCATTAGGGAATGCCTGCAAACATACACTTTCTTCTCAGGAAAAGTAAATTTTTTTTTTAAATCTGATGAGCTTGAAATATGAACACCTGGGTACTTATTGGTACTGATACACAAATTGTGAGTTGCTTCCTTTTGATCAGCTTGAGCAGTACAACTCAGAGTGGGGGAGAATCCAGGGTTTCTGGCCCATTCTGGAATGATATCAGGTCACCTAAAGTTCAGAGGATATCTATGAAGTCAGGAATGAAAAACAGACTCTTTTTATTTCTGCTATGCTTGGCAATTTATCTCCTTTTATTTTTTAGATAATGCCATCTTATGGTCTAAGTTGAGATAACCTGGTTTATTTAAACTAATTGAATTAAGTAAGTTCAGTAAATACGGCTAAAGCTACATATCAGCTCTCACATTTTTCCCAAGCAAATGTGAATGAACGCGTCATCGCATTATTTCCTTTGTGGATGGAAAACAAGACAATGACAATACATCATTTGTACTAGTCATTGATTTACTTTGCTCCTAACATTTGATTCTTTTGTCTCACACCTTTCTAGTTAACATCTGACTTACACATATAAATAGTTGAAATGAAATGTTTTAATATGCTCATAGCTAAAATAATGTTTATTAATTCAAAAGTTTAGGTTTTACAGGTGAACTCAGCTGGGTTCTAGACCAGTGATATAATTTTAGCAGGTTTCCTTGAAGAAATCATGGTATAGCTAAAATATAAAGATTCTTGGCTGAAATTAGATAAACACAGAATGGTAACAATAGTTATTATCTAAAGATCTAAAACTTGCACTCAGCAGTTATTATTATTTTTTTAATATATTTTATTGATTTTTTACAGAGAGGAAGAGAGAAGGATAGAGAGCTAGAAACATCGATGAGAGAGAAACATCGATCAGCTGTCTCTTGCACACCCCCCACTGGGATGTGCCTGCAACCAAGGTACATGCCCTTGACCGGAATCGAACCTGGGACCTTTCAGTCCGCAGGCCGATGCTCTATCCACTGAGCTAAACCGGTTTCGGCGATTATTAATATAATTAATTTATATGCAGTATGATAGAAAAATAGTCTTTGGGTTATGAAAGATGGGAAGAGGTATAATTCTGAGATTTCTCTAGAGGAACTAAGATTTTTTTTTTCACTAAAATACTAGGGTGAAGGGAATACATACTAACAAAATAGAAGCTTGTAATGAAAGTTATTTATGCTAGGTAAGTTCTAATAAACAAACTGATGAGTTATAGTTATTAACTGACTTAAAAAATTCAATGTCTAAATGCCCCAGAAGTAAATGTTTCATTATTTCACAAGATGATATCACCCTGCCGAAACTGGTTTGGCTCAGTGGATAGAGCATCGGCCTGCGGACTGAAGGGTCCCGGGTTCAATTCCGATCCAGGGCATGTACCTTGGTTGTGGGCACATCCCCAGTAGGGGTTGTGCAGGAGGCAGCTGATCGATGTTTCTCTCTCATCGATGTTTCTAACTCTCTATCCCTCTCCCTTCCTCTCTGTAAAAAAATCAATAAAATATTTAAAAAAAAAAGATGATATCACCCATTAGCAATCCTTGGTCCTACTAAATCTGTTACCCCAAGATCAAAGCTATTTGAAGATAAATTCTGCCCTTAAGGATGATACAGTCATATTTAGGTTAAAAGCTAGAAACACGGAAATTCCCCTGCATGGTGTAAATCTTAGAGAAACTCATGCACATGTATACCTAAAGTAATGCTCAAAGAGATTCATTACAGCAGCATGGTCTGTGATATTTGAAAGTTTACAGTTTTAAAATTCCTGCCAGTAGGTGAAATGGATGAACAAATTAGTGTATCCTCATAATGGAATATAACCAATAGCAAACTGAATAAACTAGATCTATATTTATGAATCTTGAAAAAATAATATTAAGTAACAAAAAAGTGCAGACTGATAATTGGTAGTACAATAAGACTTGGGTAATTTATCGTAAAATTGTTTTAAAATGCACAAAACCATTCTATATTATTTGTGGATATATACTTTTCATATACATGTAGTTTTCACATAAGTGTGCTATTTATACGAAGGTTACATGTCAATGAGTTAAGTAGTTACCTCCGGGGGGGGGGAGGGGAATAGATTTGGGGAAAAATATAAAGGGACTTCAACTGTATGTGTAATGTTTTATTCTGAAATAAATGTATTAATCATATGTTAAATTTTTGAATTTCTGGGTGGTAGGTATCATTGTATATTGCTCTCTGCACTTCTCATGTACTTAAAATGTTTCATAATTTAAAAAAAAGGATTAACTGATAGGTATAGTCTCTTTTATACTCACCACATTTGTTCCATGTTAAAGAAAAGAGGAAGGCATGTTCCACCTGGCTATTCCAAGGAGGATACATTTACCTAGCCAAACCCAAGGGACAGTCCAATCTCTTCTTTTGGCCAGAAGGGACCAGATACTTTGTCATTGCTCTGAGAGGAGTTTACAGTCCTGAGGGACTTCTGGTTAATAGTTAATGCTTCCCTAGTAGTATTACTTTAGGGAATTCAAGTAATGCACTGTTGTTTGTAAATAAACTCGAGTCTGACCTTTTATCCGAGTTTATGTGTGCTTGGGTGAGCCTGCCCAATTTCCCTGGCTCTTCTCTTCCCCAGCTTTTCCCAGCTGGCCCTTCAACTGTCTCCATCTGCAAACGGAGCTGCGCCGATTCCAAGCAGAAGTCCCTGACCAGATTCTCTCCCTCCTCTCCATATCTGTCTGGCCGGGCTTGGTGAGGAGCCAGTTTTCCTGCCAGATTAAAACACAGCAAGGTCTCTGTGAAGATCCCTAGAGATTCTGTGTCCTTGGACACTGCCCACACCTGACTGACCCCTGGGTCCCTAACCTTAAGTCTTCTCTTGCTGCCAGTCATGGGGCCACTTCTTTTCATGAGCTCCTGGGATTCTTTTGCTTCTGGGAAACAATACATTTGTCTTGCAGTTGGCTTGACCCTCACCAGATGAGGCCAGATCTCCTGGTGTTGGATGCTCTCCTCACAGCCTGGACTTCCCCTTTGAAGTCTCATCACAGCTGCAGTTAAGTAATTAATTTAATAATTAGTTTAATGTTTGCTTCCTTTGCTGTAATGTAGGCTTTGTGAGGACTTGGACTATGTTCCCATCATGACGAACAGCGCCAGTCATAGAATATGTATACTGATTAATGAATGAGTAAATTTTATCCATACACAAAAAATTATATGTATGTATATATATTAAGAATAAAAATGGGCCGAAACCGGTTTGGCTCAGTGGATAGAGCGTCGGTCTGCGGACTGAAAGGTCCCAGGTTCGATTCCGGTCAAGGGCATGTATATTGGTTGCGGGCACATCCCCAGTGGTGTGCAGGAGGCAGCTGGTCGATGTTTCTCTCTCATCGATGTTTCTAGCTCTCTATCCCTCTCCCTTCCTCTCTGTAAAAAAATCAATAAAATATATTTTTAAAAAAAGAATAAAAATGGAATATACTAAAATTTTAGTTTTTACAAGTTGTACCTTATTAAATTTTTGAAAAATTTTGAACATTCATTCAGAAGATAGATTGCAATGAACTCTTTGTGCTAGTACCTCTGAGTGTTAATAGTGATTAAAAAAAATTGTGCCATATTTTATATTTTTTAAATCTATTTTTTCTTTGAAGTATTTAAAGCAAATCCTAGATGTTATGACATTTTACCCCTAAGTATTTCAGTTCCACACACAAAAAAAAGCCCACTGCACCTAATTACACCTAACAAAATTAACAATAATCCTTCCATCTAATATTCAGTCTATTTTCACTTTCCCTGATTGCCTTTTTATAATTGTAAAAAATGTCTTTCTCTAGTTGATTAGATTCAGGATCAACTTTTTGGCAAGAATACTTCATAGGAGGAACCATGTCCTTCAGATTGCATCACCTAAGGTTCACCATAGCTAGTTGTCCCACTGTTAGTGTCGACAAGATGTATCAGTGTGGTCCAAGTGACAACCTGGTTGCTCCAATAGAAAGTGTTTCTTGTATCCTTATAACCAACTAGAGGCCCGATGCGTGAAGATTTGTGCAAGAATAAGCCTTCCTTCCCCTGGCTGCTGGCACCGGCTTCCCTCCAGCACCCGGGACCTGGGCCTTCACTCTGGCCACCGCCTTCCACCTTCACTCCGATGATGCAAGCGTCCTGGCCCAGCCGCTGTCATCTTTGTCGTGTCAATTTGCATATTCCCTCCTTATTGGCTGTAGGCGCCGTGCATCTTTGTCGTGGAGTGATGGTCAATTTGCATATTCTGTCTTTATTAGATAGGATAAGTAATCAGTTATTGGCACGCTGCAAATATCTTGTTCTCATACACCTTTTTCCTAGGGTTTTAGCATCAGTTGATGACCATAGCCGGGATCCATTATTTAATTAGGGATTCAAAATAGATGTTTTGGATCCTGTCATTTCTTCTACATTACTTATCAGCTGGGAATGGTCTATAAAGCAGCACTTTTTGACATCAGTTGGGGCTACTTGGATGCTCTGAATAGCATTTGTGTAAGAACAGCACCCTAAATGCCTTTCTTCCCCTTTAATTACTATTAGAGAAATAAGAGAGTCTATGCACAGCTATTTCCAATGGATGCAGATTATTTTTAAGTGCTTTCTCTTTTTTATAATTATGAGTATCATCATAAACTCCTAGATATTTTAATATTTCATGTGATTTCAATCAGTGTTTATTCTTTTTTTGATTCTTAAATTGAGAGCCCTGCCAAGCTGGCTCCCCTGTCCATTATATGTGACTCCATTCATCTTTCAAACATTTCATTACTTTCTGGCACAACAAAATGTCTCAGGGTCATATTGTGCATTCTCTTTCTTTTTAAAATTTGTTTTCTCTGCAAAACTGGAATTAGTCATTTCTTGGAAACGTGGAAAGGCAGAGACGGCTGACGGCAGCCATCGCCGTTGGCCACGCCCCAGCCTAGTGACGCCCTGAGACCCCGCCCAGCCCTGAGGCCCCGCCCCGCACATCCTACAAACCCGCCCAGGCTCCACACAGCAGCTTTTGCATATAAATGGCCTGTTCTGTGGCAGCTTAACCAACTACAGCTCCAGACTGCTCCAAAACCGCCCAAGCAAAGAAGAGAAAACTAGCCCTTGCTGTAGCTCCTGCTGGGGAACACACAGTACACAAGGGTACACCAAGAGTGTCCACCTCAAGTAACTGGGAGGCTGACCCATTGAACCAATAGGACACCTAGTACACAAAACTACCCTACCAACCCAGGGAAGCAGAGAATATGAGAAGGCAAGGAAACAGATCACAAACCAAAGAAATGGAGGAGAATAAGCGACTGGACATAGAGTTCAAAACCACGGTTATAAGGTTTTTCAAGAATTTCATGGAAAAGGCCGATAAATTCAATGAGACCCTTGAGGATATGAAAAAGGACCAACTAGAAATTAAACATACACTGACTGAGATAAAAAATATTATACAGAGACCCAAAAGCAGACTAGAGGATTGCAAGAATCAACTCAAAGATTTGGAATACAAAGAGGCCAAGGACACTCCTCCAGAGAAGCATGAAGTGAAGAGAATTCGGAAAGTTGAAGATAGTGTAAGAAGTCTCTGGGACAACTTCAAGCGAACCAACATCAGAATTATGGGGGTACCAGAAGAAGAGAGAGAGCAAGATGCTGAAAACCTATTTGAAGAAATAATGAACGAAAACTTTCCCCACCTGATGAAAGAAATAGACTTACGAGTCTAGGAAGCGCACAGAACCCCAAACAAAAGGGATCCAAGGAGGACCACACCAAGACACATCATAATTAAAATGCCAAGAGCAAAAGACAAAGAGAGAATCTTACGAGCAGCAAGAGAAAAACAGTTAGTTACCTACAAGGGAGCTCCCATACGATTATCAGCTAATTTCTCAACAGAAACCATGCAGGCCAGACGGGAGTGGCAAGAAATATTCAAAGTGATGAATAGCAGGAACCTACAACCAAGACTACTCTACCCAGCAAAGTTATCATTCAGAATTGAAGGGCAGATAAAGAGCTTCACAGATAAGAAAAAGCTAAAGGAGTTCATCACCACCAAACCAGCATTATATGAAATGCTGAAAGGTATTCTTTAAAAAGAGGAAAAAGAAGAAGAAAGATAAAAATTATGAACAACAAATACATATATATCAACAAGTGAATCTAAAAGTCAAGTGAATTAAAAATCTGAGGAACAGAATAAACTGGTGAACTTAATAGAATCAGAGGCATAGAATGGGAGTGGATTGATAATTCTCAGGGGGAAAGGGGTGTCTGTGTGGGGAGTATGGGAAGAGACTGGACAAAAATCATACACCTATGGATAAGGACAGCGGGGGGGGGGGGGGAGGTAAGGGAAGAGGGAGGGTGGGAACTGGGTGGTGGGGAGATATGTGGGGAAAAAGGAGAAACAATTGTAATCTGAACAATAAAGATTCATTAAATTAAAAAAAAAATGAAAAAAAAAACACAAACAAACAAACAAAAAAAAACCTGGGACCTTTCAGTCTGCAGGCTGACGCTCTATCCACTGAGCCAAACCGGTCTTGGCAGTGTTTTTGGTTTTTGTCCCGAGTGGTGGGGATGGTATTTAGAAAATTAACTCTGGGTGTTGAGATGCTCATTGTTATTGGACTTCTCAGTGAGCAGAGGCAGAAAAATATATTTTTAAGATTATGAGTTTATACTAATATTTCCAATTAAAATATGATTAGAGAACTCTTACTTAATTTGTTTAATTTTATTCCCATATCTAGTTTTATTCTAAAAGTGTTGGTTGTCTATAATATTAACATAATTGCTTACTTATTTTATCCTGCCATATATAAGACTAGAGGCCCAATGCACGAAGATTCATGCAAGAATGGGCCTTCCTTCTCCTGCTGCCAGCACTGCCTTCACTCCAGCTGGAGCCGCCTTTCTGCTTTTGCTCCAGCCTGGAGCTGCCTTTCCGTCTTCCCACGCTGCCCAGAGGCCTGGAGCGGCTGGGGCAGTGCGGAACACCTGCATCGTTGCCATGGCGACGACTCAAGCGTCACGCCCCTGGCTGCTTGGTGCCTGTGTATGCAAATTAACCAGCCATCTTTGTTGGGTTAATTTGCATACTCACTCCTGATTGGCTGGTGGGCGTTGCGAAGGTATGGTCAATTTGCATCTTTCTCTTTTATTAGTGTAGATAGTTTTAAAATAACAGTAATAACAACATGAGTATTACCATTACTAACAAAACTGCAGAATGATGCTGAAGTTTATTTGCAGTTACTAACTATATCCCACTAAGGATATGTGGTCAAACTACTGTGTTCTGAAGTTACGTGAAGTTTTTCCTTTCTCTGTGAGGTTATGTTACCAGTATCTCAAACAATTAATTTTATTTATTTCAGCTTGCTTTCAGTTTATAGAGATTTCTTTTTTTCATTTTGACTTCATTTTTTGAATGAGTTAAAGTACATCTGATTAAACTAGAGCAATGATCTTGAGAGAAATACTGCCTCCAACTCTGATCCTTCCATTGTTTTCTACCTCTCCTGTGCATAACCATTTTTTAATAATGCTTGATTTAAACTTTCATGTTTAAAATGTGAAAATATATATATATATATTCTCCCTTCTTACCTAAAACAGCATTCTATTTATACTATGCTGCACATTGAGTATCCTGAAAATAATTCTATATCAAATATACAAAGTGCTTAATATTTTTTTATAGCTGCAGAGATTCTGTTTAGATGCACTATAGGGTGGTTGTTTTTTTTTTTTAATTAAAACAGTGTTCTACTGATGGACATTTGGGTTAATTCTAATCCTTTATTATTATAAATAATGTCACAATAACTCTATAGTAATAATTATTATAGAGTTTGTGTGTATAATGTTTTTCCTTTGCGATACATCTCTAAAAGTAGGCCTCCCTCTTTGGGGCAATCGATCGCGGAGCCCCCCCATTGATCGCCCCGCAGAGGGTGGCCTGGGCCTCCCTCTGCAGGGTGATCATGGGGCGATGGCAGGGCCCTCCTGACCAATCACATCACACCCACTTTGGCTGGCCTGGCGCCAGTGCGTGTCATAGTGTGGTTGTCTGGAAGGTCGTTCTGCTGTTCGGTTGTTCGGTAAATTTGCATATTATGCTTTTATTATTATAGATGCTTTAATTACATTGGCATCAGCCCACCTTGCTTCCTCTCTAGTCCCCACTGAGCCTTCGTGTGAAATGATTGAACAGAAGCATACCAGGCCTGCTCTGGCTAGGGGTATGTCTGATGGTACTGCATGGATTGGCAATGGCACTTGCATACCTCTAGGAAACGATGTAGAATATGCCCTGGAGTTATGTCAACCAGGAGTGAGGAGGTTAGAGTATTTATCTTCCAATTCCCCATCTGTCAATGGATTGAACTCTGCTCTCAGGGTCATTAACTCTGACACTTCTGGCTCCCTGTCAGGAAGAAAGTCCCGAGGTGGAGAGTCACAGGGTTCTCAGTCATCAGTGAGTGAACGCTGGGAGGATATGGATGGGGCACCAACAGTGTCAGCTATAGATCACTTCATGCCCAAAGGAGCCAAACAAAATAATGTTGACATTGCCACACAGGGCAGAACATGCACAGAAACTGATGCAAGACACGGAGCTCTTGAAATAGAGATATACATGAAGTGTAACAGGATTGTGGATTGTGCAAATGGCGTAGGGGAGGGGATGAGAGGGACAGAAGGAGAGACACCATTTACTGAGTTAAAAAAAATCTACAGCAGGACCTCCTTAGTAACCTATTGATAATGACTTGGTACTTAAACTCATCATTGAGCAATTTCAAGTCGCCTTGAGGCAAGGACACCGGGAGGTAAATAGAATCTGGGAGTGAACAGCGAGGGGAGCATTCAGACTAGACAAGAGGAAAGATGATTCTCTTAACTCCACCTGGGAAAGGTTTTCATCAACTCCCTACAGAGAGAAATCAGAAAAAAATCACTGTACATTTTTTACAGTTTATGATATATTTTAAATTAACCTGTCATTCTCAACTACTAACTCTAAGATTTTCATATAAAGTCCTGAATTAAGAACTTTTGTAGGCATTGTTATTGTTATTCTATCATCTGTCTATCTATCTATCTATCTATCTATCTATCTATCTATCTATCTATCTATCATCTATCTACATACATTCTTTCATTCCAAAAGTAAGTTACTGTCCAAAAGGGGACTAAGGGATCTGGAGTCAAACTCCTTGCATTTGAGCCCCTCTACTGATTTCTGTCTATCTGACTGGGAGCAACTCTCTGAACTTCTCTGAGCTCCTGTTTCATTTCCTCATCTGTAAGAATAGGAACCTACCCCATGGGAATGTGGTGAAGATGAAATGAACTAAGTCTATGTAAATGCCTCGCATATTATGCGTACTCCATAAGCATTAGGTATTTTGTTAGAATAACAGTTCTGGGAAGCCCTAATTACAGAAGTCAAGGTTCTGTGCTCCAAATAACAACTCTTCTCTCAGAAGTCTGCTTCATTGAGCCTTATTTCTGTCTGAGCGTGCCCACACTGAAGGGAGGTACGGACCACTGGGTCAGGGTGTCAGTATTTCACATTGTTCTGCTTGGCCTGTGGGTACACTCAAAGTCATGTGTTTTGGGGGGAAAGACTCCGGGGCTGTGAGTCCTTAAAGAATAGAGACTTGTCCTGAGGAAAGGGCACCCAAAGGGGCCCAGGAGCAGCACACATTGTGGAAACTGGCCGAAGCGTTCCTCGGCTCCCACAGCAAACATCCAGGGCCACTTTGACACCTGGTGAGGGAATTTGCTCCGTGCATGCAAAAATGCCCATGATAAAAATAAAAGGACTGTACCACAGACATCAAGGCACAGTACTCCCTGGCGTATTTAGCACCTTTCAGAAAGAAAAGAAAACAAAAAATAAAAAATAAGCAAACCGAAAGAATTCCCTTTATGATTATGGCAAGAACAGAATTCTTTGCCATTATAATTCTTTGCTAGAAAATCCTTGACATTAATTAGAGTCCGGCTTGTTATAGCGATCGGAAGAAATGAGGCCTGTTTTCTTTAACACATCATGCAATCTAAGAAACAGGCCACACAGGAATGTGGGCCTCTTGGAAGTGAAAGGCAGTGGAGAGCCCAACGATTTCATGTCTGTCCTTTCATGATGAATAACTTTGATTAAAGCTTCAGCACTTGAATCCAATTCTTCCTGTGCCAGCTTCTGTTCAGAGCGTGCCCCTCTCTCTCTCATTTCATCACCGGGTAAAATGATTCTTGGGAGCAGGAGAAATTGCGGAGCATCATAATTTAGTTAAATGTATTGAAGGCTCATCACTGAATAGATAAAAATCTTAACTTTGGGTTCTTTTCTATTTAACTCCTCTATTCGAGACACTTGAATCACATGGAAGATAGTTTTCAATGTTAAATGTCACAGGTCATTTAAGTAAAACACCTGATTCATTCAGAAATGCCATGTATAAACACTGTAGGTCTTTTTATCCATATGGACTTTATGGTAAATAATTCTGAAGGTCAGCAAATGTGACTCTCTGGGGTGGAGTTGCCCATTAGAATTGAAGGGCAGTGGGTGGGATGCTTACACAGAGAGATGTTCAGCCTCGGGGGAGTTTGTGTCAACTCCTGTGGCAGGGATTGTGTTTGTGGCAGGTCTCTGAAGATCAGGACACCCATTTGTAAAAAGACCATCCTCATGAAGACACCTGTACTCTCAATAACACATCTCTCATTAGCAAGAGGGTAAGCATGGCAGCAAAGAGAAGATAAGAGAGTAAAGAACCCATCTGAAAAAATGGAAACACCCATCTTTGGTTTCTGCTATATTCTCTGGGATATTTAGAGTAAATTAGTTTGTAAGAAACTACCACTCTTGAACTGCAGTTTTTCTATAATGAGTGGAAATATAGAACCTATTTTGTTGCTATTTTTTTGTTTTGTTTTCTTGGATTCTTTTCCCTCGGTTATGTTTCAGATATGAATAAAAGCCCATGCATGGAATCTGGTAACATTCCACATTGAGTCATAAACAACATGTAGACAAACTTCAGTTTTCCTGGGCTGTTAATCAGAAGTTTCATTTTCAAATGACCCCCTACCTTTGCTGCTCAAATGGTCAGTACTATAGCTCCTTTCTTTTTTTAAAAAAATATTTTTATTGATTTCAGAGAGGAAAGGAGAGGGAGAGAGAGAGATTAGAAACATTAGTGATGAAAGAGACCCATCGATCGGCTGCCTCCTGCATGCCCCACACGGGGGATTGAGCCCATAATCTGGGCATATGCTCTGACCAGGAATTGAACCATGACTTCCTGGTTCATAGATTGACATTCAACCACTGAGTCACCCCGGCTAGGCCAGCTCCTTTCTTTTTAAGGCTTTCATGCCATTTGTTCCTGCAGTCTTAGAGGGCTTTGCTTTCTCTACACTCAGCTGGTGTGAATGGTTTTATGGATAAGACCTGGACAACCTGAGTCCCCCTGAATTTTATGCCTTCCATACCATAACATTGTGTGTATGCAATGGCTCTTGTCCAGTTCAGGGATAATACACAGTTGGGTCTCTACTTAGTGAACTGTCATTGAATCACAGACTCCTCCAAAAGTGGACAGAACTAGCTAGTAACCTGGGCTAGAAAGGGATGGGACAGTTCGTTATTTTAATCATTATATTCCTACAAATCGTTTGTGTCCCTCAGATGGGAATTTAGGCTTAAGTGGAGAATCTGAGGGGGAAGAAAATTTAAAGAAAGGAAATAAAAGGAAAAGGTAAAATTTGGTGTGTAAGAGAAGTCGTTTTAGATTGGTTCTCATGGGTATAGATTCCAAGACTTTTTGGTGACCTTGAGAAATGCAGAAAACCGGAGGAAATCGAAGCTGGGCAAGGTGTCTGCAAAGTTCTGCTGGTCCTTAGGCCTAGAGGGAGGTTATTTTAGGACCAGAAATATGTTCTTTGGAAATGTGCCTATTTTTTGAATTTGGATTTTTCATAATTATTTTTTATGTTCTTCCTTACTTAGTCACTTTTTAAAAAGTTCAACGACAAACCACAGTAACAAAATAAAAAAGCACATGACCATATGCATTTACAAGTATAAAAAAGATGTTAAATCAGTTTCAGTTGGGTCAAGGGTAACGGGGAGGGTGTGTCTATTCTGGAGTCAGAGCTTCAGTGGTCATTAACATGTGGAAAACCCAATAAATACCCATTCCGGAGTGACTTTCTCGGGACTTTTGTTTCTGCTAAAATCTTGGAAATTTTGTGTTTTACTCATAAGGGAGGCTTTTCCCCATTATGCTATACTTTGTTTTGCTTAACACACATTGAACTAAAATATGTTTATAAACTGCTGAATAGAAGTAAAAAAACTTGGATACTTAAAGAAAATTTACTTTATATTATCAAAGAAGTATTTTCTAGATTATTGTTTGTAAAAATACAACTTTCAGTGTACTAAGTTTGCCAAAGAAAGGTGGGAGGTAGTTACTCTGAAGTGGTTTATCATCTGAAAATCTTAATGGTAGATTTCAACTTGTTTCTAATTCACTTTTTATTTTTCCTGAAATAAACTTGACTTGCTTGGTTTATTTTTAAACAATTCTGGTTTGTATAACTACTTGTCAGACAATGAAATGGGCAGAACCATGACATTTCATACCATTTTATCTGTAGTTTTGCAGGAAAAGATCTCAATAATATTAGTAGTAAACTAAAAGTGTCTGCCCAGGATGTTTGACTTTTCAAACTAAGTTATAATAAAAAATCTGCAGTGCCATTTTTATTTAAAGTGTGAACTACAATGTCACAGCAGTGCCAAATGGCCTCCTTTAGTCATTCCCTGAAGAGAGATCTCCTCTTCCCTCCCTCTACTCTACCTCCCAACCTTAAGAATCCCAAGCAATAGCCTTTCTGTATATTATTATGATTTATAGGAATGTACTTATAATGTACATTATTCTTTTTCAAAAAGGATCTGGGGTGACTGCTTTTTTGGTAAAAGCTAAATAATAAGAAATGTTTATGGTTTGTTTGTTTTTTAATTTCAGAGAAGAAGGGAGAGAGAGAGATAGAAACATCAATGATGAGAGAGAATCATTGATTGGATGCCTCCTGCACGACCCCCACTGGGGATCGAACCCTGACCAGGAATCAAACTGTGACCTCCTGGTTCATAGGTTGACACTCGACCAAACCGTTGAGCCACACCGTTTGGACAATGTTTTTTTTGTTTGTTTTCAAGGATAACAGAAAGAGAAGAGGCCATTAGGAGGTGCAGTTAGCTCTTTGTGCAGGACCCACCTCCCGCACTGGCCTGTGCCCCCAAGGGCAGGGATTGTGTTTGGTTTCCTGGGGCAGTGCTTTGAGGGGCCTCCCTCCCAGAAACCCACAGTTCAGAAGAAAAGTGAAGTAAGTACACAACAACTCTAGTTCTAAACAAATGAGCACTTGAGTAATTGAAGAAGTTTTATAGGCTATTTTTAAAAGAAATACAGCTGTTGTATTTTCAACTACATAGATTAAATTAACTGCCAAGAGGTATTATTAAATTTTAGTTACTGATGATAATTCAAGTTTTTGCTGAAATGTCAGATTTTTTTTTTTAACCTTTAAAGCATGTTAACATATTTGAACTAGTTTCAAAAGAATCAATTTTAAATTGGGGTGTATGAAAACGTTCAGTTTTCTCATAGTTGGTTGGTCTGGGGTACACGTCACAGGAAAAGGAAGAACAAAGAGGTTTTGCTCAGAATCAGACCATTGTGGTTGTTTTGCTCTCAGGGTGAAACCCTTTGAGGGCATAGAGAAAGGTGAACGGAAAGATCTTTAACAGGGTGATCACATAAGCGGTCCCGCGTTGCCTTATTGAATGTGAAACTAAGACATCATCAGTTCACTGATCATCGGTCCAAGCGCTGGCAACCCGTTCAGCCTACTTACTGACATTTGTATAAAGCTCGGAAAGCCGAAGAAAATGGAATCAGATTTTAAAGCAGTAAAAAGAATGACAGAGTTAAAATATGTCTTTCTTAAAAATGGGTTATTCCTAGAGGGGAAAGCATCAGAGAGCCAAGAGGTGAAATGCCTGGCAAAAGCTGAGCCCCTGGATTTACCAGGCATCTCTCTGCAGCCGCGCAGAAAGGAGTTACGGGACCCAGAGCATCTCGCTCTGTGTCTCTCGCAGGCCTGGCAGGGCTGGAGGATGATGTCTCCCAGAGCATTCTCCCCGAGGGAAGACAAGTGTTTTGTAATAAGTGTGAGCAATTGGCTGAGTAGAACAACTACTTTTATCTTTGCTACTGGGCCTCTGGATTCTGCCAAGTATATTTATGCTCGTTGGCAAAGACTGGATGTTAATTTCTTGGCAAAACATACGCACAGACATCTCTTTTACAATATCTAGTAAAGGATCCTACTTTGTAAACGCTCATTCCACAGGGTTTAAAAGCAACAGTGGGGGATTAAATCACATATGCCTCTTTAAGTCTTCTGAGGGAGAAGAATTCTTCATGAAAAGAGAACTTCAGGGCAGTTAACAGGGAGGAGGCTCTTTGTAAAAGTGTTTGGTCCAGCTCCTCTCTTTCCAAGTATTCTTAGATTGAGAGACAGTCTGAATTTTTTTTTTTAAATATACACTGTATTTTTCTTGATTTCAGAGAGGAACGGAGAGAGCTAGTGAGATAGAAACATCAGTGATGAGAGAAAATCATTGGTTGGCTGCACATCCCCCACGGGGGGGCGGGGGGCGGGGGGGTCGAGCTCGCAACCTGGGCCTGTGCCCCTGGCTGGAATTGAACCTGGGACCCTTTAGTCCACAGGCCGACGCTCTATCCACTAAGACAAACCGGCTAGGGCGACAGTCTGAATTCTTGATGGCACTTAAAAAAATAGAGCAACACCCTCCAGACTACCCTTTGGTTCCTCACAAATTCTGGGACTTGACGGACGGGCTCATCTTATCTTTCTTCCTGTCTTATGTGAATGTGGCTGTAATTTCAGCACTCTGAGGTCACGGAGAACGCTGGAGTGAGCGATTAAAGAGGTCATTAAGTGTCACTTGAGGGTAGAATTCCCTATAAAAGCCAGGCCAAGGATCCAGGCATAAGTGAGCTCCTGGCTCACAGTACTAAACAAAACTGACAGAAATAAAACTTGGAGCTCCTGAAACCAATGACCTCCTCCTGTGAGAGAGAAACTAATTTGTTGCTCTGACAAGGAAAAATGTTTTGCTTAGTGATGCGGATTGCCTCCTGGCTGCAGCCATGCTAACTTACTAACTTGGAGGAGGCAATAGAATATGATGGCCATTTGATGGAGGTTTGTGATTAGGCCCTGAAAAGCAACTTTGTTCAAAGGGAAAGGTTTTGGATGCGACATCACTAAGTTGTCTTCGTCATCTCCTCCTCCTCCTCCTCCTCCTCCTCCTCCTCCTCCTCCTCCTCCTCCTCCTCCTCCTCGTCCTCTCTTCCTCCTCCTCCCCCTCCTCTTCTTCTTCCTTCTCCTCCTCCTTCTTAAGTGCTAGGTATTTGGTACATGATAATATGCAGCCTACCCCCTGTCCCTAAGTTACCTGTTATAGGTAGTCTCCTAAGGGATTTCTTTTTAAAAAACCCTCACCTGAGGATATGTTTTTATTGATTTTTAGAGAGAGAGGGAGAGGAGGGAATAAAGAGAGACACACACACACACACACACACACACACACACACACACACATTGATGTGAGAGAGAAACTGATTGGTTGCTTCCCATAAATATATCCGGGCTGAAAATCAAACCTTCACTCCTTTGGTGCACATGATGATGTTCCAACCACTGAGCAACACTGACCAGGGCCTAAAGGATATATTTTAATTCAAGTTCTTCTACTATTAATAAGGATTTACATTTTCATAGTTTACCATTTTGATAAGGAAAAAATTTATTCTTTACACTCAGCCATGACAATTCTATAATTTCTAATCTAGAGCAAAGATGATGAATTTGTGACACATAACTGTAATAATAAAAGGGTAATATGCTAATTAGATCGGATGTCCTTCCAGACATTATTCTGGACAAAGCCTGGGCTGGAGCGAAGCCTAGGTCTCGGGTGCCTGCGGGCGGCCAGAGCGTAGCCTGTCCGGGTCCCAGGTGCCAGCGGCCAACCAGAGGGAAGCCAGCCCCAGTCCCGGGTGCCTGCTGGAGGCCAGAGGGAAGCAAGTCCTGGTCTCGGGTGCTAGAAGAAAGCCAGTGCCAGCAGCCGGGGGAAGGAAGGCCTACTCTTGCACGAATTTCGTGCATTGGGCATCTAGTTGCAGCCAGTTTGGTTGGTACTTAATTGTTAATTGATCATGCATTCCAATACGCCTTCAGAATTCTTCTCAACAGAGCACCCCAGGCAGCTACACAGAAAAGACTTATTGTAAGGACATGAGAGGGTGTCAGGGCACCCAAGGGCAGCAATGCAGAAATGTCTTGTCTAAAGCAGAAGGCTGTTGGGACCTTTTCTTTACCTTCCATTTCTGTTCCTCCAGGAGCATTTGTGGTAGGCAGAATAAAGGCTCCCCAAAATGTCCTAATCCCGGAACCTGTGGAAATTCTGTTTTACAGGGCAAAAAAGATTTTGTGAATATGATTAAGATCTTGAGATGGGAGATTGTCCTGGATTATCCAGGTAGGCCCAGTGTAATCATAAATGTCCCTATAATAAGGAGGCAGGAGGGTCAGAGTCAGAGAAGGAGATGTGACAATGAAAGAGGTTGTAGTAATGCAACCACAAGCCAAGGAAAGCAGGCAGCTGAGTCTAGAGGATGGAACAGGCAAGGAAATGGAATTGCCTCTAGAGCTTCCAGAAGGAACACAGCCCTGCCAATACCCATTTTAGACTTTTGACCTCCAGAATTGTAAAATAATAAATTTGCTTGTTTAAGCCACTAAGTTTGCGGTAATTTGTTACAGCATTAACAGGAAATGAATACAGCGTTTTATTCATTTGTCTGTCTCTAATGGCTGAGAGACTGGCTTTTTTTTTTTTTCCCTACTCCTCAGTTCATGTGGCAAAACACGGTCTCCCCAGCATGCCCAAGGTTGCAAGTTGTAGGTCTTGTCACACACAGATTCTAACTTGGCTCTCTTGGTTCCATTTCTAAATTTCAGAAATAGAATATGACCAGGTCCACTTGGGCTGGGGGCTCCCCCTTTGGCGGGCCAGCCAAAACCAGGGAGTAGGGTCACACAGCATAAGCAAGACTGCCAGGAAGCCACCTCTGTGAGGGGCTGGGTAGCTCCCGGAGCTGAAGGGGCAGGGTAGACCTTCATCAGTGTCTACTACATTGTTCATGCTTTTACTTATTGACTTCCTAAATTTGAATATTTCTTCTACAAATCTCATGTATCAGGGGTGTTGTAGATTGATCACACTAATGAGCCCATTGTTTCGTGCCTCTATATATTTATACCTTTGGGAGTGCCCTTCTAACCTGATCTGACCTTGGCTGCATGCCTTGTTTTGGACAATGAGACAATAACAAACGACGCAAATGGTCTTGTAAAAGCACTTACATATTCCTGCTTCTTCTCTTGAAACTTTGTCCCTGTCTTCAGAGCAGGTGCAGGCCACCTACTGGAGGATGAGAGACCATGTAGCACAGAATCGAGTCATCCCAGCTGAGGCCATCCTAGACCAGCCTGTTCCCAGCCAACCTGAGAGACCTGAGAGCTGACCACAGATGCATAAGTGAGTCCCACTAGCTCAGCTCAGATCATTACAATTGCTGAGCCAACCCCTAGACTCCTGAGCAAGAATAGATGTTCCCCTGTTGAATGCCACCGAGGTTTCATGGTTGTTTGCTACAGAGCATTGTTGTGGCAATAGATCTTTGACACAGGAGAATGTGCTGTTCAAACATAATTTTATTTCCTTAATTCTATTGCCTTCAAGAATGATTCTAATTATCCTAGAAAAAAAAAAGCTGGCTTTCAGCATCTCAGCTAGAGATCAGACCCGAGGCATCAAAGGGAGCAGAGGCAGACGAATGGATTTTTGCAGATCTTTATTTAACCAGCCCTCTGGCGTGATGCTAAGTACCCTCTCAGAGCCTACCTCATTAGAACCTCATAAACACTCTGAAGCAGGTTTGTTCATAGATGAGGACACTGAAGGTCAGTGGGAGTTAAGTAACTTGCTCAAAGTTGCTTCCATAGTACAACCAAGAATTCGGATTTAGTCCCAGATCTGTCTGCTGCAAAGCCACCTGTCAGTGCCCTGTATGTAGGCTGTAGTAAATAAAAAATATGGGTCTCTCAGTTAAATCTGATTTCAGATAAAAATTGTTGTTTATCTGAAATCCAACGTAATTGGTGTTCTGTAGCTTATCTGGCAACCCTACCAATATGAAGCTGACTTGTTGGTGGGGACAGGTCAGTGTAGAGTATGTTTGAAAAGAACTGATTGTTTCACCTGCAGAAGTCACGCACTCTCTACTTTCTGAGGGCTTCCAAGGGAAGGATGGTGAGGCCCTGCTCTCACACTCCTAAGACTGTCAAACTCTTTGTAAGGTCTCTGACCTCAAATGACTCTGGTCACATGCTCTTGGGATATTCTCCCAGCTACACAGTGGGAGCGTCCAGGACCCTTTGCTGGCTCCTTTTCTAGGTTGCTTTAAAGAGGAGTGGAAAGTATACAAATCACTGGGTGTATGTTGCTGGCTGTTAATGAATTACAAAGTCTGAGGATGCAGAATTTTTTTCTGCCTAAGAAATGAAGGGCAGATCAGAGTAAATGAATAATAGATAGTCCATATGGTGTTTATTATGTGCCAGGGATTTTTCTGAGCATTTAAAATGCTAACTCATTTAATCCCCATAAAAACCATATGAGGTAAAAGCCATTTGTCATCATCTCATTTTACAGATGTGGAAACAGAGAGATTAAGTAAGTAACCTAAGTTTGCACAGCCACTTACTGGCTGTGCTGCAATTCAAACCCACGCTGTCCTGCGTGCCAGGCATTGTCCTGGGATTTGGTAGTGATAATACAGTTCCTGCCTTTGTGAAGCATGCGTTCTGGTGAGGAGAGGCAGAAAATGAAGGTAAAAAGAATGTTCCAATAGAGATACATGCTACGAAGATAATAGAGCAGGGTCATATGATGGGGAGTTTCTAGTGGAAGGATGGTTGCATTAGATGGGGAACCATTTTTTGAGGAAGTGACATATGAGCTGAGATCTACTAAGGAAAAGAAGCCAGCCATGCAAGGATCTGGAGGAAGAACACACCAGCCAAAGGGGATGATCTTGTGGCAAAGGTGTTTGAGAAACAGAAGTCATGCAATGCTGCTGAGCTGGACCCGTAGCGGGAGTGAGGGGTAAGATTTGGCCTGAGGGGCAGCTCACAGAGCGCTCTGTGGGCCATGGGGCAGGAGGATTGTGCTCTCGGTAGGATGGACAGGTATTGGAGAGTTTTAACCATGGGAGGGACATGATCTGATTTTGTGTCTTAAGGTTCACTATGGATGCTCTGTGAGGAAGAGACCATGAGCCAGTGCAAGGTGGGTGTGATTGATAAAAGTGAGAGTAAGAGGACCAATTAGGAGGCTATTACAGTAGTTCCTGAAGGGGTGGTGGTGGACAAGGGTGGCAGAGTAGATGGATATGGGGAATGTTTGTGGGGGTAGATTTGGGAGAATTTGCTGATGGATTAAGAGAGTGAGAATTTAAGTGGATCCCTGGCTTGAGCTGCTTGGTGGATGTGGCGCCGTTTAATAACACGAGGAAGCCTGGGGAAGAAGCAGAATAGACTTGAAATGCTCGAGTCACCCAAGAGGGGCTACCAGAGTGTCAACAACCATCATTGTCTGTCTCCATTGTCTGTATGTCCTCTCTCTCTTTTATTTATTTTTTTAATGAATCTTTATTGTTCAGATTACAATTGTTTCTCCTTTTTCCCCACATATCTCCCCACCACCCAGTTCCTACCCCCCCTCTTCCCTTACCTCCCCCCCCCACTGTCCTTATCCATAGGTGTATGATTTTTGTCCAGTCTCTTCCCATACTCCCCACACAAACACCCCTTTCCCCCTGAGAATTATCAATCCACTCCCATTCTATGCCTGATTCTATTAAGTTCACCAGTTTATTCTGTTCCTCAGATTTTTAATTCACTTGACTTTTAGATTCACTTGTTGATAGATATGTATTTGTTGCTCATAATTTTTATCTTTCTTCTTCTTTTTCCTCTTTTTAAAGAATACCTTTCAGCATTTCATATAATGCTGGTTTGGTGGTGATGAACTCCTTTAGCTTTTTCTTATCTGTGAAGCTCTTTATCTGCCCTTCAATTCTGAATGATAACTTTGCTGGGTAGAGTAGTCTTTGTTGTAGGTTCCTGCTATTCATCACTTTGAATATTTCTTGCCACTCCTATCTGGCCTGCATAGTTTCTGTTGAGAAATTAGCTGATAATCGTATGGGAGCTCCCTTGTAGGTAACTAACTGTTTTTCTCTTGCTGCTTGTAAGATTCTCTCTTTGTCTTTTGCTCTTGGCATTTTAATTATGATGTGTCTTGGTGTGGTCCTCTTTGGATTCCTTTTGTTTGGGGTTCTGTGCGCTTCCTGGACTTGTAAGTCTATTTCTTTCATCAGGTGGGGGAAGTTTTCGTTCATTATTTCTTCAAATAGGTTTTCAGCATCTTGCTCTCTCTCTTCTTCTGGTACCCCCATAATTCTGATGTTGGTTCGCTTGAAGTTGTCCCAGAGGCTTCTTACACTATCTTCAACTTTCTGAATTCTCTTCTCTTCATGCTTCTCTGGAGGAGTGTCCTTGGCCTCTTTGTATTCCAAATCTTTGAGTTGATTCTTGCAATCCTCTAGTCTGCTTTTGGGTCTCTGTATAATATTTTTTATCTCAGTCAGTGTATGTTTAATTTCTAGTTGGTCCTCATTGAATTTATCGGCCTTTTCCATGAAATTCTTGAAAAACCTTATAACTGTGGTTTTGAACTCTATGTCCAGTCGCTTGTTCTCCTCCATTTCTTTGGTTTGTGATCTGTTTCCTTGCCTTCTCATATTCTCTGCTTCCCTAAGTTGGTAGGGTAGTTTTGTGTACTAGGTGTCCTATTGGTTCAACGGGTCAGCCTCCCAGTTACTTGAGGTGGACACTCTTGGTGTACCCTTGTGTACTGTGTGTCCCCCAGCAGGAGCTACAGCAAGGGCTAGTTTTCTCCTCCTTTGCTTGGGCGGTTTTGGAGCAGTCTGACTGGAGCTGCAGTTAATTTGGTTGAGCTGCTCCAGAACAGGCCATTTATATGCAAAAGCCGCTGTGTGGAGCCTGGGCGGGTTTGTAGAATGTGCGGGGCGGGGTCTCAGGGCTGGGCGGGGGTCTCAGGGGGTCACTAGGCTGGGGCGTGGCCAACGGCGATGGCTGCCGTCAGCTGTCTCTGCCTTTCCACTTTTCCAAGTCCCTGCGCCCTGTGCTCCAGCGCAGTAAACAATGATTGCTGGGCGCACCTCTGCAAAAAAGTCACTCTCACTTTCCGACCCGATGGCCGAGAGTCCAGCTTCTCCCCGTAGGTGCCTGGGTCCCCCGAGTGTCCCCAGAAACTGGATTTCAGAGTGATCAGGAGCTTGTCTCCCTGCAGGTTGAAGAAAAGCCGCGCACCCAGCCGCCTGCCG
Source organism: Eptesicus fuscus (assembly GCF_027574615.1). Taxonomy (NCBI): domain Eukaryota; kingdom Metazoa; phylum Chordata; class Mammalia; order Chiroptera; family Vespertilionidae; genus Eptesicus; species Eptesicus fuscus. Next base: position 39,486,808 of record NC_072477.1, read on the forward strand.
CCGGCCCGATTCGCGTGCCTCCGTACCTCAGCTTTTCAGCGATTGTGCTCCTTTCTCTTCTTAGTTGTAAATCTTCCACTCAGCCAGCTTTCCCGTGGTTCTGGGTGGTAGACGTTTTTGTCTTTTAGTTGTATTTTTGAAATTGTTGTGTGAGGCAGCAGATTAGTTGTTTAACTATGCCGCCATCTTGGTTCCTCCCTAATCCTCTCACTTGTTGATAGATATGTATTTGTTGTTCATAATTTTTATCTTTACCTTTTTCTTCTTCTTCCTCTTCTTAAAGAATACCTTTCAGCATTTCATAGAATACTGGTTTGGTGTTGATGAACTCCTTTCCTCTCTCTCTTTTAAACCAAGAAAAAGAGCCCAGCATATCGCTTAGATCCTTAAATAGAATTCACACATACAGAAAAGCCTTGAGGAGCAATGTAAACTGGAGATTTCCCTTGGAGGTGCGGGAGGCATTTTATGTCATAAATCTCATAGCAAACAGCTTACACACTAATTAGACGCTGTTTCCCAAAGCCCTTTCCTGGTCCTTGGCTCCACTTCCCGGGTTTCTCTCTGATCTTTCTTCTGTGCAGCACGCCCAGTGTTTCTGGCCCTTCTCTTTCCGAATGTGTACTGACCTTCGGATCTCAAATTCCTCTTTCTACTATTGCACAGAACTAATCAGCTCTGCCACTGAGCTCGTGCCCAAATTTACATACACAAACCCATCCAGCTGCTTAGCAGAAACTCGGGTACCAAAGTCAAACCCCCAAGTTAGAAGCTTTAAGGTTGTAAATAAAAGTTTTTTGTTTTGTATGTGTGTGTACGTCTACACATCAACATTATCATGGTCCTTCTTCAATATAAAAGATTGTTCTTCAAAGATTAATGGGTTCGTGAGCTATTTATCATTATAGACTTTAGTGTGGAATGACGTTTTGCTAAAATCACAATCACTGTACTTATGATTTCTTTACCTGTGAAAAGATGGTTTTCTTAATTGAGAATGATTAGAATTGTAGCAATTTTACTTCCTTTTTAAAAATTTGTTTCCTTATTCATGCAATGCGTGATCCCTATGATCACCTGCTGTTTGCACTATTCTCAACAGGGACCAACCAGGTGCCAGGCCCTGTGAGAAATAAGGACCAAATACCTGCTCACAAGAAGTTCATATGCTAACCGGGAAGGCTGTGTTCTAGAAAATTTTGCATGGTGAGATGCAGGTCAAGGATTGAGACTATTATGGTGCCCTCTGCTTAAGGAGTAAGTTCTCTTTCTTTATTTCAGAAAGCCTGCTGTGCAAATAGCAGTCACCAATCTGAGCAAATAGAAATCCTATCTTCATGTAGCATTTACTGACATGCAATATTTATAAATTTGTGATGATTCTTGGGAACAGAATTCCCTGCCTTATCTCCTGTAAGGTTCAAGAAACCCGAGGACACTGTCAGGTCTTCTGCCAGCAGCCCTGCATTAGAAAGGAGTGTTTATTCGTTTGAAAGAGTTGCGTTCCTATGTGATGAGCAGGCGGGCCATCTGGAGGCAACCCACCAGGAAAGAGATATGAACTGTGGGTTCCCGAAACCTCTCAGCCTCTTTGTTAAGAAGTTGTCATTTCTGTGTGGCTGTTTGGATGTTAACTCAGAATATGCAACCCCAAAAATCAACAGCAGATCATCTGTTAAATGAGCGGTGATAACATTGTCCATTTGTTAGCCTTCAGAAAACACCAGCTGGTGTCAGGAAACAGCCTCAAAAGTAAATGGGTTGGAGATCATGTGTTTTTTTCTTTCCTTCCCCAGTTGTAATTATAATAACAAAGGTAATCTAAAAGTCTATGTTTGATCCAATTAATAACATCAATAAGCAAATATATGGACTCAGGGTACCTATGAAAAATATTCAGTGGGCCAGGAATGGGTGATAGTTTTTGTTCTGGATTTGTTATTTGGCTGCCCTCTCTGGAAGAGCAACAGGAAGTGCCTTTAGTTAATTGCAGTACACATTGTCCTGGGCAGATGTACAAATCTCTGGGCACTGCACTGTCCAGGGATCTCTGACTAGGGAATGTCACCAAAGTTGTCATGAGGCCTCTCCTGAAACACAACTTATCTATTTCCATTACATGGATTTCTCTCTCTCTCTCTCTCTCTCTCTCTCTCTCTCTCTCTCTCTCTCTCTCACAAATTTTTCATCAATTTTCTCACCATAGCAAAATCTACACATTTACATTGTCTTTACAGAGTTGCTTCTATGTTATTTTTACACATTCATAGACTGTTGGTTATTCTGAAAAATTTATTGGTTATGTTATTCTGAAAAATTTCAGACTCACAAGAAGCATGGAAGGTAATATAACAAAGACATGGGTGCCCACTATTCAGAATTAACGTTAACAATGTTTTTCATTTGCTTCAGATTTTTTGAGACATTAAAAATTAGAGACAATGCCCCAAAATTATACATAATTATTGTGTTGCATATGTCATTTACCATTGTTAACTTTCCTCAAATCCTTTTTGGGGGAAGCATGTAGGACACAAAAAAATAAAATTTATCTCCACAATTTTGATTTTCACAGGACTTTCCAAATGAAAGTCTAAAGATGCCTCTTAATCAACACTTGCAGTTCTGGAGAAGCATCCTCTCAGTGAACACTTCTATTTACTAATGTTCACAAACCAGATATACAATCATAATAATCTCTTCACAGTAAAAGTACCAGTTCTCTTCTTATGTGTGTATTTGCTAATTTCTCTTCTATGTTTATTTTTTAGCTAAAGCTAGATGCCAATGTTGGTCCTGATTTTTGGGTAACAATCCTTCACTCAAAATAAATAGTCTAAAATGCAAAACAAAACTTTTGGGAAAAGATGTAAAGTGGAAATCTACTAAAAAGTTTTTTAAATATGGCATCTGACCTAGTTTATTATTTATGTCACTATTTTGAGATCATATCTTGATTTTTTTAAGAAACCCAAACTACAACTTTTAGCTTTAACCTCTGGGGTATTATTCTTTGACATAAGAAATGCAAATGTTTATCAGATATCAGTTTTATTTTATGTCTTGGGAAAATTTCATATAAAATAATGTATTTTAGTATAACACCCTTATTTCTTAGATATAATTTATCCTTTGAAAATTTTCCTGAAACATATAATTTTGAGACTTACAAAACTGGACTTTCTTATTTAGAGTTATGGCTAGTTGAAAGGTAAGTTCACAGAGACACATCTGACCAAATAAGTGTTATGTGTTCTTTGTGTTTTTTTTTTCTTAAAAGTTGGGAACTGGACTGTCAAACCTCAGAGGGAAGATAGGGTCGGTGGGAGGAAGGGGGAAAGATCATTCAAAGGACTTATATGCACACATATAAGCATAACCAATGGACACAGACACTAGGGGGGTGAGGGCATGAGCGGGGTGGGGGTAGAGGGACAATGGGGGGATAAGGACACATCAATAAAGAAAAAAAAAGTTGGGAACTGTTTGTAAAATTATCTGCAGGGGAAAAGCAACTAGTCTGAGGTATATTTTTCTATCTATAATCTACCACAGGTATGTTTCTGTTGTAGATTTGGATCATGGTACAATTCTATAGGTCTTAGTGAGATGAATATTATATTATCATAATTAGGATCTCAGAAAATATAGTTGCTATGAACTGGAATGAATTTCTTTTAGTAAATTAAAAAACATTTTGAAGATATGCCCTCAGAGATACATATAGTTCTGGAGAAAAAGTAAGGGTTAGGTTAGTTTTAGTTGCTCTTATCAGTTTTAGCACAAGATCACAAACATATTCTTGACTACTAGTGGCCCAGTGCATGAAATTCGTGCACATTAAAAGGGAATTAATTAGATGAAATATTTTAATATTGCTACTTGCCCTTTCTCTATAATAAAAGTGTCAAATTTTTTCAAATTGCCAACAATGGCTTCTTTTGGCTTCAGAGGTACTTTGTTCCAATAATTGGCCTTTAGACATATTCCCTCCTCCCTTCTCTCAGGGTCCGGGGTGGAGGTGAATGGGATTCCTGGCTGGCAGGCCCCTGACAGCAAGCTGACCAACTGCTGATTCCGTAAGGAATGGGGCTCCCTCCTTCCTCCTGTCAGGGTCCGGTTTGAAGGCCGGCCCCCGATTGCGTGAGACCCAGAGTTCCACCGCACCCTGGTTGGTCAGGGCCCACAGCCCCCTCCTGCCTCAGCAGTCAGTGCTGGGCTGCCGCAGTGCCCGCGACCCAGGAGGGACTGAGAGGTCAGCAGTTCAGCCCGCTTGCCAGTCCCTGCCCACCTGAGCCTGCTGTGCATGCAGCCTGGCATTCAGTCATCTGTTGGGTCATTTTGGATATTACAGACCTTGGCTCTTTATATATTAGGATAATGTTGAGTTAGTTTGATTTTCATTAATGTCATGATGGAAAGGGGAGGTCAGAAATACCTCCCTCAGAGACTTAAAAGTGGATAGGTGTGCAGTAGGACAGGGAACCAGAGGCCCTGCAGACTGAGGGGTGGCTTGAGCCAAGGCATGCAGAGGTGAACCAGAAGCATCTCAGCACCACGGAGAGGTGTAGGGATGCAGGAGATGAGAGGAGGGATGGAGTAGACCCAGTCCCCTCTTCCTTGTCTGAGAAGGAGCCTGGCTCTTACCTGGAGATGGCAGGGAGCTGGAGATTTAGGGAAACTGATGATGTAGGAATGAATTGGTTCTGGACATTAGTCATGCGTTGGAGAGCGAGGTCCTATAGATGCAATGTTACAGAGTGGGGTTTATTCCTGGAAATCTATTTCATAAGAAGAAAAATCCCAATCCTGAAAATAAACAGAAAAATATAAAATCTATGCTTTTACAAATGTGTATTAAGGGCTTTGTAGTGAAGGCTACTTTGTTTTTTTGTTTTGTTTTTCTTGCATGAACTGTACTGCAATGGTCTTCTTTTCCTTATAAATCTCCTTGTAGTGAACATGGGAATACTTTATTTTTCCAAAGACCTTTGGCCTCACTTAAAAATTAGGGTAATTTGCCTCTAAATTCTTAGCTGACAATTAGATTTCCTCACTCACTTAATAACTATTCATTGAACACATACTGCATGAGATATTGTTCTAATGGTAAATAAACAAACAAAAAGACAAAATATAAAAACCCTGCCATCATGGAGATTTTTTTTTCTACTTGGAGTGAAAGGCCATAAGTATGCACACACAGACACTTTAAGGTTAGAGTTTAGGGTTAAGCTAAGGGAAAGAGAAAAAGGAATGATGGGGATATTTATTGAGTTATTTTATTCCACATAGGTCAAGGCAGACTTCTCTGAGGAGGTGCTATCTAAGCAGAAACCTGAATGAAATGAGAGAATGAGCAATGAGACTGTTTGAAGGAAAACATATGCATGAATGACTCCCACTGTCTTTGGATGGTATGGAGATGGGTGGGGCAGTCGCTCAGGTAACTACATCAGTGATTCCTTGCTGTGCACACTGAGGTAGATTCAATCAGCTGTATCACCTGTCTTTATTGGGCTCCTCAGCATCCCCAGTCAATGCCGGGACTGACCAGCAGACCCTGAGCGACAGATAAATAGATTACTCTGACACACATTTCTGTGAAAGAGAGGGCTAAGAGGCTGCTTGGCTATAGGGACCAAACAGCCCGGTTTGCCTGCCTCCTTAGGTTTTTATGTAACAACAGGTTGAACCAAAATTAACCTCTAGATATAATCAGCAGGTTAAGTATCCTAGAGAAAGCACATGGTTCTACAAGACTGAGTCTAAAGACTAAACATAGAGATTCCAGTAAAACACCCAGGGTCTCAGACTTATTTGGAGAAGTCAAGGCAGGGGCTGCCGCCTTCGGCAAGGTCCTCCTAGAGACCCCTGACCTTTCGGAGAATCCTCCTTACAGCCTTTCCAACCAAGTCCCAGGCTTCCCCACAAGTCAACATGACTTATTGGTAACATCTGTCAAAGTCATTAGGTAGACACAAATATGATGATGCTTGTGGTGTTGTCGGTGTTGCTGTTGATGATGGTAGTGTTGGTATTGTTGGTATTGGTGGTGTTGGTGGTATTGATGGTCTCTCTCTCTGTGTGTGTGCCTTTTATGATAAGGAAGATTTGAACAGCAGAGGGTTGTAAGTCAACACACTATAAAGATGAGATCCTGATAAACATGATCAGATTTTCACTTAAAATATCATAATGGTAATAACTATCAGCATATTTTGAAGCATATACTATATGTCAGAAATTGTTTTAAGTATTTCATATGACATATCATTTGATTCTTTCAGAAATTCTGTGAGGTGGTCAACTGCTACACTCATGATAGAGGTGAGAAAAAAGGCTTAGAAAGTCTAACTTAAATTGTGCACCCCAAACCTGTATAATTTCGTTAATTAGTGCCATCCCAATAAATTTAATAAAAATAAAAAAATAAAAAGGGTAGAGCCTGGCTATAAAAGTCATGCAAAAAAAAAAAAAAAATCTGAGTAAATTGCTCAAGGTTACACAGCAAAAAGGCAGGGTTTGCAGTGAGGTTTTGTCTAACATCAAAGTCCAAACTTTATTTCAGTCACTGCCTTCATGGGTGATGCTGCTGAAGCAGTGTGGAGGATGGGCTGGTGAGGATATGAGCACTAGCCATTATCCTTAATATATTTGCTTGTTTGCTAAGTCCCTCAGTATGTAATCATCCCCATAATTACCTCTCCCCACATCTCCATCTTCCTGCTCCAGCTCTCATTCCCCACTCTGAGACCCAAACTACCCCATACAACACAATCCTCTGCTCTGACAGCCCATGTCAGGATGCCCTACAAGTACACACCCTTCTTATCCTGCTCAGGCTCCTAAACTATCACTGAGCCATCTCCTTGCAAGGATGCCCTACCTTCTGACTCAGGTTCTGACTGTACACAGTTCACCTACTGTGTGGATAGCCTCCTTCCCTATGGGCTCTGAGATCCATGTAAGGCTGCCTTTCTCATTGGACACCCTCTTACTTCTCATTCTGTGTAGGCTCCTAAACCCTGATGCTAGGTTGCCTCACCATTTGGATTCTGACTCCCCACACTGGGTCACTGCCCCTGTGTGGATAAATTCCTTACATTCTTTGGGCTCTAATGTCCCACTCCAGCCTGCCTTTTGGTGTGTGTGTGGGGGGGGGGGGGACTCCCTCCTCAGTCCACTAGGGCTCCACATGCCACAAAGCACCATCCCCTGTGTAGATACATCTTCACCCTGGTTGGACTCTGACACCCCACACCAGACTCCCCTGCATGGCTCCCTCCTCCTGCTCAAGCTCTCACACTGTGTACCTTCAGAAGCCTACCTTCCTCAGCTCCACCAAATGGTTTAGGATAGAGTTGTATAGAAAGGAAGAGAAGAGAAAGAGAAGCAAGAAGATGAACTCTTTTAAGTCTTTCTGAGATGAACAAAGATCATATCCTCGACATTAGCCTTTCAATTTGTTCATTTATTCATTCATTCAACAAATATTTAGAAATACCTACTATATACCAGATATTATCCTAGATACTACAAGTGTGGTGGCGATAAAGATGGGCAAGGTACATGCCCATGGAGTCTTTATTCCAGTGGACTGTAGTCAGAGATAGAGGGCCATTATAGATGTCCATTTTGTGGGATCAGTAGAATGACTCCTGGGCTTGAAATCAGAAAATGGTTTAATTTTTTTAACTTTCCCTTAAAAGCTGTGTGATCTTGAACTAGTTACTTAACTTTGAACATTTATTTTGTCATCTCTAAAATGGGGACAACATTGACCTTACAGTGTTATCGGGAGGATTAAATGAGATTTATATATAAAACACTCAAAATACAGTATGAGATCATTTAAAACAATATCCCAAGAATAATATATTGAGTAAATAAAAAAATAAATAAAAAAAGAAGACCCTGAAAGGTATAAGATACAATTCTAAGTGTATGGGACATCTGGCAACTATAAGCTACCATGACATTAGACAACAATTTGTGCCTCCTGAAACTCACATTCTAGTGTGAGGAGACAGACCATGTTATAACTGCATCAACCTGTAGGTATGTTCAAGGTCATTCATATTGGAAAATGATCGAGTAGGGTAAAGAGAATGGGGGGCAGGGGTGCACCATTAAGAAAGGTGGTCGGCCAAAACCAGTTTGGCTCAGTGGATAGAGCGTCGGCCTACGGACTGAAGGGTCTCAGGTTCGATTCCGGTCAAGGGCATGTACCTTGGTTGCGAGCACATCCCCGGTAGGGAGTGTGCAGGAGGCAGCTGATCGATGTTTCTCTCTCATCGATGTTTCTAGCTCTCTATCCCTCTCCCTCCCTCTCTGTAAAAAATCAACAAAATATTAAAAAAAGAAAAAAGAAAAAAAAAAAGAAAGGTGGTCGGTGAAGGCCTCACTGAGAAAGCATCACTGGACAAACTTCTGAAGGTGAGAAAATGAAGAAGTGAAGCATGGCTGTCTGGGGGAAGAGTGATTATCTCAGGTAGAGACAGAGCCAGGGCAATGACCCTGAGGTGGAAGCTTGCTGGCATGCTTCAGGTCCAGACCATTGGGTTTGGTGGCTGGAGTCAAGGAGCGGAGGAGAGCGACAGGAGAGAAGGCCCAGGGAACAGAGACAGAGCATGTGAGAAACGATCTCCCTGATTAGATGTCTGCATTCTAACTCCAGTTTCAGCTTTCTTCACCTCTCAGAGCGGTGGTTTAAAAATAGATATCAGTCCCCCCCTCCCCCATGTGATATTTCTTTTAGCCCAAAATTCCTATAACAAAGGATCGAAAACAGTAGTATTTTTAACATGCTCAAGTAGCTAAACAAAAGGCAAGACCTTATTTTAAAAGAGCCTTGAATACTGATAACACAGGATAATTGTGTTTCCTTTCTTAGCATTTCTTTGCAACTGTTGAGGTTCACTGTAACCTAATTGAGAACACAGAAGCTATTTGTAGAAGAAAGACAGGAAGCGGACTCTCCATCTTCCTTAGTTTTCCAAACTGGCATTTCATGGAAAGATGTGACCATCTGCGCTAGTGTTTCTCCGATCACCATAATAGGTAGTAAAGAGACTAGAGATCTCTCGTTTATGGTAAAGCGTGCTCTTCTTTTATCGGAACGCCTACTCACAGCAGGAAGATTTATTTTTACAGGTCAAATAGTGGTACACCACAGCATGCCGCTCGCTGTGTTTTGGTTATCATGTCTTCCATTTTACAAGTCACACGAGGACACTTATTTTTAAAAACATAAAAATTTAATGTTGAGTTTTCAAATGTCCAGGGCTTTCTGGCTGGTTTCTCTGAGCTATTCCCAGTGTGGGCATGTTGAGAAGCTCTCTAAGAGCTGAAAGATAGTCTCAACTCTCCTCAATGTTGAATGGTGCAGCTGTGGCAATTTTTAAATGTTCATCAGGATATATCAGACACACTCTTAGGGCTGAGATGAGTATTGGCCAGTTAATTCTAGCAAAAATCTCATTGGATAACTAAAAATAGTGAGTTCCATTTTCAAGGGAAAAATTGTTCTTTGGGCTCTGGCGCTGATCCAGTTTCACATCATTTCAAGGACCAGTTGTTGACACAAAAGGCCAGGTTCAGTGGATAAACTCAAAGCTCCCCATCCCTAGTCTACAGAGTCCAATCCGAAAAGTTATAGGCAAATGACTAATGAGAACCCGAGATGCTCTGTGGTCTCAGGAGGCAAGATCAGCACCACAATCATAAGGATATCTTATGGGGATGTCCTTATGAGCAACTCCCTCACCGCTGCACACCCAGCTTACCTCTAGTAACATGCAATGTTGTTGCTTCTTTCATTTGTTGAAGATTATAAAGCACAACCTTGTTGCTAATAAAGCTTTGTAATCTCAGGTTGCATTAATGGAAGTACAAGGTACGGATCAAGCCAGCAGCTGACAGAGCAGCATTCAGTACTGACAAGACTGGTCTTGAATTATTAATTGATGTTTGGTTCTGGCCCAGCAGCTTAAGATGGGCACTTATAGCTTGGATAGGATCTGAAGGAAGGGACCCAAGTGGTGAGGTATCACATAAGGGCCAGTTGAGGAAATGAGGAATGTTTTGCCTGGAGAAGGGAAGGAAGTCTTGGATGCTGGTTTCAGGAACATGAAAAGGTCACCTGTGGCACATGGCGTGGACTTACTCTGGGGATCTTCAGAAGATTGTAGCTTTGTGATAGAGTTGTGTTTCCTGACACAGACATGTCCTGTCTGAAACACATTTCATTCTCTTCCATGCCTCCATTGAGGGGACATGAACCACGTTCTGTGTCCTGTTGTCCTTCTGTCTCTCCTGGTCTCCTCTTTCATGCTTACACGTTCTACATTGTCCCCTGGGTGCCAGTCTCCACTACATTTTCTGAAATACAAACTTGTCCTATGTGCTTATTATCATGATCATTCTTGACAGTTACCCAGAATTAACAAATAGATCCCATGACCCCTAGCACCACAACCCCAAACAACAGGGAGCAATTTGAGTCAGATGTGTGTGAGGAAATCAGAGGGGCCACTGAACTGGGCATCTAAGATAATAGTAATTCCTAATTTCATTACCACATCCAGGCACTATGCTGAATGTCCTACATGCAGTTACTTGTTTAATCTTCAAAATAATTGAGGAGATAGATGATTTCATTATTATTATTTTATAGAGTGAGAGAGGTTAAATAACTTGTCTGAGAAACTCCCGGCAGTCTGACAGATCTTTAATATCTCCTGGTAAATCTAGAATTTGCCAAAAAGGGAAAGGTTGAGTGTGTGCATGAAGGAGGACAGGATCTAGTGATGGAGGGGACAGGAGACAGTGTGTGCTAGGAAAAGTATTTTCCAGGAGGGGAGGCGAGAGAGTAAAGACAAAGTAAAGACAAATTCTGTGATACAGAAAAGACAACATGGACAGATGGCCTGAGGCATCATACTTTGTCCAATCTCTTTTCAGTTTGTTAAAATTTGCTTTTTCATGGTATTTTTTTATCAGCATTTTAAACTATGCAGAATTGTTGAGTTGTTACATATATTCTTTCTAGATAACAGCTGTATAGACCTACCCCAGCTTATGTTAAATTTGGGGATATGGCATGCCCTCAGCATTGTAGTGAGCTTTTTCTCACTCAGTGGCCCTTCTTAAAAATAAGGCTTCAGCACATTTCCAGGCCAGTATACATGGCTGTCTCCCTTTGTTCTGCTTAGGAATAGCTATAAGCTATAGGTCTGTGGGCAGGGTAAACTGAAAGATGCTTTGGTCTGGTCCCCTTTCTCTGCCCTGATCATATTAACTGCCTCCAGAGTAGGAGAGAGGTATATGCTCAGTCTCAGAGAGCACCTAGCCAATGACAAATATTGAGGTAAAGAAATCTACAGTATTTTACTCCTTTCCATACAGATGGGACTGATCCCTATTCCCCAGGCTTGGGTATCTATCTATTTGGAGTAAACTTCAGGAAGAGAGGTTGCCCATTTTGTGGTTTCACTTTTTGTGTAGGTATAACTAAAAAAAACAAACACACACACACACACACACACACACAAAAACACACAAAAACAAAACAAAACAAAAAAACACACACGTATTTTTAATCTACTTATGCTGAATATTCTCCATTTTCCCCTCTAAATCTACTCTCCACCCATACTCGGGGCTTCATTACCCAGGTTCCTCTTACTGTCTGGATTAAGGTTGGGTTTGACCAATGGGAGGAACAAGCAGACTAATAGAGAGCAGGAGGAGAGGTTCTCCAGGTAGTCCCTTCATTTCCGCCCTGTGGTGGCAGCAACTGTGCTTCCCTCCTGAAGGCCATAGCTCCTGCTGGGTGGAACCTCCTACAGCTCTCACTGGTTTCCAGAAACTGCTCCTCGCTTGTGCCTTCTGGCTTATGAGTGATAACAGCTGCAAGGGATCCTTCCCTCTCCTTCTCTGTAAATATTCCTTTCATTCAACAGCCCTGAGTCACCCTTTTGAGTGTGTCATCTCCTTCAGTTGGAATCCTCACTAACATATTTGACTCTTGGCAGATTTTAACAAACAAAACACGAATATCGCAGAATTAAACCACTCAAACTGACCTTTAATAGTACAGACATTGTACAGTAAATAAAAAAATATAACTCAAGGAAATTTACTTACAATAAAAAAAAAATCACACAATCTACCAGAACAAAAACGAGTAACTTTCTGAAATAAAAAATTAATGCCCAATGTATGGCCTTGGCCCCATGTATAAGTTAGACTATAGCTTTGGGGAATTGCTAAAACAACATTTCTTTCCATAGTGTATTTCACTCAGGCAATCAAATGCTTTGTAAATTTAAAAGCAATCAATTATAATGCTGTTAGTGATTGGAGGTATGTTATAAATGTGCCCTTGGAGAGGAAATCCAATGGAGTTAAGTGTTTGATGAAGACAGAAAATAGACATCAAATATTCAAGTTGCAACACCACCTGTATAAGTAGGCTTTGTAAGTCCTTACATATAAATCACTCGTTTGCAGACAAGACTGCTTCTCTATCTGTGAACGGCTCAAGTAGGGATTCTTCTCAGATTCAGAAAACCATTTGATTGGCTTAAACCACTACATCTGGCTAAGGGAAATAAATAAACCTCTGCTCAAGTGCTAGCTAATTGGCTTAGCCTTAGACTTTGCTAAGTCATCAAATTCTAAACCTGACTACAGTGTTTTTTTTTTCTTGGTTCAAATCAGAAATGACATTACATTAACATTAGGACAATCTTCCTTTCAATGTGCATTGACAGGAGCAGGCAGGGGCGCTAACAGTTGAACTGAATTACACTGAAAATGTAGTGATGTGGCTCGGCTTTGCCTGCCCTGCCGCTCAGGGCTTGCAGCCTCTGCCAGCATGGCGATTTGGGGTGGGTGCTGTTTCTAGAGCTTTGGTCTGGTTCAAGGTCTGATTCTGGATTCAAACTCTCTGAGGTTCAGGTCTTCTGGAGAGGCTTTCTAAAGCTTCTAAGTAAACTCGGGTCCCTACAGTATCTTTGGAGATTCAAGGCCACAATTTAGGATGAGAATTTCCCAGTTATTTCCTGGGAAAGATGACCTGGGAGCACAGTGAACTGTCCAGCAATAATTCAGCTCAGAACAGACTGCTTTGGCCCGTTACTGGACACCTAAAGTTGGGGCTGGCATTTTGAGGTGAATATCCACTATACATTCTTTCTCCCTTTTCATTCCACTGACTGTCGAGGGCAAAGACTAAAATCCAGGTCTTCTTTCATCACAGTTTGGTTCTTTAATATACCAGGCTAAGTTCAGTGTTTTTCATTTAACTTGAAAATGACTCAGTAAACCTAAACAAGTATGTCTGATGAGGTGGGATTTAAAAAAAAAGAAATATCCACATATACCTAATCCTAGTAAATTTTTCCGTTGCCTTTAAATTACCATTCATACTAGGTGAATGACTATTACATAGGATTTTTATCTTCAATTCCTTCTATGTATATATCAGTGCAAACGAAATAGTCATTTAACACAGTGCAAGAAACAGGAGTAAACTAGGAAATAAAGCTCTAGAAATCTACCAGTTCTTAAATGTCTTAAACTGTTATATTTTGGGCAGCCAGAGTGAATTATTTTGTTCCCACTAGTGATATTATGTCCAAGTTTGCTTTTTAAAAAAAGTTATCAGGCATTATTCCAGATTTTTTTGGGGGGGTGGTGAGGTGGGGTGAAGGAACGTAGTTAACATTTTCATTTGGAGGAAAAAACACACACCCATCTGATGAAAGAATTCAATCTTCCAGATTCAAAGTAACCTCAGAATTTTATGTTTAGGAATTACCCATGAGCTTAATTCCTTCTACTTGGTAGACAGGGAAGATTTATTTACATGTGCAGAATTTAATTAAGTTAAATTTTGCCTGGTTTGTTTAAGTTAGTAGAAAAGCAAATCATTTATTTATTCTTTTTAAAATAAGAGCTGATTTGACATAGATTGTGTCAAATACACTGGTGCCTAGAATGGTTTGAAAAAAACTCCAAGTGATCATCTAGTTTGATAACTACTTATAGGAAATGTTTTTACGTAAGCAACTCAATGAGATTTTGGAAAAAACTGACATCCCTTTTTTTTTTTTTTTTATAACAGCTATCTTGTAATAACACTCACTGGGAAAAAAAAAAAAGATGGTTCTACTACTTGGAAGATCATGGTGGAAGGAAAAAAATCCTCTAGTACCAAATACTATATTGAATATTTTAAACTCTAATTTACAATGCAACCATACTTTAAAAACCTGCCAAGTTAAATTTTTTTCTATCTCATTGAAAAAATATTATATCTATTCTAGCTATTCAATGTTATTTGGAAGGATTTAGCAAATACTATTTCATTTTCAAATTTTTGTTTTATAGTTTATTTTTGTAACATTTCAGATGAGTTTACACAGTAACTAAGATATGATTAAACAGTGCAAATTCACTGAAATAGTTTGATGCTGAGTTTACACCAGGCCAAACATTTAGATGTAGAAATATATAAAGATATGACTCACTGATACAGGATTTCCTATGTAGTATTAGTCAACCATGTTTCCTGGATAAAAATATGGGCAGATGAATTTTGCTACAACACAATCATCTTATAAAGTAGATGTCAGTCATGGCCTCAACACCAGCATTAAAAGGGTTCCAGTGTATCTGAAGAATTGACTAGATTTTTCAGTTTTTAACCCTAAATACGTGGCTTCAGACATAGCGACATATACTCTCCCCTGGAAATAGAATGAAGAGTATGAATCAGAATCAACTCTCTTACTAGTCTATTATTTCTTGGAAAATTCCTGACATTTTCTTAATTACTAGTGGACATTATAAAATAAATAATCTGATACTTTGACACACAGCTTCCGGAGGACTAGTGAAAAAGCTGACATTAACCAACTGAGTCTACTCTTCTACTAGTAATACCGCAGTGAGGAGAGAGTATTCCTACCGTCCCCCCCCCACACACAGATATTATACTACAAAGTGCCTATGATTCGAAAACTCATTTTCCAAAGAAAAGGTTTCTTAAGCAATCACAGAACATGAGGCTTGGTTGCTCCCATATATCTATGTCCTAGAAAAACACATATGAAGTTTTACCTGGTCTGACCGTGCACTGTATGTTTATAACAGTAGTAACACAGAAGAGTAAATGGAAAACACACAGTAACTCTTTCAGGTTTTAAACAGATTACAAAACCACATGCTTTCTCATCCAACGGGAAAGCTTCAATCAAAAGGCAACCGATCTTTAATGCAGTTGGTTGTTCATCTAAAAGGCCATGTAACATGCTCATGGAGGGTGGATTTCCATAGCTCCTCCTGACACCTTCCAGGAAGTGCTTGTCAGCTCCTCTGTAGCCTAAACCACTGCTGAAAGGTTGATTTCCTCTGTCTTATTAGGGTAGCTTCATTTTGTTTACAAACTACTTTTCTCATTTCTCCAAGGAACCATTTCAGAATGATCTTCCAGATGCTGGCTAACTAAGCACTTCTTAGCTATTGTCTACAAAGGTCAGTGTGTTTACTGGCATTTGACCGCGTAGAACAGGAAGTTTCTGTTGCATCTTGTGTTCTTAATGAAGCCCGACAACAGAGGACCGAACGCATGAGTCTCAGAACAGGGGGCCTCAGGATGGCAAAGACCCAAGGGTTGATGATCGGATTGACTGATAAAAATCTAAGTGCTTGGAGGTCCCACTTTTCTCTTCGGGAAGAGGTTTCATTCATATATGCAAAAATCTGTAAGAAGCAAAAGGGGGAAATGATGTTAGTTGTACATTATCACAGTGGACAGGCTTAGACCATATGCAGTTTCTTCAGATTTAAAGCAAAACCTGTTTTGTGTGTGGTGGCGGTGGTGAAAGGTGGATAGCAAATTCTCACTCTTCTTCCGTGGGTTTATGCCTTTCAGAAACCCTGAAACTGAAGTATTGTCTCCTTTTGGCGGATGAGGAAGTGAACTTCAGGAAAGTTAATAACAGCATGTTACATTCACTTCCAGATACTTAATCTGATTTGATGATCACAATTCAGTGCGAGAGGAAACACAACAGAGCATGGATTCTGGCCACTGGACTGCCTGGTTTGAACCCAGGTTCCATATATAGCTTTGGGACCAGAAGTAAGAATCTAACCTCTTTGTGCCTCAGTGACATCTGTAGAACAGGTGGTAATAGCAACAACACCCACTTCTGAGTTGGGAAGAGGACAGGAAGTAATATGTATAAGCTATGTAAAACAGCGCTCACTTAGTAAGTGCCCCACAGTGTTAGTTATTCTCTCCATTTCACCAATGAGGACCCCGAGGTGCAGAGAAGTTCGGCGACTCGCCCAAGTACCCAGGGCTGTTTGGTGGTGGAGTCAAGACACAGGTGCCAGCTCTCTTGGCACCGGTGCTTTGCTCACCATGTGCTCCATCCCGGTCGCCGATGTTACAGCAAAGGTCTTCAGAGCAATGTCTTAACCACTGAGAGGCTGACCCATCTTTACATGTGGGCCAATGTTTTCATGCTGGGATACCAGCTCTCATGGGATTTCTTAGATGTTTAGGGAGCAACACAACTTTTTGGTCAGATTAAAAGGAGTGGAACTGTACGTGCTCGATAAAGATCAAACACTTCCCACACAGCTTACAGAAAAGAGGAAAACAGATGTAAATCACACCCAGTCGTTTAAAACCACTTTATAATGTTTCAGGGACTTTCTTGCCAACGGGGGCCCACGAGGTAGAAAGCTATTCCTTATTTCTTCCACTCTCCTTCACCAGCGGAAGGAATGTTTTATTTCCTTCTCTCCTGCTTACTCTGTAGGCATCTGACGAATGAATATACAAAGCAAATTGCAGGGAGGGGGGAGAGTGGTCCTGTCTGCATTGCTTACGTTAGGACAATAGCAGGAAGGTTTGGCAGCCACAGGTGTTTATGCCAGAGAATCTTGGCATAGGGAATGGAGAAAAGACTTGGCAGATGAGTAAGGAAAAAGAAGACTGATGGTGGATTCCCTGATTATAGAGAGAAGAGAAAGTTAGGTGGGGATATGCAGTGGGGCAATAATTTTCTTGGCAGCTGAATTATTTTAGATGAGAACTATACAGGACTTATATGGTGTCTTTAAGGAGTGATTTTGGAATTTAGAAATTCAGGATAACATTGTATATAAATCTGGCAGATTAAGATATATCAGTCACCATATGCATGGGTGCGCGCGCGCGTGTACACACACACATACATACACACACACACACACACACACACACACACACACACACGAGCACTTGGTAGCAGAAAAGTCTGAGTTTTATAACCTAGTTTTGCCAAAGACTTTGATTAACACTGCATTGGCTAGCAGATGGGCAGTGTAGGGAGGGCCTGGCATTCTAGTGTCACGGCTTCACTGTGAAGATGAGTCAGGTTTTCAGTTCCTGGTCTCCTTGGAGTATGACAGAGCAATGAGAAGTGAGAAATTGTTTTAGACTATGAAGCAATTCTGTACTATTTGTTTCCATTTCATCCACTATGCAAATTGTTAAAAATGCTTAAAATTAGCTTTTCAGGAGCTGGCCAATATTTTGCAGAAGACAATTTCTTGTTTTACTCTTGGAAGAGATATAAACTTCAGCAGCCCTTGAAGTTCTTAATGTAAGATGTCTTCTCTGACCTCTGCATTTTTTAAAAAAATTGGTTCTTGTCTTTTGTCTAGAGTTCACCATTTTTTATCTTGTGGATACTGGATGATTATGATGATGATGATGATTATTATTATTATAAAATGTCCGTAACAAAATTTACCATTTTCACGTGTACAATTCAGTGTCATTAAGTGCATTCACACTGTTGTGCAACTGTATTATATTTTTCATTTTCTGTACATTATGATGTTTTGACATACTACAAAGCTTTCTGGCTGGGGAGAGACTGCCCCTTCATGGATGGTCAATTCTTAGAGATAGCCAAGGGCTCACCTGGGAGCAATCCTTCGATAGGCAGACTAACCAATCCAGAGCCCCTCTGTCTGGCTTTATATCCCAAGAGGCAATATTTCTCTGCCTTAATCTTGCCAGCGCCCAGTACCAGGCAACTAGGGGCCAGTCCTGCAGCCTAGAGCCTGCTGAAATGATTCCAATAGCCAGTCCTACACTGGTCACCCCGCCTTGCCTCGCCTTTCCCTCGGGAACTCCAATGAAGGCCGCGCCCAGGCTCCCCCAGCTCCTGCCCCTGCCTCCCGACTTGCACTAGTACTTTCCCATGTGGTCCTTGGTGTTGTTCAGTCCTTCCTGTTTCTAGGCCCTGGGAGTACAATCAACTTTGTTCTCTTGTCTTCTCTTGTGGCCACACTTGACTGGCCATCTCATAAAAGAACAGAACAGCAACCATCACCACCATCCATTTCTACAACTCTTTTCATCTTCCCAAACTGAAACTCTACCCATTAAACAATAATTCCCAATTCCCTTCTCCCTCCAGCCAATCCCTCGTTTTAATTAAAGGCTGACACATTGCATAGAAGTCAATTATCACGTTTCAGTGCCATTTTGCTTCAGAGGCTGGTAGAATTTATACATATTTTTGCACATACTACAAATAAATTTGCTATAAGGAAAATACCAAGTGCTAATGTAAATGAGTCAAGATAATTTTAATTCCTTAGGATAGGCCTCTCTACTAGGCTTTATTAAGACTATGATGCCTACAAAGCTGCACAGATGAAAATAAGTGGGTTTTGTTTGTTTGTTTGTTTCATCTTTTATAGAATCCTTGCATCCTCCTGTGGAAAACTTCATCTTGACACTGACTGGATACTGTTTGTTTGAGCTACTTCATACCATCAATACAACCACATAGTGGTTTCAGAATTTTAGAGCAAATGAGAACTTTATCTGGCTGAAATTACCCAAGGAGTGTTAAAAATATTCGAGTGTTAGTCCCCTCTCCCCCTCATGGGATTCTAATGTGCAGCCAAGGTTGAGAACCCTGCTTTAGAACCTTACCTAACACCTGAAATAAAAACAGAATACCTGCTCAGGCCTGGCCAATCAAACAAATGACTTGAAGCTTCCTGAATTCCTGATCTTTAACATACAATCTAATTTTCCTTTGGAATCCTATGGATATAGCAGCTAATATGTACTGAATACCTACATGTACCAGGCATGATGCTAAGTCTTATTCTATTTAGTCCTTATATGGACCCGCAAAACATTATTACTCCCATTTTAGTAAGGAGGAAACCAAAGCTTAGAAGATTACTTACTTTGTCCCAAATCACACTCCAGATAAGTGGGGAAGCCCTGAAGTCATGTTCAAGCAGTGGGACCCAAATTTTTCTTTTAGCCACTACTCTGTTGCCAGCCTGTGATGTAGGGACTCATATAACATCGACCAGGGACTGACTCAATTGTGGGTTTGTCGGACACCTTTTTAAAGGTGGCACAGAGGTTTATGGGTGTCACTGTTAAGAGCCATGGCTATATCTAAGTAGCTACATGGCTTTCTTTGGGTGCTTTTCTTTCCCCCACTTCCTACAACTAAATTGCAGGCAGAGATTTTTATATATTTATCTTCCCTGTGAAGACATTAGTGAGTGTCCTGGCTTTAGGCTTTGCATAATTCATTCTTTAAAAAAAATTCACAGGGAGGTTATTTTTCAGGTAATTGATATTTTAAAGAAACCCCTCCCCCAAATCATAGGTGCTTTGTGGTAGAGGGAACAGGCGCCCACTTCCCTTTAGAAGGAAAGAGGGACATGGATGTGGTTCCACTACTAAAGAGTGTCCCCGGCCTTGTGCTCCAGGTGATCCCAGCGCCAGACACAAAGGCGAGTTAATGCTAAGGTTGGGAGCTCTGGGCCTGTATATTCCAGGGTGGTGACTCTAAACCCTTCGAGAAAATGTTGGACACTATGAACCATCTACCCAGAACTCAGATAAACGTAAGATTTTGCAAGTGATTTCCAAGTGACCTATGCCCTGTCCATGGAGTGCTGGTGTACAGGAACTGTTCGCCTTTCCCAAATGCACTTTCCCTCAGCCCGTCCCATCACACATAGGCAGCTGCAGAGGCCTTAAGTCTAGTTTTCTGCTATAGTGGGTGCAATTTCAGGGAGCGGAATAGTGTGAGAAAAATGAACCTTGGTACATCTTGATATACTTTGAGACACTTAAAAATGTTAGTCAAAATGAGGATGGGGAATGGTGATCAGAAACTTCAAAATAGAAGCCAGGAGAAGCCAAGGAAACTAAGCAGACCAGGTTGCAAGTTAACTGGGCCTTTAGGTGGAAAGAGACTTGTTGATTGCCCTCCTGAAACACATAGATCAATCACACACCATTTCTACTCTTCTCCCCCCGCCTTTAACTCAGTACTGTGATGGGCTCTTGAAATGTCAAAAAAAAAAAAAAGAAATATACCATCCCTAAAAGCTGTTTTTCTTTAAGTTAAGATCTTAATCATATGAAACAGTGATGATTAACTCAACCAAGGGTGGAGACATAACACATGACTTCCCTTTTGAAAAAAGGACTATGGTTCTTGTTGTCTACATTTAAAAAACTCAGTGTAATTGTGCTTTTATTCACAGCCACCATTTCATAATATCAACATGCAAAGGAAAATATATCGAGTGAAAACACTCATATAAGAAAACTTAGTTCTCTCAGAAAGTAATGTGTATTAAAACGATTTCAACAATCCCCAAACACATCATTAGTGATGCACAAATATTAACTTACATGGATATTAACTTAAAATATCACCAAGCAAAGTTCACTGGGGTTGCGCAGAGAGATTTCTGGATTGCTCTTCCATTCCTACTAGAATTGTGATACTTTCCATGTATGTAACTGATCAGTTTCATAACGCCTGTTCATGTCATAAAGAGTACTAAGAATGAACAGGAAAACTCCAAACTCCCGTATTGTTTACTTGAAATTTGTTCTGTATCACAAAGATCAGATTTCCACAAATCAGTATTACCTGGAAATTATAGCCCCAAAGAATTTCTAAAGATGAAGACATTTTTAGAATGAGTTGATGGTTCACTCTTGAAATTTTAGAACTGAATAAAATGCATAAGCACTTTATCCTAATGGCATGTGGAAAACAGTTTAAAATGACAGAAGCTACGCCCGGGTATTAGTAAAGTAGTGAGAAAGTGGCTTGACGTAGTTGGGAATGAAGACACAAACAGTATCGGAGGCAAGAATGGAGTCTGATGTATTTCCTGCATTCGGTTCCATTTCATGAAGAAAGTTTCTATTTGTCTCTGTGAAATGATGGCAACAGCTGATTAACATAAGGAGGAATTTATTAATTTATACAATATCCCTTTAGTACGTAAACAGTTTGGTTTTGGAATATGTTGTTGGTCCCATTAAGGATTTCATACTGAACAACCAAAATAACGTCATTTCCTAAACAACACGTGCCCCTCCCCTTTTTTTTTAATCAGTTAAGAAATGTTTTATGGTACCAATAGAAGACTTTACCTGAGAGGTAATCTGAATGTTTCTTATTTAGAGCAGCATTTACATTATCCAATCTCCTTAAACCTCCGTCTCAGCCTTTTAATTCACAGGTGTGTGGAGAAGAAAAAAGGAACCACGCACACCGGGCCCAGCGCATGCCCTTTGATCAGACATGGAGAAAAAGGTCTTTGCCATTTTCCTTTTAAAGCTTATAAGTTGGAATTAAGAGGCAAAGTGGTCCTGATATTTATAACATCTTCACAATTTCTCTTCGAAATTTTGGATTAATTTTCTCATATGGTACCCCTGAAATGAGCAATTTCTTGCCTGATAGTATTGTGGTTAAAGCATAAGCTCTGTGCTTACACTGCCTGGCTTTGAATCCTGTCTCCAACACTCACCAGCTGTGGGTGGGAAATGGGAATAATAATACTACCTATTTTACAGGTTGTTATGAAGAGAATGGGTTAGTGTATGTAAAAATTAGTGCTTAAAAATGTTAGCCATCTTGTTGTTGATGATAATAATGATTTTTGAGGTTGAACTTGACTTCATCACGGGGCTCTGGGTATTTTACATTTTGATAGTTGTACTTCCCAAACTTAGGAAGTCCTAGACTGAGACCCTTGGAGGAAGCAGTAATTCTGACCTGCCCACACCTTCGACATGACATTAGTCGTTACAGGCTTCCTAAATCCCCACTCTCCTCCTTCCCCAACTCCTACAGTGCTGACACAAGCAGGTGTCCCATTGGGCACACAGCTGTGAATTCTCCTCCTTGCGGGGCCACTTGTAAGGGACAGAAAGCAGCCCTGGTAGGAACAGGCAAAAAGAGGGTAAATTGCCAGTATTTTCTGGGATGCAAGGAAGCAAATTAGTGGGAATAGCTCACTAAGAATGATTTTACCTTGATTACATTTTAAATTGATAATACTTTATATAATTTGAGTTAAAGAAAATATGTTGATTAAAATTAATATCTGTTTCCATTTATTTTTTGTTGTGTGGCTACTAGCACGTCTTAAATTGTACATGTGGCTCACATTTGTGGCTCGTGACCGCATGTGCTCTGGGAGAGGAACATGGGAATGTCCAAAGGTAACCACGAGCCTTTGCCTTGTCTGACAGTGTCGCCAGTTTGGATGTGTGGAAGGAAATGGTTCCTGGCTCAGGTGGGAGACTGGTGTAGGCCATTTCTGACCACAGTCTCAGTGTGGGCCAATAAACTAAAAGGATAAGGGGGAAAGGTGTCCCACGGGGCACGTGATGAGCATTTTGAAACAACAGAATGTATGCACCAAACTGTAGCCATGAGTTGTGAATTATCAGATAAGCCCCTCCAAGAAATAAGTTGGGATAGTGTAACACTTCCTAAGGGTTAAAGTGCTGTGTAAATAAAGGAACTGACAAGTAACCAAGAATCTACTGACAAAATAATCTTCATCTAGCTCCTCCCATGCCATAAACAGGCAATCCTAATAAAAACACAGCTTCAGAGCCAACTCCTACTCCCCATTCCTTCTAACCAGACTTTTAGCTCCAAGCCCTTTCCATGTAGCAACTCTGGATCTGCCCCTGGCTTAATATCAAATGAAGGGGAGGCATATATATATATATATATATATATATATATATATATATATATATTCATATGTATATAAAATTACATATATTTGGAAAACAACATGTGGCGGTGATAGAGTCCTCATGATAGAAGGAAAATTTACTTAAAAACAGGGGAACTACTGAAAATCACTGCCTTTGTTTTGAAAAATACAGTTTAGGCAGTAGATCAGTCATGCTCAGAGGGGAGACCCTTTCCTCCTGCTCTCTTCCTCTACCCGGCTTAGGAAAGGAAAGAACAATCCTTTCACACATTTCTGATTCCCTCTGAGCCCATCCCTAGGCTGTTGAAGTAGCTGAGGGTCAGGAATATTTTTATATACATACTCACAAATAATAAATAAAATTCCAAGAACTGATATCCTAAGGCCCACCTATCCAAGACAGGCATTCCCCAATTCAGAGATGATTTATGTCTCCCAGGTTGAATTCTAAGTTGTTTAATGGAACTTGAAATGCTTTCTTTCTTTGATACTTATTCTGAATCGTATTCCCAACCCTGAAAAGCTGATTGAGCTCCTAACATAATCTTATAGGTTTTATCAGTAAAACATAACAAACCCACAGAAGCCATGTTGGTTTCTACATCATAGCATTTCTGTTGCACAGACTTCCCTGCTGTTGGTGGGATGGGAATTGCAGCCTCCCACAGTCCTCTTCATTTGATAACGGGGTGCGTTTTACATGCTCCACCTCATTCCCTTCCAAGTATAACTTAATGGCCAGCTTCTGCCCTGACAAAGGATGGGGTGGAAGTGAGGACAGTGAGGACCAGGGAGAAGAGAATGTAGCTCGGAAAGGGGGTTAACTTGGGGCAGGGAAGGGTCATATCCGGGCGTTTAGAACCCCGTGTCCTTTCCCACCCCTGAAGATGAGCGTATGAAGATAATAAAAGACAGTGATGACGGTGGGAAGTAGGATAAAGTTACTTCTTCAGCTTCTACAGTTCAGACCAGCTAATGGCAGGCACTGCCCGCCTTTTTCCCCTCCAAGATCGTGGCAGGGGGGGGGAGTCACTGACAACTATGTGCTGCCTGCAGGGTCAGTCCTGTTCTTCTGACGTTTCGGAAGTGGAGCTGCCTGAACTTCCAGTTGCCATTCCTCTGTAAGAGGCCAGCCGGTGCTCGGACACATCCCAGGCTCGGTGGTACACCGTAGGAGGCTCAAACTCACAGCATCACCGAACTAACTGCTGAGGTTGCCCCAAACCAGGACAGCACCCATCCGGTACCTAGGCTCCTTTCTTTCAGTGCTCCAGACAGGCTCTGGCCCGCCGGGTCATGGCGAGCGCTGGGCATGCCTACCTCTCCCATCCCTGAGATGGACCAGCCATTCCTGGGGCGGCGTGGTGCTCCAGGGCGCAGTGATAGACTGAAGAGCACCTGTGTGTATTTCTGAGCGTGACGTCAAGACGATGTTTTGTAAGAAGCGTGCAAATGCCTCCTCTTAGAGGGATCTGGTTCCTTGGCACCCAGCTTTCCCTCTAACTACCATTGCAGACGTATTACGAATTTTCATGGCCACAAAGAGTTGTGCTACCAATATGTCAATTGGGAAACCTGTTGAACCCTGGGGGGATGGGGGGGATGGGGGGTGCTGCTGAACTCTTCGAACAAATAATGAGGGCTCTGAAGCTCTGCCACAGGGACCCTTCTCACCGGGACCATTCTCCAGGGCGGCTGGAATGCTAAGGGTGGGGTCCCACAGGTTGCCCTGGGAGAAACAGCAGGCAAAGCATAGAGAACTAGCGCCAGTGTGCGGACCGGGGTGCCAGGAGGCCAAACCGCAGCTCAGGGAAGTCAGATGGAATTGCCCACCACTCAGAGGTGGAAGGGGCCACGCCAGGCTAGCAGTGGCCGGAGAGGGATCCCCTAAGGCGCCTTTGATTCTAGGATGAGGAGTGTGGCTGGCTGAGCGAGGGGCAAGGCTCCCTGTCAGTGGGACTGGATCGCGATCTGAGAAACACTGGCCTCAGGAGGCCCTTGCACCAGGACTGGGGAGGGGTGGAAGCGGGGTCAAGGTGAGAAGCGACAAGGGGAAGTCTACAGACCTGGACACACTTAGGGCACATTGTTACAATGTTACCCAAGTGTGTGCGGCGGCGGCGGAAAAGTGGGAGTGAGAGGGGGGCGAGCGTGAGAAGGCTGCGCAGGGCTGGGCTGCGGGAACGGAGCGAGTGACTTACCGTGAAAGGCAAGGAGCAGACGGCGAAGGTGATGGTCATAATAGCGAGGAGAATGAGATGGTCCGTCTCCTCCGCCACGGACACCCTTTCCCCTCTCCTGCGGGTGGCGGGGCCCCGGCCGCTGCCCAGGCCGGGTCCGCAGCGGCCCCTCCGGCCCCGGCGGTGCATGCGGATGAGGTTGAGGATGACGCTGAAGTTGCAGGCGAGCACCGCGAGGATGAGGAGCAGCAGCAGGGTGGCGTAGAGCTGCAGGTACAGCGGGCGGCCGTGCCGGATGAAGCACCAGGTCCCGGGGCAGTACTGGACGTACTGCCCGTAGTTCAGCAGGGGCAGGGAGCAGAAGAGCAGGGAGACGGCGTAGATGGCGGGCAGCACGGCCACGCCGCGGCGGCGCTTGACGTGGCGCTGGTAGAAGTAGGGGTGCCCGATGGCCAGGTAGCGCTCCAGGGCCATGGCGAAGAGCATGAGCATCGTGGCCAGGCTGAAGAAGGTCATGGAGAAGGCGAAGTAGTTGCACGCGCGGCTCCCGGGCGCCAGGGCTACCAGGGTCTGGTTCCGCGCGTACGAAGCCAGCACCACGGGGCTGATGAGGCAGGTGCCCAGCAGGTCGGTGAGCACCAGCTCGGTCACCAGCACGTGGAACAAGGAGATGAAGTTCCCGCGGCAGGCGCTGCGCCCCGCGTCTCCCCGCCAGCGGCGCGCCAGCAGCGCCAGCGCGATGAGGTTCCCCAGCACCCCGGCCGTGAACATCACGGAGCTGATGGCTGGGCTCTCGCCCGAGGGGAGCCACTGTCGAGTCTCGCAGTCCTCGAACCGGGAGTCATTGGAGGCGTTGCCCATGGCGGGGTGCCGGGAGCAGAGACGTGTCCTCCTCGCCCGGCTGGCACCTGGGACTGGGAGGAGGAGGGTCCGGACGCTGGAGCGCTCCGGGACCCAGAGGGAAAGAGGGAGGGATCGAAATCCAGAGCCCCCTTCCGGCCCCCCGCGCGCACCGAGGGCAGGATCGGCCCGGGTCGCCCACAGCTGCGGCAGAGGGAGCTCGGCTGCAGCATCCGGGCGGTGCAGGAGGCCCCCGCCGACCCGCGCCCACCAAGCCCTCCGCGCGCGGAGGGGGCGCGAAGAGGGCCGCTGCCTTCTCCTCCGCGCCGCCCGGGGGCGTGCTGGGCGCGGAGTCACGCGCGTCCTGGTCCAGGCGCCCGCGAACGGACCGGAGGCACCGCGAGCCCCAAGGGGCGCTGGCGGGGAGTAGGTGGGGAGAGGGGTCCGGGCACCGGCCGGGCGCGGAGCTGGGCAGAGGCGCGCGGGCTGTGGGCGTCCGGGCGCTGCTGGCGGCCGGCGGGAGCCTGCTCCTTACTCCGCTCCCGGGAGGCTGGTGCTGGAAGCCGCAGGGTCGTCTGACCCCCGCTAGGAAGCTTTCAGCCCCGGCAGAGGGCTGGAAGGCAGCAGCGGGGAAAGCAAAGCGACTCACCGAACAGTGGAGAAGTTAGGAAGACCCAGTCCCCTGATGCTAAAAAGAAGGGAACAGCAGACACTAAAGACCGCTTGCAGTAAGACCAATATGTTCTTCTTCTTCTTTTTTTTTTTTTTTTTTCAAGCATTCTCAGGAAGACACACTAAGAGGGCGGAACCAAAATTGGGAGGAAGTGAAAAGCAAGTCTGTCCATCCAAGGAACATCCCACGCATGCCACTGAGCCGCCTGCTGCACTGTTGCTTTTATTCAGTTGCCAGCATTTCACCTTTTCCTATGTCAACACCATAACGGATAACCACTTGTTTAAGCAACCATTTTTTTTTTTTTTTTACAAAAGGAAAACAACACCACCCCACAGTGTTGGTTGTACTTGTGTAGAATTGTGTGAGCACAGTTTTAAACTACTGCACGTTGTTCTCTACTCAAACTCCACCTTGAAAGAAAAGGTTGTTCAGCCATTAATTTTTTCAGTTAACCTTGGCCTACCTGGCAAAACCCATTCCTGGCGAAGTCTTTCGGTTAAGTGGTCAGTTTAAAAGTCAAGCTGACAAAAATGGTTGCTTACCATCTATTGCCATAATGGCAGAGTTGTGAAAATGGGCTGATGTTTAAAACAAGAAATCCAGTTTGACAGACAACGTGGGTAATGATATTCTTTTTTTTTAATCCTCACCGGAGGGTATTTTTCCATTGATTTTTAGAGAGTGGAAGAGAGAGGGCAAGACAGAGAGAAAGCGATTGGTTACCTCCCTCACAAGCCTTGCCTTTGACCGGAATCAAACCAGGACCCTTTGGTCCACAGGCCTATGCTCTATCCACTGAGCCAAACCGGCCAGGGCGGTAATCCTATATAATAAAAGCCTAATATGCTATGTGTCCGGTCATCTAGTTGTCCATTCAACCAATCAAAGCATACTATGCTAATGATATGCTAAGGCTGCTCAAGCACTTGTTATGACGAGCTTTTGCCCTGACCACCAGAGGGCAGACACTCTGACCGGTAGGTTAGCTTGCTGCTGGGGTCTGGCCAATTGGGACTTAGTGAGATGGGCTGGACACGCCCTGGAACCCTCCCGCAGTCCTCCCTGGCTGGCCAACCTCCTGAGTCCCTCTCTGACCCCGATAGTGCACCGGTGGGTTCCTTCATCCTGGCCTGAGCCAGAGACCCCTCGGGGGATGTCGGAGAGCCAGTTTCTGCTGATCCTGCTCAATGCAGGAGCTGTCCCCTGGTGGTCAGTATGCTCCCACAGGGGGAGCGCTGCTCAGCCAGAAGCCGGGCTCATGGCTGGCAAGCACAGTGGTGGTGGTGGGAGCCTCTCCCTCCTCCATGGCATGTCCAACTGCCAGGTGAGGCCTGCTCTCCATGGAGCCAGCAGTCGGACATCCCCTGAGGGCTCCTGGACTGCGAGAAGGTGCAGGCCAGGCTAAGGAACCCCCCTCCCTCAGTGCACAAATTTTGTGCACCGGGCCTCTACTTATCCTATATAATAAAAGCTTAGTATGCAAATTGTCCCCTCCACTGGAGTTCTTCCTGGAGTTAGACCAGAGGGCTAGCCGGCCAGGGGAAGGGAGAGGCCCTGGCCACAGCCGGCAGCTGCTAGGGACCCTACCAGTGCACAAGTTTCGTGCACTGGGCCTCTAGTATTCTATAAGGAAGGCCACATTCATTGGGGGAAGGGAGGAGGACAGAAAGGTGGAACCCTATGCATAGGGAACTGGCAAGGAAAAAAAATTCTTCATGTTGGAACAAGGGAAAGATTGACTGCTGAAGAGCACACCTTACTAGAGCCTACTTGCTCTCCATGAATGTTTTAGCTCACATTGATGATTCTGGCCTGGCGATTGGAATGGGATGGGATTCCCACCAGGTCAAACGAAGTGGGTTCTATTTTTCTCATATAAGGTGTTCTCCAAGGGCAGGTTGGTGGGCCTCCTGAACCCTTTCCTCCAGACCTCTCTGAGATTTGGGGGGTACAGAGCCACATTATCCAGGAGCCCCCTGTGTTAACATCTAAACTCTCTTGTTCACCGTCCTTCCTTCACAGCCTCTGGGAGTTGTGGGGGGAGATGTGGTGCAGCTTTGCTCTTCCTCATCTCCGATCTGGTCTCCTCTAGGCCTAGTCTTTCAATCACAAGCCAAGAATTGATGGCTTTGTTCTGTTCTGTTGTCCTTTCTCTGAGGCTGTAAGTGTAGAACGCCCCTGCTGCTGGCTGCTAAAACCAGGGAAAGGTCTCGAGTATCAGGAAGTTCTGGGCAAAAAAACCCATAAATTAGTACAGTGGTCGGCAAACTCATTAGTCAACAGAGCAGCAAACCGCGGCTCGCGAGCAGCATCTGGCTTGCGAGCCGCGGTTTGCCGACCACTGGGTTAGTATGTCGGATTAATATCCTGCCCCTTTGCATTCATGTAGGCTTGTGTATGTGGATTCAAGGCTTCGAGGGCTTTATTACTGCCTCACAGGATTGTTTGAGAAACAGCCTGATAAAGCCTTTGCAAAACCCCGAGTCAATAAAATGTGTTTTCCAAATGGATGTAAGAGTACAACAGTTCTCTTGTCTTCAGACAGGAACTATCAGAAAGGGAAAGCCACAACACTGCTTGTGAGCGCCAGGAGTTAGATCAAATGAGTCACTCCAATAATGTCAAGAGGGCAAATTACCTGTGATTCTAATTTTCTTTTTAAGATTGACAGAGCACAAAAACCCCAATATAATCATGAAAATTCTCTTAGAAAGGTTTGCTTCTAAGGACAGACTGAACAGTAAAGCAGTAAAGCACATATAACACAAAAATAAGGCTATGGTTATTCAGTCTGTGCAGAATAACAGATCATTAAAGAAATTTTGGAAAAAGATGAATTAAAAAAAAAAAGAAAGAAAAAGTCGCCCCTGAATGTATTCGTCAACAATGGCCACTCCTAACATTTTGATGTGTTTTTTTCTTCAATATTTCTTCTGTGCACCTTTGTTTCCATATTGTGATAATATTATTTAAAAATTTATACTGCTCTTTAAGACACTTAAAATTATAATGAATAACTTACATTGCAATATGTGTAAGTTCTGAGACCCAGAAATTGCATTTTCAGAAATCTATAATCCATTAATTTATTCACTCAGCAATAGTTTATTTTTTATTTTTTAATTGATTTCGGATAGAGGAAGAGAGAGGGAGAGACAGAAACATCAATGATGAGAGAGAATCATAGATTGGCTGCCTCCTGCTGCCCCCTACAGGGGATGGAGCTGTGAACCTGAGACCTCCTGGTTCATAGGTTGATGCTCAACCGCTGAGCCACCGTGGCCGGGCTCAGCAACAGTTTATTAAGGCATACATTGACTGAGGCGGCACAGCAAGCTGCCTCATTTCTATGTGCTCCAATGTCCTCATCTGTAATATGGGGGTAATAACAGTACTTACCTCGAAGGTTGTGGCTGAACTCGGGGCCTGGCTCATAGGAATCACTCAGCAGGTGTCGGCTATGTTATCACTGAGCCAGGTCCCGAGCAATGCCATATGGTCCCTGCCCTAATGAAGCTCATCGTGAGATGATAATAATAAAAGAGACTACAGTTTATTAAGGGCTTACTATATCCCCTAAGCCAGTGGTCGGCAAACTCATTAGTCAACAGAGCCAAATATCAACAGTACAACGATTGAAATTTCTTTTGAGAACCGAAAACTGACTTCTGCGCATGGGCCACGAAGTTTCAATTGCACTGTATGTGCGCGCCCGCACGTGGTATTTTGTGGAAGAGCCACACTCAAGGGACCAAAGAGCCGCATGTGGCTCACGAGCCGCAGTTTGCCAACCACTGCCCTAAGCTGTTAAAGTCTTCATATAGATCATCTCATTATTGCTTATCTTTTTTAAATGTTGTGTTCTTTTTTTTGAAAATTGAAGTATGATTGACATGCAAAAAAGCTACATTAATGTATACATTCCTACTATGGGTGAAAAGGTGAAGGAATTAAGCAGTACAGATTGGTAGTTACAGAATAACCACAGGGATGTGGATTACAGCAAAGGGAATATGGTCAGTGATATGGGGCTGAGTATGTGTGGAGCCAGGTGGGTACTTGAAGCAGCTACTAGGACTTGCTATATTCTCAAGCTCCTACCATCTCCATCTATTGTTGCCATTAAAGATATAAACTTGGAGGGAGGAATAAATGCTTCTGAAGAAGCCATGGCTCTTCATTTTGTTCTTGGTTCCAAGTAGCTTTGAGGCAAAACTAGGTTATAAGAAAGAGATGAGGGCTTTTGAAATTTAAATTTAACAAACAGATGAGAAAGTTTTGAGTGGACTCAGAGCTAGAGAGTGGCTGAGCCCAGAGGTAACTTGAGGACCATCCAAAGCTAAACCCCATCTCCTCTTGTAATTGGCATAGCAGGAGACACACATTTCATGCCCCAAATAGACCCATATTTGTCCTGCCCAGATAGACCCATCGTCAAATTAACCACACATCAATACTGCAAGCTCTTCTCTTATCTTGGGGCTCTCTGGAAACCAACCTTAACAGGATACCAAAAAAAAAAAAAAAAAACCCAAACAAAAAACAAAACCATTAAATGGGCCCATAGCACTATTCTTTGGAATTTCAGGGGATAGTTATTAAATTGTAATTCCATGGCAGAAATATTAGGGCTTTGAGAATAGTTTGCAGCCTTGATTTTCTTGTACCATCTTCCTCTTCGTTGGGAACTTCAACCCAAAAAGATTATATACTCAACACAAGAAAGTCTTTGTCATTTAAAAGCAGCAGTAATAATAGAAATGAGATGATTTATAGCTAGAGGTTGTTTTCTGTATATCCCTAAGACTAAAGAAAACACACTAGATTATCTTTGAAGCCCCTCGTAGCTCTAAAATTCTTGACTACTGTGTGGTCATAGTAGATTAAGTTATGGTTATGGTGTATTTTAAGCACTTGTGCTCCCTCTAGAGGAGCAACATAAAAAAATCAGGGCTATAGGCTTTTGTCAAGAGTTTTGAAGTTAAATTTTGGTGTCATTTAAAAGCGAAAGAGTCCATTTGGAAATAATCAGGAAAACACAGTTTTAATGAAGTATAATTTTTAAGTTATAAAGGTAGTAATTCTCCATAATCATACCACTTTAATATGATCCTAGTTTTTATTTGAACTGTGCATATCCTTCCAGATTTGTTTGCTATGCAGAACACAGAAAATACTGCATCCTGCCTTCTCTCTCTCATTGTATTTTCTACGTCGTATCAGTGTAATCACCATATCCACTGAGCGAATCCTACTCAGTCCTCACATCACTGGATGGCTGGGTTGTTTCCAATTACTCAGTGACAACTACACTTAACATTGTTATGCCTGCAGCCTTTCTATGTTTGGGGCTCTGTCCTAGGGATGAATCTCAGCAGTGAAATTTCTGAAACAAAGAATATGATTATTTTTGAAATGACAGTACATATTTTCACATCACTTATATATGTATCAACTTACATATTCTCAGGAATGTGTGAAAATACCAGCTGTCCCAGCTCTGGGTACTACTACTGATTTTAAATGTTTTGATAACTTAGTAGGCCAAAACATGCTATCTCATTTTTATATGCATTTCTTTGACTTTTGGTCAGGTTGAACATTTTCCCAAGTTTATTAGTTATATTTCCTCTTTTGAGAACTCTCTGTTCACATTCTTTGTGCATTTATTTTTGGGGGAACTTAATGTTTTCTCACTTAGTGAGCTCTTACTACCATTAGTAGTGATACTAACACTGAGTAGTTAGTACTAACTATCATTTGTTGAACAACCATGATACATATGTCAAATATTATGCTAAGAACTTTGCATATACTTCATTTTTAAAAAAATTTGTTTATTTCCCCTTTTTAAAAAAAAATGTATTTTTATTGATTTCATAGAGGAAAGAAGAGGGAGAGAGAGATAGAACCATCAATGATGAGAGAGAATCATTGATTGGCTGTCTCCTACACTCCCCCTACTGGGAATCATGCCCAGAACCCAGGCATGTGCCCTTGACTGGAATCCAACCCGGGATCCTTCAGTCTGCAGGCCAACGCTCTACCCACTGAGCCAAACCGGTATGTTTGCTTATACTTTAAATCCTTGCCACGATCCTGGCAAAGAGAAAGAAAATTGGGTTTCAGAGAAGCTAAATAACTTCCCCAAGGCCACAGGGCGTTAGTTTCTACTACAAGCTCTGCCTCATATAAATATGTATCTTTATTTTTATAAGAAAGGTATTAGCTCTTTGCAATATTTTCCCCAGGCCTTTTTTCCCTTTTGTTCAACTACATTTCCCCCTTTTATTTTAGCTATTTTGGGACATATAGAAGTAGCATATAATCCTATAAACCCTTTTCAAAGGCAACTATATCTTGGCTTTAATTAGGTGTCACATAATGACCACTGGAAGTAATAATAATAAAAAAAAGATATACTTGGCTTCCTCTGAAAACAAATTAGGGCCTGAGGTAATGTGTTTCTCATTGTTAAACACTTATTCCTATATCATACTAGTATATTAACTAGTCTTTTCCTTCCTCATTGATTTGTGATGTATTCTTGTCATTCATATAGTAAGACATTTATTTTATTGATCTAGCTTTTTTTTGTACAAATACACATTGTTTTAATCATATCTTCATAAGATGATTAAAAGAGAATAGGACTAATCCTCCCACAACTAATTTTTTATTAAAAAGAATTTTCTTTCCCTTTTTATTCTCCAAATGAATTTTAGGATCACTTTGTCAATGTAGGCAAAAAAAATTATTTTTCTTTTAAAGAAGGAACTTAAAGGAATAGAGATTTTAATTGGAGTTACATTGAATCTATAAATTAATTTAGAAATGTTATTTTCATATTCAGTCTTCCTAATCAGGAATAAATATCTGGTTACTTTTCCAAGTCTTACTTTACATTATTAATATAACTTGTATTTTTTTGTCATGCCATCACTACTTATTTTGTTAAGATTATCCTCAAGCATTATATACGTTTTAGTTGCTATTGCAAACAGGACCTAGTTTTGGGGTTTGTTTTTGTATAGGTTGCTGTAAGTATATAAAAATGTTACTGATTTTTTATATCTTTTACATTAAGCCATATTTGTAAACGCTTGATCATTTTAATAGTTTATCAAATGATTCCTTTATATTTTCTAGATACACAATAAAATCAATTAAGAATGGTGTTTTTCTTATAAAATTTTGTGTATAGAAAAAGTCTGCTATCCTTAGGAAGGCCTGCTGGCTTGCAAGGTTGTTGGCCTATGGTTGACAGGATTTGGGGACTTGAATTTTGGGAGGTTCTCACCATTCCCTGAGTGGTAGGGGTCGTTTACTATGCCTGGACTGTTTGGGCAAATAATCTGGTTCTTCCTGAACATCTGCGTTCCTTCCACTGGTCTGAAATTTTGGAATGTGCCAGGCAGAGGCTGCCTAGGTAACCAACCCCCAATAAAGACCCCAGAGGACACCACGTCACAGGTGTTGTCACAGTTCTGTGCCAGAGGAATGAGCACGTCTGTGGGACTCCATTGCAGAGGACTCAGAATCTTGTGCCTGGTTTTCTCTGGACTTGATTCCATGCGCCTTTTCCACGGCTTCGCATCTTTCATTGTCATGGATCACAGCCGTGACTACAAATATTGCTTTGTCTTGTGAATCCTTCTAGAGAATTCTCGAAACTGAGGGTGGTCTTTGGGAACCCTGACACAATTTGTAATGCTTATCTCTTCTTCGTGGTATTTTGTGTCAAGTCTAGGTATCACTACAAATGGTCCTTGTCTGGCCGAATCAGATGGAGAAAGGTTTGGATCCCTCCTGATTTGACTTCAAGCCTTACGCCCCTGGGGCTCTAGGGCATAGACTTGGAGAATGCTTGGTACCTATTTTCTTCCTACAACTGCAAGTTTTTATCCGTGTCACATCTCTTTTATCTTTAATTTTGTTTTGTGTTATTTTCCTAATTAATTAGTTAAGTTGGTCTTTCCTATCTCCCCCTCCCCCAAGAATCAGCTTTTAGTTTACTTACATTTTTTCTCATTCTTTCATTTATTTACTTTTGTCATTTTAATCTCATTTTGCTGAGTATCTGTGTTCTTTTTCTAAAATTGTAAATAATGTAGTCCCTCTTTTTTAATATTAAAATTACTTGTTGCTATGGATTTTGCCTCTGCAATACAGTATTGACTAACTCCTATACTTTTTATTTATGTTAACTGATCTTGTTTTAATTATTTACTAAACAATTTTAGCTGCTTCATTTAAGAGATTCCCTTCCTCTTCCCATGGTTGTTTGATAGTCTGAAAACTTAAACGAAGTCATATTTTGGGTTATGTAACAGACTAGACTATTTAGACGAACCCCCCAGTTGAAAACAACTAAAAATTGTGCAAAGATTGCCAGAGTCTGAAAAGCATGAAGAAGATAAGAAAGTAAGGATTTATCGGGCCAAAATCTAAATGAAATTGGGATCTAAAGAGAAAACAGAACACTGACGCTGCTTTCGCCTCTGAGGACATCGGCCAACTACGGAAACTTGGATTTTATCCCGCTTGCCCTCTCAGGGCCCGTGAGTTCAGCATCAACGTCTGAGTTCTGGCAGACAGGGAAAGTGTAAGAGAGAATCTTTCTCCATAAGGTTAGGGTCCCAAAGGGAACCTCCTCAGGCTGAGGATGAACCAGAAGTAGACCTACTCTCATGCTAACCCCCACCTCCAGGACACTGTACGGAAAAGAAAAGCCTTTGATGTTGAACAGTGGAGGGGGAGGAAAGAAAAGAAAAGAAGAGAAAAGAAAAACAAACAACCCTGTTTCTGAGAAGTTACAACCACACGCAGCCGGTCCCTGGGAGTTTGTAACCCCAGTTCACCTCTGCTGGATGGTCCAAAAAAAGTCTTCCATCCTGAGTGGGTTTAAAGTAGTCCTGGAATGACCTAAGTGCTGGTGAGTGCAAATCCTCTCTGAGAAGGCACCATTATCTTTGGCGGCAGAGAATCTCAGAAATATGAGCAGTTAGCGTATCAAGCTCACCAGGAAACGGGCACCATAAGCCAGAATCAGGAAAAATACCTCCAGTGGCTTCCCGTACCCTTCATTATCTAAAGTCTCATATAGAATTCCAGGAACCAAGTCGATTTGGATGTACTAGAATTTCCACACTGTACAGAATTTTGCAACATACTGCTCAAAGCCCCAAACTCAAGAACTTAATAGATTCAGATGGTGAAACTCAATAAGCAAAAGGCAGGCAACCTTTTATAAATGGGAAAAGACTTGAACAGATAGGTCCCTCACAGACACGGATATCCAAGGGCCAAGAAACATATGGAAAGGTACCCTTTGCAACTGCAGGGATGGACCTGAGTGAAATAAGCCAGTCAGAGAAAGACAAATATCACATGATCTCACTTATATGTGCAATCTAATGGACATAAACTGACAAACAAATAATCTGAGGTCCAGAGGAATGAATGCATGGAACAGACGGACAGATCTCAGAGAGGCTGGGGAGATGGGAAGAGATTAAC
Source organism: Eptesicus fuscus (assembly GCF_027574615.1). Taxonomy (NCBI): domain Eukaryota; kingdom Metazoa; phylum Chordata; class Mammalia; order Chiroptera; family Vespertilionidae; genus Eptesicus; species Eptesicus fuscus. The sequence continues at coordinate 39,523,126 of NC_072477.1, forward strand.
CGAAGAATTTATATACATATATGCATAACCAATGGACACAGACAATAGTGTGGTGAAGGCCTGGGGTGAGGCAGGGGCGGGGAGGAGGAGGACTAAGGGGGGCGGGGATTGGGAGACATCTGTAATACTGTCAACAATAAAAATAAACAAAAACAAAAAAAGGTGCGTCTGAGGGATATGCAAATTAAAACCACAATATGACACCACTATACCATCTCAGAATGGCTACACTAAAATAGAAAGACAGCCCTAGCCAGTTTGGCTCAGTGGATAGAGCATCAGCCTGCGGACTGAAGGGTCCCAGGTTCGATTCCGGTCAAGGGCATGTACCTTGGTTGCAGGCACATCCCCAGGAGGGGGTGTGCAGGAGGCAGCTGATCAATGCTTCTCTCATCGATGTTTCTAACTCTCTATCCCTCTCCCTTCCTCTCTGTAAAAAATCAATAAAATAAATAAATAATTTTACAAAAAAAAAAAAAAAAAGAAAGACAATGTAAAGTATTGATGAGCATGTAAATTGACTAAAACAGCCATACACTGCTATAGAAGTATAAATTAGTACAATCCATTCAGAAAGACAGCTTGGCAGTATTTACTAAGGACAAAACTTATGACCTAGCAATTACATTCAGTTATATCCTTAGTAGAAATTCATGCACATGTTCCCAAAAGACGTGTACAACAATGTTTATTACTATTTATCATATCCCCAATTAGAAATAACTCAAATGTCTATCGACAACAGAATGGATTAATCTATTGTGATATATTCGTACAATGGAATACAGCACACTACAATAGTGAGAATAACTAAAATATAACTATCTGAACAACATGGATAATTTCATGAGCATAATGCTGAATGAAAAAAGCCAAGTAGTATAGACTGACTCTATTTCCATAAAGCCCAAAGCAGACAAAATTAATATATGTTATTCCAAGTCATAAAAGTGGTTGCCCTTTGTGGGTGAGGTTATTAGTTAAAGGGGGACTTTAGAGGGGTATGGGATTCTGGCGGTATTGTTTCTGGATCTGGGTGCTAGTTACTTAGGTGTTTACTTTGTGAAAATGAATACCACTGTCTACTTATAATTTGTACACTTTCTTGTATATATTATCCTTTACTAGAAATTTAAACCTTTATAAAGAGACATTGAAGAAGACCTAACTAAATTGGGAATATACCAAAGTGATCAATAGGTCCAGACAATTCCAATATCCCAGCAGGTTTTTTTGTTTGTTTCTGGTGGAACTTGGCAAGCTTGTTTTAAAATGTATGTAGAAACGCAAAGCACTAAGATGAGGAGGGCCCATTTGCAAAAGAATTGGGTGGGAGGATTTAGTGTGCCAGCTATTGTAAAACTGCAGTAACTAAGGTAGTGCCAATGGAATCACATAGACAGACTAGAAATAGACATTCAGATCTGGAAACTTGATATGTGTCAGAGATGATATTTAATATCAATGGAGAAAGGATAAGCATTTCGATAAAAAGTTTAATTGAAGACCACTGGTTATTTACACAGTAAAATACATCACACCATTACACAAAATAACTAACTAAATAAAACCTAAGAGTGAAAGGCAAAACTATAAAGCTTTTATAAAATAATATAGAAAACATTTCATGACTCCAGTTTAGGAAAAAATTTGCTCAAACAATACATAAAAAAGCTTAATAAATTAGATTCCATAAAACAAAAACTTTTATTCACTAGAAGTCACCAAAAAGAGATTGAAGAATGGGAAAATATATTTGTGACAAAATATAACTGACAAAGTAACAGCAGACAGGACATCTGCTAGTCAATAAGAAAAGGCAGACATTATATGAAAAACCCAGGCAAAAGACTTAAACAGACGTTTTATAAAACGGCAATTTCCAAATAGCCAATAGATGTATGAAAAGGTGTGCAACATCATTATTATTAGCAAAGAAAACACATTCAAACCTCAATGAGATACCATTACAAACTTACCAGAATGGCGAAATTAAAAAGTGGCAAGGATGTGGACAATTGGGAGCTATCAAACAATGTTGATGGTCATGTAAGCTGGAAAACAATTTTTATAATATAATAAAACCGAAGATGCACTTAGCCTACAATCCAGCAATTCCACTCCCAGGAACATGCCTTAGACATATGTGTTTACATGACCAATACAATATATTATAAGAATAATCAAAGCAGCATTATTTGAAATACGCAAATCTGGAAGCAACACAAATGCTCATTGGCAGCATATGATATATTCATACAATAGAACACTATTTGGCCATGAAAATGTATGCACAGCACCTCCCATATACGAGGCTGAATCTCAAACATGATAGGTAGTGGATGCACTGGCCTGTACAGATCCCCTTTTCCAGGCCAGGGTACCCTCCCCTCAGCTCCTGCATGCATTGATTGATAATGGCTCACAACTGGTCCCTACTCTGGAAATTGCCCTTGGCCTAAGGATCTCTACCCCCAGCACATCCTGGCCGAAGACTTCTTACGGACTTGCTGTCACAGTATCTCGGTGGGACTAATGCTGTGGTGTATTCACATTCCAGAGCTCCCTTGGGAATGGGTTGAAGCAGATGCCTCATCCTTGCTTGGTTCCTGGCCCTGCCCTGTCCTGTGTCCTTCCCCACCTTTATCCTGACAGCACGAGATCCACAATTCACATAGACCTGACTGGTCCTTGCCTCTGCATGTGAGGAATCCGCCCTGAGACATATTGCTAAGCTGGAGAGAGCGACACTAAAGAGGACGTGCTATGGTGCACACAGGAGGTAAAACAAAGCAAAGCAAAGACATGGTCGTCTCAGGATAGTGTTTCCCCAAGAGCTGTGATCGGGGCAGGCACATGGGGCTTCTGGTCCCAGCAAAGTGCTGTTTCTTGACCTGCCTGGTGTCTACATAAATGTTCACTTGATAATTGTAATTAACTGTATGTCATGTTTTATGCACTGTTTAGTATGTATTATATACACAAAAAGAAAGTTTTCCAAGTAATTAAAGTTTTTTTAACTTAAAAATGTATTTCCCAATAAAAGAAGATGAACTGTTCAATTTCTGCTTTCTTATATTCGTTGAGATTTTCCTTGTAGCCTAATATACAGTCAAGGCTTGTAACTATTTCATGTATCATACTTATCAATATGCTACATTTACATATACTTTGTACATCCATTATTTTTTTTAAAAATATATTTTTTTATTGATTTCAGAGAGAAGGGAGAGGGAGGGAGAAAGAGATAGAAACATCAATGATGAGAGAGAATCACTGATCGGCTGCCACCTGCACACCCTCTACTAGGGATTGAGCCCACAACCCAGGCATGTGCTCTGACCAGGAATCGAACCATGACCTCCCGATTCATAGGTCGAGGCTCAACCACTGAGCCACATCAGCCGGGTGTACATCCATGAAGTAAATAGTAATGATTGCATATGTTACTTATGACTGCAGAAAAGTTATCCCAAAATTTAGTTGCTTAAAAGCACTTCTTGGCCCGAGCACAGCAGAGGCTGCAGGAGCCTGTGGGGCCCAGTCCGCTGTCGTGCCTGGGCTGCTGGAATGGGCTGACCATGGAGGAGGGACAGCACTGCCCCTGCTTCACGTGCAACACCTGTCCCTGCATGCACAACATCACCTGCAAGGTGACTAATCGGAAGTATCCAAAGCTCAAGGAAGTGGAAGATGTTCCTGGTGAGCAGCTGCCTGGGGGCATGCTGACTCTCCTGCAGAGCCATGTCCTAAATGTGAACATCCTCGTGCCTGTCTCATGCAGCTCAGACCCATTCTGCAGACGAGCCAATGGCCACCTTCTACAAGTGCTGCGATGCTCCGTGTGCACACAGCTGAAGGGAGCAGCGCCAGGCTGGCCCAGCTGCATGGTGTCTGTTTACTTTATTCCCTACAGTGGAGTCCCGGCTGGGAGGGGGCGCTGTGTGTCCTGGGGGTCTGTGCTGGTGTGGCAGAAAGCCAATCCTCTCAGGGTTGTTGGCCAGGGTATCAGGAAGTGGAGAGCCCATCTGCCAATTAGTGGATGAACTCATTCATGTCCAGAAAGGTTTTGTGTGTGGAGAGGATTATCCACAACTAAGTACATTTTATGTAAGGTCCTGTTCATTCATCTTTTACGTTTATTGGGCAACTGACATTCTTTTACCATCAACCAACACTCTTAAATAATTACATTGTTCGCACAACTAATAGAGTAAAGCATTTAGTACATTAGTTATTCCTAATTATTTAACTGTTAATTGCAAACTGACTTAATCACAATTTATTCCAAATATTTAATTTAAATGAAAAGTTATTTTTAAAAAGCCATTTCTTACCTCACGTTTTCTGTGGGTCAGGAACTCGGGCGCGGCCTACCTGGGTCCTGTGGTTTCTCCCAAGGCTGCAGTCAGATGCTGGCTGGGGCTGCAGCCCGCTCAAGGCTGGACTTGAAGGCTCCACTCCCAAGAACGCTCATGTGGTTGCTGGGGGTTCAGTTCCTCATGGTTTGTTGCACGAAGGGCTTCAGCTCCTTGCTGCCTGCTGGCTTCCAGATTTGCGTATCTTTCCGTGTTTGCCATGTAAGCCTCTCACGGCTTCCATAAGGACAGGCAAGCAAGGCAGAAGCCAGAGCCTTTTCTGTTACCTAATCTGGGGTATAGCACCCATGGCACGTTTTGCTGTATTCCACTCATTAGAAGCAAGTTGCTAGGTCCAGCTCACACTTGAAGGGAAGAGACTACACACGGCAGGAGACAGGAGACAGGGATCATCAGCAATGCTACCAGAAGCTGCCTACTGCAATGACCTAACTCACCAGCTGGTGTCTCCTTTGTTGCTTTGGAGAATCTCTGACCATTATTAAATAAGTAAAATCCTGACTGATACTCATCCTGGATCACAGTGTAGAGTTTTGCATGGAAAAAGCAGTTGGATCACAGACTAACATCTAACAGCCAGGGACCGTCCTTATGACTTTGGAGCTTGTATTTTAAAAACTGTTCATTTTCTCTGCCCACAGTACCATTTTACATATGGGATGTACCTTTCACAGCCACTCAGCCTCTTGTTGACCATCTGTTTGAGCTACTCTGGAGGACCACTGCATGTCTTTTTGAGGTGCCTCTAAAGCCCCCAAAGTGAATTGTAGGTCTGTATCATCACCTATGCTTAAAAACAGACTTTTATAAGTATACATATTGAGTAAAAATCCATCTGAGTTTTGAGTGATGTGACAACAGAAATCCTGTATAATAAAAGGCTAACATGCAAAATTTTAAAAAATATATTTTTATTGATTTTTAGAGAGGAAGGAAGAGGGAGAGAGAGATAGAAACATCCATGATGAGAGAGAATCATGGATTGGCTGCTTCTTGCAAGTCCCCCACTGGGGATGGAGCCCACAACCCGGGCATGTGCCCTTGACAAGAATCGAACCTGGGACCTTTCAGTTTGCAGGCTGATGCTCTATCCACTGAGCCAAACCGGCTAGGGCAGGCTAATATGCAAACTGCCCAAATGGTGGAACAACTGGTCGCTATGATGTGCCCTGACCACCAGAGGGCAGACACTCCTGGGCCTAAGCCGTCAGTCGGACATCTCCTGAGGGCTCCCGGACTGCGAGAGGCTCCCAGACTCCCCAAATTTTGTGCACTGGGCCTCTAAGTATAACTATATTTAAACAAATATCTTTTTGTCTATTTGCACTACCTTTGATTGATGGTGGGGCATGACAATAGGGAATTTTTCCATTTCTCATGTTTCTAGTGCTTTTTCCTTTGCACTTTAATTGCCATATTGTTTGATCAAAGTAAGTTTTGTTCACATTTGAAGATTAGAGCCTTGGTTCCATTGAAGCCTTTGAAGGGTATCATTTTGCTTTGGATGTGCCAATCGTGACCAGTAAGTCATTACACTTTTAAAAAATATATTTTTATTGATTTCAGAGAAGAAGGGAGAGGAGAGAGAAATAGAAACATCAATGATTAAAGAGAATCATTGAACAGCTGCCTCCTGCACACCCCCTGCTGGAGATCCAGCCCAGGCATGTGTCCTTGACCAGAATTGAACCCGGGACCTGCAGGCCAATGCTCTATCCACTGAGCCAAATCAGCTAGGGCACACTTGTTTTTTATTTTTTATTTTTTAAACTAAATTAATAACTCTCTGGGTCATTTTTAAATTTAAGGGATTTAAAGAAGTCTTTCCCACCCAGCAGGTGTCGCTCAGTGATTGAGCATTGACCCAGAAACCAAGAGGTCACCAGTTTGATTCCTGGTCAGAGCACATACCCAGTTGGGGGCTTCATTTCCAGTAGGGTGTGTGCAGGAGGCAGCTGATCGATGATGTTCCTCTCTCATCAATGTTTCTATCTCTCTATCCTTTTCCCTTCCTCTCTCTCTAAAAATCAATTAAAAATATTTTTAAAAAATCTAAACCCCAGCCCAGAGGCCAGGCCCAGTAATCTACATTTCCAACAAACTCCCCAAAATTATTCTGATGCAGCCAGCCTTGTACCCTTAGTTAAAAAAAAAAAAAAAAGATAAGTCTTTCCCAATTCATTATAAATTGTGTTGAATGGCATTTAAAAATTAAGTGCTGAACTGAAATATCATTGCTGTTATGAACACATTAACAACTGTTGGACATAGAAACCGGGACTCAAAAGAACTGTTGGCCCAGAAAGAAACTCACTATAGACTGATTCATTTGCCTCTCAGCATAACCATTATTGCTTGTCTCATTTTCGGTTCCTATAAGTGTATTCCTAGTATCACACGAGCTCACTCATCTAGAGGAAAAGATGAACAACATAGACTGAAGAACAAGAACAGCATTGATCAGACTGTCAGACCTCAGAGGGAAGGTAGGGGAGGGTGGGGACAAGGGAGATAGATCAACCAAAGGACTTGTGTGCTTGCATATGAGCCTAACCAGTGATCACGGACAACAGGGGGAGGGGGGCTTGCGTGTGGGGGGGATTGGGAAGGGAACAGGGGGAGGGGGTTAATGACAAATATGTGATACCTTAATCAATAAAGTAATTAAAAAAATAAATAAAAATTAAGTGCTTCTCCCATATACAGAGCATATGTAACCAGAGCATGATGGATTCTAAACACCTTCTCCTGACTACAGGCAGTTTTTAAAAATTGTCTGGAACAGCGGTTGCCAACCAGTGGTCCGCGGACCACTGGTGGTCTGTGTGGTCCAAAAGGTTGGTGACTGCTGGTCTGGAAGATTGAAAACTTCATCTTGCTGCTACCAGATGAGATCTGCTGATTTGTTTCAAGGAGTTAGGCAGTTCGGAAAAGGCAGGGAGAGCAAGCCCTGATTCCAGTCCCACCCCTTCCCTGTGAGCTCAGCTTTCCTCCACCTAGAAGCCGTCCTGGAAATACCCAGAATTGCAATTCTAGCCTCACTCAGGAGGGTGTTACAGGAGAGGGAACCAAACACTCCGCTCCAGTAAGATAAGGGTGTTTTAACAACGTTAAAATCGCCAAGTAAACAAACTTTTTTATTTTTTTATTTTTTAAATATATTTTATTGATTTTTTACAGAAAGGAAGAGAGGGATAGAAAGTTAGAAACATCTATGAGAGAGAAACATCGATCAGCTGCCTCTTGCACACCCCCTACTGGGGATGTGCCCGCAACCAAGGTACATGCCCTTAACCGGAATCAAACCTGGGACCCTTAAGTCCGCAGGCCGACGCTCTATCCACTGAGCCAAACCGGTTTCGGCGAGTAAACAAACTTTTTACATGGTTAGTTATGAATTGCTATTTCATGGATAGAATTGAAGCAAGTTAATTTCCATAATTTCTAGGACAGTAGGAATAAATATGGAACAAGAATATCCCTCCTGCATTTACTATTTTCACCTTTGGATGGCCTAAGAAAAAAATCCTTACATTCCTCATCAGACACAGAGGACTCCCTGTCCAAGTTATAGCCTTTTAATGGAGATACTTACGTTTGGGGGAGATTATGGAAGAGAACACCTTTTATTTAATATATCCATACTAGAGGCCCGGTGCATGAATTCATGCACAGGTGGGGTCCCTAGGTCTGGCCGGCAATCAGGGCTGATAGGGCCAGGCTGATTGGGGCCTGTAGGTTGAGGGGAGGGACAGGGCACATGGAAGGTTGGCCACTGGCCCTGAGGAGGGAGCTGGCCCTTAGCCCCCCTGGGAAAGGGGCCGTGTCTGCTGCCACCCACCCCTGGTTCCCCATCCCAGCCCAGGGCCAAAGGCCCTGGCAGGGTCGGGAGAGGAGGCGACGGTCACCAGGCTGGGCATGGAAGGAACGAATGCTGGATGCTGATGCCACCAGCTGGCCATGGGAGGTTGGCTGTGGGAGTGCACTGAACACAAGGGGGCAGCTTCTGCATTGAGTATCTGCCCCCTGGTGGTCAGTGTGTCATAGTGACTGGTCGACTGGTCGTTCCGGTCATTTGATTTATAAAAGCCTAAGCAACTGGCTGACTGGCTGGTAGCTATGATGCACAATGACCACCAGGGGGCAGACACTCAATGCACAGGCATGGAAACACGGAACAGACTGAGGAATCTCAGAGAGAAGTGGGGAGGGGGAAGGGCAGGAAGAGATTAACCAAAGATCTTATATGCATACTAGAGGCCTGGCCTGCGGGAATCGGGCATGGCCTGCAGGGATCGGGCTGAAATTGGCTCTCTGACATCCCCCAATGGGTCCCAGATTGTGAGAGGGTGCAGGCCAGGCCGAGGGACCCCACCAATGCATGAATCCGTGCACCAGGCCTCCAGTCTATAATAATAAAAGCATAATATGCTAATTAGACTGGACAGCCAAATGACCTTCCAGACGTCATTCTGGACATCCTTCCCGATGAAGCCGCTGTGGCGGGGGCCGAGGCAGAGGTGGTTAGGGGCAATCAGGCAAGCAGGCGAGCAGTTAGGGGCGATCAGGCAGGCAGGCAGAGTGGTTAGGGGCGATGAGAGAGGCAGGCAGAGTGGTTAGGGGCGATGAGGCAGGGAGGCGAGCCATTAGGGGAAATGAGGTAGGCAGGCAGAGGCAGTTAGGGGCCATCAGGCAGGCAGGCAAGAGGTTAGGGGTGATCAGGCAGGCAGGCAAGCAGTTAGGGGTGGTCAGTCAGGCAGGCAGAGTGGTTAGGGGCGATCAAGCAGGCAGGCAGAGTGGTTAGGGGCAATCAAGCAGGCAGGCAGAGTGGTTAGGAGAGATCAGGCAGGCAGGCAGGTGAGAGAGGGATGTCCAACTGCTGGTTTAAATAGTCAGACATTCCCAGAGAGGTCCCAGATTGCGAGAGGGTGCAGGCCAGGCTGAGGAACACCCCCCCCCCGTGCACAAATTTCATGCACCGGGCCTCTAGTATAACATGTTTATAGTACATGTTAGTTGTTAGGGGGAAAAGGAGAAAAATAGTTGAATAGAATAGAGAGTGTCAGGTGTGAGTGATTAGTTCTGAGAACCAGAGATCAGAGAAACATTATAAATGGAGTTTATTGCATATTTTATTTTCTTGTCTTTTTAATTTTTTTCCCATGGATCAGTGGTTCTCAAACTTTAACTGTCATGAGAATCACCTGGAGGACTTGTTAAAACACAGTTTGCCGGCCCCACCCCCAGAGATTCTGATCCAGTGGGGCTGGGTGGGGCCGGAGAACCTACATTTCTAACAAGTTCCAGGTGATGCTGGCTCAGACCACGGGCTTGGAGAAGTGCTGGCCTGGAGCCTGGAGACCATGAACAAGGAGGCTGCATGGCTGGTGAGTTCTGGGGTCATCTTGGTATTTCTGGGATTCCTTCTCTCCCCTAAAGTTTCAGTAGTGCCTGGCCCAGACAGCCTTTGATGGATTTCTGAATAAAGTTGGCCCTTATGCACCTGGCTGGGTAGAATTATAATTAAAGTCTAGAGATAACCCAGAAACTTCCCTGGATTCAGTGCTGCAATCTTTTGTTCAGCTACACTGGGGGAAATGGGAGTTTTTTTCAGAATCTTTTCCTTTCCTAACTTGTTTCTGAATATATTGAAACTTTGAAACTAAGAAGCGGGAAATGGTCAAATAAGTGCAACTGAAGGAACAAAAGGCATGACTGAGTCACCGTAAGTTGGAATCCTTCCTATCAGCTGTACCTACTAAAGCTGTGCGACCCATCTCTCCCTCCCACTGCTTGAATTCAGCAGCTCCTCATCTCTTTCCCTCCTTTGCAGGAGGGCACTCTGGGGTCTGCATATTGGGTGTCTTTGTGCCTCTCCAAATAGAAAGGTCATAAAATGGGGCCCTTTCCTCTGAGCTGATGCAGCCCACAGCCAGGAAAGCAGGACCAGGGCTGTACCTGGGTCCCATTCACTTCTTTAGTCAGCGCCCTGGTCTAGTGCACTGACCGCACATAGCTGCCCAGGGCCCAGCACACCCACGTCCACCCATCTGGCACCCCCACCTGCTCTGTCCACAAACCAGGCCACCAGTATGATCTTCCGCAACCTCCATTCTGATTGCACCCTGGCTTCAAAGTCTGCAGTGAGTATCCAGGCCTCACAGAGCTGCAGCCCTTCCCTGCTGCACCCAACACCCTTTATGATGCGAAACTTGCCTCTCTCTTCAGCTTCTTTGCCAGCCTCCTTTGCTCAGAATCCCAGATCTCTGCCAATGGAGTTACTAACGCAGCCTGGATATGGCCTTCTCCTTTATGCCTCTGTGGCTTTGCACACCCCATTCCTTAGACTGGAGAGCTTTCCTTCATGCCTTTTCCCCTTCGTTTGCTCGGCCCATTTCTATTCATTCTTTTAAAAAATAATTTTAGGGGGGAGGTAGGACGGAGGAAAATAATTTCATGTAAAAGAAATATGGACTTATTTTAGAACTTGGAAAATACAAAGAATTATGTAAAATATATTCATAAAAAAGGTAACTGGTTCACACATCTATTTTTTTCAAGGCATTTTCTACATATGTACTTTTATGGATCATATTCAGTTTGTATCATGCTTTTTTTTTTTTACCTACTATTGCACTATAAGCTTTCTTCTCATTTTTCATAAATGTGTTGAAAACATTCTTTAATGGCTGTATAATGTTTCTATATGTTTGTGTGTATATATTTCTAAAGAGTTTGTTTAACCCTTGCTTTGGCCATTTAGATGGTTTCCTTTTCATTTTTTGTGCTTCTGTATATAATGCTACACAGAAGAATTTTGTTGTTCATTATATTCCACAAATGAGTGGGATCATGTGATTCTTATCTTTCTCCGACTGGCTTATTTTACTTAGCCTGATGCTCTCCAGGTCCATCCATGCTGTTGCAAATGGTAAGAGTTCTTTCTTTTTTACAGCAGCATAGTATTTCATTGTGTAGATGTACCATGGTTTTTTAATCCACTCATCTGCTGATGGGCACTTAGGCTGTTTCCAAATCTTAACTATTGTAAATGAGGTTTTGTACATAACTGTGCCCACCCCTCTGATGGTTTCCTGGGAGAGAATTCTAAGTTGGGATTACCGGAACAGTAGAAAAGAACACTTTTAGGCTCTTGATCTACACTGTAAGGTTGCTATCAAGAAAAGGTGGACACACTGACAAACTCACCAGGGGAATATTCATGTTGCTCTTACTTCATCACAGCCTCTGTTATTGAGAGTCATACTTCGTTTGGTCCTGGAGAATTTGATTTTAATTTCGCACTTCTCTGATTAGGCAGGACATTTTTCTACATTTATTAACCATATGTATCTCCTCTTATGTAAATCATAGCTTTGTGTCCACTGTCCAGTTTTGAACTGGAGTCAAAATTCCTACTCATTTTCAATTCTTCACTTAGCATCTTCTCACTGAGAAGCTCTGACAACGCTCCACGTCCCCCCTAGTCGAGGCCTCCTCTTCTGATAGCTCTGTGTGCACATTCGCTATCGGGATTTCTACCCTCTACTGTAATTGTACATGCCTGTGTCCCCCATTGCTCCTGGCCAGCTCTGAGTCGTATGTGTTCTTTTCCTCAGCACTAACCCTGGTACAATGTACGTGTCAACGAAGACTTATCTAATGAACTAATGAATAAATCAATGAAGATCAAAGAAGTGTTGACTTTTAACTTAACATGAATGTCATCAGGGTAGCTTATCTCCATTTTCTAGAGAAAGGGTCATTAAGTCCTTGGATAAACCTACGCTGACTTATTTAATGTAATATAAATGCTGGTAGAACAGCCCATTAAACTGCTAAAGAAAGAAGTACTCCTGGAATTGTTTATTCAAAAAAGAAAACAAAACCTCTTTCTTTTTTAGAAGAAAAGTAATTTCCTCTGCAAAATATTATAAAGATGTTTATTGATTCATCTGTGACCTTTTCAGATGACCTTGACAATCATTACAACACACCTTCCAAAAGGAGAACACAAAAAACTTCACTTCCTCCACAATAAAACACATATGTACTCACACTTTAAATATACAAATGAAAATTAAACTGAAAATGACTGCATTTTTCACCACATCATACTCCCAAATTATAACTCATGTATTCCTAATTGGCCATTTCACAGTGTTGCTACACACACACACACACACACACACACACACACACACACACACACACGTATCCAGGTTAATATCATCACTGATATAAACCAGAGGTGGAAAGTGGGGTTGCTGCTACGTTGGCAATAAGTCCAATGCTCTTGTCTTTGGAAGAGGTGGCTGACCGGGCGTCTCAGGTCTGTTCAAGGGCAGCCGGCTCTCCATCTCAGAGTCTGCATGTGTCAGGGTACCAAGGGACTCTAGAGATGCTGAAAATGCCCCAATGTCCCCCATCTGTTTTTTCACCAAAGGTAAAAGCCTTTACCTGTGTGCTTTAGTTTAACAGCTGCAGCGTATCTTCCCCACTTGTTCCTTTTTCATAGTGTTGCTAACCTTTGCAAACATTTAATGTACAATTAAAGTGCTCAGCTGTGCTCCATCTGAGCCCATCCTGCTCGTTTTAAAAGTGCATAGCTCTCCACAAAATCTTACTGTTTCCACAAAGAGCAGAATACGGCTGTTAATAGGTAGATGTTAAGGTCCCTGTCACCACCCTCAGCTGAGGTTGACTGAGTCCTGGGCGGGCTTTTCGCTCTGCTGAATGCCCTGCGGCTTCGCACAAACATAGGCAGTAAACATGGCTCAGCTCAGCTCGGCTCAGCTCGGCTCCCTGGAAATTCTCACATCACTGCTTTCAAAGAAGCATAAACCCTTCCTCCCCAACATCCATTAGTATGATAAACCTATAAAATGCAGGTACCCAAAATTGAAACAGTATTTTGTAGCCACTCCCAAATTTTGATTCTTACTGATATCTCTGCTTCAATACACAGGAAACTTCAAACGATAAACATTAATTTTTCTTCTCTGGGTAGTGGGCATAGTCACATCTTGCCTTAAATCTACTTATTTATAGCTTCTCCTCTCCAAACCCCTGACTTGGCTGTACTTACCATCTCACTTCTCTGAGGAACATCTATAATTCAGACATACTTAGATCATTTGGAAAAAATAATAAATGGGTAATTTTGATACAAAACAAAAAAGCAGGTTTCACTAGAAATGAATAAGAAATTTTAAGAACACCCATTACATAACTGTAAACAGTGGTGTTTCTACTGGGCTTAGACCCAGTCGTCTCAAGACCTCTCAAAAATTAGGGACACCAAGTACAAATGTTGGAACAATTAGTATCATTGCCTTAAAACTTTTAACATTATTCACAACATTTAAAATTCTAGTCACTATTACTACCTTGAAAAAAAAAAAAAAAGGACCTGACTGGTTCAAGTACATAGAGTGACAATGCCTTGTTAAGATATCAAATACTTTTGAAAATACATTTAGATGTTTTGTGATGGGAGATAACTTTTTAGGATTTAAATTGAAGTCTTTTTTTTTTTAGCGTGGTTCTTTGATGGTAAATGTGATACATTCCTCAGCTTACCAGAGACTGTAAGACTTTGTCACAGACTGGATTCCATGTGAGTTTGGCAGGAATTGCTGTGCCAGTTCCTATACATAAGAGGCCTTATGAAAATCTTGTGAAAAAACATCCGAAATACTGATGTCCTGAAAATGATGAAAATCCAAGGATCCGCAATTGAGATCACAGATATGAAACGCAAGGCACTGAGGTCTCCGGCTTCTTCAGAAGTTCTGTTTTTCTTGGTGACAGCTTTAAATGCTCCATAGTAAGCACGATACTGTTTTAAAGGGAAAATATATCCATTATAATATTGAAAGGTTGGTGGCAGCAATACATTCACTTATTTCAATCAGGATACATTGCTTTTCTGTAAGAATATGGCAGCTCGGCTTGGACTATGCATTTTGGGCAAATTTACTGCAGCTGATGGGTGCAAGTGAGGAGCCTGGGAGGTGCAGAGCCAACATGGGAGGCTCAGTGGAAGTGGGGGACTCCTGGGAGACCCCGTCTAAGTCCCTATAGCCTGTTTTACCTGCTGTGAACACAGGAGTTTCTAGGTCCCTGCCTGGCCCCTCAGAGGAGGAGCTGAGGTGGGACTAATCCAGTCTACTGAATCTTTTACAAACAGGGTCACCACACTGCCATAAATTCTGAGGTTCTCTGTCTATATTCTCTTCAGTTCTTCTTTCTTCCTTCTGCCTACTTCCTATCCTCTCTCTTTTAAAAAACAAACAAACTATATCTTTATTGATTTCAGAGAGGAAGGGAAAGGGAGAGAGTGATAGAAACATCAATGATAAGAGAGAATCATTGATCGGCTGCCTCCTGCACCGCCCCCTACTGGGGATCGAGCCCGCAACCTGGGCATGTGCCTTGACTGGAATTGAACCTGAGACCCTTCAGTCCGCAGGCTGATGTTCTATTCTCTGAGCCAAACCGGCCAGGGCCCTATCCTCTCTTATTAGTCAACCCAGAAATAAATCACCCTTGTGAAATGTCACCCGTATGGAGACATCAATGGAACAGCAGCATCTAAGGGCTGTGAAGAGACAGGAAATACTCCAATGAAAAGACAGGAGACCTGTGAAAGGACCTGGCCAAGTCATGTTAATTACTTAGCATAGATGGTTACCTTTCTGAGGTCAACATCCTCCTTTCACACTAGGAAAAAACACACACAAAAGACATATAAGCCTACTTACCTGTGCCCAGTCACTCCTACTGCCTTGATCCTCTCTGAGGTCTCTGTGGCCCCCCAGAGCCTGCAAACTACTGAGTGGCTTGTCCTGCCATTCAGCCAACACTGCTGCCTAGCCCAGCATTACCACTACCTCCCTCTCCGCTGGAGGCCAGCCACTTTTACTCGATGCTATTATACTCCCTGTGCCCACTGAGATTCTAAATCCATAATAGGACAAAATGGACCCTAATGGGACAGGAAGTAGGCTAACTCAACATTGGTGGGAGGAGATATGAATAAGTGCACAGACCAGACCCACTTAGGCAATCAAGGGACATCTGCTGGAGAAGATGTGTTTTCCCATCCTTGTTTCCTTACCTTTTTGCTCTCTCTCTCTCTCCAGAGCATTTTAGTGGCCTCAGCGACTCCCATCTAGTACACTTAGGAAGATACACCGTAACTGGAAGATCTCTCCCATCATCAGGGCTTAATAATACTAATAGTGACAATAATAACTAATGCCCATGTTCCCAGGCCCTGTTCTAAGCATTTTACTTTGAAAACATCAGTTCATCCTGATAAAAACCCCGTGAAGGAAGTACGACCATTATCTCCATTTTAGAAGTGGAAACTGATTGCATGCCCAAATCCTATCGCCTCTCAGGACCAACCTCAAACATCACCCCCTTCAGGAAGTCCCAGTGAAGTAGTGGCCACGCACACCAGCTTCCGCGCCTGAGTCTCTGGGTTAGAGTCCCCTCATTGGCTGTGTGACTTTGGGCAAGTTATTCCGTCTCCTCAGCTACACAGTGGGGGTACTTGTACTTACCTTCCAGGATTGTCAGGAAATTTGAATAAGATGGTATGAGGAAAACCTGGACAACAGGTCCTAGCTTACAATGAGAACTCAATAATTCACTATTGTTATTATTTTATCAAATAGGAGAGGCTCTTTTCCTTCTCTAAACTCCCTTATGGGCCTAATTACTCCCACCCACCCCGGTATTATAGCTTATGTGAGCATATGTGATGTTTTTCTCATTTTATATCTCCACAATGACTTACAGTATATTGAATGTTGTAGGTAACAGACATGTGCTGGATGGATAAATGGCTGACAACAGGCTATGCAATTTGGTTGATTTAAAAAGCAAATGCTTATATGAGTCTATCTTTACATTTGTTCCTTTCTCCTCCAAGTGTAGTGCAGCAAAATGTAATCCCAAGTATTTGAAAATACTAGACTAGCTGGGACCTTGGTAATTGAGTGGAATTTATATAATTAAATCATTTTATTTTTAAGCAGTATTTGTCCAAGTTAATCCTATTGCACATTATTAGGTTAATTGTATTTTCAAGTCACCTGATTTGTAATACAATTGTATTGATCTATACCTGAACTTTTAATTTAATATAATTTATTTTTAATTTTTTAGTTTACTAACAATATGACAACTTCGTTTACGACAGTGATCAAAGTACACATTCTATTAATTCTTACAAATTATCAATTTGAACACAATTTCGACTTTTGAAAAATCTCTGTCCATCAAAAGTATTCTCTAGAACATACTTTATAAACTGCTTCTATAAAAGAGGCTAAAATACTGAATAACCTCGGAATATACATCTGGCATTTTTTAAGTAGGTCAATTTACACAGAGAATCAGTGTGAGAAAAGCGCCCTCGGTTGGATTTAGAAGTCCTGGAGAAAATGTTGCTATTGCCAACTCTGGAGACCTATCTTAGTGGGATATTTCCATTCTCAAGAGCTCTCTTGATTCTAAGGCCCTCTTCTATCCAGTCCACCCATCACAATACTCTGCCCTCTGCTCTAGCCCTTAAAATCCACTCCTGACTCTTTTCCCGGGCCTGATTCTTGCTAACCAATCTTTACATGCCTCTAAGAGCCTCCTGTGGAAAGAGCATCCTGCCCATTCTGTCTGCGTCAAAATGAAACACACATAGGAGTTATCGCAATACATGCAGGATGTCCTCTACCACTTCTCTGACTCCACGGACTTGGATATATGCAATTACTTATCTTCATGTGGCTTCAATTATTACATCTAACTTACACATGAACATCCTCTCTCACCCACTGCTGCTCACCCACTGCTGCTCCAATACATGGTGGTTTTCTAAGATAAATATAATTTTGATGAAAATATGTTATCCACATTAGAGAATGTGCTGAAAACTGCCTCTAAAGCTCATCTTGTATTTGCTTACTTTCTTCCTACTGCATCAAATTGAAAATTTGAAAATTCAATCTAGTTAACTATCATGCTCTATCTAATTCAGCATCACAGCAAAGTTAATTTAAAAAAAAATCATATTCCAGCCCTAACCGGTTTGGCTCAGTGGATAGAGTGTCAGCCGGCGGACTCAAGGGTCACAGGTTCAATTCTGGTCGAGGGCATGTACCTTGGTTGCGGGCACATCCCCAGTGGGGGGTGTGCAGGAGGCAGCTGATCGATGTTTCTCTCTCATCGATGTTTCTAACTCTCTATCCCTCTCCCTTCCTCTCTGTAAAAAAATCAATAAAAAATATTTTTTAAAAATCATACTCCAACACACTTTTCATCAGCTTAATGAATACAATATTTATGCTATAAATAAAAGTGTTCCTTAAAGTCTCCCCCCTTTCCCTAGATCCATTCCTTGAAGAGTGATTTTCAAAATGTGGGGGTCTCTAATACCCTTTCAGTATATCTGCAGGGTCAAAATTATCTTCATAAAAAGATAGTTTTGACCCTGCAGACACACTGAAAGGGTATTAGAGACCTCCACACTTCATAAAAAAGACATTATTTGCCTTTTTGCCTTTTATCCTCTCATAGGTATACACTGAGTTTTATGGAGGCTACCTGATGTATGACAATATCCATTCCATTGCCAGGGATAATGGAATATGTGCTTGTGTATTCTTGTGCTTTCTAAGGTAGCTGGTTTAAGAAACACATATGTGCATTTTCAGAGACTGTTCTCCATACTTCTGTGCTCTTAACATGCTTTTGTTTTTCTGTTTTACCTGCTATAATATATTTATTTTATGGTTCACTTAATCATTTTTGAAATCCCAGCTTTTCCTTTGCATCTTTGCAAAAATACAAGAAGTACATTTTGTTAACTTGTTTTGAAATAATATTTTAATTTTTTCTTATTTTTAATTACTAATATGAGAAATACTGATATATATATATATATATATATATATATATATATATATATATTCAATATAAATTAAAGCTCTTTGGTTCCTTAATAATTTTTAAGAGTAAAAAGGGGTCCTTGGACTAAAACAAGTTTAAGAACCACTGCCTTAGAATATAATGCTATCTCCTGAGGAGACCATATTTCTTTTTTGTTTTGTTTTATCTATTTTATTATTTTTAATTCTTTATTATTTAAAGTATTACATATGTCTTTTTCCCCCCATTGACCTCTCCCAGGCCACTCCCGTCCCCTAGCACATGCCCTCACACCCCTAGTAACCATTGGTTATGCTTATATGCATACATACAAGTCCTTTGGCTGATCTCTTACTCCCCCCCACTCTTCCTTCTGAGGTTTGATGGTCTGTTCAATGCTTCTCTGCCTCTGGATCTATTTTTGTTTACCAGTTTATGTTGTTCATTATATTCCACAAATGAGTGAGATCATGTGATATTTATCTTTCTCCAACTGGCTTATTTCGCTTAGCATAATGCTCTCCATGTCCATCCAGAGACCATATTTCTTAATGTTCTATGCCCAGCCCGCAATAATAAATGGAAATAATAATAATTAGTAATAACAGTGACACTACTTTTTTAGGCCAGGTGCCTGGGTAGGAGCTATATATACAGGGTTTCCCCAAAAAATGTATCCACACTTTAATAGCTGATAGCTCAATTTTGAATGTATTTTAACAACATTGCCTTTATAATCATTCAAACTGTGTACTAGTATATGTATATTTTGGAAAATATATATATGTAACTTCAGGTCTTTATAGCTATCTTACAGAGCAAGTATGGTTATCCTTGTCTGAGAGAAATTGTGGTTAGAAAGGTAACTAAGCCATATTCCCATCAATCCTCGAAATCCCATATGAGTCACTTAACTTCCCTTAGAGATATATCTAGATATGATGTTCTTTCCACTGTGTTATGCTGCTTTCAGCACTGTTCTACTGGAAACACTCAAACTCAGGACATAATATCCATGCACTTGGCTATTGTCTGCTTTTATCACAACATACGTAAATAAGACTATTGCTTAGAGCAGGGGGTCTGCAAACATGTTCTATCAGTAAATATTTTCTATTTTATGGGATAAAAAGCAAATAGTGATTATTTGGTGGGTAGTTATATGATGAGAGAAGACACATTTCCTACAATTTCTATTAATGAAATTAAAAATCTTATATAATAAAAGGCTAATATGCAAATTGTTCCCTCCACCGGAAGTTCCATGGGGAGTTCAACCAGGGGGCAGGTCAGCCACCGCTCACAGCTCCTCCCCCTGGCCCCACCCTTGATCAGCACCCCCTCCGCCCCCATGGAGGCAGGCTGGCTGAACCCCAGCCATGCATGAATTCGAGCATTGGGCCTCTACTGTAATAATAATTAAGTACAATTTTTTTTTTTTGTAATACATGTCTACTAAGGAGAATAATAAGAATCTTTTTTTCTTGGAATAATGTTTGGCTTAACTGGGGGTTCAGAGTTCGTGTGCCCTATCATCAAATTGATTGCAAACCTTCATTTGTAAAAACTATTCTTAATTTCATGGCTGGACAGCAACAGCGGGCAGGATGGACTTGGCCTGTGGGCTGTGGTTGGCCAAGTCCTACTTCAGAGTGTGGTTCTCCAAATGTGATCCCTGGATCAGCAGCTCCCACCTCACCTGGGAACTTGCCAAGAAGGAGAATTCTTCAAAAACGTCTGACTCAGAAGCTGGGGAATGGAGTCCAGCTAGCTATGTTTTTTAAACGTCCTGCTGATGATTCGGAGCGTGGTAAAATTTGAGAACCACTGCTAAATATCTACACCTATATCCAATCTGTTTATACAGCTACAGATTTATTGACTTATTTTTGGGTGCTCTGATCCTGACTGCATGATGAAGCTATAGACACCCCCCCACACACACATACTCCTTAAAGCCTTCATTTAAGGGAAAAATCACATCATATGTCACTTTCATCCACTCTGGAAAGTAACATCCAAAATTGCTACGTTGCTATAAGAAATTTAACTTTCCTATTCACAGAAGTCTCAAGAACTCCAAAGGCATTGACTTGGCAATGCATCTGTTTAAATGTTGCTCATGTTGAAATAGTACACGGCGGGGGTGGGGTGGCGGAGGTGAGGTGGGAGAGCGGGCGCCGAGAGGGAGAGGAGTGACACTGAAAAAGTTTTCTCAGGCCTCAGCCACACTCTTAGGTGTCTTGACGGGACCCCAGTCTTGGCTGGGACCCCAGGAGGAAATGCCTTCAATCTCCACCCCATTAGTAAATTGAAACCGCAGATAACGCCTTTTGTGTCAACTCGGTTGCCAAGACAGGAAGAAAACCAACCTGTCCAGACAGGTCATCGAAATGACACCGGTGACTGCAAAGTGCTTTCCAAACAGCCTCTCCGCCTCAGTCGCCACGCCCCCCTCCGGCAGCAGCACCAGGCACGGCACCCGCACCCCCCAAAGCTAACGCAGGAGTTTTGGGAAACGAAACCTATGCTTTCCGTCACTCGCCCCTGCAGACCACGCGGGCAGGACCGCTCCTCTGATTCCCTTTCCCCGCCAAAACCCGGGAGAAGAGCTCCCAGATCCCATTCGATCACTACG
This sequence comes from Eptesicus fuscus, assembly GCF_027574615.1. Lineage (NCBI taxonomy): Eukaryota > Metazoa > Chordata > Mammalia > Chiroptera > Vespertilionidae > Eptesicus > Eptesicus fuscus. Next base: position 39,544,081 of record NC_072477.1, read on the forward strand.
GATGCCATGACAAGCATGGGCAGGTCTAACCAAAGAAAACATTAAATTAGTCACCGGGGCGCAGGAGAGGACCCCTGTTGCCAAGGAGGCACCACGTTCTCCCCCAAGTTCACAGTCGCAAAAACAACTCACCTTCCCAGAGGGAAGCAGAGAGGAAAGGTTCTGGCAACCGGAGAGGTTTCGCGGGGCCACAGGGACACCGAGGGGCTAGGTCTTTCCCTGGCTTTCTCTGACTTTCCCTCTTCTCCCTCAACAAACTGGGCCATAGGTCCTGGGGCTGTGGAGTGAGGGAACCCGATGTGGGGAGCCCAGCAACCAGCCCTCCTGGCCCGGGGCGCCGCGTCTCCAGCGCGCTCCACCCTCCCGGCCCCGCACCCGCGGCCCTACGCGCTCCCGGCGGGCACCCGCAGCCTCGGCGAGGAGCGACTCACAATTAAAGGCAGGAAGCACATGGTGAAGAGCACGGTCATGAGGGCCAGCAGCAGGAGGTGATCCAGCTCCTCCAGGGGCGGCGGGGACGCCACCCTCTCGCCGGCGCCGGGCTCCACGCGGTCCCTGGTGAGCGAGCGCCGGCGCCGCCGCAGCCGCCGGTGCATGGAGTAGAGGCTGCGCATGGCGCTCAGGTTGCACAGCACGATGGCGAGGACCAGCAGCGCCAGGAGGCTGGCGTAGAGCACCGAGTAGCCCAGCACCGACGGCGAGCGCTCCTCGTGCCCCATCTGGATGAAGCACCAGGTGCCCGGGCAGTACTGGACGAACTTCCCGAAGCCCGCGAAGGGCAGCGCGCAGAAAGCCAGGCAGAAGGCGCCCACGGCGGGCGCCACCAGCGCGCCCCGGCGCAGGGTGATGTGCCGTCGGTAGAAGAAGGGGTGCCCCAGGGAGAGCCAGCACTCCAGGGCCATGGCCAGGAGCTGCAGCGTCGAGGCGAGGCCGAAGAAGGACATGAAGAAGGCGAAGGCTTGGCACAGAGAGCTGCCCGGCGGGGGCACCAGCCCCCACAGGCTCCGGTTCTGCGCGTAGGCCGCCAGCACGAAGGGGCTCAGGAGGGACTTGCCCAGCAGGTCGGTGACCGTCAGGCCGCACACCAGCACGTAGAAGACCGAAGGCGGCGGGCGCGGCGAGCGCAGCGAGCAGGACGACAGCCCGGAGCGCGCCAGCAGCCCCAGCGCCAGCAGGTTGCCCAGGAGGCCCGCGCTGAAGAGCACCCAGCCCATGGTCGCGGAGTAGCCCTTCTCCACCCAGGTGGTGTTTTGGCAGCGGAAGAACGACGGCTTCATGGCGGGCGGCGTGGAGGCTGCGGGAGGGCCAGGGCCCCCGCGTCCCGGGCTGAGGAGATCCTGGCCGCTCCGCGTGCGCCCCGGGAGGAGAGGCTGTGCCACAGAGGAAGCTCCGCGGCCGCCGGGTGTGCCTGCCAGCAGGCACCTCCTATCTAAACTCTCTCGGGTCACACCCCTCCCGAGGGGCGGGACGTGTGGCCAGCTGCGCGCGGGGCCCAGAGGTAGACCGCGCGTGGAGCAGCGGAGCGCAGAGCTGGGCTCAGATGCTGCGGGTCCTCAGGAAGGACGGACACATGCCCAGAGCCGAATAGGAAGAAGGAAAGCTGCCAGACTCCCAGCACCCCGGCCAGTCCTTCCTAAGAGGCCAGAAAACTACTGAAATGAAGGGGAAACGAAGCAGCAGCTACTAGGGAGGAGGGGTGTCGGAGGAGGCGGTGGCGGAGGTGGCCAAGAAGAACGCTGAAGAGGAGGGCAGTGAGGAGGCTGAGAAGGGCCACCACCCAGTGTCTGAATTAGTGGCGTAGGGAGGGGGTGGGTAACTAACATTTGCTTAACACCGAAGCCTTAGCTCGAATTGTCTTCTGGATCTGTGCACCAGGGAACACTGGCCTGCACGGCATAGGTGAGGAAACTGACGGAGACTTTGGAGGGTTAAGTGATCTGCCCAAGGCGACAAAGCTAGTAAGTGGCAAAGCTGGACCTGGAACCCGGATCTCCTACTTATAAAGCCCACCAGTCTTGGCTTCTCCTCCTGAGCTTGGCCAGGTTTCAGGGAAGTGGCTGCAGGGAAAAGCAAGGGAGTTTGGCTCGGTGGATGGAGCATTGGCCTGCGGACTGAAGGGTCCCGGGTTCGATTCCAGTCAAGGGCACATGCCTGGGTTGCGGGCTCCATCTCCAGTGTGGGGCGTGCAGGGGGCAGCCGATCAATGATTCTCCTTCATCATTGATGTTTCTGTCTCTTTCTCTCTCCCTCTCTGAGATCAATAAAAATATATTTAAAATAAAATGACATCTAGCCAGCCAGCTTGGCTCCTGTGAGGCATAAGTGCAGACACATAAAAAGTGCTCAGTACAATGCAACTGCCAGGGTTCTCACGTGGTTTTAGCAAGGCTATTTTAGTAGCTGATATTTAACTGCAGTTCTTAGCATGGATTTGAAAACCAAAAGGTAGGAGACTCCATTTAGAGCTTCCTCACTCTGGTTGGTGACGAGGGAAAAAACATGTCTTCCCTTCCCGCCTTTGACTTGGCTGCATCAGAGAGGCAAGGGTGTTGTGATGAGTGTGATTTACTTCTTTACTTATCACTTCATACCCTAGGAGAGGAACTAGCTTTGTGTGTGGAATTTGAGTGGGATGACTGGGGTCATCGTACATGAGCAAGTAGATACTGCCTTGGCTCGAAGAAGCTGATTTTTAGGCTCAGTGCCTGTTATGATGGACAGACTCAGGGGAGAGCAAGACCCTGGAGCTTTGGATGTGAAAGCCTTAAGCGTAGTCAGGGAGGCTGCCTTCCCAGAAAGCCTGCCCAGTGATTCTGGCCATGGGGTGGAGACAAAGAGTCCAAGCTCTGGAATGAGTTCTGAACTCTACCACTAGCTGTGTGACCCTGGGTTAGTTTACACAATCCCCGAGTTCCTTCCCTCACAAGTAGGGTACAGTAAAACTAATTCGGGCGAGGGGGTGTCTGTGAAAGCCGAAAGTCCATTATATGATAAAGTAGGTTTTCCAAATGTATATGTTAAAAAGTTGACAAATTAGTTTACCTGCTTTTACTTATGTAGACATGTTTGTATAATTAAAACTAAGTATGTATGAAAAGTTTAATTTCACAGAAAAGCTTCCTATGTGTATTACTGTCATTTTAAATTTATACTGAATAGGTCTAGTAAATGCATGCACTCACCAGTCACTGCAAATAAACACATACCCACAGCTTAGCGCATGTGGGAACATAGGCCAGCAGGCGTTAAAACTGCTGCAGAACCAATTACCCTATGCCATGCGGTGTGATCACATGCTGATCATTCACTGAATGTTGTTTATAAGCAGTGACTCTTAGATTTAAATATGTAGACTATAGCTGTAGATATGCAATATGTATTTATGTCGGTGAAATTACTACAGTGTTTTTCCCACCATATGGCCTATTTGCTAAAATTTGTTAAAAATAACAGTGAATTAATAACAAAGAATCTGTTAATTTAGTTATTAGCAAATCTTGGTTAAAAGCATTTTAAAATTAATAGGGTGTTAATTTTCACATATGACATATAGACTGGAAATTGTTTTTCATTAAACCTAAAGTCTGTCCAATCAAGATCCACAAAATCAAGGGTTTACAGCATGAAATTTATGCTGACCTCATGGTGTTGTTGTGAAGTTCAGAAAGCATAAAGCATTTAGCAAAAAGTAATAGTAATAATAAGAGTGAATGTTTATAGGTCCTTATACTAGTATATGCTGGGCACTCTCTAATCCATTCACATCTATTCACTCAATTAATAGAAAGCCTTCCACATGGTTAGTTCCCTGTCATCCCCACCTCTCGCCACCCCCTCCAGCCCTTAATGGATAATGATGGGTTTAGCAGAGCCCCACTTGAGTTGATAAAGCCAAAGAAGAAGAAGGTCTTATAACCAAAGACACAAGAATCTAATGAAATCCGAGGCTCCCTCTCCAGACAGACACACACACACACACACACACACACACACACACACACACTCACTTTACACCAATTACAGGGTGTGCAGAGTTTCCTGAAATCCCACTATGGTGCCCAGAGGAGGCCCAGTGACTCTAGCTTAAAATTCCTCCTCTAAGGCCCTGGCCAGTGTGGCTCAGTTGGCTGGAGCGTCATCCCATACACCAAAAGATCTCAGGTTCTATTCCTGGTCAGGGCACATACTTAGGCTGTGGGTTTGGCCCCCATTTGGGGCACTTATGGGAGGCAGCTGATCACTGTTTCTCTCTCACATTGATGTTCCTCTCTCATATCAATATCTCTCTCTTCCTCCCTTCCTCTCTCTAAAAAATCATTAAACATATCCTTGGGTGAGGATTAAAAAAAGAAAAAAAAATCGTCCTTTAAAGACATTGTAAGTGGTGCTCTGTGAAGTGTACCCACTCCAGTTCTTTGCAGCCTTATTTTTCTGTTACAGCTGCCTCCACCTCCATATCCCTTCCAGGAGCAATGCACAGGGACAGAGGAGCCCAGGACTATAAATAATCTTTTCAAAATCACTCCAAAGTGTGACTGAAGGGACAGTTATGGACCTGACATGCTATATATATGGTATGCTCCCAAGTTCATGGCTTTGAACGGGTACAATTCAGGAAACCACATGTTTCCTCCTGGCCAACGTAGCTGGCCTTTGCCATGGGTTTCCGGCTGCTTTCCTGCCTACTTCGCTCTTGTTTACCCTGTCCTGTTCTCAGGCTTAAGTTTAAAGTCTCCTGTCCTCCTAAGAAATCTCATTTTACAACTTCACTGTTCAGCCAAGAAATATATCATTGTTCATGCATCAAGTATGGTTTGAGCTCTTACTTTGTGCCAGGCATGGGGTAAGGAGCTTGGGCACTGTGGAGTATATAGCAAATAAGGGAAGGCAAATGACATGTCATGTGACTTTTACATGGTTATAAATTTTATATTAGCTTTCAGAATAACAAGACTGATTTTTTTTTTTTCTAAGAAGGAAGCTTTTTTTAAAAATTGGCATGCAAAATTGTGGATGAATACTTTCCCCTTTCTTCTATTTACATTTTATTTTTAAAATTTTAAAAAATTACAGTTGACATTCAATATTATATTAGTTTCAGTATACATAATAAAACCTTTATATAACTTACGAGGTGATTCCCCCTGGTAAGTCTACTACCCATCTTGACTATATTCCCTATACTGTAGTTTACATCCCCATAACTTCCAACTTATATTTCCTAATCCCTTTACCTTTTCCTCCAATCTCCTCCCATCTGGCAACCATCGGTTCTTTGTACCTATGAGTTTGTTTCTGTTTTGTTGGTTTGTTTATCTTTTAGATTCCACATATAAGTGAAATCATATGGTATTTGTCTTCCTCTGTCTGACTTATCTCATTTTGCATAATATCCTCTAGGTCTATCTATGTTGTTGCAAAACTTCATTTTTTTCTTTATGGCTGAGGATTATTTCATTGTATATATTTACCACATCTTCTTTATCCATTTGTATATTGATGGACACTTAGGTTGCTTCCTTATTTTGGCTATTTTAAATAATGCTGCAATGAACATAGGGGTGCATATATCTTTTTGATTAGTGTTTTGGTTTTCTTTGGACAAATACCCACAAGTGGATTTGCTGGGTCATATGGTTAAGAGGGAAACTTTGATTTTTAAATATATATATTTTAATTTATTTCCATCACCATTTATCCCTCCTATACTCTTATCCACCTCCCACCACATTTTTTAAAATTCTCACTTGAGAATTATATATATATATACTAGAGGCCCGGTGCATGAAATTCATGCATGGGGAGGGGGGGTGTCCCTCAGCCCAGCCTCCACCCTCTCCAATCCGGGACTGCTGGATCCCAGCTGCTCACCTGCCTGCCTTCCTGATTGCCCCTAACCACTTTTGCCTGCCAACCTGATCACCCCCTAACCACTGCCCTGCCAGCCTGATTGATGTTTAACTGCTCCCCTGCCAGCCTGTTTGCCCCAACTTCCCTCCTCTGCCGACCTGGTCACCCCTAACTGCCCTCCCCTACAGGCTTGATTGCCCCCAACTGCCCTCCCTTACAGGCCTGGTCCCTCCCAAATGCCCTCCCCTGCTGGCCATCTTATGGTGGCCATCTTATGTCCACATAGGGGCAGGATCTTTGACCACATGGGGGCAGCTATCTTGATCTTGTGTGTTGGAGTGACGGTCAATTTGCATATTACTCTTTTATTAGATAGGATAGAGGCCTGGTGCATGGGTGGGGGCCAGCTGGTTTTCCCTGAAGGGTGTCCCAGATCAGGGTGGGGGTTCCCTTGGGGCATGGGGCGGCCTGGGTGAAGGGCCTGTGGTGGTTTGAAGGCCAGCCATGCCCCCTGGCGACCCAAGCGGAGGACCTGGTATCTGGGATATATTTATCTTCTTCAATTGAAACTTTGTAGCCTGGAGCAAAGCCAAGCCTTCTGCTCACTCCCTGGCTGCCGCCATTTCTGTTTGGATTTGTTTACCTTCTATAATTGAAACTTTGTAGCCTTAAGCGGAGGCCTGGGCCGGCCAGGGCAGGTTGAAAGCTTGGCTTCCTCAGTCACCGGGGGCAACCCAAGCCTCCCTCCTGCTCTCTGTGGCGGCAGCCATCTTGGTTGGGGTTAATTTGCATACTCACACTGATTGGCTGGTGGGCGTGGCTGGTGGGTGTAGCGGGGTGATGGTTAATTTGCATATTACTCTTTTATTAGATAGGATAAATTGATTTTAGAGAGAGGGGAAGGAAGAGACAGAGAGAGAGAGAGAGAGAGAGAGAGATCGGTTGCCCCCCAGTTACACATTTAACTGGGGAGCAAACCTGCAATCTTCTGGTGTACGGACAATGCTCCATGCCACTGAGCCATGTGGCCAGGGATAAAAGAGGAAAACTTTTAATGAAAATATGTTGGGTTGAGGTACATGATAAAATTACCTTTGTTATCTGCAGATCTGTACCAGGTTGCTTAATTCAAAGACAAATCTGGAAAAATATATATGGCATAATGTGAACAAATTTGAATATGTAATTAGATTGTGATTTTGTAAATATAAAAACCAGATTCCTGCTTTTTAGGGTCCCCCCACCTTTTGTTCAGTAAGAAATTCCTTTTTGATATCTTTTGCTGTCAAAGTGAGAGATTAAATCCTCCCCAGATTCTGGGGAATGGGCATGTCTTGGCCAACCTCAGGTGACCTTTTGTTTCCAGAGCTTACTCTCAGTTTTATCTTGGCTGTAGTTTAAACTGTAAATATTAGCATGGATTAAAAAAAAATTTATGGGTGACTACCAGGAGTAAGTCAGTGGTGGAGTAATACATTTGTTAACCCAATTATAGGTTGTGACAGTTCTCTGATGAGTGAGATTTTCTAGCAGTTTGTTCCACAGGGGGTTGTCAGCAGATGTGGCTGATTTGTTCCCTGTGAAGCCGACTCTGAGATGGAGATTATAGGACATTTTTTAAAGAGTGTTTTTTTTTTTTTTTGTATTCACACCCAGGAAAGGGAAGGAACAGAAGCAGGATTGAGCAGAGGAAGAAGTCAGGCTGTGATACAGTTTTAATAACAGGCCTTAACTAACCTGAGAGGGGCCCTCACAATTGTTCTGGGTTGGGAGTGAGGGTCTTTACACCCCGGGGGACCAGACCCAGGGGGTGAGGGGCGGGAGAGCGTACTTGGCCTTGGGTGCAGCAACTCTTTTGAAACAAGGCGATACTTGGAGGGGCTGACAGTGAAGGCCTGTGTGCTGTCAGCTGGAGGACTGTGCTCTTCAGTCCTGCATCCACCGCCAAGATGGTGCCAGCGGGCATCTCAGCTGAGGCCCAGAGCAGTGGGTCCTTCAGCTTCACCTGTTCTCACCTCAGGTTAAAGGAGCCTCCCCAAACCTTTCTGGTGGCCCCAGGCAAGTAAGGCCAATGCCTAGGGCACAACTTTCTAATTCTATTGTTTTATTCACACTTTTTATTTTTTCAGGGTTTAGCTTTTTATTGACACAAACACAAAGGCAGCTTCGGTCATGTGGTGGGGCACACAAAAGCAGAAGTGGCACTTCACACCCTTTAGGCCTCATTTAGACAATGAAGAGGCTGAACCCCTCCCCGCCACCTCCCATTGGCAATGGCTGGGCAAGAACCCTTCTTAATTCTGGCTCAGAGAGCAGAGGGAGCTACACCTGTACCCTAGGAAATCCCCACTTTGGTTCCAGGGGCCCAGTTCCTAATCCGCCCATCCCCCCTCTCCCCCCCATCTCCCTCACTCCATCTCCCCACCCATGTAAACAAAGTTTTGGGGTGAGCTTGGAGAAGACAGGGGGCAGGGGGCCTCCCATGACTGCACGGGGATGTGCTTTAATTTTTACTTTGGTCCCAGAACAAGAAATAGACAGCATTGACTCCCAGGGCTCTGGCTGGTAAATGCCATCCTTATCTGCAAGGCTGAGAAAACTTCCCCACCTCTTCCTCCTCAACCACTGAGAGAGAAATGACAGCCCCAGAGAGAGACAGGACATGGCACAGGACCTAGGAGGCTAGGGGCTGCTCCTGCCCCTGACACTGGCACACTCACAGATTTTTGGGGGTGTTGTGGGACTGGGGAGCAGAAGAACCCCAGCTCCACCAGAACAAGGAAGGCACTGGGGAGTACAGGGGTGGAGAAGGAGGTGTGAGACAGGGACAGGGACCCCTCCCCCCCCCATATACACAAGCACAGGTTTTCCATTGCTAAGGCACTGAGAACAAATCCAGAGAACTCAGTGAAGGAGGGGGGGCCTCTGTGTCCCTCCCACAGAGTCGTAACCCAGGGGAGCAGGTGTGATTCCTGCCCTTGTTGTAAGAGGCAACCTGGGTTAAGAGTGGCAGGAAACCTGGAGGTGGAAGAAGCCCAATTGTGCTTAAGAATTTGGGGGACAAGAGGATGAGGCCATACAATGAGGCAAAGGAGTTCAGAGGTGGGCACTGGTCGGCCCAGGTTGAAGGGGCATTAGGGCGAAACAGGGACATGCTGGATTCACACAGATTGGCCCCATATCCTGAGCTGACATCTCATTTCTTTGGGGGAGGTAGTGGGGCAGGGGCAGGAGGGGAGATGAGGCAGAGGCGGAAGCAGGTAGAACAGAACGGGAAGGGATTGGCTAGCCTTGGCCCAAAAGCAGCACAGCAGGCCCAGGGAAAGGGCGGGGGCAGGAAGCAGCCAGTCTCCCTCTGTCCCTCCGGGTCCCCTTGGTGGCACCCAGACATCCAAGTGGTCACTTCCCAACGTCTGCAGAGGGCAGGAAGGAGGGAGGGGGCAGCCCTGGCTAAAGAGAAAACACAGGGCAGGGGAGAGGGCATCACCACAGAGACCTTTGGGGGAGAGAGGACAGAGCGTTATGATAGAGGATGAAATGCGAGGATCTGGTGGCCAACATAACATGGCTTCCCAGCTCCTCTCTTCCCGAGGGTCTCCCAGCCCCCCATCCTAGTTCTCCTTCTCTGGCCCACGCACCAGGAGGACTTTGCCCACGTTCTTCTTCTCCTGCATCTGCCTCATGGCATCCACCCCCTCCTCGAAGGGCCACACAGAGTCCAAGTGAGGTTTGATGTGGCCCTGATTGTACAGAGCCAGGAGGCGGGTCACCACACCCCCGACCAGCTCCACCTCATCATCCACGTAGGCCAGGTGGAAGCCACACACAGCCCGGTGGGCCGGCAGCAGCTGCAGAGCTGCGCTGATTCCACCATGTACGTGCCAGGGCCATCAGGTTCCGCTTGGGGCCTGTCAGCAGGTTGGCCATTCCGTAGGGGATCAGTTTGCCCATGGGTCTGAGGAGGTTGTAGCCCTTAGCAGTATCGGACCCACCCAGAGGGTCCATGACGATGTCCACGCCTTGTGGGGAGATCTTCTTGATCTCATCCACGTAGTCAGTCGAGTGGTAGTCGATGGGATGTGTGACCCCGTTCTCCTTCGGTATCTCATGCTTGCTGGCTGAGGCCGTTCCGAACACTGTCACATTCTCTACTGTTCGGCACAGCTGCCAGGCGGCTGTCCCCACACCCCCTGCAGCCATGGGTACCAAGACGCTGTGGCCAGGCCGTAGGTTGCCAAAGTCAAAGAGGACCATGTATGCCGTGATGTAATTAACCAGCAAGGCAGCGGCTTCCTCAAAGGTCAGGGACTCAGGCATCAGAAAGGTCTGGGCTGAGGGCACAGTCACCTCCTCCTGCCACATGCCCGAGGGGATCAACACATCACCCGATCCCCTACTTTGCGGTCCTTGACTCCCTCGCCCACTGCTACCACGACTCCTGCACCCTCCATGCCTGCAGGGCCATAACGTCGGTGAAGTTCAGCCCACAGGCTTGGATGCCCAGTGTCAGCTGGCTGGGTGGGGGCCGGGGAAGCGGCCAGCCTGCTCTGCAACTTCACCTTGTCGTAGCCGCTGAAGCCTGCGCTGGAGCGGGGGGGGGGGGGGGGGGCTGCAAAGAGACGTCTTCTGTCTTCTACGGGCCCTGCTCGGCCCGCCGCCACCACGGTGGCCACCTCGGCTACCTCTCTCTCCGCGGACATGGCTGGGACTCTGTTTTATTCACACATTTTTTGATGTAGCGTTTCTCAGCATAGTCTTGGATTTTTATTTCACCTCTCTGTTCACTCAATGATTTTCTTCAGATTCTTCCCAGACGTTCATCCTCATCCCCAAACCTAAGTGGCCCATTCTCTTGGTGCCCTCAAATGAACTATTATTATTACTATTAATTATATTGGAGAGAGAGGCGGAGACATTATCTGGTTCAAATGTTTATGGGATTCCCTTGAAATTAAATACAGATAAATGTCTTCCTACTAGAGAGGAATCTGGGCTGAATGAAGGTAATCCACAGGCATGCCCCTTTAACTAGTGGATCAAGCGTAGACAGTGTTACCCACATTGGCATACATGGTGTAGGAAGGCTGGGAAGGACTTTGATGTAGTGTCTACAGAGTGAATTAAACTCACAGGAGGGTTGTTGGTCTGAGCAGTGAGACACTGTGATTTCTGTGTCTGATAAACCTCATCTGTACTTTTATTTTGTACTTTGCAAAAAACATTATGTTGATAGCAACTGATGTGACTCAAATTTTACAATTATGGCTCTCTTTGGGGATTTAAAATACAAACTAATGTTACAGCTTACATCATCTATTTCGTTATCTCCATATTTTTCAAACTTCACTTTTCACAGCTGCAAAGACTTACAAGTCTGATTGTGATTGGCAATGGTTCTTGTTATGACAGGATGTAAATTAACTCAAGGTTTATGGCAACAAAAATACGAAGAAAAGTATATTAAGAGTAATAAACTTGTTATGGCAGAAAGTAAAGGAGAAATGCTGATCGTTGCCTTAAGGATTGATCAATTGAGATGTTCTGCCCTAGAAAGCACCCAGTTAGGGAGGCGTGACTATGGCCTGTTCCAATCATGCCTGCTGATTTGGCTAGGCCAGAATTCGTTATGGAATGGTTTAGCTGTGGGGCAGAGGCTGGCTAACTGCCCATCAAATTTATTTCCTCCTCTTGAGCAGTTATATAAACTACATTTCCTTGCCCCCCTTGCAGTCATGTGTCAACACATAGCTCAGTTCTAGCCTCCCGCATGCTCTCTTCCATACCCACTTCCCATCTGCTAGATCAGTGTAGAGGACTTTGAGGTCCTAGGAAAGATGGAACCAATATATGGAAGGATCCTGTGTCCCAGAATGACCATGTAGAAAGTTTGGAACACATTTTGGGTGTTATGTGAGGAAAAGCACACACACCACTACTGTCTAAGTTGATGGGAATTTAGAATTTATCTGTTATAGTAACTGGCCTTAACCTAATGAATATGTCAACTTACATTTCATAAAGTCATCTCCACTGCAATAGAGGCTGGGAAATATTGTCATTTAGGTGGTCACATTATCACTTGGAATAAAATTGGAGTTGTGTTGGTAAGAAGGGGAGAATGGGATATGTGCTGGTCAACCAGCAGTCTCTCTTCCATAGAATGTGCTAGTTCAGATATTGCAAAATGATCAAGGAAAATGAGAGCTGAGAAAAGATCACTGAATTTGGTAACTAGGAAGTCACTGGTGACCTTTGAGAGCCCAGAACAGAGCAATTATCAGATTGCAGAAGATGAAGGCGTGCATGGGACATGAGTCATTGGAGCCAGCAGTTAGTTTGGTTGCAAAAAGAAAAAAGAAAGAAAGAAATTAAAAACTTGAGAGACAGAGAGGCAAAACAAAGACTTTTTCAAACCGGCAAGAAATTATTCATATGTTGAGAGGTGACAAAGAGAAAACAGTGGAAACAGAGAGAGTAACAGTGCTGGAGAAGGAGAATGGTTGAGGAAGGAAGACTCGAAGATCTTGGGATGAGACATAATGATGAAGAAGAAATAAGCCATAGATAGAAAAGAAGGATCTTCCATGACAGGAGTTAAGAACCTGAAGGTGTTGTAGATAGAGACAGGTCAGGTACATGATAGAGCTGACTCTAAATAGCCCCATTGGTGTTCACTAGAGATAGAGCTGTAAACATGAAAGAAATGCTTCCTGCATTCATATAAAGGGGAGATATAGTCATTTGAGCAAAAAAATAAAATTAAACAAGAAGAGTGAAGTGATGAATTTATCTTGAAAGTAAGGGATGTCTGCAGCATGAGGACTTTGGAGGAGAAAGTAGTGACCAATGCGGAGAAGGCCCCGAGGCGCCACTAGGAGATGCTAGGATGGTAGCAGTGGGGTGCTGGTGGTGGCGATGTGGTGATGGTGGTTTCCAAGCAACAGTAAAAGGACAGCTGAAGTTTGCATGAATGCATAGTGGGTCCCTTAGCATAGTTCTTTACTTTCTCAGCATCCATACTCTGCGGCCCCAAGCAGAAATGGAAAGAAAACACAATTTCTAGGCAGAAATGAAAGAAAATACTTGGGTCAGTCCAGGGAGTATTCTGTCTATAATGTTAAATGTAGTAAATATTGAAATAATGGCCCAAATAAGTGAACATTCAATGCAATAGACTATTTAAAAGCCACCAGTGTTATTATTTTTATTAAAGAGAAAGAAAAACACAAATAGGGATAAACTACTAGTGTTTTGGTATTTAGTGAACATTAAATTTTATTGTATGTGAGTTAATTTGAGCACAAATTGAATGTATGTTAAGAATTCTTAACTATTGAGCTTGGTTTGGAAAAAGTTAATGATTTTCAATTGATTCCCATTAATTACTGTGTTAAAGACTAAATGCTCACCAGTTTCTTTTTCCTGAGCACACAGCTAGATGACATTTCTCAGACTCCCTTAAGTCTTTTTACTATATGGCATATAGTGATGTAGGCCCTCAGAACCCAATAGAACCTTCAAGGCAATGGCTAATTTCATATTAATATTTTGAGTAGATGCTCTTTATAGATCTTGCATACCATCTTTGCAAAGTTTATCAGCAGTAAATGTAGTAAAAAACTCAATAGAGACATATTTGTTAAATTTGTACTTTGGGCCATCAAAATACTAGATCTGTGGTTTAAAAAGAAAACAATACAACACATAATGATGATGATTCCCTTTTGTGGCTTTTCAAAGGTGTTCTTTGCAGTTTGCACAAAGGGATGTATATGGGCTAGAAGTTGCTTCTTTTCAACTCTTCCTATTACTGCTGTTTTCAGAGAAAATGGGTAGGTCTCTTATGGAAACCTCAGTTATGGCGATGGCTTTTCAAAACTTGTAGTTTTGAAATTTCAAGAAGCTTATGAGGCAAAGTAACTGAAAAGAGCAGGGCCAGTCCATTAACAAAAACATGATAAAGTGGCATTATGATGCAGTAAGTCTATATCCTATATAATAAAAGGCTAATATGCAAATTGTCCCCTTGACCGGGAGTTCGACCAGGGGGTGGGGCTGGCCCGCCAACCCCCCCACAGTCCCTCCCCCTGGCTGGCCCACCCTGATTACCCTGATTGGGGTGGGCCGGCCGGAACCCATCTGTGCACGAATTTGTTTAGTTTAATAATAATTTTGTAAAAATAAAAACCTTAAACAAAAACATGAGCTATTTAGATGTCTAATTCAGAGCAGGTCTGAGTGGCAAGCATCGAGACAAAGAGGCCAGAGAGAGAATAGATGCTATTTAACAGCGATTCAGGCAGGCTTCCTCCCAATCCCACACATACGTTCAGTGAACATTTATAAGCCTTCTTGGTTTCAAGATGGGAGCAGAGAGTAGAAGACCTAGAAAATAATCAGAACCTCCACGAAGACTGGAATTCAGGCTGCCTCATCTAATGTAGTCCTTTAATCCTGACCCACAATAGACATAAACTTGTTTAACATACTTCTTTATTTACTTAAATCACTTTATTTATAGACATTTGGGATGAAAAACAATACAAATATTACTTAAAATAACTAGTAAGGGTTTTTTATTGTTGATAGTATTACAGGTATCTCCCATTTCCCCCCTTTACACTTAGGAAGTTTTGACTAAAAGAAGCACAATGTGATTTGACTAAAATGCTTTTGCTATTACATAATATTTTCTGTGAATTAGTAAATTAGTGTAAATGTTATGAAACAAAAAGATAAAGGCACTAAGAAAGTGGAAGGGTGGAGAATGAATTGTAACTCTTCCCAAAACCTTGCTTCTCTTTTGTTTTCCAAACCAAATCAGCTTGTATTGTACTTAGGTATTTTATTCAGAAAAACAAAATCTATGTGGCTGATCAGAATCTTCCTCCTTAGGATTCAATCAGGTGAGTTGCCACCTTTCTCTGAATGTTCCTTTGGGGGGTAATAGGAGTCTTACCCCCTCTCAAGTAGCTTATCAGAGTACTACATGCAGTAATCTCTTTCCCAGAAGTTCTGAGAACAGTTTTATCTATCTCTTTATATTTCCAGTGATGTTTGGGGCTCCCAATAGATAAGTTCTCCAGGAAGCTACCCGCCTACTATGGCTCTGCCTTAATTTGAGGTCACTTTCCTGCAGAATTAGCAGCTAAGTACATGGTAGCTCATCATATATTTTCCCCAAGCCAGAACACCAGATATTATCATGCTTTCTTAATCACCTAATCAGATTCGCTCCTTAATTTCTAAAATTTGTGAACTTTCTTATTTTATTTTATTTTTTTTTTTTTGAGGGATTACGAATTTATTCGATCATCGGGTGGCTGAGACTGGATGGCTCCAGCCTCTTTTTTTATTTTTTAAATATATTTTTATTGATATCAGAGAGGAAGGAGAGAGAGAGAGAGAGAGAGAGAGAGAGAGAGAGAGAGAGACATCATTGATTGCCTGCCTCCTGTACTTCCCCCGCCGGGGATTGAGCCCGAAATCCGGGCATGTGCCCTTGACCAGAATTGAACCTGGGATCCTTCAGGCTGCAGGCCAATGCTCTATCCATTGAGCCAAACTGGCTAGGGCTGAACTTCCTTCTTTTAAATAATTTACCCACAGATTCTCTTGACTACTTCTGCAGAGAATGATGTCATCTGTGCACAATGACAGCTTTGTTTCTTTCCTTTCCATCAGTATGCCTTCTTATATGTCCATCAGACCTCCGGTAAAATGGTAAATGGAAATAGCAATGATAGACATCTTTGTCTCGTTTCCTTCCAAAAGGAAATGTTTCTAATGATTCATCATTAAGTATAATGTTTGCTCTAGGTTTTTGGTAAATACTCTCTATTAAATTAAGGAGTTCTGATGTATTTCTAGCCTGCTAAAATTTTTTTAAAAATGTCATACATGCCTGTCATCTTTTATCAAATGTTTTTCTTGAGAGAATTATACTTTTTGACCCACATCAATTGGAAAGAATTTCCTCTTCTCTATTCACTTGGAAAAGTGTTCTAAATTTTTCTTTTCTCATATTGCACTTGTCATATTAGTAGCAAGCATTTACTTGCCTTATAACATGAGGTGAGGAATTTACCCCTATTTTTTCCTCAGAGGGAAGTTTGTAAAATATTAAGATTACATGTCTCTTAACGGTTTGCTAGAACTCACTTATAAAACTGACTAGACGTAGGGCTTATTTTATTTTATTTTTAGAGGGTAGATTTTGATTTTTAAGTTCTTTAATAGCCATAGAACTAGTTAGGGTTTCTTCTTAAGTCTGCTTAGCTAGATTGTTTTTCCAGGAATTGTTCCTGAATCTAAGTTTCTCTCTCTCTCTCTCTCCATATATATCTATATATATCTATAGATATGCATATCTATATCTATATATCTATATATCATCTATATATCTATATATCTATATATCTATATATCTATATATCTATATATATATCTTTCTCTCCATATATAATTTACTTCTTTAACTGCTTAGTGTCAGGTCATAAAAGTAAGTGCACCTGAAACTGATACCAAATAATATTGAATGTAAACTATAATTGAAAAGTTAAATTTAAAAAAGATTTAAAAAAGACAAGTAAGGAATTGTCTCAGATAGGAGGAGGCCAAGGAAAATAACTAAATGCAATGAGGGAGCCTGCCTGGGAACCTGGAACAGAAAAAGAACATTAGTGGGAAATCAGATGAGTTTTGAATCAGGTCTCCAATTTAGTTAATAGTATTGGACCAATCAATGTTAACTTCTGTTTTGATCATTATACTATGGTTATGTAATATGAGGAGAAGCCATGTGAAGGGTGTATGGGAACTCTTTTATTTTGTAACTTTTCTGGAAGTCTAAACTTAGTTTACAGTAAAAGGTTGAAAAAAGTGATCATTCTCATGGCTGTGTAGAGAGTAGGTAGGGGATTAGGGCAGACTGTACACAAGGAAAGCAAGTAGAGTTCACAAATGGTGGTTTGGAAGAATAAAGATGGTGGCAGTAAAGATGAAAAGTAGTTTATTAATTTTCTGTACCTCTGTCTCATTTTTTTATTCCTAATATTGCTTATTTGTACCATCTCCCTTTTTAAATTGATAAAACTTGCTAAAGTTTTATTGATTTTATTAGTCTTTTCAGCAAACTAACTTTTTAAAATCCTTTTAATTTTTCTTTGTTTTCTATTGTGTTCATTTCTGTTCTTTATTTCCTCAATAAATTTGCTGAATTCCCATCATATTTCAGGTACTATTTTGGGCACTTGAAATAAATCAGGGAACAGAACTGATCAAGATTCTTGTCATCAAACCCACCAAGTCTTAAAGCCAGATAAGCCCATCAGCAGTCCATTGTAAGAGGGAAATGATACATCTGAGATCAAGCCCAAGTAGCACCAGAGGGCACAAGTAAGCAGTTTGAACAGGTAGTAATCCAGACCTCACATCACCTCCACAATTGCATCAGTGCCCTTGCCACAGCTCACACTTAGGGCCATATGACCAGCTGAAGGAGGAGGCATAATCCCAAGCTTGGCTTACAGATGAAATGGCTTAGTATGTTGTGTAAGCTGAAAGTGAACAGTGGCTGCATTATACAGCCCCATTCAGGAGTGACCTTGAAAGACAGAGGAAAATAAAAAATCTTCCCAGTGGGTGGAACTGTGAGAAGTGCACCTGATCATCTACTTTGCTTTGAAGAAGTGGCCTTTGGTGAGAATGCAGATAGATTTCTGGCCTGGTTGTCTGGACAGGAAATGTACTGGAAGATCAGATACACAGAAGTCTGGTGTAGAGGTTTATGGATGGATCTATGGGAGTGAGCATGAGTGCGATAATCTTTATGTACCGTGTAATGCCCATCAGAAAGCATTCACCATAAAAGAGGCTCTGAACCACCAAGTATACATGCTGTCTTGACCAGCTGACGTTAGCCAGCCTTCATCATCAGCCACCCCAATAATGGCGTGATGGGCACATGAAAGGAGAGGCCACGGTGATCAAGATGGAGGTTACTGGTAAGATCTAGCTACAGCTGCCTTGAATGTCTGACTTGTCAGCAATAGAGACCAATGCTGAACCCTGAAGATGGCATTATCCCTTGAGAAGACCAAACAGCCACCAAGTGACAGGTCAACTATATTAGGTTTCTTTCCTCCCGGAAGGACCAGCAATCGGTTTTTACGATGACAGATGCTTATTCTTGGCACGCCTTCCCTTCCCTTCCCTGCTCATAGAATGAGCCTCAGGCAATATCCTCATTGCGAGGGAGGGGGGCTTATTGAACTACAAACTAGAGCCACCATCAAAGTCCCTTGGTTTCCTTGTGTCCTGAGCCACGCAGGCAAGAAGAGGTGTCACTATCTTGGTAGAAGGCAGAGCTGTTGTTATACCAGGGGGTAGGAGAAATACCTGGGGGAACAGATGATCCACTTGGGAGTCTCTTGGGGCTACCTGGCCTCTTATAACTGTAAATGGACACATGTAGCAACCCCAACCTGAGAAATTACCTCAGAAATTAAGGTTTGGGCCGAAACCGGTTTGGCTCAGTGGATAGAGCGTCAGCCTGCGGACTCAAGGGTCCCGGGTTCGATTCCGGTCAAGGACATGTACCTTGGTTGCGGGCACATCCCCAGTAGGGGGTGTGCAGGAGGCAGCTGATCGATGTTTATCTCTCATCGATGTTTCTAACTCTCTATCCCTCTCTCTTCCTCTCTGTAAAAAATCAATAAAATGTATTTTTAAAAAGAAATTAAGGTTTGGGTCATACCACCAGGGAAACCACCAAGACCTATTGAAGTGATAGCTGAAGGTGAAGGAAATTCAGAATAGATAATGAAGGAGGGAGATGATGAGTACCAGTTGCCCTGGTAGAAATTCCAACAATGCTCCTTTCTCTAAGTTTTCCTTTAAGACCAGAGGCCATGGGAACCATGGAAGAGCTGTACCCCGAACCCACATGGAGAAGTAGATCTATGTTCTTAAGGGGCTGTGGCTGCTTAACTGAGCTCCAGGGCTCTCTAACATTTAGAAGGAAACAGAAGAGAAAGGATGGAAACAAAATGCTCAAATCTCCTGCTGTGGGGAGTGTAATTAATTGACTGACAACCCCTCTAGATCCACCACCATGTTCACGCAGCAATCTCGATTCCCCTGGGCTGCTCCAGGCGTGGCTGAGTGCGGCTGGGGAACTAGAGCAGACCTATTCCTGAAGGTCACGGAATAGCTCTAATGGGAAACTTTGGCCCCAGGAACTCCCACCAACTTGGTCAAACTTTCAAAGAACTGTGCGGCTGTTTGAGACTCTTCTTACCCAAACCTCTTTCCTTCCTCCTCTTTTCATAGGTGTCATCGTGATCTCTCAGGCTACTCCTGCTTCTTTTATGCTTCACAACATGTAAAGGTCTTGCACAGCCACTCCCATCTTGGCATCTACTTCTTGGAAAGCTAACTAGCACTTGCAATTTAAAGCCATAAGATGGGGTGACATTGTCAAGGCTGTGAGTGCAGATGGGAATCAGAAGCGAACTGAGCTCCAGGGCTCTCTAACATTTAGAAACAGAAGAGAAAGAATGAACAACAGAGACTGACAAGGGATGGAGGGTGAAATAGGAGAAAAAGACAACAACAAGAGAATGTGGCATTCTTGAAACCAAGCAAATGAAGTGTACCCAAGAAAAGGAATGCTTGACTATGTCACCAATGCTGACAGGTCATGTAGGCTAAGGATCACAGGATTTAACAAGATGATGCTCATTGGTGACTTTAACAAGAGCAGTTTTAGAAATGGGTGTGGATGACTCCCACATCTTTTGTTTAAGAGACAATAGGAGAACATGAATTGGAGATAATTAAGTACAGGCAACTTTTTTGAGGAGTTTTGTTGCAAATGGGAACTGAGAAATGGGGCAGGAGCTGGCAGGTGAACTGAGGTCAAAGAAAGGATTCTTAGGGTGTGAGAGAGAGCAGCATATAGGTATGTTGAAAGGAATGATCCAGTGAAGGTAAGAAATTGATGATGTAAGCAGAGAGTGAAGCACTGCTGGAATGATGTTGAGTAGGTGATAAAGGATGAGGTCACTGAGGGGGAAGCTCTTCAATGAGTCTCTGCCCCAGTTCCCTGCTTCTCCCAGGCCCAAGCCTGGGGTCAGCTAACCTCACGTCCCTCAAATAGGACACAAGTCCCCTTCCTCACAGTGTTGCACCAGCTCAGACACTCACCAATCTGATTTCCAGTTCCCTCTTTTGTGTTTGGTATCTAGAAATTGTGCTTTGCACAAAGGACTGAATCCAAGAATACTATATCCAGCAAGACTATCAATCAAAATTGAAGGGGAAATCAGGAGCTTTGCAGACAAAAAAAAGGCTCAAGGAGTTTATCACCACCAAACCAGCAATGCAAGAATTGCTAAAGAGAATACTGTAAAAAGAAGAAATAAACAGGTAAGAAGGAATACAGACACAAAAATAGATATGACTACAAACAAATACCTTTCAGTAATAACTTTAAATGTAAACGGACTAAATGCTCCAATCAAAAGACATTGAGTAGCTGAATGGATAAAAAAACACGACCCATACATATGCTGTCTACAAGAGACCCACCTCAGAACAAGAGACTCACACAGATTGAAAGTAAAGGGATGGAAAAATATCTTTCAGGCAAATGGAAATGAAAAAAAAAGCTGGGGTAGCAATACTTATATCTGACAAAATAGACCTCAAAGTAAATGCCATAACAAGAGATAAGGAAGGCCACTTCATAATACTAAAGGGAGAAATCCAACAAGAAGAAATAATTCTGGTAAACATATACGCTCCCAATATAGGAGCACCCAAATACATAAAAAAAACTCCTGAAGGATATCAAGGGCGAGATTAATAGCAATACAATCATAGTAGGAGACTTTAATACCCCACTATCACCACTGGACAAATCCTCTAAACAAAAAATCAGCAAAGAAACAGCAATCCTAAATGACTCACTAGACCAGATGGAATTAATTGACATCTTCAGAACATTTCACCCCAAAGCCACAGAATATACATTCTTCTCAAGTGCACATGGGTCATTTTCAAAGATAGACCATATGCTGGGTCACAGGCAAAGTCTAGAAATTGTGCTTTGCTTTTTGTGATTTCAACTATGCTTTAAACTAATTTTATAACTTTTACCCATTTCTTGTTTTTGTGCCTGGATTTTTTTCTGGTAATCTTACTGCAAGTTAGAGTCAGCTAGGGTGATTTTTCTCAAGTGAAGATCAGATTAGGTTACTTCCCTACTTAAAATCCTTTGATGGTTTACAGTTACCCTAAGAACAAAATCCAGGTTTCTCAGAATAACGTATAAAACCTGTTCACCTCTGCAGCCTCAGGAAACACCAGTGTTCACTCATCAAATATGTCAGTTTCCCTTTTTGGTTTCTGACCTTGGTGTTATTCTGAGAACGACCTTCTTCATTCTAAGGTTGTAAAAACTATTCTATATTTAATACAGCATGTTTTATTTTACCTTTTTTTACATTTCAGAGTTTAGTCTACTTAAAACCTTTTTAAAAATGATGTAAGTAATTACCTCTGCTTTTTCTTACATTTTAGCCAATTGCTCCAATGCCCTTTCTTCAATTTTAAATATTATTGATTTGAAACAAGGGCTCTGGCATGTGTTTATTAATAGCACGGATTTGGGGGGCAGAGCGGCCTGGGTGTGCATGTTGAATGCCGATTCTGTCTCTACTCTGCTGTCGTGAGGATTCTTGGAGGCGATTTTTGTGCAGCACTGCCACCAAAGGGGCATTTCCTAGTGGCATCGTTCGGGGTATCATTATGACTTAGTAGGAGTGATAGAATCAATGGATTTTTGGGAGCTCTATTCTATCCTGTTGATCTGATTATCTATACCTATGCTGGGACCGTACTGCTTTAACTTCTTATGGTTTGATAGAATTTTTTAAATATCGAATAGGCAAAATCCCCTGTGTGGACTTTAACTTTTCATAAATAATTTTAAACACCTTTTTTATTGCACGTATAATAATGTTTTCATTGTTTCTATTTCCCAAGTCATTAGTTCTGATAAAAACATGTCTAATGTTTTTTAGTACTTTAGGGTTTAGTATTTAGAATTTTTGTGTTCAGAATGTAATCCTTTAAAAAAAATTATTGATTTTAGAGAGGAAGGGAGGTAGAGCTGGAGAGAGGGGGAAACATTGGTGGCCTTCCACATGTGCCTTGACAGGGGATCGAACCCACAACCTGGGCCTGTGCCCTGATCTGGAACTGAACCCACCACCTTTTGGTACATGGGACAACATTCCAACCAACTGAACCACGCTGTTCAGGGCCAGAATGTTATCTTAATTCAGAATTTAAAAAAAAAAAAAAAAGATTACTGGCAAAGAATTTCATAGGAAAATGTTGAGTGGCTTAGGGTTATTTTTATTTGCTTGATGTACCATGAGAAAGAAATTAGCCTATTATTTTTCATTGCAATTGAGAATCAAATGAGGAAATGGGTTTAAATTGCAACATGGGTTTCAGTTAAGCAAAAATAAAGACTTTTTTTTTTAAGATATAAGTCTGACTAGGGAGTGAAGCATACTTCCAAAGAAAATGTTAAATACTATTCTGCAAGTTTTTTTTAAATGTCTGACCTGGCCAGAGTGGCTCAGTTGGTTGAGCATCGTCCTGTATACTGAAAGGTTACTATTTGGATTCTGGTCAGGGCACATACCTGGGTTGTGGGTTCCATCCCTGGTTGGGATGTGTACGGGAGGCAAATGATCCACGCTTCTCTCTCACATCGATGTTTTGATGTTTCTCTCTCTCTCTTTATCTGCCTCCTCCTCCTCTCTCTAACCATGTCCTCAGATGAGGATTTTAAAAAAGTGCCTGGACTCCTTTTTGCTCTACTCCCTCTTTCCTTCTCTTATCCTGCTGAGGGAAAGGGAACAAAACCCCAGCTGGTTGCTTGAGGGGCCTTCTAACTTATAATTACAGGAGCTGTAACCTTTAATGCAGACTAACTTGCATTTTTGGGACTTTCCAGGCATGTCAGGAACCAAAGTATCACCATCCCCCATCAGTCTCACTTAAGAACGTAGTTCTGACCAGTACTCTAGTACATATCTTTCAACACTTATTTCCTTTGTCTTGATCAGTTTTTCTTGCTTTGTCATTAGTGTTTCAAGCATTCTACTGAGTCATTTTCTATTCCCACCCATTCTCTCTGAAAACATGGCTTTTCCCTTGTTTATTTTCTGCACATATATCCTGGGGCAGGGAGCAGCGGGGAATGATCCTTCTCTGGCCACTATGATTTAGCACTCTGCGGTTTCTTTTGCAGCATAGTTTTTTTAGTCACACTCACACTAATTTTATTAATGCTCCTCCCAGCCTAATGCGCATGATGGATGCTACTTTACATTCTAGGCAATAGCAAAATACGACCAGTGAGCTGGAAACTAAGAGAATGATGGAGACTCCTGGCATTGCTGTTTCCAGCAGGGTTTCAGTTTCCAATAACTGCATTGCTTTGGATTCACATTAATTCACCCAGTATTATCTAGAGTTAGTATTATAGTGGATGTCGTGTGAGATGTTTGGAGTTATTCATTCATCATTCAGCAAATATTGAGAGCCATCTGTTAGGTGCTGGGAAGAAACTAGACATAAGGTTTTCTGGCAGACATAAGTGTTACACATACTATGAAAAAAAAAAAGCTGTCAATTTATTTATTCAACACATATTTCCCAACCACCTCTTGCTTTGTGCAAAACACTGAAGTTACATGAACTGGGACATGGAGCAGAGGGGTGTCTGTGCGAGGAGTTGAGTGCCCGCTCAAATGTAGGGGCTTTCTGACACCCTGGGTGAACCAGCTGCCTCTCTGGTGCATGAGCCAAAGGTCACCACGGAGGCATTATCAGAAATTTCCTTCCTGTCTTTCTACTGCCTGCAACCATTAGAGCCACCCACTACATGGACTGCCGTTTCCAGGGCGGGCAGCGGGCAGACGGGCGGGCGCCTCTGTGGAAGCCACCTCAGCTGGCTGGTGGTGATGTCAGCAGAAAGGCCTGCAGTTGCAGTGGAGGGAAAAGAAGCAGGTAGACAAATCCTCCCAGCCAGGTAAGGCTTGGAACAGGCCCCGGTGAGGGATACATGTACGTCTCTGTAGCCATGCTCTTCCCACGTGCTCTGAAAGTGGGAGTTTTGATAGCCTTTCAGATTTGGTCTAAGCCCTAAGCCTATTGGAGAGCTATGCCTTCGCTCCCCTCAACCAACCATTCATTCACTCAGCTATCAAATCAACCGGCCAAAAACTCACATTGCTCCCAGTGTGTGGCCTTTCACATAGAGTCCTTCCTCCACTTTTTCCCCCTTCTGGGTGGTTTTCAACCTTGGATGCACATTGGAATTCTTTGGGGAGTTTTAGAAAATACTGATACTTGGCTTCCACCTCAGATTCTGATTGAAACAGTCTGAAGCGCCTGGGCCTGCCAGGTAATTCTAATCCTATATAATAAAAGGGTAATATGCAAATTGACCCTAACAGCAGAACAACCAGAATGATCGCTGGACCAGTCACTACGAGGCGCACTGATCACCTCTCGGTCCCTTCCCCCAGCTATCAGGCACCGATCACTCGATGGCGAATGGGGAACGGGGGGTGGGTGGCGTTGGGGGGTGGGAGGGGTGCGGCCTGCTGCGGGCAGCTGGGGAAGATGGCCCTGAACACAGGCCAGGCCTAGGGACTGCACCAGCGCACGGATTTCATGCGCCGGGCCTCTAGTGTATTAGAATAATGCAACAAGGTTGAGATCATTACTCTAAAAAATAAGTATGATCAACCCTGTCTAATTCATTAAAGGGGAGAGAACACTGCTCATCATCTTCATGGGTTTGTTTAGGAGGTGACAGGAGAAGATTTGACTTTGGGTGGTGGGCACACGGTGCAATATACAGATTTTATAACATAGAAATCCACATATGAAACCTATATGTTCATGTTGATCAATGTCACCACAATTTAATAAATAAATGAAAGTGAAAAAAAGAGAAAAAAAATCATAAGTTTAAACTAGAATCATAGGGTCTTACATAGACATTAGGTTTAGAACTGTTGTAAATATAGACTTTCCAGGCCAGCTGTGGAGTTGTCTAGTAGAAACCTAAGTCTAGAACACAGTGCTAATTCTGTGGCGATGTTATGGCCTGAATGTTTGTGTTCTGCTAAAATTCGAATGTTGAAATCTTAACTCTCAATGCCATGGTATTAGGAGGTGGGGCCTTTGGGAGGTGATTAGTCATAAGGGGAGAGTCTTCGTGAATGGAATCAGTGCCCTTATAAAAGGGACCCCACAGAGATTCCTCACCCTCTTCCTGCCTTGTGTAGATACAATGAGAAGACAGTAGCCCAGCCGCTGTGGGTCAGTGGTTGAGCATCAACCCATGAACCAGGAGGTCACAGTTTGATTCCCAGTCAGGGCACATGTCCCAGTTGTGGGCTCGATCCCCAGTAGGGAGCATGCAGGAGGCAGCTGATCTATGATTCTCTCTCATCATTGATGTTTCCACTTCTCCCTCTCCCTTCCTCTCTCTGATATCAATAAGAAAACATATTTTTAAAAAGAAAATAAAAAGAAGACAGTATGGATGAGGGCCCTTAACAGAATCTGGCATGCTGGCACCCTGAGCTTGGACTTCTGAACAGTGAGGGGGGAAAATTTGTTGTTTAAGCTACTTAATCTGTGTTTGTTATAGACTGAACTGATTAAGACAGATTGTTACAATTCATGAATAAAGTTGGCCTAAGAGAAGATAAAGAGTTATAAATAAGCATTGCCCATGCTGGATTTATCAAGGAAAGTATGCTTTTGGAGAAAGCCTGCACAGGTTTTTATAAGAAATTTTACATGATTTAATAGGTCCCTTCATTTGGTCATATGAACAAAGGATGGTTTAATACATGATTAGCTGAATACCGACAGATAGTTCTATGAGGAGTGGTTTACCTTCTTCAGATATCTGAAGGGTTGTTCATGGAATGAAAATTAAATTTATTCTTTGGAGCCAGAGGAAAGAATGAAGATCAAAAATGAAATGTTAGCCCTAGCTGGGTTGGCTCAGTGGATAGAGCATCGGCCTGTGGACTG